>NC_090647.1:418818753-420296253 GCF_040937935.1 Hyperolius riggenbachi | reverse complement strand
GTCGCGTCAGTTGGAGTCTTCTGCTTGTTCTGAAGATGCTGGGATGACAAACCTTCCAAGAAATGGTATTTTGTGAGATCTTCTACTTGATGTTTTACAGTTGGTGATTTGACCAAATTACAATGTTAAAGGGATTCCGAGCTCATAAAAAAAATGAAAGTTGTACTCACCTGGGGCTTTCTCCAGCCCAGTGCTGGTCAGGAGGTCCCACGACGGCGTCCTGGCTCTTCTCCTTCTCCCCGCTCCGGAATGGCTGACAGGCCGCAGCCCGGGCGACACTCGCCCGAGTGTCAGGCTGCTCCTTCCGCGTATGACGCGAATTACGTCACACGCCGGCCGCCTCGCGTCATCACGGCGGCCGGCGCGGCAGTACGGCGCATGCGCGCTTTAATCGCGCATGCGCAGTACTTTCACGCCGGCCGCGTGATGACGCGAGGCGGCCGGCGTGTGATGTAATCCGCGTCATACGCGGAAGGAGCAGCCCGACACTCGGGCGAGTGTCGCCCGGGCTGCGGCCTGTCAGCCATTCCGGAGCGGGGAGAAGGAGAAGAGCCAGGACGCCATCGTGGGACCTCCCGAAGAGCACTGGGCTGGAGAAAGCCCCAGGTGAGTACAACTTTCATTTTTTTTATGAGCTCGGAGTCACTTTAATTAACATTAAATGCTTTTGGAGAGGTCTACACATGCAGTAAATCAAAAGTGTATTTCTAAGAAATAGGACATTATTGTTTTCTTTTTGGCCAAGATGAAATCCAATAGGCTATTATTATTAGAAATTGTTTTATTATATCAGATTCTTACACAGATTTTTACACAAGTGCTCTTCTTCTTGTCAGGTCCTGTTTTGGAGCAAGTTACAGGAATACAATTCTCTTTAGCTTGTGTCACCTGTGCTGGATAAATCCTTAATACAATGAAGTAGTGAACAGGGCTTTGTCCTGGGGAACTGGAGCACATTGAGGACACTCACAATTTCAGCTTAGCAGAGATGTGCGAGTATTGATGATAAAAACAAAATGCTTATTTGAATTGACAGAACACAGTATTAGCATCTAATTCTATTTCAGAAAGTCTCTATTTTTCTGATGCGGCTGAACATGCCTGAGGTATATACACAGTTTAAAACGGGACACATTAATTGTACATTTTAACACTTATAAATCCACATGTGGATCGGTGAGGTTGTCTGCCAAACACACAAGATTGAAGTTGGAGTCAGGGTTGGGTAACACTGCCATGTGGGATCTCTGTATTTCAGTGTGAACATCACTACAAGACTCCTAGCTGTGAAGATATGAGACCTATGAAGCCACTCTGCAGTAGGCAGCTGCAGACACTTGTGCTGGGATAAAGGACTCCTTTCATGTAAGTAGAACTGGACACCTCTGTTAATAAACTCTTGAATGACTGAATGGATACAGACTCTCAGGCACATGTGAAATTCCAGACTCTTACAAAGTCCCCACATAACAACCTCCACCATGCTGGAGTTGGTGTTAAATGTTTCATGAATTGTTTATATTAAGGAGTTATACCGTTCTGCATAAATAGTCAAAGGTTCATGCATAATCCATATACATTACTGTCAGGGGTGTCAGACTTGAAATACTGTACAAAAATGTACTTCTTTACAAAATTCATGGTTTTAAAAGACCATCATCGTTTTGTGGCGATCACCACAGTTGACTCTGGGGGCTTATATTACCCCAGCTAAGGTTAGGTGCCACCAGGGGGGTTAGGCATCAGTAGTGGAGGGTTCTGTGTGACAGCAGGGTTAGGTTTAGCCATAGTTAAATATCGATAAAAATTACCAATAATCATGGGCGGCGCCAGGGGGGTGCTTTGGGGTGCACCCCCTAAAATTCTCCAAGCACCCCCTGAGCTCGCCGCCCCGCTCTCTCTCCCTTCTGTATTGCTACAAGAAAATGGCCGACGATGTCCACAAATGCAGACATCGGCGGCCATTTTCTTGTAGCACTACAGAGGGAGAGGAGGCGGGGAGATGCCTGACGTAGGAGAAGAGGCAGAGGGCAGAACAGGCACAGAGGTAGCGGATTACAAGGATGCACAAGCGGTGGCCGCGGGAGGGGAGGGGGAGTGGGCTGGGGCAGCATACTACCTACCCTGGGGCAGCCATACTACCCACACACTGGGGCAGCATACTACCTACACTGGGGCAGCATATTATCTACCCTGGGGCAGCATACTACCTACCCTGGGGCAGCCATACTACCCACACACTGGGGCAGCATACTACCTACCCTGGGGCAGCCATACTACCTACGCTGGGGCAGCATACTACCTACCCTGGGGCAGCCATTCTACCCACACACTGGGGCAGCATACTACCTACACTGGGGCCGCATATTATCTACCCTGGGGCAGCATACTACCTACCCTGGGGCAGCCATACTACCCACACACTGGGGCAGCATACTACCTATGCTGGGGCAGCATACTACCTATGCTGGGGCAGCATACTACCAACCCTGGGGCAGCCATACTACCTACGCTGGGGCAGCCAAACTACCCACACACTGGGGCAGCATACTACCTACGCTGGGGCAGCCGTACTACCCACACACTGGGGCAGCATACTACCTACATTGGGGCAGCATACTACCTACCCCGGGGCAGCATACTACCTACCCCGGGGCAGCATACTACCTAATCTGGGCAGCCATACTACCCACACACTGGGGCAGCTTTACTAACTACACTGGGGCAGCTATACTACCTATGCTGAGGCAGCTGTACTACCTACACTGGGACTACCTACACTGGGGCAGCTATACTACCTACGCTGAGGCAGCTGTACTACCTACACTGGGGCAGCTGTGCTACCTATGCTGGGGCAGCTGTACTATCTATGCTGGGGCAGCTGTACTACCTACACTAGGGCAGCTGTACTACCTACACTGGGACTACCTACACTGGGGCAGCTGTGCTACCTATGCTGGGGCAGCTGTGCTACCTATGCTGGGGCAGCTGTACTACCTATGCTGGGGCAGCTGTACTACCTACACTGGGACTACCTACACTGGGGCAGCTGTGCTACCTATGCTGGGGCAGCTGTGCTACCTATGCTGGGGCAGCTGTGCTACCTATGCTGGGGCAGCTGTACTACCTACGCTGGGGCAGCTGTACTACCTACACTGGGACTACCTACACTGGGGCAGCTGTACTACCTACACTGGGGACTACCTACGCTGGGGCAGCTGTACTACCCATGCTGGGGCAGCTATATTACCTACACTGGGGCAGCTATACTACCCATGCTGGGGCAGCTATACTACTTATACTGGGAAACTATACTACCTATACTGGGGCAACTTTATTACCTATACACGCCCACTTTCCAGTGCATAGACATGCCCCCTTTTTGACCATGCCCCTGTTTTGGCTCTGCGCGCCGCAAGTTCAAAGCTGCCTCTACAAAAGATCCAGCACCTGCTTAGCACCCCCTAAAAAAATTTCCTGGAGACGCCACTGCCAATAATTACCTATCGGAATCCTGTAGTAGAATATTGCTAATTTTCACCATTTTTTGCAGGCACCTTTTTTTCATGTATGCGTGGAGGCAACAGGAGCTAGTTTATGAGCTAATGTGAGGTTTGAGTTTTTAGAGCCCAATACTATCCCCAGGCAGAGGCATAATGTTTTGAGGGCATTGGGGTGTTGTCTAAATTTACTGTAAACACAAGAGAAAGTGCTGAAAAGGAGAGGGAGCTGGTGGAAAGTTAAACTCTGCTGTACCTACATAAAGTTTCAGGAAGTGGGAAGATATGAACAAAGACACAGTAGGTAGGCTCAACACACACCATACAATCTTGGTTGTTCAATCTTACCATTTTCCTTTTGGTATTAAAGAGAACCTGTAACAAAAAAAAGTCCCCTGGGGGGTACTCACCTCGGTAGGGGGAAGCCTCAGGGTCCCAATGAGGCTTCCCCCTCCACTGTAGCTGCAGGCAGTCCAGCGCTGGCTCCCCCGAAGTGTCCTGGAATCCTCCCTCGACAAGGCTGACAAGCGCTGATTTATTTACCTTTCCTGGCTCCAGCGAGGGCGCTGTTGCGGCTCTTCCCACGGAGATAGGTGAAAATAGCCCGATCTCCGTCGGGTCTGCTCTACTGTGCAGGCGCATGAGACTTGCACCTGCACAGTACAGCGGCCCGACAGCGATCAGCTATTTCCGCCTATCTCCGAGGCGGAGAGCCGATACTGCACCTGCGCTGGAGCCCGTGAGGTAAATATTTACATCCCCGCTGGTCGGGGAGCTTTTTCGCCACCGCTGTGGGACAGAGGAGGACGGGGAAGCCTCAATAGGATCCGGAGGCTTCCCCCACCTGAGGTGAGTACCCCCCAGGGGAGGATTTTCTCGATACAGGCTTTCTTTAAAGTGGATCCGAGATAAACTTTTACTCATTGCATAAGTATGTTCCTTTCATATAGTTTATAGGGCATTCCTCAAGCCAAATACTTTTATGTTTTGTTTTAATACTCTAATTCCCTATAAACTAAACAAGCCTCGCCCACAGCTCTTCAGAGAGCCTTGGCATTTTCAGACTCATGTACCAAGGGCTTATAGGAGCTCAGTCTGGGCAGGAGGAGGAGGAGGTTACTAGCCATAGATTTCAGAGGCAGAGGAGAGGAGGGAGGAGGGGAGGCTGAGGGCTAAGATGCTATCAGCTCGCCTGTGTAATAAGACAAACAGAACATGGCTGCACTCATTGTATCACAGGAATCAATAATCATAAACTGTTGAAGCTGTTTAGATAGATTTGCTGTGTAAACTATCTAAACTTTAGATAAGATATATAGACAAGTTACTTGTTATAGTTAGTTTTTCATCTCGGATCCGCTTTAAGCCCTATCAACATGATAACATTTTTTGTGAGATTCGATTGGATCGAATTCGATTGAACGATTAAATCCAACATGTCCGTTTGGGATTCGATCGGTAGTGTAATCGATTTGCCATTGTTTTGCAATGACATTTGAGCACACAGTCGAATCAAATCCCGATCGGACATGTCGGATTTAATCAATCAATCGAATTCGATCCGATCGAATCGTACAAAAAAATGTATCGTGTAGATGGGGCTTAAGAGCTTATCAAAACAATTCAATTCAACAATTCAAAGCATTTTCAATTTGTTGGCCCTTTTATACTACATAGATTTGGTAAATCTGCACAACCAAGATTGTATGGTGTGTATTGACCCATAGACAGTCAAGCACACAAGGTAACAGGGAAAAGAGTTGAAATTGAGATTTTTTGGTGTTATCTGCATAGAAGGGAAACTGTGAAACAAATTAATTTACAAACTGCCAAGCATGGAGGTAGAACACTGAGAAAATCCAGGAAAACAGGATAAAAAACCTAGGGCTTGATTCACAAAGCGGTGCTAACTGTTAGCACGCCTGTGAAAACCCCCTTAGCACGTCTAAACAAGCTTTTCGCGCATAAAACTTTACGCGCGCAAAACTTTATGCGCATAAAACTGTACGCGCGTACTGCACAGAGCGCAGGGCGCTCCGCGCGAAGTGCCCATTAAAGCCTATGGGACTTAGCGCGCATAAAACTTTGCGCGCGTAAAACTTTGCGCGCGCAAAGTTAACGCGCGATCTGATTGAGAAATCCGGTGCTAACCTACTTAGCACCCTGGTTAGCGCGTCTAAAGACTTTAGACGTGTTAAGTAGGTTAGCACCGCTTTGTGAATCAAGCCCCTAGTATTTTTCAAAGTGAATCAGTAATGGCTCTATAAAATGCAGCATTATGTACAGTGCATGATAAGTAGAAGATCTCTGTGGTACTTGTCAGCACATATAACAATGCAAACATCCAGTGTATGAGTACCAGAGTTAGCCAGAGGGAGGCAATATTTCCCTATGACATTATTATAGAGAATTTGATTTAATATTGATTAAAAATTGTATTTATGATGCAGCAACAATTATGCTCTGCATAAGTATTTCTGTCCGATAGACCAGGGCTTTTCAACCTTTCCACTAATTGTACCACTTTTATTGCTTGAAAACTTTCAAGTACCACCAGTGTGCCTGCACAGTAGATTGGATGCGATCGGGCTTGGCTGTTTCTGCTGGAGCCTGAATGGAGAGCAGCTACTGTGCATGCGCACACCGATGAGGAGAACTATGGGGCTCCAAACACTGGATCCCATCTACTGAGGAGGAAGGGGGAAACCTCTTTAGCTAGATCTACATGGAGCGATCCGGCGGCTCAATTAGCCGCCGGATCGCCTCTTCCGCATCCCCGCGCGTACCCGCCGCGTCCGTCGGATTCGAAACCCGCTCGTCCCCACCGGCGCCGCTTATCTTCCACTCGATTCCCTGCTAGTGTCCGCTCGCGGGGAATCGAGCGGCGGCGAGATCGGACCTGTCGGATCTTATCAATCGAGCCACATCAGCGGCTCGATTAATAAGTTACATCGGCACGTGTGTACCTAGCTTTAAGGATACAAAGGCCTCCCCTTCCCTGAGGTAAGTACCCCCCGGGGCACTTTTTTCTTACACGGTACACTTTAAGAAAAAAAAAGAATTTGGGAGGGGAAAAGTAGGAGGCATTGGTGGGGGAAAAAACTACAATTAGATTGCTAGCCTACATATTGTCAGTATTGGCAATCTAGAGGTAGATTTACAATATAGGTAGCCATATAAGTTCCACTACCCCCCCCCCCCCCCCATGCACTTAACAATAGGTAGCCTGGCCCCACCACCTGAGAGCTAGGCAGTGACTCACCACAAAGTTCGGTTCCCCCCTTGCTCACTCCTTGCTGTGCTGCCCTGCGGAATAGTTCACACCTGAGAACATTGGTAAGCCAGTCGCAGAGAAGAGACAGCCAGGCAAGCGGTGCACAGTGACGGCGTGTATACTTCAAATGAGCAGTGATGTCACTTTCTTTATCTGCGCCATCACTGTGCACCGTTGGCCAGTCTCTTCCCCACTGATCTGAGGTCTGAAGTATGCCGCAGAGCAGCACAGCAAGGAGCGAGGGAGGGGGAGCCAAACTTTATGGAGGCAGGACAGGACCAGGCCAAGTGGCAGGTGGACAAAAAAGTGGCAGGCAAATCTGGTGTGTACCACCTGGCCAACAGCAAAGTACCACCGGCGGCAAGCGTACCACAGGTGCAAAGCCCTGGTCTAGAGAGATTAGCCTGTCTAATTAGGCCTTATCAACAAGTAAACAGCAAGTGTAAATTAGGGTTGTCAGGTGTGCCACTCTATGCCATAGTTTGGGCTAATATGTAAACACAGGAGGTTAATCCTTTTGTGTTCCTAGGACACCAGAAAGTAAACACTGCAGGGTTTTTGTAAGATTTCTGTAAGTTGTGAGAAAGAAATGTTTTTCTTTAAAGTTATGATGCTGTTGCTTATCTCCTTAGAGCAGAGAGGAAGCTCTCAGTTTAGGTCCGCTTCAAAAGCTGACAGAACCAACAGGTTTTGGACTAGTCCATTTCCTCACGATGGAGTCTCAGGGTTTCCCTTTGTCTTCAAAAGCATTTGCTGAACGGCCATTGAGAAGTCTGACTGCCAGAATAGTGTGCGAGTAGGGACGCTGGCTGGTCCTATTTTGGCAGTTAGACTTAGCAACTGCCATTTAGGAAATTATTTTAAAAAACAAAGAAAACCCTTTGTATCCCCAATGAGGAACACGACTAGTCCAAAACATGTGGGTTCTGAAAGATTTTAACTGCTTACTTTTTCACTATAGTGGTCCTTTGAAAATGGTAATTTGATAACAACCGGGAAGGTCAGGATGCCCACAACCTCCCCAACACCTTAATATCTAGTTATCTGGCTTGCAGTCACTGCTATGTATCCCCTTTTCTTATTTATTTCTGCTTAATGCACAATTAGGAATGACAGCTGAATGAATTGTGCGCCCCTCCTACACTGCGCCCTGAGGCTGGAGCCTCTCCAGCCTATGCCTCGGCCCGGCCCTGGTTGGCACTCCAAAAAATTGGTACAGACAGATCTGTAATTAATTCTGTAATTAAGATGATCCAAAATTCCAAAGCAACAAAGTACCTCTTTATCAAGAAAAAAAACAGTGCAAGTTAATCTGAAAAACAACTCAGCAACAATAAATCACCATAATGCACAATAAACAAAAACATTTGAAGTAGCCCAAGAAAAAGAGGGTCACCATCCTGGAGGAACACCAGTACCAAACACTAAGGTAGAGAATGTGTGCACAAGTTTCAAAGGTGGCTAAAAGTGCTGCTAGCCTGGAAAGAGAACCACTATGAAAGTTGAAGACAATAAATGGGTCATTAGACTGGGAGCAAGATAAGAAGATAAAATGCCAACACAAGCTTTTTCCTCCACTCCCTCCCTACAGTTATCCATATAATAATTCCTTTTTTTGTATAGCGCTTTTCTCCTGTCGGACTCAAAAGGCAGCCACTACAGCACACTCAGTAGGCAGTAGCAGTGTTAGAGTGTCTTGCCCAAAGAACTCCTTACGGAATAGGTGTTGGCTTACTGAATAGCAAGAGCCAAGATTTGAACCCAGGTCTCCTACGTCAGAGGCAGAGCCTTTAACCATTGCACTATCCAGCCACCATATCTGACACCTATCACTGTTAGAGATAGCCAGTTTTAAATTGTGCAAATCATGATGCAAATCTAGTCCCCAAAACACAAAATGAGGTGGCAAATCAACATTCAACACTGAGGATCTCAAGGCATGTGTTTGCGAAATAAAGAAAATAGGAAAGGAAGAAGGAAACAATTGGAAAAGGATAGTCGAAAAATTGAAGTTGAAAAATGGCAGTTGGAAAATAATGGCAGTCAGAAAACAGTTGAAATTTGGCTGTTGGAAAATGACAGTTGAGAAATGGCAGTTTAAAAATGACAGTTGAAAAACAACAGTTAAAATTTGGCAGTTGTAAAATGACAGTTAGAAAATGGCAGTTAAAAAACAACAGTTGAAAAATGACAGTTGGAAAATGGCAGTTAAAATTTGACAGTTGAAAAATGAGTTGGAAAATGGCAGTTGGAAAATAACAGTTGGAAAAAAGCAGTTAAAAAATAGCAGTTAAAATTTGACAGTTGAAAAACGACAGTTGAAAAATGACTTCAATTTTTAACTGCCATTTTCCAACCGTCATTTTTTAACTGCCATTTGCCAACTGTCAAATTTTAACTGCCATTTTCCAACTGTCATTTTTCAACTGCCATTTTTCAACTGTCATTTTTCAACTGCCATTTTCCAACTGTCATTTTCCAACTGTCATTTCTTAACTGTCATTTTTTAACTGTCATATTTTAACTGCCATTTTCCAACAGTCATTTTTCAACTGCCATTTTCCAACTGCCATTTTTCAACTGCCATTTTTTTTACTGCCAAATTTTAACTGCCATTTTCCAACTGTCATTTTCCAACCGCCATTTTCTAACTGCCATTTTCCAACTGCCACATTTCAACTGCCATTTTCTAACTGTCTTATTTAAACTGTCATTTTCCAACTGTCAAATTTTAACTGTTTAAAGGACCACTACAATGAAAAAAGTGAGAAGTTGAAGGAGAAATTAAGTGAGAGGCATATTGAGGCTGCCATATTTATTTCCTTTTAAGCAATGCCAGTTACCTGGCTATCATGCGGATCCTCTGCCTGTAATACTTTTAGCCACAGCTCCTGAACAAGCACATGCAGATCAGGTGTTTCTGACATTATTGTCAGATCTGACAAGGTTAGCTGCATGCTTGTTTCTGGTGTGATTCAGACACTTCTGTAGAGACATAGATCAGCAGGGCTGCCAGTCAACTCATATAGTTTAAAAGGAAATTAATATAGCAGCCACCGTATAGTTCTCACTTAAAAGGAGTTCTTTTGCATCATAGGAATCAAACATGCTGACACTTACCTGGGGCTTCTATCGGCCCCCTGCAGCGGTAATGTCCCATGCCGTACTCTTCTGATGCACAGTTCCCCGCCGCCGGTCCCAGTGTAATCACACGAGTTATTACACTGCGGCTGTGCAGTAAGCTCCCGATGACAAGAGCAGGAGCTAACATTATTCGTCTGTTTAGACGAATATTAAACCAAGACCGGCGGCGGGAAACGGAGCATCGTAGGAGGACAGCGTGGGACATTACAGCTACAGGGGGCCGATAGAAGCCCCAGATAAGTGTCAGCTTGTTTGATTGATTTTTAGAATCCCACAGAACCTCTTTAAAGAAGACCTAAACTCAAGCACTGCAGTCAAGGAAAACAAATACTACTGCGCATGCGCACACACTGACAAGGAGAACTTTGGGGCTCCCAGAGCTGGATCCCTTCTACTGTGGAGGAAGGGGGAAACCTCTTTAGGATACGAAGGCCTCCCCTTCCCTGAGGTAAGTACCCCCCGGGGCACTTTTTTCTTACAGGTACACTTTAAGAAAAGAAGAGGGCATATGGGAGGGGAAAAGTAGGGGGCATTGGTGGGGAAAACAACTACAATTAGATAGCAAGCCTACATATTGTCAGTATTGGCAATCTGTAGGTAGATTGCCAATATAGGTAGCCTTGCAAGTTCCTCCCCCCCCCCACACACATACATATGAACTGGCCGCCGGGAGACTTGGGCGCAGGATACAGCTGGTATACGGCAATTGCTGGAAGCCGAATTGCAGTGTTTTAAAAGCAACTTCAGCACTGTCTTCTGTCCAGCAGCAAAGTACCACCGGTGGTACGTGTACCACAGGTTGAAAAGCCTTGCGATAGACCATGATACTAAGCCTGGCTGACTCAATGCTTTCCCCATCCCTTATCACTCTATGCCCTTCCTGCTACCTCTGTGTTGCCACTGTCAGTGCAGGAAATCAATAATGTGACTGAATGTCTTCTTTTATAAAAAGAGGTTATCTGCAGCACTTTCATTTATCTAGTGCAGAGAAACATGCAATTGCTGTGATATCAGAAGATTAAAACAGTAACAATGCTGTAATTCTTATACCTTTACACATACTGGTGGCCCTCCTGGCTACCAACTACAGGAGGACTACTTCTAGCTTTCTATACTATGGAGTTACCCCTGGGTACCTATTGTGGGGGGCACCTCTGGCTACCTTAGCTAAGGGTTCCTAATACTGGGGGTCACACTTGCATATCTGTACTGATGGGGGCTGCTCTGACTACCCATACTAGAAAGCTACCTCTAGCTAACCATACTGGAGGCTGCATAAAACTTGGGGGGAAGGGGGGGGGACGCATCACTGGATACCCAAGCTGTGAATCACAACTGGTTTCCTATGCTTGGAGAGGGGGGGGGGGGGTGCTACTAAGTCCTGGGTAATACCTCTGACTACATTTCTTGTGGGCTTCCTCCAGGGTCTGCAACACTAGTCTGCATCATTTCAGCCCATGGTGAGTAAATTGGTGCTTATGCTGTCACATGCACCCACCCGAAGTTAAAGAGTTCATAAAATAACATAAGACAGCAAAAAAAAACAAAGCAGTCATACAATTCTGAATTTCTTTCCTTGGCTTTTAATATGGGTCGACAAGACATGGTTGACCATGAAAAAGCTTTGCTACCTAAAACAAGATGATGTTTAACCAATCAATTTCTGTAGGCTCTCAAATGTTTTTCTGAGATTTCCAGGCCAGAGTTGAATAGACTCTCAGGCTGCTGTTTAGTGAGGCATAGTCACAGTGTATGAAATGGAACTACAGTATAAGGTATTATAGCACTCCCTAGTGTACAAACTACAACTAACACCCAACTATACAATTGCAATAATCCTACAGCATTCATCCTGTCCTCAGTTCTTGTTTAAATAAATTACCTCTGCTATTAAAACTTTGCTGAAATACATCTGTAAAATGTATTAATTACATTTTCCCAATTTTTCAGTGTATGCTCGTAAATCTATGTTGGGAAAGTCTACTAGGAACGATATGTTGCTATTTATACATAGATTTAAAGGGTCAGTCCACCCCTAATCTGATGTTTCATTCATGGGTTATTCCTGATTAACTGAATCACACTGTAAGGAATAGCGGAGATGCCGCCGCGGAGACAGGCGGCATGGCGGCTGTCTCCGCATATCAGCCAGCAGCCTCTGCCGCGCAGTTTCATGCTGGTGATCTGCCTGGTCCTTCCATTGCACATAGATTGAGGGCTACGCGCGCGCGCGCCAGGCGACAGGACCTTTATGCGAATAGAAGGGGAGTCAGCTGATCTGTCAAGTCAGCTGACTCCAACAGTACTTCGGATTGGCTGAGTGGCTGGGGCGGCGCTGCGGAGCAACTTAGTATACAGTATATAGTACCAGACTGTCAGTTGCTCAGTGTCTGCTGTTGCAAATGCTTGCGTGTGAGCGCTCAGACCTTAGTCAGATCCCAAAGTGTGCCAGAACCAGCCGGAGCTGGGGATCCACACTTAGCCAGTTTCTATTGATAGCTTAAAGTACTAATTACATAGTTTTATCTGTTATGACCTGATCCCCACCTACAGGAGGCTCCGGGAGACCTCAAAGCCCATCGTCAAAACCTCAAAAAAATGGACAGCAGATGCCAAACTGGAGCTCCAAGCTTGCTTTGAAACCACCGACTGGTCGACTCTGGAGGCACCCACCCTTGATGAATGGGCCGAGAATGTCACCTCCTACATTAGCTTCTGCGAAGAAGCGTGTATTCCGTCTAAGTCCTTCAGAGTCTATCCCAACAACAAGCCCTGGTTCAACGACAGACTTCGCCGGCTTCGGAAACGCAAAGAGGAAGCGCACAAGTCCGGCTCCCCTGAGGAATTCAGAGAGGCCAGGCACGCCCTGAAAAGAGAACTGCGTTTGGCAAAAAGGGCCTATGCCGAAAAGCTGGGGCTCTGCCTCCAGTCAACCAACACACGAGGGCACGGTATGGAAGGGCCTGAGAGCAGCCACGAACTTCAAATCGGCACCCCTGACGGTGACCCCTAGTCCTCGACTGGCGGAGGAGCTCAATGAGTTCTACTGCAGGTTCGAGCAACATCCCATCCAGTCCATCCAGCCCGTGAGCCACGCAGTTTCGCCCCCTCCCCCCATGGGTGAACTTGTCTCCCTGGCGCCTGGTACCGTTCGGGAATCAGAGGTACTCCGGCACCTCCGCAAGCTGAACCCCAGGAAATCTTCCGGCCCAGACGGTGTGTCATCTATCTGCTTGCGAACCTGTGCTGACCAACTAGCCCCTGTACTCACCTCCTTATTTAAGAAGTCTTTATCGGGGGGTACAGTCCCCTCCTGTTTTAAGAGGTCTACAATTGTACCAGTCCCAAAAAAACCAGGCAGTACTTAGCAAAATAACTTCCGTCCGGTGGCCCTAACCTCTAATATCATGAAGCTCCTTGAGCGGCTGGTCCTTGCCCACCTGAAGAGGTCCACGGACGCCCTTTTAGACCCGCTCCAATTTGCATATAGGGCAAACCGATCCGTGGAGGATGCCATCAATGTCAGCATGGCCCACATCACTGAGCACCTGGACAGCCCCGCCTCCTATGCTAGGATTCTGTTCCTAGACTTTAGCTCAGCGTTCAACACGATCTGCCCTGACATCCTGATCACCAATCTGACGCAGCTCGGAATTGATCCTACTCTCCGAGCATGGATCAAAGACTTCTTGACTAACAGAACGCAGCAGGTGAAGCTTGGCAACTACTACTCCAGCGTCCGGACAACCAATACAGGGGCTCCACAAGGCTGTGTTCTATCACCTCTACTGTTCTCCCTCTATACCAACAACTGCATCTCATCCGCCGGCTCTGTGAAGGTCATCAAATTTGCAGACGACACCACCATCATCGGCCTTATTGGTAGCAACGGGGAGCACGAATACCGCAGCGAAGTCGAGAGGATATGCAACTGGTGCAGTGACAACAACCTAGTCCTCAACACAGCAAAGACTGTTGAACTAGTCGTAGACTTCAGGAGAAACCCTCCACCCCTCCCACCTGTCCTCATTGGAGGGACTGAAGTCTCTAGGGTGTCATCGGTTCGGTTCCTCGGCACGACTCTCACTAACAACCTGAAATGGGGGCTAAACACCACCAAAATTCAGAAGAAATCCCAGCAGCGGCTGTTCTTTCTGCGCCAACTGAAGAGATTTGGTATGCCCAAGGAGCTGCTGACCAGCTTCTATACCGCCACCATAGAATCCATCCTCTGCTCCTCTGTAATTGTCTGGTATGCGGGCGCTGCGGCAAGCGACAAACACAAGCTGCAGAGAGTCATAACTGACGCGGAGAAGATCATCGGTTCTCCTCTTCCACCTCTTGATCTCCTCCACTCCTCTAGGATGAGGAAGAGGGCAACCATGATCTCCCGCGACCCCTCTCACCCAGGCAGCCATTACTTCAGGCTCCTCCCATTGGGCCGCCGCTACAGGACTATACCATCCAAAACTACCAGGCGGAAGAACACCTTCTTCCCCCAAGCTGTTCGGCTACTGAACTCCAACCTTCCCCGGCCCAGCCTGCATTTCTAACTGCTGGGCTGGTCACCCGGTTCCCGCCGCTGCCTGCCCCTGGTTCTTTATCCGTAAATGGCCTGGCCCTTCACCAGCACCTTCTTATTCTCACCGGACTGTACTGCACAGCAGTGAAATGGCCGTTACGAACTGACTACTGCATTCTATTTCTGTATGTGTTTTTGTGTGTCTGTGTATACTCTGTCTGTTTTTACTCTGTCTAGGCCATGTGTACCACAAATAATTCCGATTACAGCTCTGCTGTACTTGGCGAAATAAAACTGATTCTGATTCTGATTCTGACCTTCTGCCTTCATTGACTATTCTCCTGCTTGCTGACTCTGTACCTCTGCCTATCTGATTCACGTTGCCGACCCTGCCTGAACACAACACTGAATCAGCGAGGAGAACGCCAGCGCATACCACTAAGGCTGCATCTGAAATGACCACCAGCTCAGTGTGTAGCACCTAAATAGATTTTCTGCACACTTCGCTTTCAATTCAGATGCAAATCATATGCAAATCTTCTACTACTTATCATGCAAACAGGAAAAAAGAAGGAGGGGCTGGAAGCAGCTAACCTGACAGTTACATAGTTACAAAGTTAAGGAAAGGTGGGGGGGGGGGGGGGAAATGCTGCGCATCCCTAAACACATGCTGCAATTGAATGGTTAATCGCGCAAGCATACACCGCCTCTGCCAGACTGAAAAATGCATCCCCTGCATCCAAGACAAGTGCTAACATTTATTAAACTAAGAGGAACTTTAGCTTCCAATATGGTTTGCATGCAAAGTATATTATACTAGACACTTGCGCCACGGTGAGGCAGACCACCGGGCAAGTGACCTAACCTAAATTTAAAACCTTGGGAGCAGCTAAGCAAAAATTTGTGTAACTTACATTTGGTAGAACAGCGAGGAGAACGCCAGCGCATACCACTAAGGCTGCATCTGAAATGACCACCAGCTCAGTGTGTAGCACCTAAATAGATTTTCTGCACACTTCGCTTTCAATTCAGATGCAAATCATATGCAAATCTGCTACTACTTATCATGCAAACAGGAAACTCAGAAGGAGGGGCTGCGAGCAGCTAACCTGACAGTTACATAGTTACAAAGTTAAGGAAAGGTGGGGGGAAAAGGCTGCGCATCCCTAAACACATGCTGCAATTGAATGGTTAATCGCACAGGCGACTTAGTGGTATGCGCTGGTGTTCTCCTCGCTGTTCTACCAAATGTAAGTTGCACATTTTTTTGCTTAGCTGCTCCCAAGGTTTTAAATTTAGGTTAGGTCACTTGCCCGGAGGTCTGCCTCACCGTGGCGCAAGTGTCTAGTATAATATACTTTGCATGCAAACCATATTGGAAGCTAAAGTTCCTCCTAGTTTAATAAATGTTAGCACTTGTCTTGGATGCAGGGCATGCATTTTTCAGTCTGGCAGAGGCGGTGTATGCCTGTGCGATTAACCATTCAATTGCAGCATGTGTTTAGGGATGCGCAGCCTTTTCCCCCCACCTTTCCTTTACAACACTGAATCAGCCTTCTGTCTTTGTACCTTGTCTGTCCGTACGTTGCCTACTTTGCTTGTCTGACCTCTCTATCCTCGCCAGTGGGCCTAGCCACTGGTGAGGGATCTGTAGCAGTCACCTGCTCCTCAGGTGAAGCTTTATTGTAGTACTGTCGGCAATACCTGCTTCACAGGTATCCTATAGCTGTAGTATAGTCTTAACCACCTGCTCCTCAGGTGATTACCTTTGCAGCTACCGGTGGCACCTGCTCCTCAGGTGTCCACTGGCTACAGTAATGTCTGAATCACCTGCTTCTCAGGTGATCAACCTTTCAGCATTACCAGTAGCTCCTCCTCCTCAGGTGCTCTTTAACTGGTGTACAGCCAGACTCACCTGCTCCTCAGGTGATCCTTGGCTGCAGTATTGTCTGTAATCTCCCGCTCCTCGGGAGACCTTATCTTCCTCATTACTGTTGCACCAAACACTATCTCACATTGGTAGTCCTGTGTCTGGCTATACTAGCATTATTGGTGATTCTGCAGAGCACCACATAATCAGGTATAGCGTCTGTATTATTGGTGATACTGCAGATCACCAATGATTAGAAAATCTGTTTAGCTGACACCAATCGTTACACACTCTCTGGATTCAGATATCTCATGCCAACGATCTCCCTTCCACATTTTTATGGATTGTACTAGATCTATGGAATTGGCAGAGAGAACCGTACACCCACAAAGGCGGACTTTGTCAACCATTTTGCTCGAGATTTATCTAATTTGTCCAAACCTTAAGTCTAAGTTTAAATGACAGGACTTTGCAGACATGGTAATGTGGAACATGCCTTTTATAGCCATAGTCCTATGCTTCAGCCTCTCGGGCTGGAGAATTTAGAATCTGTGTGAATTACTGTCTGCGTAGTCCACAGTGAATGGGTACCTTAACTGATTCTAAGAGAAGCTCACAATCTAAAGTACTATCAAACATTGTTTTCCATAATTTTGGGCAACTTCTTTTAAGTACTTCACTGAGAAGTGTATAACCCAGCTGCTGCACATTGTCACTTCCTAATAATCATGTTGCTGCTGTCTTTAATTACAGAAGACAACAAATCCCTTGTGCAGGCCAACGCTGAGTTCCTTTATGAGTCCATTCAAGTATTTGTGTAAGATTGTCCTCTGATGGTTCTGACGTACTAGGAAAAAATAAGAGACCCACTGCAAAATATTTTAAAATTAACATCTCTAGGGCAAGCAGTGAGGAAAAGGGACAATGCCGGCTGTACTGGCACACGGATACAGCCAGCGTCAGTTTGCCTCTATTCTTAAAGAAAACCTGAACTGAAAATTAAAAGACAAAATAAACATACACAAGTCATACTTACCTCCTGTGTAGTCTACTCCTTAATCTCTTTTTCCTCTCCTGCATCCTGTTTGTCCACTGTGATCAATGGAATTCTCCATCCTCCATTTTGAAAATGGCTATTACCCCATAACAGCTTCCTGGTCAGCACACTGTTAAACTGTAACATCGCCCACTTGAGCCATAGGGAAACATGGACACATCAGTTCTCCTCTCAGCTGTAACTGACAGCAACTGATATATAACTGACAGCAACTGATATATTTCAGTTCTGACAAAATGTTGTCAGAACTGGAAAGGATCACTGTAAGAAAAATATGGTGAGCTTCTGAGAGGAACTGATGGCAAGGTAACTATGTAATGTTCATTTGAAGTTACCTCGTGTGTTTATTTTAAATAATTTTACTCAGTACAGGTTCTCTTTAAAATTTCGAAGATGGCAATACACAAGAACAATGTCAAGCACTGTGAACAACAAAGCTACAACCTCACAGAGGGCAAAAGCGAATTAGCACTGAGAGTGATGACCGCAAACGCATTCCAGTGATACCCAAGAGCCACTCAAGAGCCATAGGCTATCAAGTGACCATCAAACATAGTGGCGAACAGATTGGGGTGAAATTCATGGCAAGAACAGCTTGAAACAGGCTCCTAGAGGCAGGGATTAAGTCATGCAATGCCTGAAAAAGCCCTTCATCAATGAGAAGCAAAGAATAATCAGGCAGAGGTTTGCTAAAGACCACACAAAATTGAAATGTAGAGGACTGGTGTAAGGTAATCTTCTATGAGGAGTCCAATTTTCATCTATGTCCAACACCTGGTCGTCTTATGGTTAGACAGAGAGGCCTACAATCCACAGTGTCTCACACCATCTGTAAAATATGGAGGAGGGTCAGTGATGATCGGGGAATTATTCAGCAAGACTGTAATCAAGCTGATGTGTATTTGTGAAGGATGTATGAATCAAGCCACATACAAAGTTTTCCTGTAGAAACATTTGCTTCCTTCTGCTAAGACTATGTTCCCCAACTCAGAAGATTGATATTACCAGTAGGACAATGCTCCATGACAGTCAGCGGAAGCAAGATCTGGGAGGGAGCTCACCGACTCAGTCTGTCTTGGCCAGGTAACCTCCAGATTTGAACCCTATTGACAACCTCTGGAATGACTAAGGAAGATGGTTGGTCACAAACCATTAAGCAAAGCTAAGATGTTTTATTTTTGTCCTGCAAAGAGTGGTTTAGAGCTACAAAATGTATAAACTGGTAGAGAGCATGCCAAATGCATGAAAGGTGTGTTTGCAAATTGGGGTTAATCCATAAAATACTGGTTTCTGTACGGTCATTAGTCAAAAAATTATTGCCATTTTGTTTAAGAGGATCTGTTTTATTTAATTATTTAAATTCACCAGACCCTGCATCATTTCTTGTATGTTGATATATTGTTATTTCCTTTCAAATTATGCACTAAAGAACAATATAATATTTATTTGGAAATTAGGACATGGCAACACTCTCTTCCGGAAGCTGCGCCACGTGATGTCACCGCCACTTCTGGTTTATGCCTGGCACTGCCCCAGGTAAGCTGCCGCCTGAATGACGCACATCAGAGGTCTCCCTCTGTGTAACACACACATACACACACACACACACACACACACACACACACACACACACACACACACACACACACACACACACTTTATTTATTTGAATTATTGCTTTATGTTATATGCTCCTGGTCTTTAAATAAGTCGATGAATAGTAGTCATGCTTGCACCAGTCCTCTATGCATGTTACAGGTCAGTATTAGGACACAGAGAAATGCAGGGAATCCTCTTCTTGTTGTCTGTGAATACAAGGAACCATGCATGTTTTTGTAAACTAGTACCTCTAGTGACTTTAAATTAGCTGCAGAGACTGTAGCTGTATCTGTAATTGATTGTGTTCAAACAGCTAGTTTGCAGTAAGTCTCCAGGGCCTTGATTCACTAAACAGGGCTGCTGCAGCACTTTGTGTTTTGAGCTTTGTTTTTGACCCCAGACATAATTCAATAACAGATCAGATCTCAGCTACAGACCACACTGCTAGTAACATACCCCAGTAAAAATGATACCAAATACCATAATTAGGCATGCCTATTTGCCAATTAACATAGACAATATTATCATCAGATGACAGAATGAGCATTCCCCTCAAAGCACATAATTAGCACAGTTGGCCCGATCATATTAGACAGCATGTCACTCAAATAATAAGGCATGCCCCCAAATCACAGAATTAGGCAGCATTTCCGCTAATCATATAATAAGATGAACATTCCCCAAATCACATAATAAGTCAACATATTTCCCAAATCAAATAACTATACAGTATGCCACCCAGATCATGTAATTAGGCAACACGTCTCCCAAATACAAACACTGCTAAAAAAAAATCCAGCACATATCCTGACACCCCAGCGCTAGTATACAGCACACCTCATATCAGATCTCCCATCTGTGCACCATGGCTCTGATGCAACAGTGAAAAACACCTCAGAGGCACTTCACGTCTGAAGTGAGTCTGAAGTGAGTCCAGTCATCTAAAAATAACGTTATGTCTGCTAAAATAACAACATCTTTTAAAGTTTCATATTTATAAAAGTAACGGTCAGTTTCAATGATTGTTACTTTAAGTGGGATGAGCAGCACTCTGCCCTTATTTAATATTACTATAGTGATGATCCCATAATTGTGAAGTAGTGAGTAGCGAATAGCCATCACCATTTTGGTAAACAGCATAGGTTATGACACAAAACAATAGTTTTTGTTTCAAACCTTCTGTTTATCACCTACAACCAGATAGCTGCTCAAAACATAATGAAACTTAATGAGCTGCATACATCTACTTCTAACAATAACACTTGCAACTGGTAATCAAGTAAATGGTGTTTATGAAAGTGATTTTAGGGTACTTATGGTACCCCGATCTCCAGGAAATAAAACTTGGTTGCTATTATATAAGGACAGAATTATCATTAGCAAATAGTCAGGAAAAAGCCTAGGCCCCTTTTACAAATCAGTTGCTCTCAGTTATAACTGAAAGAAAACTGATTTTCAAAGTAATGTCCATGTTTTCCTATGGTACAGTTCACACTTAAAGAGAACCTGTACTGAGTAAAAATATTTAAGATAAACACATGAGGTAACTTCAAATGAACATTACGGGCTTGATTCACAAAGCGGTGCAAACTGTTTAGCACGGGTGTGCTAAACAGTTAGCACGTGAAGTGCCGTTCGCGGACTTTTGCGTGCGCAAAGTGCTGCGATTCGCGCGATTGCGGACTCTTACCCGAATCGCTGCACTTTGCGTGTGCAAAAGTCCGCGAACGGCACTTCACATGCTAACTGTTTAGCACACCCGTGCTAAACAGTTTGCACCGCTTTGTGAATCAAGCCCTACATAGTTACCTTGCCATCAGTTCCTCTCAGAAGCTCACCATTTTCTTCTGACAATGATCCCTTCCAGTTCTGACAATATTTTGTCAGATCTGAAATATATTAGTTGCTGTCAGTAAAATATCAGTTGCTGTCAGTTATAGCTGAGAGGAAAACTGATGTACCAGGTAATGTTCATGTTTCCCTACGGCTCAAGTGGGCGATGTTACAGTTTAACTGTATGCTGACCAGAAAGCTGTTATGGGTAATGGCCATTTTCAAAATGGAGGACGGAAAATTCCATTGATCACAGTGGACAAACAGGACGCGGGACAGGAGAAAGACATTGAGGAGTAGATTACATGGAAGACAATTATGACTTGTGTATGCTTATTTTGACTTTTAATTTTCAGTTCAGGTTTTTTTTAACTGAAATCTTCTTCCCAATGCTCTGCTATGGAAAAAACGCGTACCAACACGTACTAACACATACCAACTAATTAAGTGTACACGGGACCTAAGGTGTGCTCTAGAGTTCAGGGAATGACACTGCACAATTCATCAAGTTCAGTTTTTCAAATTGTATGCAAAAATGCAGGCCCACCACATATAGTGCATTCCAGCATTCAAAGGTCCCCTTCTGTAGTGTTTTGGTGTGCTTTGTAGAGTGTTCTTTGTACTTCAAACAGAGGTGATCAAAACAGGGGGGCCCTCAATACGTTGCCACCGCTCAGGACCACCAACCGCACGCTACACCACAGAATGCAGAATGGGCAGCCCTAACCACCAGAGAAACTACACACATGAAATGCAACAATATAAAGCAATGGTTACTCACCAAGCTGCACCTGCTATTGTACAGGTCTGCAGTGTTTAGCCAGTTAGCAAATCTAAAGACACAATACCATATTTTTCAGAATATAAGACACACCTTTTCTCCCCCCAAAAATGCAGAGAAAAAAAGAAAAAAACATATTAGATATTCCAATACATGGAGTCCACAACTTACAAACGCTCATCCATGCAACCCGCCGCAATGTTGTGCAGGGGGGCATGGAGGGGGACAGAGTAAGACAAACGGGGCACAAAGGGGGGACAAAAATGATGACACAGGGGGACAATGATGACAAGGACATGGGAGACAAAGCACTGTTTTTTTGTCTTCTAAAACTAGGTGCATCTTAGGCCCCATTCACGCTTGAAAGTGCAAAACGTCGGCGATTACTGCCGGTGTTTTGTGGGAGTGATTTTTCCGCGATTTCCCGCAATCGCGTTTAGCGATTCTATAGCACTGAAACGCGATCACTGGGAAATCGCCTGAAAATGGTGCAAGCTACGCGTTTGCGTTTGGCGATTTGCGTTAATCGTCGGCGATTAACGCAAATCGCCAAACGCATAGCTTGCACCATTTTCAGGCAAATTGCCCAAGTAAGAACAGGCCCATAGGGTATTAAAGCACTAGCACTTTCAAAAGCGCTAGCGCTTGAGCATTTTGCCGAAATCGACGGCAAAAACGCTCTAGTGTGAATGGGGCCTCATGGTCTTATATTCTGAAAAATTTGGTAAATGTGTCCAGACCTGCAGTACTAAATCTATAATCTTTTGTAGTATATTCCAGTGTCCCTGCGATGTAAATTTTCCCATATGCACTGTAGTGCACGCCAGGACTCCAGCGTCCCTTGTAGTGTTGTTAAGGTATTCTCAGGAAATGAAAGTATACTGAAGGCTGGATATGGAAATAATAAAATAATCAAGTGAAATTTGTATAGGCATAGTAACTGGTGACCAGGTGAGCAAACACAGTACAACCAATGCTTAATTACATAACTAAAGATGAAAAGAATGATGATATAAGAAACATTTAGTTCATTTAGTTCATTTAGCCAAGTATGTGGTACACAGACTGAATGCAAATAATGTCAAGGATGCCAAGTTATGGAATAAACCATATACCCACTTTTGCAGGACAACATCCAATGGAACTGGAGGTGAATGTCAAGAAATCTGTATTACCGTGTTTTACATTTTCGTGACAGTGTATTTCTGCACTGGTTTGCATTTAGCTGTGCTGGCAAAAAGGGCTATATGGAATGTTGTATTTGTATGGCTATGTAAAATGTATCGGCTATAGGCTCGCTGTACACCAGCGGTTCTGGGTGTGTCTCTGACTTTTAAGGGGCATAGAGAGATTATTTCCATATTCAGCAGTGATGCACCAAGGGAGATCTTTCTTGCACACTTAAAGTTGAATTATTGCCAATAACTTGTTATAAACATTTATATTCAGCATTCTGCCTATGATTATGCGTGTTCTGTGATCCTTTTGTTTCACACCATCCAGTACATTGTTACAATGCTTTCTGTCCTGTCTTTCCTAATTTTCCTGATACCGCGGCGCTCCTAGCTTGTGTGTATCTTGTACATGGCTTTTATATTGTCTGCGCAAATCTACTGCTAATTGATTTTTCAATATTGTTATTGTCTGTTTAGGGTTTGCTTTTTTACCATGTTTTTGTATTTTTCTGATTAGTCATATTGTATTGTGTGATCTGTATCTAACACAGCATTTTTTTTAGTAATAAAGCTTTTTGGTTCTTACAATCTCCTAGTGGTCCTTGGTCTTCATATGCTATCTCTCCTAGTGGTCCTTGGTCTCCATACGCTATCTCTACTAGTGGTCCTTGGTCTCCCTACGCTATCTCTTCTAGTGGTTCTTGGTCTCCATACACTATCTCTCCTAGTGGTCCTTGGTTTCCATACGCTATCTCTCCTAGTGGTCCTTGGTCTCCATACGCTATCTCTTTTAGTGGTCCTTGGTCTTCATATGCTATCTCTCCTAGTGGTCCTTGGTCTCCATACGCTATCTCTACTAGTGGTCCTTGGTCTCCCTAGGCTATCTCTTCTAGTGGTTCTTGGTCTCCATACGCTATCTCTCCTAGTGGTCCTTGGTCTCCATACGCTATCTCTACTAGTGGTCCTTGGTCTCCCTAGGCTATCTCTTCTAGTGGTTCTTGGTCTCCATACGCTATCTCTCCTAGTGGTCCTTGGTTTCCATACGCTATCTCTCCGAGTGGTCCTTGGTCTCCATACGCTATCTCTCCTAGTGGTCTTTGGTCTCCATACGCTATCTCTTTTAGTGGTCCTTGGTCTACATATGCTATCTCTCCTAGTGGTCCTTGGTCTCCATAAGCTATCTCTTCTAGTGGTCCTTGGTCTTTATACGCTATCTAGGTACTAATATACACACAGTATTTTAACTAACACTTTACTTGTTCCATTCAGTGTACACAATAACAATTGTTTAACAGGTTTCCTACAGTGAAGACCGCAATTGGAATACAAAAGTAGGTCCCTTAAGACATACCACTTTCACATTTTAAAAAAGGATGCTCTGTAATAGCTTCCTAAAAATAATATTTAAAAATGTACTAGAATTATATAGGCATGTAGTAAATAAATAAATTGCCTGACACACTGTATCCTTTTATTGAATGCAGACTTCAGACTCCAGAGTAAATTAAGTTTAGCAAAAAAATATGGTTAGATGAAATTAGCTTTTGTTTCTGCTGCCCACAACTTCCCTACTGTATTAATTGTTGAGAATGTTGGAGGATGTAGTGTTTACTGTAATGCCCTTACATAATTAGTGCATATCATTCTGCATTTCATATCTTAAGTGAAGTAACTTTCATGCATTCACTTTATAGTATCAAATGATTATGTTTCTTCTAAAAATAGATGGCAAAGTCTGGCAATGTTAAACCGACGGAAATCGTTTTTTATAAATCACATTAGCAGACAGATCTGAAAGTCTGCAAAAAGAGCCATTTAAATATCTCCTTTTTAAACTTTCTTCCAAAGAAATATAAATGATGAAAGAAAAAAACAAATATTTAATATGTTCATAGTCATTTCTGTTTTGAAATATCAGTGTGCAATAACATAGAGGAGACTTATACTATAAAAAAGAAATGAAGATTATTTCATTTCTGTAGTATTTTCTGGGACCCCAGTTGTTTTGACTCCAGCATTATCTCATAACTATTTTTAATGTTACTTCTATTTCTATTACCCTATTCTTTTGATCAGTTCAGAGCCCTGTGATATTTTCAGTATCAACAGTGTGACAGCAAATATGAAATAGTTCAGGCCATGATTATTAATAACAATCTTGAAATAGATGTTACATTCCATGCTTGCTATTTGTGAATATGTGTAGCTCGAGTGATAAATCGTATCTTCAAATAGGTAAGAAGCATTTGAAAAAAAAAAGTGCTATGTTCAAATTGTGGTTCATAATCAATTTATGGTTTAATTTAAAAAAATACCTTGCTGGAGATTCACAATTGGGAAGAGTGAAATCTATAAACTCCACTAGATTCTGGAACTTCCACAGAATTTCCAAATTTCCTACAGGATTTATGGAATTTCCTGCGAATGCATTGTAGTGAATGGGAAAATATGAACACTTGTGTTTTTACAAACTTAGAAATGTTCAAAAGGTTTCAAAATGCCAAGTTAGCATAAACAATCAAAATAAAATGTTTCAGAACAGCAAACTTTACTGTTCTTCCATGTTTTCATGGGAAGGCGTGTCATGCCATACTCAGGCAGCAACTTGACAAATATTGTATGCTTTGGATAGTATTGAACTATGGTCATAATTAAGCGCAACAGTTTGGCCATTGTATTATTCAGCTAAGGGTGAAATTCTTCCTGTGATGCAAGCTAAACCGAAGCTAAATTATTCTGTACAAATGCTTTCATGAAGAATGAAAATCAAGAGATTATTTCCTCACACAGACTCTCTAGAATCAGAGCTGCTGCTGTCATGAACTGGTGGTGGCACCCATGGTTTGGCCCTGCCATTTTTCACTTTGGATTAAGAACTCAGATCAACAGTTTCTCCAGGCTAAAAATTGTTGTGGGGTATTCAGATAACACGTATTAAGCCAGAGAAGTAAAAGAAAGCCCTCAAAAAATATATTTTTTGAAGTAGCTAGGTTGTTTGGTGGTTCTTTGACAAAATATCGCCAAGTTATGAAACAAACAACAACAACAAAAAAAGGCTTTTTTATAGGTTGCCTTTAGTTTTCTTCTCACCACCAAAATAGAGGAGGAATAGAGAAATAGATTGTGATAGTTATGAGAATGTGATCTGAGAGGGGGGATGGAGAGTTATTTAAGGTTGAAACTGAGCATAGTCGACTAAAGACAAGGTCTAGAGTGTGGCCATCTTTGTGGGTGGTGTAAGCATAGCACATACATTATCTGACATTTTGTCTAACTGGCAGCCATGTTAAGTTCTTCTGAGCTTCCAAATCTGTAAACTAAATACCTTAAAAGATTAAAGAACACATTCATCATGCTCTGCTTTCTGTCCACATCTGGCTGTACAGGAAAATCCCTAACCACATCGGCTCGGCCGAAACCTAACTGTATGCAAATGAATGGCACCTGCATTTATGTGACACACGTTTTTATGGGGATTTTCCTTTGTAACTAGGTGAAAGGGTGATGATCTTCTACGCCTGCGCAGCCATCATAATTTGTGTATAAAAGGGTGTTTGATTCTTATAAAAATAAAAGAACTATTAGTAACTAGAACTTCTTTAATATATCACAATAGTGCAACAAAGTACAGTGCAGTTTCTAGGCTAAAATGCACCCAGGGCGAGGGTGTAAAAATTGCGCCCCCCCCCCCCCCCCCCCCGGAGCAAGATATGGGTGCCCGCAGTATAGGTTAGCCAGGTCTAGTTTCACTTAGTATAGGTCCCCCCAGTATAGGTAGCCAAGAATAGGTACCCCAGTATAGGTAGCCAGGCATAGGTGAGCCAGTATAGTTGCCCCCGCTATAGGTTAGCCAGGTAGGTGCCTCCAGTATAGGTAGCCAGTATAGTTGCCCCCAGTATAGGTTAGATAGGCAGGCGCCCCCGGTATAAGTTAGATAGGTAGGTGCCCCAGTACAGGTTAGCTAGGTGGGTGCCTCTAATATAGGTAGCCAGAATAGTTGCCCCCAGCATAGGTTAGATAGGTAGGTGCCCCAGTATAGGTCATTTAGGTAGGTGTCTCCAATATAGGTAGCCAGTATAGTTGTCACCTGTATAGGCTAGCTAGGTAGGTAGGTTCCCCCAATACAGGTTAGATAAGTGCCCCCAGTATAGGTTAGATAAGTAGCTGCCCCCCCCCCCCCCCAGTATAGGTTAGATAGGTAGCTGCCCCCTCCAGTATAGGTTAGATAGGTAGCTGCCCCCCCCAGTATAGGTTAGATAGGTAGCTGCCCCCCAGTATAGGTTAGATTAGGTAGCTGCCCCCCCCTTCCAGTATAGGCTAGATTAGACAGGTGCCCCCCAGTATAGGTTAGATAGGTAGCTGCCCCCCAGTGTAGGTTAGATAGGTAGCTGCCCCCCAGTGTAGGTTAGATTAGGTAGGCGCCCCCCAGTATAGGTTAGATAGGTAGGTGCCCCCCAGTGTAGGTTAGATTAGGTAAGTGCCCCCCAGTAAAGGTTAGATTAGGTAGCTGCCCCCCAGTGTAGGTTAGATTAGGTAAGTGCCCCCCAGTATAGGTTAGATAGGTAGTTGCCCCCCAGTGTAGGTTAGATTAGGTAAGTCCCCCCCAGTATAGGTTAGATAGGTAGGAGAGGATGTGAGATCAGCTGAGAGGATGTGACGTGGGAGGTCTGTTCCTGGGAGCTGGGAGACCACGGCTTCCTTTCCCCAGCGTCTGCTTTCTTCCCCCGCTATTTGTTAGGTCGGCTGCCATCACCTTTGCCCCTGGATGCAGGACGCTGTTCACTGGATGTGTGCCTGTTTTTGACATCGTCATCTCTGAACACTGTCTGGACGCTGTCTGGACGCTGTCCTTGGATATGTGCCTGTGCCTGCTTCCATGTTTACAGCATTAGCCTTTCCGATGTTATCTGAAGCCATCTGAGGCCCAGGGGGGGGCCGAGGTTTGCCGTTCCCTTTGATGTCTTTGCTGCTTCTGTTGCATGTGCATGTGTTTCTTCAACTAACTACTGCCTAGCTGGCTCTGCTACTGTTTACCTGCTGGACGTCCGCTAATCTTTAGCTAGCCATCCAGCATTAGCTAAGTAGTTAAGTAGCGAAGTAGCTTATACAGCCTACAGCCTTTACAGCCCTACAGGCTTTACAACTCTACAGCCATATAATCTTAAAGTGGTAGAGCTTTACAGTAAGACATACCACTAATTCTGTACTGGCTTTGAAGGCTGGCTCTTCTGCTTGTTTGGCTGCTTGCATGCCTGCCTCCCTGTCTACTTTGCATAATACTGCATAATACTGCAAAAAAATATTGCGTAATACTGCAGGAAAGTGCGTGAAGATACACAGTTTTTCCAGTCGTTTTTTTTTTTTTTTTTATTTTATTTACCTGCTGTGGATATTGTATTTAGAGAGGGAGGGGGAGGGAGAGAGAAAGAGAGAGAACGAGAAAAGATTTGCATCATTGTGCTTTGCTTTACTCTGCTTTACCCTGCTCTACCTGCCCTGGTCTGCCAGACCTGTTCCAGTTTTTCAGAGTAACAGAATAACAAAGATAACAGAAGAGCATTTATCACGCTCTGGAAAGCTCTGGGACAAAGTGACTGTCATACTGTCTACTGCCTATTGGCTATTGGCTATCTTGGCCATCTGAAGGGGCCACTGTAAATAATCTATAAACAAACATCTGTAAACAAATATTTGTAACTGTGCCCTGTGCCCTGTGTAAGACAAGACTGCCCCTACATAGAAGAGACAGGGGGGCTGTACATGCTTTATAAAGGGAGAGTATGGCAACGGGGACAAGGAAACAGAACAAAGGTAATTTAACAGAAAAAGATAAGGGATTAAACAGCTTTGGCTTTACAACATTTACGGAGACCCAGAGAACCCCTAACAAAAAGATGGAAAAATCCACTAATCCCTCTGTGACCCCAACACCCAAGGGACAAATGGGTGGTATCCTAGCGCCACATGGAGCAGTAACACCCAAAGATATTAGCAGGCACTTTAAAAATATCTCAGACATCTGCAATACGGCCCGATCTGACACTAAAGACTCTGGCGCGGATCAAAATGCAGCACAGGCAGTGAGAGAGGGGAAGTCAATATCTGACCAAACTAAAACTGCACAGGAGAGCATAGAAGATATAAGAATGAGGAAGATGATGGAGGATTTTACCTCTAAAATTAAAGAAACTATAGTGGAGACAGTGCAGGTAGCGATAAAAGAGGCTGTTAACAATGAATTAAAATCAGTCAAGGAAGAAATGTCACAATTAACCACTCGGGTTGAGAGCCTAGAGAAACATTCGATGGAATATGAAAATACGGCTGTAAATCAAACCGCTGAGATGGCTAGTTATAAAAGGTCTCTTAAGACCCTTACTAGTAAGATCGACGATCTAGAGAATAGAAACCGCAGAAATAACATAAAGATTCGGGGGCTACCGACTAACATTCCGAATAACGAATTGAAGCAGATGGCGCAACATTTGTTTAAAGAAATTATAGGCAGCGAAGACGTTCCAGAAACAATAATTGATAGAATACACAGAGTGGGTAAAGAAAGGAGCGATCAGGGATTCAAAAGTACTGATGTCCTATGCAGAATACACTTCTACCATGAAAAAGAACAAATTTTGGCAAAGGCCCGTGCCCTGGGTGCCATTAAATTTAAAGGATGGAATCTGGATCTTTTTCCAGACCTTTCAAAAAGAACAATAGAACGAAGACGGCTACTAAAACCCCTCCTGGAAGAAATTAAGAAAAAGGGAGGTCTCTATAGGTGGGGCTTTCCGCTTTCGCTTAGAGCGACAGTGGAGGGCAAAACTTGTACGTTAATTGATGGAGAGCCAATACAAAAATTCGTGAAGGAGTTAGGCCTAGCTCCTATTCAAATTTCGGGGTGGGAGGAGATCTAATGTAGAGCTGAAAAAATATGCAATCTTATTATACTGCAATTTATAATATAAAATAACGCAGTAAGGGATGAAGGGGAGAGGGGCTCGAGGTGGTCTCAGCTCTAGGGCTTTGTTCTTGTGTTGCTGTTAGCAAATTCAAGAATTGAAGATGTCCGGCACCCAAATTCTCTGGAAAGGAGATAGATCGGACAAGATCTTTGGATATGTATGTGGAAAGGTTGTTATGTGTGTGATATGTGAAAATCGGTGGTGGTATGACTGTTATTGGATGCCTTTTCCTGTCTTTATGGTGCTTCAGGTTCCCCCTCAGCTAGGTTGGGTATTATGGTTTGGTGGTCCCATCACTTTTGAACCGTTCCTTAAAATAAAATATAATCAACACTAAAGATGGAAAAACTAAAAATTTTAACTATTAATGTTAAAGGTGCGAATTCCGGCTGCAAACGCAGAAGAATTATTGAAGAGCTTTTAAAAAATAAAATTGATATTGCATTCATCCAAGAAACACACTTTAAATGTGGGAATATACCTAAATGTTTTGATAAACGATATAAAGAGTGGATTGTAAATTATAATAAGCAAAAAAAAGCGTGTGGTGTTGCAATTGTTGTTAGGTCTGGTATAGATTTCTCAGTGGACAAAATTTATAGAGACCAAAATGCTAGGGAACTTATTGTGCTGGGTAGGGTCAATGGAACTCAGATTACACTGGCGAATGTTTATGCCCCGAATAGGGGTCAAGCTACCTTCCTAATTAATTTTTTAAATAAAGTAAAAAAAAAGGCTAAGGGGAAGATTGTCATTGGAGGCGACTTTAATCTGACTATCGATCCCAAACAAGACACCTCAAAAGGTCATTCTTTTATTTCTAAAATAGTAAAATATTAAATTTTGTGAAACATTAGTGAATTTAAGACTTGTGGATATTTGGAGAATTAAAAATATAGATATTAAAGACTATACCTTTTTTCCCAGGCTCACCAATCTTACTCCAGACTAGATTATTTCCTAATACCACAAGAACTTATTACATTGGTTAGTGAGGTAACTATTGGACGAATAACCTTTTCTGACCATGCCCCAGTAATATTAACTGTGATGTTGGATAGGAAACCTGTAGTCCCACAATGGAGATTAGATGCCACCTTATTAGAAGATGAAGAGGTAAAGCTAGAGGTAGAGAGATCCATTATAGAATTTAGTGATTTTAACCTCTCCTCAGTCTCCTCACCAATTACAATTTGGGATACATTAAAATGTGTAACTAGGGGTGTACTTATTAAAATCAGAAGTAGGAAGAAAAGAGAAAGGGAGAAAAAAATTGCAGAACTACTGCATGCACTTCAACTGGCAGAACTCAAACACAAAACTACTATGTCACCAATAAATATGATAAATGTAACTAAAATCAGAGCAGAACTGAATAATGTCCTCAATGCTAAATGTACTAATGATCATAAACAATTGAAAAGACAATATGCTGCAGGGAAAAATAAATCAGGTAAAATACTCGCTGACCTTCTTAAAAAAAACAATAAATCCAACTTTATACAGGGTATTAAAAACTCAGAAGGTAACATTTTATATGAACCTGAGGAAATCTCTAAATTCTTTGCCGACTTTTATGAGAAATTATATAATATAGATGCATCGAATCTTATGAATGGAGAAAGCTTTTTAGGAAATATTGAGCTACCCTCACTGTCTGCATCAGAAAGGGAATTGATAGAGGTACCAATATCGGAAATGGAGTTTTGTGAAACTGTGGCTAAACTTGCAAAACAGAAAAGCCCGGGCCCAGACGGCTTTTGTGCAGAATTTTACCAACACTTTGCCCCATTGCTGGCTCCTCTTTTCTGTAATCTAGTTAATAACAAAGAAGAAAAAGTCTTTTCAGATACAACTAACCAAGCGACAATTACTTTGATTCCTAAAGAAGGAAACTCTGGTCTAGAATGTACACACTTCAGACCAATATCCCTTATAAACTGCGATGTGAAGATCTACGCAAAAATCCTGTCAAATAGACTAAGTGCAGTAGCAGAGACGTTACTGGGAAACCAACAGGCAGGTTTTAGGAAAAATAAACAGATACAAGATAATATTTATACTGCAATAGATCTTATTCACCTATGCAGAACAAAGGGGGAGGAGTCAGTAATGGTGGCAATAGACGCGGAAAAGGCCTTTGACCGTTTATCTAGAGATTTTATATTTATAACATTAGAAAAGTTGGGTCTGGGCAAAAAATTTATTGACAGAATCACAAAACTTTACATTAATCAAAGCGCAGGGGTAAAAATCAATGGCCTTATATCCAACTTATTTCAGATAAAGAATGGAGTAAGGCAAGGATGCCCATTGTCCCCCTGGTTGTTCAACCTTAGCATTGAACCCTTAATACAGGCAATTCAACAAGATATGGGTATACAAGGAATCAAAACTAAGAAAGAAGAAACTAAAACTCTGGCATATGCAGATGACCTATTACTTGTACTAACCAAACCCACTGAATCCTTGTTGAATTGCCAGATCCTTTTTGAAAAATGTACTAAGGTCTCTAACTTTAAATTAAATAGAGAAAAAACAACAATACTGAACATAGGTTGCTCTCGTCAAACGGAAATTGTTATTAAACAGTACAACGACTTCAGGTGGAACAATAGAGAGACAAAATATCTGGGCATCAAGCTTACTAACGACCCTGCAAGTCTCTTCAATGCCAATTTTCCCCCAATTATGAAAGATTGTAAAAAGAAACTTCAAACATGGGATCGACCATGTTTTAATGTATTAGGAAGAGTAGACATAATTAAAATGATGATACTTCCAAAATTGCTATTTTTGATACGGAGTATTCCTGTGACCCTTCCCAGTGCATGGCTGAGAGGTTGGGAACAGATCTTTCAACATTTTATCTGGCGTAACTGCAAACGCAGGCTTAATTATAAGCTTCTTACAAGGGATAGAGAGGCAGGGGGATTGGCAGCACCAGACATTAGGCGCTATTGTTTGAGTGTACAGCTGGCCAGGATGCTGGACTTAAAGAGGGAACTCTCGGGGGCCTTTACATCTAAAAACCCATCAAAAGTATGGCCATGGTTGGAGGGGGAGGAGTGTAACCTTGATACTGTTTTCACATGGATTCCGGGGAACATTTATAGATGTTTCCAAATATCTAGCCATCCTTTAACTAAACCAACTTTAAAGGCCCTTTATTGGATAATCTCCAAATGGCAGAAAAATACAGGTATCTCACCAATTACATCACTGAGGGAGAACCCAGATTTCCCCCCTGCTATGCAGAAGAAATGGTTTTATAAAAATAAACTAAGTGTGGAAACCCGCATTATACACTTAAAGGGGGATAAGACCTTAGGGATTACTGGGCTTGTGGAGACAACAAAACAGGGGAATACATGGGGATTAATACAAGCTTGTAGTTATTTGCGGAAAATGGAGTCTAATGGGGGACCTGTGAGGAAAGAACTAAACATCTTTGAAAAACATCTATTTTTAAATATAGACCTGGAAAAAAAACTATCAAAGCTTTATGATTTTGTGAGATATACGGAGTGTTGCACTCTTCCACCCCCTTCCTACTGTACCAAATGGGAGAGGGAGCTTGATCCTTTGCTTAAAGAAAAATGGCCCACAATTTGGTTAAACAGTTGGAAGGTCCAGGATCCTGGGCTACAGCTTGTCCAGTTCAAGGCTATCACTAGATGGTACTTAACACCTATACGTTGTCAATATTTTCAGAGTGGGGCTAAATGTTGGAGATGTGGTCAGGGAGGGGGTACAGCTACGCACATGTGGTGGTCTTGTCCTGTTATTAAACCTTTTTGGCAGGAAATAATAGACTTTTCAAGTACCTTGTTGAAAGGTTGTTTTAAGCTAACAGCATCGGAAGCTATCCTCAGTTTTGCTGATAGATATGACAGCATGGGTTGCTGTCTTATAAAAGAAATTGGAACAGTTGTAGCCAAATCTATGATAGCTTTGGGCTGGAAAGGCTCTACCCCACCAACATTGATTGAATGGGTTAACAAGATGAACACATTGTATGATTGTGGGGAAAATTTGTGGAATCATCTTGTTGAAAATTTGGAGGAGTCCACATAGAGGGGCAGGGTTTAATTAATTGACCATAGTAATCTGAGGTATACCCTTGGTAGAGATGGAGGGAGGCATGTATAAAACGGGGAACGAGTGATGAATGTGGTAGATGTGAGTGGGAGTTGAAATTACAAGTGCGAAGGATGTTAGATGAGAGAGGAGAGATGGATATGTTGTAGAATAGTGGAGACGGTTGTGATGTGATGAATGCAGTAGATGTGTGTGGGAATGTGTAGGAGTGAGGAGTATGTTAGATGGAGGAATGGAGATGGATATATTATATTATAGCGAGGCCAAGGCTATGGCATTTTAAGTGACGGGATGGGGAGGTGTTTTTTCCACTGCGTTATAAAGGTATAAATAAAGATTAATTAATTAATTTTAGAAAAGGTATACTGTATTACAAACTATGATGAAAGCACCTCTCTGCTCAAGTGTGTGGCAAATAAGCTGCTACGCGAATAGCTGAGATTATATGTGCGCTGAGTTTAAAGAAAAAAAAAAAAAAAAAAAAAAAAAAAGATAGGTAGCTGTCCACCATAATGGAGGGGGGAAGCACCGTAGCCGCGGGGAGGGCAACCCGACCTCTCCCGGGCCGCCCTCCGTGCTCCCCCCTCAGATGCATAGTGAGCAGCAGCAGCCAGGGAGGGAGCGCTGTATACAACATACCTCCCTGGCTCCAAGCGCTGCTCTCTCGTCGCCGGTCTTCTCCCATCTGCCTACACGCGTATACATACGCTGCTTCCGGCTAAACAGGAAGCAGCATGTGTATAAGCGTGTATGCAGAGAGAAGAAGACCGGCGGCGAGAGAGCAGCGCTTGGAGCCAGGGAGGTATGTTGTATACAGCGCTCCCTCCCTGGCTGCTGCTGCTCACTATACATCTGAGGGGGGAGCACGGAGGGCGGCCCGGGAGAGGGAGGGAGAGGTCGGGTTGCTCTCCCCGCGGCTACGGTGCTTCCCCCCTCCATTACAGCGCCCCCCTCCCAACAGCGCCCCGGGCGGAAACGGGCATGACAAAGTATTACCACACTAAAATATTTAAAATAATTAAAATAATGTTGTCAGCAAAATAATCATCAAAAGACCTCAAACATACAGTGATTTCTCAGACCAGCAAATGACCAAGCACACCTGTCTCTAACTACAAGACGGCCGTCCTGGATGACCTCACTGGTAACTTGATAATACACCAATATCTACAGGCCTCAGCACCTTCACAAGACAAGGCCATGTCTGGCTACATGTCTGTAAGCAGTGGCTGCATGGTGTAATGGTGAATGGCTCTGCCTCTGACACAGGAGACCAGAGTTCGCATCTCGTCTCTGTCTGTTCAGTAAGCCAGCACCTATTCAGTAGGAGACCTTAGGCAAGTCTTCCTAACACTGCTATCTTGTCTAATTTTTCTCTTGACAACTGTTGAACACAAAATACAAGGCCATGTCTGGCTACATATCTGTGCTACTGCCTATATAGAGTGTGCCCTAGTGGCTGCAGCTCTGGTGCTTTGAGTCTGCCAGGAGAAAAGTGTGATATAAATGTTATTTGTCTTGTCTAATTTTTCTCTTGCATTAAGCATAAATGGTACATGCTAGGCTACTTTCAGCTACTTTCAGCTACTTTCAGCTAGTAGTGTTGGTGGTACAATGGATATGTTAGTTGCCTACCACACACTGAGGCCTGGGTTCAAATCCCTATCATGGTATATAAGCTGGTTTTTGAAATACTGGAATTCCCTGGCAGATGAGACCCTCCTCCCTCCGGTAGGAGGGAGGAGGGAATAGGTAGAAGGGTAGGAGGGAGGAGGCAGACAACTGAGTCAAATGGTATAAGGACCTAGCTTGGAGGAGGGAGGGAGGGTGGGAGGGTGGGCGGGTCCTCCAGCAGTGATGTGTATTTCACTCAATCATGTCTGCCTCCAGGTATTAGAGCCTTTGAAACATGTTTTCCATCATTTTTCTAGGTGTCAGAATTTTTTCTTTTTTACAAAGTTCGCCTCCCTATTGAAGTGTATTGCGGTTCGCAAACTTTTTCACGAACCGAACCTTTCGCGGAGGTTCGCGAACAAGGTTCGCGAACCGAAAATCGGAGGTTCACGACATCTTCCTGTACTGGAAACAACATAGAGGTTTCGGTCTGTTTTGATTTTTAAGTGGTTTTATAAATTTTGCATTGTATTGACCTAATAAGTATTGTCATATATTTATTCAACAGACAGTGCTGATCAGCCATTTTCTCTCTTTTTGAATGTATTATGTCTTTTATGGCATAGCACGTTTTGGTGATTTGATTGCTGCAGCACACCTCCCGACTTTTTTTACAACTAAAATATCCCCATACTGGGCTAAATGAGTGATACAGGCATTGCTTTACTGATACCTGCACTCTGACTGCATGATGCTTGGAGATTGCAAATGGTCACTCTACCTTAGCTTTTTAGTAGCTGTTTCTCCTGAACTTAGTTTGCTGCTGTTCTGCCTGCTATAATAATTGGATATCATCACTAGGTTGTTATGACATGGTGATGGCAGCCAAGGTCCCTGTTACCATCTTCCTCCTATACTGAGCCCAGCTATAGCTCAAAATAAGCAGCAATTACTCTTTCCCAAGGCTACCCTTAAGCCTTGACTGTTGTTCTTGGGTATCCGGACAATAAGTTGCCTCTTCCACCCTGGTTCCCATTGGTCTTCTTCATCCCTTTTTAGAAATAGCATGGAGGATTTCCGTGAGAAATCTGAACTTTTATAGGGGTCTCTTCTTCCTCAGCATAGATCATTTACCTTGATTGGCCAAAGGTGATGGTGGTGGAGCTCCTCTCCTCTTTAGGACTTTGCTGGCTGCTTTCTGTCAGTGAGGTGACTGATGACCTGGAGTCAGACAAAAGGTTATCAAGTCAATTACTGTCTGCTGTGAATGTATAGGCCTCTTTGAAGTGTATTGTTAGGTATACACAATGCGCTTTTCCGCTTGATTCTCCGCTCGATCGATTTTGCCACTCGATTCTCCACTCAATTCTCCTATCTTCCGCTTGTTTTTCTTATCTTTTTCCATTTACTTTTATGAGAAATCGAGCGGTAAAACGATCGAATGTGAGATCGGACATGTTGTAAATTATCTATCGAACTATCTATCTTCTGGAAAAACGAAAGGTGTATTCACAGCATAAGCGACACAAATATTTGATGCAGTCCTTTGGCATATGACTGTGTTACCAACAGCAATGTTCATGTTACACAGTGCACAGTTTTCATGGAGTGCAGTATAGGTTGCACCTCATGCCCCAATACTACAAGTGCTTGTAGACTTGTTCCAACATCTCATTATTTCATTTGAAATTAAATTGAGGAAGAGGAAAACAGCTAAATGGCCGTGTATAATATTGAAATATATTTATTTATCATAAGTTTGTATCTGTGGCAAGCAATTGCATGTACCAGGACAAATAGAAGTGATCAGATATAAACTATGAGGTAAAATACACTAATCACACTATACATAACATAGGCCAGAAAACAGCTGGGTGACTTATGTCTGGTGATGTACAGTAATGTAATATATACATTTAAAGCGGATCCGAGATGAAAAACGAACTATAACAAGTAACTTGTCTATATATCTTATCTAAAGTTCAGATGGTTTACACAGCAAATCTAGCTGCAAACAGTTTTAATAGAATATGATTATTTATTCCTGCGATACAATGACAGCAGCCATGTTGTTTGTAAACATTACACAGAGGCAGGCTTATCTGTATCTTGAGCCATCAGCCTAATCCCCCCTCCTCCTCCCTCCTCCCCTCTGCCTCTGAAATCAATGGCTAGTAACACCTCCCCCTCCTCCTGCCCAGACTGAGCTCCCATGAGCCCTTGCTACTGCTTTGGCTCTCTGAAAACCTGTGGGCGTGGCTTTTTTAGTTTATAGGGAATTAGAATATTAAAACAAAAACAAAAAAGTATTTGGCTTGAGGAATGCCCTATAAACAATAGGAAAGGAACACAATTATGCAATGTGTAAAAGTTCACCTCGGATCCAGTTTAATGCAGGAATGCATCTGTGGTAAACAATGATATGTACCAAGACAAAAGCAGTGATATGCCAGAAAAACTCAGAACTATTTAGCTTTGAATTCCCCAAATCACAAGGAAAAACAGTGAACAAATGACTGACAGTATTAGCAGAATTTGGGTACCAGATGCCTAGCTGTGTATACTGTGCTCTAATTTATTACAACTCCTTTGTGCAAAATGAAAACAAAAATCCCCAAATCACACACACAAAAAAACATTAAAAACTTCAATTAGACCACAAACTGCTTGATAGCTAACTAGCATTACTTGTCTCCCTCTCTCTGCAGACAGCAACACAGGTCTCCCTAGCTCCTCTCTCACTGCATAAGACTAGAGTACTAGAGCACATGCTCCAACTGAACGACCTACGCGTCAATTCTCCCTACATCTTCTACTGCGCGTGCGCATTACTAACCACGCCTACTCTGCGCATGCTCATTGAAAGCCCTGCATCTCCCTTGTCATTTCTCCCTACATTTTTGCGGACTTGCGGAGAGGTTGATTAGGATGGCTACCTATAAAAAGATGTGTGATAACAGCGAGGTAACCATGCTAGCTGTTTGGTTGGGTGTGGGAGATTAGCGTGCCTGAATGTGTCGCGCGCAGGGGGTGCGTGAGGAGATCTGGATCTGCGGATTAGGAAGCTTTTTGCTGTTTATATCAGTAGTGTACGTGTGGCTGGGTGTACCTGAATGTTGGTGGGGTATAGGTAGGAGATCTGCTGCTCCTCTTAGTAAAGTGTGCACCTAAATGATGGGGGGGGGGGGGTTCTATGGACGTGTGTGTGTGTGTGTGTGTGTGTGTGTGTGCGTGTGTGTGCACGTACACTGTGTGTGTTGGGGGGGAGGGGGGGGAGGAGGAGGTGATCTATGGACTGCTGTTACTATCTGTGTGTGTGTGTGTGTGTGTGTGTGTGTGTGTGTGTGTGTGTGTGTGTGTAGCTGTACCTGAATATTGGGGGGATGATCTATGGACTGCTGTTACTATCGGTGCGTGTAGCGGTACCTGAATGTTGGGGGGGAGGTGATCTATGGACTGCTTTTACTATCGGTGTGCGTGTAGCTGTACCTGAATGTTGGGGGGGGAGGTGATCTATGGACTGCTTTTACTATCGGTGTGCGTGTAGCTGTACCTGAATGTTGGGGGGGGGGGGGGGGGGCTGATCTATGGACTGCTGTTGCTATTGGTGTGTGCATGTAGCTGTACCTGAATGTTGGGGTGGAAGGTGATCTATGGACTGCTGCTGTTACTATCAGTGTCTGTGTGGCTGTACCTGAATGTTGGAGGGGGGTGGGAGACTACAGATGGCCATACCTCAGACAACTTGGCGATTTGAATTCGATTATCGAATTGGATGTAAATCGGTTACCTGTCCGGTGTCGGCCTCCGCGCGGTGCTATCGTGTACATGACTTAGAACCCAGCAAGATGGACGGTCACTGCGCGGAGGCTGCTACTGGACAGGTAATGTATAAATGCACACACTGGGGGGCACATTCATACATTGGTGGTGCGGACACGGCGGGCTCAGCCGGTTCCCTGAAGATTTCATGCAGAAATTAGACGGGAATGGGCCTGTAGTGTATGGGCAGCTTCGTCCTTACCACCAGGGAGGCTACAGTGGACCTGAACTCTTGCACAGGACAGAAGGAAAGCATAAAGAAACGCACTCTGTATTTAGAGAGTTTAGCCTGTTTTTTTCCTCATTTGCGTCCGATCACAAGTTGTAATTTGATCTCTCTCCTGTGTCACATGACTGCCACGGCAGAGATGGCAGATGAGGCCATTTGAAAGCATAGGATGTGTTAACAATATGTCTGCTTCCATGATTCAGAAAGTAGAAACGGTGCAGATTTATTTTAAGATTTGCATCAGGTGTAACAAAGTAAGGTTTTTTTTTGTTTAAGATTATTATGCTGTTGCGTATCTTTTAGAGGTGACAGGAAGGAGTCGAGGTCTGCTTTAAAGAAAATCTGTAATGAAAAGAAAAACCCTCTGGCGGATACCTGCCTCGGGAGAGGGAAGCCTCTGGATCCTAACGAGGCTTCCCCTGTCCTCCGGTGTCCCGTCAATCCAGCGCCGACTCCCCGAACTGCTGCAAGGTAAATATTTACTGACCATGATCCTGCACAGGCGCACTAGCCGCTTTCAATTCGGGCCAAGGCAGAAATAGCCGAACACGATCGTATCCGCTCTACTGCGCAGGTGCAAAGGACTCATGCCTGTGCAGTAGAGTGGAAATGAATGGGTTCGGCTATTTCTGCCTTAACCCAAATGAAGAGCTGCTAGTGCGCCTGTGCAGGATTGCGGTAGGTAAATATTGCCCACGCCTGCGCACCTTTGCCAGGCTTGTCGAGGGACTTTTTCGGTGGAGCCAGCGCTGGATTTCCCAAACTACAAAGGATGAGCAAGCCTCATTGGGACCCAGAAGCTTCTTCCTCCCGATGTAAGTATCACACAGAGGAATTTTTTTTTTATTACAGTCTCTTTAACCACATGAGGACTACAGTGCTAAACCACCCTAAAGACCAGGCAAGTTTTTGCTTAATAGGCCACTGCAGCTTTAAGGCCAAGCTGCAGGGCCGCACAACTTAGCACACTAGTGATTCCCCCCCTCCTTTTCTCTCCACCAACAGAGCTCTCTGTTGGTGGGGTCTGATTGCCCCAATATGTTTATTTTTTTATATATAAATATTTATCTGTGTGTTTAATATTTTTTCTATTTATTTATTCATTAATGCAGTATCCCCGCCCGCCAATCCCTGAGATCGGCTGTCATAGGCTTCAGCTTATGACAGCTGATCACTGCTGAGGCAATGGAGGGGACAGCTGTGTCACACAGCTGTCCCCAGTACAGCGCTGCTACTGATCGCAGCGCTGTACATGTAATTAGATGGCGGCTTCGCTGAAGGCAGGTGAAGCTCCGCCCCCTAAGCAGGAGATGCACGCGCATCTCCTGCACACTGCAGCTCCAGGACTTCACACCAATTGGCGTTAGGCAGGCCTGGGGCTGCCGCAGCCTCGCCCATGGTTGTGGAGAGGTCTTTAGGTAGTTAAGGAGGACATGGGAAACTAAGATTTTTTTTGTTTGTTTTAAGGACAGTTTTTTGGTATAAAAAATCTACTTTAAAGTTCATGTTCAGAGTGTGGGAAATTGACTGAAAAATACTTCAGCGGTTAATGATTAAGCCCCCATAGTGCACATTTGCAGGGTATAAGGAGGACGTGAGAAATCTATTTTTTTTTTTTTAACCACGTAACCTCTTGCCGACCGCGTCACGCCGATGGGCGTGGCCGCGGCTGCAGCCCCAGATTGGTGTAAAGTCCTGGGGCGCCAGCTAATGCAGGAGATCGCGTGCAGGCTGCGCGCGCATCTCCTGCTTGGGGGGACGGAGCTCTGCCCCACCGTCAGTCTCCGAGCGGCTATTGCCGCTCGGGAGACTGTTAGACGGCGTGATCGCCGTCTATTTACATGTACAGCGCTGCGATTGGCAGCAGCGCTGTGCTGGGGACAGCCGTGTGACACGGCTGTCTCCCTGGGACACTGGAGAGCGATCGGCTCTCATAGGCAGAAGCCTATGACAGCCGATCGCCATAATTGGTTGGCTGTGGGGAGGGAGGGAATATATTTAAAGAAACATACTTTTTGTAATAAAAAACAGTAACAAAAAAAAACAAAAACAAAAAAAAAAAATAATAATAAACAATCTGGGGGCGATTAGACCCCACCAACAGAGAGATCTGTTGGTGGAGAGAAAGGAGGGGGGGGGGGGGGGGGGAATCATGCTGTGTTGTGTGGCCCTACACCTTAGCCTTAAAGCTGCAGTGGCCTATTTTACTAAAAAATGGCCTGGTCAGGTCACTAGGGTTTTTTTTTGCAGTCCTCAAGAGGTTAAGGACTGTAGCCTTAAAACCCCTTTAAGACCAGACACTTTGTTTACATTCAGACCACTGCAGCTTTAACGGTTTATTGCTCGGTCATACAACCTACAACTAAATGAATTTTACCTCCTTTTCTTGTCCCTAATACAGCTTTCTTTTGGTGCTATTTGATTGCTGCTGTGATTTTTATTTTTTATTATGTTCATCAAAAAAGACAGGAATTTTGTCAAAAAAATGACTTTTTAACTTTCTGTGCTGACATTTTTCAAATAAAGTAAAATTTCTACATACATTTTTGTCTAAATTTATTGTGCTACATGGCTTTGATCAATAAATAGACACTTATTGTTTTTTTGTTTGTTTGTGTAAAAGTTATAGTGTTTACAAACTATGGTGCAAAAAGTGAATTTCCCCATTTTGCAGCATATCTGACTTTTCTGAGAACCTGTCATGTTTCATGAGGTGCTAGAATTCCAGGATAGTATAAATACCCCCCAAATGACCCCATTGTGGAAAGAAGACATCCCAAAGTATTCACTGAGAGGCATGGTTAGTTAATAGATTTTTTTTTTTTTTGTCACAACTTAGTGGAAAATGACACTTTGACAAAAATTTAAAAAAAGTTTTCCTTTCTGCTAACTTGTGACAAAAAAAAAATGAAATCTGCCACGGACTCACCATACCCCTCTCTGAATACCTTGAAGTGTCTACTTTCCAAAATGGGGTCATTTGTGGGGTGTGTTTACTGTCCTGGCATTTTGGGGGTTACTGAATGGTAAGCACCCCTGTAAAGCCTAAAGGTGCTCATTGGACTTTGTGCCCCTTAGCACAGTTAAGCTGCAGCAAAGTACCCCACACGTGGTATTGTCATACTCAGAAGTAGTATAATGTGTTTTGGGGTGTATTTTTACACATACCCATGCTGGGTGGGAGAAATATCTCTGTAAATGACAATTTTTTTGATTTATTTTTTTTACACACAATTGTCCATTTACAGAGAGATTTCTCCCACCCAGCATGAGTATGTGTAAAAATACACCCCAAAACACATTATACTACTTCTCCTGAGTACGGCGATACCACATGTGTGGCACTTTTTTGCACCCTAACTGCGCTAAGAGGCCCAAAGTCCTATGAGTACCTTTAGGATTTTACAGGTCATTTTGAGGCATTTGATTTCTAGACTACTCCTCACTATTTAGGGCGCCTAAAATGCCAGGGCAGTATAGGAACCCCACAAGTGACCCCATTTTAGAAAGGCACCCCAAGGTATTCCATTAGGTGTATGGTGAGTTCATAGAAGATTTTATTTTTTGGCACAAGTTAGCGGAAATTGATTTTTATTTTATTTTTTCACAAAGTGTCATTTTCCACTAACTTGTGATAAAAAATAAAATCTTCTTTGAACTCATTATATGCCTAATTAAATACCTTGGGGTGTCTTCTTTCTAAAATGGGGTCACTTATGGGGTTCCTATACTGCCCTGGCATTTTAGGGACCCTAAACCGTGAGGAGTAGTCTGGAAACCAAATGCCTCAAAATGACTGTTCAGGGGTATAAACATCTGCAAATTTTGATGACAGGTGGTCTATGAGGGGGTGAATTTTTTGGAACCGGTCATAAGCAGGGTGGCCTCTTACATGACAGGTTGTATTGGGCCTGATCTGATGAATAGGAGTGCTAGGGGGGGTGACAGGAGGTGATTGATGGGTGTCTCAGGGGGTAGTTAGAGGGGAAAATAGATGCAATCAATGCACTGGGGAGGTGATCGGAAGGGGGTCTGAGGGGGATCTGAGGGTTTGGCCGAGTGATCAGGAGCCCACACGGGGCAAATTAGGGCCTGATCTGATGGGTAGGTGTGCTAGGGGGTGACAGGAGGTGATTGATGGGTGTCTCAAGGTGTGATTAGATGGGGGAATAGATGCAAGCAATGCACTGGCGAGGTGATCAGGGCTGGGGTCTGAGTGCATTCTGAGGGTGTGGGCGGGTGATTGAGTGCCCTGGGGGCAGATAGGGGTCTAATCTGATGGGTAGCAGTGAATGACAGGGGGTGATTACCAGCCCACATAGTCCATGGTATGGGGAGGGCCTCTGGAGGAGGGGGGTCGGACAAATCCAACCAACAGACAAGGGGCTCTTCCCTACCTCCAGTGCCCCAGAAGGGTTAGGGCTCCGATGCCTGGGGGGGGGGGGGGGGGGGTTCTTGGTGGTATCTGTGAGTCCCCTTTAAGAGACCACCAGATACCAGCCCCCTCCAAGGAGAAATGAGCATAGCAGTGCATAATATGCATTACCAATTTCCACAAAGGGTTAAAAAGCGAGAACCAACAACAATGCGAGAAGTAAATTTTATGTTCTAAATTAACTATGAATACTTACCTTTTAAAGCAGAGGTCAGGGACCTTTTTGGCTGAGAGCCATAAACGCCACATATTTTAAAATGTATTTCCCTGAGAGCCATACAATATGTTTCAAACTGTCACAGTGCGCATGCGCAGCAGAGGGCTCACTTCCCTGTTGCTATGGTGATGTGTATACAGTTGATCTGCCGGGCAGCGGAAGTGTCAGACATGTCTTCAGCTTCTCGGGTTTCAGCAATTTCCCCGAGAGCCAGAAAGGAGAAATACCGACTAATGGCTTATACAATTAGCTAGCTGATTTGGGGGTTGATTCACTTTGTAGGGTGAGATCCCTGCACTTAGGCCCAATAGGCTGCCTGTTAAGTGACAGGCAGCGTATTGGGTCATCAAAGTGTGGGGATCTCGTCCTACAAAGCCACTGGACCTGACAGGGACAGGGTCCAGAGTGGGACAATTGGAGTGGCCGTTTTGGGTTAGCGCAACTAAGTAATGCATGCTACAGCAGTAGCGTGCCTACTTTTAAAATGTTACTTGCTCTGCCGCACTGAGCTGCGCTGCTTGATCAGTGTAGCTTAGTGAATCAACCCCTACTGATTTGTTTCTGATCCAGATGTAGCTATCAAAAGAGCCACATCTGGCTCCCAAGCCATAGGTTGTCTACCCGTTTTTAAGTGTACCAGAGCTGACAAATAATGAAGATTTGATACTCGCCCGTGGCTTCCTCCAGCAGCATATGCTCTTCTGAGTCCCCTGCTGTTCAGCCCTGGTAACAGGCTCAGTTGTGGTCTTCTGCGCAGAAGATCACGACTGATGCGACTGACCCTGTTACCAGGGAGGAGCGTATGCTCAGACGAGAGTATGCTGCTGGAGGAAGCCACAGGCGAGTATCAAATCTTCATTATTTCTCAGGTCTGGTTTCTTTAAAAAAAAAAAAATAATTCACATGACAATATGATCAAGAAACCTTGATTAAAGATCTCCGCGCACATGCCACCACACACGACTGATCTCCGCTGCTGCTCTAGCTATACTAAGTATAGCTAAAGTACAAAGCTTGTTTAACCAATAGGAAATGCTTCAAACAGTACCCTGAAGGAAAAAAAAGTTGCCCCAGTGGGGTACTTAAATCGGGAGGAGGAAGACTCAGGATCCTAATGAGGCTCCCCCTTCATTCTTGCACCTAACAGCGAAAACAACCAACAAGCTTGTTGGCTGTGTACACAGGTGCATTACTGCCTGGACAGTAAGCGGACCCAATTGGGCACTGTTATTTCTGCTGGAGGATGAGCTGGGAGTGGCTACTGCGCCAGCACCGGATCACAGTGACCTAAATAATTACTATTGTCCCCTTCATAAAGCTAGATTGGAGGGTGAAGAGGACGTGGAAAGACTCATTAAAGTGAACCTTAAAGGGACACTTAAGTCAAACAAAAAAAAATGAGTTTTACTCACCTTGGGCATCCAATAGCCCCCTGCAGCTGTCCGGTGCCCTCGCCGTCTCCCTCCGATCCTCCTGGCCCCACCGGCAGCCACTTCCTGTTTCGGTGACAGGAGCTGACAGGCTGGGGACGCGAGTGATTCTTCGCGTTCCCAGACACATTAGCACCCTCTATGCTGCTATATGGTATATGATATATGCTATAGCAGCATAGATGGCGCTATTGTGGCCAGGAACGCGATCGGAGATCAAGAGATCCCGTTCAAAGAACGGGATCTCTTGGAGGGCTTCCCCCGTCGCCATGGCGACGGGGCGGGATGACGTCATCGATCCACCCCACGGCGCTGCCTGGCACTGATTGGCCAGGCAGCGCACTGGGTCTGGGGGGGGGCGGCTGCGGCGACGCGTATAGCGGCGGATCGGCGGGTAGCGGCGGCGATCGAGCACTGCACGCAGCTAGCAAAGTGCTAGCTGCGTGCAGCAAAAAAAAAATTATGCAAATCGGCCCAGCGGGGCCTGAGCGGTGCCTCCCGGCGGCATAGCCCGTGCTCAGCACGGGCTTACCGCCAGGGAGGAGTTTCCATTGCGAGCATTACATGCGGAGCGGTGCAGAGCGATTAGAGAATCTGCAGCCTGCTGTACATTCCCGCACAGCCGCAGTCCCCTCCATACACTTTCGCATGACACGAACGGGAGTGGAAGTGATGTGATGCGGCGAGGTAGTCGCATTCACATCACTTCAGCAATGGAAAAGGGTCCTTAGGATTACGTTAGGATTATTAGTAAGTACCACACTGAGGCACTTTTTTTAAATGTCAAATATTGCACAGTTACATAGGGAGAAGGAGGTTCCGACATATTTGTCTAGCTATTCTACATTATCAATATTTCCTACTATACAATTAAATGACAATTGTCACTTTTGGTAGGCTGGCATGGAAGGTTATATGTACAGGTAACGCCTCATTAGGATCCAGAGGCTACCTTCTCTATACGTAAGGCGAAGAAGCACTTTTAAAAAGTATGATATTGAGCCAAAGATTGGAAGGTAGGATGATTTGACATGTAGGCTATTTTGACGGTTTAGTTCATCTAGCTAGCCTACATCATCATTTTATCCTACAGTCAGGATATATGACTGATATTTCATTTGGTAGGCTGGAATTGAAGGTAAATTGCACAGGTACAGCCTCATTAGGAACCGGAGGCTACCTTCTCTTTACGTAAGGCGATGAAGCACTTTTAACTATAATGATTTGGTGCAATTTGTTTAATGTAGGATATTCTGACGTGTAGGCTATTTCGATGGTTTTGTTCATCTAGCTAACCTACATCATCATTCTGTCCTACAGTCTGGAATGTTGTCTGTAGGATTAAATAAACTGCCTCATTAAAATTGAAAGTTTATCATATCTCAAAATATATACCTCACTGAAGTACTTTGTAAAATTTCTGATTTTTAATTATTACAGTGTAGACGAAACTGACCTGTAGGTAATTTCAAAATAAATAATCATCTAAATCTGCTACATTGTCATGTTTAAATCATTTATTAGCATTTACAGTGTGGAGAACAAACAAATACCCATTAATTCTAATGTAGGTTATATCGATTTGTAGGTTAACTCGATGGTTTACACCATCATTCTATCATTAGTGTAGGTCATCTCGACAATGTAGGATAAAATGTTGGAGCACCCAGCCTCCCTTTGTCTCATACTGTATAAGGAGGAAGACTAATCTATGATTGGCTGCTGAAGCTGTTTACATATGATGTCAGAAATAACAGAATGACAGGCTGCTGCTGTGCTGCCCATCACCCACCCACTCTCCCCGTGTACTGGGCGGGGGGTTGGCAGGTGAATAAGTCCCGGTGCCCACCCTCCACAGAGTCCCCCTGCGTCCCTGTACCTATGCACTGCAGCGCTATCATCAGACAGATGACAGGCGCTGCAGAGACTGTAGCATTACTGTTGCTAGGCAACAGCAGGAAGCGGTGCCGACTTCTTGCGTGTTGCCTGGGTCTAGGAGAAGTGGCCCCACTTGCTTGCCATCCAAGCCATCATGGGACACGGGAACTTCTGGAAGTCTGGCACTGCACAGTGCTCAGCATCTGACAGGAGACAGGAATCCCCAGGCAGCAGTGAGCTCCTCCACATGACCTCACCAGCCAGCCAGGCAGGCAAACTTCACGTGCACTGAATGGCTAGTTGTCGCCCGTACTCTGCTGCAAGACGAAGGTATGGGGGAGGGGGTAATAGAGGCTGTAAAGCTGCAGCAGAGAGACGTCTGTGAGCATGTCCCCCTCCCAATCACATAACTGTGTAGGTGTTCTAAGTCTCCCTGCGCTGTAGAGCCCTCAGTGTAACTGCCTCCCCCTCACCTCAGGCATTCATTATGTGTAAGGGGGGTGGGAGTTGATTAGATGTGTGTGTCAGTGTGGTGTATGTGTGTGTGTCTGTGTACAGTGTGTGTGTGTGTCTGGTGTATGTATGTGTCTGTGTACAGTGTGGTGTGTGTCAGTGTGGTGTACAGTGTGTGTGTGTGTCTGGTGTATGTATGTGTGTGTGTGTGTGTCAGTGTGGTGTCTGTGTACAGTGCGTGTGTATGTGTGTCAGTGTGGTGTGTCTGTGTACAGTGTGTGTGTGTGTGTGTGTGTGTGTGTGTGTCTGGTGTATGTATGTACGTGTGTGTGTCTGTGTAGAGTGTGTGTGTGTCAGTGTGGTGTATGTGTGTGTGTCTGTGTACAGTGTGTGTGTGTCTGGTGTATGTATGTGTCTGTGTACAGTGTGTGTGTGTGTGTGTGTGTGTGTGTGTGTGTCAGTGTGGTGTATGTGTCTGTGTACAGTGTGTGTGTATGTGTGTCAGTGTGGTGTGTGTCAGTGTGGTGTACAGTGTGTGTGTGTCTGGTGTATGTACAGTGGTGTGAAAAACTATTTGCCCCCTTCCTGATTTCTTATTCTTTTGCATGTTTGTCACACTTAAATGTTTCTGCTCATCAAAAACCGTTAACTATTAGTCAAAGATAACATAATTGAACACAAAATGCAGTTTTAAATGATGGTTTTTATTATTTAGTAAGAAAAAAAACTCCAAATCTACATGGCCCTGTGTGAAAAAGTAATTGCCCCCCTTGTTAAAAAATAACTTAACTGTGGTTTATCATACCTGAGTTCAATTTCTGTAGTCACCCCCAGGCCTGATTACTGCCACACCTGTTTCAATCAAGAAATCACTTAAATAGGAGCTATCTGACACAGAGAAGTAGACCAAAAGCACCTCAAAAGCTAGACATCATGCCAAGATCCAAAGAAATTCAGGAACAAATGAGAACAAAAGTACTGTAATTGAGATCTATCAGTCTGGTAAAGGTTATAAAGCCATTTCTAAAGCTTTGGGACTCCAGCGAATCACAGTGAGAGCCATTATCCACAAATGGCAAAAACTTGGAACAGGGATGAACCTTCCCAGGAGTGGCCGGCTGACCAAAATTGCCCCAAGAGCACAGAGAGAACTCATCGGAGAGGCCACAAAAGACCCCAGGACAACATCTAAAGAACTGCAGGCCTCACTTGCCTCAATTAAGGTCAGTGTTCACAACTCCACCATAATAAAGAGACTGGGCAAAAACAGCCTGCATGGCAGATATCCAAGGTGCAAACCACTTTTAAGCAAAAAGAACATTAAGGCTCGTCTCAATTTTGCTAAAAAAACATCTCAATGATTGCCAAGACTTTTGGGAAAATACCTTGTGGACCGACGAGACAAAAGTTGAACTTTTTGGAAGGTGCGTGTCCCGTTACATCTGGCGTAGAAGTAACACAGCATTTTAGCAAAAGAACATCATACCAACAGAAAAATATGGTGGTGGTAGTGTGATGGTCTGGGGTTGTTTTGCTGCTTCAGGACCTGGAAGGCTTGCTGTGATAGATGGAAGCATGAATTCTACTGTCTACCAAAAAATCCTGAAGGAGAATGTCCGGCCATCTGTTTGTCAACTCAAGCTGAAGTGATCTTGGGTGCTGCAGCAGGACAATGACCCAAAACACACCAGCAAATCCATCTCTGAATGGCTGAAGAAAAACAAAAAGAAGACTTTGGAGTGGCCTAGTCAAAGTCCTGACCTGGATCTTATTGAGATGTTGTGGCATGACCTTAAAAAGGCGGTTCATGTCAGAAAACCCTCAAATAAAGCTGAATTACAACAATTCTGCAAAGATGAGTGGGCCAAAATTCCTCCAGAGCGCTGTAAAAGACTCGTTGCAAGTTATCGCAAACGCTTGATTGCAGTTATTGCTGCTAAGGGTGGCCCAACCAGTTATTAGGTTCAGGGGGCAATTTCTTTTTCACACAGGGCCATGTAGGTTTTGAGGTTTTTTTTCTCACTTAATAATAAAAACCATCATTTAACACTGCATTTTGTGTTCAATTATGTTATCTTTGACTAATAGTTAACGGTTTTTGATGAGCAGAAACATTTAAGTGTGACAAACATGCAAAAGAATAAGAAATCAGGAAGGGGGCAAATAGTTTTTCACACCACTGTATGTGTGTGTGTGTGTGTGTGTGTGTGTGTGTGTGTGTGTGTGTGTGTGTGTGTGTGTGTGTGTGTGTGTGTGTGTGTCAGTGTGGTGTCTGTGTACAGTGTGTGTCAGTGTGTGTATGTGTGTCAGTGTGGTGTGTCTGTGTACAGTGTGTGTGTGTGTGTCTGGTGTATGTGTGTATGTATGTGTGTGTGTACAGTGTGTGTGTGTGTGTGTGTCAGTGTGGTGTATGTGTCTGTGTACAGTGTGTGTGTCAGTGTGGTGTATGTGTGTCTGTGTACAGTGTGTGTGTGTGTGTGTGTGTGTCTGGTGTATGTATCTGTGTGTGTCTGTGTACAGTGTGTGTGTGTGTCAATGTGGTGTATGTGTGTGTCAGTGTGGTGTATGTGTGTGTCAGTGTACAGTGTGTGTGTGTCAGTGTGATGTGTGTCAGTGTGTGTGTGTTAGTGTGGTGTGTGTGTATGTGTGTCAGTGTGGTGTGTGTCTGTGTACAGTGTGTGTGAGGTTACTGGCAGGTTTTGGTGTATATTTATATAAACTATAATGGCAACCTAGGACAGGTCTTAGCTGGCCAGCTACACTCCCACCAAAATTACCTATAATTCTATGTTCTCAGTAGTAGGATTTGAACATGAATTTGTGGAATTTTCTATCAGGTTCTCAACTCTCAAGTGTCTCTTGTTACTCTCAAGCAGAACAACTAACTTTTGTATTGGACGTTCCAACTTGAGTGGAGTTGTGAGACGTCTTCCTTTTTTGTCAAGTTTTGAGTCTCCTATTTGTAACAAAGCTCTTCTTACTAGCCCGTCTTCGTTCTTTTGAACTTCTAGGACTTTGGCCAACTTTCATTGGCTTCTAGGTAAGTCGTCTTCTTTTACTAACACTATGTCATCAACTTGGACATTTCTTCTGGGTGTTTGCCATTTACTTCTTAGCATGAGATGAGCTAAGTACTCTTTGTTCCATCTTTTCCAAAACTGTTCTGATAGATATTGAACTCTTCGCCATCTTTTTCTGGCATATAGATCCACTTTGGTGAATTTGCCAGGTGGTGGCTGTATGTAATCAGACTTGAGGTGAAGTAGATGATTGGGAGTTAAAGGTTCCAAACTTGTTGGGTCGTTGATGTTGTCGACTGTAAGTGGACGACTGTTAACAATGGACATTACTTCATAGAATAGTGTCCTAAGTGAAGCATCATCTATTCTTCCGGCGTTCCTTTTCAACACTGAACTTAGCACGTTTCTTACAGTTCTGATTTGCCTCTCCCAAACTCCTCCTGTATGGCTTGCATTTGGAGCATTCATGTGAAAGTCACACTGTTTCTCTAACAAGTACTCAGTTACCTTTTCTTTATCAATCTCCTTTAGAGCCTTGTTCAATTCGTTCTTTGCTCCAACAAAATTAGATCCTTGGTCAGATCTAAGCTCTCTGACAGTACCTCTAATGGCTATGAAACATCTTAAGGCGTTGATGAATGCATCAGTTGACATATCTTCCAACATTTCCAGGTGAATTGCTCTGGAGCTTAGACATGTAAATATTAGTCCATATCTCTTGTACTCTTTGCGGTTCTGTTTGGTGATAAATGGACCAAAACAATCCATTCCAGTATAAAGAAATGGTGGTGATGGGTTTACACGATCAGCCGGTAAATCAGCCATTCTTTGTTCTTCTGTAGGTCTACGTATCTTTCTACAGGTTACACATTTACTTATGTACTTCGCTATGACTTTGCTTCCTTTCACTATCCAGTAACCACCTTCTCTCAAACAACTTTGGGTAGAGCTTCTTCCTTGATGTAAGGATTTGTTGTGGTAATGATCAATAATCAATCTTGTGAAGGTAGAATTTTTAGGAAGAATTGCTGGATGCTTAACTCTGCTTGGCAACGATGCATTTTCCAATCTCCCTCCCACCTTCAGTATACCATCCTGCAGAACAAGATTAAGCTTGTACAATGGGTGGTTGTTTGGAAGCCTTTTTGGTTCTTGACTAAGTCTCTTCAGTTCTTCACTGTAGAATCTCTGTTGAATGAGTCTTATGACTGTTTCTTCAGCTTTCATTCTTTCCTCTACATTCAAGGATTCTTTCTTTCTGATTCCTTTTGCCAAGCGTTGAATTCGAGCTACTACGTTTATGACTGTATTCCACTTTGAACATCTGGCTAGTCTTTCAAGCATGTCATCTTGACACTTGGCAGCAGTGCTCAATGTTTGAACAACCTTTACTTCTGGATCACCAATAGACAGTTCTGTATAACCTTCACTGGGTATGATTTCCTCTTCCCAAAGGAACTCTGGACCGGTGAACCAGTTTGAATTCTTCAATTCTGTTACATTCAGGCCTCTTGAAGCATGATCTGCTGGGTTATGCTTTGTGTCAACATAATGCCAATGTTCTGGATTTGTTGTTTCTCGAATTTTCTGAACTCTGTTGGCAACAAAGATGTGGAATCTTCGAGCTTCATTGTTTATGTATCCTAGGACAACTTGTGAGTCTGTCCAAAAATACTCTTCATCTATTTTCATTTCCAATTCTTCTTTCAGAAACTGGCTTACTGATGCTGAAACAACAGCTGCTGTCAGTTCAAGTCTTGGTATTGTCTGAATACTGTTAGGTGCGACTCTGGCTTTTCCCATAACCAGGGCACAATGTACCTTTTCTTCTCCTATCACTCTGATATAGGAGCACTGACCATAACCATGACTACTGGCATCAGAAAAGTGATGAAGTTCTATCTTCCTGTACTTTCCGAAATCAGGAGGTACAAAACATCTGGGTATTCGAACTTCTTTCAAATTTTGCAAGTCTCTTATCCAACTCTCCCACCTTGGCCTCAAACTTTCCGGTATGAGTTCATCCCATCCCAACTTCTGTCGGCACAACTCTTGCAGTATTTCTTTTGCTCTGAGGATTACTGGTGCCAAGAATCCCAATGGATCATATATTGAAGCCACTGCAGAAAGAATGGTTCGTCTGGTTGGAACTTTCTCTTCCATGGATACTTCAAAGAAGAAATTGTCATTTTCTACATTCCATCCCAATCCGAGTACATTCTGAACTGGAAGATGATCATAATTAAGATCTACATTCTTCATTGTTGATGCACGTTCAGAGTCGCTTATGGATTCCAGTACCTCTCTGTTGTTCGAGATGAATTTGTGAAGGCGTAGGTTTCCCCTTGCGCACAACTCTTGGCGTTCTTTCACCAATTGGATTGCAGATTCTGTGGACTCTAGACTTATAAGACCATCATCTACATAAAAGTTTTTCTTTAGAAAATTTGCTGCTGATGGACAATCCTTTTCATTCTGATTGGCCAGATACTTCATACCATAATTGGCGCAACCTGGAGATGATGCTGCTCCAAACAAGTGTACTTTCATCCTGTATTCCACTGGCTCTGTATCTGTATCTCCGTTCTCCCACCACAGAAACCTCAAGAAGTCCCTATCTTCATTCTTCACATGAAACTGGTGGAACATCTTTTCAACGTCACACATGACTGCTACGGGATACTTTCTGAATCTACAGAGTACTCCAGGCAGGGTGTTTGTAAGATCTGGTCCTTTCAGTAAATGATCATTCAATGAAACATTATTGTACTTTGCCGAGCAATCAAAAACGACTCTGATTTTATCGGGTTTCTTTGGGTGATAGACACCATGATGTGGGATGTACCACACTTCTCCTTCTTTAGGCTGACTATCAACTTTCTCTGCATGTCCATCTTTGATGACGTCTTTCATGAATTTCACATAATCATCCTTGAATTTTGGATCTCTTCCCAACCTTTTCTTTAAGCCTTTCAATCTTGCTAGGGCAAGATCTCTGTTATTTGGCAGACGCGGTCGTTCTCTAAAGGGTAGGGGCATTTCAAGATGACCTTGTTGATTTTGGTGAATATCATCTTCTAGAGTGTGTACAAACTTTATGTCCTCTTGGGATACACTCTTTTCACTGGAACTTACATCTGCAAAGTCGGATTCTAGGATCTTGATTACTTTCGCTGGACTTACAGTTGGTAACTCTTGGACAGATATTCGATGACACAATCCTGTCACCTGTCTTGAGTTTGCAATCTGCTGTTTTCCTCCAACAACACCCCATCCTAGATCAGTTTGAACTGCGTAGGGTTCACCCTTTCCTCCTGTGATTACCTTTCGTGGCACCAAGGCTTCGGGACAGTCGTAACCTATCAACAGTCCTACACCAAACTCCTTCAGCGGGGACATTTCATGAGATATGACAGACAGGTGCTCCCATTTGTTGGCTGTTTCACAGGTAGGTATGCGATCTCGATCTAGAGGTATGTCATCTTTTGTATAAGCTGGAGGTAGATCTATTATGCAGTTTGAATGAAGTCCTCTAACTCTTAGTCCTTTGACCCTTTGACTGTTCACCAGTGTGTCTCTTCCCGTCATTGTGGTGAGTTTGAGTTTCACTGGTTCTGTAGCCACTTGTAATTTCTTGCAGATTTCTTGATCAATGAAGGTGACATCACTTTGGGCATCCAGTAGCGCATAGGCATATACTTTCTTGTTCCTCTTTTTAGGATTTGAAATGCACACTGGTACAACCATTGACGTGCCATTGAGTTCTCCTTCCCTCACTCTGCAAGAGAATACAGATACTTTCTTTTCTTCCTCAGTTTCTTTGAGCATTAAGGATTTCTCTTTCTTTGGACGCTCTTCGTGCAGTGGTGTAGGATGGTGTCCTTTACAAACGCTGCATGTGGCCTTTTTTCTGCATTCCTTAGTAACATGGCCTTTTCTTAGACATCCAAAACACAGTTGGTTGTCAAGTACAAACTTCTTCTTTTCATCTGCAGACTTTTCCTTCAATCGTTGGCACTTATGTATGGAGTGGTTCTCTCCACAGAACATACACTTGAAGGTGGTCTGAAGATTTGACGGCTCTGACTCTTTACTATTTCCAGTAGTGACTTTGTACTTGCTCTCATAGGTATCTTGACCTTTAGTAGCTGTATTGGTTGCAAAGCTAGTTGCTCTTGCGCGTCTTGTCTCCCTTGCAGGCCTTGTCTCTCTTGCAGGCCTTTCTTCAAAGGATTTTAAGACGTAAGATGCTGTTACTGGATTACATGCTATCCTTGCTTCCTCATTGACAAAATCAGAGAACTCTTTGAAACTTGGGAAGTTTTTACCTTGATCTAACTGCTTAGTCACGTAGCGATTCCATCTAGAAGCCACTTCTTCAGGTAGCTTGGCTAGCATCCTGTGATTTTCTAGGTAATCGTTCAGCACTTCTAGTCCTTGAACATGTGGGATTGCATTGCTGCATGCTTGCAGGAAGTCACCATACTCTTGGAGTTTGAAATGTTCTTTAGGACCTATTTTAGGCCAGTTTATCAATTTCTCTCTGAAAGCTCTTTGTACTAAGAAGGGATGACCATATCTTGCATTTAATTTGTCCCAAGCTTGCTTGTAGGCTTCTTCGTCTTTTCTATAGAAGTTACCTTCAAGAACTTTCTTTGCTTCACCACCAGTATATCTCTGCAGGTAGAATAACTTGTCAACTGGACGGAAGCAATGATGCTCAATGATCATTTCAAAACTTGCCTTCCACTCTATGAACTTCAGTACGTCTCCGGAGAATACAGTAGGTTCCGGAACAGGAAGTCTAGTGAGGAATCTTCTCTGAGGTCTCGTTGGGACAACAGTTGTAACATCCTCATGACCGTTGCCATGACATACAGGAATAGAGTTATCTGGTTCTATTTTCTCACTTGGTTCCGATTTAGGTGAGTCTCTCTTTTTGTCTCTCTGAGCAGGGATGGAAGGACTATGACTTATTTCTTCACTACATGCTGGGGATTTCCTTCCATTCTCCTGGTTGTATGGAAGAAAGTAGGAGTCAGCTTCTTCACTTAGTACTGATTTGGATACATGACTGCCTTGATTCAAATCCTCTTCATGTACTCTGAGTCTTGCTTCTATAATCTTAACTTCTTTTTGCCTTTCCAGACTTTTCATCTGTGCATCCATTTCAGCTATCCGTAGACGCTGTGCCTCAATGGCAGATTCCATCTCAATTTCAGCTCTCTTGGCAGCGAGTTGTTCAGCTAATTCCTTTCTTTTGGCTGAAGTATTTGAGGACTCTCGATATGCAGCTGGCACTTCTGCTAGGAAAGGAAGTCCCACTTGAGATTGTGGTTCCCCCTAAGGACCTGGCATAGTCTTTCATGAAGAGTTCATTCATACCTTTTCGTGCTCTAACTTCATCATAGTTTGCTGCAGATGATAGTTCTTTCATGAGCCTTACTAAATCTCTAGTGACTGCTGTGCATGTGTCCATGTTCCTTACAATATCCTGGGAAGGTGTCATAGACGACCGCAGGTGGACATATGCTGCCATAAGTTCTGACTCAGATTCCTCTACTGACTCTATCATTTCACTCAGGTTCCCTATTATGCTTTCTTGTTTTAGTTTTCTACGAATGCCTATAATGTATAATTTCCACCTCTCATACATTCTGGTGAACCTTTTTCCTTTCAGTGCTGCCTCTTGCTCTAAATTTTCTAGCACCTTTTGGGTAGGTTTTCTGTTACGTGATGAACGCCTCAGTTCACCTGTTTGGGCTATATCTGTTTGGGAGGCAACTACTGTTACATTAGACCTTTCTGGCTCTGACAGGTTCTCTTGCTCTTCACCTTCTGCCATATCTATCTTTGCATCCTCTAATGGTGGAGTGATAATTCTAGGCTCAGACATTTTTGCAATAATAATACAAATAACAGGGAACTGTCACTTTAAATGCAATACTGACAAATGCAAAGAAAAAACAAATGACTTTCACTTTAAATACTTTAGAGTCCGTATACTATAAACTGTCCTTTTTGCTTTAGACAAAAAAAAGCAAAGTCTGTTTTTCTTGAACACACACAAAAAATAAATGTCTCTTGCAAAAAGCTTATGTGCAAAGATAAGTTATAAACAGGAAAGCTCTGACCTTATTTGAAGAGCAGGATACTGTGATCTGAAAGTTGCAGGAACAAATGTCAGTCTTAAAGGAGACTTGTCTTTTCTTGATACGATGACTTGCGATGCTCTGATGACTTGTGATGCGCTGATAACTTGCGATGCGCTGGCTTGGATACGCTGCTGCAGGCTTTGGGCCTAGTGGCGGGAAACTAGCTGGCTGCAACACGGGGTCTCTCTGTGGATAGCGGTGCGGGCACTCTAACTCTGGACTCTGGCCTCCCACCATGCGTCTTTTACTCTCTCTAGGGATCGCAGGGAGGTTGGCGCTTTTTCTCTGATTCTCTTGCCTTTGCCGTTCTGCCACTTTAAGAGTTGGCTGCAGTGTCACTAATGCACACGTTCTATGGCCTGTATGGTAGCTCTGCTGAGGTGTCCCTGCGTGCTCACTCAGGGAACAGTTGCTGCGTGGCGGTATATGCTGGCGCTCCGCTTCTCTAATGCACTCTTTACTTTGCTAGTTGAGGAACACTTTGCTTTGCCCTCTGAGGGTAATAGTTCCACTGAGGGTAATAGTTCCACTGTGGCAGGCGCAGCACTATGTAGTGCCTTGTGCGCTGTGGCATTAGAAGAATTATGCAATCTCTGTCTCTTTAGTCTAAGCAGACTGTCTATTACTCTGTAATTCCTCTAACACCGTTCTATGGAAGCAGTAGGTTTAAAGAGCACACCAAATACTTTAGAATAACTTCTTTAATAACTTCAACTTTTCTTCATATAACACTGCAACATGTGCAGCAGAAAGTCCATGTACAAAATGTGGTGGATACAAATCACAAAAGGTGGTTTAACAGTTGAATCTTGTCAGATAACATAAGATTGTCAGATAATATAAGATGGTGGATGGATTTGACTCTCTGTGCTTGAATCTGTACTCAGGATCTGATTGGATCTATACTCTGATGATGAATTTGCATCTTATTCAATTTGGATTTGATTTGACTTGATTTGATTTGATTTGGTGGAACTGCAAGTAAACACATAACAACAGATTCACTATATAGGCCTACTCTCACACTACTAAACAATAAGGGACATAGATAAGTGTATTAAATACCTATTTGGCCTTCTGTACTTCCATAAAACTTCTCTGGAACTCTGGTCTCTTCTCTCTCTGATGAGCAATGACTCTAGAATGATCTGGCTAGGGGGTTTCCCACACAGGCTCAGTGTGTAACTAGCTAGGATTGGTTGAGGCTCTGGTGCAGTGTGAGGCTGGCTGTGATTGGCTCATCTATGTGATGACTCTTAAAGGCATATTTCCCCCTGTTGCCTTTGATAACACAATGCATATATATTCTGTTATATAACATTCAGAAACATACATTTCAGCAATAACTCTGCTGTTTGGCTTAAACTTAAGAACATGTGAACTGTACTGAGGTTACTGGCAGGTTTTGGTGTATATTTATATAAACTATAATGGCAACCTAGGACAGGTCTTAGCTGGCCAGCTACACCCTACCTACACCTAACACTAACCCTCCCCCACCTACACTTACCACCGACCTTCCGCCAACCTATACCTAACAACAACACCACAACTATCAGACACACACACACACACGCACACACACACTGTACACAGACACACAGCGGAAAAAGCACCGGTGGAATTTGCATACCTGAGGCGGGAGGCCTCAGGTATGCAAATTCCACCGGTGCTTTTTCCGCTGTCCCTGTCGCTACAGAGTTATGTTCCAGAGTAGCAGGAATCCACTGCTGCTATTGTGCTGTTCCCGCCACTAAAAATGTTAGCGGAACTCCTCTGCTGCTACCATGCTGTCCAAACAATACACATGCCCTTAGCACCTGAATTACTGGCAGTGGCCGGTAAATCTACCATTTAACATGGGCATCTATGGCGTCGCTCAGTTTCTCGGCCGCAAGTTGCTTGGGGGCGCACTTTGGAATCTCTGCCTCTGGTCAGAGTCGGGACAAGGTCCTCCAGCACCCAAGGCTAAGACACCAAAGTGCGCCCCTCCATCCCTCCCACCCCAGCCGTCACACACTGATTGCTATTAGACTAAGAGATGCCCCAGGGCCCCCAACACCTTCATCTCTAGTTATCTGGCTTGAAGTCACTGCCATGTATCGCCTTTTCTTATTTCTCTCTGCTTCAAACACAATAGGGGAATGATAGCTGAGTAAGTTGTGCCCCCCTCCTACACTGCGCCCTGAGGCTGGAGCCTCTCGCGCCTCTGCGTCGGCCCGGCCCTGCCTCTGGTGCTGGAGGACCTTGTCCCGGGCCCTGGCTGGATGATTGATTTTGATCGGCGAAATAGCCAATTGTGGGGGAAGGGCGGGTGGCCATGGAGACGGCGGGTCACGTGGTAGCAGGCGGCAGCACAATCTGACAAGGGCCGCTCTGCTCCTGATGTGACGTCACACACCCACACTCTGCACTCCCGCAGGGAGGGGGGTGCGGCCAAAGCCCAGCCCACATGCAGAAACAGTGAGGGTCTATTTCCACTATATGTGTGGATTCTGGATGCAGAAAACTGACTCCAATGAATGCCTATGGGAAATCTGCTTCAAAAAAAATGCAAAAAAAATTTAGTGGAAACAGGCCTATAGGCATTCATTGGAGTCAGTTTTTCTGCATCCAGATATTGAATCTGTGTGTAGTGGAAACAGGCCCTTAGACTGTCTGTCTGTAATGTCAGCAAGGAGGCGGGCATGGCCAGGGAGGGACTGTGTCATGTGCAGACTGCAAATGAGTTGGGCGGCAGGCCAATCTGCAACTGATTACAAGGGGGGAGGGGGAATAGGGGTGGCGTACAGGGGAAACTGTCTGTCTTTGTACCTACTGCTGTGCTGTGGTTAGTTCTGCCCCCCCCCCCTGTCACTACCTGAACTGGGGTGCTTCTGTCACTACCTAAACTGGGGGGCACCTGTCACTACCTAAACTAGGGGCTCCTGTCACTACATACACTGGGGGGTCCCTGTCACTTCCTGAACTGGGGGGCACCTGTCACTGCATACACTGGGTGGCTCCTGGCGCTACCTAAACTGGGGGTACCTGCCACTAACTGAACTTGTGGGCTCCTGTCACTACCTGAACTGGGGGGCACCTGTCACTACCTAAACTGGGGGGCTCCTGGCACTACCTAAACTAGGGGGCACCTGTCACTACCTAAACTATCAAGGCCAGCCAGCCCAGCATCACCACCAGCCAACCAGCCCAGAATCACTGTCAAAAAGGCCACAGCATCACCACCAGTCAGGCCAGCATTTACTTCAACCAGCCAAGCATAGCCCAGCATCACCGCCAGCCACGTCACAGCATAACCGCCAGCCAGTTCAGCCACAGCATCACTGCCATCCAGGCCACAGCCCACACATCACCCCCAATCCAGCCAAAAACAGTATTGCCAGGCCAGCCAGGCAGAGCAGCCAGTAGAGGAGAATTCAGAAGCCAGGTGAGAGGTGTCTACCATATTAAAGGATACCCGAAGTGACATGATAATAATTGCAGTATTTGTATAGTGCCTTTCTCCTGTCGGACTCAAAGCGCTTGCGAGGCAGCCACTAGAGCGCACTCAGTAGGCAGTAGCAGTGTTAAGAAGACTTGCGCAAGCAACTCCTTACTGAATAGGTGTTGGCTTACTGAACAGGCAGAGCTGAGATTTGAACCCAGGTCTCCTGTGTCAGAGGCAGAGCCCTTAAAGGATACCCGAACTGACATGTGACATGATGATATAGACATGTGTATGTACCGTGCCTAGCACACAAATAACTATGCTGTGTTCCTTTTTTTCTTTCTCTGCCTGAAAGAGTTAAATATCAGGTATGCAAGTGGCTGACTCGGTCCTGACTCAGACAGGAAGTGACTATAGTGTGACCCTCACTGATATGAAATTCCCCTTTTTTTTACCTCTTTCTTGCTCTCAGAAGCCATTTTCTGCTAGGAAAATGTTTTATAGTTGGAATTCCTTATCACACTGTAGTCACTTCCTGTCTGAGTCAGGGCTGAGTCAGCCACTTACATACCTGATATTTAACTCTTTCAGGCATAGAAAGAAAGAAAGGAACACAGAATAGTTATTTGTGTGCTAGGCACTGTACATACCCATGTCTATCTCATCATGTCACATGTCAGTTCGGGTATCCTTTAACCATTACACTATCCAGCCACTTGACGAGATGGACATGCCTAGCACACAAATAACTATGCTGTGTTTCTTTCTTTCTCTGCCTGAAAGAGTTATCAGATATGTAAGTGGCTGACTCAGTCCTAACTCAGACAGGAAGGGACTACAGTGTGACCCTCACTGATAAAAAATTCCAACTATAAAACACTTTCCTAGCAGAGAATAGCTTCTGAGAGCAGTAAAGCGATAAAAAAGGGTCGATAGTTCATAGATTTTTAGCTGTGGCATGCTTTAATGAATGTGTCATTGAGCAAAAACAATAAAACAGTTAAAACTTAAAAAGTAGATTTAAACATAAAACAAAACTGTGAATTATCTTAAAAAGTCATTTTTAGGAGAAGGAAGAGCGATACAATAGTTTATTTCATTAGTTTATTTTCGCTTCGGGTGTCCTTTAAGAGGGCATTCTGCCTATTTATGTGAAATGCTGTCTTTTTATGTGCCTCATGACTGCTGAATTTGTCTTGTTGGGGCCCTCATGGTTACTGAATTTGTCTTCTTGGGGGCCTCATAATTGCCGAATTTGTCTTGTTGGGGGCCTCATGATTGCTAACAGCGAGACTATGGGAAAAGCTGAATCATCATCATAAGAGAAAATAGCATTAAACCTACTTTTTTAGCTTTTTAAAACAAAAAATAAAACTGGGAGGTTCTAAAAAAAGAATACATTTTTCAGGAGTAGGATGGATGAAATTGTTTATATTCACAGTTTATTTTCAACTTGGATTTTCCATAATGTTCATGTATGAGTTAAAAAATTTGTATTTAGTTTAAATTGCTGTTGCCACTTTGCGATAGATAAGTGACTTTTGGGTTGCAGTTTGGGCACTCAACCTCCAAAAGGTTCGCCACCACTGTCCTAATCTAATGTCCCACATTGCTAAGTTCATGTAAATTTGTCTCCACCCATGACCACACCCACATTCTGGTCCATGGCCACACCCACTTTGCGGCGCGCTTCACAACTTCTCCAACACTTCTTCCTCCCCTTCTTGCCCCCCCCCCCCTGGAAAAATTTCTGCGGACGCCCATGATGACAATACAGGAATACAAGAAAAACCAGATCACACAGCACAATATGAGTACAAGGTAATGCTTAGTCACTGCATGGGAGCATGGAGATTAGGTAAGTTAGGTTCACTCGAATGCATAGCATGGGTTCACAGTAATGGAGGTGCATGATCAGGTAGGACACACATGTTGCATTGTGGTACCTTCCCCCACCGCCGGTAGTCGCAATGGCCATTAGTCTCTATGCAACGGAAGTGCTCCGGGCACCACAGGGTAATGCAGAAGCTGCTGTTGTGTTACCCTGAGATTCCCTAAAGTAAACTGGAAGTCCCATTCTAATTTTTTTTATTTTACAGCGGATATAATGTGCTTCACTATGCCTTTGTTAAAGCTGGACGATCACACCACCATAGTAAGCAACAAGCCTTAAAGTACAACTGTAACGAGAGGGCTATGGAGACTGCCATATTTTTTTTCCTTTTAGCAGTACCAGTTGCCTGGCTATTCTGATCCTCTGTCTCCTAATACTTTTAGCCATAAACCCTGAACAAGCATGCAGCATATCAGGTGTTTCTGACATTATTGTCAGATCTGACAAGAGTAGCTGCATGCTTCTTTCTGGTGTTATTCAGACACTACTGAAGCCAAATAGATCAACAGGGCTGCCAGACAACTGGTATTGTTTAGAAGGAAACAAATATGGCAAGCTCCATATTCTTCTTATTTCAGTTGTCCTTTAACCCCTTGCCAACCGCCCACTACCAATTGGCGGCGGCAAAGTGGCACCCCCAGGACCACGTAACGCCGATCGGCGGCGGTACCTGGGGGCTGATTAGCCGGGGATCATGTACATAGATGCACGCACACCCGCCGGCATTAGGCTCCTCCTACCCGCGACATCAACCCGCCGGCCAATTAGTAGCGCCGGCGGGTTGTTAACCCCCGATCTGCCATGTACAAAGTGTATAATACACTTTGGAATGTATACAAAGTGTATTATACAGGCTGCCTCCTCCCCTGGTGGTCCCAGTGATCGAGGAACCACCAGGGGAGGAGGCAGCCCTTGTAGTAAAAACACCAGCACACTGATCCTGCCCCCCCCCCTGATCACCCACAGCACCCGTCAGACCCCCCGATCACCCTCTCAGAACACTGTTTGCACCCAATCACCTCTCTAATCCCCCATCAATCACCCCCTGTCACTATCTGTCAATGCTATATTTTTGATTAGGTCCTAAACTGCCCCCCTGGGTCTCCTGATCACCCTCCCACACCCTCAGATGCTCCCCAGACCCCCCCCCCCCTGTGTACTGTATACATCTATTCTCCCCTGTAATCACCCACTGATCACCTGTCAATCACCTGTCAATCACCTATCAATCACCCCATCACCACCTGTCACTGCTACCCATCAGATCAGACCCTAATCTGCCCCTTGCGGGCACCCAATCACCCGCCCACACCCTCAGATCGCCCTCAGACCCCCCCCCCCCCCTACGCCAGTGCATTGCTTGCATCTATTCTCCCCTCTAATCACACCCTGATCACCTATCAATCACCCCGTCACCCCCTGTCACTGCTGCCCATCAGATCAGACCCTGATCTACCCCTTGCGGGCACCCAAACACCGCCCACTCCCTCAGATCACACTCAGAACCCCCCGGATCACCTCCCCAGTGCATTATTTACATCTGTTCTCCCCTCTAATCACCCACTGATCACCCATCAATCACCCCCTGTCACTGCTACCCATCATACCCATCAGATCAGACCCTAATCTGCCCCTTGCAGGCACCCAATCACCCGCCCACACCCTCAGATCACCCTCAGACCCCCCTTGATCACCTCCCCAGTGCATTATTTACATTTGTTCTCCCCTCTAATCACCCAGTGATCACCCATCAATCACCCATCAATCACCCTCGGTCACCACCTGTCACTGCTACCAATCATACCCATCAGATCAGACCCTCATCTGCCCCTTGCGGGCACCCAATCACCTGCCCACACCCTCAGATCGCCCTCAACCCCCCCCCCCCCCCCCCTTATCACCTCCCCAGTGCATTATTTACATCTGTTCTCCCCGCTAATCACCCACTGATCACCCATCAATCATCCCCCTGTCACCACCTGTCACTGCTACCCATCAGATCACCCTCATCTGCCCCTTGCGGGCACCTAATCACCCGCCCACACCCTCAGTTCTCACTCAGACCCCCCCCTGATCACCTCCCCAGTGCACTGATTGCATCTATTCCCCCCTCTAATCACACCCTGAGACACCCATCAATCACCTCCTGTTACCACCTGTCACCCCCTAGCACACCTACCAATCAGATCAGGCCCTAATTTGCCCAGTGTGGGCTCCTGATCACTCGGCCAAACCCTCAGATCCCCCTCAGACCCCCTTCCGATCACCTCCCCAGTGCATTGATTGCATCTATTCTCCCCTCTAATCACCCCCTGAGACACCCATCAATCACCTCCTGTACCACCTGTCACCCCCTAGCACTTCTACCCATCAGAACAGGCCCTAACCTGCCCCCTGCGGGCTTCTGATTACCCGGCCAAACCCTCACCCGCCCCACCGCAGTGACAGAATTCTTTTTTCTGATCACTGCAAAAAACACTGTGCAATAACTGTGTCGCTGTAAAGATCAGTTTCTACTTCACAAGTACTCCCTTTTGCTAGGTAGGTGCTCTTTTTCCGGGGTAGTCTCAGAGGAATACCCCCTAAATTTAGCAGTCCACCATAGCAAAAAAGGGGTATTCCGCTGAAGAGGCCGCCGATATTCTGGCCCAGTGGGGTGAGTGCGATTGGGAAGCCTCATCTGACGAATTATCCGGGTCAGAATATGAACCAGTGAACAGCAGTGGCTCTCTAACTGTTAGCAATGACGAGGTTGAGGTCCCGCCTAGAGCCAGGCGTACCACACCCCATGTCACTGGACCGCAGGATCAGACTCAAGGGCAGCAGAGTGGTGCTAGCGCTGACCTGAGTTTTCTTGGTGAGGCATGCACCAGCAGTGTAGCCTCTCCTGGACCTAGCACCAGTACTACCATGGACCCTGGTGAAGTGGCGAGCACCAGCATGGTAGTACAAACTGGTTCGGTGGCACGTGCATTAAGACCCGAGTCGCAGCCACCAGCAAAACGGGCCCGTACTCCCCATAGTCTCCCAGAGGTGCTGGCAAATCCCAATTGGCAATCCCCTGGTTCCGCTGCACCCGTACTGCCTCCTTTCACCGCTGAGTCTGGAGTCCAGGTGGAGACAGATAATCTAGGATTGGCCCTAGACTTTTTTCATGTGTTCTGCACCGTGGATCTCTACGACTTAATTGTGGCTGAGACCAACCGTTATGCCACACAATACGCCACCGCCAATCCGAGAAGCTACCATGCCCAGCCATTTCGGTGGAAACCACTCCAAGTTTCCAAACTTAACATTTTTTGGGCCTTCTCCTTAACATGGGTCTAGTCAAAAATATTGTATTGCAGTCTTATTGGTCTACGTACCCAATACATCACATGCCCATGTTCTCTGCTGCCATGTCCAGGACATGATTTGAGAACATCCAGTGCTTCCTGCACTTCAGTGCCAATACAACCTGTCATCTAAGAGGCCACCCTGCCTATGACCGGTTCCACAAAATTCGGCCCCTCATAGACCACCTGTCATCAAAGTTTGCAGATGCTTATACCCCTGAACAGTCATTTTGAGGCATTTGATTTCCAGACTACTCCTCACGATTTTGGGCCCCTAAAATGCCAGGGCAGTATAGGAACCCCACAAGTGACCCCATTGTAGAAAGAAGACACCCCAAGGTATTCCGTTAGGTGTATGATGAATTCATAGAAGATTTTATTTTTGTCACAAGTTAGTGGAAAATGACACTTTGTGAAAAAAAAAAAACAATAAAAATCAATTTCTGCTAACTTGTGACAAAAAATAAAACCTTCTATGAACTCACCATACTCCTAACTGAATACCTTGGGGTGTGTTCTTTCAAAAATGGGGTCACTTGTGGGGTTCCTATACTGCCCTGGCATTTTAGGGGCCCTAAACCGTGAGGAGTAGTCTGGAAATCAAATGCCTCAAAATGACCTGTGAAATCCTAAAGGTACTCATAGGACTTTGGGCCCCTTAGCGCACCTAGGCTGCAAAAAAGTGTCACACATGTGGTATCGCAGTACTCAGTATAATGTGTTTTGGGGTGTATTTTTACACATACCCATGCTGGGTGGGAGAAATGTCTCGGTAAATGGACAATTGTGTGTAAAAAAATAAAAAAATTGTCATTTACAGAGATATTTCTCCCACCCAGCATGGGTATGTGTAAAAATACACCCCAAAACATATTATACTACTTCTCCTGAGTACGGCGATACCACATGTGACACTTTTTTGCAGCCTAGGTGCGCTAATGGGCCCAAAGACCTATGAGCACCTTTAGGCTTTACAGGGGTGCTTACAATTTAGCACCCCCAAAATGCCAGGACAGTAAACACACCCCACAAATGACCCCATTTTGGAAAGTAGACACCCCAAAGTATTCAGAGAGGGGCATAGTGAGTTTGTTTCAGATTTCATTTTTTGTTACAAGTTAGCAGAAATGGGAACTTTTTTTGTCACAAAGTGTCATTTTCCGCTACCTTGTGACAAAAAAAAAATAAAATCTTCTATGAACTCACCATGCCTCTTAGTGAATACTTTGGGATGTCTTCTTTCCAAAATGGGGTCATTTGGGGGTATTTATACTATCCTGGAATTCTAGCACCTCATGAAACATGACAGGTGCTCAGAAAAGTCAGAGATGCTTCAAACTGGGGAAATTCACTTTTTGCACCATAGTTATTAAACGCTATGCGTCACATTTTTAAAAAAAAATCAAAAACATTACTGAGCATGTGCAAACAGTCCAACGTAACTAATAACACACAGCTTGCAGCACTTTCTAAATGTTGCTACACGTTACACACAACGCAACGTGAACATTGTGAATGTGGCACATACTTTGTATTGCTGTGCGTTAGTCTGTGTTATTCCTTTTTATAACGTGTGACTTTGTGTTTCAAAGTTTTTATTGAAAGTTTTATACATGAACAGTGGATAACATAAGGAAATAAACATAAACCAACAGAGCTCATGAAGTACATTACATCGGACACAAATTGGTTCTAAGCTGTAAAGTAGTCGCAAAAACTGAATAACATAACTGGTATGTAATAAATGCGAGGCCTGAACACACTTCCAAGCAGGCGTGCGGTACGGCACCCTGGCTGGGGCAAACATGAGAGCCCAGATTTACTTGATAAATCGTCCAATGTACCTCAGAGGGAGGGGGAGGGGGGGAGACCTACAACACAAAGGGAAACTGGGAAGGGGCCAGCCAGGGCCGGTAGGCCCAATAGGGGGAAGGGAACAGTATCTGTGGAGGAATAAATGTACCTCAGAGGATCAAACCAACTGTCTGGGGTATGCTATGATAAAGGGTGGGTGTAGGGGCCGGCCTAAAGGAGGGACGGGTGGAGGGGGGGAAGGCCGGTGGAAAGTAAAGCTTAGGAGGTTGGCTCAGGCAGCGAGCGAAACCCCTGCAATTCAGGACTTAAAAGGGGCCAGGGGTAGAAGTAAAACTGAAAAGAAGAAAGAGAGAGAAGGAAAGAGAAGAAGGAATAGAGAAAGAAAAAGAAAGAGAGGGGCCCATCTCACAGCCTAGAGATTAAAGCATTCTCCATGCTCGGGTGCTCAAGCTGGATCCAGGGTTCCCATATTTTCTCAAAGGACTTATGGGTATCCCGAAGGCATCCATCTGAAAATGGCGCCTGCGAATAATGGCGCACAGTGTTGCCGCTAATCCGTTTGCCGCTTATCGCTATTTAACGTTAAAGCCTTATTGTTATTTAGCGTTAAAGCCTTATCGTTATTTAGCATTAACACACAGAACCCTCTCTGTACCTATCCCTAACCCCTAACCCCCCCCCCCCCCCCCGGTGGTGCCTTACCCTAACCACCCCCCTGGTGGTGCCTTACCCTAACTACTCCCCTGGTGGTGTATATTGTACTGTAACTATACCTAACCCTACTCCTAGTGGCGCCTAACCCTAAGACCCCCCCCCCCCCCCCAGTGGTGCCTAACCCTAACCTTGTCAGTGTTACATTAAATCCATTCACCGTTTTGCAGTTAAATAACGTCTGCAGTTTGGCTTATGTAGGGCGCTATTGATAAATAACGTTAGTGTGTGCCACTATTGATAAATAACGTTATTGTGTGCCACTATTGATAAATAACGTTACTGTGTGCCGGTTTTCTTCTTTTTTCCCTGTGCGCCATTATTATGCAGTACTAACGATAAATAGCAATAAGCGTATCTTTTTAATGCGGCACCATTTGTATGCATAGGCGCTGTGCGCCATTATACACTGATCCCATCCCGAAGTATGCTTGTGAGTTTTTCATTGACCATAAAAGAGTTCATTCTGGCCTTAACTTCCTCAAAGTTAACTGACGGCTTCTTCCAATTATTTGCTATAGTCATGGTGGCCTTTAAATACTAGAGAGGCTAGTTTGTTTTGTTTAGCTGTTAGTGAGTCGATTTTTGCATGCAATAAGGCTTGCCACGGGTTTCTACGAATTGTTTTATGAAATAGGGCGGACAACAGTTTGAAAACCCGACTCCAAAATCTAATGAGGCGAGGGCAGGACCACCAAGTATGTAGCATGTCCCCTGTCACTCTACATCCCCGAAAACAGAAGGGGTTAGCTGAAGGAAAGACCTTGGCTATTCCAGCTGGAACTAGGTACCACCTGGTCAAGATTTTATACGACGATTCTATTGTATGTAAGTTATTGGAACATTTTAGAATCCTTCCCCAAATGTCGAGCCAATCCTCCCTGTCCTTGGGCTCCGCCAGATCGGATTCCCACCTTCGCATGTATGCATGTTGGATAGGGCATTGAGGACGGATTCGAAAATCATAAATAGAAGATATTAGGCCTCGAGAACTAGGGCGGTGGAGGCAGATGTTCTCATAGAGAGTTAAATTTAAAGAGGAACTGTAACGACAAAACGGCCCCTGGGGGGTACTCACCTCGGGTGGGGGAAGCCTCCGGATCCTAATGAGGCTTCCCACGCCGTCCTCCATCCGTCAGGGGTCTCGCTGCAGCCCTCCGTGCAGCGGTGACGTAATATTTACCTTCCTGGCTCCTGCGCAGGCTCTCTGACGGCTGTCGGCGCCGAAGTAGGCGGAAATACCCGATCGCCGTCGGGTCTGCTCTACTGCGCAGGCGCAAGTTTCCGGCGCCTGCGCAGTAGAGCGGACCCGACGGAGATCGGGTATTTCCGTCTATTTCCGTGCCGAAAGTCGCCACAGCGCCCCCGCTGGAGCCAGCAAAGGTAAATATTGAACTGACAGTCGGCACAGTCGCCGGCTGTTCGGAGGGCTGCAGCGAGACCCCCGTGGGACAGAGGACGGCGTGGGAAGCCTCATTAGGATCCGGAGGCTTCCCCCACCCGAGGTGAGTACCCCCCAGGGGATGTTTTTAATGTTACAGAGTCTCTTTAACGGGAGGCCCCTATCTTTAATAAGTGTGGAGATCCAGTGTCGTAATTGAAGATAGCGGAAAAATTCCGTTTTAGGAATTTGGTGCTTTTCCTGAAGTTCGGACCATGAACAGATGCCTGTGCACTGTGAAAGCAGCCTAAAGCTGCAGTGGTCTGAATAGAAAAAAGTGTCTGGTCCTTAAAGGGTTTTAAGACTGCAGTCCTTAAGTGGTTAAAGGAATATTTAATGTCATGACAGAAACATAAATTCCGCAGAAAAATCATTCCTCTGAATCTTCCTGTTCTTCCCTATTTAGCTTGTCTTATAGCGTATCCTTTAGGCCCTCCAGGCCGCTGGCTCCCTCGCCCTCCAGGCCGCTGGCTCCCTCGCTCCTCCGGACCACCTTGATCCTCTGCTGTCCGCTGGGCATGTATGGCCTGGCCACGCGCACTCCTTCATTGTGCTACTGTCGCTGAGAGCGTCGTGTGCATAAGTGGGTGGTGGGAGCGTGCGCAGCGGACAGGCCGCACATCCACAGTACATGGCAACAGGTGCCGACTGACAGATAAACCTCAATGGCCAGAGGAGGATCGAGGGAGCCAACAGCCTGGAGGGGGCTGGAGGAAGCCCGAGGTATGTACGAATACTTTTTTATTTGTCTCAGGTTTCCTTTAAGATGCTAATTAATAATACAAGGTGCTCATTAATTATACAATCTTGAGTGTACAATATTACGAAATCTATGTGGTAGAAGGGTAAACTGAGTGAATATACTTTTATTGGATACTTTATGTAGCCCCTTATATTACATAGGATTGCACAATCAATATCCTATCATTAAAAGACAACTATTGATACAAAAGTTTTTTTTTTTTTAATTCTCTGTATTAGGTTTCACATTACCACTAGTGCCATGGGCACTATTACCTCAGCTCCCCGTCTGCTTTAAAATCATCCTTCACTCTTAACCATGGGCGTCCACACATGGGGCAAAATGGGGCCCTAACCCCCGGCCGTCAGCCGGACCTTGCAGACACCGCACTGATATGTGGAAGTGACGTCATATGTCACTTCTTCATATGCAGCGTGGTGTCCACGGGGGTACCATGCGCCCGCTTCACACTTGTCGCCGGCTGATCTAAGGTCTTACTCTGACTGCTGGCACTCTGCCTATTATATGATAGGCAGTGGGGACGGCCAGCGGTGGCAACCGACACTGAGTGGGGGTCCCTAAAACTGGGCGGCACCTAATCAGATAATTGAAGAAAATAAACACACATTTCTGCTAATATAACCCCTTATCACCACCTGAATAAGATTCTTTCAGCTGGGTGATTACTAGACTATACACTGAGGAGATAGCAATGCAAGAACATGGTCTATCCTGCAGCTTCAACACATTTGTTTATCTGGATGGGTCAGGGTGATTTTACAGCACAGAGAAACAGCTGTGTGAAGAAAGAAACTGCTCCTCATACTTGTGATAATGTGTGCCATAACATACAGCATTAAAAAAAAATACTTTAATCGATAGAGGTCCTTTAATGTGCATCTCAAGCATGTGTACACACATCCAATTTTGATTGGTCAATGATTGGCCAATTTTACACTTTCATGTAGTATGAGAGCTGGGCAAGAGCTGAATAGCATATCAGTACAACACTCATTGCTCAAAGTGTAGCCCTAACCATCAATCAACAGGGATATGTGAGGGAGCAGGCTGGTGTACTTTGTTTTCTGGTTGAACTCGATGGACCTATGTCTTTTTTCAACCCAAATAACTATGTAACTTTGTAGCAGTAATGTAGTGTTTGTACAGCCATAAGTACACATTAACACATTACAAAGATTTTTATTGTTTTTATTAATTTTAAAGCTACTGTTTATTCCAGAGTCATGTGTTAGTGAAAGCATTGCTATGCCTCTGACAGTAGAGTTTGCTGGTGTGGATGCATTTTGTTTCCTGATCAATTCCTTATAATAGTTGATAACTATTTCAAATATGTTGTTGCAATATTCATTTGTAGCATCTCATGGCAATATTACTGGAACAGTCCGTAAAATGTGAACAGAGGTCCTGGCTTCTGAGTCCTGTTCTGTGATGCAAAATGACAGATTCTCTGCAAATACTGAGGACCAAGTCCCAGGCCTCCCCCTGCACCACTACTGCAACAGGCTGTGCAGGCAAGGTTTGCTTACAGTACTTTAACAGCTTCAGGAACTGGAGGGGTGGAAGAAGGAATTTCCTCTAACCTACTTTGTTTCTTCAGGATTTTTTTTTCACTTTCTGCTTGCTCATTTGTCTGTGTCAACCAATTTACAATGTACACTGCATTTTATTGTGCATCAGCAGTACCATGACAAATATCCAATTGTGTGACACAAGACTTTCAAATTGTGTTTTTGCTCATAATGCATGATACTTCTCAGGAATGGATCTATAGATGAAGATGAGAAGAGTTTGGCTGCCCCTGAGCACATACAAGCAAGAGGTGCAAGATCATGCGCCACGACATAGATGGAGAAATTGATAATACAGATGTGGGGTTATGTTGCTAATGTGGTGAATTGACAATTTTAGTAAATTAACTTAGGAGGTTGATGTAGGAAAGTTAGCATATCGAAAACATTTGAAGGTAAGCCAAAAAAAAAAAAAAAAAAAAAAAACCACGAGGCTTGACTGATGATACATACACATGTACTGAAACTACTAGTGACCACTCATGGCAGACATACAGTTGTAGAAAGGGGACACATATGGGTGGCGTAGTTGATAGTACTCTTGCAGCACTAGGGTTCCTGGTTCAAATCCTTTTATTAAAGATAATTTTTATTGAAGTTTTACAAATACAGAAAAAACAAAAACATTCCCAGTCTTTAATCCCACCCTCCACCCCCTGTTCCCACCTCACCTCAAACATCCCAGGGCCCTTACAAATAAATCTGCCAAGTAACATACACATACGTAATAATAATCATGACATTATGAGAAATTGACAGCTTCTATCCAGCAATACCAGAAGAACCTCCAACATATAAATGTAAGCATTACATATGTATATTAGACACACTGATTGTAATATCCAAGTCAGGTATAACTGTGTTACCATTCTCTGTCCATACACTCCATACCTTATCAAACTTGGACGGATCACCTCTAGTTTGATATGTAAGATTATACAGAGGTAGATTTGGATTAATCAGGGATTTAAAATTATTCAACGAAGGAAGACAAGGTGTTTTCCATTTTAATAAAACATGGTTCAAATCTTAGCCAGGGTACTCCGGTTTCCTCCCACATACCAAAAACATATAGATAAGTTAATTGGGGTCCCTCTAAATTGGCCCCAGACTACGATGGACATATGAGTATGTTAGGGTAGATTGAGGGACAATTATTGACAAGACTATATTCTCTGTATTGTGCTGTGAAAGATGCCAGCATGATATAAATACCGGGAGGATGGCAAAGAGCTGGGGAAGGCCCCAGGTAAGAATGCTGTAAATGCTTATGTTAATTACATCTCAGGTGCACTTTAATGCAAGCAGTGACTTTTAACAGCAAGATTGCATGTAATGGTGAGAAAGTCCAACCTCCACAGCATGAGCTGTGTAGTAAAATACCACTTAAAATCAGTAGCACAAGCCAGGTACAGTGCTCCACAATCAGCATGCATGCAGTACTTTTTTATAATCGAAATCAAAAATCGGATCATATAAAAAAATCAGAATCGTATGTAGTGTACAAGAGGCCTTAGGGCCTGTACACACTGCTGCGATTGCGCTGCGTTTTTAAAATCGCATGTGATTTTTAAATCGTAAAGCCTTCATAAAAAATAGAAAAATCTTAAGACCTTGCAATTATAAAAGCGCAGCGCAAGCATAGCAGTACACACAGGTCCGTCTGAAGCAACAATGTAGCACAAACAGAGCTATCCACAATGTTTAGTATCAGCTGGAAGCAACAATGTACTATGTAACAATGTAGAGTCCTCGACAACTAGGTACAAATATGCCAGTCGTCCATTACTTTTTATAACCAACACAAGTGACTTGCGTACTGTTGTCTGCTATGGAATAGCTTATACCACATTATGGAGGATGAAGCAGTTGCTTTACAAAGACAAGAGAGTCCACGGAGTATCATAGAGCATCAGCAAGCAGCATGATTTTATAGAGCATTCACTGTCAGGCTGAAGAGAAGTTCTACTCTTAGGCCCCGTTCACACTTGCGGTTTTGCAAAAACCGCACCGGATGTCCGGACCGCACCGGAGCCGGATCGGACCTGAACCGTACGGTTCCTGTCCGGATCCGGTCCGGATCCGGTCCGGTTGCATACGGTTTCCGTGCGGTATGAACACGGTTGCGGTCCGGATCCGGATTCTTAAAGAGATAACAACCTGTATAAATACCTGGGGTTCTGGGAGGTCAGCAGAAGCTCTGGGGTCATTGTTGGAGACAGCTGGACGTGTGGAGACCATCCTTGGATACAGAGACAGCAGTTGGGACCATGGATCCAGTCATTTTTTACGCTTATTACCTGGGAATTCTCTCCTTCCTGTTGTTTACCTACTACTATGTGGGGAGAAGGCGTGCTCCTCGCAGGAGATGGTGGGTGCACCCTCTACTAGCCAGGAGGCAGAGGAAGGGAGAGTTCCAGGCCCTCTACCGGGACCTCAGACGACACCCACAGAAGTTCTACAGCTACACTCGGATGTCTATTCCCCTGTAAGTATCTAGGCCTAAATACACCAACCCCCACCATTCCTAAACACCCCACCCTCACCCCCACAACACCTCATCCCTGTATACCTAGCTAAACACACCACCCTGACCCCCACACCCCTGTATACCTAGCTATACACTACACCCCCACCCTCCACAACACTCCCAAACCTCTGTAAACACACCTCCCCCATCCTCCACCCAACACCTTGTCCCACAACATACTTTACAGCTTCTTCCTTTCCATCTCCTGACAGGTTTGATACCCTTTTGGAGATGGTGAAGGATGACCTTAGGAAGAAGGATACCACGTTCAGGAGAGCAGTTACACCACAAGAACAACTACTCATCACACTGAGGTATGTAAAAACAATTTTTTTTATTGCAAAAACAACCACTTTCCAACATGGAAACATTCTTCCAACATGGAAGACAAAAAATAACATATCTATGGTATAGCCCGGTCAGTTTTAAGGAACACCAACCACCAACTTTGTGCTGGAAGAGTTGCAGGGCATAGCTGCCCAAGTGTCTTTCGGGGACACCAGTCCCTAATATTAAAGTGCTTCAAAAACCTAACCACTGGCACAGGACCCTCTGAGCCATGGATGAAGGATACAGGTCAGCGAAAAGGCTAGGCCTCTCACCGACCAGTGTAGGTGTCCTTCATCCATGGTTCAAAGGGTCTTGTGCAAGTGGTTAGGAACAAGAACAAAGTGAGGAGCAAGAGGAACCGATGGCAGAGGTGCATGACTACAGGTGCAGTGCAACAGGCACAAGGTTGTGACCCAGGTAGTGTCTTTCGGGGACACCAGGCCCTAATAAATTGAAGTGCTTTAAAAACCTAACCACTGGCACATGACCCTCTGAGCCATGGATGAAGGACACAGGGCAGTGAAAAGGCTAGGCCTCTCACCGACCAGTCAAGGTGTCCTTCATCCATGGCTCCAAGGGTCTTGTGCAAGTGGTTAGGAACAAGAACAAAGTGAGGAGCAAGAGGAACCGATGGCAGAGGTGCATGACTACAGGTGCAGTGCAACAGGCACAAGGTTGTGACCCAGGTAGTGTCTTTCGGGGACACCAGGCCCTAAAATTGAAGTGCTTTAAAAACCTAACCACTGGCACATGACCCTCTGAGCCATGGATGAAGGACACAGGGCAGTGAAAAGGCTAGGCCTCTCACCGACCAGTCAAGGTGTCCTTCATCCATGGCTCCAAGGGTCTTGTGCAAGTGGTTAGGAACAAGAACAAAGTGAGGAGCAAGAGGAACCGATGGCAGAGGTGCATGACTACAGGTGCAGTGCAACAGGCACAAGGTTGTGACCCAGGTAGTGTCTTTCGGGGACACCAGGCCCTAAAATTGAAGTGCTTTAAAAACCTAACCACTGGCACATGACCCTCTGAGCCATGGATGAAGGACACAGGGCAGTGAAAAGGCTAGGCCTCTCACCGACCAGTCAAGGTGTCCTTCATCCATGGCTCCAAGGGTCTTGTGCAAGTGGTTAGGATCAACAAAGTAAGGAACAAGAGGAATCAAAGGCACAGGTGCAGGACTACAGGTGCAGTGCAACAGGCACAAGGTTGTGACCCAGGTAGTGTCTTTCGGGGACACCAGGCCCTAAATTATTAGTGCTTCTAAAACCTAACGACTGGCACATGACCCTCTGAGCCATGGATGAAGGACACAGGTCAGTGAAAAGGCTAGGCCTCTCACCGACCAGTGAAGGTGTCCTTCACCCATGGCTCCAAGGGTCTTGTGCAAGTGATTAGGATCAACAAAGTAAGGAACAAGAGGAATCAAAGGCACAGGTGCAGGACTACAGGTGCAGTGCAACAGGCACAAGGTTGTGACCCAGGTAGTGTCTTTCGGGGACACCAGGCCCTAAAGTTCAAGTCCAGCAAAACCAAAAGTTAAAGAGCCCTGTGATGGTATCCTTCCTCCGAGGATCGGAGGTATTCAGAGGAGCATGTCCAGGAACAATTTGACTTTTTTTTTCAAATTGTATCGGCACCACTACTAGAAAAGGTGGGAGTTGCTGCCTGGAAATCTGGACTCTCTTGGGTGCTGGTCGTGGATGAGCTGGACCCTGACAGCGGTGGCCCATATTGACTGCCTCTGTAGCCGGTGTACATCTGTGATGATTGCCAGGTGGGCACCGCTGTTGGTTGTGGGGGTCTAAAAATTGGTGGTTGCAATAATGGCGTGTCCATGTGCTGTTTAATCACCTCCAGCAAATTGGAATGGCACGCCATCAGGTTTTGGGAAGGCACCTTTTCAAGATATGGTATTAGAGACATCAGTGTGAAAACACGGGTGTGCCTGCAATTTCAGTAGTTCCTTGCTTTGTTGATGCATTTGCTGCATCATGTTCTGCAGCTGGCCCACCGACTGATGATGCTGCGCACGCAGTTGGTCGATTTCTCCTCTGTGCATCTCATGCATCATTTTAAGCTCGTCCCTGTAGTGCCCATGTACAGCGTCGAGCTCACATTGCAGTGTAGTGATGTGGGACTTGTACTGCTCCATGATATGGCCCCTGTCCTCATCTTGCAACTGCCGGGTTATGAGAGTTTGGTGGCTCTGAAGAATCCCGAGAAGTCCGGAGACAGCCCCGGACATCTCGGACTCTGTCTCTCTCCTTGTTGGGGGGAGGGTACCTCGACGCCTCACTGGTGTGGTGGTCCTCACTGGTGGTGTGGCAGCATCTTCTCGTCCTCTGGCCTGTGTCGGGGTTGCCCTGCGCGCTGGTTGTGCTGCAGTCTCTCGGTGCTCCTCACTTTGTTCTTGTTCCCCTGGAGCTTCCATAGCGGTCGATTGTGGAGGTTCAGCTTCTTCCACACTCGGTCCTGCAACCTCAACATCCAAGCTCTCTTCTGCCAAGTCATCATCAAAGGAGAGAGTTGGGATTAAGGACTCCCTCCTCCTACTCCTCTCCTCGGGGCAATAGGTTACATCGGCGACGTCATCATCCACCAAGCTCTCCTCACTGCTGAACCGTGCCTCCTGGGTCGGTTCCTCTTGCTCCAAATTGTCTTCAGTCCTGTAGATAAAAACAATATTTATTGCTGTGCCAAACAGCATGTGGCGTCAATTCACAGAGCTAGCAAACACTAGCAATCACTTTATCACCCGTTTCTACCCAACATTTGATAAAGCTTGTGAGAAAAGTTCGCTAGCCATGGGAATTGAGGCCATAGCAATACATGGCCGAAGTCATGGTAAATGAGCTCTCAGTTCCTGCCCACAGTAGTGGTACTTACAGTCTAGGTTCCAGGCTTGCATTGATGAAAGACAATTGCTTGGCAAATTGGTAGTCTTTTTGTCGCCTTCCCCCGCCACTGCCACTTCGTTCGGCAAGTTTTTTCTTCCGTAGCCATTTCACATATGCATCCCGTATATTGCGCCACCTTGTCTTGTACCTTTCTCCTGTAACGACATGAAAAATTGATTTCGATTATTTCTCTTGTAGGTACATCGCAACTGGACAAACATATACATCGCTACATGTGACATTTCGTATTGGGAAGAGCACGGTGGCAGGCATCGTCGTGAGGACTTCGAGGATCCTTTGGACGCGACTGAGGGCCAGATACATGCCTGTGCCGGACACCACGAAATGGGAGGAGATCGCCCAGGGCTTCTGGACCGAGTGCAAGTTTCCTAATTGTGTTGGCGCACTGGATGGGAAACACATCCGGATTCAGAAACCCGTGGGGAGTGGCAGCCATTATTTCAACTATAAAAAATACTTCAGCATTGTTCTAATGGCAGTGGCAGATGCGGACTACAAGTTTGTGTACGTGGATGTGGGGTCGTACGGTAGTTCCAATAACTCTGGAATTTTCCAGCGTACGACCCTTTGCCGGCTGATGGAGGAAGGCAGACTGCGTCTCCCCCGTGACAGACCCTGGCCTGGGACAAGGGCACCGGCCTACCCCTATGTGTTTGTGGGGGACGAGGCCTTCGCCCTGTCCGACCATGTAATGCGTCCGTACCCAGACAGGGGACTTGATGCCAGCCAGCTACACTTCAATGCTCGCTTGAGCCGTGCAAGGAGAATGGTGGAGTGCACATTTGGGATCCTGGTGTCAAAGTGGAGGGTGTTCCACACGCCCATGCTGCTGAAACCGGGCAACGCAGTTGTCGTGGTGAAGGCAGCATGCATCCTCCACAACTTTGTGCGGCAGGAGGAAAGAGAGACTCCGGAACCCCCGAATGCGCTTCCACTAATGCCCCTGCGGAGGTATGCAACCAGGCCAAGGGTAGTGTCACTGCGGAACAGGGACCAACTGAGACTTTATTTTACCACACCACCTGGACGAGGGTGAATGTTTGGTTTTTAATATGTTTTGTTGAAATGTGTTTATTTTGGAGTTTCAAGTTTGAGTGATTTTAAATGTATTAATTTTTTACAATAAATTGATGTATAATAATTGGTCATTGTGTATGTTTTATGTGCACAGGTGGGGTACATCGCAGGTGGGTGGGATACATCACAGGTGGGGTAGAGGTGGGTGGGATACATCACAGGTGGGGTACAGGTGGGTGGGATACATCACAGGTGGGGTACTGGTGGGTGGGATACATCACAGGTGGGGTACAGGTGGGTGGGATACATCACAGGTGGGGTACAGGTGGGTGGGATACATCACAGGTGGGGTAGAGGTGGGTGGGATACATCACAGGTGGGGTAGAGGTGGGTGGGATACATCACAGGTGGGGTAGAGGTGGGTGGGATACATCACAGGTGGGGTAGAGGTGGGTGGGATACATCACAGGTGGGGTACAGGTGGGTGGGATACATCACAGGTGGGGTACTGGTGGGTGGGATACATCACAGGTGGGGTACAGGTGGGTGGGATACATCACAGGTGGGGTACTGGTGGGTGGGATACATCACAGGTGGGGTAGAGGTGGGTGGGATACATCACAGGTGGGGTAGAGGTGGGTGGGATACATCACAGGTGGGGTACAGGTGGGTGGGATACATCACAGGTGGGGTACTGGTGGGTGGGATACATCACAGGTGGGGTACAGGTGGGTGGGATACATCACAGGTGGGGTACTGGTGGGTGGGATACATCACAGGTGGGGTAGAGGTGGGTGGGATACATCACAGGTGGGGTAGAGGTGGGTGGGATACATCACAGGTGGGGTACTGGTGGGTGGGATACATCACAGGTGGGGTACAGGTGGGTGGGATACATCACAGGTGGGGTACAGGTGGGTGGGATACATCACAGGTGGGGTAGAGGTGGGTGGGATACATCACAGGTGGGGTACTGGTGGGTGGGATACATCACAGGTGGGATACATCACAGGTGGGGTAGAGGTGGGTGGGATACATCACAGGTGGGGTACAGGTGGGTGGGATACATCACAGGTGGGGTACAGGTGGGTGGGATACATCACAGGTGGGGTACAGGTGGGTGGGATACATCACAGGTGGGTGGGATACATCACAGGTGGGTGGGATACATCACAGGTGGGATACATCACAGGTGGGGTAGAGGTGGGTGGGATACATCACAGGTGGGGTACAGGTGGGTGGGATACATCACAGGTGGGGTACAGGTGGGTGGGATACATCACAGGTGGGGTACAGGTGGGTGGGATACATCACAGGTGGGTGGGATACATCACAGGTGGGTGGGATACATCACAGGTGGGATACATCACAGGTGGGATACATCACAGGTGGGATACATCACAGGTGGGGTACAGGTGGGTGGGATACATCACAGGTGGGTGGGATACAGCACAGGTGGGGTACAGGTGGGTGGGATACATCACAGGTGGGGTACTGGTGGGTGGGATACATCACAGGTGGGATACATCACAGGTGGGGTACAGGTGGGGGTGATACATCACAGGTGGGGTACAGGTGGGTGGGGAACAGGTGGGTGGGCCACGGGTGGGTGGGCAACACGTGGGTGACACAAATCCATAGCAAAAGTTGAATACATCACACACAAGCTTAAACAACAAGCCCCCCCCAAAAAACTTCTAGTCAACATACCCTCTGTGCCTTGCTGTCTCTTGCTCAAGTTCTCAAAGTCCTCCACATACAGCTTGGCAATTTTTTTCCACAGGCCTCTGCATTTTTTGATGTTGCTGTGGTCCGCATCCCCCTTGTCCCACAGGGCTGGTACCTGCTGCACCTGTAGGATGAGGTCTTCTGATGTGTAGGGCCTCACCCCCTCGCTATCAGACAGATCCTGCTCCATATTGCTGCCAAAGAGCTCCAGCATGAAGTCACTGCTGCTCCACTCTGTGAACGCTGGTGCCATGTGGTCCCCATCCAAAATGGCCACCATACCATAGAGTCTGCATAGGAAGTGTGGTACAACATCCGGTTTTTATAGCCAGTGTGTTGTGCGCTCTCCGGTTCTCATTGGTTTCCATTGGCCGGATGCAACATTCCGGCTCCGGTCCGGATACGTCAGCCGGACCAGCCGGACCAAAAAATAGCGCATGTTGGAACGGACGCCGGAGTCCGGATCCGGTCCGGCTCCGGTCCGGACGAAACGGACGCATGTGAACGGTCGCATAGACTTTCATTGCTATGCCGTGCGTCCGTTTCGTCCGGTCCGCATGCGGTCCGGCTCCGGCACGGCTCCGGCACGGCGATTCCGGATAGCAACCGCTAATGTGAACCGGGCCTTAGTTAGTAGGCCTTAGGGCTCTTTCACATTAGTCAATGCGTGCAGGAGCCATTTCCTGCACAAGTTGACTAGCCTGCGGCGCGTCGCCGGGATGCTGCGGTGCGATGCTGATTAGCGGCGGTAGTAATTAATTAACCCGATGTGAAAATGCCGGCTCCTGGCTGTTCAACTCTCCCGGGTGTGTTGAACCGCAACGCACCGAAACACAGCTTCGGGTGTGAAAGGTAAAATGAAAGTCTATGGACTTTCATTTTACCTTAGTTAACGCAAAGTTTCGACTTTGCGCTGAAACGCAAAAAAAGGGCTCTAGTGTGAAAGAGCCCTTAGGAAAGGGCAAGATCCTCCAACATGTTTTGCCAGGAACACCCTGGTGTCATCAGGAAGAGATGCACCCAACTAAGCTGCAATGTCAGGAGCAGTGGAACCGGCCACTGAGAGTGGGCGGCACCACCTATAAAAGGTGCACCGCCATAGGGATGCCCACAAGCAGTGATGTCAAAAGCCGTGGCCACAGAGCCGTATGGGAGAATCTACAATTCAAAAATATACAGTATATGCGTATAGTCTGCATGCATGGAAAAAAAATGCATGCAAAAAGAAAAAACAAAAACAAGAAATATAAAAGTACAAATAAGACTGTTACATGGTTAAAAACAAGGCACAAAACAGAAGAAAAGCATACCCCATGCAGTGAACACAGCGGAGCCACAGGGCAGCAACCACAAGTGTAGGTGCCCAGTGCCTATACCTTAAAAACCTAGCAAAACTCCTATGATGCAAATCCCTCTGCACCCACCCCAACTTCCCCAAAAACTGGAATAACTTCCCATTGGTGCTTAATACTCCCTGTCCATCTCTCCAAGAAAAATCTAGTGCATCTCCTCCCAATACTAAATACTATTTCATCACCAAACCTAACAAAACCAACCCCAGTGCTGGCTCTGTTTGTAGTTCCTCAACAGCTGGAGGGCCAAGTTTGCCCATGCCTGCCTTAATGTATCTTTTGAAAATTGAAAATTCAATAAAAATCTTTGAAAACAAAAAACCAACCCCAGTGCTAGACACTACTGTCAACCTATAGAATTTACCCTCAACTTAGACTAACCATACCCTTTCTCTGAGCCTCTGAGTATTTAAAATGCCTGGATTATTATTTCTTATAGCCACAGTAAGGCCTCTTGCACAATGCAAGCGATTCCAATTCCGATTCCACTTTTTAATCGTTTTTTACATCCGATTCCGATTCCGATTTGCAGTTTGCTCCCTGCACACTGCAAATCGGAATCTGAATCGGATGTAAAAACCGATTAAAAAGCGGAATCTGAATCTGAATCGCTCGTAGTGTGCAAGAGGCCTTACAGTTGTACTGCCCATGCATTGATTGGCTAATCCAAGTATGCTTGAAGAGACAGCCCAAAGAGATTCCTATGACCGCTCCATATTCATCAGAAGGAAGCCAATCTCTGAGTTGCCATCGGTATGTTTGAAGTAAAAGTAAATGTACATCTTAACATTTTGGGGGGTTCAAATAGCAATGTAAATTAATACGGTAGCGGCTGCGAGTGAAGGAAAGAGTTTTAACTGAATTTAACTTTTAAATTATTCAAGGCATAACCAGGGGGGAGCAACCGCTGCGACTGTGTGTGTGTGTCTCTGATACTCCAGATCAGGTGCTTTCGTGGCTACACATGATGGGTGTAAAGATCCTGATGGCCACACTTGTTTTATGAGCCTTGTAAGATGGGCCCCAGGCTGTGAATGTCACCAATGTGAGGCAAAGGAAGGGTTGGAACATTAAGCAGCCCCATCAAAGTTTTGCTGGCGGGCCCCATGATTTGTAGTTACACTCCTAATACCAGTTGCCTGGCTAACCTGCTGATCCTCTGCCTCTAATACTTTTAAGCCTCATCTACACGCAGCGATCCGGCGGCTCGATTAGCCACCGGATCGCCTCTTCCGCATCACCGCACGTACCCGCCGCGTCCCCGCCCGCCGCGTGTGCGTCAGATTCGATCCACCGCGCTTATCTTCCGCTCGATTCCCTGCCATTGTCCCCTCATGGGGAACGAGCAGGGAATCGGCGGTCGCAAGATCCGACCCGTCGGATCTTATCAATCGAGCCGCATCAGCGGCTCGATTGATAAGTAACATCGCAGCGTGTAGACCCAGCATTAGACATAGACCCTGAACAAGCATGCAAAAGATCAGGTGTTTCTGACAATATTATCAGATCTGATACGATTAGCTGCATGCTTGTTTCAGCCAAATAGATCAGCAGGGCTGCCAAGCAACTAGTATTGTTTAACCTGTAGACAACTGTATCACGCCGATGGGCGTGAACGTGGCGGCAGCCCCAGGACCGCCAGGACCGGCAATTGGCGTCAAGTCCTGGGGCGGGATTTTGCAGGAGATTGCGCACATCTCCACTTGAATGATGGAGCTCCGCTCCACCATCAGTCTCCCAGCGGCGATTGCTGCTAGGAGACTGTTAGACGGTGAAACCGCCGCCTATTTACACTGTACAGCGCTGCGATCTAAGGGAGCGCTGTACTGGGGACAGCCGTGTGACACGGCTGTTGACCTGGGGGGCCGGAGATCTGATGTCATAGGCTGATGATGCCTATGACAATCGTTTGCTGTGATTGGCTGGCGGGGGAGGGAGGTTAATGAAAATAAGAAAAAGAATGCACAAATTTATTAAAAAATAAATATTTACAAAAATTAAACAAACATCCTGGGAGGGATCACCACACCCCCCTGGTCACTAGGGGGGTGTAAGCCTGTGGTCCTCAAGAGGTTAAAAGGGAATACGGTAAATATGGCAGCCTCCATATACTTCTCACTTTAGTTGTCCTTTAAAGGTAACCTAAACTGAGAGGGATGTGGATGTTTCCTTTTAAACAATACCAGTTGTCTGGCAGTCCTGCTGATCTCTTTGCCTGCTGTAGTGGCTGAATCACAGACCTGAAACAAGCCTGCAGCTAATCCAGTCTGACTTCAGTCAGAGCACCTGATCTGCATGCTTGTTCAGGGGTTGTGGCTGAAAGCATTAGAGACACAGGATCAGCAGGAGAATCAGGCAACTGATATTATTTTAAAAGGATAAATCCATATCCTTCTCAGTTTAGGTTCCCTTTAAATGAAATCCAAGCATAGATTCAAAGCCTGCATTTAACCTTCCATTTTTTTAATGCATATATACTAAATTTGCATTACTGTACTTATCAGTGCATACATTTACACGCAGGCGAGAGGCAGGAAGGTTTGCTGAGCTGTGGCTGCAGTGCTGGTACAGGAAGGATGAGAGCTGGGTTATCTCTGTGTACCAGGGACGGATCAAGACCAAGTTGCGCCTAGGGCAAGGTCAGGTTTTGGCGCCTAAAAGTCAGGTTTTGGCGCCTAAACTGCTATTCATTTTGCAGCCTTTTTAAGAATTCAACAAATTGCGCCTGGGGCAAGATACCCGCTTGCCCCCCCCCCCCCCCCCTAGATCCGTCCCTGCTGTGTACCCAATGAGAAGCAGGCTTATGCCACATCCCAGCCTCTCCATGCCTACCTTAGAATATGGCTACTGCCACCTGTCCTGCTGCTCGATCCAGGCAGCTGTGCCCACCTTTTAGCCAAGTGACTTCCCTTTCATCTGCAGACCCTCCCTTTCATGTAACGCTCCTTTGGGTGTCATCCCCCTTTTTTGTGTTGCTCCCTTTTCCTGTTGCAGCATCCTCTACCACTACCATATGCAGCAACGTCTCTTCAATGTTCAGTCACCCCCTTGGGCAGTAGACGTCCTCAGCCTGGGTCTTCCAGAAGCTGGCACTGGACACCAATCTGCACCTGGATCTTCTCCTTTCTCTTGATCTGGTTGCCAAAGTGAATATTCTGCTGCAGCTCTATTGCATCAGAGAAATGTATGCACCTTTAGAGGTGTGCATGCCATCTAGTGGATATTTATATAGAGTGTAATCCATTCCTTTTCCAGCATACCTGTCACCTATTTTATAAGGCTAACTTATACAAGGATGCTCAGGTCTCTCAGGGGGGCATTTATCAAGAGTGTCTGAGACAAAATATTGGTAGGTTTTTAGAAATCCGTGCAGAATTGTCTCAGACATCCCAATAAATCATTACATAGTGCAGTTTTCTTCTCAAACTGGTAGGAATAAGAGGAGTTAGGAAGGTTTCTCAGACAGTGCAGTGTGTGAAGGAAATTGCTGTTGCTGAGGTAACCAATACATCTGCTGTATTGCATCAATGCCCAGCACTAGAAGGGTTAAGCAGAGAACAGCTTCACACGACACCTGGCAGCAGGGGGGGGGAGGAGCACATAACAAATCATGTCTGGCCTGCACTGCTGCACTATCTGTAGAACTGCTATCAGTGGCGTAGGGCCCGCGGTCGCAACGGTCGCCATGGCGACCGGGCCCGGCTCCTGAAGAGGCAGGGGAGGGGCCAGGGGGGCCCATGTCCGTTTGGAGTGCCGACCGTGCGCGCTATTGGGAGGGGGGAGCCGCAGCCGCGGGGAGGGCAGCCCGACCTCTCCCTCCCTTGCTCTCCCCGCCCCCCCCCCCTCAGATGCAGAGTGAGCGCGCACGGAAGCGCTGTAGGCAGAACTCACCTCCGTCCCTGCGTTTCAATCGCCGCTGATCTCCTCTCTGCATAGAAGCTGATACACACTGCTTCTGGCTAAACAGAAAGCAGTGTGTATCAGCATCTATACAGCGGGAGGAGATCAGCGGCGCAGGGACGGAGGTGAGTTCTGCCTACATCGCTTCCGTGCGCGCTCACTCTGCATCTGAGGGGGGGGGGGGGCTGGGGAGAGGAAGGGAGTGAGAGGTCGGGCTGCCCTCCCCGCGGCTGCGGCTCCCCCCTCCATATACAGCACCTACCTACCTACCCTATCCTATCCTGGGGGGCAGCTACCTACCTATCCTATCCTGGGGGGCAGCTACCTACCTGTCCTATCCTGGGGGGCAGCTACCTACCTAACCTATCCTGGGGGGGGGGGCAACTACCTAATCTATCCTGGGGGGGCAGCTACCTAACCTATCCTGGGGGGGGCAGCTACCTACCTAACCTATCCTGGGGGGGGAGGGCAGCTACCTAATCTAACCTATCCTGGGGGCAGCTACCTACCTAATCTATCCTGGGGGGGCTGCTACCTAACCTATCCGGGGGGGGGGCAGCTACCTACCTAACCTATCCTGGGGGGGGCAGCTACCTAATCTAACCTATCCTGGGGGGCAGCTACCTAATCTAACCTATCCTGGGGGGCAGCTACCTAATCTATCCTGGGGGCAGCTACCTAACCTATCCTGGGGGGCAGCTACCTACTCTAACCTATCCTGGGGGGCAGCTACCTACTCTAACCTATCCTGGGGGGCAGCTACCTACTCTAACCTATCCTGGGGGGCAGCTACCTAATCTATCCTGGGGGGCAGCTACCTAATCTATCCTGGGGGGCAGCTACCTAATCTAACCTATACTGGGGGGCACCTACCTAATCTAACCTATACTAGGGGGCACCTACCTAATCTAACCTATACTATGGGGGCAGCTACCTATCTAACCTATACTGGGGGGCAGCTACCTAATCTAACCTATACTGGGGGGCACCTACCTCATCTAACCTTATACTGGGGGGCACCTACCTCATCTAACCTTATACTGGGGGCACCTACCTCATCTAACCTATACTGGGGGGCAGCTACCTAATCTAACCTATACTGGGGGGCACCTACCTATCTAACCTATACTGGGGGCACTTACTTATCTAACCTGTATTCGGGGCACCTAGCTAGCCTATACAGGTGGCAACTATACTGGCTACCTATATTGGAGGCACCTACCTAACTAAACTATGCTGGGGTAACTATTATGGCTACCTATATTAGAGGCACCCACCTAGCTAACCTGTACTGGGGGCACCTATCTATCTAACTTATACCGGCGGCACCTGCCTATCTAACCTATACTGGGGACAACTATACTGGCTACCTATGCTGGAGGCACCTACCTGGCTAACCTATACCGGGGGCAACTATACTGGCTTACCTATGCCTGGCTACCTATACTGGGGGGACCTATAGCTGGCTATAGGGATTTGGATATGCATGTGCGTCGGGTGTTGCCGGGGGAGGGGGGGCTGTTGTTGCCGGGGGGGCCCACATCCAGATTCCGCATCGGGGCCCAGAGGTTTGTAGCTACGCCACTGACTGCTATTAAGCACATCTTAATCTGCTACAGTTTAGGAATGGATTTGCACTTTTCTTAAGAACAGTTAGAACAGTTTAAGAAGAAAAACTGTCAGTAATGCTTTGATAAATCTGGCCTTAAAGAGGACGTGTCGCGAAAATCTTACAATTTAAAACATGTACAGATAAGAAGTACATTTCTCCCAGAGTAAAATGAGCCATAATGACCTCTCTCCTATGTTGCTGTCACTTACAGTAAGTAGTAGAAATCTGACATTACCGACAGGTTTTGGGCTAGTCCATCTCTCCATAGGGGATTCCTTAGCATGGTCTTTGTTCTTTATAAAGACATTCCCTGAAAAAGATTTACATAAAGGTGCTTGCCAGCCTCCCTGCTCACTGCACACTATTTTGGCAGTTGGACGGAACAACTGCCATTCACTAAGTGCTTTTAAAAATAAAGAAAACCCTGAGAACCCCCCTATGAGAAGATGGGCTAGTCCAAAATCTATCAGTAATGTCAGATTTCTACTACTTACTGTAAGTGACAGCAACATAGGAGAAAAGTAATTTAGGGCTCATTTTACTCTGTGGGAAATGTACTTCTTATTTGTATGTATTTTAAATTTTAAGATTTTCGCGACAGTTCCTCTTTAAGTGCCTGGGCAAGTATGTGTTCTTTTTCACTATTCTTACTGACTTTCATAAATGACTACTGTCACCCTCCTGGTCCTTTCTACTGGTTTCCTGCTCTCACAGTGGCTGGTGTACTCAGGGCCGGATTTCTGGCAAGGCCACATAGGCCATGGCCTAGGGCACCAGAAATGTAGGGGCGGCTCAGTGAAGGACAGTAAAGCTGTTCCATGCAGCCATCCCTATCTACAAGGACAGCTTTAACCTTTGAACTCTCTGTCCTGTACTTGTGTCTTCCCTGCAAGGTCTATCCTGCAGGTACACTTCAGTCTAACTCACATGGTGGCACAATGGGTCCATCATTAATGAGATGGCAAACATAACGTAAAAGTTCTTAAGGAAAATATAACTAATAATTTATATGCGTATTACTGAAATAGTTATTGTCTGTGACATCCAATCATGTAAGTAGAATTCTCATTGGGGCACACGGAGATAACAACCATACAGACGGTATAATTGGCCTTGGGCGGTAAAAAGTACAAATCCGGCCCTGGGTGTACTGGTTTCCCACTGACTGCTGCCAGCCTCTTGTCTTGCTTTCCCCGACTTCTGTTCTGTCCCACAACAATCCTTCTGCCTATACCACACATTCAGTCATGCTGCCATCAGCTATCACCCTAATGGCACCAACCAGATGGGTGACATGAAAGTGAATCTTGACACTTGTACTGTCTTTAGGTTAGCACTACAGTGAGAAGCAGAGGACATATTGTATAACAGTAAGCACTTTGTGTTGGTAGGGCAAAATGATGCTAGAATAGTGCTGCAGCCGATAACTACACTTAACCTTAAGTGCATAGTGAAATTCCACTTTTATCACTTTTGCAGAGAAAGAAGTAATGCCATCAGATCAACTCTATACATTAACATTGTGTACAATATTTTTACTTAATTGCCCTGATTTAATGTGTACAGCAAACAATAAGAGCTACCTAACAGAAAATGCTAGATGGGTGTTCCACACCCTGCTGCCATTACTTGACTACGCAGGTATCCAACAAGAGTTGTTTCCACCTCTAGGAAGCTAATTATTAATGCAACAAGCTGGAAGTTTCTGGGCAGTCTGTAATCCAAAATACTATAGCAATGGTGTGCTGTTGATATGAAAGCAAAAACATGTTGAGTTTCTTGGCAAATGTACATATTTATTACAAATGTCAATAAATTATAAAGTCAAATGCACCTTTTAATACAATAAATTATGAAATGACTTGTGCAGCACTGATTGCATTGCAATGAAAGTGAAATTTCATTTTAATTACGGCCTTGAACATCTATTGCGCGCTTGCTGTGTCTACAGTGCCATGCTAGGCAGAGAAAACTTGTCTAATTTTGTCCTGCTCCTAGTTTTAATTGTGGTAGAATGGATATCTGCAGAAACATGCAGATGCTTTGAACAGAGGTTTCAAGCTTTGATGTTTAGCTCTACAGTATATTTAAAAGCATGTGAAATGATGTACCACTTATATTGGCTGCTGTGAATAAACTACTACCTTTCAAATAGAAGAATAGAAGAAATCTGCTCAGGATATTGTTGTAAGATTTAGGCTGAGTTTCCATTTGTGCAATTCCTGGCCATTTCCTCACACGCAAATTAAGATTCCTATTGTAATTTAAAAGACTGCTTCCAAATTTACATGAAGGGAAAAATTGGAGTGCCTGCTGCATTTTTTTGGTACATGGCACAGCTAGAGGGATTCAGATGCCATTTGGCATCAGCATGGGGGGCGTGTCCGATTTGGAAATGGATATGGTGCCCCAGTAAAAGTTTAGAAGTGAGAAAGTGACTCTTTCTGTACTGAGTACTGACAAGTGCTTGCCAAACTGCTCGTCTGAAAGAGGCCTTACATTTGGCACTGGCACTGAAGAGGCGACCATCGTATTCTGTCTCATCTGAGCACAGCCACAGCTGTGCTCAGAGACAACATGATGTGGTTTCTTGCTGCAGGGTAACCGCACTGCATGTCAAGCACTGTCATGCGTGGGGTTACAAACAAGGCCATTGGGCTGCATTTATTTGCAACCAGAAGTTGTTTGGTGGCCAGCAGGTGGTAGGTTGTACTGCATAAAATAAGCCCAGTCTTCTGTGTGAAAAGGGCCTAACATCGCTATGTGACAGTGAATATGTATCTGTATTCCCGGGAGATCTAAGGTCATGTTCACATCATTGACATAGACTGCGTGTGTGATGGGGACACAACGTGCCCAATTGCATGCCATCTGCTCTTCTGTGCGCTGCTGATGCCATTCACTACAGTGAATGGTTCAGCGCTGCGCTTGAGCAAAAAATGCATGTAACAGTGTGATAGCGCATCGCACTGCTGCGAAGTGCAGCACATGATCTGAACAGCAGAAGTGCTTTCTATGCACTTCTGCCACTCTTGCGTGTCACACACCATACGCGCTGCCGATATGCGCACTGCAGCGTGTATGATGTCAACGAGCCCTAAGGCCTCATTCACACTACACACATTGCTGTGTGCGTTTCAGCAACACGTATAGTGTGCTACGTTTGTACATCGGAAGTGCAGACTGCACTGTCTGACGTTGACACTTTATGCGCTGCTCCGCAGTGCTATGTGCCATGGCATTGCTGCACGCATTTTTGGCAAAAGACAAAACTAACCCATTCACTGTAGTAAGTGGCATCAGCATCACAACGCGGATGGCGTGCAATAACGTGTGTTATGTTTTGATAGTACAGCCATGTGCATTTGCTAGTGTGAACGAAGCCTAATTAAAACTTTAGGAAAATTCAATTACCAGAATAACTTCTCTTTTCTGATCTGGATAGTATGGAGAAGAGATAAGACCTGTTTAATTGCTGCCTGTATCCCCACCAGGAAGATCTCTATTCAGTTCATCTGGCTGAGCCTGTCACAGGGACAGTAAGTAGTAATTATCTCAACAGTAACTAAGACAGCAATAATAATTAAAAGGAAAAAAAACCTAAAAATGTTCAAATAACTCCTTATGCTGTATAACTCCCAACTGTCCCTGTTTTAGAGGGACAGTCCCTCTTTGGGAGCCCTGTCCCTCTTTCCTCCTCATTTGTCCCTCTTTCAGGGCTTTGTCCCTCTTTCTATGTAAATATATATATTTCTCTACTAAAAAAAATGTGTTTGATTGACGCTAAACTTTATTCCCATCCTTTAAATTGAAATATTACTTATTTTAAAATGTTAATATAAAGGAAAATTAACCTGGGATAGAAAGTACCAGTGTGGTATGAATTATAAAACAACATACTTTTCTTAAGAAATCTTTATGGTATGCGTAACTAGGGGTGTGACATGGTGTGATCAGGGGTGTGACAAGGGCGTGGCTTAAGCGTCCCTCTTTCTCATCTCAAAAAGTTGGGAGGTATGATGCTATGAAGAGTTAGGTCTTGTTCACCGTAGGTCACTGCGGTGCGACTTTATGTAAAGTCACATTGAAATAGTACGTTTATGCGACGTTCAGAGTGCGTCCAGTGAAATGCATTCCAATGGACAACAATGTGTTGCTGCATAATGTTTGCGCAAACAGTGGCAGTGAAGCATAATTTTCCTTAATTGCATCATGCAATGCGGAGGTCATAAAGCATGCGGTGTGACTTTTCCATTCGGTTGAGTTCCTGTTTTTACAGGGAAAACAATGCAGCTCCCACTGTGAACCTACCCAAAAAGTTCTGAGGCAGTGACTGGTTCCCAGTCTTATTAATGCTGACCCTGCCCCCGGAACAGGAAGTGAGGAAAAATATCCCCAAAGCAATGCAGGCTTTTCTATTTCCTGTTGGAAACGAATCTATTTCCTGTTTGGAAACTAATCCAAAACAAAGCTTGTAGTTCCACTGTATATAGGATTGAGTTGTTTATTTATTTGTTTCCCCTGGATGTAAAAATTGAATCAAACAAAACCCTTTCTGACCCCTTTTGCTAGCTGTTTGTTGTACTTGTGAGATCCCTGACTGTTCCTGACACTTTTAGTATCGCCAACTATTAAAGCAGAATACTTTTTTTCTGTATATATTGGTTTGACTTGTTAATTGGTGTCCCTGAATGTGAGCTGATAGCAGACAGCATGGGCAGCCGTAGCAGCCTTGGTGGGATCGCAGTGAGTGTGTAGCTCCTCATGGTGTAGGCAGGCATTACTTTAGCTAAAATTGGAGCTTTGAGAGTGGAAAGCTAGCTCAGGAAGCTGAGGGAGGGAACCAGAAACAAGGGGAGGTGGCTGGCTGGCTGCTATGGGCTGTGTGGAGTGAGGCACGGTTGCGAGAGGGACAGACATGGATGAACAAGAACCAGAGCTTTAAGCGTAGTTAGTTTGGCCTCTTGGCCGGACTAAACATGAATGGTTGGAGCTCCTCAGCGCACGCAGTGACTATGCCGGGACAGCATTAGACCGAGCGAGATCGGGGCTGAACCGCACAACATCCCGCAAGGATAAAGTTGAGCGCCTGGTTTGTGGGCAGGAAACAGGAGGAAGGATTCCGCTGCTATTTGTACTCTCTGGAATAGGATGTTGATGCTTAGGATGGGACAGAAGACAGCGCTGCTGCTCTCTGCTTATCTGCCGATCAGATCTGTGTAATCACAACGCTGTGTCTGCAGCAGCCGGGAGGAGGGAAGCAGCGGCAGGAAAGGGAGATTAGCAGCAGCAGCCGCCGCCAGGCAGAGGAGGAGGACTGCTGGGACTGCAATGCCCTGGCTGAGTTCTGGGAGGAGGAGAAGACAACAGCAGTCACAGACACAGCATCAGCAGCAGCAGCAATGCTCTTCCCCGTGCCCGCTGCCCGGCATGAGGGAAAGCTCAGAGTTGCCTCTACCTGCTGGCTGGGAAGAGGCCAGGGACTACGATGGGAGGGTATTTTATATAGATCACAACACAAGACAGACCTCGTGGATTGACCCCAGAGACAGGTAACCACCAGTTGCAGGAATGTCTTGTAATGATATGTCAGTGTGCCTTGGCCTGCTCATCCAAACTTCTGTTTATATGTCTGAAGAGCTGTGATGCAAACAAGTGTTCAACTCCATTCCAAACACAGGCTATTGTGAGTTCTATGTGAATAAAAATTTACTTTAAATCTCAGTTAATGGAAAACTAATAGTTAATCCAGCCCAATTGCTTTAATATTTTTGTGTGACTTGTACCTAACTCTTCTATTACAGTATGCTGTCTGTGCTCCCCCCTTCATGTTGATTGTCTATACCTACCTCAGTCATTACAACACGCTGATTGTCTATACCTACCTCAGTCATTACAATACGCTGATTGTCTATACCTACCTCAGTCATTACAATACGCTGATTGTCTATACCTACCTCAGTCATTACAATACGCTGATTGTCTATACCTACCTCAGTCATTACAACACGCTGATTGTCTATACCTACCTCAGTCATTACAACACGCTGATTGTCTATACCTACCTCAGTCATTACAACACGCTGATTGTCTATACCTACCTCAGTCATTACAACACGCTGATTGTCTATACCTACCTCAGTCATTACAACACGCTGATTGTCTACTCTATACCTACCTCAGTCATTACAACACACTGATTGTCTATACCTACCTCAGTCATTACAACACCTCAGTTATTACCGAGCTAGTCTTGTTGAGGTGACAGAGCAGGAAATCCCATAGGGAAATTCCACTAACGTGATTGGGTGGACAGCACCCACACTGTTTGGCCAATTACAATGCTTCAAGTTGTGATGCTGATGCCAATGTATTCTGTGGTGCTATACAAAGTAAGAAACTAACAATTGTAAACACCAATATACAAACTACAGAACTGGTAATAAGTGACAAAAGTAATGTAATCAATAAAATGTATAACTAAGTCCAAGACACAAACGGGTGAGAGAGCCCTGCCCTTGTGAGCTCCATACATTTTGCATGCTAGCCTGAATTAGTTTAGTATAAACAGTACCTACCTCTTGCATTAGAATATGCTGTCCCCTCCTCTTCCTCTCAGTACTACTTGCTGCCTGAAAATTCCCACCTCTTCCTAATATTACACCATGCTGACAGTTGCTATCCCTTTCACTTCATTCAGACTGTCTATACCTGTTCATTCCACAGATTCAAGCACTTCATTGTGGTGTAACAAGTGACATTACTGCAGCTATGCTACAGTCTGTGCCTCCCTGATATTGCATCTTTGTTTTATCTCTGTACTTATGAATTTTAAGTTGCCAAACTGGAACTTTTTTAATGAGGTGAATCTGATTTGAATGAGAGTGGTTAATTGACAGCTTGATTAAAACTGTCAGGTAATTAGTCGTTGTCTCAATCTGATTATCTCTAGATTCAAATTTCTGATTCAGCATAAGAAATGGTCAACAAGATGAAGCTAGTTGTGTCTTGCATGAAAATTTAAAGCAAATTGTGTGCACCTTGGAATTGGGCCAATTGAATACAGTTCCTGCTATGAATGGCCCGGTTCCAAGCTGTATACAGTTTGCATTACACCTGAATTTTAAGGACATCTGAGTGAAATTAAAAATCTGCGTTTTACTCACCTGGGGCTTCTTCCAGCCCAAAGCAGCAGTCTCAGTCACTCGCCGCAGCCCCGGACCTCCTCTGTGTTCCTGCTGGCTGCCCGCAATGATGGCGACCTGCCAGCGGGGTCGGCTCTTCTGCTCCTGCGTGTCCACGTCATCTGGCTCATACTGCGTCTGCACACAACTACTGACGTGATTGTGATTTTGTCCCACGCAGTAATAGCCAGGGCTGTGAAGTTGGTACAAAAATCTTCCGATTCCAACTCCGACTCCTCAGTTTACGAAACTGCCGACTCCGACTCCAGGTACCCAAAATTCCTCCGACTCCTTAGTCTAATACTTACCAGGGCTGTGCATTTTGTCCATAATCATCTGACTCCCGACTCCTTAGTTTATGAAATCACGACTCAAACTCTGACTCCAAATACCCAAAATTGCTCCGACTCCACAGCCCTGGTAATAGCTGAATGGCACTTTTGACCCCAATATGGTCACACTCTAGCTTGGCAATAGTTTTCCCTGAGATCAAGCATCTTTTTAGACCAGGGGTAGGGTACCTATGGCTCGGAAGCCAGATGTGGCTGTTTTGATGGCGATATCTGGCTCACACACAAATCAGTAGGAGGTGATTCACTAAGCTACACTGCTCAAACAGCGCAGCTTAGTGTGACAGCGCAAGTAACATTTTCAAAGGCATGCTTCTACTGAAGCATGCACTACTAACTTACTCGCACTACCCCAAAAAAAACGGCTCTCCAATTGTCCCATTCTCTACCCTGTCAGGTCCAGTGACTTTGTAGGATGAGATCCCCGCACTCTGATTGGGCCAATAGGCTGCCTGTCACTTAAAGGGAAACAAAAGTTTTCTTTCCTAAAACAGAAAGAATTTGCGATAATTCAGGTTGGAGTGAGCTTGAGATGTCTCCCAGAGCACCACTGCTGAATATATGCAAATTAACCATTGTACCCTTAGAAGCTAAACACACCTCCAGAACCGCTGGAATGCAACAATGTGTCAGCTCTTTCACTGGAATCTCTCCTGGAATAGAAGCTGCCATGTCCCCCCCCCCTTCTCACATTCCTTATTTACAGAAGTCAGAGATGCTATCTTGACACATTGACACACACTATGTCTGTGAAGAAACAGTCCTAATTACTCACCCCCCCCCCATTGTTGTCTAATAGCATTGTTTACCTCTTGGTTATTAGCCCAATAAAACAATTAGGTTCCTGAAGTCTCTGCGGTTGGGGACGGTCGTGCAGGCCTGCTGAAACAGGCTAATTAAACTACTTTGAATGTAAAATGAAAGTTTATTTTAATAATGAAACAGATTGTCGGCATGCATTTTTCATGTGCTATAGAAATGTCCTGAGTGATAAAAAAAGGTGCTCGGTTCACTTTTAACAAACCGCCTATTGGGCCAAAGTGCTTGGATCTCATCCTACAAAGTAAATCGACCCCAAGTCAGCTAGCTAATTGTACAAGCTGTTAGTCGGTATTTCTCCTCTCTGGCTCTCAAGGAAATTGCTGATGTTGCTGAAACCCAGAAGCTTAAAACATGTCTGACACTGCCGCTGCCTGGCGGATCAACTGTATGCACATCACCATGGCAACAGGGACGTGAGCCCTACAGTCTGTTTTAAACATATTGTATGGCTCTCACGGAATTACATTTTTAAAATATGTGGTGTTTATGGCTCTCTCAGCCAAAAGGGTTCCTGACCCCTGTTCTAGACAGAAGAGCCTAACCGCATACATGTAGTAACTATCCAGAGAGCTTCTGCATGGGACAGCAGCTTCCTGATGGGCAGGCGTAGCAGCCATAACCTTGTGGAACAGATTTGCTGGGTGCCTTTTTATTTTAAAATAAAAGAACATCTGAAAGATTATAATGAAGACCGTAACGGTTATTGAGTAGCTATCCTGCACAATCTCCTTATTTTCAGCACATGGTAGCACTAGTCCTTGTTATGAATGGAAATTCTTTATGTAATGAAGTTTCCATGTTTGCGTTATTGTGCATTCCTAAGGTGACTCTATAAAACCGTTTTTAATAACTCATCTATTAAAGCCCTAAGAACTGAATCAAATTAGTGTGCAAAGTGGTATATATCGAGAAAAGGCATTTTCCAACATACAGCTGATGTGCTGGCAATGCTCCCTGTCAGGTTTCATCATTGTGCACTATGCCACTCTGTTGTATAATTAAGTGAGCCGGCTCCAGTGGATGTGGTTTAAAGGGATCGATCCTGAAGTGAGAAGCTTATTGAGGCTGCCATATTTATTTCCTTTTAAACAATACCGGTTGCCTGGCAGTCCTGCTGATCTCTTTGGCATTAGTAGTGTCTGAATTGCACATGTGGAACAAAGCTGAATGAGCACTACAACAGGAATTAATGTAAAAAAACAAATTGTTTATTTTATTCAGGGCTGTGGAGTCTTTACAAAAATCCACCGACTCCAACTCCTCAGTTTAGGATTCCACCGACTCCTCATCTCCTCTAATTTGCATATTACAATCTTGTTGATTGAAAGTATGTAACATGAAATTTGTCTCTTAACTGCCAACGCTTAGGAATTTTAAATGACAACTGAAGTGAGAAGGATATGGAGACTGCCATATTTATTCTCTTCAGTCATAGACTAAAACTAGTCCTTGGTAAGAGTACTTGAAAAAGGAACAGACCGGAACAAAGAACATCTATCAGGCCCTAGGCAATGTAAGTGTGGGTACATGTAATGGTGGCCATACATGGTACAATTTTTTCATCCAATCTTACCATTTCTATGTAATATAAGGGAACTGCCTAAATTATCCTTTCAGTATATTCACTAAATTCACCCTTACTACATAGAAATGGTAAGATTGGATGAAAAAATTGTACCATGTATGGCCACCATTAGAGTGATGTGCAGGTACTCTGCTGGAGAATGAGGCGATTCTTCCTCCATTACACATTCTTCATGTACAATCTGAACCAGGTCTATGAGTGATAGACAACACCTCTGTGTTCAATGTGCACAACATTCTCAGTGGATTCCCTGCAGCTCTGTGGGGAGTGCATATGTAGAGTATAGTACTACAGTGTAACAAAGTAAGCCTGAGACAGATGAAATTAAAGTTTTATACATACCTGGGTCTTCCTCCAGCCCCCTTCAGGCTAATCAGTCCCTCGCTGTCCTCCTCCACCATCTGGATCTTCTGCTATGAGTCCAGGTACTTCAGCCTGTCTGGCATAGTGCGCATGCACACAATCCGCCGCCGGGAGCGTACTACACCTACGCAGCACTATTGTACAGGTCAGTGGCGTAGCTAAGGAGCTGTGGGCCCCGATGCAAGTTTTACAATGCCCCCCCCCAAGCACTCTATGCATAACAATTGATAAGGCGCACCAAAACCTGCCAATGGCAACTACAGTGTCAGAGGTGCAAGAAGGGGTTGGGAAACAGTTTGTTAATGATTACCACTATTCAAAGTATCTATAGAAATGATTATTATGAGCACAGGACCACTAGAGCTAAAACCTCTGCAACCCCTATTGCTACACCCCTGACGCAGGTCCAGAATGCTCCTGGCTGTAGGAGAGGCATGTGGCCGGACTGCGCTGACTGGCTGAATTACCGGGACTCATAGTAGAAGATCCAGGTGGTGGAGGAGGACAGTGAGGGATTGATTGGCATAAAGGGGGCTGGAGGAAACCCCAGGTATATATAAAACTTTTCTTTTCATCCGTCTCAGGTACCCTTTAATTCGTAGTCCCCAAACCAAATTTTAAAAATATATCAAATTATTTGATTTCATCAGCAAAGGGAGTGCATACATTTGCATAAATCAGCATCAATGCAGAATTATTTCCATCTTATTGTCCATCTCTATTAGTGACACAGCTACACATCAGGCTTTATTCTTACAGCATAGATGTTATTTAGTATATATGAGATTCCTGTGTACACATCATATATACAGTCACAATCAGATATGTATATCTGACTTTAATAATACGGGGACTGCTTTATTGATGCAGCACAAGCAACTCATTTTGATTGGTTTATTTCATTTTTGTGGACTAAGAACAAATATATATATATATATATATATATATATATATATATATATATATATATATATATATATATATATATATATATATATATATATATATACTATTATCTGAGAAATAGAACATTTTATCATATTTTCTATTTTAATTCCAGTTTAAATTCATTAGGAGTCGGTGCATTTGTTCCCGACTCCAACTCCAGGCATCCAAAATTGCTCCGACTCTGACTCCACAGCCCTGATTTTATTACATCCAAAGTACTTCCAAACCACCAAAAAATGTGTTTGATGGAGTGACCAAATCCCATACATCACACCCACAGTCACACACCCCACATAGTTGATTGGCCACCTCAAATTCAGTATATAGAGAGATACAAAACATCCAGGATAATACTTGGTCCAGATAAACGCTGGAATTCTGAAACAAACATTCAGCTAATCCAGTCAGAGAATCTGATTTTCATGCATGTTCAGGATCTGCAGATGATCAGCAGGACAGCCAGGCAATCTGCATTGGTTAAAAGGAAATAAAATGTCAGCCTTCACATTCCTCTTACTTCAGGTGTGCTGTAAGGTGTATGAATTCTACTTATGTACCAAATTAGGTTGTCACTCATTATACTGACTTACTGACAGACAATTATAATGACCCCTGATTAAGTGCCCTCCATTTATTGCCCCTGCTATGTTGCCTCATGCTGTTTCCATCATCACATTGACTGCACAGAAGTGCAGTCACTAGAGAAGATCAGTGAGGAACAAATAATTTCATAACTGTATGCAGCTTGAAATTGTACCAATCAAAACTGTCAAAGTTAATTTGATTGGCACAATTTTACTTTTATTTTTTCACACCTAATGAAGTAAGTTGAGATTTGAAAAATAAGAAATGTTTGTATAGCTTAATGTTATTTTCCAATGTTGATATTCAGAAACTGTTGTTAGTTAAATATTTCTATGTTTCTGTGTAAAAGGAAAACTGTAGTACAGAATTCAAGAGAACCTGGAGTGAAAGGAATGCAGAGCTGCCATGTTCATTTCCTTATAAACAATGCCAATTGCCTGCGGAGCATTATGGCCCATACTCACGGGCTACAATTGTCGCCGCAACCACGTGGCACGCGCGTGTTGCGGCGACAGGTCGCCCCTGAGTATGAGGCGCGCACCCCGAACCGTCGCTCGTCGCTGCTGTTGCCAGGCGATTGGCGGCGGTCAATCGCATGGCAACAGTTGCCGCCGCAACTGTTGCTAGTCCGCGTGAGTATGCGGACTAGCGACAGCAACTAATAAAGAACTCACGGCGCTTCCGGCGGGGGGAGGAGCATCGGCGACAGCTTCCGTTGCTTCACTAATCCCTCTTCTGCGTGTGTATGCGGAGGGAGCTGGCGACGAGCTGTCGCCGAACTGTCGCGCACACGCTCCCGTGTGCTAGCGACAGGCTAGAAAAGTAGCCCGTGAGTATGGGCCATTTGGCTTTAGTTGTTTTTGAGTTGCATACCTGTAACAAGCTTGCAGTCAAGCATTAGAACATGAAGATGGCAGCCTCCGTACTTCTCTCACTTCAGGTTCCCTTAAAAAGAAGCATGGGAATTGTTTCTTAGTACAGCTTAAAATGTGAATGTTTGTGCTTGTGCTTTGTGAATGACTTTGCTGGATTTGAATATTGACCTACCAGGACCCCTGAGAACAATTTTGCAGGAGAGTCAGATCCATCCTAGAAGGGAAATTCCACATTTGCTGAGAGAAACATACAGCTTTCAGATCAGCTCTATATATTGAAGAATGAATGGCGAGCATTTATAGTGTTTTTTTTACATTATTTACTTTGTTAGTGTATATAAATGAAAACCATTCCACTTTTGTGAGAAAAAACCAGAAAAACGATTGAAATCAGATCGGACCTGTCAGAAATTATCTATCGAGCCATCTATCTGCTGAAAAAACTCATGGTGTATTCCCAGCATAAGAGCTTACCTACACAATTTGTTTAATGTATTCAAAATCTGTTGGCCCTCATATTACATAAAAGTGCTTAATAGGACAGTTAATATTGGATGTGTGTACACACCAGAGGACCAACAGATTTTGACTCCTTTGAACAGACTGTAAGTAAGCTCTCGTATTCCATGGTAGTGATAAAATTGGCTAATCAAGATTGTTGGTGTTTGTCTCACGGCAGTAGTACTCTAGACAGAGAGTACACACAATTGTCGTCATGGTAACAAAGAAGAGCAATCTGAGTTTATAGTCCGTTTTGGAGATTCTTAGCTGGCTACAGACTGAAATTTCGGTGTAATTTTTAGAGTGAGAAATTGCAAAACACTAGTGGAGCCTCCATCTATAGTTAGTCATTTTATAATGAAAGTGGAATTTGTCTCTAAATGTATATGCTTGGATGGAATAACGAAGGAACACTTAGATACTTTCAGCCATGGCTTATGTTGGGGGACAAATGTACCATATTAGTATTCTGGGGAATTCTGTCAGTTCCCAAAAAAAAATCAGCCTGTCTAGACAAAGATGGTCAGTCCAAACAGCTGTAACCTCCTATCTAAGGGTATGACCAAAATTGGCATCTTGGCCATACTAGAGTTTGGAAGAAGGGCTGATGTATCTGGGAGTATTTGTGGGCTCTTATAAACTTTTATAGGCTTCCCATTCTTAATCAACTGTACTTAAATAAAACATGAAAGCTCTGTGTAGCCTGTAAACACGACACGCCTGGCTGGTCTGGCATGTAGAATACCAGAAGTGGGACTTATATGTATTCCACTATTGTGCATATATCTATTCCTAGATTTCCTCACAGCACTGCATCCCCCCATTACTCCCCCTGGCTCTGCAGAGCAGTGGGTGTTTCTGCATTCTCTTATTGTACTTGGCAGTCCAGCTACAGCATTTGTAGAGGTGGGGAGAGGAATTTAAGCTCCGTGTATTTTTCTTCCTCTATTTGGGCTTCCTGCTTCCTTTCCTTTTCAATCCATTAACACATCACTAAATAGATCAAGAAAAACAATGTTGTATCACATAGTGTTGGAGTCACTTGATTTGTGTTTGAAAGTGTTGAGTTCTAACATGCCTTGCTACATTTTGTTACTTTGAAATTTGTTAAGGGACTATTTTATAAAGGTGGAATAACAGCTATTTTATGAAGATTGTGATAGAAGTTAATAGTGTAGATAGTCACTTTAATGCCAACAATTTTGAGTTGATGCAGATGTTATTTTAAAGAAAACCTTCTGGGGGCTCCATTGTTACCCAGGACTCTCTTCTGGCCACGGCTTCTGTTTTTTTTTTTTATTTCCTGGATGTGGGAGGAAATGGAATACCTAGAAGAAGCCAGCTCACTGAGAGCGTACAAACTACATGCGGATAGTGTTCTGGCTGACTGGTGCAAATGATTGCAAGCTTTCCTGGAGAGTAGTGCTCAGTAGACACAAAATGTTAGCTTCAAACGCATTATCATGTTTTTTTTGTGGCATCTTTTGAAGAAGAAAAACAATTGATGTAGGTGAAAGTGAATTGGAGTCACCTGACCAGAGCAGTGCTCCTTGTTGCCAGTCACCTGACCAGAGTAGTGCTTCTGGGAAACAGTCACCTGAGTGGTACTTCTTGGTGCCAGTCAAGTCCAGGCAATTCTCCTTGTTGCCAGTCACCTGACCACAATGGTGCTCCTCTGCGCCAGTAACCCGACCAGAGCACTGCTCCTCAGTGCCAGTCACCCCGAGCGGTGCTCCTCCTCGATGTTCACCTGACCAGAGCGCTGCTCCTTGGTGCCAGTCACCCAAGTGGTGCTCCTTGGTGCCAGTCACCTAAGCAGTGCTCGCTTGTCGTTAAAGTTCAGCCTTCTAGCTGCCGGCCACTGAGAGTTTTCAGGCTGCAATTTCATGCAGCCAAATGGTAGCTCTTCTAACACCATGCAATGACATGCGACGGTGTTACCAGGCAGCAAATAAACCACGACATGTCACATTTCAGGATGTGACTCCATATGGGAAGGCTTCCTTTTGAACACCAGCACGGAGCGCTCCTAAATGCCTGGCCAGTGCAGGGGAGCAGCTGACAGGTAGTGAAAGCATCCCATGACTTTTAAAAGTCAAAAAAGTCATAAACTCAGAAAGGGATAGTGTCATATAGTTATCACAGTGGTTATAAGTTGGTGCAAATAGGTGTTATTCATCCAGTTAGCTCCGCCACAGTCATAACTGCACATTACAGGACCTCATCCTCACTAGCAGAATGGTTGATGTTCAACCCCATATTGGAGTAAAGACAAACCAAGGAGAGGAGCCTCGGCCTTGTAGCATACATATTCCTCTCATATTAGGTGAAGCTCCCATATAAACCGGTAGAGGCACATAGTGTTAAACCATAACCTAGATTCAACCAACTCTTAAGTATTGAGACTTCTCCCCTTGGTGACAGCATATACTAACCTCCCAGATCAAGCAGGGACAGATGTGGAGGGGAAATTGCGTGAGAAAGGAAGGGAATGGGATTAAAGAAGGAAGAGAGGGTAAAAAGTAGTGTATAAGCCATAAGGATACTATAATACAATATATTCTAGTCCCCTATTAAGGATTTGTAGTCCTCTGACTCTTTAAAAGCAAGCCAAAGGGCCCAGGTCTTAGTGCATGCCTTATTTCTAACCTGTGAGATCAGTATAATCTCCTCTATATCTGCAACTCCCTCCACCCGGGTAAGCAACTGTTTCATAGTTCATAGCCACTAGGTGCATGAGCAGGGATTTTTTTTATATGATATAACTGAAAATGGAACTGCATGAAGAAGGAAGGCCTTGGAGTGAAGTGAATTGCCAAGAAAGATATCTTACGAGACCAGTAATGGATTGGTTTTTAAAAAGCATCAAGTTTAAGACCGGCCCAGAAGACATGGTACAGGTACCAATCGGGGTCTGGTACCAATCGGAAAGCACTTTGTGACACTTGCTCCTGGGTGTTTTTATTGAGAGACCCCTTATGCATAAAAATATATGATCTTTTCCCAGTCATCACTAGAAAGCTGTTTGCCCAAGCAGGATTCCCATCTGTCCTGAAAAGGGTATGTAGAGGGAGCATCAATTCCTGAGAGAAGTCCATATACTGTAGCCAGGACACAATGAGCCATATGCAAATTAACTTTTCCTCCTGAGTTTTCTCCTTGGCAATATTTTTATATCTTGACAATAAAATGCCCTTTAGACCACCAGCAAGCAAGAAAGTACTCAAAGTAATTTTGACAGTACTTTTTAACCTACTGTTTCAATTGCAAAGTGCTGTAGAGTTATTTTTAAAGAGAAGATGACAAATTATATTATGCTCTAGGTGAAAACTCAGGATAAAAATGTAATTGCAAATGTGCCAGTGTGTCTATGCTGATGTTGCTCTTTAGCTGTTATGTTAAAATCTGATGAAGGTGAGGAGAGATTCCCCAGTTTATCATCTTGGATGCAAAGCTTTGTAGCTGCAAGAAGGCCCAAACTGGATATTTACCATCACTTGTCAATCCATGATGCTGTTCTATCTGTTTACAATGCCCCTGAGAAAACGAGTCCTGCAAAAGTAGTCTACAATTAGAGGCGGCCTTTGAGGGGGGCAAGTGGGGCAATCGCCCCAAGCCCCGTGCCTGAAGAAGGCCCCGTACCTCTGCAACGGGAGAGTGGGCATAAAATACAAACTCACCTTCCTTCCACCGATCTCCCGCAGCCTCTATCTCCTTACCCCCCTGTTATCCGTTGCGTTGGAAACGGCGCCCCCTGTGATGACGTGACCGCATGTCATCACAGGAGTCGCTGTTACCAATGCAACAGATGCCTGGACAGGAAGGAGATGGAGGCTGCGAGGGTTCAGCGGTAGAAAGGTGAGTTGTAACTACTATGCCTGCTCTCCCACTGCTGAGGGCACCTACTCAAACCTATACTGAGGGAACCTACCTATCTAACCTATACTGGAGGCACCTACCTATCTTGCCTATACCGGAGGCATTTACCTATCTAACCTATACTGGGGGAACCTACCTATCTAACCTATACTGGAGGCACCTACCTATCTAACCTATACTGCGAGCACCTACCTATCTAACCTACACTGGAGGCACCTACCTACCTAACCTATACTGGGGGCACCTACCTATCTAACCTATACTGGGGGCGCCTACATATATAATCTATACAGAGTGTGTGAGTGTTTTAACAGTGTGCATGTGTTTCCATAGCATATCTGTGTGTGCGTGCGCACATGCATATGACACTTGCCCCAGGCCCCGCGTATTCTAAGGCCGCCTCTGTCTACAATCCACTGGGAGGGAAGGAAGGACGAGTCTAGGCCTGGGGGGGAAGGCTGGGTTGCCTAACACCGGAGTAATGGGCCCAGGCACATTGGAATGTCTTTTATTTTTAGCTAGATTGAAGGTCTGCAACAAAGGGGCAACAAGGGGGTGACCCACATCAGGGATTTTACCATCATTTCCTACGAGTCCTACGAGAAGGGATCCCCCCCCCCCCCCCCTGCGGCCTGTACCAATGCGGTTTAGGGGGAGGCCTTTAATCCTTATGAATCACTGTCGCTGAATGAGTATACAAGATTGACAGATTTGGCTGCAGGTATAAATTTAAATAGGTGCAGCTAAAGGCTTTAAAATGTGCCTTTACACACATCATGGAATGCCTATTAAGATATAAAAAGTAAAGAAGCTGAAATAATTTTGTCCTTTAATTCTTGCAATCTATAAAACTGAAATGAAAGCATTTCATTTTCCAAGATTTCCCTTTAAAATGAACTGCACAGGACACAGTAGCATGCATAAACCTTTTGCTTTATTTGTATCACCCTTCCGGGACTGGCATTATACACTGCTTTTATGTTTATTCATTTTATGTAAATGTGTGATATATAGATCTTATATTTTCCAGTAGATGGTCACAAAGATAACTAGCAGTATTGCATAGCCTCCACCTATGGAGAGCAGTAAGAGGCAGAGGTTCAGTAGGACGGCCTGGCAATTTGCAATGTTTAAAGTGAATGTGAACTGAGAACGATATGGATTTTTCCTTTTAAAATAATACCAGTTGCCTGACTCTCCTGCTGATCCTTTGTCTCTAATACTTTTAGCCACAGCCCCTGAACAATCATGCAGATCAGGTGCGTTGACTGAAGTCAGACTGGTTTAGCTGCATGCTTGTTTCAGGTCTGTGATTCAGCCACTACTACAGCCAGAGAGACCAGCAGGACTGCCAGGCAACTGGTATTGTTTAAAATGAATGGTTCAAACTTAGCACTTTTTCAGCACTTTGCTTATCGCCAGCAATCAGCAAAGTGCTGCTACCAATGTATCCCTATGGATGCATTCACGCTGCATCGTTTACGATTTTGTTCAACGCGGTGCATGCAGCGTCTTTGGGGCGATTGCGCTGTGATTCTTGTTTTATTGAACGGGAATTGCAAGCGCAAATCGCGCTGAATCTCAACATTTTGCCCTCCGAATTGCTATCGCTGGTAAGCGGCGGGCAAGCGCCCAATGTGAACCGGCCTTAATTAAGGGAGGATAGAAATAGTGTGCCTTTGTGGTGCCGGGAATTGGGATGAGAGGAATTGAATACAGGGAGCTGATCCTGTGGCCTCTCGTATGCACAACGGTCGCCTTCTCCACAAATGCTGCAGTTACATTTCCCAGTTTCATCACCCGTCGAATCACAGAAAATGAAACTGCGGCATGGAGATGGTGACCACTGTACAGACAAGAGGCCACAGGAGCAGCTCCTCTGCTGGTTAGTAATCCCTCTCATCCCAACCCTTCCGCCCCCCCCCCCCCCCCCATGGCACACTATTCCAATCCTTCCTTATGGGGACTTTCATTTAACAAAAATAAATAAATAAATATGCTGCTCGGTTAGCTTTAAAGGGACTCCGAGCAGTGCAGAAACTATGGAAAGTTGCATATCATTTTAAGGCTCACTTTCTCCTCTTTCCAATGATATATAAACCGCCGCCCTACGCCTTTTTAGTTTATATATCATTGGAAAGAGGAGAAAGTGAGCTTTAAAATGATATGCATCTTTCCATAGTTTCTGCACTGCTCGGAGTCCCTTTAAACTTTGTCAATTAGGTTTTTTTTTTAATTATTATTATTTATTATTATTATTATTATTATTTAACCACTTTACCCCCGCGCGTACGTATTTCTCCGCCCCTTTTTCCATCCTTTAAAAACCAGGGACGGAGAAACACGTACTTTCCGCGTTCCCGACGCTGCCCGCGCTCCCGCTCGTAAACACGCCGCCCGCCGCTAGTAAACACGCCGCCGCCCGCTCGCCCAGAGATCAATGAACGGGAAAATCCATTCCCGTTCGTTGATCTAAGCCCCGCAATGATCAGCTGCTCTCCTATGGGCAGCGCGATCATTGTGAGAAAAAAACTGACGTGTCCAGCCTCCTTATACTTCCTCCAAGCTTCCGGAAGGAAGCTTGGAGGTCGCATTAAAACAAAAAGTTACTGTGGCCATCTTGTGGCCAAATAGTAAACTACACCCTACACATTTTTCACATACAAATAAATGACTTTTACACATAAAATTAACTCATTACCTCCCACACTCCCTATTTTTTTTTTTTTTTTTTTTGTAATTAAAAAAAAATTAAATTTACAATTAAAAAAAATACATAAATAGTTACCTTAGGGACTGAACTTTTTAAATATTTATGTCAAGAGGGTATAACACTGTTACTTTATAAACTATGGGCTTGTAATTAGGGATGGACGCAAAACTGAAAAAAATGCACCTTTATTTCCAAATAAAATATTGGCGCCAAACATTGTGATAGGGACATAATTTAAATGGTTTTATAACCGGGACAAAAGGGCAAATACGTTTCATGGGTTTTAATTACAGTAGCATGCATTATTTAAAAACTATAATGGCCGAAAACTGAAAAATAATTATTTTTTTCCCCACATTTTTCCTATTTTCCCATTAAAACACATTTAGAAAAAAATAATTCTTGGCATAATGTCCCACCTAAAGAAAGCCTAATTGGTGGCGGAAAAAACAAGATATAGTTCATTTCATTGCGATAAGTAATGATAAAGTTATAGATGAATGAATGGAAGGAGCGCTGAAAGGTGAAAATTGCTCTGGTGCTCAGGGGGTAAAACCCCTCAGTGGTGAAGTGGTTAAAAATTATCTATGTGTTATATTACATTAGTTTCACAATAACAATACTTCATTAGGTCACCCCCATGGAGTTAATATAGAGATTTTTTTTGTGTTAGTATAATGAACTCCTTTTCATATGGAGATTCATAAAGATACATATGATCCTAATTATGGAGTGATTTATCACCACCAGTTTGCTACTTCCATGTAACAGCCACTTTCTGCAGTGTAAATGTACAATTACAAGATGTGTAATGACTTTTTTTCTTTTATAGCAAGTGAAAGCTAGGCAAGGACAGGGTGAACTTCAGTGTCTCTAATGTCTGCTGCACAACTATGCCTGGAATGTTAAGCAGGCCTCAGAAATCCAAGTGGAGCCCATGGTAGACTGTAATAACAGGCTCGCCAATTCCTGTTTACTAGCACACTGAATAGCTGGCATACCATCTTCTTGTAGCTGGATATTTATGTAAACAAAAAGCAATTTCCCATGATAGGTGACTTTAGAGAGCTTAGCTTGCTGCATTGCTTTCATTTTTCTATCATATTTATGGTGAGGACCGTGAACCCTTTGCATTGTCTGCTGATTTACTATCTATGTTCAGTGTATATTCCAAGAAATTGTTTAGAAAGATGGAACTAAGTTTATCTGGCTGTTTTTGGCCACACACACACACACACACACACACACACACACACACACACACACACACACACACACACACACACACACACACACACACACACACACACACACACACACACACACACACACACACACACACACACGAGGGGGGTTAGTGTGTGGGGGGGGGGTGCCGTCCCTGATTGGTTGGATTTACTGTGATCACTGTGCTGGGAGGGGATTTCTCTGGAAGCAATTAAAATGTATGTAAACTGTAGCAAGAGTCAGGGCTCATTTCCACTATAGCGAATTCGCATGCGTTTTTCGCATGCAAATTCGCATAGCAATACAAGTGAATGGGACTGTTTCCACTTGTCAGGATTCCTTTGCGTTTTTCTGTGCAGAAAAAATTCGCATTGGGAGAGCCATCAGAATTCGCATACCGCATACCGCTATGCGAATCGCATACAATGTATTTAATAGGAAATTTGCATGAGGTTTAGGTATGCGAATTTTCATGCGAATTCGCATAGAAACAATGGAAAAGCACACCAGCATTGCCATGGTTAAATTCGCATACATCGTCATCCATGAAAATTCGCATAGACCCGCATGCGAAATTCGCATCCGCATGCAAATTCTTACCGCGGCGATTCGCACCGCACAAGTGGAAATGCAGCCTCAAGCTACGTACACACATGCGAGAATCATCGGGATCGGGAAATGGTTCCTTGGGTGACAATTCTGGATTGATGCTGTGCAGACACATCCCTTACCTTGAGGCTAGCAATGTGTTCTGTTGCTGTGGAGGGGGACGGAGGGAGGACGATCGTCAGACGACGGAGCGCCTTTAATTGTTCGGCAGGGTGGAAATAGCAGTGTGATTGGAAATGCTTGGACATCGGCAGTTGTCAGCTGAAACGGTCGTTATCGGTGGTCTCGGCCAATAATTATCGCATGTGTGTACGTAGCTTTAGGCAGGAATCGCACTTGAGGAAATCCGGTTTGCTGCAGATGAAAAACGAATGCGGAATTGCATATGATAGCCTGTGGTGCTGCTGTATTTTCCCAAGGCATATGTGATTCTGCATAGTGTTAAAAAGATGCAACCTGCACTACTTTCCCACACAACGCATGCGGTGTTCAATAGCAATCAATAGCTCCTATAAAAGAAAAGCTAGTTAACAACCCTTGCAGGAAATCATCTGCGATTCCCACAGATACAAGTGTGATCCCTCCCTTACCTCCCTGAGCTTGGTCCGGCTTTGAGCCATTGGTATTCATATTTCTACAGTAGGCGTTAAAGAGGCTCTATAGTGACATATTGTAGAATGCAATCCATTATTTAGGATACACACTTTTACATTATTTTATGCTGATAATTCTAATATCTATATATTGCTGTATATTGGTATGTAGCCCTGCCCTTCCAGTGATGCTTGGCCTAGGCTGTTTAGAGATACCAGGTATTATTTCTTCTGGCTTTGGAATTCCAAATGGTTGTAAACCTACCATTGTATAAGGAAGTAAGTATCTGCTGTCATGAAATGTTATACTTTTTTTGTTTTGTTTTGCTTTTTTTTAACGAAAGTGAAGCATCCTGAAAAAGTCAGCTATGCCCTTCCCAGTCCTCTGTGTCCTCGGTCCGTCGTTGTGCTCATCCAAAGACGGGCGGCTCCAATTTGTGTACCGTATCTTGGGGCACAAGTGCATCCAAAGCTTTCTGAGCATCCCCAAAGGGGTATTCGACCAATTGTATAGCTTCCCTTAGGGCGGTAGTGGTGGACAGAGGACACAGAGAGAGGACCGGAAAGCCTCTGAGATCCAGAGCCTTCCCTCTCCATAGGTGAGTATCTAACTTATTTTTCCAAGAATCTTTAGTTTTACTTTAAATTTTCGTCAAAAGTTTCTGAGTACCTCAGAACCAGTTTAATTCATAACATGAAGGGCATTTATAAAAATGGATGACTGATCTTCTACTGTGGGGGTCCTCAACCTATTTGAAACCAAGGACCGCATTCTTGCTAGGGTTCCCACTTTGCTAGCTGCGTGTGGTACGCGATCGCCGCCGCTACCCGCCGAGCCGCCCCCCCAGACCCCTGCGCAGCCTGGCCAATCAGTGCCAGGCAGCACTGAGGGGTGGATCGGGATTTCCTCTGACGTCCATGACATCGGTGACGTCATCCTGCCCCGTCGCCATGGCGACCGGGGAAGCCCTGCAGGAAATCCCGTTCTGAACGGGATTTCCTGCATACTCTGATCGCCGGAGGCGATCGGAGTGGGTGGGGGGATGCAGCCGATCAGCGGCTATCATGTAGCAAGCCCTGGGCTCGCTACATGATTTGATAAAAATAAAAAAAAAGTGCTGCGCTGCCCCCTTGCCGGCGGGAATTGGACCGGCAAGGAGGTTAAAGCTGTTTGCAGTTAGATTTGCTGTGTAAACTATCTAAACTTTAGATAAGATATATAGACAAGTTACTTGTAGTTAGTTTTTCATCTCGGATCCGCTTTAAATTTATATTTTACACTCTATTTATATTCTTACATTATATTTGACAGGGCAGCACGGTGGCGTAGTGGTTAGCTCTCTCGCCTTGCAGCGCTGGGTCCCTGGTTCGAATCCCAGCCAGGGCACTATCTGCAAAGAGTTTGTATGTTCTCTCCGTGTCTGCGTGGGTTTCCTCCGGGCACTCCGGTTTCCTCCCACATTCCAAAAACATACAGATAAGTTAATTGGCTGCCCCTAAAAATTGGCCCTAGACTACAGTACTTACACTACATAATATAGACATATGGCAATGGTAGGGATTAGATTGTGAGCTCCTTTGAGGGACAGTTAGTGGCAAGATATATATATATATATATATATATATATATATACACTGTACAGCGCTGCGTAATATGTCGGCGCTATATAAATACTAAATAATAATAATAATATTTATATATACAATCATATTACAATGCAACTTACCATACTGAAGAATTAGAGGGAGCCCTGTGAATTTCCCCCCTGCAACTAGACGTCATGTACACATTGGGTGTCTGTCTTCCTTCACTCCCCAAAGTGTGTTACTTATATCCTGTCTTATTATTATTTATTGGATTTATATAGCACTAACATAGTCTTGTTTTGGTTGCTGTAATTGCAGAAAACCCTGCTTCACAAAGGCTGGTTGGAAATGGAAGGTTGCTTTTTTTAGTGCTTTGGTGGCAAGCTGAGGGTATTCTGCCTTGACTTTAACACAGATTTTATGGAAATTTCCAGGACTTTCCTGGTTCTGTTTTGCTCCAGCTCTTTCCTTGTGCTCTTCCAGACACCTCTGTCCAGGCTCTGTCCAGCTTTCTTATCTGCTGGTCTTCCAGCCACTGCAAGAAACAAGATGTGTGCTCACCATGCTGAACCTGACTCTTCTGGCTACAAACTTAGCCTAATCAGCTCAAATAAGAGCTCAGCTTGTGCAAATTTGCATTTGCTTGCCAGAATATGCATGGTTTTGAACTAACTAGGCAGCATATTTTTTGCCCTGTGGGGTTCAGTCCACGCAAAACATTTTTCACATTAACGGGCACTGCGAGTAGGCCCCCACCATAAAAGGTGGAAGTGAGGAGTGTGACCCCTGCCAGGGTGAGCCATCCACACCCACCCCCCCAAATGATAGGCTGCTACCTTGTAATGCATTGCATCCATCTGTGTTGATTTATAAATCTACAAAATGTGTGTGACTCAGGAGCACCACTGAGAAAGGGGAACCCTGCAGGGAGCGCCCCAAGCCTGTCATAGCTCAGGGCGCCTCCCATGCAATGCACCCCGGGGAAGGGGGGGGGGCGCAGGCGGCTCACCCCAAAGGTTGCCACCACCCAGGAAGAGCCATCTATCACCTTCCTCCAGAAGGAAAGAGATGCAACACTGAAAAAAACAAGGAGATGTGTGCTCACCAAGCTGAACCTGATTCATCTGGCTCCAAACTTAGCCTCATTGGCTCAATTAAGGGCACAGCTTGTGCAAATTTTAATTTGCTTTTGCTTGCTAGCTATCTCTGTCCAGGCTCTTTTCTGCTTTCTTCTCTGCTGGTCTTCAAAACATCTGTGTGCAGGCTCTTTTCTGCTTTGTTCTTTGCGGCTCTTCCAGCCACCTGTGTGCAGGCCTTTTCCCTGCTCTTTTCTCTGATGCTCTTCCATCTACCTGTGTGCTGGCTTTTTCCCTGCTCTTTCCTCTGCTGCTCTTTCAGCCACGTGTGCAGGATCCTTCCTGCTCTCTTCTCTGCTGCCTTTCCATCCACCTGTGTGCATGCTCCTTCCTGCTCTCTTCTCTGCTGCTCTTTCAACCACCTGTGAGCAGGTTCCTTCCTGCTCTCTTCTCTGCTGTTCTTCCAGCCTCCTGTGTCCAGGCTCTTTCCTGCTCTCTTTTTGCTTTTCTTCCAGACAACCGGGTACTTATCTGCTGCAGCTCTTTCCTGCTGTTCTTCCAGCTACCTGTGTCCAGGTTCTTCACTGCTCTCTTTTCTCCTGCTCTTCCAGCTACTTGTGTCCATTATCATTCCTGCTCCACTGTCTCATTCCTGCTGCTCTTCCAGCCACCTGTGTGCAGACTCTTTCCTGCTCTCTTCTCTGCTGCTCTTCCAGCCACCTGTGTGCAGACTCTTTCCTGTTCTCTTCTCTGCTGCTCTTTCAGCCACCTGTGTGCAGGCTCTTTCCTGCTCTCTTCTCTGCTGCTCTTTCAGCCACCTGTGTGCAGGCTCTTTCCTGCTCTCTTCTCTGCTGCTCTTTCAACCACCTATGCCCAAACTCACAGTAGCACTTATTTTGATGCTATATTTATATACCGCCTTTGAGTAAATTGGACCCACTGAGTGTCTAAAACAAGTTAGATACTTGCCTCTGTAGTGGGAAACCACTTGATAGTCCAAAGGCTTCCTGGATCCTCCTATAGCCCAATATTCCACTGCAGGGTCCCTCTACCTATACTGTATGACTAAAGCTGGTTGAATAGATTTCTTGTGGCTGCTCTTCTGCTGCAGATGAGCACATCCTAAAGGCCCGTACCTACTACGTGATTTTTCCGATGCCCGTCATTTTTTTTTGAGAGATGAGCGTTCTTGTGACGTGGGTACAGGAGCACGATTTACGCAAACCACATTTAGTGACAACAACAGTCATGATGGATCGGATCTTTAAGATTCCCGACAACTCCCTCGCAAAGTATCACGATCGCTTGAATTCTCGTTCATGCCCACTGTGTGCCGTCATGTGACGCCGCGTACATTAGCAGAAAGATGGATCGGGGCATGTTCGTTGCCGTGTGACGTCGTCGGGATCCATCTTACTGCCTGGTGCGGTGAGTATTCAGCTTAACTGAACACGTGTGAGTAAGGTCTGTGCATGCCCACTAGAAGAAAGTGCTAACTGCTGGGAGCATCGTCAGAAGTGAAGCTGCACTTTGCATAATCCTATGTAAAGGCTATCCGTTACTGTCATACTGATTGATAGTAATTATTCTGAACAGCAGCTTTAAAGGGGAACTGAAGAGAGAGGTATATGGAGGCTGTCATGTTTATTTCCTTTTAGACAATACCAGTTGCCTGGCAGCCCTGCTGATCCTCTGCCTCTAATACTATTAGCCATAGCCCCTGAACAAGCATTCAGCAGACCAGGTGTTTCAGTGGTTCAGACTTATAAGTCAGATCTGACAAGACTAGCTGCATGCTGGTTTCTGGTTTTAATCAGATACTACTGCAGAGAAATGGTAACCACATGCCTTGATAAAGGGGACCCTGTGTGGCCCCCGAAACGATTGTTGGAATTCTGTGGATAATGGCACAATAAAAGGTGTGCTGCAACTGGTGGTGTGCTGGTGAGACTTTGTGGATTTACTGCAGAGAAATAGGCCAGCAGGGCTGCCAGGCAACTGGTATTGATTAAAAGGAAATAAACATGACAGCCTCCATATACCTCTCTCTTCAGTTCCCCTTTAAGAGTGATCGTTGTGCAGAATGCTCCTTGGCTATGACTAAGCAGCCTGTTCTATTCTATAGAGAGAGGAAAGGGGCTAATGCAAGCAAGCAGCTCTTGGGGGAGGAGGAAGTTGGGAACAATGTGCAAACATGTTCGTTGTTTTAGAGATTCATCATGACAGATCACATAACCACCTCATGGGGTAGCAGTATAGATGCTACATTTTCACTTTAGAATGATCACAAACAATCTTCTCTATTAACACTGGAAATCTGTATCGCCTGTATGTAGCTTTACGGCCAGTTTCCATAAAACACCAGGAAGAAATGTAGTATGTTTAGTCATATTTTGCTGCGCTTGGTGTGGCGAACATTAGTCTTCCTTTATGGACACAATGTCTCATTTGTTTGGAAGGGATGCCACTGTCGGTGTCTGTAATACCCACAGGTTTAGTATTTAGTGCTCAAAGTATAAAAGGCAGATTAAATAAGGATTTGCTCATACTGGCATTAACATACCTAAAAGGCATTTGTACCCCTGAATCGTAACAGCTGTGTGTGAAAATGTTATGCTTATCCTTGCACTACTTTAAAGTCTTCAGAATTAAAATAACCAGGGAGATTTGTGAAGTGAAATTAGCTTTTAACTGTGTGGTAAAGATACAGTTTTGGGGGTTTATCCAGGACTGTGTCTGCCAGCACTTTCCCAGCATGTTGTGTATTTGTGGATTGTCATGGCTGATCACTACAAGGATCCAGATGGCAGATATTTCTTGCATCTCTGACCTAATGCCATATGTTGTGTGTTATTTATGAATGTAATGTCTATAATTGTTACTCAGCACAGATTCCACTCAGACAGTCATAACACAAATACGTATTGGCAACATAAACTAATATTAGAAGCATACGGCTTTCCGAAGAAGTATCTGAAGAAGTGAAGACGCTCTCTGTCCATTTGATGTTTCCTTGTGAAGCTTAGATTTATGAAAGCCATACGTGTTGTCCCGCCTCCTTGTATTGCTTTCTAAGAGAAAGCTCTGTCATGGGCAAGCAAGTTGTGAGGGCTTTACATTACGCAACATTGATAGCTGTGAAGAAAAATAACACAGCAAGAAGGAATTCATTTATAGAAGTTGATGTGGAAGTTTTTTTTTTTTCCCTTTTTTTCCCCACATTTTATTTTAGTTATCTCGTCACCTAGAATTAAGCTTGAGAATGCTTTTGTTCAGTTTTTGATTGAGACGGCATTAGTGTTAAGTGAATATGATAATTGTGACTTCACCTGTCCAGCCGGGTGGCATGAAAAAGTTGCTGGGTTGGGGTAAGGTGAGAGAATGCAGGGCCAGTGCTTCTCTGCACAACTCTGCTTACAGCAGATGAGATGAGCAGATGACAGCCGTGTGCTCACCAAATCTAGCCGGGTGGAGCACCCCGCTAGAAGCGCCTGAGGGAGAACACTGAGGTAGTTACTATCTGACAGGTTTTCAATTAGTCCATCTGCTCATGGGGGATTCTCAGTATTTATTTTATTCTATACAAAAGCACTCCCTAGAAAGGATCTTTAAAAGATGCTTCCTGGCCTCCCTTATTACACACTTCTGTTCTGGCAATTTTAGACTAGGCAACTGCTGTTCAGTAATTGCTTTTGTAAATAAAGAAAGCCCTGAGTTTCCCCTATGATGAGATGGACTAGTCCAAAACTAGTCTATCTCGACCTATTGTAAGTAGCAGCAACAAAGTGCATTTTACTCATACATATGTATGCGTTTTAAATTTTTGTGTGATTGTGGTTCTTAAGGTGTTGTGACGATGCAAAGTCTTCATTTTTAGCCATATTATATTTTACCAGTTCTGAAAAGTGCACTGATGGCATGCATTTCCCTGAAAATGTTTAGTTAGTGAATAGGAGGATGTATGTTGGCACTGCATTGTGTTGTGTTTGAATTCCCTCCTCTTCCCCTGGCTTGCTCAGTAAGCTGATAGTTACATGTTGTTCAGCAATCTATGGAACTCTCATTTTCATTAGTAAAGCGGTTTCCTGCCACATACTATCCCATTCAAAGCTTCAGTCAGAAGTTTGTGTGAAAGCATACCAAAACCCCTTATATAAAATTATTGCAATGGTATTGCTGTATAACATGCAACCCAATTACTTTACTTGTTGGCTGCCAATTTACACTCATTTATTTGTGAGATTCAGGGGTCCTGTCACACATGTTTAGAATCCGCTATTATCTTGATGCTGTTTATGGAGGTGTGCTATAGTTGCATCTCTTTACACTAATTATGACAGATTTTTCTACAAATCAAATTCCCTCCTTGGTGCCAAATCTTTCCATATGCATTAAACTTTTCCTAACAACCAATCACCATTCCTAACATTAACCACTTTCTGGTGCAAAGTCTATACTGAGCCCACCCCTCTCTATCGGCAGTCCCCATTCCACCATGCGAGATGCAAAACGTTCTAATTGAATGTAGGAATATATATGCACCTTGAAATGGACTAATCAAATTCCACCTTGATGTAATTCAGTTGGTCCATTTTCAATTTGCATAAATTTGCATTAAATATGTGCATAACTCTGTATCCCTTTGTAGTGATTTGCATTTCATTGACCATCCCTAGTACATACGGTAACTGCTGACAATCTCTGTACATGCGCCAAAAGTAGCTGCGTTGCCTGTAACTGCCCACATTTCTACATGGTGAAAGCATGTGCATGAACGCTTATGTTGAAAACCCTTTTTGTTGCTGTCACAGGAGCCCTAGTGGCTGACCGCACTTAGCCTTCTAAACGGTGCCAGCGCACAGATCGTGCGAACTCTGGTCGCAGTCAATGCGCAGGAACCGTTAAGAATTAGCCGCAGACAACTCAGAAGGGAGCCTGTGAGACACGGGTGATTACAACTTCACCCACTGGTTCAGAGTAAACTGCCACCACCGCGGTTACCATGGGACCGTGGAGCCCACTAACTGACTAGTCCTGCGAATAAAACGGTTAAACACACGATATTCTGTCTAGCCAACAACAAACAAACAGTAGCGTATCTTCAGAGACCCGGGATCAGTTCTGTGTGTGCTGATAAGCAGGATAGCGGACAGTGAATGACTTGGAGGAAGTCGTTTATTCACGCAATATAAATAATATATACAGACAATTATTAAAATCACAATTATTAAGACAGTAATAGCCAGTATAAAAAATAAAAGAAGGGAGAAAAATACTTAGTTCCTGGAAAGATGTCCTTTTTGTGGGAAAACAGAGTTCTGGGTTTCAATTTGAGTTCAGAGTTCAGACCAGGTGGATGCCAGCATATCCTCAAGCTGGCATCTGATGAGTTCAAGATGTTTCAGTGTGGAGGACCTAAGTTTGGGTCCTCTGCCATTCTTATGCCCCTGCTTCAGTAGGAGGGAGTGAGGGCGGGGAGCCATACACCCCCTGAGAAGATGAGATGAGCCCTCCCCTTGTCCTGGGGGCTAGAAATCATATCTACCCATATATGGGCTCTATCTCACAGAACCGTACAGGTCAGGGCAGATTTATTAACATTTTCAGGTCCGTCTCGATTTATCCAGCGCCCTGATACCAGACATGAGGGGTGGGACCCCTGTGGTATCATCAGGGCATTTTCAAACTGCCTAACTGGCAGTCCTTACCTCAGAATGTTCTGAAACTTCCTCAGAACCAGCACCGGGGCTCATGCTACACTTCCCCCACGTTTGGCGAAGCTGCCATCTCAGGAACCCCAGAAATATGACAGATCTGGGAAGTTATGGATTATGCTATGAGACTCAGGTTTATTCAGTATGTGTTCTAGCTGCTAACAGCTGACTTCCCTTTGATCTTTACCAGTGAGCAAGGTGTCAAGACCTCCCGGAGATTTGTAGCCTGCCTGGCTGCACCTAGGCATCCTGATCACCCCTTGGTTAATTAACATCTACATGAGATCAGCTAGGTGTCACCTTATACCTGGTGGATGGGCCATCCGCACAGCTTGAAGCCAGGGACTCTCTGGGCCCAGGCTCATTAGCATATCAAAAGAGCCATCCAGCCTTTAGGATGGTGCTCTCTCTGCTAAGAAAAGGACTTCAGCTCCCCCTACACACTCAACCCAGATTGTATCGATTTGAAGCGCAATCGATGCAGGGAATCGAGTGCGATCGCTTTTTCTTCACGGGCGGTTACAGGACGCGCCTGCGGCCCCGCAACCGTCCGTGACAGTTGCCATGCCTCAATGGGGGATATGATTGTTATAGCAAGCAGTTAGTATGTAGAGGTAAGTGAGGCTGTGTAACAGTCAGGTCCTTGTCAGCTGATCATCCTTACTTCCCAGTTTTCTTTTTTTATTCCCTTCCTCGGTATTTCATTTCAAAAGCTGTATAACTTTGTTTTGTTTTTTTTCTCACATATTACTTCAGTTCATTTCTAAAGCAAATTTGCACTTTAGCAAAAGAATGTAATGCTGTTTGTTGTTATCTTATAAAAACAGTAGTATATTATGCAGTGTCAACACAATGAACAGATGACAAGAGATGTCTCTGAATACTCCAATATTACTGAGACAACACGTATTTGATATAATTATAGAGGAGCTTGTGGAAATCTATACGGCACAAGGAACGGGGAGCATATTTTTTATACATGAAATAAGCCGTATTGCCAAAAGTAAGAGGTGGTGGGGAGAGGAATAATGTTAGTTGTAATACTTGTTTTGGGAGTAAATACAAAGGGCTTGATTCACAAAGCGGTGCTAACCTACTTAGCACGCCTAAAGTAATTTAGGCATGATAACCTTTGCACTAGTAGGTTAGCACCGTTTTCAGGAATAAAACTCGCGCGCAAAGTCCGGTGCACGCAGAAAGTTGCATAGGGTTTAATGGGGGCATAAAACTTTACGAGTGCAAAACTTGATTTGCACTAAACTTTGCGCGCAGGAATTTCGCGCGAGTTTGTTTTTATCACACCTAAACTGAGTTTAGGCGTGATAAAGGGCTTTTCACCAGCGTGCTAACAGTTTGCACCACTTTGTGAATCAAGCCCTAAGGGTGCATACAGACATGCGACTATAGTCGTTTGAAACGATCGTTACCGACGGCATTGCCCGACGATCGTTCGTAAAAAGTGCACAAACGATCATTAAAACGACTGACCAACGAGATATGTCGTTGGTAAAGAACGATCCATTCTGCCAGATCTTTTCCAACGACCATCGTTCAAAAAGTAATGTCTGTACAACGATCGGTCGTTGATCGTTCGTTCTCAAAGCTTTGCACATGCTCAAACAGTTCTTTTTGACACTTGTGTTTGAAATCAGTTTATACATCATGTTGCGCACGCAACGCTCGTTCCAAGATCGTTCGTACACGAACGATGTTCAAAGTAGCCTTTCTTCAAACGATCATCGGCCGATACCTCCTTTAACATCGTTCGTCGTTCAGAACGAACGATCGTTATCGTATGTCTGTACGTAGCCTAAGTGTTCATGCAGAGCTCACATCTGCTTTAGTGAACAGTTAGCTTTTTTTTTTTTTTTTTTTTTTTTTTTTTTTTGTGTTCATTAAGCCAGATTCTTGCTATATGTCACATGAAGTCCTGTCATTTATAAGGGTGTTGTCAGCCAAATACTCAGCTGTTCTGGTGTTTCCTGCATAGCATGTAACCCTGTTCCACCCATCCCATGCCTGCATAAGTAGAACTCTACCACTTTTCATACAAATACTCATTTCATCTGCTGTCAGATAGCTAGCTGCTAACAAGCTAAAGGGAATATATTGGTGCGTGTTCATTGGAGAAGAACTGAAGTCAGTAGCATGCATATAGGCAATGTGTTTAACTTTCTGTTCCACATTCCTGGGATGCACTTCCCGAGGAACATTTCTGGCTTTGGAGAGTCTGGAAACCGACATGATTTTTCACACAAATGATGCCTAAACCATTACTTATCCACAGGAAAAAGTATCATAGCAGAAACGATGTAACAGGTTGTACATAAATCAGAGATGAATGAGTCAGAACCGAACTCTCGTATCTCTTCAGAGTGAGTTAATGTGCCGGGTTACGTTTCAGTATCACATACAACATTGCAAGATCTCTGACATAAATCACACACATCCAGTCTTAGATGTTGACCATTTGCTTCTGCGCTTGCCAAAGATGCCTTGATCAGCTTGCCAAATTCCCATGAAAGGGACATGTATTTCAAGAGGTGTGTTTTTTTTTTTTTTTTTTTATATATATAATATATATATATTTTTTTTAATTTCCTGGTTGGATAAAATGTTTAAGTGGACAGCTGTATTCTATCTCGTAAGTGTTGACTGAATTACTTTAATGACAGGATTCACAGTTTTTATTTACTTTTTGTGAAAGCAAAAATTGGTGTTCAAGCAGACCTAAATCAAAAAGTCTACAAGTAGGTTTATCTCCAAACAATCCTTTCCATTTCATGTTAATACTTTGTCAGTGTTTTAAAAGTGGGCCTAGCCTATATAGGTGACGCCTCAGTCCCCTGTGACGTTACACCCACATTTTAAAGGATCACCATGGCAAAAGACTGTAAATTTTTATAATACATTTGTTTGCATACATCTAAGGTGTATATTTGTCCCAAAGTAAAATGCGCTATTAGTTACTTTCTCCCATGCTGCTCTCACTTGCATTTAACCCCCTTGACGGTCTGATTTTTTTTGTTTTCTGGATTTTAGGGTCTAAAATAGGTGCATTTTTTTTAGCATTCTTTTTGAAAAAAATCACACTGCAGAGAGATCTGCAGCAGCTCAGCACTCACTCACCTCCCTGGGATCCAGCGCTGCAGTTCACCCTTCATCATCCTCTGGGCGGCACTGTAACCCTATAGTGGGATTGCCGTCTGTCGTCATGACAGACGTCAATCTCACCAGGGCGAAGCAGAGCCTCGGAGGAGAGGAAGAAGAATGGCGGCCGACGTCGGGATCCCCCAGGGGTGCGTAAAAACGCCTGTTGCGCGCATTGCTCTGCATAGATCTCCCAGCGGCTACCACGAGCTCAGCTCGGGGTTACCGCTCCTGGCATGTTTTTTCCACCCCAAGCTGGACTCGTGATAACTGCTAAGAAGATTAAGTAATAAAAATTTAACTGATTTTTTGATTAGTCCATCGCCTCATGGAGATTCCCAGGGTTTTACTTATTTTTTAAAACACCTACTAAATGGCAGTTGCTTGATTCAATTGCCAAATTTGTGCGCAAGCCAAGAGAAAGATCAGTACTAGTAAAGACAAAAAGGACACACGGAGGTCAGGAGCCCGATTTGGCATGATATCTCCTGGTAAAAGGTAATACTGTGTGAAGGTAGAAATCTACTCACAATGATGTGTTGCTTCCAGAGGCAACCACTCTTATGGGCATGTGGGGAAGTATCGTCCCCACTCAACCTTTCAGATGGAAAATTCGGTCACTGCTCCAAAAAAAAATGTTCACCCTGCAATCGTTGTGGGGTGAGCACCTTCTGCACCTTACTGATTTTAAGGTGCAGAAGATCGACTGGAACAAGTATAGGAGGCGCCAACCCCCCCCCCCCCCCCCCCCCAAAAAAAAAGTCAAATTAAACCGATAAACTATGTAAGGTAGGGAGATCGTATAACTTAAAAAAAAAAGGGAGGCTCACAAGGAGTTTAAAAAAAAAAAAGGTTCAATATTTCGATCATAACACTAAAATAACGCGTTTCTCGGCGTAAGCTGCTTCCTCAGTTCAAATACGTGCCTTCAAAACAAAACAAAACAGGACGTGACGCTCAGAATCTATAATTGCATAAGGAAAAAAAGAGTAGCCTACAACAGTATTCAAAAAATCATATAAATGAAATGACGCCATGAGGCTCTCCTATAGCAGCAGCGCTGCTAGTATATGCGAGCCTCATGGCGTTATATTATTTATATGGTTTTGCGAATATTATTGTATCCTACCCTGTTTTTTATCTTTTTTTCACTATGCAATTATTGATGTCTGGTATTGAACCTTTTTTTGAAACTCCTTGCGAGCCTCTTTTTTTTTTTTTTTTTTTTTAAAGATATTGTATCTCCCTACCTTACATCAATTACTGGTTTAATGCAACGGGGTTTTTTTTTTGGAGGGGGAGGGCCCTTCATGAACTCCGAACATACAGATAGGTTAATTGGCTTCCCCCTAAATTGACCCTAGACTACGATAGACATATGACTATAGTAGGGATTAGAAGAGGGAGTTCCTCTAAGGCAGAGTTCCCCAACCCTGTCCTCAAGGCTACTAGTGTACTTTGGGAACGTATATTTCTAAATGAATACCAATACTTATGCACAAAAGCAAATATGGTAACAGTATGGCATATAAAAAGTAGGAAAACCTGTTTTTATTGAATATAATGTCTGGGTTTTGTACCGCTTTAAGCGCGGCTAGGACATACGTACACTGTATTGGTAGTTTTGTCTAAAGTGGGATTATTTAAAATGAACCCGAGGTGAAAATACACTGATGAGATGAGATGGTCCGTTCCAAGGGGACTAGGGTTGAAAGCTCAGGGATTATTGCATGAACATTCTCAGGTTCTGAGATCTCTGGCAGAAGTGGCTACACGACCTCCCCTTTCTGTAAATATGAAGTACAGTATGCATGGCCATTAAGGAAGTATTTGAAGAAATGTATTTTGTGTTTTGGAATGATTGTTGTTTTTATGCTTTAAAACAAAAGAAGAAACTGAATCCTGTGGAGAGCTTTTCCGGCTTGCACAATGATAGATCTGAGTCGCAGTGCCAGACAGAGGCGAGCACATGACTAGTATACATGGCCAGTCTTTATATAAATATCACTAGAGCTAACCTTGAATTGAAAAATGTGGCTTCCAATCCATTATTTATTATATGTTTTCTCTTTTTTCATCTTCCACCTAAAATGAACTTCTATATTAAGACCCAACAATGCTGAATTGCATGAATCTGATCTTTTCTATTATTTACCAGCTTTCAATTTGACAGAAAAATAAAATGGCTGCTGGCCAGAATGTGGGATCATCTTCCTCTTCATTTTTCTAAACAGAAGTTGTATTTGTGAGATTAGAACTATCTTCTAAGAAGTATAAAATGAATGATATGGTCTTGTGGCTCCGGTAATAACCAGATTGCGGACTAGTAACCCAAGCCTAGTTGTTAGGCTTCAAGTCTGCATTATACAGTACGATAAATAAAGCTATTCATTAATGGAAGTACCAGCCACATAAGCTACTCTCACAATCTGTACTGAGTGCCTTCTGTACACCAGTCTGGCAGCAGTAACTAGAAATACGACCCTTGCATATTTGTAGAAATTAAAGAATGGTATAAACACATAACTATTGCAGTTCAGAAAACAACCCTGTCTATAAAATAAGGTTTATGGAATTCATATATTCTGAGAGCCATTCACAGGTGGAAGAATTAAAAAAAAAAAATTGTACCCACATGTGACCACAGCATGTCATAGCTGATCAGTCTCTCATAACAAAAGTACTGCTTTTGTGATGCAACACTAGTTTAGTTGCTGAAGGCTCAGGGCCTGAGCCCACTAAGGCAGTTGTATCCAATTCTGTCCGCTTTTCAGCATCTGTACCATTGATGTTTAACTGAAAAGTGGACCCAACTGCAGGGCTGTAGAGTTGGAGTTGGACCAATTTTGGGAACCTGGAGTCAGTCGGATGATTTTTGTACCAAATGCACAGCCCTGCACAACTGTGTCAGTGGACTCAGGCCCTCAGTACTAATTTGTTTAGAATGATTACTATGTCGTCTATGATGCAGCCTAAGGGGTGCTGTTCTTAGCTGGTTTCAATCCTTATTATCTGGCAGGCCACACACAGCAAGTGTGCCTGGGCACCCTCTACTCTAATCCAGTGCCATTTGCTTATGGAGTCCCACAGGGTTCTGTGCTATCTCCATTCCTCTTTGCAGTCTACATGCTCCCAGTGGGCAATATAGTCCAGAGCTATTGCTTAGGATACTATTATTACGCAGATGACGCACAACTGTATCTGTCTTTAAAGCCTGGCACATAAGACACATCAACATCCATAATGCACATATTATAATGTGTTATAATTAGTGTGAACTGCAATGAAGACTGTGCATTTAAATTCAAAGCCTGCAAGCAGTGAGTTAGAATAATGCCATGTTACAATGCAACACTGTGAACAGGCCCATAGAATTGTATGGGCAGTGAGTTGACTTGCATAATTAGTCTGCAAGGCAACTGAGCACTGTGAACTAGCCCTTAAACAAATATTCAGGATTGTGTGGTTAGGTAAGAGACATCTGGGAACACATCTGCACACAGTTCAATTTAAGTTTGCATTTTATTCTTACAATTTGCCTTCTGCTGATTGTGACATTTAGTTGTACTTTTTGTGTCACTTGAACACCAAGCTGTGCACAGTTTCTGCATGGGACAGCCTTGTTGCATGAGAGCAGTGTTCTCCCCAGAATTTTTTTCCAGCCGGGTGGCATGAAAAAGTAGCCGGGTGCTGCATGAAGGGGGAATGCAGGACCGGTGCAACTCTGCTTACAGCATAAGAGGAGGGTGAGGAGGTGAGCTGATGACAGCCTGGTGCTCACCAACATTAGCCAGGTGAAGCAGCACCCGTCTAAAAGAGCATTGGGAGAACACTGAACATGGGTGTTAATAGTTGCACTTTATACTACGGTAATTATTGCATTTAATGTGGGGGTAGGGGTGTTGCATTTCATAAAGGGGGGGGGGGGTGATTTTTGCATTTCATATGGTTATTTGCTGCTGGGCTCAAGGGGTATTGCAGATAGTAAACAGGGGTCAGTATCCTACTAAATGATCTGCAATACCCCTCAACCCCAGCAGCCATATGAAATACTGTGACATGCATGTGAAGGTGCAAGAATCACCCCCCATACACTGTGCTTTCAAGCCAACAACACAGGATCTATGTTCCACATTTACTTTTTTCTTGCAGCAGTGGGCAACTGTTTACAGACTTTGCCCACCGAGCAAAGCCAGGGCTGGATATGCAATTTTTTACTGCCCTAGGTCAACTTTTCACAACTGATCTCTGGCAGATTCAATCACTGTGATTGAATCTGCCAGATGCTGAAAATCAGGTAATGTATGGACACTTTAGATCTTATGAGCTACCAAACAAGCAGGCCGAGAGAAACAGCACTGAGGAGCAGCCTCCATCCCCAGCAAGTCAGCTAATCTAAATTTCAGCTGACTGTAGTCATTGTTTGTTTTCCCAGGTTCCCTAGCTTGAGAGCCCCTAGACTATCTGCAGACTTTGCACTATATCAGATACAAAGAAAAAGTGCATTAGCAGAGGTCTCATACCAGTGGAAGGGCAATCATCAGTTAATTTACAAGTTCTGAACTTCTCCCGGCATCAGCACACAGCGTGCCGTGCATCAGAGGAGATAAACAGCCAGGAAACAGAGGGGGGCGGGGCGGCAGATCTTGCCGTGCACTGTCCTATCCTATCTCGAGCTGCCTAGAAGGGATGGGACTGTCTGCTGAAATGTATGGAGCCAGGACACTAGGACAGAGGAGAGACGCTGTGGATTCTCTCGGGGGAGGGGGAGAGAGTGTCTGCAGCTTCAGGCTCTCTACCCGGTCTAAAGTCACACAGGACTAGCATGCCTGCTCACGTGTATCCTGGCCGCCTTCGCTAGCTGAGCTGCCTGCAAGTTAGTTAACACAAGTGAATGAAAATGCAAACACAGGCAGCCAGCTAAGTGGGGCGGCTGACAATTGACTTGGAATAGGCTTTCAGTACTCACACGTCCCACTGATTTCGCCGTCCTGACCCTTATAACCCGCCCAGCCAATCACTGATCAACTTTGAAGCAGGAGGTGACACAGGCAGAGGAGCGCTCCTGCAGTGTACAGCGGAGGCTTTCGCTAATGTGCGAGAGCCGATCGCTGATTTATAGCAGGCAATGGAATGCTCCTGCCTGCAGAATGTTTACAGCACCAGCTTTAGCTAGGTAGGCGGGCGGGAATACAAATCAGCCGGGCGGCCTGCCCACTTAAATAGTCCTGGGGAGTATATATAAATAGTAAATAGCTTTACTATTAATAAATAGCTGTTAAACAAGGCATGTTCAGAGAATATTCTAAAATGCAGTACTTGTCAGACTTCTACATAATCAGGATTGTCAAAGGTGCGTGTTATTTATACAACTGGTATAGAGCATTGGGTATTCTTTTCTAGAAAATAACAAGTCCTGATGCCAAGGATTGCTATCGCAATCCCTGTTTATTTACAATATCTGAAGCTCACAGCTGTGAGCCAATCCTCTAGCAAATGATGGCTATGACCTACAGAATTCTTTGCCTTCATGGCCAGTAAACCTAATATCCATGCTGAATTATGGAAAAGTGTGATTCACATTATTCAAGCATATCAGAAGTAAAGATAACATGAAAGGCTGCACAAAAAACATAGCTGCACATGCCTTGTTTAACAGCTATTTATTAATAGTAAAGCTATTTAAAACAAACCTGAAGTGAAAATGAACTTATGAGATGATTAATTGTATGTGGCTTACTAAAGGTAAATTAAGCTCGATCCTCATACTGCTAGACCTTTCTGCAGCCTTTGACACAGTTGACCATGACATCTTGATAAACAGGCTACAGGAATACTGCGGCATTGATGGCATAGTACTTCAGTTGTTCCAATCCTTCTTGAGTGGCAGAACCCACAAAGTGTCTACGGGGCCCTACCTGTCCACCCCTGTAACACTTAAGTATGGGGTGCCCCAGGGCTCAATCCTCTCTCCCCTGCTTTTCACGATTTACATGCTACCGTTGGGAAAACGAATCCAAAAACATGGCCTGACATACCACTGCTATGCAGACGACACCCAACTATATCTTTCCTTCAAGCCTGGTGTGACAGACCCAACTCTAACTATAAACGCCTGCTTGCGTGAACTACAGCAATGGATGAATGACAACTGGCTGAAACTAAATGCAGACAAAACTGAAGTCCTTCTGATTGGAGGGCAGAGCATGATAACAAAACAACTTAACTTGCAGTCTTCACCACTGGGAATAGGAGGCACGGATCTACGCAGCTCTGATCATGTGCGTAGCCTGGGAGTTCTAATTGATGGGGATTTAAACTTCAGAACTCAAATCTCTGCTGTGGTGAAATCATCCTATTTTCACCTGAAGAACATTGCAAAAATCAAGCACCTCATACCCCCAGAAGATCTGCCAACCTTAGTCCACGCCTTCATCACATCCCGACTGGACTACTGCAATGCTCTCTACACTGGCCTTCCAAAAAAGGTCTTGTACCGCCTACAGCTGATACAGAATACTGCTGCCAGACTGCTAACCAACCAACCCCGTCACTGCCACATAACGCCAGTCCTGCATTCCCTTCACTGGCTACCTATAGAATGGAGGGACCTATTCAAGATCGGCCTACTGACATTTAAATCCCTGAATAATCTAGGCCCTGGATACATGAAAGATATGTTACAGCTGCGTAGCAATCCCCGCATTTTCAGATCCACAGGTTCTAATAATCTAGTCATACCTAGAGTCCACTTGGAAACTTTTGGTCCCAGAGCCTTCTGTCATGCTGCCCCTACGTTTTGGAACTCCTTACCTCAACAGATCAGGACAGCCCCATCCCTGGACGTGTTTAAATCCAGACTGAAAACCCACCTGTTCAGTCTGGCATTTGCAGAAATATAACTTTTGTTGTGTGAATACTTCATCCTACTAATTACTGAATCTGAGAGAGCCTAAGCGCTTTGAGTCCTATGGGAGAAAAGCGCTATAGAAATGTTATTGTATTGTATATTGTATAAGCATTCCCTTTTAAAGGTTGATTGGCCCAAGGTGTTTGCCCTCCTCTGGGTCAGCTAGGTTATATGAGGGGTGAAGGGCAGAATTGTATGTAATTTTTACTTATGCACTTACTTTTTCTCCTGTTTAGATTTGAGAATCCCTTTCTTCTAAGTTAGCCAATAAGTGGTATCATCCTGATTCAAAACTTCTTTCTTTCACTGATGGCAAATACAGTACAATACTCCATTGCTATGAATGTGACGTAATTGTGTACTGTGGTATCTGTATTGAACTCTTACTCTGCAGCCTCTCAGTACTGGCGGTGAATCGGTGTACAGCAGGCACTTCACAGATCATTGTGACTCAGGACCACTGTGCCTGGAAGCAATAAAAAAAATGCACGTTAAGCACTATTCAATTATTATTTTATTTTAGGTCCAGTGTGATTTTTTTTTTTTTCCTGTTTGATTACCTTTCCAGGTTTTCCAGACTGGTTCACACAAAATTATAGCTCTCTATACTGCAATTTTTTAAAAAAATGCTTCACTCAGATTTAAATGGTATTCGAAGTCAGGAAAAAAAAAAGATAGATAGATTCTCACCTCAGTAGGGGGAAACTTCTGGGTAGTCCAGAAGCTTCCCCCGGTCTTCCTACACCTCTCTGTTCCTCCTTACAATATTCAGCATTAATGTTGAACGTTGCTTGTGGACGCACTCCCCTTCATGTATGAGCACAACTGCACCGTGCAGAGGCAAAGTACGGCCCGCATCTGCCTAGTAACAGAACCACTCATGTACAATGTTTTTCTCTGTGCACAAGCAGGTCCGTGCTACTACGCAGAGGAGAACCCTACTGGTGCATATGCAGTGGGGCCACGCTCATACTTGGAGGGGGGAGTGCAGGTGCAAAGATAAAGAGGGCCCCAAGCGGTGCGGAGGGGTTGTGGACATTGGGGAAGTCTCTGGAACATTGGACTATTCATAGGCTTTCCTCTACAGTCATAAGTATCTCTTTTTCTGGATTCACGTTTACTTTAAAACTGTTCTTCACTCACCCAGGTTATTGATTGTCGGTAAAGATGAGTAGGGGACTATGTAATTATTCACACTATGTTTATATTTGATGCAGCTGTTCTAGAGAAATTCCATTTGCAAAATTCAATCATGTGGCTGAGGGAAAACAAGACAAATATCCTTTTATATTGCGCTTTACTCCTGTCGGACTCAAAGCGCCAGAGCTGCAGCCACTATCACATGCTCCATAGGCTGTAGCAGTGTTAGGGAGACATGCCTAAGGTCTCCTACTAAATAGGCTTACTGAACAGGAGGAGCCAAGATTCATGCCTGGGTCTCCCATGTCAGAGGCAGAGCCCTTAACCAGTACACTATCCAGCCACTAGCAGCACAACCAGCTGCAAGAAGGAGTGTTCTTTCCCCAGTTAGTATGTCTAGCTGCCTGGGGGATAGTTTTCTGATAGAAGTGCTGTAAGCTGGTGATGCATGAAATGTAAAATCTTGTGTCCTCTGACCTCGTCCACCTCCTACTACGGAGATTAACTCCTCTTTGTGGCCTGCATTGCAGCTGCAGTTACTACAGTCCAGTAGTATACAGTATGTTGTTTTTTTGTTTGTTTTTTTAGAGCTTATTCCCAAAAATGTATGTGTTTTCCAAAATCACCTGCAGTTGCAGATTCACACTGCTCACGGTTCTCCATTGGATCCCATTATTCCCATTCTTGCCAGTACGTTTGTATTTTTTTCTTAAACACGAATACACTGCTGCGCACATTTTTTGGGAAAACTGCATGTGACTAGTATAATCACTTGTATTGAACCGCAAATGCTCAAGAAATGATCAGAAAAATGCATACAAAAGTGTTTGTATTTTTGTGCTATTCTGGTGAAATGAACCTTTAGCCATAACTCTTGTAAGAATTGGAACAATATGCTAATGTTTACATGTATCCTAGTGTGGCCTGGATGTGATCATGAAGATACATAAAACTGTAGGCTCGTACACACGTCAGATTTTCACAAACGACCCTTCGTTTGGACGTCCAGTGTGGACGGCAAATCGGGCATGTGTACAGCTGAACGACAGACTGTACACACGCCCGATTTTGACATCCAAACGACCGGTCATTTGTTGCGAAAATCTGACGTGTGTATGTACCTTATGTATCATCCAAATTACAGATTTCTCTCTCTACAAACATGTTCTTTACGCTGTGCACTTGTTTGGGCAAGTTATTAGTATGCAATCATCTCAGCTGCACTAAATGGCAGCAAGTAATCAAAACAAATGTAAAGTAACTGCATGCAGGAAGCATTTCTTAATCTGGATGTTATAACTGACTGTACTTAAACCACTATAGCGAAAATCTTAAAATTTAAAGTACATTTAAACCTATACAAATAAGTACGTTTTATTCCAGAGTAAAATGAGCCATAAATTACTTTTCTCCTATGTTGCTGTCACTTACAGTAGGTAATAGAAATCTGACAGAACTGACAGGTTTTATATTATCTCAAGGGAGATTCTCTGGGTTTTCTTTATTTTCAAAAGCACTTAGTAAATGGCAGTTGCACCATCCAACTGCCAAAAAACTGTGCAGCGAGCAGGGAGGCTGGCCAGCATATTTGTATAAATCCTTTTCAGGGAATGTCTTTATAAAAAATAAAGGCCATTCTGAGAATCTCCCATGAGGAAATGAGCTGGTCTAAAACCTGTCGGTTCTGTCAGATTTCTGCTATCTACTGCAAGTGACAGCAACATAAGAGACAAGTAATTTATGGCTAATTTTACTCTGGAATAAAGTTTGTATGGGTTTACTTTTATTTTAAATTGTACACTTTTTTTGCGATTATGGTCCTTTCTACATTTGCTGAGACTGAGTATTATGTATTCTGGAACCATTTTTACTTCAAATCCGCTCTTGATTTGGCTAACGCTTATATTCCTGACTGTCTCAATGCTCTCTCCTTCATGTCTTCCTGTTCTCTGAGACTCAACATGGGCAAGACCAAAATGGTTCTCTTTCTTCCCCATAATTTAATGCTCTTGCTCAACATCACAATCTCTGTTCATGGCACTTCAATAACACCCGTCCCCTAGGCGGTGCTGCCTAGGTGTAGTATTGGACTTGAGTCTCTCATTCAAACCACACATTGACAAACTATTCTCCTCTTGCCATCTCCACCTAAAAAAAAAAAATCTCCTGCATTTGCTCTTTTCTCACATAGGATACTACCAAACTTCTTGTGGGTGGACATTAGGAGGGAAGAGAGGTACCCTGGGTGTATAAAAGCATCTAAAAGCAGTTTAATGACAAATGATAAAAGATCAGTCAGCATAGGGAGGCTCCCTATGCTGACTGATCTTTTATCATTTGGCACTGTTATTGGCCTGAGGAAGCGGGCTCAGACCCGTGAAACATGTTGCCTGTGCTAAATAAAAATCTTGTGTAGTTTACAAAGATTTTGTCATTGAGGTAAGATACCTCGTTATCCTTTACATTTTAAAACGGTTTTTAGATGCTTTTATACACCCAGGGCACCTCTCTTCCCTCCTAATGTGCATAGTACACCCCCGTACATTACCTGTCCGAGGGGTGGTGACAGCACTCCCATGGTTGCTGCCACGGTGGACATCTGTCTCCTTTTTTCCAAGAGAGCGATAATCTCCACCTGCTTTCTGTGGATGGTTGCTCCTTGCAACCCATCTTTGTGAGTAGCATTCTTTACCTTATTATTATCCACATTCTTCTTTGACATACTGCACTACTGGGCTCCCGTCTTTTTGTCTCCTGTGCTTTTCTTTATAGGGTGCTGCGACACCTCTACCCCATTCTTGTGGGTGGGTCCAGTTAAAAATGGCGCAGGGTGAAAAATGGTGCACCGTTCCTCCGATTAATGTATCATAAAATGCTATTTAAATACATTAAACCGGTAAATAATGTTTTATGATACATTTATTGGTGGAACGGTGCACCATTAAAAAAAAAAAATGCAAGGCGACTAGTGTTAGGAAGCGGGTGTCGGCGGGAGAGGCAGCGGGACACTGGTGTTAGGCAGCGGGGTAGAGGGAGGATGTGTACATATGCATACATCACCTTGTCCCGGCCAGCATTCCTCATCGCTCCTTCACTTCCTAGTTAGTTTGCCGTAGTCCTGCAGCCAGCCAATCACCATGCGGGGACTGAAGCCACATGGTGATTGGCTGGATGCAGGACTACAGCAAACTAAAGCTGGCCACTAACGGTCCAATTTCTAGCGAAAAATCGTTCGAGCGATCAGAAATTCTGATCAGACGAAAAAACGTTCACTACACCATCAACTAACCAATCATTGCTTCCTATCTATCACGACCACCAAGAAAATCCAAATTTTCGTTCGACGAAAATTCATTCGGGCGACATTTTTTTCACTCATTTATAATCGATTGTGTCCACCAATGGAGATTATTTACAACCAATCCGATCAGAATTTCTGATCGCTCAACCGATTTTTCGCTAGAAATTGGACCGTTAGTGGCCAGCTTAACAGAAGAAGTAAAGGAGCGATCAACGGCCAAGAGACCGGTAACGGCCATGAGACAAGGTAATGTATGCCTATGCACACATCCTCCCTCCACCTAATCCTACTTACTCCACCCAGCTGCCTAACACCATTGTCCTGCTGCCTCTCCCCATTAGGTCCTGCTGCCTAACCCTAGCCCCCCAGTATTTTTAACACTTGTTATAAGTGTAAGGCACTCTGCATGCACCATTTTTTTAAAACCCCTAATGCTAAATAGCGTTTTATAATATAAGTCTATGCGGCACCATTTCTATTCCCCCGGCGCTGTGCGCCATTTTTATCTGTCCCACTTATGGGTTCCCTGATTATCTCACATCTAGACCACTGCAACTCTCTGCTCTGTTGTCTACCCGTTGACCTCTCCTCCCTCTTCTCCAGCCCTATGCCCCTCAGTCAGTCCCTTCACTTGCTGCCAGTTACACAAAGGATACAATTCAAAATCCTGACTCTCACCTACAACCTAGCTCCTTCTTATTTAACCACTTGCCGACCGCCTACTTCATATTGGCGGCGGCAAAGTGGCAACCCCAGGACCACGTAACGCAGATTGGCGTCAGGTCCTGGGGCACTCTCTGGCCGGGGATCGCGCGCTGGGATGCGCGCGCATCCACCGGCAATAGGCTCCGCCCACCCGCGACGTCAACCCGCCGGCCAATCGGAAGCGCCGGCGGGTTGTTAACCCGACGATCCCCGGATAGGAAGCGTATAATACGCTTTGTAATGTTTACAAAGTGTATTATACAGGCTGCCTCCTGCCCTGGTGGTCCCAGTGTCCGAGGGACCACCAGGGCAGGCTGCAGCCACCCTAGTCTGCACCCAAACACACTGATCTGCCCCCCCCTGCCCCCTGATCGCCCAGAGTACCCCTCAGACCCCCCCCTGCCCACCCCCCAGACCACCATTTGCACACAATCACCCCCCTAATCACCCATCAATCACTCCCTGTCACTATCTGTCAACGCTATTTTTTTTTTTAGTCCCTAAACTGCCCCCTGCTCCCTCCTGATCACCCCCCCACCCCTCAGATTCTCCCCAGACCCCCCCCAGACCCTCCCCCCCCCCCCTGTGTACTGTATGCATCTATCCCCCCTGATCACCTGTCAATCACCCGTCAATCACCCCCTGTCACTGCCACCCATCAATCAGCCCCTAACCTGCCCCTTGCGGGCAATCTGATCACCCACCCACACCAATAGATCGCCCGCAGATCCGACATCAGATCACCTCCCAAATCCATCGTTTACATCTATTCTCTCCTCTAAACACCCACTAATTACCCATCAATCACCCATCAATCACCCCCTATCACCACCTGTCACTGTTACCCATCAGATTAGACCCTTGTGGGCACCCAATCGCCCGCCCACACGCTCAGATTGCCCTCAACCCCCCCTTATCGATTCGCCAGTGCATTATTTACATCCGTTCTTCCCTGTAATAACCCACTGATCACCTGTCAATCACCCCCTGTCACTGCCACCCATCAATCACCCCCTGTCACTGCCACCCATCAATCAGCCCCTAACCTGCCCCTTGCGGGCAATCTGATCACCCACCCACACCAATAGATCGCCCGCAGATCCGACATCAGATCACCTCCCAAATCCATCGTTTACATCTATTCTCTCCTCTAAACACCCACCAATCACCCATCAATCACCCCCTATCACCACCTGTCACTGTTACCCATCAGATTAGACCCTTGCGGGCACCCAATCGCCCGCCCACACGCTCAGATTGCCCTCAAACCCCCCCCTTATCGATTCGCCAGTGCATTATTTACATCCGTTCTTCCCTGTAATAACCCACTGATCACCTGTCAATCACCCCCTGTCACTGCCACCCATCAATCACCCCCTGTCACTGCCACCCATCAATCAGCCCCTAACCTGCCCCTTGCGGGCAATCTGATCACCCACCCACACCAATAGATCGCCCGCAGATCCGACATCAGATCACCTCCCAAGCGCAGTGTTTACATCTCTTCTCTCCTCTAAACACCCACTAATTACCCATCAATCACCCCCTATCACCACCTGTCACTGTTACCCATCAGATTAGACCCTAATCTGCCCCTTGCGGGCACCCAATCACCCGCCCACACGCTCAGATTGCCCTCAGACCCCCCCCCTTATCAATTCGCCAGTGCAATATTTACATCTGTTATTCCCTGTAATAACCCACTGATCACCTGTCAATCACCCATCAATCACCCCCTGTCACTGCCACCCATCAATCACCCCCTGTCACTGCCACCCATCAATCAGCCCCTAACCTGCCCCTTGCGGGCAATCTGATCACCCACCCACATCAATAGATCGCCCGCAGATCCGACATCAGATCACCTCCCAAGTGCAGTGTTTACATCTCTTCTCTCCTCTAAACACCCACTAATTACCCATCTATCACCACCTGTCACTGTTACCCATCAGATTAGACCCTAATCTGCCCCTTGCGGGCACCCAATCACCCGCCCACACCTCAGAACGCCCTCAGACCCCAGCCCTGATCACCTCGCTAGTGCATTGCTTGCATCTATTTCCCCCCTCTAATCACATCTTGAGACACCCATAAATCACCTCCTGTCACCCCCTAGCACACCTACCCATCAGATCAGGCCCTAATTTGCCCCGTGTGGGCTCCTGATCACTCGGCCAAACCCTCAGATCCCCCTCAGACCCCCTTCCGATCACCTCCCCAGTGCATTGATTGCATCTATTTTCCCCTCTAACCGCCCCCTGAGACACCCATCAATCACCTCCTGTCACCCCCCTAGCACTCCTATCCATCAGATCAGGCCCAATACATCCTGTCATCTAAGAGGCCACCCTGCTTATGACCGTTTCCACAAAATTCGCCCCCTCATAGACCACCTGTCATCAAAATTTGCAGATGCTTATACCCCTGAACAGTCATTTTGAGAAATTTGGTTTCCAGACTACTCACAGTTTTGGGCCCGTAAAATGCCAGGGCAGTATAGGAACCCCACAAGTGACCCCATTTTAGAAAGAAGACACCCCAAGGTATTCTGTTAGGTGTATGATGAGTTCATAGAAGATTTTATTTTTTGTCAAAAGTTAGAGGAAATTGGATTTTTATTGTTTTTTTCACAAAGTGTCATTTTTCACTAACTTGTGACAAAAAATAAAATCTTCTATGAACTCACCATACCCCTAACGGAATACCTTGGGGTGTCGTCTTTCTAAAATGGGGTCACTTGTGGGGTTCCTATACTGCCCTGGCATTTTAGGGGCCCTAAACCGTGGGGAGCAGTCTAGAGAACAAATGCCTCAAAATGACCTGTGAATAGGACGTTGGGCCCCTTAGCGCACCTAGGCTGCAAAAAAGTGTCACACATGTAGTATCGCCATACTCAGGAGAAGTAGTATAATGTGTTTTGTGGTGTATTTTTACACATACCCATGCTGGGTGGGAGAAATCTCTCTGTAAATGGACAATTGTGTGTAAAAAAAAAATCAAAAATGTGTCCTTTACAGAGATATTTCTCCCACCCAGCATGGTTATATGTTAAAATACACCACAAAACACATTATACTACTTCTTCTGAGTACGGCGATACCACATGTGTGACACCCCAAGGTATTCCGTTAGGAGTATGGTGAGTTCATAGAAGATTTTATTTTTTGTCACAAGTTAGCGGAAATTGATATGTATTGTTTTTTTTTTTCACAAAGTGTCATTTTCCGCTAACTTGTGACAAAAAAAAAATCTTCTATGAACTCACCATACCCCTAACGGAATACCTTGGGGTGTCTTCTTTCTAAAATGGGGTCACTTGTGGGGTTCCTATACTGCCCTGGCATTTTAGGGGCCCTAAACCGTGAGGAGTAGTCTAGAATCCAAATGCCTCAAAATGACCTGTGAATAGGACGTTAGGCCCCTTAGCGCACCTAGGTTGCAAAAAAGTGTCACACATGTGGTATCGCCGTACTCAGAAGAAGTAGTATAATGTGTTTTGAGGTGTATTTTTATACATACCCATGCTGGGTGGGAGAAATCTCTCTGTAAATGGACAATTGTGTGTAAAAAAAATCAAATAATTGTCATTTACAGAGATATTTCTCCCACCTAGCATCTGTATGTGTAAAAATACACCCCAAAACACATTATACTACTTCTCCTGAGTACGGCGGTACCACATGTGTGGCACTTTTTTGCACCCTAAGTGCGCTAAGGGGCCCAAAGTCCAATGAGTACCTTTCACAGGTCATTTTGCGACATTTGGTTTCAAGACTACTCCTCACGGTTTAGGGCCCCTAAAATGCCAGGGCAGTATAGGAACCCCACAAATGACCCCATTTTAGAAAGAAGACACCCCAAGGTATTCCGTTAGGAGTATGGTGAGTTCATAGAAGATTTTATTTTTGTCACAAGTTATCGGAAAATGACACTTTGTGAAAAAAAACAATTAAAATCAATTTCCGCTAACTTGTGACAAAAAAAAAAAAAAAAAATCTTCTATGAACTCACCATCCTCCTAATGGAATACCTTGGGGTGTCTTCTTTCTAAAATGGGGTAATTTGTGGGATTCCTATACTGTCCTGGCATTTTAGGGGCCCTAAACCGTGAGGAGCAGTCTTGAAACGAAATTTCTCAAAATGACCTGTGAAATCCTAAAGGTACTCATTGGACTTTGGGCCCCTTAGCGCAGTTAGGGTGCAAAAAAGTGCCACACATGTGGTATCGCCGTACTCAGGAGAAGTAGTATAATGTGTTTTGGGGTGTATTTTTCCACATACCCATGCTGAGTGGGAGAAATATCTCTATAAATTGACAATTGTGTGTAAAAAAAAAATAAAACAATTGTCATTTACGGAGATATTTCTCCCACCCAGCATGGGTATGTGTAAAAATACACCCCAAAACACAATTTACTACTTCTCCTGAGTACGGCAATACCACATGTGTGGCACTTTTTTGCAGCCTAACTGCGCTAAGGGGCCCAAAGTCCAATGAGCATCTTTAGGCTTTACAGGGGTGCTTACAATTAGGCACCCCCCAAAATGCCAGGACAGTGAACACACCCCACAAATGACCCCATTTTGGAAAGTAGACACTTCAAGGTATTCAGAGAAGGGCATGGTGAGTCCGTGGCAGATTTCATTTTTTTTTGTCGCAAGTTAGAAGAAATGGAAACCTTTTTTTTTTTTGTTTTTTTGTTACAAAGTGTCATTTTCCGCTAACTTGTGACAAAAAATAAAATCTTCTATGAACTCACCATGCCTCTCACTGAATACTTTGGGATGTCTTCTTTCCAAAATGGGGTCATTTGGGGGGGGGGGGGGGGATTTGTACTATCCTGGAATTTTAGCCCCTCATGAAACCTGACAGGTGCGCAGAAAAGTCAGAGATGCTTGAAAATGGGAAAATTCACTTTTGGCACCATAGTTTGTAAACGCTATAACTTTTACCCAATCCAATAAATATACACTGAATGGTTTTTTTTTTTATCAAAGACATGTAGCAGAATAACTTTCGCGCTCAAATGTATAGGAAATGTTACTTTATTTGAAAAATGTCAGCACAGAAAGTTAAAAAAGTCATTTTTTTTACAAAATTCATCTCTTTTTTGATGAATATAATAAAAAGTAAAACTCGCAGCAGCAATCAAATAGCACCGAAAGAAAGCTGTATTAGTGACAAGAAAAGGAGGTAAAATTCATTTAGGTGGTAGGTTGTATGACTGAGCAATAAACCGTGAAAGCTGCAGTGGTCCGAATGGAAAAAAAGGCCCTTAAGGGGTTTTATGACTGCAGTCCTTAAGTGGTTAAATAATGTTATTTTCAGATACCATCCTGCACACAATCTATGCTCTACGAAACAATATTCCCATCTTCCTCTCTAGTCACCTTTTTCACACTTCCGCTTACAAGACTTCTCTTGATCCTCTCCACTACACTGGAACTCTCCCTCCCTCAACACATCCGCCACTCACCCACACTTAGCATTTTTAGTCGCAACCTGAAAACTCAACTCTTCAGGAAAGCAAACTCTCTCGCTTAAAGTGAACCTCCGGACTAAAAATCGACTCATCAGCACTGAAAAGGCTTGGTGTTTGTTTAACAGTTTCACAGCATTAGAACTTTGTTTCTCTTATACAAGCCTCATTTTTAGCTGCACAGAAGAAAACTGCCCGGGCTTTTTTCCCCTGATGCTGTGCAAAGCATGATGGGATTTCTGATGTTGTTGTTCTCTTTCTGCTGTTTTGGTGCAATTTTCTTTTTTTTTTGCATTTTGAAATTGACATTTGAAGCCTAGCGTGTGCAGCTGGGAGGGGTAATCAGGACAGTTGGAACTGTGTCTCCTGCTCCTTGTCACCTCCTTCCAACCAAAAAGATGGCTGCCCCCATGAATCACAAATAATTTGCTTGTTCTTTTAAAACAGGGTGGGTAAGAGATTATATTACCTATCTATTCTAATTAACATAACTAATGTAACTTGATGACAGTATGTTTGTTTAGGCTGAAGTTCCCCTTTAAGACACCCTAAATATCCACTGACCACCATTTTACCATCCCATGCACAGCTTCCCCTCACCTATTTTTTCCTATCCCGTAACCCAGTAGACTGTAAGGCCAATTTGGCCAGGGCTCTCTTCCCTTTTGTCACACAGTGCTGTGTAGTATGATTGCATACCTTCCACCCCTATGTAAAAATAAAAATATGTAATTGATATGTTCACGGCATCAGCTGTAAAATGCCATTGTCTTGTATTGTTAACTGTTGGATTACTTATACTGCATTGGCATACCCCATAGTCTGTTCTACAGCCCCACTAATGATGCTGGCGCTATATAAATTATTCATAATAATAAAGGACATGCACACGGAGCGATAGCCAGTATATCGATCAATAAAGTCAGTAAAAAAAACGACAACAATATTTTCCAACCTGTAGCATCTGCTTCCGATCACAGAAGATCCGTTTTAAGCTGGAATCGGCCGTTGGCAATCACTGGGCTGTACAAATTTTTTTTTTTCCTCGATCGGAAGTAGAATCTGAAAAGTTGATAGTAGAAGCTGAAAAATTGCATGGTGTGTACGTAACATTACTTTGTATGTGTAGTTTCTTCAGAGTGTAGAAACGGCATCATTTTTTCTATTTGTCTGCGTATAAATAAATGTCTTCGTTTTTCAAATGCATTTACGACATCAGCAGGCACCATTTTAGCATTTGCCTCTTTTGTTGGAATTCTAAAAGGAATGTTGCTGTCCCCTCCTATTTCTGTGTTCTCTGCCAATATAGTTTTCCTGTGCTATCTGATTTTAACTTACTTTTTCCTCTTATTGTTTGCTAGAAGTTTGTAGATGTATTTCTACAGCTGTGTAGACTGCATGATTATGATGATCACATTTTACACATCCAAAAAATTACTTTAAGCAGAACTTTATGTTTGATCACACAGAGAAAAGTACAAATGAACCTAAGAAACAGAATATTGTAACAGCCCCCCTCAAAAATAGAGGTGGGCCGAACGGTTCGCCGACGAACGGTTCCAGGCGAACATCGGGTGGTTCACCTTCGCCGGCGAAGGCGAACTTTCCCGGAAGTTCGATTCGCCCCATAATGCTCTATGACGGTCAACTTTGACCCTCTGCATCACAGTCAGCAGGCGCATTGTAGCCAATCAGGCTACGCTAAGCCCAGGAGCCCCCCCCCCTTATATAAGGCAGGCTCCGGCGGCCATTAGCCTCACTCGTGTGCCTGCTAGAGATAGAATAGGGACAGCTGCTGCAGACTTGTTCTCCTAGGGACAGATTAGTCAATCTCTTGCCTTCTTAGCTTGCTTAACTGAATCTTATTGCTATAATAGCGCCCCAGAAAAGCTCTTTTCAGAACTCATCCTGCTGTGATCAATTTTTTTTTCTGTGTTTGAAACTGACACTTGTGGTGTTTAGACAGCATTGCTAATTCATACTGTGTGTCCCACTGCCAGCAGCAGCAGCACATTCAGTGACTACCTGTGTGTGTGATACACTTGTGTTGTTTAGACAGCATTGCTAATTCATACTCTGTGTGTCCCACTGCCAGCAGCAGCAGCAGCACATTCAGTGACTACTACCTGTGTGTGTGATACACTTGTGGTGTTTAGACAGCATTGCTAATTCATACTGTGTGTGTCCCACTGCCAGCAGCAGCAGCAGCACATTCAGTGACTACTACCTGTGTGTGTGATACACTTGTGTTGTTTAGACAGCATTGCTAATTCATACTGTGTGTCCCACTGGCACTGCCAGCAGCAGCAGCAGCACATTCAGTGACTACTACCTGTGTGTGTGATACACTTGTGTTGCTTAGACAGCATTGCTAATTCATACTGTGTGTCCCACTGCCAGCAGCAGATTTCTGCCCTTAAAACGCTGCTTTGCGTCACATCCAGATTTTTCCCCGGGACTTTTGGCATGTATTCCACTCTGCCATGCCCCCCTCCAGGTGTTGGACACCTTGAAACATTTTTTCCATCACTTTTGTGGCCAGCATAATTTTTTCTATTTTTCAAAGTTCGCCTCCCCATTGAAGTCTATTGCGGTTTACGAACTTTTCCGAACCTTCCGCGGAAGTTCGCGAACCTAAAATCAGAGGTTCGGCCCATCACTACTCAAAAACAGAAAATAGTCTTAGAAATCAATTACGATGGTTGGGCCTAAGCCTCTTGCACATGTCTTACCCTGTAGTGGGTTACTAACTTCCTGTCTGGCTGTAAGGCCTCAATTGCAGTGGCTGTTTTTAATAACAATGTTGTTTAGATGGGTGCCGGTATTTGGCTGGCCTGTAGAGATCAGCCACTGCCTTTTGCCACGCCCCTATTCCTGCCACATTTCTCCTGCACCAGCTCCCTACCCCAGTCCATTTGGTGACCGAATTGCCTGGCTTCTGTATCAGCACTAAGGCCAGGCAAAAGTCAAGTGGGAAAGGAACAGTTGAGTCCATAGTTGGATTCTCATCCTATTGTGAGATTCAAGGTTTGCCAAGTTTGCAGTAGAAGCCAGTGATGCTGAGGTGGTGAGGTAGTATACTAACAGACCTTATTATCAGATTGGCAAAACTATATGAATATCATACTTCATATCAGAGATCTGTTGTTCCCATACTCATCTGCTCCCTTTGACTCCTCCCTTCTCGCTTAGTTTAATTTAAAGTTGCTTTACTTTACACAAGGCAAATCCGCTTTCTCTTTTAGGCTTGGTTCACACATATATCTGTACATTTCTGGTCCAGTCAGTTTTCTATCAGTTTTACCTGACTGGACTGGAAAACATCCATAGAAGCACATACAAAACTGATAGCACAGGACTGGACTGGAAATGTACACATTTATGTGTCAACACATCCATGGAAACACATACAGAACTAATGCAAACTGTCAAAAACTGACTGGACACCTTTTATGTGTGAATCAAGTCTTACAGCAGGAAAACCCTGCTCACACCAAACCAGCAGAAAGTAATGAAAGGCCCAAACTCTTCTCAGAATAACACAGTGGAAATGTCACTGATGATGCACACAGAGAGGGTAGGTTTTTTTGATCAACAAGGGCCCCAGGGGCGTAACCATAGACCCTGCAAGATATGCAGCTGCCGGGAGCCCATGGGGGGGGGGGGGGAGAAGTTTCTTTTCCCTGTCCTGAGAGACTGACAACTAAGGGCACGGAGAGAAAAAAAAGTTCTGCTCTCCGCACAATTGTTCTAATGACTGCACCTGCTCAACAACTGATAAGGAATCATACAAAGTTTTGCAGTCCAAGATTTACATTTATCACAGAAGCTAATGTAATTGATAGCGAAAATGAGTGCAGTGCTTCACTGCGGTCTGTTTTTATCTGCATAGGAAAAACACATTCAAGTGTGCACTAGCCAACTGATTAACATTGGTTCTCAGTTTTCCTGAGCAGAAAGCAAGAGGGGAGGGGGGGGGGGGGGGGGGGCATCCAAAGATTCGCAGAGGGGCCCAGTGATTTCTAGTTACACCCCTGGACAAGGCATTTGCACTCTTTCACATTAAAGCAGCAACAAGGTAAAAATGAAACTGTTGTTGCAGTTGTGTTGAAGCTAGTTTTTTTTTTCTGAATGTTTAATGCAACGGTATATACATTACAATCTGTGTCTGGAGTAACCCTTAATTTGTGAATTGCACTCATAAACAAAGATTTGAAAACACTGACAAGGTTTGATTTTACATGTGCTAAAGTTGAAACTAATCCTGAAGAAGGACTAAATATCTCTGATTTACCAGCTCGTGTACAAAGAGGGGCAGAGGCATTGGGGTTCAAAAAAAGGGACTGTGCCTTCTAAAAACTTGTTTAGAAATGCAATGAAAATCCGTTTACTTGATTTGCTGAACCAGCAGCATCTGCAGAAGTCTGTCCCCAGAGTAAAAGATTTTATTGTATTTTATGTATGCTACGTAACAACAGATGTTTCACATTGATCTGAATGCCAGCTTTAATTCTCTCGAACTTGCTTCTGGGAAATCTTTACCCCCATGTGCTACAAACTATCCCAAGAATGAAATAGAGGGAAGAGATTGGGAGTGTACTGTACATTGTATGCAATTCTGCAACATCAGGATACCTTGCTCAAACCATAACCGTCTCATCAGTTTCACATGTAATCAGTTCAATCTTTGCATTTTTGTTGCATCACAAAACATAGCAAACATTCTTCTTGCAGTCACACATTTCAGAATGGAAATGTGGTTTTTCAACATTGTTTAAAAGACTCATTGTGTTATCTGGTCATTGAACTACTTGAATTTTTTTCTCTTCACCCTTAGGTTTCACGTAATGGTAGGGGATTACTTATCATTGATACATTTTCTTTGTCGTTTCCAGTTAAGCTGTTAAGGATCTGATCTGGCATTGCACTGTTGGATTGTTTGCTTATTGCAGAATGTTTGATTAGTAGGTCAGTGCTGTTTTGTGGATGTGACCAGGATAAATGTTACCCAAAACATTGGCCACAATTCACTAAGCTCATCTCCTATCTCTAATAATAATTCTGTGCTGTTTTTACTGTTATCACCATGGTGATAAAGCATTTAGTATTCACTAAGCAATTTATCACAGGAGATCCTTAAAATAAGGATTCTGTCCTTAAGTTAAGGAGTGATTTCTAAAATTAATGTTTTAAATCTTAAAATAAAGACAGAATTGTAAAGTTAGAGGACAGGTGCTAGGAAAAATAAAAAACAGGATCTACTTATCTGGGGCTTCCTCCAGCCCCTGGCGGCTGATACGTCCCTCGCCGCAGCTCCGATGTCCCAGGATCCCCTCTATTTGAGATGCTGACCTCTTCAGCGCCCACTCGCAATCGTGCTCACATGGTCTGGAGCGTTCTGTGCAGGAGCAGTACTTCTTGAGTTAAACTGATTTTTTTCTCGTGGCTTGTTGGGTATGAGAGGTTTGTGGATCTTTTTTCTGTGCTTTTATTAAATGTGTCTGCTTCAGGGTAGAAGAGTGGATTTGTATGCACTGTAGGGTCACTTTGAAAACGCAATGCCTTATCTGACTGCAATTGGTTGGTTCTGGGGACAGTCCTCCAATGGTTGGTTCTGGGGACAGTCCTCCAACTAGGAGTTGTGTGGCTTCTGCTTGCTGGGGTATTTTTACTATTCATTAGATGTTACTCTTATTATCCATTGTTTTATGCTTTATTCTATGTAAGGGAACACTTTCTTCTTCTTTTTTTTTCATTCTTTGAGATTTCAACTATGCACTTCCATCATGTTTATTTTCATTCAGCTTCGTTAATATTTACTACAGTAGAGTAAAGGTTTAACTTAATCAGCCTCTCTGCTACTTTTGAACTATTGTATTGCTATGTGCTGATGTTGTACATATCACAAATTCTAAATCTCTGTTAAACATGTGCAATTAATCTAGATACACGTGTGTGTGTGTGTGTGTGTGTGTGTGTGTGTGTGTGTGTGTGTGTGTGTGTGTGTGCTCACACATGCGCACGCGCAAGCTTTTTTCCTAGTTTCATATATTCTGGGATGGATTTAGGAAGTGAAGCTTACCGTAATCTGCAAGGAGATGTTTTAGAATACTTTAGCCCAGACATTGCTGTTTCATGATCGAATCAGGGAATTGATGGAGGGTCTCTAAGTTCAATCCAATCAGGTGATAAAGAAGTAACAGTGGTGCAGCTTTCAGGACTACACTGGAATAGATAAAGACAAAAAAGGAAAAGCTCTTGCAGTGTGTACTGGGGGTGGCTGATAGGACAGGTCTCATCTATTTCTCAGAGGCTGTACGAGAGAGGCGACAGCCGGTGTTCACATGTGCTCCACTTCAAACTGGGGACCTGCGTTTGTAATGAGGGCTGGTAGTAAGCAGCTACTTGCTGCTGGATATTGTTTGCATGCAGTGCATGTGAAAGATATTAAAGATGGTTATAACAAAAGTTACTATGTTTTTTGCCAGTAAGTGACCGTGTTTTGGGACCAAAATACCGATGCAGATCATTTTGACCGTTCAGTAATTAGAACATGGCAACATCCACCAAATATCAGCCTTTTACTTGTTGAGGACCCACCACCAAAACTGCGAAGTCAAAGGCTACACTTCAAATGCCACACCGCTAGTGCAGCACAGCCTTCAGTTTTGCAAAACTGGTTTGTGAGATTCTTAAGCTGGCCACTAACGGTCCAATTTCTAGTGAAAAATCGTTCGAGCGATCAGAAATTCTGATCGGACGAAAAATCGTTCACTACACCATCAACTAACCGATCATTGCTTCCTATCTATCACGACCACCAAGAAAATCCAAATTTTCGTTCGAAGATTCATTCGGGCGACATTTTTTTCACTCGTTCATAATCGATTGTGTCCACCAATGGAGATTATTTACAACCAATCCGACAAGAATTTCTGATCGCTCGAACGATTTTTCGCTAAAAATTGGACCATTAGTGTCCAGCTTAACAGACCGATAGTAAGTTGGACGAAAGTCTTGCGAAAGTGCTAGTGATGATATCGCTTATCTCCCACTAGCAACTAAACTTTGCATCTTTGACCAGCTACTGGATCAATTCAAAGCAATAACTGACCATTAGCAGCACTCATGAAATAAGGGGCTACTGTAGGTGTCCCTATTCTGAATGTATGTGATCTGCAAATTCAATCCTCAGCCTCTCCATGCAACACTTAACTGGTATTGGGATTAGGACAATCCATCCCTAGGAATCATTAATGATCCCTAACCTTGGGGACACATGATTATAAAATGAATAAACAGTTGGACCGTTTCCCACCACAGACCAGCTATAACATGATGCTTCTACCCAACTATTCCATCTTGGACCATATTCTATAAATACAAGCCTCCTGACACATTGGTGCACATATTCACTAATTCCCCCAGGTCTAAACACTTTCTATAAAAGGAATATGCCTAATTAAAATACAAAACACTAGCCTGTTTCTTGGAAAACACCATCAAGCTCCCAGACCAAACCTAGCAACAGTTTGGATTTCGATGCTTTATTTATCATACCAATAACACTAAAGGCAAGCTTAACCAGTGTACCTCTGTATATTTAAGTCTGTATCCGTGTGCCTTATCAAATATAGCTATATTCTATTTATCCATACCAGTAATTCAAGATGTATATGCTGGCCAAAGTTGTGTTAACAATTATTTGCTTAATGTTGCTTATTGTTCTTAATGGAAACATCAGGCTCTAAAAAGCAAAAACCGATCTAAATACCTGGGGCTTCCTGAAGCCCCTGGCAGCCTGTGTCCCTTGCTGCAGCTCCGCTCCCAGCCGTTGTCCTGTGGTCCCCTCCGTAGCAGCTGGCAACCTGCCGAGGTCAGGCGCCTCTGCACTAGAGCGCGGCCACGCTGCTCGCGGTCGTACTTCCTTGGCTGGGAGCGTTCTTAAAGAACAAATGAGGTCACACGTGGCATGATCAGACAGAAGTGTATGTACAGTGCCAAGCACATCAATAACTATGCTGTGTTCCATTTGTTTTTTTTCTTTCTTTCTCTGCTTGAAAGAGTTAAACATCAGGTATGCAAGTGAACGTTTCTCTCCGGGTTGGGACCGGGTCGGACTGGGTAAGACTACAGCATAACCCTAAGTAATTACAGCCATAAAACACTTTCCTGTAAGTAAATGGCTTCTGAAAGCAGAAAATAGATAAAAAGGCTCAATAATTCATAGATTGGAGTTCTTGCATACTTCAATGAAGGTGTAATTGAGCAGAGACAATGAAACAGTAAAAACTTAAAAACTAGATTTAAATATAAAACAAAACTGTGGGATAGCTAAAAAGTCATTTTTAGGAGGAGGAGGATAGATGCAATTGTTATTCTCAACAGTTTATTTTCACACGGGATGTCTTTTAAAGTAGAACTCCACTCACTGCTGTTTGGCAGTGCCGATAAAGGTACATTATAAACACACACACACACCACACACCACACACACACACACACACACACACACACACACACCTAATTTATGATTTCTGGACTGTCTATTTAAACAATGAACTCCTATTGCAGATGTAGGTGATACCCCTAACCTAAATGAGTTGAAAGGATGTTGTAAAGAGGTGTCACATGTGTGCGCAGATAGTGGGTCAGTAATGCCAAGCAAGTTAATCAAGCAATGGCTATCTGGCAAAAATGTATGCTATGCAAACCAACAAAAACACACACACACACACACACACACACACACACACACACACACACACACACACACGAAAAAAAAAGAGGCCATGGCATATTCTCAAAGTTAAAGAACAATATAAAGAGCAGTGGACACAGAGCGCAAGCCAGTGCGACTGCTTTAATAACAAACAAAATAGCAATGTTAATAGTCGGGACATCAAAAGAGATACAGGGCATCCATATATGGCAAAAAGAAAAAATGAACATAGATAATGAGCTACACCATCAAACATTATTGGTAGAGCATCTCTACAGTACTAAAAGCAGATCCAAGATGAAACACTAACTATAACAAGTAACTTGTCTATATATCTTATCTAAAGTTTAGATAGCCTACTCAGCAAATCTAGCTGCCAACAGCTTCAACAGTTTATGATTATTTATTCTTGTGACACAATGAGGGCAGCCATGTTCTGTTTGTAACATTACACACAGGCAAGCTGATCTGTATCTCCAGCCCTCAGCCTGTGAAAACTTAACTCCTCTCTCCTCCTCCCTCCTCCCCTCGGCCTCTGAAATCTCTGACTAGTAACCTCCTCCTCCTGCCCAGACTGCGCTCCCATAAGCCCTTGCTACTAAGGCTAAGAGTGCCAAGGCTCTTTGGAGAAGAGGAATGAACCAAGCTTGACAAGTCACATTTCTGTATTCTCTTGGCAGCAAGTTTATCCAAATAATACATGAAGTTTGGGAAGCATATCCACTGCGTTTAAAAAAAAAAGAAAATGCAACTTGACGCATGTGAAAAGCAATTAACATAGTCTAACTTCGCACACTACTTTTAATAAGTATTATAATTTAATGAATATTATGGAACAAATGCCCAGCTACACATGCCCTAAAATCTTTGTAAATAACATGTAACAGTGAATTTAATTATTGGCAGCATAACTACTATACTGCACTGTACAAATAAATAGAGCTATCCAGTCTGCATATATTTTATTTTCAATGTCCTTAATCCACAACTTGTGAAACCAAGGGAGACAGGTGACTACCTGGCTAGAGGAATAGCCAAGAACTGCTAGGAAAGGACCAGGATGTGTTCATAAGGACACATTTGCATTTGACCATTACATGCCAGAAAGGGGAAAACGAAATTTTTAATACCGGATATAGATTAATGACTAGGGTGAAGGTATTTGCTTGTAATATTTATATATATATATATATATATATATATATATATATATATAACAATTTTTTCTGTCATTGAAATAATTATATAAGAATGTACCAAGCAAAATCCAGGAACTCGTGTCTAGACTTTATTTGCCCAGCGGTAAATACATTTAAACCAGCAGCTGTTACACCTCGTAAATATCAACCTTGATTTTAAACCTTGAAACCAGGGAAAGGCAGATGGTGACAACCAGCATTGGTTTTTCTTCCATTTGCTAGATTTACTAAGGTGTGGAATCATGGCCAGGGTTGAATGGGTGACCTTATGTGAACCATATGTTTTGAATGGCCTGGCCTAGCCATACATCAGGACTTCAAAATATAGGATAACATTATGCCAGCTGAATTTTTCTCTTTCTGTTACGTTCCAATTCATGTGGAGGACGTCCAAATTGAGGGTCACCTGAGTGCAGCTGGTCAGTTTAAGTTTAGGCTATGTAAGGTGAGTGCTCCCCCCCCCCCCCTTCTGCATTTCAACAGTATTGCAATAATAAATGCAGCCTACAGCTTTAAGATCCACACATATAAGTGCAGTTAATTGTAGCTGATCTTATAGCAGCTTCTCGTCTTTGAGAGTTCATAATCTTGTCGGACAACTGCTTTGGCCCTTTTGTGTACCTCCTTCTCTAAAGGAATATTGCACTGTGTGGTGGCAGAACTGGTGTATCTGCCTGGAGGATTGGCACTATCACTGGCTCTGCTCAACATACCTGAATAGAGCCTCCTGAGGTTGAATTTGTTGGATACTGTAAATCTACTTAGGCCTGGTTCACCGTTGGATCGCAAAATATGATCGCCTAGTGATTACAATTTTGCAGTGTGAAATTTAGGCAATTGCAATGTGTGCTTCTCATTCAAGAGAACGAGAATCTCATCGCAGTCACAGCCAAATTGCTGAATGCAGCAAGTCTGCAGTGAGAATGATTCCAAAGAGGTGCATTTGTCAAATGGCTTAAATGATTTCTGGCAAACAGCAAAAGTGCCCCAATGTGAACTAGCCCATAAAGGACAAGTCAGAGGAATAAAAAAAAAAAAAAAGATCAGTTTGTAATGCATATATGTCTGATTGATCTCCAATACTTTTGTGCTTATTGTATATGTATGTATATTTGTTAGTTAATAAAAAATGTAAATAAAAAAAAAAAAAAAGAGATCTACTTACCTGGGACTTCCTCCAGCCCCTGGCAGCCGATCTGTCCCTCGCTGTTGCTCTGTTTTGCAGATGCCGACCTCGCCGGGTTGGCATCTTCTGTGCCTATGCTAGTGACGCTCGTGATCGTGCTCACGTGGTCTGGGTCATATTGTGCAGGTGCAGAATGCTTAAGACTACGTGAGCGTGATCACGAGCGGCGCAGGCATGGTAGATGCTGACCTGGCAAGGTCAGCATCTGCAACGAAAGGAGTCCCGGGACACCGGAGCTGCGGCGAGGGATAGATAGGCTGCCAGGGGCTGCAGGAAGCCCCAGGTAAGTACTGTAAGCCCATTCTCGACTGAAAACATTGTTCCTGGTACTCTTGTGCAGAAATATAAAGTGTGTACAGGTGTCACCCAACCATACTGTCCTTTCTCTTGCCAGACTGATGAGTCGGCTCGCTCATCATCCTCTCCTTAATACAGCAGAACAAAGTGCTTGGCTGGAAGATACAACACAATAATAATAATAGTACATTAACATTTGTAAAGCATTTTTCTCCCATAGGACTCAAGGCGCACAAAATGAAAAGCATCTATAGTGAAGTTGTTCCTTAACTGCCACCCAAACCAATCTATAACTATGGTTTTGGGTGAGAATAATATAAAGTCTGTATGTGTATTTGAGTTAGAGAGGTATCAGTGCACAGGACCGTGACCAAAAACTGCTGGAGTGCTGCAGCCCAAATAACAGTCCATACATTCGTAAAAAAGCGAAAAGCTGGGCAAGCACATCCAATGCAAATTCGATTTATTATCTTTAGCTGTTTCACACCATAGCACCTCAGCACTTTGGCGTGAAACAGCTGTAGACACCCCCCCCCCCCCCCACGACTTGTACCTCTCTCTTGTAACGTACTGTAGCCTGTATGCTTTTTTACTATTTAAGAAGATAATACTTCGAATTTGCATTGGATGTGCGTGGCCAGCTTTTCGCTTTTTATGAATGTAAAGTCTGTATGTGTGTTGAGAACTGTAGGACATGCTAATGCTCTATTTTAAAGCATATCTTTTCCATGTAACCAACTTTATTCCAAACCTCTATTGGGCTACGATTATGTCATCCTTTGTGATGCTGTATATCATCAGTAATATTGTATACTTTGATGCCCTCACTTTGCCACAGACTGACGCTGCACCGTTGCGAGAGATTCCTGTCATCGCTCATTAGGCACTGATAGTCCAAAAATGGGCATAGTGACAGAGATTGCATTTTACCAGAGCTTACCAATGCATACAAGTGCTATGTGAGTATCTGTCAGTTTGTAGGCTGTACCCCTACTTCGAATTTTTATTGTGTGGTATAATTCCCTCTTCCGCCTACTATTTTAGTCCACTTGTATGGGCATTGCTGAATGGATAGAGAGGAAGTACACTCCAGTATGTCAACCATGTAGGTTTATTTCAAACTGAAATACATCTGTGATACAGACAATTGTTTTGGGGGCTCAGTGTTCCACTGTATTTACACCAGGGGTCTCAAACTCGCGGCCCGCGGGCCATTTGCGGCCCTCGATACAATATTTTGTGGCCCTCGCTGGCAAAAGCTTCCTTAAAGTTCGCTTCAGTGCTCCCAAGTAATCCACTGCATCCCCGGCGCTAAATGAGGGCTGCAGAGCCCCCAAATCGCCCGGGGGCAATTCGCCAGCATTTCCTGGAAGGGGCAGAGCTCTCAGCTTCAGCTCTTCCCCTCCTGACGTCAATCACCGCACAGATCGCCGCCTCTCCCCGCCCCTCTCTGAAGGAAGAGTGAGAGGGGCGGGCAGAGGCGGCGATGCTCCGCGATTGTGAAATTCCTTATGCGGCCCAGCCTCATCCTGACTTTGCCTCCTGCGGCCCCCCAGGTAAATTGAGTTTGAGACCCCTGATTTACACTGAGGAAGCAGGACACTTAGACCCTGAAACGATCGACTGTATTACAGGAGCGAACCTGTTTGCAATAACGCTACATGGTTGACATATTGGAGTGTGTGGACTTCTCTTCATTTACATTGTCTGGAGGTACACTGATGCTGGTGTCTTAGCTCTACGGACCACTGCTGCATGGGAAGCTACCCAGCTTGCCTGTACTAGCTGCTCATTTTCCTGGATGAAGAGGAAGGCAGGCTTTCTTCACAAGGTATGAAATAACAAGAATGCTCATTTCTGGTGACCAATATTGCTGCCTGATAACTGCCCACTGCTACCTAATCACCGCTTGCTGAGCACACAGTTCAACAGTCTGTGGAAAAGAGGCCTAACTCAGCTTGTCTCACCTTTCCTTCATTTAAAGAGACATTGATATTTCCTGGATGCTAACATTAGGATGCATTTGGGTCTTCATCAGAAGTCCAGATTTTTATAGGACTGTCCTTAAAGAAAACCTGAACTGAAAATTAAAAGTAAAAATAAACATACACAAGTCATACTTACCTCCCGTGTAGTCTACTCCTCAATCTATGTTTCCTCTCCTGCATCCTGTTTGTCCACTGTGATCAATGGAATTCTCCATCCTCCATTTTGAAAATGGCCATTACCCCATAACAGCTTCCTGGTCAGCACACTGTTAAACTGTAACATCGCCCACTTGAGCCATAGGGAAACATGGACACATCAGTTCGCCTCTCAGCTGTAACTGACAGCAACTGATATATAACTGACAGCAACTGATATATAACTGACAACAACTGATATATTTCAGTTCTGACAAAATGTTGTCAGAACTGGAAGGGATCATTGTCAGAAGAAAATGGTGAGCTTCTGAGAGGTACTGATGGCAAGGTAACTATGTAATGTACATTTGAAGTTACCTCATGTGTTTATTTTAAATAATTTTACTCAGTACAGGTTCTCTTTAAGCAATGCTGAAATGCTGTCCCTGCCACCTGTAAATATCAGATTACTTTTCTATTTAATATTTTGTTTAAGTAAAAAAGAAAAATGACATTATATACTTCTTAGAAAGAAAGTATATATTTGATAATAAAGTAAGATACTGGTATTAACCTTTGTTTTTTTAACAAGACAGGGCCTTTGTATGATGCATCAAATCTACTAAAAAGGAGTAGTATTAATAATATATTTTAATTAATACATGCAATGTATGCATTTGTTACCCTGGAATAAAATAATGTGAAAAAAAAAACATGCAGGAGGTACAGGGCTGAGGAGTCTGAGACATTTTGGGTACCTGGAGTTGGTGCTTTCAGAAACTGAGGAGTCTGAGTTGGAGTCGGATGATTTTTGTACCAACTCCACAGCCCTTAGGAGATATTCCAGTTAGTATTTATTCTGGGCAGCAGCGCATGAAAATTCTAAACTACAGTGCTAATGTAAAGGAAATTATTTTTGACTTTTAGTTAAACCATCTACCCACCTTATGTGGTGACAAGGATTTCACCAGTCCCAGTATAACACATTAGAGGATTGTAATTTTTTTTTTTTTTTGCTTGACTATCCTTAACTACGGTATCTTAATTTATTTTTCACTGTTGGCTGTAAGCAGATGTATGTCTAGAATTGCACAACTTGTCCACAGCACACACACTGTCCGCACTTCACGTGCAAATTAATCACATAAATATTTTTATTTGAAACACTAGTCCTGTGTTGTGGAAGGATGTTCCCATTTATTTATTATTTATTTATTTATTGTATTTATAAAGCACCAATATATTACACAGCGCTCCCATTATACTCTGAATCACAGTCTTACAATGGCAGGACTGAGAGTATGCTGGAGGTCCCCTTATTATGTTATGTATTCTAATCTACAGCACTTAGCATGGTATATAGTTATGTTACTAAGTGTTCAGCAGAAGAGCTCACAATCTAATCCCTACCAAAGCCAATCATTGTCTTAAATTCCTTTTCCAGTTTTAGTATAAAGGCATTTTTTGTCCTTGATTCTGTCTGGCTGTGTCTAGTCAGATCTGCAGTTACCTAGATCCATTCTGGTTGTGTGTAGTCAGAACTGCAGTTACCTGGATTCAGTCTGGCTGTGTGTTGTCAGAACTGCAGTTACATAGATTCAATCTTGCTGTGTGTAGTCAGAACTGCAGTTACCTGGATTCAGTCTGGCTGTGTGTAGTCAGAACTGCAGTTACCTGGATTCAGTCTGGCTGTGTGTAGTCAGAACTGCAGTTACCTGGATTCAGTCCTGCTGTGTGTAGTCAGAACTGCAGCTACCTAGATTCAGTCTGGCTGTGTGTAGTCAGAATCACAGTGTCCTGGGAGAGAAATATTACAACCTGCTGATACAGTACTGCTTGTTTTCTCTGCATGCATCTGCTAGTTCCAGTAGGCATACTTATGTGACCACAGGTCTGGAAAAGCGAAATCAAAGCTTACAGGTTAAATGGTACATAAAGTGAAACAAAAGGTGTCCAGTTTATCTCACCTGGGGCTTCTTCCTGCCCCCTGTATTCCTTCAGGTCCTTCATTGTCATTCCACTCTGAACCTTTTAGTAGCTGTACCAAAAGCTGGCTGACTGAGCTAGTAGCTGGCTACTGGGCGTGCTCTGTCCTGACCACGTGCCTCCTCAATCACACTCCAGTGGCCTGGAGCATTTGGCGCATGTGCAGTTTCAATTTTTACAAACTGCGCAAGCCCAGAACGCACTTGACCGTGCATATGGGGCAGCACATGCAGCCTTTGGAGGGAACAGATGCTGAATGGATCAGAGCAGAGCGACAGTGAGGGACCAGAAGGACTACAGGGGCTAGAAGAGTATCATTTGAAAAGACCGCAAGTTCAAAAGGGTGCTGCTACCTCCACTGGATTATAGCGGTTGTACAGAAATCTTGGTGCAGACAGTATTCAATTGGCACCCGCTGTAATAGCGGCTACAATTTGTAGCTGCTATTTTTAATGTGTTGCCGCTTTTTGTAGCTGCTATTTTCTGTGTACAGCCGCTATATTGGCAACGACAGCTGCAAAGATTAAGGGTTAGGTGCTACCAGGGGTGGGGTAAAGGGTTATGCACCACCAAGGGGGGGTTAAGGGTTAGAGTAGGGATAGGTTAGGTCATCGTACTATAGCGGCTACAATCTATAGCGGCTACAATTGTAGCCGCTATTTGTAGATGCGGAGAATAAGGTTTAAGCACCTCCAGGTGTTGGGTTAAGGGTTAGCCGCTACCAAGGGAGGTTAAGGGTTAGAGAAGGGAGAGGTTGCCTCATAGTACTATAGCCGCTACATTTGTAAATGCAGAGATTTAGGGTTTATGTACTACCGGGGAGAGAGGAGGGGGGGGTTAAAGTTTATGCACCACCAAGGGGGGTTAAGAGTTAGAGTAGGGAGAGGTTAGGTCATAGTAATATATATTGGTAAATATGACCAATATTTTACTATATTAATGTAGTAGAATATCAGTAACATTACCAATATTCTATTAGCGCTATCCAGCACCCTTCTAAACTTGCAGCTTTTTTTTTTTAATGTATACGCTAGAGAATGCCCCGGGTAAGTTAAACTGGGCACCTTAGTTTTACTTAAGGTTTCCTTGAAATGCAAAAATCCCTTTTAAAATACTTTATTTTACAGAGCTAGCTTTTATTCACTGCTTCTGATTATTTGTTACAGCTGATAAAAATCCTGCAACAAATCTGCAGCTTGTCTACTTCCTTCTTTCATGGAAGCAGACATATTGTTAACATCCTGTGTTTACAAATGAGATCTCTGCCTAGGGGGATTACAGGCTAAATTCTCTAAATGCATACAGGGTGCATTTGTCTGTTTTTCTTGTGCCCTGTGCAAGAGTTCAGGTCCACTTTAATATCATTATAAAATAAGGCAAAATACAGACCATATCTATCGATGTGTCTCACAATAGCCTTAAAAACAATAGCCTGCGTTCCATGATTCGCCGACAGCTTCATCAGAGACAAACTGATGCATAAGCAGATGATCTTGCGGTAGCCATCAAATACACTAAGGACCACCACTTCAACAAGCGCATTTGGGTGCAGCCGGTACCACCATAGGCCGTAATAGGAATTAAGGCTATAGCAGCCGCTCACTGAGTGATTTGGACGCCGTCAAAAGACGGAGCACAAATTACTCTAAAAATACTGTAATTCCCCCACCAGCAATAGCTGGAAGACGAATTACATCTTTCCCCCACTATCCATGGTGGCCTGGAAGGGGAATAGTAATTAATGCCGCCGGGACTTGTGCAGGAGCAGGGTAAGCCTTTTAACGGCTTCACCCTGCACCCACATCTCCCAGCGGCAGTTTCTTAGTTCTGTCACTTCAAAGCCAGACTATGGAAGCGATAGAGGATCAGACTCCAGTCTCTTTAACCACTTCCCGACCGCCTAACGCACAGCGGCGGCTGGGAAGTGGAGCCCGCAAGGACCAGCTCACCCACAGAGGCGGCGGTCCTTGTAAGGGCATGGGCGGAGCGATCGCGTCATCCGTGACGCGATCCTCCGCCGGCGCCTGTCTCTGCTCACCCGCCGCAACATCCCGCCGGCCATACGGAAGCGCCGGCGGGATGTTAACCCGACGATCGCCGCATGCAAAGTGTATAATACACTTTGTAATGTTTACAAAGTGTATTATACAGGCTGCCTTCTGCCCTGGTGGTCCCAGTGTCCGAGGGACCACCAGGGCAGGCTGCAGCCACCCTATGTCGCACCCAAGCACACTGATTTCTCCCCCCCCCCCCCCTGCCCCAGATCGTCCACAGCACCCCTCAGACCCCCCCCCTGCCCACCCCCCAGACCCCTGTTTGCACCCAATCACCCCCCTAATCACCCATCAATTACTCCCTGTCACTATCTGTCAACTTTTTTTTTTTATCCCCCCCCCTGCCCCCTCCTGATCACCCCCCCCCCCCACCCCTCAGATTCTCCCCAGACAACCCCCCCCCCCCCGTGTACTGTATGCATCTATCCCCCCTGATCACCTGTCAATCACCCCCTGTCACTGCCACCCATCAATCAGCCCCTAACCTGCCCCTTGCGGGCAATCTGATCACCCACCCACACCAATAGATCGCCCGCAGATCCGACATCAGATCACCACCCAAGCGCAGTGTTTACATCTATTCTCTCCTCTAAACACCCACTAATTACCTATCAATCACCCCCTATCACCACCTGTCACTGTTATCCATCAGATAAGACCCTAATCTGCCCCTTGCGGGCACCCAATCACCCGCCTACACGCTCAGATTGCCCTCAGACCCCCCACTTATCAATTCGCCAGGGCATTATTTACATCTGTCCTTCCCTGTAATAACCCACTGATCACCTGTCAATCACCTGTCAATCACCCATCAATCACCCCCTGTCACTGCCACCCATCAATCACCCCCTGTCACTGCCACCCATCAATCAGCCCCTAACCTGCCCCTTGCGGGCAATCTGATCACCCACCCACACCAATAGATCGCCCGCAGATCCGACATCAGATCACCACCCAAGCGCAGTGTTTACATCTATTCTCTCCTCTAAACGCCCACTAATTACCCATCAATCACCACCTGTCACTGTTACCCGTCAGATCAGACCCTAATCTGCCCCTTGCGGGCACCCAATCGCCCGCCTACACGCTCAGATTGCCCTCAGACCCCCCCTTATCAATTCGCCAGGGCAGAAACTGTGAATGTGAGGATAATTCCACTCTGTTCAGCCTGGTGAGATGCAGTTTGTATCCCCCACATCTGTCTCCCTAATTCACAGAGATGCTTGTGCAGAGGTGGAGTACACAGCCAAGGCGTCCCACTCTCACTTCAGATCATTACATTTACTGATAATCTACTATTTTAGGTGTTCATTTTTGATAGAAAAAGATTGATAAAAGTTACCGATATCCTACTATAGCTAAACCTAACCCTACTCCCACACAGAACCCCCACACACACATGCCAGACCAAACCTGGGGATTTTGTGCAGGGAGGCGGTTAGGTTTCAAAGAAGGGTGTTTTGTGACCTGAGGCCTGGGCAATCAACTGAGGTCTGAAAGGAGGAGGGAGTGTATGCTTTGGCATCCCAGCCAAGATCCTGGAGAACCCTGTGCTGACCTGGTTTGGGCTCAAAGAAGGCAAAACACTAGACTTGTGAAAACCTGCAAGAACATGTAGTATCTCGGTTGCCTAATGAATATACTTGCAATGCTTTCTGATGCTTAATGTTTGCATAAGGGTCTGCAAAAAATGCATGCAATAGCCGCATGCACTTTTCCAGATGTTAGTGCACTGTTTAAACAAGACCTCACAAGCTACCCAGTAAATAGTAGTAGTTGGCCAGAAGCATGGCTGAGTAACGCACAACTTTGTTACTGTGCTGTTTTGGAAATGTAAATGTTTATGTTGATACATTTCTGCATATTCTGTTTCCTGCTAGGGGATTGTTTAAAAAGCTCAGAGGAATGGCGATATCTACAAAGGAAGTCTGCAAATAATTTACTAAAGAAATGAGTACATTCTTCAGCTTTTCGCAAAAATCTATGTCCGGCTTCAACACAACTGTGTCGCTCTCTATTCCTTTCTTGACCTTATTTGACCTTGTGTCTTTTTGCCTTGAGAACTGAAGAAAAAATGTGTTTTAATGCGGAAAATGTTCCATTCAGTGCTTGCAGTTTAAAACCTACGTATTGGGAATTTAAGCCGAAGGTTACGTTGGGGAATATTACCTCTTTTCCTGACATGTTGCTGGTGGTGGCATGTGCTTTCATAACTGAGATTACCACATACCAATTTACATAATACATGGTAGCCATGACAGAAAGAGGAAAGTCTAGTTTTACTTGTTTGTTAGAAACATGTGCCCGCCTCATTACACTTAATGAAACATTCATTTCTCCTACACATACCTGGAATAGTTGCATCACAAGGCCTGGCCATTGGTACCAAAGAAGCATATTTTACACTTCACTGCCTGATTTATGTGATTTATTTATAGTGGAACCCGGCTAAATATTCAAATTGTATTTGTTTAGGTTTAGGTAAACTTGCAAAAGGTTAAGACTTTTCGTTGTGCAAAATTGCAGACATGTAAGCCTCAGAATAAAGTGTAGTGCTTGAATGGTTTGTCAGCAGTATTCCTTTATCTGGTAGATCGCATTTTTTTTTTTAATTTCTTCTCCTTACAGTGCAGTTAGTAAATATCTATCCGTCTGATCCAGAGCTGGATCATCCACAGGGTAACTTAGGCAGATGCCTCGGGCCTGGAGAGAGACTAGGGGCAGCCAGTCGGGGCTGCCTGTGCTGAGAATCTAGCATGTGTTCAGTGGCCCTGATGCATCACAGAGAGATCTGGAGAGCTGAATTGTCTTGACCAAGCGTAGGCCAAGAACATTATTCTCCTCCTTACCCCACTCAATCATCCGTGCACCGTGCATTATCTCACCACACCCCTCCATAGTAACAGTACAGTACTGTACAACAATCGGCCCTAAACTTTTGTCCGGTGGATCGAGTTCTGATCGCTGTGGGCGGGTGCAATAGTCTTCTTAGGTTTGTATAAGGTTTAAAGTACCCCTGAACTGAGGTTTTTTTTTTCTTTTTGTGATGTGTGCTGCACCATCCTCACACTCCTGCACCCCCTGTGGTTCCCGCACTGCTCAGCCATAATATTGGACTGAGCAGAACGTCTATTATGGGCGGGGAGGAAGTGGCAGTTCATCTCCTCTTAGTCTGTCCTTAGGAACGCCCCTTTCACTCCCCGCATATCATTCTTGATAAACTGTGTCATTTCACACAGTGCGCAGGAGAGCTGCAGCGTGTGGACTTCAGGATAGTTGTAATTACTTGTGCAGCATAGTTCCCAAGTATTTACGACTATCCTAAAGCGCGCACATGTCGCAGTTCTCCTGTGCACTGTGTGCAATGACACCGTGTATTTAGAACAATAAGCGGGGAGTAAAAGGGGTGTTGCTAAGGATGGATTGAGAGGAGGACAACTGCCACTTCCTCCCCGCCCATAATTGACCTTCTGCTCAGTTGCATATTACGGCTAAGCAGTGTGGGGTCTACAGGGGGCACTGGAGGGTGAGGATGGTGCTGTGACATATGTCAACAGCACTTGGGTCTTAACAATTATGGTCATTTCCTGACAAATGGGAAATCTGCTGCCTCCGGGAGTCCTCAGAAGGGTTCAGAAGCACTCATGTTCCCCAGTACTTCTGCAGACAGACTGATCCACAGTTTGCATGCTTGTTCAGGGTCTATAGCTAAAAATATTAGAGGCAGAAATCGGTAGGACTGCCAGGCAATCTGTATTGTTTAAAATTAAATATGTGAGCCTCCATATCTCTCTCACCTCAGGTTCCCTCTAAAGGTGGCCATACATATATAGATTTGCAGCAGATTTGACCATAAGATTTCTGTCAGATGCCTGTCAAGTTGAATTTGACAGGAATCTATCTGATGTGTGCCACAAACTAGGAACAGATTTCCAATATATTTCAGATTGAAATCTATTGGAAATGTATTGAAAATCGATCTAAATGCATTATTGCACCATTAGATCCAATACAACTCCGATGGGCCATCAATCTGCTGCCAGCAGCAGATCGACCTAGATTTTCCATCCTGTCAGATCAAATCAATTCAAATCAATAGAAAATCGATCCATTGGCTGATTTGAAGAATTGATTTCTGATTGATCGATGGCTGAAATCGACCAGTGTATGGGCCCCTTAAGTAACACATATAGAATCCCTTTCAGATTTCCAGGTAACCTACTTTATTTTCTTTACATGATTGTAAGAGGTTTCGCTGTGCTGGATGTTTAGGAGAGCCATTGGTTCCCTTTAAAGGATACCTGAAATGACATGTGACATGATGAGATAGACATGGGTATGTACAGTGCCAAGCACACTAATAACCATGCTGTTATTTCTGGATGCAAAACACGATTTGAATTTGTCAAAACAAACAAATTAACATCTGTTTTCAACATAAGATTTCCTTGGTTGTGTTCAATTACCGGTATGTGCAGCTCTTTAAACACAAGGATTCTTTTAGTTTTACTTTTTTTACATCTCCCATTCACTGCTGCATCTGAGCTCAGACAGATTTTCCTGGATACTACAGATACAAATTAAAGGATACCCGAAGTGACATGTGACATGATGAGATGGACATGTGAATGTACAGTGCCTAGCACACACATAACTATGCTGTGTTCCTTTTTTTCTTTCTCTGCCTGGAATAGTTAAATATCAGGTATCTAAGTGGCTGACTCAGTCCTGACTCAGACAGGAAGTGACTACAGTGTGACCCTCCCTGATAGGAAATTCCAACTATAAAACACTTTCCTAGCAGAAAATTGCTTCTGAGAGCAAGAAAGCGATAAAAAGGGGAATTTCTTATCAGTGAGGGTCACACTGTAGTCACTTCCTGTCTGAGTCAGGACTGAGTCAGCCACTTACATACCTGATATTTAACTCTTTCAGGCAGAGAAAGAAAGAAAGGAACACAGCATAGTTATTTGTGTGCTAGGCACTGTACATACCCATGTCTATCTCATCATGTCACATGTCACATCGGGGTATCCTTTAATTTTTATCTGTAGTATCCAGGAAAATCTGTCTGAGCTCAGATGCAGCAGTGAATGGGAGATGTAAAAAAAGTAAAACTAAAGGAATCCTTGTGTTTAAAGAGCCGCAAATAATTGAACACAACCAAGGAAATCTTATGTTGAAAACAGATGTTAATTAGTTTGTTTTGACAAATTCAAATCGTTCTTTTTGCATCCAGAAATAACTGCACTTTTTATGCCAGATCTATTTTTGTGGTTATGTCTGAACACTAAATCAAGCCCTTTAATCTTCTGTTATAAAAGTGTGTAAAAATAGCTCTCCTGCAAGGAAGTGACATAGGGTTACAGGGTATGTTAGGGACCGTTAGCACAAACGTGTGATATTAGCTTAATCACGATGATCGGATGAAGGGAAGGGAGAGGGATATGGAGGCTGCCATATTTATTACCTTTTAAGCAAAACCAGTTGCCTGGCAGTCCAACAGATCATCTGCCTCTAATATGTTTAGCCATAGACCCTGAACAAGCATGCAGCATACCAGGTGTGTGACATTTTTGTCAGATCTGACAAGATTAGCTGCATGCTTGTTTCTGGTGTTACTCAAACACTACTGTAGCCAAATAGACCAGCAGGGATGCAGAGCAACTGGTATTTTTTTAAAAGAAAATAAATATGGCAGCCTCCATATCCCTCTCATTGCAGTTGTTCTTTAAAAATACAATTCCATAAACCTACTCAAACAATAAGATGGACCTTCTTTAGACAAGCTTACAATTAGATGTTTATAGGGAACAGGGGGCACTGCCAAATACAGTCTTGTGTTAACCTGCTGCTGCCCAATGTTAAGTGGGAGGACCCTCCTACCCACTATAAATCAAAAATGCAAAAAAGCCAAAATTGGAAGCGCTGGGTGGTCTGAATTCAGAGCATTCATCACTTCCAATTTTTGGCTTTTTTTGCAAGTTTGCAATTAGTCTCTGCCAGATGTGGAGGCTCACGGCCTCATCTGATAGCCCCTTCATCTCCTTACCTGTGTATCTACCCTACTAGCCTCTAGAGATCTGAGGTGAGAGAGATATGGAGACAACTGTATTTATTTCCTTTTAAACAATGCCAGATGCCTGGCAGTTATTGATTTTTCTGGTCAGTAGTGCCTGAATAAGGCCCGGTTCACATTAGCGTTTTTTTGCAGATTGGAACGGATGTAAATGAATCCAATGTTAACCTATGGTACCATTCACATGCGTCCGTTGGTACGGATACATTCTGCCTAGCGGAACGGATCCAGACAAAAAATACTGCAGCATTTGGGGCAATGTAAAATGGAACGTTTCTTCACACTAGGGGGGGATGGGGGCATGGGGGCATGTGCCGACGCGAATCTGAGCGATGGGAGGGTGAGGGAGGGTGCAGCAGCCGGGCGGGTGGGTGAGCGAGGGTTTATACATGCCTAATCTTCAGTAGCAACCGGCGGTAGAGGCTTCCGTCTTCTTCCGCGTCATGTGACGCACTGTGTAGTCACAACGGAAGAGGAGGAAGCCTCTACCGCCGGCTGCTACAGAAGGTTAGGTATGTATTTGCCAGAGAAATTGAGTGAAAATGGATCTGGTCAATCATTGATCAGATCCGTTTTCACTTTCCATTTTCAATATGAACCAGGCCGCGGACATAGCCATCCAGATCCGGTGAAGTGGAGACCGGATACACTCATTGGATCCTTTTTGGCTGAAACGCTAATGTGAACCGAGCATTACACACCTAAAACAAGCATGCAGCTTATCTTGTCAGATTTTTGCCAGAAACCTCTGATCTGCATTCAGGGTCTAGGTTTCAGGGTCTATGGCTAAAAGAGGCAGAGGATCTACAGGACAGCCATGCAATGTGCATCCTTTAGAAGGAAATAAATATGGCAGCCTGCATATAGATCTTATTTTGGGATCCCTTTAAGTGCAGAAGGGCAGTGTCCTCCCCCCTAGTGTTTCCAGTTCCTGTTGTACTTTATCAGCTGAACATGTACCAGTATTGATAATGTTTCAAACCATATATCAACTATGTATGTATTTGTACATTTGTTGCTGAATGTTCTGATTGGCCTGTGTATCTATGCTTCCTGCTATCTGTTTTTGTACTCTGTACAGCTTTACAGAAGATCTTGGTCCTATATAAATAAATAGTGATTATAATACATAGATTATTGCTGCAGGATTTGTTTTGTTGTTGAAGATTATTAAAATGTATCTTTGCATTTCAGTTTGCAGTCACCCTGGGTATCATTAGGGCAGTCATGCACATCTATTTTAACCTGTTATGCTGAGAATACACGGTTTGTTTTTGAGCCATTTAGATGGCTCGATAGATAATTTCCGGCATGTCCGATCTCCCGCTCGATCGTTTCGCCGCTCAATTTGTGATAGCAGTGAATGGAAAAAGATAAGAAAAAATTAGCAGAAGATAAGCGTATCGACTGCAGAATCGAGTGGCGAAACGATCGGAACGGGAGAATCGAGCTGCAAAAATCGAGCCATGTATGCCCAGCATTACAGGTGCTAATGTTTTCCAACTATACAGTCCAGTAAAGTTCACTATCTGATGCAGAGATTGCACACATGCCTTTTCCCAGACACTGGATAACAGGCTAGTAATGTTCTCCCCACCGGGAATAGATAGTGAAAGTGATTCTAAACATTGTCCACTGTCCGGCTCCAACCACAATGTTTATTGTAGTTTTTAACTTCAGCATCAACCACTTTGGTAAAAATGAAAATCTGCCAGGTGTTAAATGCATTTTTAAAATGCATATTTTTTCATATTTTGATTGGTGAGGACATGTATTTTCCCACATAAGACCCATTTTAGCTTTCCCACTTGTGCGTTAGCCTGGATTCACAGTGTGGTCTGTTGAATAACGCACTCGTTATGAGTGTGAACTGCAATGAAGATTGGACATAGACTTTAATACAGAGCCTGCATTCAGAAAGTTAGAGTAAGGCTAGAAACCCACTAGGAGTGACTTCTAATCGCTAGTGATTTGAAAAAGCTCTTGCTAATGCAATGCTATGGGGGATTTTTATAAAATCACATCGCTCAAGTGGGATCACATCCATAGCATTACATTAGCAAGCGTTTTCAACTCGCAAAACGCTCAGAAAATCGCTTTAAGTGGGTTATTGGCCTAACACGATCCGTTACAACGCAGTACTGTAAACCGGCGCATAGAATTGTACGGGCAGTGAGTTGACATGCAGAATTATTCTGCATTGCAATGACATAGTCCGTATTGCAAGTTCCAAAAACACACAGTCTGTGCTCACACGTGTCCTCTTGGCTTGTTTCCAAAATGCTGTGCAAAATGAATCCACATCAAAAATATAGCGGGATACTGTTTAGCAATAATTATAACCATATGCTTTGAAATAATAATAATAATAATAAAGAAAATGTCTTGCCAATCAATCCCCAACTAGCACCCAGGTTTCACCACCGATGTCCATGCTACTACACCACAGACAGCAATATTGTGTGTAAATGAACGTTCTACCATCACACCATCGATCCAAACTCCTTCTCTCCTCAATTGCCTCTCAGCCTTTCCCTTGCTGCCCAGATTATAAGACTGCAATAGTGCTAAGGATGCTTCATACGTTGCTTCCATCTATGGTAGGTTTTTCTCATCACCATATGCACATCATAAGTTCCTAATGACTGAAGAGCTCATCATAGCATAAAACCTTTTTTATTTTATAATGCAAGGTAGATGAAATCCGCACACCCGCAGGTAAAGTCCAAGGGTTTTTATTGAATCCAACTCACAAAAGCAGTAAAATGGCTAGCCATTTTACTGCTTTTGTGAGTTGGATTCAATAAAAACCCTTGGACTTTACCTGCAGGTGTGCGGATTTCATCTACCTTGCATTCTGATCTGCTGCATTGGCTTCCAGCACCTGCCTAAGGTAACAGAGGTAGAGTGGTCTCATCTACTGCAATTCTTTTTTATTTTATAAATGTAAGACCTCTTTCACAGGGACGTTGCGTTTGATGCGACGTTAAAGTCGCACAACGTGCCCATAACGCAGCGCATGTAGGTTATAAAATTGGACGTTATTTGGAACTACATTATGTGTCTCTTGGTGCGCCGTTTTTTTTTTTTGCTGCATGGTGATGGAACAAAAACGGCGCATGCATTACATTAAAAAAAAAAAACATTACTGAGCATGTGCAACACACATAACGCAGCAAATGTATTGCTAAACGCACAGCATGCAGCACTTTCCAAATACTGCTACACGTTACACACAACGCAACGTGTGCACTGTGAATGTCGCACAGACTTTGCATTGCTGTGCGTTACTCTGCATTATAATTTTTTATAACGTGCCACTGTGAAAGAGGCCTAAAAGTAGTGCACTCACATGCGGAAGTAAAAACCCGAGCATATCATAAAAGCAGCCTTTCCTTACTGTATGCTGTTTGCTACCTTCCTGAAGGTCTTCTCAACACATTTCGTGCAGATGTACTCACCAGGGGCTTAATTAAAATTGCTTACCCGTATCAAGCTATGTTTTTTATGTTACTTTTGAAGTATCGTGTATTCTTGCATGGAGTTTTGGAAACCAGCCTTGAGGATGTACGTGTGTATATGTACGTGTGTATATGTACGTGCGCGCGCAGAGTTTTTGGACTTTTGTTTACACTATGTATGCTGAGATTTTTGGACTGCGAACCAAGATACAAGTTAGTTTCACTTGCTTTTAATTTTATTTGTATTATTTATTGCTTCTGTTTTAAAGAGTGTATTTTGATCACAATTTTTATTAGTAGTGTGCATGGGCCCAATGTCTTTATTTTTTTTTTTTTTTTTTTTTTTGTAAATACAAAGCTTGCTGCATTTAATGTGACACTGAAGCAAAAAACAAACAAACAAAACCTCATGATATAGTGAATTGGTTATGTAGTACGGATAATTAATAGAACATTTAGTAGCAAAGAAAATAGTGTCATTTTTTTTATTTTCAGGTGTATATCTTTTTTTATAAGATTGCATCATTCTATATTCTAAAACTTCCTGTGTCTCTGCGTCCCCTCCTGTCCCTGTGCCCATGCTTTTGCGCTACTGTGCATGTGTAACAAGCAGGCGGCCGTTGGGACAGGAGGAGGACGGGGCCAGGGGGCGGGCGTGAGCAGTGTGCGGGTGCGCACGTGGTGTGTGCGGGCCGTGCACTTTTACATGCAGCAGCGGTCACAGGGGAGGGAGGGGGGTTGTGAGTGAAGCCTAGAGCCTGTTAGGTTAACGGGCTTAGGTTTGCTAGTTCTCTTATAGTTGCAGTTTCCACAATACACTCAGCATTTTAAGGCTACTTACACACCAGGACGTTGCGTTTAGGGGACGTTATAGGGCAGATAACGTGCCCCTAACGCAACGCCTGGTGCTCTCTGATGTGGACGTCAGAGTGAGCCGCGTTGTGCAGCTCATTTTGGCGTCTGTGATGCGTACTCTTGGACGCATGCGGCATCACGTGGTCCCGCCCGGCCATTTGCCGCACAGAGCGGCCGCTCCAGGAAGTAAACACTGCACGTCACACCGTGCAGTGAATATTAATTAGCCATGTGCCTGGACGCTCTCCACTCCTCCCCAACACTACTGAGCATGTGCGCGCAGTCTAAGTCGCGCATAACGCACAGCATGCAGCACTCTCAACGGATGTGTTGCGTTACAATGTAACGCAACGTGGGCACTGTAAACAGCCTATTGATTTTTCATTACTGTGCGGTGGGGCTGCGTTACAGGCTGCACTAACGTGCGCCTGTAACGTCTTACTGTGAAAACAGCCTAAATGATTTCACAGAGCAGGCTACTGACCATTTGAACTTTTCTCTGCAGAAAAAAACATAAAGAAACAACCATGCGAGACAGTTGAGATAAGTGCTTCAAAAGACAGTGCTGTCCACGTTTCTTAACTCTTCCTGTACTATAAGCAATATGAGACTCATATCTGTGCTAATAATGTTTTATTTCTTAGCTGTACTTCACATACAAATCATTATATCATAAGTTTATTTTCACTTCACATTCCCTTTAATTCATTCTGTGTTACCATTATAGTCACTGGAATGGCCCCACAAAATGCATGGAAACGAGACCATAAATGCAGTGTTTATTCAGATTTTAGTTTCCTCCTGCACAGAAACCCAAAGGCACATACGAGTAAAATTGGAACTGTAGTGAAAATAACGTATTTTTTTTTTTAAATATTCATTTACAAATTATTAAGTTAGTGTTTGCACTTCAGAAAATCTTTTCTCTCCCTGATTTACATTCTGAAATTTATCACAGGTGGCAACATCTTTAGTCCTGCCAGGACTGCCTCTGCACAATGTTTGGTTACTAAGGCCCAGGAACCAGTAGCAGTGCTTTTCTTAGTGCTTAGTGATTTGAAAACCTCTTGCTAGTGTAATAATGGTTTGGAGGATTAAAAAAAAATCGTATCACTCAAGTTTGATCACACCCATAGCATTACATTAGCAAGAGCTTTTCATATCACACGCGCACAGAAAAGGCTTAGAAAAACACTGCTAGTGGGTTACAGGCCCGAGAGTTCTATGCACAAAGGCAGATGCTGCTTGCTTGGCACGCAGTTGGAAACAGCTGTTATTTCCCAAAATGTAAAGAGGTTCACAGACTGCAAGCTGCCAGGGCCAGGAGATGGACGGGCTTCACCACAGTATCAGCCATATGGATGATGATATGTTTTGGAAAATGTAAAGATTTATTGTGGGAAATGGGGTATCGTCTACTCCTGATTGGGATGTAGTTCAATCCTGGGTTAAAGAGAACCAGAGGTGGGCAGATGGAACACAGAGGCATGTTATCTGCCGCATGACATGCATCTGTGTCCCCACACTGCCGTTCTCTGCACCTCCCACCGCCGTGCTATAGCCCCCCTCGAGATTAGCGACAATGTTTGTCGGTATCTCAGAGGTAAACACAAGTAGAGGGATACCCTGTTCCAAACGCCCGCCAGGTGCGTTCCTGCAGGATTTCCAGAGCTGCCATTGGGCAGCTCTCTCTTCCTGGCCGTGCCCCCTGCCACTCCCCCGCCTCCCTGCACGCTATGAGAGACACAGTCTCTTAGTGCAGCGTCGTCACCAAAGTGAAAGTGGGCCATTCCGGCCCACAGGAGTAGCGGGAAGCGGCTTTTTTGCACTACCTGATCTGCTCAGCCCCCGGATCAGGTAGCCTATTTTTTGTTTTATTTTTTTTAGCCCACCTCAGGCTCTCTTTAAAGTTCCTCTTTGAACTAACGCAAACACAGTCTGAAGTGTTTAAATAGAATCATACTGAAAGCACAGTTTCTAGTGGTAACATACCTTACCACTGGGTTTAGGTGTTTGCCATTTCACCTCAGCATAAAGACTTTCATGTCGCAACTCTACATGGCTTATCATTATTGTGCTCTTTAACCCTTAGACTGGTACGGACGTCTATAGGCATTTCTGTGTTTCTTTATCCATACGTGTAAAGGCGTACAAAAATATTTCCGCTTGCCGCGGACGTCTATTGTGTTTTGGCTTTCCCATGTTCCTTTGCTACATTACAAAGTTTTGGCTCAGTGCCAACTTTCTGCTTGGCTGGCACTATGCAGATAATTCTAAGTTGATGTAGAATTATGTAAACGTTACTGCAAATCTATGAAGCTTGAAAATAGACCAATCAAAAGCTTTTACTGCAGGTTTTGATTAGTCAATTTACATTTTTGATTTTCATAATAATTAGCATAATTCTCAATCATCTCAAGTTAATTTGCACCTCAGTAACAATCCCTACTGACTAAATGGGACTTTGGTACATGTAGATTTGTGCAAGACATCACTGCCCGGAGGGGGCAGAGGCTGAGAGGGAGCATTGGTGCTTGCGGTGCACTTGCCTTGCCGAGAATCGGATTTCCACACACTGCCCGTCTTCTTCCTCCTCCTAGGCATGTGTCTTCATTGGTAACAACGCCCCCTGTGATGATGTAAGCGCTAGGGTTGATCAATGAGATGCAAATATTTCCAAGTTCATGCAAATTATGTACATTTTTCTGCAAATATATGCAGCTTGAAAATGGCCCAATCAATTTAAACCTGGGTGGGACTTGATTGGTCCATTTTCAAGCTGCATATATTTGCATAAAATCTCATTGATCATCCCAAGTAAGCACATGTCATCACGGGGTGCTGTTACAAGTGAGACAGGACACCTAAGAGGAGGAATAAGATGGACAGCGTGTGGACATGTGAATTACTTCTGCCTGAAAGGGGGGGGGGGAGGACTCTCTGGCTACCTGATGCTTTCTGGCTATACTGCAGGTGGGGCTCTCTGGCTACCTATACTTCCCTTTAGATTATAAGCCTTTGGCAGGGTCCTCCCTTCCCTAGTGTAGTCTACATGATCGTGTGCTCCTTTCCTATGACAGCCTCGTATTTGTATTACTGGGCCTACCTAATCAGCCCAAAATCACATGATCATGTATATTGTACCCTGTTTGCCTTGTATAGCTTTGTCCAATTTTGTATAACCTTGTTACATCTGTCTTCCTTCTATCATTGTATATATTTATTGTCCATCGCTGCTTAATATTTTGGCGCGTTATAAATACAATAAATAGTGATTATAATGGGGGGGGGGGCGCTCTGGCTACTTATACTGTGGGAGTTCCCTGTCTACCTTTACTGAGGGTGGGGGGCTCTCTGGGGTGAAGTAGGGCAATTCTTCAGGTAGATGTATCACATAACTGGTAGAGATGGTCCTTGAGATGCAAACCTTGCTTGTATGCAAAGTTCTTGCACATTGTGTCCAGCTTGTAGTTGAGCCAATCTAGTTTGACAAATGCAATGTTTGGCCCAGTTCCATGCTGAATAAATTTGCATGCAGACTGGAATTATTCTCAACTCTATCTTTTTGATAAAATCTCTTTATCTTCACTGATATTCTCAAACTACATTAAAAAAAACTACTATAGGTCCAGTTCAATTAACTTTTTCTAAGTGATATCTCATATCTTAGAAATAAAATGCCTTTTATGCAACCAGCAAGCAAGAAAAAATATCTAAATAATTTTGACAGTATTTCTTCCCTATTTTTTGGTACTTTTTCAATTGTAGATAGAGTGCTGAAAATGTATTTTAAACAGCAGATGAAAATTATCTATTTTTGGAGAAAAAGTGAATTGGATCAGCCCCTTTGTATATTTCAATATGTTGGCAACCACACAAGACAGCTGTAGGAATTTTGGTGGTGTAGACATTCAAGACACATTTGAACATGTTTCATTTTCATAAATGTTCTTTCACTCCACAAAATATATATTAAATGTACATAAGTGATTTTAGTAAGAGATGTGTGGGAAACAGAGCACAACGAGTCTCTCGTGGTGATGAATCTAATTCATGAGTTCTTTACAAGCACAAGCAATGCCTCAGAAACAACAATAATAATTTTACAGTTCAAAATGTAACAGGGTAAAAGTCCAGCAACAAGCTGTAGCAAATCCAGACAGCAGTGCAGCAAAGGGCAAACCACAAATCCAAGATCAGAAATTCCAGAAGTACACAGACCCCAAGTATGGATACCAAATATTCAGCTAGCTTACAGGCACAGGCTGGGTGGAGTCTGTAGGATGTCCTAGATATTACTCCGGTCATCACACAGCTGGTTTGTGGGATCCTGTCTACTGTGTTGGGCTCCACTCCAGCAGCAGCAACAGCAGTCCAAGAACTCTTTATGTAATGAGATCCTAGCTAATTCTTTAGGGGTCCCTCTATTGTCGCAGTAGGCAGAAAGGCTTGTCCTCTAGAAGTCTCAGCCTCGTCCCAAAAAACACCAAGAGGCGCACATAGCTTTTCTTGTCTGCCCAAGTATCCAAACCTTAGCACAGAGTGGTTCCAGCTCAACTATGGCCATCGTGGAATGAGCTTAGACACACTCAATCTGTTAGGCTGGGTGCGGCCTTTGATTTCACCTAGAACATTCTGTGTTGAGGAAAGGGCTCATTGAGATCTATGCACAGGGATTGAAATAAGACAGATCAGCTTGTGACAGTAACATTGTGCAGCTTTGCTGCACATGAATTAGCAGAAAATATATACGGCATAAACTTAAGAAACAGTCCTCAGTAAAGTCTCTGGGAATTTCTGCTGCACAAGTATATCTTGCACTTATTGCACAGGTTTTTAAATTATGAATATGGTCTGTGCTATTTTGGATCCTAACCAAACTATACTTTGCTTTTTCCAGAATAACTAAACCTTTAACGTTTGCGGACTGTGTTGGGAATGAACTACCTTTAGGATGGGAAGTTGTCTATGATCAACAAATAGGTGTATACTATATGGACCATATAAACCGTAAGTTTCTACAAAAAAAAGTGTTTCTATATATGGCATGACACCCACACTTATTGCAAAATTACTTTAGTAAAAAAGTGGCAAGCAAATTGAATTAAATACATTGAGGAAACCTGTTCTGCATTTTAGTTTTAATTTTGTTAAAGCTGGTGGAATCAAATTTTCTTTAAGCGCTGCTTTTACAAATTCAAACTATAATGGATGAGAATGGAGAAATAGTGTAATTGTTCCCCCTTGATTTCCCTCTAGAATGCATAGAAAATATAGTAATTACCTTAAAAACAATATTGCCCACAAAAATCCTATTTTCTGACAAAAAAAAACAAGATATAGATCATTTAGGTGTGGGAAGGAGTGATAAAGTTATTGGATAATGAATGTGAGGAGTGCTGAAAGGGGAAAATTGCTATGGTCCTTAGGGGGAACATGCAAAATGACCCAGCTCAAGAATGGATTCCAGGTCAAAAACTTCAGTACCAATTTTACATAAGACTAGTGAATTGGTGCCCAGTGAGCACATGCAGATTGTGAGATTGATGACAGTGGTTGACATGACTTTAAGAATAGGATAGCCATTTGAGAATTTTTTTATTTTTTTTTGCAATATTGTGTTGACAAAGCATGGATCAGTTTTCATATTATTATGATTATTAACCACTTGAGGACCGTAGGCTTACACCCCCTAGTGACCAGGCCATTTTTTGCAATTCAGGGCTATGTAGCAGGTTGCAGAGCCATACAAATTAGCACACAAATGAATCTCTTCCCCCTGTTCTGCCCACCAAAAGAGATTTCTGTTGGTGGGCTCTGATCGCTGCTGCAAGCTTTTTGTAATTATTATTAATGTATTTCTCCTCTATTTTTCAATAAAATTATTTATTTTTTATTTAATTTTCCCTCCCCCTGCCAGCCAATCACAGCGATCAGGCATCAGCCTTTGAGAGCCGATCGCTCTCTGAGCCTCTCCAGGGTACAGCCGAGTGTCACGGCTGTCCCCAGTACAGCGCTGCTATAGATCGCAGCACTGTACAATGTAAATAGACAGTGGTTTTGCCGTCGACCAGTCTGATAGCGGCACTCGCCGCTGGGGGACTGTTAGCAGAGCTCTGTCACTTAAGTACAATATGCGCGTATCCCCTGCAATCTCCGCCCCAGAACTTCACAACAATTGCTGTTACGCGGTCTTGGGGGAGCCACCTTGCGGCCGCCGATAAGCATTAGGTGGTCATAAGGTGGTTAATTTGTATTGCACTGCCACTTTAGACTCCTTTAGGGCTTTAGACTCCTTAGTCGGGTCACTAGCTGCCCCTCATGGACATTAGACCGTACCTGTTAGTGTTCCCCCCCTTTCTAAAACCAATTTTGGGGGAAACTAATCAACGTGCCAGTATGTTTTGTGATATGAGAGCTAACCAGAGTGCCCAGAGGAAACCCATACATGTATAAGGAGAACATATAAACAGATGGGGTCTTGAACGATATTAAAACCGAGGAGCCTAATAGTGCAAGGAGAGTACAACCCATTGCGCCAAATCATGTAAAAAAAAACCTTCCCACCATAATGTAAAAGTGCGTTAAGTGAACCTTTTTAAGTTTAAAGTGAACCTTAAGGCAGATTAAAAAAGAATGAGTTCTAGGGGCTTCGCGTTCCCAGCCACAATAGTGCCCTCTATTTCGCTATAGCAACATAGAGGGAGCTATTGTGGCTGGGAATGCGAAGGATCACTCACGTTCCCAGCCTGTCGGGTCCTGACGGCGAAACTGGAAATGGTCGCCGGCGGGTCCTGGAGGATCGGAGCGAGGCTGCGAGGGCACCGGACAGCTGCAGGGGGCTGAGGGAAGCCCCAGGTGAGTAGAACTAATTTTTTTTTATTTAGCTTAACCACTTCCCGACTGCCGCATGTACAAATGGCGGCCGGAAAGTGGACCCCGCAAGGACCACCGCATGTACAAATTGCAGCGGTCCTTGTACGGGCATGGGCGGAGCGATCGCGTCATTCGTGACGCGATCCTCCACCGGGGACTGGCTCTGCCCCCCTCGCGCTGTAACCCGCTGGCCGTTCGGAAGCGCCGGCGGGTTACTAGCACCCGGATTGCCGCATACAAAGTGTATAAGTGTAATGTATACAAAGTGTATTATACAGGCTGCCTCCTGCCCTGGTGGTCCCAGTGCCCGAGGAACCACCAGGGCAGGCTGCAACCACCCTAGTCTGCACCCAAGCACACTGATTTTCCCCCCCCCCGCCCCCTGATCGCCCACAGCACCCCTCAGACCCACCCCCCAGACCACTGTTTGCACCCAATCACCCCCCTAATCACCCCCCTAATCACCCATCAATCACTCCCTGTCACTATCTGTGAACGCTATTTTTTTTATGCCCTAAACTGCCCCCTGCTCCCTCCTGATCACCCCCCCCCCCACCCCTCAGATTCTCCCCAGAACCCCCCCCCCCCCCGTGTACTGTATGCATCTATCACCCTGATCACCTGTCAATCACCCATCAATCACCCCCTGTCACTGCCACCCATCAATCAGCCCCTAACCTGACCCTTGCGGGCAATCTGATCACCCACCCACACCAATAGATCGCCCGCAGATCCGACGTCAGATCACCTCCCAAGTGCATTGTTTACATCTGTTCTCTACCCTAAACACCCACTAATTACCCATCAATCACCCCCTGTCACTGCTACCTATCAGATTAGACCCCCTATCTGCCCCTAGGGCACTCAATCACCCGCCCACACCCTCAGAACGCCCTCAGACCCCAGCCCTGATCACCTCGCCAGTGCATTGCTTGCATCTATTCCCCCCTCTAATCACACCTTGAGACACCCATCAATCACCTCCTGTCACCCCCTAGCACACCTACCCATCAGATCAGGCCCTAATTTGCCCCGTGTGGACTCCTGATCACTCGGCCAAACCCTCAGATCCCCCTCAGACCCCCTTCCGATCACCTGCCCAGTGCATTGATTGCATCTATTTTCCCCTCCAACCACCCCCTGAGACGCCCATCAATCACCTCCTGTCACCCCCCTAGCACTCCTATCCATCAGATCAGGCCCAATACAACCTGTCATCTAAGAGGCCACCCTGCTTATGACCGGTTCCACAAAATTCGCCCCCTCATACACCACCTGTCATCAAAATTTTCAGATGCTTATACCCCTGAACATTCATTTTGAGACATTTGGTTTCCAGACTACTCACGGTTTTGTGCCCATAAAATGCCAGGGCGGTATAGGAACCCCACAAGTGACCCCATTTTAGAAAAAAGACACCCCAAGGTATTCTGTTAGGTGTATGACGAGTTCATAGAAGATTTTATTTTTTGTCAAAAGTTAGCGGAAATTGATTTTTATTGTTTTTTTTTTCACAGTGTGTCATTTTTCACTAACTTGAGACAAAAAATAAAATCTTCTATGAACTCGCCATACACCTAACGAAATACCTTGGGGTGTCTTCTTTCTAAAATGGGGTCACTTGTGGGGTTCCTATACTGCCCTGGCATTTTAGGGGCCCTAAACCGTGAGGAGTAGTCTACAAAACAAATGCCTCAAAATGACCTGTGAATAGGACGTTGGGCCCCTTAGCGCACCTAGGCTGCAAAAAAGTGTCACACATGTGGTACCGCCGTACTCAGGAAAAGTAGTATAATGTGTTTTGGGGTGTATTTTTACACATACCCATGCTGGATGGGAGAAATCTCTCTGATTTTTTTTACACACCATTGTCCATTTACAGAGAGATTTCTCCCACCCAGCATGGGTATGTGTAAAAATACACCCCAAAACACATTATACTACATCTCTTGAGTACGGCGGTACCACATGTGTGGCACTTTTTTACACCCTAAGTGCACTAAGGGGCCCAAAGTCCAATGAGTACCTTTAGGATTTCACAGGTCATTTTGCGACATTTGGTTTCAAGACTACTCCTCACAGTTTAGGGCCCCTAAAATGCCAGGGCAGTATAGGAACCCCACAAATGACCCCATTCTAGAAAGACGACACCCAAAGGTATTCCGTTAGGAGTATGGTGAGTTCATGGAAGATTTTATTTTTTGTCACAAGTTAGCGGAAAATGACACTTTGTGAAAAAAAACAATTAAAATCAATTTCCGCTAACTTGTGACAAAAAAATAAAATCTTCTATGAACTCACCATACTCCTAACTGAATACCTTGGGGTGTCTTCTTTCTAAATTGGGGTCATTAGTGGGGTTCCTATACTGCCCTGGCATTTTAGGGGCCCTAAACCGTGAGGAGTAGTCTTGAAACAAAATGACCTGTGAAATCCTAAAGGTACTCATTGGACGTTGGGCCCTTTAGCGCAGTTAAGGTGCAAAAAAGTGCCACACATGTGGTATCGCCGTACTCAGGAGAAGTAGTATAATGTGTTTTGAGGTGTATTTTTACACATACCCATGCTGAGTGGGAGAAATCTTTCTGTAAATGGACAATTGTTTGTAAAAAAAAATCAAACAATTTGTCATTTACAGAGATATTTCTCCCACCCAGCATGGGTATGTGTAAAAATACACCCCAAAACACATCATACTGCCTCTCCTGAGTACGGCAATACCACATGTGTGGCACTTTTTTGCAGCCTAACTGCGCTAAGGGGCCCAAAGTCCAATGAGCACCTTTAGGCTTTACAGGGGTGCTTACAATTAGGCACCCCCCAAAATGCCAGGACAGTAAACACACCCCACAAATTACCCCATTTTGGAAAGTAGACACTTCAAGGTATTCAGAGAGGAGCATAGTGAGTCCGTGGCAGATTTCATTTTTTTTTCTTTTGTCGCAAGTTAGCAGAAATGGAAACTTTTTTTTTTTCTTTTTTGTCACAAAGTGTCATTTTCCGCTAACTTGTGACAAAAAATAAAATCTTCTATGAACTCACCATGCCTCTCAGTGAATACTTTGGGATGTCTTCTTTCCAAAATGGGGTAATTTGGGGGGTATTTATACTATCCTGGAATTCTAGCCCCTCATGAAACATGACAGGTGGTCAGAAAAGTCATAGATGCTTTAAAATGGGAAAAATCACTTTTTTCCCCATAGTTTGTAAACGTTATAACTTTTACCCAAACCAATCAATATAGGCTGAATGGGTTTTTTTTTATTAAAAACATGTTTGTCCACATTTTTCGTGCTGCATGTATACAGAAATTTTACTTTATTTGAAAAATGTCAGCACAGAAAGTTAAAAAAAATAATTTTTTTGACAAAATTCATGTCTTTTTTGATGAATATAATAAAAAGTAAAAATCGCAGCAGCAATCAAATAGCGCCAAAAGAAAGCTTTATTAGTGACAAGAAAAGGAGCCAAAATTCATTTAGGTGGTAGCTTGTATGAGCGAAAAATAACCGTGAAAGCTGCAGTGGTCTGAATGGAAAAAAAGGGTCTGGTCCTTAAGGGGGGTAAAGCCCACGGTCCTCAAGTGGTTAAGTGCCTCTTTAAAGGTATTTTCCAAGATTCTTGAGAAATGCCTCCCTACTTACTGGTGGCTCTGTGTTTTGGCCCGGAACAAAAACGGAGCCACGGATACCAATGTGAAAAATAGCATCCTTCTTCACAAAACCGGATCTGTTCGTTCCGGGGGATGCATTTTAAAAACCTGAACGGACAGTCCAGATTTGCTGTATTTTCCCGGACCGCACATGGATCCGGATACATGGAGGAGTAGTGCAGGCGGAATAGGAAAATGGATCCCCCTCTACACAGGCAGTTTTGGATCCGTTTGTGTGTCAAAGCCTGTGGGTGGGGAGGGGGTCGCCATGCTGGAGAGGGTAGCAGCCAGGCCTGGGTGACAGCGGCCGACGGGGAGGGGGGTCACCCCCCCTTCCCTCACCTGGGTCCCCCGTCTCCGCTTATATGTATGTACAGCGGGAGCAAGCGGGAAGCTTACCTTTTTCCTCCAGTCGCCGTGTCAATTCCTGCAATGCCGCCCTCCAAAGTATAGAGGGCGACATTGCAGGAAGTGACGCGGCAAGCGGAGGAAGAAGGTAAGCTCCCTGCTTGCTGCTGCTATATATTAGGTTTTGCGCAGGTAGCTGGAGGAGTAGCGGGGACGGGAGACCCACGTGAGGGAGGGGGGCGACCCCGCCCCCCTCCCCGCAAGCCACTGTCACCCCTGTCCTGGCTGCTACCCCCTCCAGCATGGCGGCCCACTCTCCTCCACATCTGGGCATATGTTTCCACGGACGGGAAACTTATGCTGCAAAAAAAAGCATTTTTGGAAAAAACGGGGGGAAGAATCAAAAAAGTTTAGGAAAACTGATCCGTTTGAAACTGACCCATCCGATCCTGAGCAGACAAGTGTGGACCTAGAGGTTGTCCTTCACCTGAGCCCTTTGGAGGTGATGTGCAGTGCATTAACCTCCCCGGCGTTCTATTGAGATCGCCAGGGAGGCTGCGGGAGGGTTTTTTTTTCAATTAAAAAAAAACTATTTCATGCAGCCAACTGAAAGTTGGCTGCATGAAAGCCCACTAGAGGGCGCTCCGGAGGCGTTCTTCCGATCGCCTCCGGCGCCCAGAACAAACAAGGAAGGCCGCAATGAGCAGCCTTCCTTGTTTGGCTTTCCTCGTCGCCATGGCGACGAGCGGAGTGACGTCATGGACGTCAGCCGACGTCCTGACGTCAGCCGCCTCCGATCCAGCCCTTAGCGCTGGCCGGAACTGATTGGTCCGGCTGCGCAGGGCTCGGACGGCTGGGGGGACCCTCTTTCGCCACTGCTCGCGGTGGATCGCCGCAGAGCGGCGGCGATCAGGCAGCACACGCGGCTGGCAAAGTGCCGGCTGCGTGTGCTGCTTTTTATTTGAAGCAAATCGGCCCAGCAGGGCCTGAGCGCCAGCCTCCGGCGGTGATGGACGAGCTGAGCTCGTCCATACCGCTCAGGAGGTTAATAACCGTACAGTACTAGTAGTTTTACCTATATCTGCATACTCAGACAGGTTAGTAGTCCATTTACTTTAGGTGTTGAGTTTATAATCTGTCACTGTTTAGTTTACAGAGCAGTTTTGCATTCTGGTATATCATGCAATTTCAGAGGTTGTTGTTCTGCACAATCTTTTATTTATCTTTTATTTATTTTTAAGAAATCACACAAATTGAAGATCCGCGAGAGCAGTGGAGACGCGAACAAGAAAGGATGCTAAAAGAATATTTAGTTGTAGCCCAGGAGGCCCTAAACGCTAAAAAAGAGATTTATCAAATCAAGCAGCAGCGATTTGAACTGGCACAAGAGGAATTCCAGCAACTACATGCACTTTGTGATGAAGACAGCCGTTCCCATGCTAGCTGTAAGTATATGGGCCTTTTACTTTGTAAGCTCTGTAGAACTTGTAGCACTCACTTATAGGATACCCAAGCTGAATAGTGAGGGTGAAAGTGAGGCCATACATAGGTGAGTGCATGTATGCTGAGCCTTACCCATGTTTCAAATTACTCCCGAGAGGCTCAGTTTCTCTGTGGCAGTGGGAACAACTTAAGTTAGTCGCAAACCTCTGACCCGGAGGAATTAGCTCTGTGCATACGTAGTCTGTCGTTCAGAATGCGGTTACCGTGGTCTCCATCCTCACGAGGCATTGGGGCACTCCTGTCACATACGATGTGGATTGGATGTGTCAAGGCGTTGTTGAATATCAAAATGAGAGGTAATGAGCACTAAACTTATCACCTTATCACTTACAGTATTACTCAGTATATAAGATGTATTGCTCATCTCAGTCGTGTTTTTTTGTACCATATTGTATTTGTTTTTATTTTTAAAAAAAATTGGCACCCCTCCTTCCCTGTCCTCTCATTTTTAACCTTTTCCCCTGCATGACTGCTGGACTGGAATTAATGGCTGAACTAGACAACTTGAGGCTCTGCCACATGAACAATACCAGATAGCATGGTCCAGGAAATGGTGCTGAAAAAGGGGGTAAATCCTTTCCCACTCCTGAAAAGTGCACATATCTATGTCAAGGACAAGCAGTTCATCCCCATTTCGTTCATGCTGTGGGGAGGGGGTAACTGCCCCATGCATTAGGTCTTGTGAGGCTTGTGGTTGAATCTGGGAGCCTCCTTCAGTCATAAAAGGACCCCAGACATATGTACACGGTCAAGTAAATGGGCTAATGTTGACTTTTGAAAGAAAATATTTAATTGAAATCGTAATTGACAATAGTTTTTAAACTATTAATTAAAGCTAACCCTTTAGGAAAGGGTACTTTACAGTAAGGGCTAGTTCACACTAGGTCCGGAAATGTATCAGTGGCTCAGTTTTTAAAACCTGATGAAAACCGGAGCCACGGATAGCAATGTTAAAAATAGCAGCCGTCTTCACCCAAACAAAAAACGGATCCGCATGCGTTTGGGGGGACCCGTTTTCAAAACCTGAACGGAAGGTCTGGATTTGCTGCATTTTCCTGCAACGAATATGGACTCTGATACACGCAGGGGTAGTGCCAGGCAATAGGAAAACTGATCCCCCTCTACACAGGCAGTTTTGGACACATAAACGGATCAGTTTTCTGTGTCCCAGCCTGTGGAGAGAGAGGGGGCCGCCATGCTTTAGGGTGATAGCAGCCAGGATGGGGATGACGGCAGTCGGCGGGGAGGGAGGATGCCCCCCTCCCTCCCTCATCTGGGTCCCCCTGTCCCCGCTCGACCTCCAGCTAGTTTCAATAATTTAAATAATTGAAAATGAATCTAATCTATCAATGTAGCAAGCGGCAAGCTAATGTCCTGCCTGCTACCCCCTCCATCCTTTTTTTTTTGCCCCCCCCCCAAAAAAAAAAACGTAAATGGATCATAAATGTATGCTACAAAAGGGCAGGATGGATCTGTTTGTGTTCAGGTTAGCAGGATCATTGACCTGCTAGGATCATTGACCTGCTAGGATCACGGACCACAGACTCCGTCCTGCAACCGTGCTTAGTGTGGACCCAGCCTAAGAGAGATTAAAATGTGGAACATATTACCACAGGAAGTAGTTACGGCAAATGATTTATCTGATTTCTATCTGGAATCAGTAAGGATATTTTTCCCTTTTAGGGCTGTTTGGGCCAAGCCTTGCAAGGGTTTTTCCTTTACCTCTTGATCAACAGAGATAAGTGAGAATGCAGGATAGTGTCCTAACATATTTTCTGGTTGAACTCCATGGATGTATGTCTTTTTTTCAACCAAACTATCTATATACCTTTGAATGGTCCAGAGGCTTCCCAGATCATTCTAGACACCAATGCCGCTGTCTGGGACAGCCATATGCGCATGCACACGTACCAGCACTGTAGCATGAAGCCGTTCATTCTTGACTTACTACAGTGGTTCCCAACCTTTTTGAATTTGTGACATATCACGCCAAACGCTCAGATCTCTATGACACTTCACATATGTATAATAGAAAAATACTAATAATAACCACAAAATGGATGGAAAGAGTGCATTAGCCTGAACACATGTACAAATAAAGCCAAGAACCATCCAGGAATATTGATAAAAACAATCAGTGAAACAGTTAACAACCCCCCCCCCCCTCCCCGATTTGGAATGTACCAGATAATTTGCACCACTCGTTATAGTCACGTTGCTGTAAAAAAAACAAAACTTTATGGCATCCTTTCCTATCTAAGCTTCTACTCTTGGGGCGCACATTAAAAAGGGTGCCTGGAAAAAAAGGACACGTGGTGTAGCCAAAATGTAATTATTTTTGTCAATAACAATATTTTATGGTTTCTTGTAATAAAAAAAATCTTATTGTTTATAACACTGAAAACTATAATATATGTATAATCGTTATAATTGTATAATCTTGTGTATAACCTTCATTTATCATTTCTTCATGTAATAAAATCTGAAAATATTGTTTATAACAATGAAATAAATATATAAGTACATTCGTAATAACTTTAGTAAAACATTAGTAAATATGACTAACTTTTTATTACAGCTACACCTAACCCTATTCTCACACCAGGGCTGTGGAGTCGGTACAAAAATCCACCGACTCCGACTCCTCAGTTTAGGATTCCTCCGACTCCGACTCCTCTAATTTGCATATTACAATCTTGTTGATTGAAAGTCTGTAACATGAAATTTGTCTCTTAACTGCTAAGAATTTTAAAAGACAACTGAAGTGAGAAGGATATGGAGACTGCCATATTTATTCCCTTTAGTCAGACTAAAACTAGTCCTTGGTAAGAGTACTTGTAAAAGGTACAGACCAGAACAAAGAACATCTATCAGGCCCTAGGCAATGTAACTGTGGGTACATGTTATGCTCAATACACCATACAAACTTGGTTGTACAGATTTACCAAATCTATGTAGTATAAACGCCAACAGATTGAAAATACCTGGAATGATTGATTGGATAAGCTCTTATACTACATGAAAGTGGTAAGATTGTACAACCAAGATTGTATGGTGTGTGTTGAGCCTAAGAGTGATGTGCAGGTACTCTGCAGGGGAATAAGGAGATTCTTCCTCTATTACACATTCTTCATGCATAATCTGAACATGGATCAGGCCCTAGGCAATGTGACTGTGGGTACATGTAAGAGTGATGTGCAGGTACTCTGAAGGGGAATAAGGAGATTCTTCCTCTATTGCACATTCTTCATGCACAATCTGAACTAGGTTTATGGGTGATAGACAACACCTCTGTGTTTAATGTGCACAACATTCTCAGTGGATTCCCTGCAGCTCTGTGGAGAGTGTATATGTAGAGTATTGTACTACTGTGTAACAAAGTAAACCTGAGACAGATGAAATTAAAGTTTTATACATGCCTGGGGCTTCCTCCAGCCCCCTTCAGGCTAATCAGTCCCTCGCTGTCCTGCTCCGCCACCTGGATCTTCTGCTATTATTATTATTATTATTTAGTATTTATATAGCGCCGACATATTACGCAGCGCTGTACAGTGTGTGTATATATATATATATATCTTGTCACTAACTGTCCCTCAAAGGAGCTCACAATCTAATCCCTACCATTGCCATATATCTATATTATGTAGTGTAAGTACTGTAGTCTAGGGCCAATTTTTTTAGGGGGAGCCAATTAACTTATCTGTATGTTTTTTGGAAGGTGGGAGGAAACCGGAGTGCCCGGAGGAAACCCACGCAGAGACGGAGAGAATATATAAACTCTTTGCAGATAGTGCCCTGGCTGGGAATCGAACCAGGGACCCAGCGCTGCAAGGCGAGAGAGCTAACCACTACGCCACCGTGCTGCTATGAGTCCAGGTACTTGAGCCAGTTTGACGTAGTGCGCATTCACACACTCTGCCACCAGGAGCGTACTACACCTGCGCAGCACTATTGCGCAGGTGCAGAACGCTCCTTGCTGTGGAAGCTGCATGCGGCTGGACTGCGCTAACTGGCTGAATTACCAGGACTCATAGCAGAAGATCCAGGTGTTGGAGTTGGACAACGAGGGACTGATTAGCCTGAAGGGGGCTGGAAGAAGCACCAGGTATGTATAAAACTTTCTTTAACCGTCATCCGGGACAACAGGAGATCCGGTCCCTCCTCCGGATCTGGGAAACGATCAATCAAGAAGCATTAAAAGCCCCCGCCCACCCTCATTCCTCAGTTCATCTGTGTTTCCCTCCAGGAAACACCTTCAAGAAGCAGCTCCCGTTTATTATTTTTATTACCTTACCGGAGGGTTAGGTGGTTTTCCGAGGGACAGGCCTGGTCGATTTTCCGGAGGGGATTCCTGTGGGGCCTGTCTTTCTTTTGGGAGAAATGCGCTTTGGTGGAGGTGAACAGCGCTTTTTCACCCTCCTGCCTTTTAGACGCCGGCTCACGGCTATAGCTCTAGCGTCTATTACCGCCGCAGTAGTTCCGGGTTTCTGACGTCAGCCGCAGGAGGAGGGACGGGCGCACTGACGTCATCCGTGGCGCGGCGGAAAGGGGAGGATAAAGCGGAGGACCAGGAAGGAGGAAGTGAGTCCTGGCGTCCTCCGCACACACACACAGACCGGCATGGAAGGCCAAGCAGCGGCAAAGCCTTCTGGACAGTCCCAGACCCAAGCGGCAGCTTCCGGTGGGGTGAGTCCTCCGTTCTGGAGGTGGTTTGTCTTCATTTTCGGTCTGAGTAAGTGCTCTTACAATTGCCTTTTATATATTTTATTATAGGCAAAAGCTGAGCCCAAAACTTCTGCTACAGCCCCAGAGAGGAAATATAAGAGATGTGGTTTTTGTAGCATTAAGATTCCATTGGAAGCTCCTAAAAATGCCTGTCAGGCTTGTATAGATACATTAGTGGCTTCAGAAACTTCTAATATTTTGAAAGGGGTTATGGAATCTGTAAATGTTAGAATGCAGGAAACATTGGATAAGTTTAAAGAATCTTTTGTTCCTCCTACCCCTGAACCTTTACCTGGTTCTTCCTCGACTTTTTTCCCGGGCCCTTTTGGGGGTTCTTCTCAGCAGTCTTCCTTATCGGATATTTTAGGAGCTGAGGAGGGGGAAGAAATTGAAGAGGGGGAAGAAGAGGGGGAGGGGCAGTCAGAGGTGATATCCCTTGAAGAGGGGGAACACCCAGAGTCTGATTCTGAGTCTGAACATTTACTTAAAACTCAGAGATTTCTGTTTTCACCCGATGAATCTTCTGAGTTACTTAAAGAGTAACTGTCAGGCTGCAGAAGCTAATTTAAACCTCTAGTCTCCTGTGTTAAACAGTTTAGAAGGAAGCCAAAAAGACATTACTGAAGATAAAGATCTCTCTTACCTTTGATGTATGCTTATCAGAAAAGCTTAGAGCTAAGCAGGACGCAAGCCGCATAACATACTGCAAAGCATTCTGGGGCCCTCCTCTCGGCTGCTAAGGAGAAGACGGGATCAAGTTTCAGCAGCTTCTAAAACTCAGTCCAGCCACACGCTATTGTTCCTAGCCACATGGCTCATTAATATTCACTGCACACTGTGTTATTCTGTACGAGCTCCTCTGTGATCAGAAGCAGGCAGGACATGACGACACATTTGGCTTCACAAACATGGAACCTGCCATGAGCTGTCAGGAGCATCATTCTCTGCATATACTATATACAAATTCTGTGAAATCCAAACGTGGACAGTGAAATGCATATGTAATGTAAGTACAGCCAATCTTTAGCTACTGATATATGTGTTTATTTTCTCTGAGACCCTATACCTAACAGCTCCTCTTTAAAGCAGTTTATGCTACGGAGCAAATTAAAGAGACAGTGGCTGAACTAACTCCGCAAGATCGGGTTTATTCGGGTTTAGCTAGGCCCGCAGGGAGGGTGTTTCCTATTCACAAATCATTACAGGAAATCATTTCCTCTCAATGGGAAAACCCGGAGAAAAGATTGTTTATTCCCAAGTCTTCTAAAAGGAAATATCCTTTCTCTCAATCGGACATTGATAAGTGGATCAAATGTCCCAAATTAGATGCTGCATTGGCAAAATATTCAAAAGATTCAGATTTGTCATTTGAGGATGCAGGGACCCTAAAGGACCCTATGGATAAAAGGGTGGAGGGTCTTCTTAAAAAGGCTTGGGAGTCAGCAGCCTTCGGTTTCCTTCCTGGGATTTCAGCCACGTGTATTTCTCGTAATTTAAGAATCTGGATGGATAATTTGATTTCTCAGATTGGGAAAGGGGCCCCGCCTAAGGATTATGCGACCTCTTTGCCGGTTGTTCTCAGGGCAGTTGCTTTTTGGCGGACGCAATTACTGAGATGGTTCGTATCACAGCTCGCACGACGGCTCTTATTAATTCTGCTAGAAGAGCGATATGGCTGAAAACCTGGGAGGGGGACTTGACTTCCAAGAATAGACTATGTTCTATTCCCTTTGAGGGTAATCTTCTGTTTGCAGAACGAGATAAAACATTATCTAATTCCGCTCCAGAGAAGGGGAAACCATTCCCTAATAAAAAGAAGGTCTTTAAGGGTAAAAGACCCTTTGTAGCCAAAAAGACAGCCAGCGATTCAAGTTCAGGGCCTAATAAAAATCGGACGGTGCAGCGTAAATGGTCCTTTCCTAGGGGTAAAGGGAAAGGCACCTTTACTCTTGGAAATTCTAACCCTACTAAACAGAACAAATGACGTTCTGCCAGTGGGGGGCAGGTTAAAGTTTTTTCTGACAGAATGGGAGAGATTATCTCCCGATCCCTTTGTTTTGCAAATCATCAAGCGGGGTTACCGTCTTCAATTTTCAGTTCCCCCCCCCCCCCCCCCCACAGAAAATTTGTGAACCAGATTCCAAGAGACCCTGGAAAGGCTCTGGGTCTAGATTCAGAAATGTCAAGTTTTTTTGTTGAAGAAAGTAATAATTCAGGTTCCTCAGATAGAGGAGTTCCAGGGTTATTATTCACACGTTTTTCTAGTAAAGAAAGCAAACGGAAATTTTCGTTTCATTCTGAATCTAAAATCTCTCAATCCGTTCTTAGTGTACAAAAGGTTCAGGATGGAGAGCATTTACTCTGTGAGGGCTCTCCTCCAGGGCAACGAATTTTTTATTTCAATAGATCTTCAGTTTCAAGCTCTACCTTTCGGCATTGCATCAGCCCCTCGAATTTTCACCAAGGTACTTGCCGAGGTGATGAAGGAGCTAAGACTGCAGGGGATTTCAGTAGTCCCTTATTTGGACGATCTCCTGGTGTTTGCACAGACAGAAGACTTGATTCTGGCACACAGGGAAATCGTTTTATCCACTCTGACGCGTGTGGGTTGGATAATATATTATGCCAAGTCAGCTTTGACCCCTGTTCAAAGGATTACCTTTTTAGGATACCAGATAGACTCCAAATTACAAAAGATTTTTTTGCCTCAGGAGAAAGTGCTGAAGATCCAGTCACAAGTAGAACAGATGTTGGGGCTGGAGGAGTGCTCTCTGCGTCTCATTATGAGACTTCTGGGTCTGTTCACAGCCACAATTCCGGCTGTTGTTTGGGCTCAGTTTCACGGCAGGCTGTTACAGGAGGTTCTGTTGACAAATTGGGACAAGTCCCAGGATTCTCTGGATCTGCGGATTTCCATTCCAGATCCAGTGAAGACCAGTCTGGAATGGTGGTTACAGCAGGAAAATCTGCAAAGGGGGAGATGGTGGAGACAAAGAAATCCAATAAAGATTTTCACAGATGCGAGTTCTTGGGGCTGGGGTGCAACAGCTCTGGGACAACATGCACAAGGCTCCTGGCCTCAGGACATAAGAGTAAAATCGTCCAATTTCAGAGAACTCAGGGCGGCCTGGGAAGCACTTCTAGCATTTCGAGAAATGATAGAAGGGAACCATGTGTTAATTTTTTCCGACAATATTACGACGGTGGCCTTTTTGGCAAAACAGGGAGGAACCAGGTCCAGGGACCTGATGTTTCTTTCCTCACAAATCTTCGGCTGGGTAGAACACAGGATACTATCTTTGTCTGCAGTCCATATAAAGGGTACGTTGAATCTGGAAGCAGATTTTTTGAGTCGGCAACAGATAATCCAGTCAGAATGGAGTCTCCATCCGGAGGTGTTTCATTCGATCTCGGAGTTATTCGGCACGCCAGAAATAGATCTCTTTGCGACTTCAGAGAATGCAAAGGTGGATCAATTTTTCTCCCTGCACAGGAGCCCAGGATCTCTGGGATTGGACGCACTCAGTCTCCCATGGCAATACAATCTATGTTATGCCTTCCCTCCACTAGTTCTAATACCTCAGGTTTTGGTAAAACTACAAAGAGAAAAGGTGAGATTGGTCTTAGTGGCCCCAAGATGGCCAAAAAGACCCTGGTATGCGACCCTGTTGAGGTTGTCGGAGAGAGATCCTTTTCCTCTTCCAGATCGACAGGACCTGTTGAGGCAGGGTCCTCTGTATCATCCCAAGCCCCAGTTATTCAAACTGGCAGCCTGGCTCCTGAGAGGGTAATTCTGAGAAAGAAGGGTATTTCAGAGAAGGTTATTGAAATTCTCATGAAGTGTAGGAAGCCAGTAACTCAGAAGATTTATCGGAAGGTCTGGAAAGTTTTTTTTATCATGGTGTACTTCTAAAGACAAGGATTGTAGTCTGACTAGTTCAGTTCTAGATTTCCTTCATGATGGGTTCGAGATGAAGCTGGCACCCAGTACCCTGAAGGTCCAATGCTCAGCGCTGTCTATCTTATTAGACAGGCATCTAGCTCAGGAGGAGTTAGTAAAAAAATTTTTTAAAGCGATTCAAAGATCGACTCCGGTTAGACAAAAGATTTTTCCTCAATGGGATTTGCCCTTAGTTCTCAATCATCTCGTTAGGCCTCCTTTTGAGCCTATCGACAAAATTGACATTAAGCTCCTTTCCTTTAAATTAGCTTTTTTGATAGCTATAACATCGGCAAGGAGACTAGGGGACCTACAAGCATTGTCAATTAAAGATCCCTTTTTGGTAATATGTCCAGATTGTGTTCGGTTAAGATTAGACCCATTTTATATTCCGAAGGTTTCTTCGGAGTTTCATCGTACTCAGGAGATTGTTTTGCCCTCTTTTTGTGATAGACCTTCCAACGACAGGGAAAGGGAGTTTCATTGTTTGGATGCGAAACGCACTCTTGTAGCATACCTGACTAGGACCAGGGAGTTCAGGAAGTCGAATAATTTATTTATACTATATACAGGTAAAAAGAAGGGGCAGCAAGCATCAAAACAAACTATAGCTAGATGGATTAGGCAGACTATAATCTTGGCCTATCAGACTAGTAACTGTCCAGTACCTACCAATGTCAAAGCCCATTCCACACGTTCCTTATCCACATCTTGGGCTGAAAGAGCAGGGGCAACTATACAGCAGATCTGTCAAGCAGCAACCTGGTCGACGACATCCACATTCATCAAGCATTATAGAGTGGATGTGCTATCTCAGCAAGACCAGTCGTTTGGCAGAAAGGTGCTCCAAGCAGTTGTCCCTCCCTAGGTGAGAGTTTTTGTCTTTTAAAAAAGACTTCTTGTCTATCTCTCCTGTTGTCCCGGATGACGGTTAGAGAAATACTCCTATTAGACCTACCGGTAATGGAGTTTCTAAGCGTCTTCCGGGACAACGCCTATAACCCGGCCCTTGCTGGGTACACCTTTCTATTTTTCGCCCTATACTAGTTAGAGGAATCACTGTTGGGTGTATATATTTTTCTGCTATCTTCATTTCTGGTGGTTTCTAGTAGGTTTTACTTATGGATGCACTGAGGAATGAGGGTGGACGGGGGCTTTTAATGCTTCTTGATTGATCGTTTCCCAGATCCGGAGGAGGGACCGGATCTCCTGTTGTCCCGGAAGACGCTTAGAAACTCCATTACCGGTAGGTCTAATAGGAGTATTTTCTTTTCATCCTTCTCAGGTACCATTTAATTTGTAGTCACCAAACCAAATTTTAACAACATATCAAATTATTTGATTTCATGAGCAAAGAGTACATTTGCATAAATCCGAATCAACGCAGAATTATTTCCATCTCATTGACCATCTCTGTTAGGGACACGGCTACACATCAGGCTTTATACTTACAGCATAGATGTTATTTAGTGTATATATAAGAGATTCCTGTGTACACGTCATATATACAGTCACAATCAATGTGTATATCTGACTTTAAAAATACGGGGACTGCTTTATTGAAGCAGCACAAGTAACTAATTTTGATTGGTTTATTTCATTTTTGTGGACTAAACACAGCTATTACTGTATGTAAAAATTATTTATGATGACTATTATCTGAGAAATAGAACATTTTATCATATTATCTATTTTAATTACAGTTTAAATTCATTAGGAGTCGGTGCATCTTTTCCCGACTTCAACTCCAGGCACCCAAAATTGCCCCGACTCCACGACTCCGACTCCACAGCCCTGTCTCACACAGAACCCTCCCTCTACCTATCCCTAACCCTCATGGTGGGAATACATGGGTCGATCCGGCGGGTGATTAGCCGCCAGATCGGCCCCAGCCGCGTCCCCTCTCGTCCGTGCGGATCGATTGCCACTCGTCCCCGCGGCGCTTCCTTATCAGCGATCGATTCCCTGCCATTGTCCGCCGGCGGGAGTCGAGCGGCTTGATTGGGCCAGCTGAATATTATCAGAAACGTACCGTGTATCCCCAGCATTAGACCCCTGTGGTGGTGCCTAACCATGTACCCCCCTGGTGGTGCCTAACCCTAAGACTCCCCTGGTGGTACCTAAACCTAAGACCCCCCCCCCCCCCCCCAGTAGTGCCTAACCCTAAAACTTCCATATTGTTTATCGAATTATTTTTGTAAATCCATGTATTTAGTTATTTGAGGAATTTTTGCATTTTCCACTATTCCACTAAATATCGTTTTAGTTATAAAACTTTACGTAGATAGATACGATAACTGTAGTGAGTATGTTTGTAAATGCTAATATATGGTAAGTATGTTTGTAAACGTTCTTATTCGCTAAGCACCCAAATTCCCAGTTGGGCACCCATCAAACAATATTTAACATGAGTCAATGTCAGCGCCCTTTTTGTCCATGCGCCCATATTTCCTGGTTCCACTCTTGGACTATGCTGCCAGTCTGATGTCCAGTGGAGGAATTGTAAGCACTCTTTAGAAATTCTGATTCGGTATTCACTTTTCTATATTCACACCATCTACTTACAGTATAGTAGATAAATACTTGCTCTACTTACATAACATATGTTTTGCACTGTCCACATTTTGATTGCATTGAGTTTTATATAGTAAATAAAAAGAATTCTGTTTCTGTCAGTTTCCATTTTGGCATCCCTGTATCTGAAGCCGATCCTGATGTTATTTCCTCCCTTATTCTGTTTCCTCTCCTCTTTTGGATTTAGTATGCTTGCCGGACCTCCTCCCATTCTTCAGACACTCCCACACAGCTCTGCAGTAAGGTTTATTTGTATGGATCGGTTTTCACCTGAGTCACTTTCTCAGCTTCTCAGCACAAGACATATTGGCCAATAAGAGGTGTGGGCAGGGGCATAGAAATAGGGGGTGCAGAGGTTGCGATCGCATCGGGGCCCTCCCTCAACTGCAATATTACCTCTCTTTTGGTCCTGTGCTCATAATAATCACTTCTATAGATAGTTTGAATAGTGGTAATCATTAACAAACTGTTCTCCACCCCTTCTTGCACCTCTGGGCAGGTTTTGGTGCACTGTATCAATTGTTATGTATAGAGTGCTTAGGGGGCCCCAATGTAAAACTTGCATCAGTGCCTACAGCTTCTTAGCTACACCACTGGGTGTGGGAGGGGAAACCGGGAGTGAAAGAAACTTCAGCCAATCAGGCTGCATTAGTTATGTCTGAGGGGAAAAGGGGAGGAAAGTAAAGAAAAGAAAAAAAAAACTAGCATGCAGTGCAACTTCTCTTTTGCAGCAGATGTACCAAATAAGAGCCAGGGGACCTGGTAAATGATATTCTATTGAGAAAAAATGTAAGTGATTTTAAACTTTTGGATTGCCTGGTTAACATCCTTATTTGTTTACCATATAAAATAGAGAATTGATTTTATACCTAATAGTTACACTTTAAAGTGTAACTGTCGGGCATAATATCAAAAATCAATTCTTTATTTTTATCTGGTAAACGAGTAATAAGAATGCTAACCAGGAAGTCCAAAAGTTAAATTCTCTATTACTTTTCTTGTTTATAAATTATCATTCCCCAGTTTACCTGACACTCTTATTTGGTACGTTGCCGCACAAAGAAAGTTGCAGTGCATTCTGGGTTGTCAATTCTTGGTTCTTTATTTCCCCTCAGACTTAACTAATGTACAGAAGCAAAAAAGGACAACCCAGCATGCCCTGCAACTTCCTTTTTGCGGCAATGTACCAAATAAGAGTCAGGTAAACTGGGGAATGATCATTTATAAACGAGAAAAGTAATAGTGATTTTAACTTTTGGATTGCCTGATTAGCATCCTTATTACTTGTTTACCAGATAAAAATAAAGAATTGATTTTTAATTTTATGTCCGACAGTTACACTTTAAAGAGGAATTGCAAGGAGAGGGAAATGTTTTATAAAACAAAGGAAAAAGAAGTGTGTTATGAGGAGAAAAAGTGATAAGCAAAAGAGAAAATCATCTTACTCTGTTGGTGTGGTGTAGAAAAAAATGCATCCTGCAGCATGGGAGGAATCATGTTTACTACTGGCATGCAGAGCTAGAGGGTTTTCATTTGTATTCCCTTAGTTACATAGTTATTTTGGTTGAAAAAAGACATACGTCCATCGAGTTCAACCAGTACAAAGTACAACTCCAGCTTGCTCCCTCACATATCCCTGTTGATCCAGAGGAAGGCGAAAAAACCCTTACAAGGCATGGTCCAAATAGCCCCAAAAGGGAAAAATTCCTTCAGACGCCCCTTCTTTTCTTATATAGATACCCAAGTTTATCCAGATCGATTAGTGTCCTGTTTCACACTGAAATTTGCTGCAAAATCCATGCTATTATGCCAGAACTCCATTTGCAATTATGTTCAGGGAGTAATTCTTGTTCTCTGAATGAGAATCACAATGCAGTTGCCGCAATTTTCAGTGTGAAACAGACGGATTTTCACACTGCTATTTTCTGCTCTTTCTCTGCTCTCCACTAGGCTGCTATGCTAGATCTGCGCCTGATTCCTGTGCTGCTGCTATTTCACTGCTCTCCACTGGGCTACTATGCTTCAGCTGAGTTTGATCCTGTGTCTGATGACATTTTTTACAGTATCAGATTAAGGTCCTGAGATTTAAGCTTTGATATCATGCCTCCTACACACTCCAAATTGCAGCCCCCCCAGTCCTAATGGTTCCTGAGATGGGATATATCAAAACTATCTTGTGAATGTAAAGGGGGGGCTCTGGGGGCTCAAGCACCCCCCCCCTTTTAAAATACCCATTGAAAGGCCCCTTTGACTGCAAAAAATAAGTCCCACCCCTGGTCGCGATAAGCTCCACCCTCTGTATGTGGCAGTTCCCTTACCGATGCCTAACCTTAACCTCACCCCCAAGCCTAACTTTAAAGCCCCCCCCCCCCCACACACACACACTTTATCCTTAAAGGGAACCTTAATGGAGGCTTAAAAAAATAAAGTTTTACTTACCTAGGGCTTCCACCAGCCCCCTGTACATGTCCTGTGCTGTCACTCACAGATCGTCCTGTCCCCCGCCGTGGATCAGTTTCATTTTCAGTGTGCCTTGATCATGCTCCTGTACCTCTGGCTGTCCTGCGCATGTGCACTATGCATACGCACATATTAGACACACAAATTTCACATTATAGACGCATTTTATTATGGTGTCTATGGGGTGCCTAAGTTTCTTCCAATTAGCGGGTGCCCGAATTTCCCACTTCACATCTCACCAACTCCCTACATCCATTGATCTTTACTTTTTACAACGGATTAGTATAAAAATCTGTTGTCTTTAATTGCAGGTAAGGTTTTGTGTGTCTTTGTATTGCTTCCTCTGTAGTTGTGGTAACTGTTTATGAAGAAGTGTTGTTAGCTGTTGTGCAGTGTTCAGATAAGAATGTCATCTGGCATTGGCTAGTGTGTGTAGGCCAAACATAAGACAAAGCCATTCTTTATATAAATTACTGCAACCCACATGTTTGGCCTCATAGATCAGCGCGAGCTGGTGACGGCGCATACATAACTAAAAAGGTGAATACGTTTTTGTTTCCCACAAATAAAAATTACATACCATTTCTTCCATTCCTAGTTTGTCATTTGCGCACAGGTCTGCAGTCATCATTGAATGAATAAGATAAATGCTGTTTAGGTCAAATTGTTGCTTAGGTATAGGGATTTTTCCCTTTCTGAATCATATCCACCCACATACCACTTTTTTTCTGTTTTATATGAGTGTTCTCATGACGGCATACTTGATTCTTTAAAAAGTTATATATTTGTCATCCTTACATGTAACATTTGACAGCAGCGGAAATGAAGTAATTGTTTCAAACAAAAATCCTTATCGGGTGTTAGTTACTCTTAAAGTGAACTTGAAGCAGCCCTAAGGTAAAAGAAAAAAAAAAGATACTTTGCTAAGAAGATCCCCCAGAGGCTTCCCCATCCTCCTCCAGACCACCATGGCTGCCTGGGATCCTCCTGAAGAATGCAGGAGTTCTTACTGTGCAGGCATGGCAATACTCGTGCAGGCCCAGTATGGTCACACGCATGCATGAAGAGGAGCACGTTCACGATCAGAAGTCTCACAAGGGATATTTATTTGAAATATAACAGTTGCCCTCTCAGTGCTGTCTCAGTGCTCACAATCTAATCCCTACCATGGTCATATGTCCATCGTAGTCCAGGGCCAATTTACACTGCGTTGCAAATTGTATTTGTGTCATAAAGATTAAATAATTTGTTTTTCAATTAAGCTAAATGGATGGTATTGTGTCTCAGGGCTCTTTTGATCACTAAAATCAATCTTCTGATAACTAGTTTGCCAGGTGAGGCCAATTAAAGGAAAAACGAATAAAAAGGGTGTTCCACATTTATTAAGCAGACCATTATTTTCAAGCAATATGAGGAAAAAAAACATATCTCCGCTGCCGTGAAGAGTGAAATAGCTGAATGCCTTGGAAAGGTATGAAAACCTCAGATATTTCATAAAAGCTTAAGAGTGATCATTGTACTGTTGAGAGTTGTGACTGACTCATAGTACACAAAAGTTTTTACAGATAAAGGCAAAATGAGGAAGGTTTCTGCTAGAGAAATACATTGGATTTAGAGAGCAGCTGCTAAAATGCCATTACAATGCAGTAAACCGGTCTTTGAAGCTGCTGGTGCCTCTGGAGTTTGCAAGCATCAGGGTGCAGGATCCTCCAGAGGATTGCAGTTATGCATAAACCTTCTATTCGGCCACCCCTAACCAATGCTCACAAGCAGAAATGGCCCAGAACTACATGACAAAAAAATTTCAAATAGTCTTATTTACTGTCAAATGTCATGCAACCCTGGATGGTCACCATGTCCCAACAAGGCTGCAACGTCAGTAAGGAGGTCGCAGAGTCATGTTTCGGGCCAGAATCATGGGGAGAGAGCTGGTCAGCCCCTTCAGGGTCCCTAAATGTGTGAAAATTACCTCTGAATACTTTCGTCCATGGTACAAAAAGAAGAGCCGTATTTTCAATGATAAAATCATCTTCATCCCATCTGGCACCAGGAGACTTCAATGATCCCCCAAGGTACTCTGCTGCTACCCCTCTCCACCACTGCCAACCATTACCTGCCTGCTTCCCTCTCTGTCACCTTGCCTGCTTGCTGCCCTCTCTGTCACCTTGCCTCTTGGAGGGTGTCCATTGCCTGTCGGCACGCTGCCCTCTCTGTCTGTTGGTGCCCTCATTGAGGCCACCCTGCTTACCCACTGGCAGTTGCCCCCCCCCCTCCCCACATCAGAGTGCCCCACATCGGTATGGCTGCCCATTACCCCCCTTCACCACACCTCATGCCTCGCACTACCTACACCAGGTCGCAGCTCACCCTCTGGGAATCCAGCTGCTGTACCCTCCCTGAGGGTGGCCTTCTCTACAACTCTGTCTGGAACCACATCCAGAAAATCACCAACTCTGACCCACCAGCCCATTCTGGTCAGCGCCGTAGGGGTTGCCGCGCAGGTGCTCTTGTGAGGCTGAGAAAAAGGTGTCTGCGCTCAGCCATTCCCTCGGCCCTCCTGGCGAACGTCCGCTCCCTCCCCAACAAGTTGGATGAACTTCGCCTTATCAGTAACAAAAGGGAGCTCGGCAACAATACCCCAGTCATCTGCTTCACGGAAACGTGGCTGCAGGAGGACATCCCAGACAACGCCCTCCTCCTCCCAGGCTTCAACATTATACGTGCAGACCGCGATCCCTCCCTCTCGGGGAAAAAGAAAAGTGGGGGAATCTGTTTCTATGTCAGCTCTGTATGGAGTCCAAGCACGTCATTACTAGCCAAAAAGTGCACCCCGAACCTAGAGATGGGCCGAACGGTTCGCCGGCGAACGGTTCCCGGCGAACTTCGGTGGTTCGCGTTCGCCTCCCGCAGGCGAACGTTTCCGGAAGTTCGGTTCGCCCCACAATGCACTATGAGAGTCAACTTTGACCCTCTACATCACAGTCAGCAGGCCCAGTGTAGCCAATTAGGCTACACTAGCACCTGGAGCCCCACCCCCCTTATATAAGGCAGGCAGCGGCGGCCATTACGGCCACTCGTGTGCCTGCATTAGAGAGAGTAGGGCGAGCTGCTGTCTGTCTCTCATAGGGAAAGATTAGTTAGGCTTAGCTTTTCCTGGCTGCATACCTGTTCAGTGATCCTGCCACTGCATACCTGTTCTGTGAACCCACCCACCACTGCATACCTGTTCAGTGATCCTGCCACTGCATACCTGTTCTGTGAACCCACCCACCACTGCATACCTGTTCAGTGATCCTGCCACTGCATACCTGTTCTGTGAACCCACCCACCACTGCATACCTGTTCAGTGATCCTGCCACTGCATACATGTTCTGTGAACCCACCCACCACTGCATACCTGTTCAGTGATCCTGCCACTGCATACCTGTTCTGTGAACCCACCCACCACTGCATACCTGTTCAGTGATCCTGCCACTGCATACTTGTTCAGTGATCCTGCCACTGCATACCTGTTCTGTGAACCCACCCACCACTGCATACCTGTTCAGTGATCCTGCCACTGCATACCTGTTCTGTGAACCCACCCACCACTGCATACCTGTTCAGTGATCCTGCCACTGCATACCTGTTCTGTGAACCCACCCACCACTGCATACCTGTTCAGTGATCCTGCCACTGCATACCTGTTCAGTGATCCTGCCACTGCATACCTGTTCTGTGAACCCACCCACCACTGCATACCTGTTCAGTGATCCTGCCACTGCATACCTGTTCTGTGAACCCACCCACCACTGCATACCTGTTCAGTGATCCTGCCACTGCATACCTGTTCAGTGATCCTGCCACTGCATACCTGTTCTGTGAACCCACCCACCACTGCATACCTGTTCAGTGATCCTGCCACTGCATACCTGTTCAGTGAACCCACCCACCACTGCATACCTGTTCAGTGATCCTGCCACTGCATACCTGTTCTGTGAACCCACCCACCACTGCATACCTGTTCAGTGATCCTGCCACTGCATACCTGTTCTGTGAACCCACCCACCACTGCATACCTGTTCAGTGATCCTGCCACTGCATACCTGTTCTGTGAACCCACCACTGCATACCTGTTCTGTGAACCCACCACTGCATACCTGTTCTGTTCAATGGACCCGCCACTGCATACCTGTTCTGTTCAGTGGACCTGCCACTGTATACCTGTTTAGTGAACCCGCCACTGCATACCTGTTCTGTTCAGTGAACCCGCCACTGTATACCTGTTCTGTTCAGTGAACCCGCCACTGCATACCTGTTCTGTTCAGTGAACAGTTTGGTGTGTCAGTGTGAAGCAGTACCTTAATTACACTCCCTGTTTGATGTATACACATGCAAGATGTTTTAAAGCACTTTAGGCCTGTCATTTAGCATTCAATATGATTTCTGCCCTTAAAACGCTGCTTTGCGTCAAATCCAGATTTTTCCTGGGGACTTTTGGCGTGTATCCCACACCGCCATGCCCCCCTCCAGGTGTTAGACCCCTTGAAACATCTTTTCCATCACTTTTGTGGCCTGCATAATTATTATTTTTTTTCAAAGTTCGCATCCCCATTGAAGTCTATTGCGGTTCGCGAACCTAAAATCGGAGGTTCGGCCCATCTCTACCCGAACCTCGAACTACTACTCATCAATTGCAAGCCTTCATACTCACCCAGAGAGTTCACCTCCTACGTCATCGGGGGCGTGTACATTCCCCCCGATGCCGACGTCAAATCTGCTCAACGGGACCTCAGCGACATCATCATGCAGTGGGAGACGTCCCTTCCAGACTCTCTGTTTATCATTATGGGCGACTTCAACAAAGCCAACCTCCGGCGCGAGCTTCCACGCTACCACCAGCACGTGGTCTGCCCCACCAGAAACGCTAGCACTCTAGACCACTGTTATACCCCTCTAAAGGACGCCTACAAGGCCGTCTCGTGGGCAGCTCTCGGTTCCTCTGACCACTGCCTCATCCATCTGGTTCCAACCTACAGACGGCGCCTGGAGTCAGCGAAACCAGCCCAGAAGTCCACTAAAGTGTGGTCTAACGAAGCCAAACTCCAACTCCAGGCGTGTTTTGACTGCACGGACTGGAAGGCGCTGGAATCACCCGACCTAGATGAGTGGGCCGATGCGGTCTCATCCTACATCAGCTTCTGTGAGGAATCCTGTGTACCCACCAAGTCCTTTAAGATCTACCCTAACGACAAACCGTGGTTCTCAAGCAAGCTGCGCCAACTGCGGAAACGTAAGGAAGTCGCCCACAAGTCTGGCTCCCTGGAGGACTTCAGAGCGGCAAGGAACTCCCTCAACAAGGAACTGCGCACCGCTAAACGGTCTTATGCTGAAAGGATTCAGAACAATCTCCGCTCAAACGAACCTCGGGCTGTCTGGAAGGGCCTGAAGGCTGCCACCGGCTATAAGCCCCCACCCCAACAGGCTACTCCCTGCCCCAAGCTAGCCGAGGATCTCAGCAACTTTTATTGCAGGTTTGAGGCTCCGGGTACCTCTGGGGAGCTGCCGACTCCTTCTGCCCGCCCCTCTTCCCCTGAGAGCTTGGAACCCAGCTGGAGCACATGCCCGTCCCCGACAGTATCCGAGGCCGATGTTCTGCACCTGTTGTCCTCCGTGAACGCCAGGAAAGCATCCGGCCCTGGCGGTGTGTCACCTGCATGTCTGAAGTCCTGCTCACGTCAGCTAGCCCCCGTCCTGACCTCTATCTTTACCAGGTCCCTCACCGAAGGGAAAGTCCCTACCTGCTTCAAGGACTCCATCATCATTCCTGTCCCGAAAAAGCTTGGCGCTTCTGACTTAAATAACTTCAGGCCTGTGGCCTTAACATCAGTGGTCATGAAGACCTTTGAAAGAGCGGTCCTGCCGCTGCACAAGTACGCTACCCTGGACCGACTGGATCCTCTCCAGTTCGTGTATAGGGCAAACAGGTCCACTGACGATGCCATTAACATCGGCCTGGAGTTTATCACTGACCACCTCGACAGGCCGAACTCATACGCTAGAATTCTCCTCCTGGACTTCAGCTCAGCCTTTAATACTATCTGTCCCCGGATTCTGCACGACAACCTCACAGAGCTAAATGTCCATCCAACCCTTGGTCTCTGGATCATAGACTTCCTCTCGAACAGGTCCCAGGTTGTTAAGCTAGGTGACATATCCTCCAGACCCAGAGTGACCAACACTGGAGCCCCTCAAGGCTGTGTCTTGTCACCATTCCTGTTCTCTCTATACACGAATAACTGTATATCCACAGAGGACTCTGTCAAAATCATCAAATTTGCGGACGACACCACAATTATTGGCCTCGTCAGTGAGAACGACGAGCAGGCTTACCCCAAGGAGGTGGACAGAATCTGCAATTGGTGCCGCGAGAACGGGCTGGTTCTCAACACGGCCAAAACAGTGGAGATGGTCATTGATTTCAGGAAGCATGCCAGCATCCCTCCCCCGATATACATTGAGGGCACTGAGGTCGCTAGGGTTCCCAGTGTCCGCCTTCTGGGAACAACCATCTCTGATGACCTGACCTGGAGGGCAAACACTACCGCAACCCAGAGGAAAGCGCAACAAAGACTCTTCTTCCTTCGCCAATTAAAGAAGTTCGGCATGGCCCATGAACTTCTGAGGTCCTTCTACTCAGCTACAATCGAGTCGGTCCTCTGCTTATCCATTCTGGTCTGGTTTGCTAGCTGCACCGCCAGCGACAGATATAAACTCCAGAGGGTCATCAGCTCAGCGGAGAGGATTATCGGAAAACCCCTCCCCCCTCTAGATCTCATCTATAACACCAGACTGCGTAATAGAGCACTGAAAATTGTGGGCGACCCCTCTCATCCTGGTCACAGGTCCTTCAGCCGGCTCAAACTGGGCCGGAGGTTTCGGTCCATCCCTGCTAAGACCACCAGGCGCATAAACACTTTTTTTCCCACAGCCGTTAGACTCTTGAACTCTTCCCACCCCTCCAACCCCCCCACCCTGCTGCCATCTACGGCCTAAGACCTGACTTTGGCTGCGGCCGCTCTTGCTTGCTTGCTTACTGCTGGCCTAGTTGTACTAGTTTCACTACCCTCTGCTACACACTGTAATTCCTGATGGAACTGTAACTGCGCTACTGCAAATGTTGTATTACTCCTGTTCTGTTGTATCGCTCGTGTTCTGTTGTACTTCTCTGCATTATTTTGCTGTTGTTGTATTATTACTATCTCTGTGTTATTACTAACTCTGCGCTACTACTATCTGCGCCAATCAATGTGCCAAACCCAATTCCGGGCAGGTCCAACCGTGCTTGGCGAAATAAATTCTGATTCTGATTCATGCATGACAATGTACTATTTCATGCTGCAAGGATTACCTTTTGCGTCACTGACTGCTCTATTGGAACAAAAGGAGAGAAACTCATGGTGTGCCCCCACCTCCCCTTACATCAATCCTATTGAGAACCTTTGGAGCATCCTCAAGCAAAAGATCCATGAAAGTGGGAGGCAGTATACATCCACACAGCACCTCTGAGAGGCTCTCCAACAAGTTCAATGAACGCAAGAATTGTAAACTTCTATGAAATAAGGGGTCCTGTGTTTGTGTAACTTGACCTGTTAAGATGTTTTTGATTGAAATAGCTTTTTATTTCAGTAAATGTGACCTCCTATTGCTGCAACAAATGATCATTTTCAGTTCTTTACGACTTATAAAATGTTTTGAAACTCTGTTGTGAGTAATAATTTGGAACAGTGCATTTTAGATTATTTTTGAAAAACATACCGTTATCATTAGGGGGACTGTTCAGTAACATTTGAATTATACTCGCATCAACTATTCGACTATATTTGCATCAACTATTCAGGAAAATCTGAGAAAAATATAATGTGCGTAATAATTTGGTATGTGGTGTAAAGGGAGACCAATGAATTTATCTTTATGACATGGGGCTGGATAGTGTACTGGTTAAGGGCTCTGCCTTTGACATGGGAGACCAGGGTTCGCATCCTGGCTAGGGTTAGTACCTATTCAGTAAGGAGTTCAAGACAAGACTTACACTGCAGCGTGGCCTCTTTAAGGGGTCCCAGTGGCTGCAGCTTTTGAGCGCTTTGAGTCTAATAGGAGAAAAGCGCTATACAAAATGTTCGGATTATCGGATGTTTGAGAACATACAAGATTCTTCCATGCCTAAGACAGAGTGCCTGTGACCTAGTCTTACCAGGTATATGAAACAAGCTCACATGCCAAACATGTGTCCTAATTGTTAGTGACTTATACTAATGACTTTCTGTGCAGTTGTTATCATTCATGTGGTGCTGCTTTGCAAAGAAAGAATATAGTCACAAACATTTGTCATCTATAAAGGCTGTTAAAAGTAAAAAAAATGGACAGGAACTGTTCGCATCTGTCACACTTGCATAATCTTCATAGTAATTCACTCCGAAGTCACCAGATGTGAAATTGTTTTACACAGCTTTTTGTGCCATTTTTCATCCACTGAAACATTTTTTGTGGTTAATATAATGTTGACATCTGTTTCTAACACTGACTCAGGATATGTCTTAGGTTGGGTTCTCACAAGCTAGGATACAGAAGCGCATCCAAAGTCTTTGTGACTCTTGGACTGAGATCCCTGCCTGCCTTCCAGCAATGCACCAGGGAGGAGACCTACTGGATAAGCAATGTTAGTCACTGGACATGGATAAGAATGCCTTGTCTTTTTGTAGTTGAAGCTTAGACAGCCATATTAAGAGACCAGTGGCAGAGCCTGTGTGGGCCACTGAGACTTGGGCTTTGGTTTTTCAAAATGCTTAATCAAAGCTTTAAGGATAAAGTTATGAAGTTTCATTGGATTGGATAGTAAGTTAAATTATACCTTTTAAAAACTGTCTTTCAAACGTTAAACTGCTTCTCTAGTACTTTGTTATTTTGGCTCAATGAGTGAAGACAGATTGCTTGACTGAAAGGTCCAGAGTAGTACATTTTTCTGTAAAGGGAGAATGCTCTCTGTATCCTTTCAGAATAAATCGTGTATTACTGTGAGTACAGAAGTGGATGTAAGATAAGTTTTTGAAAGTCAATTTAAACTTAAAGGAGAACTTCAAAATAACTTTTGTTGCTTTAGACCAGACCACCGACCTAGAGCCAGGTCCTTCTTTATCTTCTGGCCCGAGAGAGCTGTGTATGAACACATCTACATTGGGCATGCGTTAGTATGGTCCACACATGCCCAGTAGATTCATTTTCTCTGTGCATAAGCACTTCCTTCTACTGGGTGGGCACAGACTTTACTCATGTATACCCACTGTTGATCTGCTAGTTTATGGCCACGCTCCTAGACCAAAGAAGCCTATTCAATCTGCTAGGTTGAACAGGTATAGAGGGTTCCAGCCCAGGATAAGTGGGCTGGAGAAGAATCGGAGAATCGGCTTCCTACTTATGAGGCAAATATGTAACTTTTGTGCTTCAGGATTGTTTTAGAATTGACAATACCCTAATAACCTTAGTACCTCAAGCTTGTTGTTTAGGTATATTTGAGTCAACACATAGTCAAACTTCACTTTGACCACGTTAACCACCTACCTTTCAAAAAGACATGTTTATGTTGCAGATCCTTTGCTTCCTGACACACGATGTTACTAAAATGCCAGTGCACACCATCAAAATTTCCAAATTACATTACAGCAGCACTCTTCTCTTTGACTAAACAGAGATACACCAGTGAGCCAGATGAGCCTATTCCCACCGTACTACTGGTGTATCTCTAGATTTGCCGCACTTCTAGCAATTTCACCAGACTGACTATGTAATGATCACTTTATACTATTAGACTACCCCATTCTTTGGACTGCAGTCATGGAAGTTATGCTGCCTTGCAAGGATATGACTACTTCTTCCTTCTGCTGGATATGACTCAGATTGGTGATTAACTGGGCTGAATGGACAATAAGAAGGTGTAGAACATATTTTTGGTGTGGCTGTATACCTTTTTATGCTTTTAAACCGTCCTTCACTCACGAACTGTGAACCTAGAAAGTTATGCCTCTGAAGAAGCGACCTTGTTATGGGTTGCGAAATGTGCATTAGGCGATTTATACATGACAGACGTGTATTGAGGACTATTGTTATGCTGTATCTTATATGATAATTTATTGATATTGTAATTAAAAGTTATGATTTACGCTTAAACTGATACTAATAGGCATTGAAACCCTCAATTTGTATCTGCTTTTCTATTGTGCAACTACCAGGAATAGAAGGGTGGCTATGTTTATGGTTACCTTTGTGATTATATAACAAACCATTACTATGCCACTAAGAACATTGCTGAAAATGCTCAGGCTGTTAGTTATTCTAAAACTGCAGCTGGCTTAAACCTTAGTTGTTTTTTTTTTTTTTTTACTGTACATGGAGGTACAATTATCCTAAAACCTTATACTGAACTCCCTACAAATTTCATGCAATCTACCATTATGAGAACATACCGTAAGTTCTTGGGCACTCACAATATTACAACCGTTACTTTCTTTTCACTTTCACTCATTTTATAGGGAATACTCAACTGGCTAAAAACTAGTTGAATGGAAAATGCCATGCCAGACACTAAGGTTTACCTGCTAATTTCTATATATTCCACTCTATACTGATTAGGGGTTATTCTGCCACAGAGATTATAAGCAGTTGCTAACCACACCATGACGGCATTAAAAAATTCCAATGTTGTCTTCTGAGGCTGAATGGAATGCCAGTTCTTCAAGTTGACGTAAATTTTTTTGTTGCAGTTTGTATGCAGCTTGCAATTGGACCAACCAAATGTAGTTGCTACTGGTTCATTTCCAAACTGCATACAAATTACAACAACATTTGTATCAACTTAGAAAATAAACATTTTATTGGTCATTCCTGATAGGCTGGCTAAGAAATTATTCGTGAAATTGTTCCGCTTGGTCTACAGTTATGTATTATAGTATTATTTTATACTTTTTTTGATGCGTGCATCTGTTTTGTTTTGTTTTTAGCTTTTTCAGGATTTTCTACAAATACAAAATATGATCCTTACCAAATTAAAGCTGAAATAGCAAGTCGTCGAGACCGGGTACGTAATCACTTGTGACGATTTATATTTAATATTGGGGTTCTTGATTTTATCTGTAGCTAAATATTGGTCATCAGATTGTTAAGGGATGTGGATATGTAGATATGAACAGTGCCACATATTTATATATGTTTTTGAAAATGTTCTTCTGGTTTACAAGTTCTTGTAACAAGTTTAAACTTAGCATTTGGTACACAAGGTTAAATACTATAACATCTATGAATACTTCCCTGTGCTATACTGCAATGGGAATATAAGGTTCCAGCAGGAGGGCAACACTTGTTGGAGGCAATGCTTGGTGGGGGGAGCGATGGTCGTCTGAGGGAGGAGATTCTGAAGGATGTGGCTGGCTGTGGGAACATGGAAGGCTGGGGGGCAACACTTGTGGCAAAAAGGACATGTCAGACTGGGGCAAATCTGGTAGAGAACGTGGCTGGGGACAGTATTTAAGTGGTAACATGGCCATTATTATGGAGGGAAATGTGGCAAGAATTAGGAAATACTGGAGGAAATAATAATTGTTAGGGATACGGACTTCTTTATGGGTTGATTTGTGCTTGGGAGTTTCTATTTTTCCAGTTTATGGGTCTAAAGTTCGAGGGTCAACTTGAGGTCAAATTTATTTTGAATATATGCAGTAATTTCTTAATCAAAATATTTAGATATCAGCATTATAATTATGTGTAGCTGAAGAGGTGTAGAGACCTTTTTTTTTTCACAAAGCACGGTACATGATTATAAAGTAATGCACCTGCTATTTGTGCAGCTATTGCCTAGGTCATTTGAGATTACATAGATGGCTCACATATTTTTCTGATTTAATGCAAATTATATTCAGTTTGGATATTTGACTACAAAATCGAGAGGAAGTGCACAGGCCCAGTTGAAGCTGCAAATGATTTGCATCAAATGTGTCTGGTACTGGAATATTCTGCATCTCTTTGACTATCTCTAATTATGACTTTACATGAAGCTTACCAACTCTTTACTACCTGAAAATGTATCAGTCCCTTGGTGTCCTTCCAGGCCTCCTGTATATTTCACTAGGAAGCTCGAGGAAAATCCGCCAGTCAGCGCATACGCAGTCTGGCCACGCGCTGTCCCCATCGCACTCCCGTGGCTGTGAGTGTTTTGCACACACGCAGAATGTTCCCGTTGACTGGAGCACGATGTGGTACGCAGGAGCGCCCCAGGCCTAGCGGAGGATACAGACGGCCTGGGAAGATGGTGAGGGATCGATCAGCCTGAAGGGGGCTGGAGGAAGCCCCGGGTGTATATATATATATATATATATATATATATATATATATATATATATATATATATATATAATATTATACATATACATACTGTATATATTTTTTTTCTTCATGTTCTCCAGTTTCCTGTAAGCTGGATAAGTAGAGATACCTTTTGCATAAGGAAAAGACAGAGTGGATGAACTTGAATCTCACCCAAACTTTCTGTCACAGCTTTCTAGGTTAAAACGAGAGCTAACTCTAATGAAGCAAGAACTTCAGTTTAAGGAGAGGGGAGTGGAGACTTTACAAGAGTAAGTTGTCTGCAAATATCCTACATTCATGTATCTTCTGTGGACGTGTATGTGTATACTTGTAACATTTAAGGTAGCCATACTCTGGTCGATTTGCCATCAGATTCGACCAACAGATAGATCCCTCTCTGATCGAATCTGATCAGAGAGGGATCGTATGGCTACCTTTACTGCAAACAGATTTCAGCCTGAAACCGTTCACAATCTGTTGTGTTGGTGGTGGTGCTGCCGCCGCTTCCCCCCCCCCCCCCCCGCATACATTACCTGCTCCGCCGGCGCAACTGCCCCCGGTCACCGCTGCTCCGTCTCCGCTCTGGTCTCCAGGTCCGGCATGCTTTACCTCTTCCTGCCCGGCAGGAAGTTTAAACAGTAGAGCGCCCTCTACTGTTTAAACTTCCTGCCGGGCTAGAAGAATTGAAGCATGCCGGACCAGAGCGGAGACGGAGCAGCGGTGACCGGGGGCAGTCGCGCCGGCGGAGCAGGTAATGTATGCAGGCTCTATTGCGTCGGTCGTCGGGCACTCGAACGCCGCTAACGACTCGCTCCCTACCCGCGAGCGATCGACGGGATCGGACGAAATGGATCGAAATTCGGCGTGTAGCGGGAACAATATGACGGCAGATTCGATCCCAGTGATCGAATCTGCTGTCGATCTGGCGGGAATCGGCCTAGTGTATGGCCAGCTTAACCTGTCTTGGTTAATTACGTATACTGATATTAAATTAGACCACCTTGCTGCCTACTAATATGCCAGGGTCTTTTTTTTTTTTTTTTTTTTTTAAGAGTAGTCCAGACCCAGACCATTGCTCAGTCAATTCGTTGATTGAATATTAATTAAGATAGCCCTAGTTTTTAATGGATTTTCATTAGATCAATTTTTCTCCTGTTTATGCTAATCCAATCCTTTTAAAGTGGACCTGAACTCAGAACTTCCTTTTTGCTCTATAAGATACACAACAGCATAATAACTTTTAAAGAAAAACATTTCTTTGTTACAGCTGATACAAATCCTAAAATAAATCTGCACTGTTTCTACTTTCTGCTTCCATGGAAGCAGACATATTGTTTACTTCCTGTGCTTTCAAATGAGCTTTTCTGCTGTGCCATTCAGGTGACACAGGGGAGAAATCAAATTACAGCTTGTGATTAGACACAAATGAAGGCGAGTTATGGTGGTCATACACGGTACAATAAAAACGTTCGAGTATCCCGTTTTTTCGATCTAAATGATCGAATCTTATGAAAGTTTTAAAAAAAAAATTTCCATCAAGAAATTCGAACGATTATCCCGTTTTTTCGAGAAAAATCAGATCGGACATGCTGGAAAAATCTTTATATTCGATCTAACGGAATAATCGAACTAAATTATCTAATTGAAAAAAAATGAAAAATTGTACCATGTATGGCCACCATTAGAGAGACTTTTTCAGCTAATTCCATCCGCTCTGCCAAAACTAGCTGAACAATTGTGTTAGGTTCTTCACTCAAAACCAAGACAAGATTTTGGCATGACAAACTGACAATTAGCATTTTTTAGAATGAGTTGAGAAACTTCTCACTATAGGTCTGAGTTGTTACTTTCCATAATTTTGCACAGATCTGTATCCTATATTATTTGGACAATGGAGCTGAACATAGAATATATTTGTGGGTACATGTGCGCTATAAAGAATGCATATATAGACCTGCTGTGGGCTTTAGAATATGTATTTTTTAAAATTAGGAATCCACAAATTAATAATTGATACAGAGTACAGAAGTGTCACTTTAAAAATAAAATTAGCTAATTACTACTCCTTTCTCATGGTGGAAACATTCATGCAACGCTACATAATGTTTACACTTATGATTACAATGGAATGCGCTTAGAATGATGGTGTCTTTAGGAAAGCTTTAGAGGTCTTTTTTTTTTTTTTTTTTTACACGTTTTAAGGTGAACCTAAACAGTGCACAAATGTATGATGTTCTAGCAGCCTAGAGTTCCTCTTTAAATATTTTCTGGAGTGAAGTTTTAAATCTCTAGTTAACTCAGAAGGGCTGCATGGGCCTGAACATGCAGGTGTCACATCACAGGGTATTCATTTATGCATGCAACTATTTCACAGTCTAAATGTATGTATGGCTGCCTATGTAATGTGTTGTGAGTGGTTCTGCTTTACTTGTGTTACACTGTAACCTGTTCCTTTCACAGCATTTTTATGCTGTGCTGACTCAGTTTTCCCTCCTCTCTGGACGAGTTCTCTTAGCCAGTATTCCATGAGGACCTAAACATGTAATTCCTTCCTACTGAACACATAGCTTTAATAAGCTGCGGCCATTACAGCTCTGGCCGTGCAGGGAATTTCCATCTGGGCTAGTGTTTAGTTTAGAAAATCTTAGCATACTTTCAGAACAGGGTGGCATTGTTAGCTCCCTAGCAGAGAAGCCATAGATTATATGTATGTAGCAAAAGACACAAGCCCACGAGAAAACACCAGATATGGCCAGTGCCCTGAGATAACAGTAAAACACACAGAAGTGGCTTAAAACACAAAAAGCACATTGTTTGTAGTAATGGGACAGGTCCTGTTTATGAAAAAAAAAATCCCTGGCCTCTGAACAGTACCTGCTGTTGATAGAAGGGTAGCAGGAAGCAAGCTGTGGTTAGTTTGGGGCCTGTTGCCAGGCCTGATGATGTAAAAGGCCAGGTTTACAACAAAACTTTCCATTCTTCTAGTAGGTAATCTATGGCTTTACATGGGAGGCGTCTAATGTGGCTAGCAGTTATTTCTTCAAGATGTGATTTTAAAAATAGTTTTCAGAGCATTCATGCATTCCAAGGGCAGCATGCTCAGTTTATTCAGTTATTCTGCCTGTCCTGAGCTTTTTTTACATGAAATTCACGAGTTAAATTATGCTTTTTTTCCCCCAGTATTTAATTGATTAGAGTATTATTGTTATGCATTTGTATAGTGCTGGCACATTTTCTGAAGCACTTTACAAGAACGATGGGCAATTCACATAACTACTGTCCTTTAGCAGGGTTAAAGGGGTTCTTTCGCGAAAAAAGTAGGCAGTTAAAAAATGTGACAGATGACAGGTTTTGGGCCAGTCCATCTTTTTAAGGGGGATTCTCAGGGCTTTCTTTGTTTTCAACAGCATTTCCTCAACAGCAGTTTAACTGCCAAAATAGCAAGATACCAGCCGGCCTCCCTAATCACTTGCACACTATTATGTCAGTTAGATTTTGCAACTGTTGTTCAGGAAATGCTGTTGAAAACAAAGAAAACCCTGAGAATCCCCCTTAAAAAGATGGACTGGCCCAAAACCTGTCATCTGTCACATTTTTTAACTGCCTACTTTTTTCATTATTGTATTTATACAGTACATGTAAATTGTATGTTTTCTGTGTACCTCTTCTAATCATAAAAATGTTTGTTTTGTTTATGCTCTTTTCTGTCTTTGCTCCTGCAGGATAGACCGCAAGATGTCAAGCACTCATACGAACTATAAGCTAGATGAAGCACAAGCAATAATGAGTGAACTGCGAACAATCCGACAGGCAATTTGTATGGGAGAGAAGGAGAGGCGTGATCTCATGCAGGTAGGGCAACTGGTTGATCTTTGTAAAATGTATCTTATTGCAGAACCACATGTATTTGCTACTGTTGACTTCTACACATGTGTTGTGCGTGTAAAGCAACAGAACAAACATCTTCATTTAACAAAGTCCCAGGCTTTATCACATGGGTATACATGGACAGATTGTCCAGCAACTCCTGGACTAATCCTACATGGATCTGTTGTCATTGCAACATGAGAAAAGTCGTTTGGTTGTTGGTTATAGATCTTGTAATTGTTTGCCATCATAAATTGAATGACTGGCATTGAACTTTTTATTTTTAGAAAGATATGGAAAACGTTATTTCTTTTTGCAGCATGCGGCAAAACGCCCCCCGCTTCACTGGCCAATCATTTGAATGCTGCTGTCATTTGCAGTTTGCGCTCATGTTTTTTTGCTGGGATTTAAAATCGGGCAGAAATTTGTATTTTCCTGCACAGCGTTTCTGTTTGAAATGTATTTTGTCGCAATCCAAAAATTACAGACATTTGCAGAAATTGTGGAAAATGTAATTGCAGATCGCTACACACCCTGAAAACACCCGCGAAATTGCTAAGCGTGCTCCCAGCCAGGGTGAGAAGACACTTATCAATGGGAACAATAAAAAGAAAACAATTACCAGTACTCAACACTGTGTTGCTATACAAAAAAGGATTTTTATTACTGTCGCTATCCCTACTAGGGACTCTTTGCCTCACTTCCTGTTCTTTGTGACCCTAGAGAACTTGTGCAGGAAAGGAGGGTTAACTACTGCAGTTAGAAAATGTTTGTTTTTCTGCTCCATCTACGACTAAAAGAAAATATTTTGCCTCAGCTTTGAAGGACACCTGAAGAGAGAGATATGGAGGCTGCCATATTTATTTCCTTTTAACCCTTTGACTCTGCACCCATGCACATACTAGGTGCGTTTTGGCAGGCAAGGGCTTTAACTGCCAACAACCTACCTAGTATGTTTTTTGGCAGTTTGTCCCCCAGGAAGCAGTAGGGATGGGGGGCCCACATCATCCTCGTGTTCCCCCTTCGGCAGCTGTCTCCTCTCTTCTTCCTGATTCACTGTATGACGCGTGATAACATACGCGTCATGCAGAGATCGGGCGGCCAGAGAGGAGCCTGGTGCCGGAGGGGACGCTGCATAGAGCGAGCGATCGGGTGAGTTATTACACACCGCACTGCTGTGCTCCAGCTCTGCAGGGGGCCACAGGAGGGGTGGCCCATGTGGAGGGAGGGAGAATGATGTCGCCCTGTATCTGCTACCTATACTGGGAGCACCTATACCTGCTACATATACTGGTGCACCTATACCTGGCTATGTATACTGGTTGCACCTATACCTGGCTACCATTACTGGGTGCATCTATTCCAGGCTACCTATACTAGCTACACCTATATCTGGCTACCTGTACTGGGTGTATCTATTCCAGGCTACCTATACTGGCTACCTGTACTGGCGACACCTATTCCAGGCTACCTATACTGGTTGCACCTATATCTGGCTACCCGTACTGGCGGCACCTATTCCAGGACAGAAAAGTGGGATACCAGTACATATCTGGTATTGTTGGATTCAGCAGGATCAGGGCTATTACAAACCGTAACATTTTCGTCAGTAAATGTAATTCTTCTTCAAAAAAAAAAAACACACAACAGAAAAATATTTTGTTTTTTATTTCACTTTTTTTAACAACATTTTTGAGTGAAATATATCTCCAGAAAAAGTTCCAGAAAAATGTTGTTTATATTCAAGCCCACCTCATTACGGGAAACAAATTATAAATTGTTCTATTTCATGTTGATTTTCTTGTGAAAAATCCTAAGTAAACCTAATGAGTGAAAAATGTCTAAAAACTGCTTGGCAGTGTAGATGTTTGCGTTTAGGACAAATCGGCTGGCTGGACAAGACAATATACTTTGTACAGTGCTGCGGAGGATGTCAGCACTATATAAATAATGAATAATACTAAATAATTATAATTTGCTATCTGTAATTTTTACCAATACTTTACTTTGACAGAATGCTATTTGTAGCTGAAGTCTGCAGCCATAGACTGCCATAGACTGCCATAGACACTAATGTTAGTTCTTGCAATGAGGAGCTATCATTGGTGCTGCCATAGAGACTGTTGTGATAAGTGGCTGTCACCGGTAAAAAGGGTGCTGGAGGCACCACCATGAAATAGTGAGCACTAGAGCCACCTGCTATGCAAAGTGCAGCTACAAGTAGCAGGTGCCGTTTTTATCAGCAATGCAGGAAATTTACATTAGTCTCTATGGCGGAGTCCCACTCCCCTGTCAGTCCCCATTACAAATAGTGTCAGCAGAGGCCCTTCGATGAACTGGCTCTCACAGTCTTCTACTAGAGGTGGTTACATGTCGAAACCTTTGCTGAAAAATTACATTACGTATATTACATTTTTTTTTAAATTATTACTCATTATTTGACTAATAGTTACATAGTTATTTGGGTTGAAAAAAGACCTTTCATCAACCATCGGGTTGAACCAGAAAACAAAGTACAACACCAGCCTGCTCCCTCACATATCCCTGTTGATCCAGAGGAAGGCAAAAATCCCTTACAAGGTATGGTCCAATTAGCCCCAAAAGGAAAAAAAATCCTTTCCGGCCAGATGGCAGTCAGATAAAATCCCTGGATCAATACCACTGGGCATTACCTAGTAATTATAGCCATGAATGTCTTTCAATGCAAGGAAAGCATCTAAGCCCCCTTTAAATGCAGATATAGAATTTACCATAACTACTTCCTGTGGCAATGCATTCCAGGCCAGCGTGCGCTCCACTGACGTCACTTCCTGCTACGCCGCAGGAAGTGACGTCAGTGGAGCGCACGCTGGCCTGGAACGAGGAAGAGGTGAGTAATCCCCGCCCGTTGCCTCTTACGAATAGCTGCAGCCACAGCACGGACCTTTTTAAAGCTGGAGGGGAGCGGAGGACGGGGGACCCAGGCGAGGGAGGGGGGGGTCCGACCCCCCCCTCCCCGCCGCTAGGCCCAATACCCCCTTCCTGCCCGCTATCCCCTCCAGCTCGGGCGGCCCCCCACAACAACGGCTTTGGGGGGGGGGAGGGGCGGCGATTTCACTGAAAATTGCCTCAGGCGGCAAAAAGTCTAGGGCCGGGCCTGGTTAGTATATAAGCCAGTCATAAGTTAGTATATTAATAAGTTAGTATATTAGCCAGTTTAATGTTGCTGACTTTCTCGGTTACGTTTCAAAATCAAACATCAGAGTGTATACATTTTTTTTTTATTTTGAATGAAAGATACAATCTGAAGAGATGTGTGTTCACTTGTGTTAGTGTGTCAGTCTAACCTGTGGAGCGAGGGCATTTTATTTATCCTCATACACAAGGCTTGAATTGCTTAACCCCACCCTGGTTATGAAATCCATTTGTCATCTCATGAAGGTGTAGAGGTTGCACCATTCTTAATAGTATAATTATATCATTTATAATCAAGTGCAGATTCTTCAGAAAAAAAGTTTTCACTTAAAAGTGTGTTTCAATTAATTTTCACATACCAGAAAGTAGATACATGTCAAGTATACTAAATCTTAAAGTGGTCTAACACTCAGCATTTCAACTTTGCTTTAAAAGATTGCTTACAGCTTATAAACTATTATGCCAGATTTTTATTTCAGCAGAAATTCACTTAATGGATTAAACATGACATTTTAGTGCTGCATTTAGCTAGAATCCTCCTCCGTGCTTGCTTGTTTAGTTACAAATGTATCTATCTACAATAGGGCTGCACGGTTTTTCGGTTCAAAACCGAAACCGCGGTTCGAGGCAAGACGATCTGCTGATCGTCAGTGCCTTCGGTTTTTCGGTCCGCTGTCTAACTTGCTTCTGGCCCCGCTGTGCGCTGATTGGCCAGAAGCAGTGAATATGCATAAGTGTTAATGAGCGGGCGGGGGGGGGGCGGATCCACTCGAGCGAGCGGCGGGCACATGCAGCATTACTAATCACTGGCTAGCGATGGAATGACGGCAGCGGTAGGCGGAGCTGTATGCTCTGTACAGCTCCGCCTACCGCTGCCATCATTCCATCGCTAGCCAGTGATTAGTAATGCTGTATGTGCCCGGCCGCTCTCTCGAGTGGATCTGCCCCCCGCTCATTAACACTTATGCATATTCACTGCTTCTGGCCAATCCGCGCACAGCGGGGCCAGAAGCAGTGATCCTCAACACTAGCGGCTTAACTAACAACATTAAGCTCGACTGAGATTTTCAGCTTGTGCTGCAAGGAGGGCACGTCTGAGTCAAGCGCAGATAGTACCAGACTGGTACTAGCGCTAGCACTAGCTAGCCAGACTGGTACTAGCGCTTGACTCAGACGTGCCCTCCTTGCAGCACAAGCTGAAAATCTCAGTCGAGCTTAATGTTGTTAAGCCGCTAGTGTTGAGGATCACTGCTTCTGGCCCCGCTGTGCGCGGATTGGCCAGAAGCAGTGAATATGCATAAGTGTTAATGAGCGGGGGGCGGATCCACTCGAGAGAGCGGCCGGGCACATACAGCATTACTAATCACTGGCTAGCGATGGAATGATGGCAGCGGTAGGCGGAGCTGTACAGAGCATACAGCTCCGCCTACCGCTGCCGTCATTCCATCGCTAGCCAGTGATTAGTAATGCTGCATGTGCCCGCCGCTCGCTCGAGTGGATCCGCCCCCCCAGCCCGCTCATTAACACTTGTGCATATTCACTGCTTCTGGCCAATCAGCGCACCAGCGGGGCCAGAAGCAAGTTACAGACAGCGGACCGGGCATTGCGGTCCGTGAACAACCCCCCCCCCCCCCCTCAAGTGCAAAAAGCAGGATTTGAAAAAATCGGGGGAAAATCGAAATTGCGATTTCTGAGAGAAAAATCGCAATTTCGATTTTCCCCTAAAATCGTGCAGCCCTAATCTACAATGTAACAAACAAACACTGCTCTGAGAGAACAAAGAGGGCTTCCCCGGCAGGCTTTTCAAAGGTCTATTTGTATTCCAAATAAAGATACATTTGTAACTAAAAGATAAGAACGGATGCGGATTCCTCGTTAAATCCAACACTAAAATGTCATGTTTAACCCATTCAGTGAATTTCTGCTTAAAAAAAAATCTGGCATAATAGTTTGTGAGCTGTAAGCAATCTTTTAAAGCAAAGTTGTAATGCTGGGTGTTAAACCGCTTTAATACCATGTTACTGTGTTTGATAAAATACCATAATCATGCAATTTATTGCAGGAATCCTCAAACTTTTTAAACAAAGCGCCAGTTAATTATACAAATTATAGTGGGACCCCAATCCATCGTCTTTGCTACTATGTCCCAGTCTTTCTCATTATGCCCTCCCACGTTTGTTGTGCCTCACTTTGCTCACCTTCTGCCTTTAGTCATCACATTAAAATAAAATAGGTTCAGCAGTTCTGTGTGTTGTGAGATATGGCATTACAAGCAGATCCCAGTGATCCTGTGCTTCAGGTACATCAGAACTGCACAAGCGGGTTATGCTTGTCCTACAGTGTGAGGGCCTCTGAGCAGGACCACTGACCATTGCACAGTTCAAACAGATGCCAAGCCAATTTCTTAAAGTGCCTTCTTGCGGGTGTTCATCATTGTAGTACAACCTCATTATAGGGACTTCATTACACTGATTATTTGGCCTCATGATGTATTGCCCCCCTTTTTAAACTGCTATCCATCCCAGAAGCCCCATTATAGTGTCTTTATTATAGTATGCTGGGTCAAATGTGGCAACATTGGCAGCACGATGGCGTAGTGATTAGCACTCTCGCCTTGCAACGCTGGGTCCCAGGTTCGAATACCTGCACTATATGCAAGGAGTGTGTATGTTTGTGTCTGCGTGGGTTTCCTCTGGGCACTCTGGTTTCCTCCCACATCCCAAAAACATACAGATAAGTTTGACTTCCACCTAAATTGGCCCTAGACTAGAATACATATACGGCTTGATACATAGACATGACTATGGTAGGGATTAGATTGCAGGCCCCTCTGAGGGACAGGTAAGTGACAAGACAATGTATAATCTGTACAGAGCTGCAGAAGATGTCGGCACTATATAAATACTAAATAATAATAATAATAATAAACATCCTGCATGCCTTGCAATGTTCCTGCAATGTACAAAGAATCAGTCGCAGATCTCTGCATGTTACTAGCCATGATTGTCTCCGATGACATGCATAAGCATGTATGCTCCTGCACATGTCATTTATTCATACCCCTGCATCGTAAGAACTTTTTGAAAGTTTAAGAGCCTATTACGTGCTTCTAAGTAAGCATGATGTAAAACAGTCCAGGGTTGGCACAGCCACTGCCACATTGGAGAGGGTGGTCAACCATTAAAGCAATACTTCTTATTTTAACAACACTTGTAGTATTTTCATTTCATTTTGGTTTGTGAAAAATCATTGCATAGTTTAGGGGATTTGTTAATATGGATACACGCTGTTTGAATAGGAAACGCCTATTTAGCAGCCAAAGCCAGGACTACTCCCCAACCCCCTCCAAAATGGTTTCACAGTGGGACGTTACAGGCGCACGTTAGAGCAGCCTGTAACGCACCCCACCGCACAGCAATGAAAAATCAATGGGCTGTTCACAGTGCCCACGTTGCGTTACAGTGTAACGGTGCGCCATAATATAACGTACTGCATGCAGTACTTTGTAAGCGGCAGAGCCGCGTTAGACTGTTTGCACATGCTCAGTAACGTTGGGGAGGAGCGGAGAGCGACCAGGCACATGGCTAATTAATATTCACTGCACTCAGTGACGTGCATTGTTTACTTCCTGGAGCGGCCGCTCTGTGCGGCGATTGGCCGGCGGGACCACGTGATGCCGCATGCATCCAAGAGTGCGCATCACGGCATCACGGACGCCAGAGTGAGCTGCACAACGCGGCTCACTCTGACGTCCAAAGCAGAGAGCACCAGGCGTTACGTTAGGGGCACGTTGTGCGACCATAACATCCCCTAAAACGCAACGTCCTGGTGTGAAACCAGCCTAAAAAATTGTCAACACAAAGCCAACATAGCAAATTTCCCTTATTTTGTGTGGTCTCTTTCTCCCGATGTCTTCTCTGTCGGTGCCTGCTATAATGCTCTTTGTGGAAGTGCTTTACCTGTGTCAATAAACACACACACGTTAACTAAAAGTGTAGGGGAAAAATATTTCTTAGGGTCAGGAATTAGCAGTTAAGCTGTAGTTTGTCATTAAAATACAATAGTCATAATATTAGACCACAATATATTATTGTGAAAGCCATTGTCAGTTTCATAATATTTCTGCATTTTATGTTCTACAGAATATGGCAGTAGTTTTCTACCAAGAGACCAATATTCCGTTCATAAAACATTCGTTAGTGAGCGTTAGTGTATTTGACAGCAGTTTCTTGGCACATTGAACTACTAAAGAGGACCCATTATTTCATAAAAAGCAATGTTTGCATATTTTTAAGAAGTTTTAAATATTGTTTGTGTCCTCTTGATTAACACCAGCTGGTGCAACGTTTGTTGTTAATTAGCTACTCAAAGCAAATCTAGACAACAGAGAGAATGAATGAGCAGTAGAAATATCTTAGGAGGTAATTAATTCTTAGGAGGTAAAATATCTTTGGAGGAAATATCTTAGGAGGTAAATAATGTTGTGTAACACAGTGTATAGATAGCAGGTAAAACATTTTTTGGACAGGCCTAGTCCAATATGAGTCTGCAGATAGTCTTATGTGATCCACAAATGCCAATCTTTATTTAGTACTGCTATGCACAGAAATTAAACAAATTACACCCTTGACTGTGATTGGGCTACTAACTGCTCCTAACTACAACTGAACTCTTAGAAGTCCTCTCTATACAAGACACGTTATCCTTGCCTTGACCCTAACAAACTTCAATAACACACCGTGGCAAGGTGGCTGGGGACAACAACGTGACCAAACGTCTCACAGAGATGCAAACCGGACGTCGTTAGGTCTTACTAGTGCCCACACAGCCACCTCCACTCCCACGTCCGTCTATCTCACCACGCATGGCAGTAGCCATTACATGTCAAATGTGGTTTGTTGAACCTTGCCTGCATGACTCTTGTTATCCAGAATCTCACACAATAAACAGCAATTGTTGCAGTTACAGTTGTCTCCCATCTCTTCCTTGTGGTTGTCACCAAACTTAGAGACACAGAAGCGAAAAAAAAAGGTACTTGCGTATACTACCATCCAGCACATTTGGGAACCTCCTGTTAAAAATATATTTACTTCACTTGCAAGATTGAACCATCTTTAAGAAGCTGAACATTTTGGCTTTCATCTGCACCAGGTTCCAAGTCGGTATGACACACGGTTCCCGAATTAGTGGGTTTTGAAGAAGAGCTATCCACTGCATTTGGCTGTCGCTGTTACCATTAGAAGCCTTCGGTCTCTTTAGTGGGCGGCCGGTATTTTTAATGCCTAGTGCCAGTCAAGTTAATAATTGATGAACTCGGCTCCTGTTTATCATCCCCCGTCTTGTCCTCAGACTTGTTGACTCAAGCTCCTCCTGTATCTCACCCCCGTTGTCTCCTGCGCTCTACTCTGTTCTGTGTAGGGTTGCCGTGCAGAAAGCTGTTCTGTTTCTGCAAGTATTTTACCTGCCCAGGCCCCTGGAAACAGATCTTATCACTACACTCCACAGTTTCTGAGTTGGTGCTGCTGGGGTTACTTTGATTTGTTTCTGCAGGCAAGAAGGGGGCAGCCTCCAGCCGCCCAGTATAGAGATTGGAGGCTTCTAATAGTAACAGCGACAGCCAAATGTAGGGGCCACCCCTCCTTCAGCACCCACTTATTCAGAAACCATGTGTCATACCGACTTGGGACCTGGTACGAATGAAAGCCAAGACGTTCAGCTTTCTAAAGATGGTTCAACCTTGCAAGAAAAGTAAATATATTTTTAACCGGAGGCTCCCAGATGTGCTGGATGGTACAATACGTAAGTTCCAATAAAATTATGATACAATGATTTGTATGTGTAGTACAACTAAGTAATAAAACATTAGGAGCAGAGACATAAGTCTAATAGTGTTTACAGTACAGGAAGAGTTAGGCTGGTTTCACAGTGGGACGTTACAGGCGCACGTTAGAGCAGCCTGTAACGCACCCCACCGCACAGCAATGAAAAATCAATGGGCTGTTCACAGTGCTCATGTTGCGTTACACAGTAACGCTGCGCCATTACACAACGTACTGCATGCAGTACTTTGTAAGCGGCAGAGCCGCGTTAGACTGCTTGGAGATGCGCAGTAATGTTGGGGAGGAGCGGAGAGCGGCCAAGCACATGGCTAATTAATATTCACTGCACTCAGTGACGTGCAGTGTTTACTTCCTGGAGCGGCCGCTCTGTGCGGCGATTGGCCGGGCGGGACCACGTGATGCCGCATGCGTCCAAGAGTGCGCATCACGGCATCACGGACGCCAGAGTGAGCTGCACAACGCGGCTCACTCTGACGTCCACCTTAGAGAGCACCAGGCGTTGCGTTAGGGGCACGTTATGCGACCATAACGTCCCCTAAAACGCAACGTCCTGGTGTGAAACCAGCCTTAAGAAACTCCGGTTATCTATGCAAAAAAGCCATTGAGCTCCACGACTTTCAAAGTCATTGAGAGCTCGGTCTTCTGAAGCTTGTTATCTCAAGTGTCCGGCACTTTATTTATTTTTTTTTCTGCAGAGAACAGTTCAAAAGTTCACTAGCTTGCTCTGTAAAATAATTTAGAATGCTGAGTAGTGTGTAAACTGCAAATATTAGAGAATGAAGCAATGTTATAAAAAAAAAACATATAACTGAAAATAAAAATGAGAATATTTTCTTTGCTACTAATGTTCTAGTAATTATCCGTACTACACAACCAATTCATTATATCATAATTTTTTTTTTCGCTTCAGTGTCTCTTTACATAAGTCTTTTTCAACACGGAATTGCAAAACCTAAATGGCTAATTGGCTTTTTATCCCCAAGCTGATGAGTCCTTTCAAGGGAAATGGCCAATTCTTAGTGTGGATATGTCTGCACACTTGAGCACCTGTCTCAAGGAGGACATGAGAAGATTAGAATGAAAAGTGCAGCTAAGAGAAATCTGGGACATTAATGCACACCTTCAATCACTTACTCAGACAAGAACACATTGAAACAAATTCACTGTTTCAAACTAGCTTACCCATCTTCCCCTCCCTTGTAAATTATAGCTACACTTAAATGGAACCTAAACTGAGAGGGATATGGATGTTTATTTTTAAACAATACCAGTTGCCTGGCAGTCCTGCTGATCTCTGTGTCTGCAGTAGTGGCTGAATCACACACCTGAAACAAGCATGCAGCTAATCCAGTCTGACTTCAGTCAGAGCACCTGATCTGCATGCTTGTTGAGGGGCTGTGGTTAAAAGTATTAGAGACATAGGATCAGCAGGAGAGCCCGGAAACTGGTATTATTTTAAAAGGAAAAATCCATATCCTTCTCAGTTTAGGTTCCCTTTAAAGTTATTCAAAATGCTTTTCTCAGCCTCCAGAATGCTACTCCCATTTTCCCATATTTTGGGACCTGCTTTTACCTTGTCCAAACCTGCAGGAACCCCATGGTTGTCGAGTGAGCTGAAAACCCAGAACTTTACAACCTGCGTGTATTTCTCTGCTCTGACCGCTGAGTTTACTTTGGAAGAAAAGTAGACACACACTCCACTTAAAGGACACCTGAAGTAAGAGAGATATGGAGCTGGCCATATCCTTTACTTGGAAAAAATGCCAGTTGTCTGGAGTCCTGCTGAACTTTCATGCATCAGTAGTGTCTGAATCACATACCTGAAACAAGCATGCGGCAAATTTCCAGTCAAACCTGTGATCCCTATGCTTGTCCAGGGTCTATGGCTGAAAATATTACAGTTAGAGGATCAGCAGGACACCAAGTTAATTTGCATTGTTTAAAAGGAAATAAATATGTCAGCCTCTATATCCCTCTCACTTCAGGGGTTATTTAAATAGATAGAGAGTCCACCTATTTTCTACTTTACAGCAACAGATAATAGCCAAAGGGAATGTTGGCTTGATGTAAATAAATGAAAAGCTGTTTTTTCAGATCACTTGGCTCATAGTTGTGGGTGTGGAGATGATGGGAGCAGGTATCTAAGGTAGATCAAGGGCGTTCAGGATATTCAATGGGGAGAACATTTTGGCAAACTGTGCTTTGTCACTTTACCACCTTTGTCCTACTCCTCATATGCTGTGTTGTGACTTGGACACTACTGATGCCAGAAGATCAACAGGGGTGCCAGGCAACTGGTATTGTTTAAAAGGAAATAAATATTGGCACCCTAGCATATCACTCTCACCTCAGGTTTTTTTTAATCCCTTACTGCAAACCCCTAATAGCCCTAACTGAAACCTTGTATCTAGCTTTACTCTTAGGCCCCTTTCACACTAGTGCACTTTCATTGTGTTGTATTACCCTTTTTTGTCACAGGGTAACGTTAATGCAATGAAAGTCTATTGACATTTCATATCTGCTTCAGTTCGATGTGCCGGAAGTATTGCATCTGACGGGAAAGCATCAGCTTGTTATGGGTCAACATCCGCAGCGACTGGGAGTAATTTAGGTCATTGGCACCGCAGAAATTTTAAAATATTTCACGGTGCACATGCATGGTAACAAATTTTGTCAATACTCTTGATTTCAATGCATATTTCCACCACAGGAAGTGAAAGCTAGAGAGGGTTACTTCAGATTTAAAGGGACTCCGAGCAGTGCAGAAACTATGGAAAGATGCATATCATTTTAAAGCTCTCTTTCTCCTCTTTCCAATGATATATAAACCACCGCCCTACGCCTTTTAGTTTTCGCTATTTTCGCGATTGAAATTGCAGCGGCTGTGATTTCGATCGCGAAAATAGAGAAAACTAAAAGGCGTAGGGCCACGATTTAGGGCAGGGCGACTTTTTCTCAAAGTCAGCAGCTCCATTCGGCAGAATGGAGCTGCTGACTTTAGGAAAAAGTCGCCATGTGTAATACAATGTAACTATGGAAAGATGGATATCATTTTAAAGCTCTCTTTCTCCTCTTTATGACAACACCTAAATCGTCACCCTACGCCTTTTAGTTTTCTCTATTTTCGCGATCGAAATTGCGGCCGCGGCAATTTCAATCACGAAAATAACGAAAACTAAAAGGCGTAGGGCGGTGGTTTATATATCATTGGAAAGAGGAGAAAGAGAGCTTTAAAATGATATGCATCTTTCCATAGTTTCTGCACTGCTCGGAGTCCCTTTAAATCGCTGCCAGGTATTAAATGAAGGCTCAATATGAAATGAAGACGTAGGTAATTACAAAGCCTTTTTTTAGCCGTGTGATGCGATCATCCGATTACACCTCCACCAATATGCAGGTTACTAGTTTGAAACCTGCCTCACACTAAGTAATTCCCAAAATTACCTTTAGCCTTATGCTTAGTGTTGAGTCTTATTTTAACGCTTTAATCTTTCCCTAACACTGACCTACCATCTGAACTATAGTTATAGCCTTACCTGATACTTCTACTTAACACTAATCAATAACCACAGAAACCCACACATAAACTTCCTCTAATCATCACTTGCCCTGAATAGGAAACCAATCAAACTGTTTTGAACCTTCAAAGTATTTATAGTGACAGTATCCGTAATCCATCATTAAACAATCTCCTCCCTCATATTTCAGATACTGGCAGGTTCATGGGCTTGCAAAGGCAGAAACAAAAGCATTGTAAATCCCCTTTTTTGAAAAGAATCGTGTCACAATTCTCTTTAGACATACTCCTCATTCTGACTGAGCATTGTTTCACTAGTCTCCTTCCACACCTCATGTTTCATTAGTTCCCCCCCCCCAGCATTTGTCATGTCAGTTGGTAAAATAAATGTCCCTACTTATCTTATTACCACACATTGTTTTAATGCCTTCAATGCCTACAGCTGAAATGGTGGTTTGGCCACCAAGGTATACTCAAATTCAAGCCGATATTAGGAGGTATTTCATTGTACTTTGGCTTAGCATGCAATTTATTTATTATGAGTCAAATACTCCATTGTTTAGAAGTATAATTTGTTGTTGAGTGGTGTAACACACATCTTTTATTTTTCTTTAGAGCCTGGCCAAGCTGACGGATGGTTTCAGGAACAGCTGCTGTATCACGGACACCATGCACAATATTCACAATTCAAGCTCAGTCAGTGAGCCCTGTTTACCTCAGCAATACTGTGATGCCTGCTCACAGACAGATAACATTGAAGAGGTATTGTATATTCCCTGCTGAATAGCATTTTGTGGCTGATAGCACTATACAATGACCGCAGAAGGGGCAAGCTGTGCACAGGTAGATTGAGGACTGGATGAATGGCTGAGGTTGACAAAGGTCGTTTTTCTTATTTTCAGCTTCTGGTTTGAAGGTTTGTGATATATTTGATACATTTAAAGTACAATATAAAAAAGTTGTTGTGGCAGTAGAAAGTCAGTATCCAGGATAGTGCTCTAAAGTGCACAGTAGCTCATTAGTCTGATTAGTCTGTACTCACCATTTGAAGCACCAAAATCCCAGCATTGGACCCCAATATAGTACATTATCTACTTGGAATTTGCTTGTTCTTGCACTCTTTTCACAATTATTTCATAAATACTGCTCACATTTATCCCAAAATCCATAAATATACTTGTAGATTATCTTACCCTAGCTGTACAACCCCCTGATCAACATTAAGTTTGACACAAGTATGGCTGTTTTATTATAGCTCTTCACTGCTTTGCTTTGTCCTGTTTTGGTAGAATATAATACAGGGTTAAAGTGGCACTCAAGGCAAATATATTAACGTAATCTCTTGAACCTGGACTTCATGTGCCTTATGAGCACAGGAGTTTTGTCTTGCGTTGCATTTAATGCAATAATCATTCATTCAAATTGTTATGCTACAATTTGGTGTAAAATTTGACTTGAAATTTAGATTGGCTAAATTTGAGGCTCATTGACTAACTCATATCAATTGGTAAATAAAATGGAATTGAGCACAATTCCACTTAAAGAGAGTCTGTAACCTAAAAACCTCATATAAATAAACATACCAGCCTGTAGGTTTTCATCTCCTGTCCCCCTCTATCACATTTTCGCTGCTCCCCACTAGGATCCTGGCCCGAAAAAAGCAGTTTTATAAACTTTTTTTGTAAACAAAAAATATGGCTGCCAAACAGGAAGTTCATCATTATATTGCCAGTTCCTGTAAACTACACAGTTTCCATAAAATGTTATATTATTGAACAATAAATTCAGCCTTTTAAAGTTTATTTCATAGTTTAGAAGAAGTTTTACCTTGTAAAGAACGCTGCAATCTTTAGTAGTGATTACTGATAGCAGGTCCGTGCCTGCATTTTGCAATAGTCTATGAGCTATGCTTCTCACAATTATCAGCTTTTATCAGTAGATGAGTTACTGAGAGCAGGGAATGTGTGAGCTCTGCTTTTCACAGTTTTCAGTGTGTGAAAGACTCAAAGAGACTCATAGCAGGGCTATCCGTGTAACCTCCTCCTGTCTGTAAACAATTACTGCCACTTCTTCTTTGGGCTGACAAGCCTGACATAGGAGAGTAAATTTGATTCATTACAGCAATGGAGCAACTAAAAAAGGCTGCAGTAAGCCAGAGCACTTTAGAATAGATATAGGAAGTTGTAGGATAGTAGAAAAAAGGCTGAAAAATTTGTTACAGAGTCTCTAAGTGCTAAAGGTGTGGTGGAGGACTGTTTAGCACACTCTGTTGGCTGTTTTTAAGTTCTCACCCTTGGGCTCTTCAATGGAATTAAAATTATAATGAATCCGATCACTTCAGGTACTTGATCAAAAAGATTGGATAATTCTATTGGTCAATTGTTGTCAGTTGGCACCATCAAACAGTATCCAATCTGAACCAGTCCGCTTAGAAGGTCAATTGGAAGGTAAAATTGGATTGCTTGTGGGCACCTTAAAGGACAACTATCAAAGTTAACTAAAATTCTAAATGCCACATATATTTCCAGTAATTAGCGAGCAGCAATGCAAAGGATTTTTTATTCATCTTTTAATTTTTTTTTTATGTGAAGAAAATATGACATTCACACTGTGAGTAAAATGTCTTTAGAATGCTAGAAAGCAGAAATGTAGCTTCAAATTGTGTGTTAATTAATCATCCTTCTCTTCAGATCCTTCTATGAAGCTAAGAAATCTCTCAGCTGTTCTCATGTGATCTGTGAGAAAGCATTCTGTGTGTGAGCAGGGCAGAAACAAACAGTAAATCATTCCTTTGGGAATAGTGACAGAGAAGTGGTACCTATCTACATGGTACAGCTCTAGCCCTGATGCTGACACAAGCTGATACACAAGGTTTTTTTTCACACAGAAAGCTTTTCAGAAGTCTCTGATCACAACCTATTGCTGGCTAAAACCTCTATAGGTATGTGGGGTTTACAGAAGGACAGTTTATTTGATCTTTCCTCTGGGTTTGTGCTTTGCAGAAATCTTAGTCAACCTTGGACCCAATGTAAATGGACTTGTAAGAATGGGTTGCCAGGTGAGCATGGGTCTGTTCTGCATATTCCTTGGTTCACTTCCACAGGGGCATCTTGCGTGAACAGAGCATAACACTGACTGCCCCATTCACCTATGCCTACCACTTACCAATATCCTCCAAAAAGCCTTAAAGGATGCCTGAATTAAGAGGGATATGGGGGCTGACATATTTTCTTTTAGATAATGCAGATTGCCGGACAATCCTGTTGAGCCTCTGTCTCTAACGCATTCAGCCATAGACCCTGAAACAAGCAGATCAAATGCCTCTGGCTCAAGTCTGACTGCATTAGCCACATGTTTGTTTCAGGTGTGTGATTCAGACACTACTGCTGCCCATGAGATCATCAGAATGCCAGGCAACTGGTATGTTTAAAGATAAATAACTATGGCAGCCTTCATATCTCTCTCACCTCAGCTTCCCCTGTGTGCCTAGCCTTATCCATTTCAATTATAAACTTATAATTTTCCTTCTAAATTCCAAACACTTTGAACTGTGACACCTGTAAACTAGTAGTGCTTTCTTATCAGCACAGGGAGTGCTAATACAGTAAGATCATTGCTGTACAGTATTGAATGGTAACAGCTCTCATATGCTGTAGCTGCATTCATGTTTATGTAACATAGCTTGAATATACACTTGTACCTTTATATAGTCACTGCCATTCATTGCAACATTCATATAAATGCTTGCATAATTGTAATTAGAGAAACATTCCAGGATGGGTACAGACGTGTCTTTTTGGTATTTGAATGCAAGATACACACTGTCAGTAAAGTGTGTGGGAAACTGTAGTTGTGTCTGGATTTTTCTCCATCTAGCATCAGTTTCTGAATCCAGTGTAAGTAACAAGGAGGAAGTGTGAAGTGGACAAGCAGAGCATTTTGTGACAGGTGAAGAGGTCAAGTTGGAGGATCTAATGTGTGATCCTTCTCTCCTTACTGCATTTCTAAGCTGAATCATTCCCATGTGACGAACGATGTGTTTAGTTCCAGACCTCGCCAGTCTTTCAGATCAGACCTATGGTTCCCTTCCTGGTAAATGCAGTATCTTTGCATCTAGAGAACTAATGTGTGCAAGATTAAACACTGTATTACCAGTCTACTGACTTACTTTATAATGTGAATCTGAATGTAAAAAGCCAAACAGGCTGTGTTACCTCTAACCTTACTTGGCAGTCCGTGCTACCTGTTTTTAGCAAGACTCCTCTGAGCTCAAGCGGTTCTGATTTATTGAGCTTCCAAGTAATAGTAGTACAAGCACACCACCTCTGATATCACAATCTAGCTTTTGCTCCAGTACATGCACCGTCATGTTGAAGGAGTGGACTGGTCTAGGACATACCAAACTGCTCAGATTCAGATAGGTCAGGTGTAAAAATGAGTGCAGACTGATACTATTCTCTCTTCAAAGAAAAAAAAGACCCTCTAATAGTGGACGTTATTACTAATGAATATGACAACACGAATGTATATTCAAAAGAGGTATCAAGGCCTCCATTGAAGCAGACGTACTCTGCGAGCGCGTAGGGCAGCAATCCCCACTCCTGGGCAGCATATTCACTGGGTAATCTACATCCTATCATTTGCACTATTTGCACTACTAATAGCTTTTGCACAGTGCCTTGTTTGAGGCCTTATTAAGATTTTCTAGGTTTACAGGGGAACTGAAGAGAGAGGTATATGGAGGCTGCCATGTTTATTTCCTTTTAAGCAATACCAGTTGCCTGGCAGCCCTGCTGATTCTCTGCGTCTTATACTATTAGCCATAGCCCCTGAACAAGCATGCAGAAGATCAGGTTTTTCAGACTTTAAAGTCAGATCTGACAAGACTAGCTGCATGCTTGTTTCTGGTGTTATTCAGATACTACTGCAGAGAAATAGACCAGCAGGGCTGCAAGGCAACCGGTATTGATTAAAAGGAAATAAATATTGCAGCCTCCGTATACCTCTTACTTCAGTTCCCCTTTAAGCCGTATTTTTTCACTAGAAGTTTTTTAATGATGTTTTTCATATAGGTCCTGTGTGTGCATATATACACATATAAAAACAAAAACACAGAGGTGGCGCACTCAGGTATTATTTGATCAGTGCAAAATACTTTGTTAAAACATTCAGACAAGATATATATATATCAACATGTTGTTATAAAAGTGGGACCCTCATAAACCTCAAACATTCTAAACTACTGTTTCAATCACAAAGTCCATATAGTGTATACACAGTCCACAATAGTGTCGCAGTGGGCACTATTTATTCCCTCCAAGTGAAAGCTGGAAAAACTTTTCTGTTCCCCTGTGCAAGTCCGTGCATCCAATAAAACAGCCTCCACCTCACCCTTTGGTGCCTCACTCACCGTCTGGGAAGACCCTCAAGTGGGTCTATTGCAGCCTTGGGACCATTCCCGGGTCGTCCCCCACCACTCTGGCAAGCAGCTGGCTAATAATCCACCTCTCTATGATGCCGTCCTTATACTCAATTTGTTGTGTCTAAAAACTCAATAAAAAGCCTCCCATAGCGTAAAAACGTTTCAATTTATTGTATATAAAAAATATTGCACTCACACTTTCCAGGAAGATATGATCACATAGAGTTTTATCTTCAATGCGGGCTCTCCCCCGCTATTGCTGGCCACCGGCTGGCTGATCCTTGTAGTCCCACTAGGCTCCGCCGTCAGTGCGCGCTACTCCCGGCTTCACTCTAGCAGGACGCCGCCGTGTTACTTTCCCCAGTTCCTGGTTGCGTGGCTAGGCTCAGCCCGACATGTTTCATCAGCATATGACTCATCAAGGGACTGGGGCCAGCCATGCTTCAGGAACTTTTATGCCGCGCCTCCCAAGCCCACCCCTCCCGACGTCACATCACCCCCACTACGAGTGGGACCCAGGGCTGCCACTCAACATTCTGAGCTACAGTGCCCGCCCACCCTGGTCAGTTCGGGGGAGACCCCGCTTACAGCACAGAACATACCTTTAAACCAATTTTCACATGCTACATACCCTTCTCCCATCCACCCCATCTATATATATATATATATATATATATATATATATATATATATATATATATATATATATATATTTATACCGATCTTGTGGCACAGCGCTTTATAGTTTCTATAGATAGTAATTCGGATTATATGAGGGAAAAACCATTACAAATATAAAAATCATATAAGTTGGTAAACAAATTACCACATTCAAAATATAAATATATATATATATATATATATATATATATATATATATATATATATATATATATATATATATATATATATATATAAAATTTTAAATTCTAAAAAATACAAATATTATAAAATATAAAATGTAATATATTCCCCATTGGCCTACCCAGCCTGCTCAGGGAAAAGCCTATTGCATCACCTCAAAACCCATCATGCCTCCTCATCACTATAATGCCATTTTTCCCCCCAGGGGTACTTCGATTTCTACATGTCTAATCCCCCAAAAAGCATACAATATCAACATCTATGTTAAGGCCTGCTGGTCTTAAAGTGCCCATATTATAAATCCATCGTGTCTCTTCCTGGGACACCATCCGGATCATATCAGACCCCCGCCATGAGGGGACAATTTTCTTAACTGCACAGAAAGATAATTGCTTAGGGTCACAGCCATGCTGGGCTGCAAAATGGGCTGAGACACTGTGATTAGGGTACCCTTTCTTAATATTTCTGACATGTTCCCCCATTCTTTCTTTAAGAGTCCTAGTGGTCCTCCCAATATATTGCCATCCACACGTACACCAGGCCAAATATACCACGTGTTTATCATTACATGTCAGAAATTGTGTGATCCTAAAATTCTTGCCATTACTAAAAGAGGTGACCGATGTTGTTTTAAACCCCCTCGATTCTCTGCATGCCTTACACCCCCTGCAGGGAAAAAAACCTGGTGTTTGCCATCCCTGCATTCTAGATGCCCTCACTGGATCCTCGCAGCTGGGCACAAGAATCTGTTTGAGGTTTTTTGCCCTTCTATATATGAATTTTGGCTTAGGTGGAATAACACTCCTCAGTACTGGATCAGTTCCTAAAATATCCCAATGCTTGTGTACAATTCTCTGAAGATCCCTATACTGTGTGCTAAAGGTGGTTATAAAGGCCAGATCATACTCACCTTGTTGGTCATCCCCAGCCACGGGTTTTAGCAGATCCCCTCTCTTCCTTTGTCTCACCCCTTCTATGTCTCTATCCAATTCATCACTGCTATATCCTTTTTCCAAAAATCTATTTTTTATTACTCTGGCTTGCATATCAATATCATCCAAAGTGGTGCAGTTCCTACGCATCCTTAAAAACTGCCCCTTAGGTATTACATTAATCCATGAAGGGTGGTGGCAACTTTCTTTAGAGATGTAGCCATTTCTGTCTGTGGCCTTGAAGAAACTCTTTGTAACCACCCCCTCCCCTCTCCTATTAATTTCCAAATCCAAAAAAATGAAGTTTGTCCACACTGAATTCAGCAGTCAGGGATCTATCCATCTCATTACTGTTGAGTTTATTAATAAAAATAGGGAGTGATTCAACTCCACCACCCCACACAAAAAACAGATAATCAATGAACCGATGCCATGTTTTCACCTGCGTATTCTCACTGAGGACTTTCTCCTCCCACAGGCCCATAAATAAATTGGCCAGGCTGGGGGCATAGCTTGCCCCCATGGCACATCCTTTATGTTGGATGTAATATTTGCCCTCATACCAGAAATAATTTCTCTCCAATGCAAACTTCAATAGCATAAGGATATATTCCCTCTGTTCTTCCTTCAGTGTGCCATCTCTATCCAAGAACACCTTAACCTCCTTGCCGGTCTAAAAAATCCGGCAAGGAGGCAGCGCCGCACATTTTTTAAATTTTTTTTTTTTAAATCATGTAGCGAGCCAAGGGCTCGCTACATGATAGCCGCTAAGCGGCGGCATCCCCCCACCCACTCCGATCGCCTTCGGCGATCAGAGTATGCAGGGAATCCCGTTGAGAACGGGATTTCCTGCAGGGCTTCCCCGGTCGCCATGGCGACGGGGCGGGATGACGTCACCGACGTCATGGACGTCGGGACGTCATAGGGAATCCCGATCCGCCCCTCAACGCTGCCTGGCACTGATTGGCCAGGCAGCGCAGGGCTCTGGGGCGGGGGGGAGCGACTCGGCGCAGCGGATCGGCGGCGAGCGGCGGCAAACGGAAGTTACAAGCAGCTAGCAAAGTGCTAGCTGCTTGTAACAAAAAAAAAATTATGCAAATCGGCCCAGCGGGGCCTGAGATATCCTCCTGCGCAGGTTACCCCGAGCTGAGCTCGGGATAACCGGCAAGGAGGTTAACCGCCCGCAAACCCAGCTCATGTTTTATATTTGTGTACAGTGATGCTACATCAGCTGTGACCATTATTTCACCATTTTCCATTTTCAGTCCCTCTAGTATGTTCAACATATGAGTTGTATCCTTCAAAACATTGGGCAGTTTTTCCACAAGTGGTTTCAGGAACTGATCCAAATACTGCCCCAAGCGGTGGGTAACCGACCCTATCCCACTTATGATGGGCCTTCCAGGGGGGTTTTCCCAGTCTTTGTGAATTTTTGGTACTTGATAGATAATTGGCACCTTAGGCACATCCGGGATTATGAACCTGAATTCATCATCACTTACGTACCCCCTATCTAAACCAATCTTCATGATTTTTCTCAGTTCTTACATGTATATTTTAGTGGGGTCACCTCTCAACACTGTGTAGGCCTCGGTGTCCTGTACCAGCCTGCCCAGTTCCGCATGATATTGTTGCTTGTTTAGAACCACCACCCCACCCCCCTTATCTGCGGGCCTGACCACTAAACCCTTCTCCTCCAGCATTTCTTTGGCTACACATTTCTCTTTGAACCTCCCCCCCCCCCCCCCCCCCCCCCCCGGTCCGGCATTTGGGTCATGTCTTTTATAACCAGATTCTTGAAAACTTCTCTGGAATTATAGTTATGATCCTGGGGGTTGAAGTTTGACTTATTCTTCAGATTTGTATGCTTGTACTCCATAACTTTAACCTGCTTCTGACCCACCTGTGATCTGCCAGCAAAATACTTTTTTAAGTACAATTTTCTTGTGAATTTTTGTATATCAATATATGTGCCAAACTTATCTAATCCTTGCTTAGGTGCATGTTTAAGTCCCTTATTCAACAGTGCCAATTCACCTTTATTCAACTCCGTGCCACTTATGTTGTAAATTCCTTCCCATATAGATTCCTCATCCTTTTTGATCCTCCCCTTCCCCCCCCCCCCTTGTGCCTCGTCTGGCCCTCTTTTTCCTGTGTACCCCTGATATGGGTCCTCCCCCTCCCTCCCTTGTCTCCACTCCCTCTGTGTGTACTTGGGGCCCATCTCTAAAAAAGGCTCCATCTGTCTGTGCTGTCGGATAGGATCATACCTGTTAGTGACAGGAATGTTGAATCCATATTCACCATCCATCCTGTGTTGCCCTCTACCCCCACCTCCGTGTTGTGGTCTTGACCCACCCCTATATCCTCCCCATCCTCCTCCCCCTCTATTATAACTAACACTTTGGTTTTGCATGTCCTGATAATATCCCCCCTGCGTACCTTGTGCTCCATGCTCTTGTGTCTGTGTTCCATTTACATTCCCCCCTGTGTTATTTGCTTGAGTGTTGACACTCGCGTTCGTGTTCTGTGTCTCCTGTGATTTAATTTGTGCTGCCTTCAGATCCTCTTTTTTCTTTACCTGCCATTTGTATACTTCTTTCTTACGAGTAGCTTCCGCATCCCTCTGAAATTTTTTTCTCTTCTCTGCCATTCTCTTTCTCATTTCTTTCCAACAATTCCCCCATTTTTTTGGTTCTCGTTTTATACTCCTCTGTACCACTAACTGGTTGTAGTTTAACTTTAATGCCATCAATTTCCCCTTCCAACCTCTCCAGACGCCTAGTTTTTCTCTTAATGAGTAGTTTGACCAACCCTTTCCCGCATTGGTCAAAAAACTCTGCCCACTCCTCATCATTTTCTTCACCATCTTCACCATCATTAGCTGCTAGGTCCCCTCTTAACCTTTTTGGAATGACCCCTTCTTTATCATGTTTTGTGAGTGTGGCTAAGTCCCACCATGTCCCTTGCTCTTTCACCGCAGTGTTCTGTAATTTCTTAAATTCTTGATCAATACTACTTCCTGCCTCACCCATATCTATGAACACTGCGTCTAAATCTACTACCCTTCGAGCTCTATGTTCAAAAACATCCATGTCAGCAGCACTCGTATATTTAAACAGAATAAAAGACAAAAACACAAATGCGCTCGACACCCGGATACACCGGCTTAGCTCCCCCAGTAGTGGGGATAATCCAGAGCAAATCCTCAATACCTGGTTCGCCTCCTCTCCTTAGCAAACAAACAAAAACACAGAGGTGGCGCACTCAGGTATTATTTGATCAGTGCAAAATACTTTGTTAAAACATTCAGACAAGATATATATATATCAACATGTTATAAAAGTGGGACCCTCATAAACCTCAAACATTCTAAACTACTGTTTCAATCACAAAGTCCATATAGTGTATACACAGTCCACAATAGTGTCGCAGTGGGCACTATTTATTCCCTCCAAGTGAAAGCTGGAAAAACTTTTCTGTTCCCCTGTGCAAGTCCGTGCATCCAATAAAACAGCCTCCACCTCACCCTTTGGTGCCTCACTCACCGTCTGGGAAGACCCTCAAGTGGGTCTATTGCAGCCTTGGGACCATTCCCGGGTCGTCCCCCACCACTCTGGCAAGCAGCTGGTTGTGTCTTATATATACACATATATTTTTTTTTTGTATTTTTCTTTCTGTTTTTTAATTGGTTGATAATTTCACCAGTTGTATTAGAGATTAATAACTTGGCACTTATATGCACTAGCACCTTATGGTGCAGGGTTTTCTTGACCACCACTCCTTTAATGTATCTTACCCATCATCCCTACACAATTAGCCGATTGATGTGGCCATACATTGTTGTTTATGCAGTTACCAGGAGATCTATGTACTTAGAACTCTTTCACACTACAGGCAGCAGAGAAAAGGCAAAACGCTGCGTTTTGGCTGCTGGCGTTTTCAAGGCGTTTTTAAGGCGTTTTAACGCCCATACATTAGTATCAATTGTAATGAGAAACGCAGCGGTAGGCCCAGAAAAAGCGCCTGGGAGCGTTGAAACGCAACGCTCCAAAACGCGGCGTTAAGTGTGAATGTTAAAATGAAAGTCTATGGACTTTCCTTTTACCTAGGAAAACGCCAACTTCGGCCGTGGCGTTAAAACGCCGAAAAAGCCCTCTGGTGTGAAAGGGCCCTTATAGTTGTTGGGGATTTATAGTTTTGATCATGTCTTTGGTTGTTTAAATAAACTTTGATACCTCTTTTGAATATACATTCGTGTTGTCATATTCATTAGTAATAATGTCCATTATTAGAGTGGGTTTTTTTCTTTGAAGTGAGAATGTTTACTACCCTGCAGTGGTTACATGGATTGTGATTGCTTTATATTGCTAAAGTGCGTGGTGTGATAAACGAATCGTTTATAGAACTGAAGATATACTGAAGATATACTGAAGATAATTTGCTGTTCTAGTAATCTAATAACATAACACAATATTTTTAAACTCCAGTATGTTACATCCAGCAAGATAAAGAGGTAGTTTTGGGAATGTGTTGTGAAGATCATCTGATGTCTAACCACACCTAATCGTGTGACCATCGATTCGATCTACAACCTGTCGATAAATATGGTCACATTGGGGGGGGGGGGGGGGGGTTGGGGCTCAAGACAAATGGCGAACAATATTTATATATGCAACACAGTGGCTTGGTCTGCCAGATGCCAGTGTGCATGCACAATGGTGTTGGGGGGGGGGGGTTCGAGGCAAATGGAGATAATTATTCATATATGCAGTTCAGTGGCTTGGTCTGCCAGATGCCAGTGTGCATGTACAATGGTGTTATGGCTTCACAGCGTCAGAAGAGTAAAAGTCCAAGGTAAACCATTGCACGACATCCACTACATCCACTAATAATGTAAATATTTCAAGCATGCTAAAATATCTGGCTAACAAGGAACAATGGGTAGAATGGCACTTACGGAAAATCTATGTTAGACATAGCACTCTTGTATTAATCAGTTGAACAGTCAGTAATTTGTGTGATGTTTGATTGTGGTCAAATTAGGGGTGTTATATTGCTTGCCATTACTGTGTCATATTCATATTGTTGATATCCCTGCTACTGTTCCTAACTTAAGAATATGCATTTACTTGTTAACAGCAAGGGTATGATGACAAGACAAGAATGGTGGACAGAGTGAGACTTAATTGGCAGTATGAGGAAGCCAAAAAGAGGTAAGTTCCATTGTATAGTGGCACAGTGAATTATACTGATCAAAGCTAACAGTAGCTGAAGAAAGAACATTATGCTGAAATATGTCACACTAATGACTTAATGTGCTGTGTAATTCTGCAATCACTTCAAAAGTGTAGATGAGAAGGTCAGCTATGAGCTTTGCCTTCAGTTCAAAGGCTTTTCTTGAACACGCGCTACTACTGAAAGTGCATATTATTGTAGTCAATTGGAAATGTGATGTCTGTGCCAGTGCCACTTGCTGTAAGTAAACAACTGAAGAAGCTTTAATGTTCTAGCCTGTTGAGGAAACAAAATCAATAATGCAGTAAATTCCGATATTGTTGAAATATTGTTTTAAAGCTTTAATTCAGTTTTTTGTTAAGCCTATAGTAAGTTACTTGGTGTGGATCATGTTAAGTGTGGTAGTCATACAGATAATGTTATTTTGCATAAATAATTAAATCCTATTCTTCATTTATTAGAGACTCTTCACACAGTGGTCTCAGTATTCTTTGTGTTTTGTACCTGCACAAGTATGTAGGAGTGTATTCTTCATTCTTAACTTCTGGCCAAATGCTCTACGTCAAAAAGGAAAGAAGACTCTGCACTGAAAGCAATAGCAGCGCCTCAGTAATATAATTTATTATAAATTCTTAAAGAAGTTATGAACCACATACTGCTCTCCCCGCTCTATTTACCCGGGGCTTCCACCAACCCCTTGCAGCCGACACTTCCCATGCAGGATCTCATGGTGCAGAGGCTGTCCTCGAGGTCGTCCACTACTGCGCCTGCACGAGTGCCGCTGTCAATCAAGTCCACGTTGTCCGCAGTGTACGGCGCAGGCACAGTAGTTCTGTGCCTGCGCAATGCACTGCAGACAACGTGGACTTGATTGACAGCGGCACTCACGCAGGCGCAGTAGAGGAGGTCCGCCTCTGCACCGGCGGAGACCCCCGTGCTGGCAGCGCAGAGCGGATATGCCGTGAGGGACATATTGGCTGCAAGGGGTTGGAGGAAGCCCCGGGTAAGTAGTGCGGGGAGGTGGGGGGGGGAGCAGTATGTGGTGGATAACTCCTTTAAGCTGGCCATGCATGCATTTGATTTTTCTGATTGATTTCTGACTGATTTGATTAGTTTGATTAAATTTGCCAGTAATCTATTGCTCCATTTAAGTCCAATCACTTAACTTTCAATCTCTTTAAGCAGTTTATCCATTAGAATTTTGATTGAATATATGTTGGAGAATCTCTGTGCAAGGGGACCGAGTAAGAGCAGCAGGGCCGGATAATATACAGATGCCCGTTACTTACAAACAGCTTGAGTATCAGAGATGCAAAGTTGGCTTCATGTACAAAATATATAATACTGTTTTTTATTACATATTTTGTTGTGGAATGTTACAGTATTGCATGAACTGTTTAAAACACATTGAAAACAATCAAAAAACATAGTTTACGCTATATGTCCAAATCCAGAGTAGTCCACATGTAAATAATTTATCCACGTTTCACCATGTTTAATATAGGAATCCACTTACAAACAAATTTAACTTGCAAACTATCTCCCAAAACAGAACCTGTTTGTAAGTTGAGGACCACCTGTATTGCAAATATTATAATGCCAGGAGTAATAGGGCTAATGGATGTTTTCTAGCCTGTACATTCTTTGCCAAAGGCTCTCTTCTCACTCTTATTCATTTATTTTAGTATTTATATAGCGCCGACATGTTAGGCAGCGCTGTAAAGAGTATATTGTCTTGTCACTAACAGTCCCTCAGAGGGGGTCACAATCTAGTCCCTTTTATAGTCACATGTCTATGTATGTATCGTGTAGTATATGTATCATAGTCTAGGGCCAATTTAGGGGTAAGCCAATTAACTTGTCTGTAAGTTTTTGGGATGTGGGAGGAAACCAGAGTGCCCAGAGGAAACCCACGCAGACACACTAACCACTACGCCACCGTGCTGCACACTCTTGCATTTATATTCTTACAAATTGCAACTTACTGACAGTTCACTGTGGATTTATTTTTGAATATTTATTCTCCATTGCATAGTTTGAGAGCTTAAATAATGGAGGGTAGCAATCACTTGTACTTTTGTATGTTAACTTGGATGTGGTAAACTCTTGATAACTCTTGTTTATTCTGTACCTTCTTGAGATTTCAGTAAAAACATATTGACAAAACCACTATTCTACAGGGAAGAATTAAACCTTCTCTGTTTACTCGTATTGGCTCTTCTTCCTTATTTTGAATGTGTCTTCCCATTTGCTCTGCTGGAGACTAAGGGGCTGCACAGCGCGTAAAGCCTTTTCTGTAATCTGCTCTGCTGAGCTGAATTGGGTTGTTATAGGCTATACTGCTGTAGATGTTCTTGAAGGAAGATTCCACTTCAATTATGAAATTGCCATAAATATAGATTATGCGCTGCAAAAAGTGTTTCTACAATTTAACGTTATTAAAAATAGTTTTCCATTCAAGTCTGCTAAGAGCTTCCAGAACTGACAGTAAACACGAGCTACCCTTCATTGCAAGCATGGCAGCACTGCTCTGTCTACTTTCTGGAGTACTGTCATTGCTGTTTCATCACCTTGCTGCACGAGTAATTAGCTGCACAGACGTCTTTGTTACCTGTTTCAGTACCTGGATGAATCCGTTGTCTGGTAACCTGTTTTTACACTCCTGCCTTCTAGTTTCTCTTATAAATACTGCTATGTGCCTACAGTCAAGAGTCCTACTAATGTAAATACTTATTTCTAAATGCTTTTGTTAACGAGCAGTTATTGGTTATCTGCATTTGGCTTCAACCTCTTGGCAGACTCTTGGTAGATTGTCCACCCCTCTTTTTAGTTTGTTTTCCCAATCCAAGCCTGGGGTGGGGGGGGGGATATTACCCTGAAATGGCCTCTCTATACTGCACCCACCTCTGCTTTGGTACTTCTGTACAACTGTCGTACGATTATTGTACGATTGCTGCCCCACTCATAAATGTATATAATTTACTATGTTTTCTGTTTTACTGTGGTTTTTGTGGGGGTCATGGCCATTTTTTTGCACCATTATAATAACACTACTTGCCATTGTATTATCTTTTGTGAGACATTGCAGCCATATCAGCACATACCACTTTAATGCTTGGCTTATTTGCCACTGTCTTTTACTTTTCATGCACTTGACTACATTGTGATGTTTATTGAAGTTGCCACAGTTTATTTTGATACATGGCTGTCATGTCCATATTTTGATACATATATACATTACAGTTAATGATGCACTCACCAGTTGATTGCTGTATTATTATTATTATTATGTTTATTATGTTTTGCCGTTTGACGCTCAATATAAGCTTCTTTATGCAAAGTGACTTATTGGCGTATGGCTTTTTTTTTTTTTACATTTTAGCCATGAGTTCAAGTAAACAACCAAAGATGATTGTTGGCAAACTCTGACTGAAAAATGCAAATTTTAAGGTTTTTTTTTCTTAGATATCGTGCCTCACAAAGATTTTGCCTTCAGATGGGTTGTTGAAGAGTGCCTTAACTTCACAGTTCAGCTGACCAGTAACTGCTGATATACTGCAGCCTCCTATGCTACCCTGCATTTTAATTTGGGCATTCACAAAACTGTTGTGGTTGCCTGGTGGTTAGGAGCACAATGTTTGAACCGCTGCATGTAATGTCTGGTGGGTAGTTAGCCTACCAATTAGATGAGGGAAATTAGTACAGTGCTGAGTTAGTGTTGTATCAATGCTCATATCAACCATCACCGAAATAACACATGTTGGGCACGTTATGACTCAAAGCCAAACTATTCAGGATCGCTATTTTTATGTTAATAATCCTGGTATCCCCATCAGGAACACTTTTTATAACTATATAGCGCTGTATATTAGTATGTAGCCCCACCCCCAGTGATGTTTAGCCTAGGCTTGATGTAACGTAGCCTTAGGCCCATGAGCACTCTGGGAGATGAAGCAGTGTTACCGCTCACTATGCAAATGGGGGGGAGGGCATGCCACAGGGATGCACCTTGCCAGCAGTAAGGATCTCAGCATCATAAAATGATAAAATGAAGAATGTAAAGCAGGGTAAGGTAAGATTTTGTAATGAGCAGAAATTGACTAAATATTAAATAAGTGAATATGATAAAAATGCAGTTATATTCAGTTCCTCTTTAACAAGTCAGCAGCGATACAACCAAACCAACCTTAAAGTGGATCCGAGGTGAACTTTTACACATTGCATAATTGTGTTCCTTTCCTATTGTTTATAGGGCATTCCTCAAGCCAAATACTTTTTTGTATTTGTTTTAATACTCTAATTCCCTATAAACTAAAAAAGCCACGCCCACAGGTTTTCAGAGAGCTTTGGCAGTAGCAAGGGTTCATGGGAACTCAGTCTGGGCAGGAGGAGGGGGAGGTGTTACTAGCCATTGATTTCCGAGGCAGAGGGGAGGAGGGAGGTTGAAAGGGGATTAGGCTGATGGCTCAAGATACAGATAAGCCTGCCTCTGTGAAATGTTTACAAACAACATGGCTGCTGTCGATGTATCACAGGAATAAATAATCATATTATATTAAAACTGTTTGCAGCTAGATTTGCTGTGTAAACCATATAAACTTTAGATAAGATATATAGACAAGTTACTTGTTATAGTTCATTTTTCATCTCGGATCCTCTTTAACCAAATTCTTCTAGCAAAGACATTTGGCATAGCTGCTATATATATTCTTCCACAGGAAAATGTCAGGTTTTGAAAGGGAAACAAACACAATAAACGGAGAAACAAGGACAATAAACGGAGTAAATAAAAGCTGTTTGACATAGCAAATGATCCTTTAGCTATGTCCATTAGCATTAAAATGCATCTGATATATTTATTTTCTTTAGAAAAATGACCTAATTCCCAATTCTACAGCTACAAGCTTCCGGCGTGATGTTAGTCAGGTGGTAACATAAGGTTTGAGGGTATTTTTTTCCCCTCAAACTTTTGCAGTTGGGCAACAAGTCAACCATGAGCCTGAAATAAAACATCTGTTGCCAATAATACATGTGTGTGTATCTTTACTCTGTAATAATGTTTAGGGTACATTAGGGAGTTGGCTGTGTGTTGTTTGCTGATCATTACGAGTCAGTGACGCATTTGGTTAGCTTACATTTGCATCCTATCATCTTCTTTCCCCACTGAATTACATTATTCTTAGCCTTTGTCAGAGGTATTCACAATACCTCAGACATCCATTAAGTTATTTTCATTGGGCTCAACTGAGAACTGATTACCAATTCCCAGAACAAGAGTGGGATCCTGAAGGCTTGTCCGAGGTTGTTAAAATATGAGCTTTTATAGTGATTTAGCGCCATTTCATCAGGTTATATGTGGAATTGGGCCACATTTCTGAAACATATCTAATTTATGTAAAAACATCAGTTTTAGTGTTTGATCACAGCTGGGCTCTTTCCATTTTATGGCATCTTAAAACCTGGCACTACAGCATTGCAATCCTTTGTGATGCCAGACTAGTTTATCCTTGGACATTTCTTGTAAATGTCTTGCTTTAGGTGTAACAATATATCACGTTTTATGAACACACAAATAGATGGCAGCCTCTATGCTTATTAGTAGCCAAGTAGTACAGGGGGACAGTTTCAGCCAATCCCTGTCTTTCCTAGGTTTGCTTTGAATAGACACCTTGTTGCTCTGCAATTCATAGGTGTCTATAATGAGGAGGAGTAGTTGTCTTTAGGGAACCTCCTAGGTTGCTTGCATAGTATATCAGCTGTGTCAAGGCCGGTGCTTCCATAGGGGCAAACTGGCTAATTGCCCTCGAGCTGGCTGACTGCACCCCAGATCTCCCTCGAAACATGTTCTTTTGGTGCCTGGTGCCGAATGTGTAGAGCCTGACTTGGGTGCCACTATAGCACAAATAATTTGGGGTTCTACTTTTACCTCCTGAGTTGCTACGACTCAGAGGGGAAATAGTATTTTATGACGCAGGAATTTGATTCGGCTCATCCTACACCTAACTCACCAGTGGCATACATATATGTATGTGGTTTCCCCTCCTCCCCCAAGTTAATAGTGGTCCCTGGAGCCCCTGCAGAGTATTCTGAAGTCGAGCAAACTTACCTGTCTGGCCGACATGCTTCTACCTCAGTCTTTGTGCTCCCGTTTTCATCCCTGTTGGCCTCTTCTTTATGACCTGCAGGGGCCCTAGGGACCACTATTACATTGAGACCTGGGGGGTATCAGATCTGTTGTGTTTATAGATGTGTCACCCAATGTTGGGGGTTGTCGTTCCTGCCTTCAAAACTTTTGGGTTAAGAAAATGACAGAAGGTGGAGAAAAAATATCTGGAAACGTTTTTGCAGCAACAGGAAAGTGAGGTAATGGTAATTGGCCATTTGGCCAGAATTAACAGCACAGTCAGCATTGAGAAGTACAAGCTTATCTTTTGATTATGGCAATAATCCCTAACATATATGCAATTATTGTGATCTGCAGTGAAAACAAGGGAAAATGAACATTTAGAATGGCCTCCATACAGCTCTGATCTCAACAGCATTCAGTCTGGGATCTCTTGTTGAGATGTTAGCAAGTAGAAGACCTGGGCCAATGTGAAATTCACATTTTTCTCCTGAGTATTCTCCTAGGTGATATATTCATATCTTGTGATAACATGTCTTTAAAACCACCGCAAAGCAAGAACATACTCCAAATAACTTTGATAGTATTTTTTCACCAACTTTTGGGTACGTTTTCAATTGTAAAATGGTTAAAGAGAGACTGATGCAAACAAAAATTGCTATTTTTACCTCGTAGTTCGCTTTAGTACTCTCATTTGAGGTAAACTGGCGCATCCCTGAGCCAAAACGAGGGCTTTATACCCCTCAAATCCCCGGGGGACAATCCGGCTTGCGCTTCCTGAAAGAGGCAGAGCTTTCTGCTGTAGCTCTGCCTCTGCTGATGTCGATCGCCGCGGATATCCACCTCTTCCAGCCCCTCTCAGTCTTCCTTCCCTGAGAGGGGTGGGGAGAGGTGGAGATCCACATGGCGATTGATGACAGTAGAGGTAGCGCTACAGCTCAAAGCTCTGTCTCCCCAGGCAGCAAAATCCTCGATCAAGAAAATCGTGGGATTTTGCCCCGTGCTTTGAGGGGGAGGGGTATAAATCTCTTGTTTTGGCTCGGGGATGCGGCCGTTTACCTCTACTGAGACTGCTGAAGTGAACTACAAGGTAAAAATGGCAATTTTTGTTCGCTTCAGAGTCTCTTTAAATGAGAAGATGAAAATTGTCTCCTAAGAGATAACACAGGAGAGTAAGTGAATTGAATATGGGCCCTGGAGTCTGCAGTAAAGTACAGCCAAGTTCTCCAGAATATTTGCAGTAATCTGCCTTGCAAGTACCTTCCCCCTCAAAACTGTGAGTTTCTCAGGGTTTTTAGAATTGCTGCCATGTTGAAAGAAAATTTTGATCACACCAAGGAGTTGCTTCATTTCTGTTCTTTTCCAGTTTTCTGCGCCAATCTGCAATGTTTCTTGATGAATATAAACTATTCATGGCTTTATTTTTGCAAACAATCTCACTTTACAGCCTTTAATTATGCCCATTTTCATATAAGATGGTGCCGAGTCATCACACCACTTTGCTTAAAGGGGCACTATTGCGAATTCCCTGGATTTTAGTCCCTTTAACATAGATATGTGTAAGTGGAGCAATGTTATTGCCACTTATTGTGACTGATCAAAAGGATTTTATACATTGCCACTGACCATTTATAGCTAGTGAGTCACGTCGGAAGGTTTACCTTTCTGACGCGACTTAGCATAATCCATTCTGCAGTAGGAGGCATCTGTAGTTGTAGATACTGCAGCTGTTACATCCCCCCCTCTGGTCAGCCCAGCTAAGTTTGGTCCAACTTGTAACTGAACTATCGTGCAGTTACGGAGTTCTGTGTACGCTGCAGCCGCCGTACGGGTCTATAGTTACATGCTGCCCGCTGAGGACCTCTTATTTGCAGCTGGCACAGTGACGGACACCTATTGGTGTCCGTTGCTGTGGTAACCAGCAATCGGCTTTCTAATTACATGTTTGTGTCTGCTCACTGATGCCGCCGCTGGCTTGCGCCATTAGAAAGCCGATTGCTGGTTACCACAGCAACGGACACCAATAGGTGTCCGTCACTGTGCCAGCTGCAAATAAGAGGTCCTCAGTGGGCAGCATGTAACTATAGACCCGTATGGCGGCTGCAGCGTATACAGTTGGCTATTGAAGTTTAACTTGTTAATGTTGAGCAATGTTTTTTTTTTGTGGATTTTGGTATTAAAATACACAAAGTATTGTTATGAATGTATCATATCAGTCCTAGATTCCTTACTGGTCAAATATGCTGTTAGGTACGTTTTACCAAAAATGTGAACATGCACAATACAATCAAATCAAACGATTTTCCTTTTTATGATAAAAATAATTGATTGTATAAGAAATTCAAGGAAACCTTTTATATAACGAAAACAATACATTTTTCATTGTTTTTTCTTTATACAAATCAGATCTGATGTGCTGAAAAAAATCAGAGCGAAAAATATAAAAACTAAAGAATTTATTTGATCGTTTTTCATGTCCTATTTCAAGATCATAAGTCTATAGTATGTCGGTTCAATTTTTCTGTTCGTTCGATCAAGTGGAAAAATCGATTAGATTTCTCTGGTCGAAAAAAAACCCTTAATTAAAGAACATTTTCTGGGGGCCGCCCAAAGAGAGATGAAGAATCTTTTGGCTGCCTTTTGTTTACAAACACTTCTGCAGTGCAGCCTGCTGTGTACGCTGCATACCGGCTCTGCAGTTTCGCCATTCCCATGTGTCCCTTTACACACTCTTTACTCCTGACCATTTCTTTGTTAAAAAAAAAAAAAAAAAAAATGAACACTTCAGTGATCTGTAGGCAGGTCTGATAATTGTTCCTTGCATACCTCTTGCTCTTCCTCCCTGTACACAGAAAGCAGGTGGTGCATTCAAAGGCACATGAAAAAGAGTACAGTGCAATAATCAGATCTGGTTTACAAGTCATTAGTATTACTTTGTCACAAGGATGTAAAAGTATAAGGGTGGGAGTGCAAGCTGTTTCAGAGGAGATATGTTTGTAAGCCATAAGCAGGGAGTGGGTCCTCCTGTCTGTTGGGAACACAAATCATTGTAAGTGCTTTATTGCTCAATTAGCAATTTGGTCTGATTTAATACGAAGTTTAAATATGCATTCATTCATTCATTAATTCATTCATCTATTCTATTTTTAAAGTGGTATACAACTCAGAATTGCATCTATGCTTTAAAACATTAAGCACAGCAGAAAAAGTAGCCCCAAAAAAACAAGGAGAGACTTACTTTAGGTCACTGCAAGGCTGTGTTCCACTTCACTAAAACATTGTTGGACAAATTATCAGATTGTCTTGTAATTAAGTGATTACTGAGCAAATTAAGAGAAAGTTCTCCCCACCCCACCCCGGATATCAGAGGAAACTTATCAGTTAGCTCCTGTGACCCTTTTGTTAACTTGGAAACCTATTAGTTTTATGCTGTATTTAATGTTTTAGACCAAAAATGAAATTTCAGTTTCATACTACTTAAAAGTACTCATATCCTTTATAAGAAGAAGCAAGAGATCATATTTAGATTAGTCACTTCTTAGTGGCAGGTTAACTTAATTTCATCTGAGTTTACATTTTAGGAAACTCGAGCTCACAATGATGTGTCTTCATTAACCTCCTTGCCGGTTATCCCGAGCTCAGCTCGGGGTAACCTGCGCAGGAGGATTTCTCAGGCCCCGCTGGGCCGATTTGCATAATTTTTTTTTTCCTACACGCAGCTAGCACTTTGCTAGCTGCGTGTAGTACACGATTGCCGCCGATTCGCCGCTACCCGCCGCGCCGAGCCGCCCCCCGCCCCAGACCCCTGCGCAGCCTGGCCAATCAGTGCCAGGCAGCGCTGAGGGGCGGTTCGGGATTCCCTGTGACGTCCATGACGTCGGTGACGTCATCCCGCCCCTTCGCCATGGCGACGGGGGAAGCCCTGCAGGAAATCCCTTTCTCAACGGGATTTTCTGCATACTCTGATCGCCGAAGGCGATCGGAGTGGGTGGGGGGATGCCGCCGCTCAGCGGCTATCATGTAGCATGATTTAAAAAATAAATAAATTTAAAAAAAGTGCGGCGCTGCCTCCTTGCTGGATTTTTTAGAACGGCAAGGAGGTTAAACTATCAAGACAGAGAACACACTTGACTGTTTTCGTGTGCGTTTTCTGCACAGAAAAACGGAGAACTCATGGTAATCAATGTGCTAGTGCACACTTACTGTGTTGATCGCACGCAGAAAAAAAACTGGCATTCTGCATGATGACTGCACATTTTGGCAGTTTCCTCTATCATTTACATCAGGTACTGTGAAAAAACGCACGCGTTTTCCTGCATGGAATCACACTTGGTGTGCAGAAAAAGTATGCAGAAAAACGTGCGCGGAAAACTGAAAGTCAAGTGTGTTCCCTGCCTCAGGTTTATTTTAGTAGTCAAAGTGCAAGATGCTGTAATCCATATCAACCTATCAGCTGTTCTATTGTGCTGGTAAATGATGGAGTGCTAACTGTAGTTTCATATATTCCAACGTTTCAAAATAGAAAAACAAAATATAGCAAGCTCCACCCTGAACTGAACAAACATGTCCCTGTATTGACTGTTTTCATTGCTTGAGCCCTTCTGAAGAGCCCCACCTATTGTAGAGCTTTTTAGATTCCAGACTGTCCCTCTAAAATCAGGACTTTTGAAATGTCAGTACAGTACTTAGCATTTCATTGTTGCTTTCCAGATATTAGCCTTTATGAGCTGACCATGTGTACTTTAAAAGTCAAAATTTACATCACCACTACGACATGTTCAAGTCACTTTTGCTAATGATATAAATATAAAACACAAGCTGTACTTTCTCTTGTGTGGTATCTTTAAATGGAAACATCTCTTTTTTTTTTCTGAACGGAATTCCTGATGTATAAAAAAAGCTGAAGGTCAGGGAGTGGCAGAGGAAGTCGCTAGGGAAAGACCAGCTTTCCTGCATGATTCCAGAGCTCAGCAAGAGACTCCCTGGGTAGTAAAGGTCAGCTGATGATAATTTCTGCAGATGCTTTCCTAAGATTCTTTGTAGCCTTTTGTAACTCAAGAACTCTCCTATATACACAATGCCAACTCAATTTTTTTTTTAAACCCTCTATTGCAAAGGAATAGAAAAGTGCATAATATTTCAAGGGTTTTTGTTGGGAGACGCTAAAGTGAACTTCCAGACTAAACATCTACTCAGCAGCACTGAAAAGGCTTGGTTTTTCTTTAACAGTTTCACAGCATCAGAACTTTGTTTTTCTTACCGAAGTCTCATTTGTAGCTGCATTTTTAGCTAAGCTCCGCCCCATCAAAGAAAACTGCCCGGGCTTTTTTCCCCTGATGCTGTGCAAAGCATGATGGGATTTCTGATGTTGTTCTCATTGCCTAGCAACTGGGAAGGGTGATCAGGACACAGGACAGTTGGAACTGTGGGGCACATTTATCAATAGTGTCTGAGACAAAATATTAGTAGGTTTTTAGAAATCCATGCAGAATTGTCTCACAGCCTAAGAACTCATTAGATAGTGCACATTCCTTCAAAAATTGTTGTAAAATAGAAGGAGCTAGGAAGGTCTCTCAGACAGTGCAGTGTGAGGTAACCAATGCATCTGCTGTACTGATAGCAGGCTCTGAGGAGGAATTCAGCAGGGGAAGGAGCACCACACAAATCATGTCTAGCCTGCACTCTGCAATCATGTCTAGCCTGCAATTCTACATCTGTAGAACTGCTATCAAGCGCCTTTTAATCTGCACCAGTTTAGGGAGGGATTTGCACTTTTCTTAACTGTAGTGCAGCTCTAGAAATTCATGCTAAATTGCCACTATTACCTAGGATTTAAGAAGGTTCTTATTATCATGCAGAACTGTTCTCCCTGCTGATTAGAACAGATTAAGAAGAAAAAACTGTCGGTAATGCGTTGATAAATCTCCCTCTTTGTCTCATGCTCCCTGTCACCTACTTTCAACCAAAAAGATGGTATCTACTTAGGAAAGTGTTTTATAGCTGTCATTTGTTATCAGTGAGTCTGACTGGGCCCCGACTGGAGAAAAAACGTCAGTTCCATAGCTGAATATTAACTCTTTCAGGCAGGGAAAAAAGAAAAGGAGCACAGTATGTACAGTACAAGTGTCTATATGCTTCCTACTTTATACAGTATATACATGTCTATCTCATAATGTCACATATTATCTTAGGTACACTTTAAAGCCACGTGTAAGCACACGTTACTGACAAGGAAAGGCAGACTTTCTTTACTTTACTATAATAGATTGTCTATCCATAATATAGTATGTGTGCCATCTGCTTGCTGGAAGATTCAGTTTCTTGTGTGTTAGAAATAAAAACAGGAACAGGTAGGCCTGGTAAAGGACACTGTTTGAATATTTCAGGTAAATGCAATTATGGTTGCACTATTTCTGCAGGTAGACAGACCTGGCAAATAAGAAAAGAAATCCTGAACTAAAAATCTAAAAATTAATTGATGAGATAAATAATTGTATCTATCCTTCTACTCCTAAAAAATACTTTTCTATTGTGCTTAAAAGCTAGAAAAGTATGTTTAAAAGACAACGGTTGTGAGTAGAATATGGAGGCTGGCATGTGTATTTTCTTTTAAACCATACCAGTTGCATGGCTTATCTGCTGATGTATTTGGCTGCAGTAGTGTCTGAATAACACCAGAAACAAGCATGCAGCTAATCTTGTCAGATCTGACAATAATGTCAGAAACACCTGATCTGCATATGCTTGTTCATTGGTCTGTGGCTAAAAGTATTAGAGGCAGAGGATCAGCAGGATAGCCAGGCAACTGGTATTGCTTAAAAGTCAATAAATATGGCAGCCTCCATATCCCTTTTGCTTCAATTGTCTTTAAATGTTTTTATTGTTTCAGCTGAATGACACAGTTTTAGTGTTCACAGTTTTCTGCCAGGCAAGAGTTCTATGGCTAAAAATTAGTTTAGTTTGAAAAAAGGAAAAGAACACAACCTTGTTCTGCGCAGGAATGGAGAATACATGTTCGTCTCATCATGTCACATGTACAATAGAGGCGCTCTTGCTGTCTACTGACCTAGATCAGTGTTCTCCTTGTTATATTGCCTGATGAAGCGGGATGTTGGCCCGTGAAACACGTTGCATCATTATTGGAGAATTGTTTTAAATAAACACAGTTGTATATTTAACGGCTGAACTAGCCTGGTCATTCATGTACCTGAGGGAGGTGAATCCACCCATCTCCCTCCTTGTAGATGGTTTTTAACCGATTTTATACTTGTTTGGCGCCTCTATTATCCCTGTTTATTCGGACATGTACATACATGTTCATCTCATCATGTGTAGAGATGGCCCAAACAGTTCAAGGGTGAATAGTTCCTGGCAAACATTTTTTTTTTTTTTTTTTTAAATTTGCGTTCGCATTTTTCACATTGAAGTTATTAGCCGCCGACTTTAACTAAACGTTAAATAGCAAAGCCCCCTTACATGCTAGAAACACCAAATTTGCAGGGTGGACAGTGGGTACAAGTGGGGAAGCATTTTAACCACCCTGGCGGTAAACCTGCTGAAAGTGGTAATGACGAGCCAGGCTCGTCAATACTGCCAGGGAGATTTCCTGTTTCTCTGCGCCGCCAGCTCCACCATTCCCTCATCTGAGGGATTCCCCAGGATGGCTGGATGCCTGTCTGCACGCTGTGGGTAGCGATCTGTGCTACCCACAGCATACAGAACTAGCATCCAGCCACCCTGGGGAATCCCTGTGCAGCCAGCGGGGCAGAGAATGCGCTGGCTATGCGGGCGGGTGGGGGCATCCCCCTTCTATGTGTGCGGATGGCCGAGCGGGGGCTCCCCCTTCTATGCGGGTGAGTGGGGGGATCCCCGTTCTATGTGTGTGGATGGCCGAGCGGGGGCTCCCCCTTCTAAGCGGAGGGGGGGGGGGATCCCCCTTCTATGTGCGCGATGTCCGGGAGGGGGTTCCCCCTTCTAAGCATAGGAATACCCCTTCTATGTGGGCGGATATCCGGGTGGGGGAGCCCCCTTCTAAGGGGTGGGGAATCCCCCTTCTATGTGCGCGATGTCCGGGTGGGGGCTCCCCCTTCTAAGCAGGGGAATACACAGACCGAAGTCCCGGTCTGTGTAGTTACAGTACGAGGCTTGGTGACGTCACCAAGCCTCGTACTGTAACTACACAGAGAACGAGACTTCGGCAATGAAGGAGGAAGTGAGCCAGCCGCCGCAGGAGAGAGCCTTCGGGTGAGTAGATCCCACCTCAAGGTGCTTCAGACAGGGGGGGGGATCGTATGGGAAGAGGGGGACACCCATAGCACGCCGCATAGAAGGGGGATCCCCCCAAAGTAGGGGGATCCCCACCCGGACATCCGCCCACATAGAAGGGGTATTTCCCTGCTTAGAAGGGGGAGCCCCCACCCGGACATCACGCACATAGAAGGGGGATTCTCCCCCCCCCCCCTTAGAAGGGGGATCCCCCACCCGGATATCCGCCCACATAGAAGGGGGATCCCCCCCCCTTAGGAGGATCCCCCACCTGAACATTCGCCCGCATAGAATAGGGATCCCCCCCCTTAGAAGGGGGATCCCCCACCCGGCCATCCGCACGCATTCAAAGGGGAATCCCCCCCCTTAGAATGAGGAGCCCCCACCTGGCAAGGCCATCCGCACACATAGAATGGGGATCCCCCACCCACAAACCTGGCTCCCTATACATCTGACTCCCTATACATCTGACTCCCTATACATCTGGCTCGCTATACATCTGCCTACCTATACATCTGCCTACCTACCTATACATCTGGCTCACTATACATCTGGCTACCTATATACCTGGCTGCACATCTGACTACCTATACATCTGGCTCACAATACATCTGGCTACCTATATACCTGGCTGCACATCTGACTACCTATACATCTGGCTCACAATACATCTGGCTCACTATACATCTGGCTCACTATACATCTGTCTACCTATATACCTGGCTGCACATCTGACTACCTATACATCTGGCTCACTATAGATCTGTCTACCTATATACCCGGCTGCACATCTGACTACCTATACATCTGGCTCACTATACATCTGTCTACCTATATACCTGGCTGCACATCTGACTACCTATACATCTGGCTCACTATACATCTGGCTACCTATATACCTGGCTGCACATCTGACTACCTAAAAACCTGGCTATACATCTGGCTCCCTGTATACCTGGCTATACATCTGGGTTTTATACTCACCATTGGCGTGCTGATCCCTCGTCGCAAACCTCTGATAGCTTCCCTAGTGCCTTCTTCCATGTCCCTTGGCAGTTTTTTCTTCTCCCTCGGCAATGACATGTCCCCTGCCGATCGGCATTGATGACACCAAGGTCACACAACATCATCAACATCTCAATGCAAACACTTTTTTTTTTTTTAAATGGAATTCAATACAATAACCTATATTGATTTCAATATAAAAAAAACGATTACACAAAAAAAAAAAAACTTGAAAATTATTTGAAATTAATTGAACCATTTTTTGCACAGAAATCCTGGGGAAATTGAACGCCAGGGTGATAAAAAAAACCTTATAGTTTTTGAGAAAATCTATTTTAAATTTCTCCCTCTGAGTTTGGTAAATGTTGAAATGCCCGCCGACTTTAGCGGTAAATAGCAAAGCACCATTAGGTACTAGAAACACCAGATTTGCAGGGTATGTTAAGAAGAACAGTAGGAACGAGAGGAAAAAAGGAGAATCCCCATAGTTCTGTTAATAGACCAATGGGGAGACTTAGCTGAGAGCTAAATCAGCTGCACGGTAAGCGTCTGTGTAACGTCGGGTGCACTGAGATCTTCAATCAATGTAACGAGCTCACAAGATGAGAGGATATTAGCGTGGGACATTTCTGAGGATATTGGCGTGGGAACATTTTCTTAAATGTACAGGTAAGTATTTCTGGTTAATTAAGATTAATAAAATACTTTTTTTCGTTGTCGTGTTTTTATTCAATTTAACCCTTTGTGGAAATGGATAAAGGGTAATTTGTACCCCTATACTCATTTCTCCTTGGAGGGGGGTGGGCATCTAGTGGTCCCCTTCTTAAAGGAGACACTCAGATGCCACCATGACCTTCCCCCAGGGAGTCTTCGCCATGGATTGGACAAGTGCTCCGGGGGGAAGGAGGCTTGCCCCCCCCCCCACAGACCTCCCATACCATGGACTATGCTGGCTGGTATAGTCTGGGTGCGAAGCCCCACACGGTCGGGGTTCCGCATTCTGGCTATTCCAGCCTGCATGGGGGGACTTGGGGTTACAAAGACTTGGGGAGGGAGGGGAATCCCACATCTTATTTTTTTTTTTTTTTTATCTAAAACAATGAACGGAAAAAAAATTACTTTTACATACATGTTAATACAGTAACTGTCATTTTACCGCATTTAAATCGCACCTTTTTTCCTCTAACTTTACCATAGATTTTCTCAAAAACTATAAAAATCCTCTTTTCACCACTGTTCTTCTTCACATACCCTGCAAATTTGGTGTTTCTAGTACCTAATGGGGCTTTACTATTAACCGTTAGTCGTCAGCCGTTCGCCTACCATATTAGTCTATGGAGCCCGCAGCGAACAGCCGATTCACAAGCTTTTGCAGAAACTTGCATTCGAAATTCGTGAACCCAAAATTTGATGTTGGCTACATCTCTAATCATGTTACGTGTCAGCTCAGGTACCCTTTAATGGGAACCATAGATAAAAAAAATAAAGATTTTATACATACCTAGGGCTTCCTCTAGCCCCACATGCTCGGATCGATCCCACACCGCCATCCTCCTCTGCCCGCAGCTACGAGAACCGGGTCCCCGCTGTACCGTCAGTCGGAGCCAGTCTAAGCGTAAGGGAAGTGCGCTGTTTGCGTATCTCTGCAGCAGCCGCTGGAGAGATACGTAGAGGGCGCACTTCTCCTGTGTAGCTGGCTCCGATGACGTCAGTGACGGGACCCGGTTCTTGTAGATGCAGGCAGCGAAGGACGGCAGCGTGGGATTGATGAGAGCAAATGGGGCTGGAGGAAGCCCCAGGTATGTATAACATCTTTTTCATTTTCCCGTCTCAGGTTCATCTCTGGTTCCCTTTAAGCTATAAAACATAAACTCATTAACACTCTAGACACTTGCGCCACGGTGAGGCAGACCTCCGGGCAAGTGACCTAACCTAAATTTAAAACCTCGGGAGCAGCTGCTCCCGAGGTTTTAAATTTAGGTTAGGTCACTTGCCCGGAGGTTTGCCTCACCGTGGCGCAAGTGTCTAGTATAATATACTTTGCATGCAAACCATATTGGAAGCTAAAGTACCTCCTAGTTTAATAAATGTTAGCACTTGTCTTGGATGCAGGGCATGCATTTTTCAGTCTGGCAGAGGCGGTGTATGCCTGTGCGATTAACCATTCAATTTCAGCATGTGTTTAGGGATGTGCAGCCTTTCCCCCCCACCTTTCCTTAACTTTGTAACTATGTAACTGTCAGGTTAGCTGCTCCCAGCCCCTCCTCCCGAGTTTCCTGTTTGCATGATAAGTAGTAGCAGATTTGCATATGATTTGCATCTGAATTGAATGCAAAGTGTGTAGAAAGTCTATATAGGTGCTACACACTGAGCTGGTGGTCATTTCAGATGAGCCTTAGTGGTATGCGCTGGCGTTCTCCTCGCTCATTAACACTCTACCATGGCATCATATCAAAATGTATTAAAAAGAAAACACATACAAGTTGTACCTTACCCTATAAAGTGTGGGCTTGAGTTCACACTGGAGCTAACGCCGTGGCCAGCAGCGTATTGCTTAAAGGGGCAAACAAGTATATTTACTAGTGGCCAATGACATCACTGGTCTCCTTTTCAGCAATATGTCAAATTGAACAATACTTGTCGGACTGTTGTAGATTTTGCAGTGGGGCACCTTCTGCTTACCCTCCATATCCCCATTGCAGAGAGCAAAACAGGCTGATTGGCAAAACCCAAGTAACGTCTTTGTATAAAAGTAATGCATTCGATTTCCACTAAAATGATTATAAATGCTTGTTTTGGGTGACACATCTTTGAAGTGTGGATGAGGGTATTATAAATACACATTTTGTTCATAATGGAACTCCCAAGATGGAGCTCGTTAGTCTTGTATAGATACTGGAAGGTTTGCAGCTTTTCTTAATTTATTTTTGCAATCTGTGTTTCATTTAGAGATCTGCTCTAATTTTTTGTTTTGTGGACAGTCAAAAAGCGCAGGACATTAGGTGTATCTTTCCAGTGGGGGCATAGAGCAGTAAAATACATTGTTAAATGATCTTTAAAACTTTACTGGTAATTGCTGGCTGTATGCTTATTGAGAACAATCTCTACATTTTCTGTCCTGGGTCATGGAAAACAAGGACAGTAGCAGCAATACCTGCCCTAACACCACATGTTTCTACCCTTACCTCATCCCTGCCCGAAGCCTTTTAAAGCCCTGGTTTAACCTCATAAGCCTCGTTTTTATGCATTTCATAGTACATTTGAATTAGAAAATATCTCACAATATTTTGTGGATTGTGTATGTACTGTTTGAAATATAGTGACAGTACCTGGCTGGCTCTGTACTTTTCCAGGATGAAATCTAAGCAGGGCATTGGCTTCATTGGAATTTGTATGTTCTCTGTGTGTTTGGGGGATTTCCTCTGGGCACTTTGGTTTTGTCCTCCACCCCTAAAACATACTGGCAAGTTATTTGCCCCCCCCCCCCCCCCCCCGCCTCCCATAGAGACAGTAATATTACTGTGCTCTGTAAAATGCTGCACTATATAAATACACAAACAACTGTGTTACTACTCTTCTATAAATTCAGGCTTGAACAATTGCTTCTCCAAATTCATAATGCCCTTGAAGAAAATATTTTTCTTGACTGCCTCTTGAACCACAGCCACCAAATTATCATCGTTACAATCAATTCTTTTTCCTCTAAAGTAATCCTTTAAATCTTTTCATTAGGTACTTCATCACTGCTCAGTATTTAGAACACAATTATTGGCCTCAATTCACTAAGATCATGCTGGAGATAATAAGGCAAGAAAAAAACGTACCTCCACACAGTGAGAGAGTTATCTTATCTCTTCATTCCTTAAGTTACCTCCTCTGTAGTTAATTTACCTCCTCTGTAGTTAATTTACTGTGTGAATTACTCAAAGGAAGCTGAGAGTTGAATAGGAAATGTAAACATAATAATAATAATTATCAATACAATAATAACCTTTCATGCATCCTGCCAACAGCAAATATAAAAAACAACAAAACATAGAATTGGCTCTTGGGTGCATGAAAATCAATAAATATCTTTATTAATGAATCACATACAAAACCCTAAAACTAAACCTAAACCAATACAAAACCCCATGACACTCAAATAGTTAAAATATATAGCCACTCCACCATAACATGCCACTAGGACTTCAAATCTCTGTTGTAATTAAGGAGCTGCAGTCCCCCAAAAAAACTATTAGACTGAAATAGCTCCTCACAAAATAGTTATAGCTGGCTGGTTCTTGTTAAGAAACATGCATGAGATCCATGGCAAAAAATCCTCCATTCACAACAATAATGTCAGTTCATGGATATATTTCCATCTGATAAACAAGATGACATTTCTGGAATGTGCACAAGGTTATAACCCCCCACTTGCAGGGGTAAATGTGACACCAGTCGATGGATGATGGGTAAAGCAGAAGCTGTAAGCAAAATGTTGAAAGTAGATGAAGCTGTTAGCGTCCGTGACGCTATATTCCACACTCGCAGGGGCAAATATGACATCAGTAATGAGATAATTGATGAGGCACAAGCTGTCAGCAGACTATTAGAAGCTGGTCATGCTGTTAGTATATATTATAGTCAAAGCTTCAGGTTTATCATAAATTGTATATGCAGACAGCAAGATCTGTGGCCCAATACATGAAGCAATGGAAATCCAGTGATTGTACGGATACCGGCAAAGGTCCAGTACTCAATGTCCGCAAATGGCAAAATATGGAGGCAATCCAGAACATAGGCAGGATAGTGAGGCACACAAATGTGGATGGCAAGTCTTGCTATGCCAGCAAAAGATCCAATGCCTATGATCAAAGTCCAGCCATGAATTCATGGATCATACATACATGTATGCATAGTTACCAGTCCTGCTGTAGATTTGGCAATTTCAGTCTTGGTAAAAGGTCCCAGGTGGTAAGGTGGCGGAGCTAGCTCGCTGTATAGTGGCCTGACATGTTTCGCCGTTTACTAACGGCCTTTTCAAAGGCAGACAGCGGAGAGCACACTTGAGAGACGCCATAACGGCGTTCTTCTAGTGGCCGCGCTCGTCTCGATCTTCGACCACGTACTCCCACGCCAGAGCCCCGCACAGAGGGGCGGCGACGCCTGGACGCATATCACTTTGTTGTAGTTAATTTACCTCCTCTGTAGTTATTTTCACACGCAGTTAATTAACAACCTGTCTTTAACTCTGGAGTTATTTTAAGGATTGGAGAAGAGTTAACTTTAGGTTTGCCTGAGGTAAAATGTCTCCTGAATACTACATGTCGTATCACCATGGTAACATTTCTAGAAACATTATTAAGACAGGAGATAAGCTTAGTGAACGGAGGCCAATGTTTTCAGAAACTCCACTCTTTTTCTGAAAAACGCACCTTTTTCAATGGATTGCAAATACAAAAACACTTTGGGTTAAGAATGTGAAAATAAGCATTAAACCTTGAACTCAGCAACATATTACAATAGTTTTAAGCAGGTTCAGCCCAAAGGTACCCATTAACATTACAGTATTTTCAACAGATGCAATCTTTTGACGTAGTATGTACTATGGAATTGTACAGAAAACTGCTCAGTGTTTGGTGAAAATCGATGTGAATCGATTCTTTGGTCAATTTGGAACTGAAAATTCCATCAATTTAAAAGTTAGATTTTATCATTTTATCTAAAGAGAGAAAATGCCATAATGGGAATAATTGAGAATTGCCTTCCGATTACATTTGATTGTAAAAAGTTTGTGTGTGCAGCTGATGAAAAGTTGTGCCATTAATGCGCACCTTTAGACCTATTGGGACTGATGCACGAAAGGGCAGTAATGTTGCTGTGCACGGGCAGCACCCTGTAATATAAGCGGTCCTAACGCCACGTGATCACCACCAGTTACTCTGTTAGCACCACACATATTACTGCAGTAACGCGCGCACAACTGTGGTAATCTACATTATACCAGTTAAGTATGTGGTGCTAATAGAATAACTGGTGGTGTTCCCCTGGAGTTGGGACAAGTAAAATTTGTTTTGGGACCAGTGTACTGCTTCACCATTGCAAAATGACCAGCCTTTAGTGCATCTGGCTTATTTACCCACATTTGTACATAGAAGTGTCTATAAATATGCATGTGATGTGTTGATATGTTGCTAGGTATTTTGGTTTTGGAGGTACACTTCAGCAGATACAGGATTGTGCAGAAGAAACTTGTCTTTAACCTCCCTGGTGGCATTTACAGTTCTACAAGTCAATACAAACTGTTGTGAACAGTACTGACGTACATACAGGTTAATACTCTCCTGCACTGTATACCAGACCCTTGCTTGACACATTTTGGCAAGTTACAGGAAAAAAAAGTTATGAAAATTAATTTACAGTATATTCTGGCGTATAAGACTACTTTTTAACCCTTGAAAATCTTCTGAAATGTTGAGGGTCGCCTTATATGCCAGGTGTCATTGATGCCGGGTGATACACGCTATCATGTTACCACCTCTCAGATCTCACTGCTGAGGACTGTAGTAAAGCGGCGCAGGCGAAAATGTGTGAGATCTGAGAGGCAGAGAAGGAGGTAAACAGAATACAAGGGTGGGCCAGACGGGTGAAAGAGGCGTGTTTTATGAGCACATCGCAATCTATTCTTCCATACCGCTCTGATAAACAGGAAGACAAGAAAAGTTGACCAATCCGCTTAGGGAGAGGGAGAGTTGACCAATCCAACCAGTCAATCGCCTATATACTGTTATATACTGGGTACCACATACAGTACAGCACCAGTATCTGTCTATACATAACACCAGTATATGATGTTTTTTTCATTTTTATTTGGTGTGCGTTGGAAGAGTGGTAGTCTTATGTGGCGTAACTGGAAAAAGTGGTGTGGGGATCGTCTTATTTATACGCCGGAATATACGGTAAATCACTTTTTTTTAAATTGAATGCCAGGGAGGTTAATTCCCCACTGCATGTCTATACAACTGGAATGGTTCCTAATACTCTCAACAATTGTCCTGAACTGATACTGACCAGCAATCATCCTGAACAACAGTGACTAGGTGTCTGTACTTTAGACAGACCAGTGGCAATGCTGCCATGATCTAGAACAAGTGTCTAACGCAAGGCTCGTGGGACAGATCTGGCCCACCTCCCCATTATATGTGGCCCTCAAGGGCTTCAAATGTGCATGATTATAAACTGTAAAAGAATGAAAAAAGTAAAGGGGTGGTTGGGGAGGGAAGTGAAAAGAAACCAACCTGTGCTGTATATGTTCTCACAGCAAACTGGAAGTTACAAAATAGGACGCCCTGGTTCTTGTTCCAGCAGCATGTGCCACTTCCATGGAGATGACAGGTTGCAGCCAACTTATGTACCCACATATATTTTTTTAGCCTTGTGTCCCTGCATCTTCTCCATCTATTTTGTGACTTGTCATATATGGGTAGGGGACAGGTCTACAGTTGGCATGCATGCGTGACATCTGTTTAAAAGTAAAGCATGTTTTCCCTCCCTGCCCATACCTCTAAAAATTGTGTGCAAGCATACTTTTAACACAAAACAGCGGTTTACTGTTTGGAGCTGCCACCCGTATGACTGCCTGCCTGTGCATTCTGCAAAAAAATGTAACTTCCACATTCATGGACAAATTATGCTGCCCAGGCTGGTGCTCTCCATTTCCTGCTTTCTTCTACTGCAGATGACAACATGCAGCCTTCCCATACACTGGTGGACACCAGTGACAGTATTTCATAAATGCTGTTTTGGTGTCTTTTTAGGTGGCCACACCTGATATAATAAAATCCGATCTTACGGCAATTCGATTAAAAAAAAGATCGGATATCCCGAAAAAAATGAAAGATTTTTTTTTTTTTTTAATTCGAGCAAGAAATCCGATCAGATTTCCGACTTTAACTTTTACAATCAGTCAGAAAAATTGATTGCTATATTTTTGAATTGAACAGATATTTTAAAAAATTGTATGGTGTGTGGCCACCATTAGATTTTCCATTGATTTAGCAATCAAATCTTTTAACCTTTCCCTCCAAATAGCAGATATTTAATACATCCACCCTTTACAGGATATCCAACAACTGTGTAGAATCCCCCATGACTCATGTTATGACTTGCATGTTCCTTTTTGTTATTATTTGTTACAATTATATCCTGCAAATGTGCCCTTTGCTAAGAGACTATTCAAAACTGTTACTGTCCATCAAAAATCTTAATAAAATGTTTTGAAACTAACTGTGTAGAATCCCTTGTATAGTCCAATGTTCCCCAGCTCAGGAGAGCATTTGTGTAACAGCATAGTTAATGGATCAGTGAAGTGCTGCTGCCTGTCTTCCCAGTGAGAGGGGGTAAACTTTGGTCCTCATAGTACCGGTAATGGTAGTTTTTGGCCTTCTCCTCACTTGAGTTGTCAGGCACTGCTGCCAGTTGTATGGTTACCATCCCCTCTGTCTTCTCATTGTTATGCCTATGATTTTTAAACTGTGTTCATTAAAACATTTGCCTTGGGGGATATGTGATCTAAATGCCTTCCAGATGTTCGAAGGAAATAAACTGTGTAAGATTTCTTTTCTTCTGGGAGAGTTTTTTTCCTGGCCACATGCAATGTCATTTCTCTTGTGGAAACTGAGACGTATCAGCATACTTTGCTTTTACTTTTGGCTGGTTGTCTAAGATTCCACTGCTGAAGGGAAGTAGATCTACAGTATTTCAACTTCCAATGTCATTAAAGGAGAAGTACCATCTCTCACAATAGCACTTTATTGGTACCACCATTAAAATACTAATATTTAATACAAGAGTTTTTTTCTACGGGATGTAGCTAATCTGAGCTAGAGTGTTTTTTGCTGAATGACGCACCTACTTCCAGTATGTCTTTGGGGGCCCATCAATAGGACTGCACTGGAATTGAAATTATAAGAGTAAAATAAGCAACAGACATGGGAGTTCAGTGTAATGTACAGGCATGATGTCTTTGTCAAGAGTTTGTGGAAGACTTTTCCATGAAAATATAGTCTTAGGCCTCTTTCACACCAAGACGTTGCGTTTTAGGAGACGTTCAGGTCGCATAACTTGCCCCTAACGCAACGCATGGTGGTGTTGAAGTTGGACGTCAGATTGAGCCGCGTTATGAGGCTCTTGGTGCTATCCTGGGAAGTCCGGATCTTTTCAATGATTCAGATGATTCGAATCGGATCATTGAAAAGATCCGGATCTTTGAACCGAATCTTTGAATCATTTTACTAGGGAAGCAGGGGTGCAGCAGAGTGAGAGGTGCAGGAGAATGAGGGCACATTGAGGGTGCTAATGGGGAAGGGAGAGATGCAGCAGGAAGATTGTGCTTGTGCACAGAAGTGGCAGTTCCTGTTTCTTCCAAACATCTACTGTGAACCGAATCCTTCATTGTGATGATCCGGATGATTCGACTCACAAAAAAGATCCAAAGATCCGAATTGTTCATGATCTGGACAACACTACAGTGCAGTGAATATTAATTAGCCATGTGGCTAGGAACAATAGCGGACTCTCCCCTTAGTGAGCATGTGCAAACAGTGTAACGCAGCTAAAACCACCTATAACGCACAGCATGCTGCACTTTCTTTGAACGTCCAGCGTTACACTGTAACGCAACGTGGGCACTGTAAACAGCCCATTGATTTTTCATTACTGTGAGTTGGGCTGCGTTACAGGCTGCTCTAACGTGCGCCTCTAACATCCCACTGTGAAAGTAGCCTTAAACTTTGTTACGTATGTTGGATTTTTTTTTAAAGCACATCTGAAGTGAGAGGGATATGGAGGCTGGCATATTTATTTCATTTTAAACAATGCAGACTGCCTGGATGTCCTGGTGATACCCTGTCCATTTGGCTGAATTCACTGTGGGACATTGTGGTGTGATGTAACAGAGGCAATTTAACCACTTAAGGACCACAGTCTTTTTGCCCCTTAAAGAGGAACCATCGCGAAAATCGTAAAATTTAAAACACATACAAATAATAAGTGTATTTCTGCCATAGTAAAATGAGCCATAAATTACTTTTCTCCAATATTGCAGTGACTTACAGTAGGTAGTAGAAATCTGACATTACCGACAGATTTTTGGTCTCTCTATAGGGTATTCTCAGCAAGGCCTTTAGACTCTCCCTGAAAATGATTAATACAAAGATGCTAGCCAGCCTCCCTGCTCGCTGCACACTTTTTTGGCAGTTGGACGGAGCAAGTGCCATTCACTAAGTGCTTTTAAAAATAAAGAAAACCCTGAAACCCCCCCCCCCCCCTATGAGATGATGGGCTACTCCAAAATCTGTCGGTAATGTCAGATTTCTACTACCTACTGTAAGTGACAGCAACATAGGAGAAAAGTAATTTATGGCTCATTTTACCCTGGGAGAAATGTACTTCTTATTTGTATGTGTTTTAAATTTTAAGATTTTCACGACTGTTCCTCTTTAACCTCCCCGGCGTTCTGGACGAGCTAGGCCCGTCCAGAGATGCCGGAGGTTGCCGCTCAGGCCTCGCTGGGCCGATTTGAATATTTTTTTTTTAAAACACGCAGCAAGCACTTTGCTTGCTGCGTGTTGTGCCTGATCGCCGCCGATCCACCGCTGCCCGCTGCGATACAGTGCCCCCCCAGACCCCGTGCGCTGCCTGGCCAATCAGTGCCAGGCAGCGCTGAGGGGTGGATTGGGACTCCCTGTGACGTCATGACGTCGATGACGTCACGGCGGTCGTCACCATGGCAACGGGGGAAGCCCTCCTGGAAATCCCGTTCAGAACGGGATTTCCAGACGGGTGATTGCGCCGGCGGGGATCGGAGGGGTGGGAGGGACGCCGCAGGGAGGGGGGAATCATGTACCTAGCGCTAGGCCGGGGGGATCAGAACGCCAGGCAGGTTAAGGACCAGAGCCTTTTTCTCCATTCAGACCACTGCAGCTTTCACGATTTATTGCTCGGTCATACAATCTACTATCTAAATGAATTTTACCTCCTTTTCTTGTCACTAATACAGCTTTATTTTGGTGCTATTTGATGGCTGCTGCGAGTTTTAGTTTTCATTATATTTATCAAAAAACGCATGAATTGTGTCAAAAAAATGTTTTTTTTTTCTTTCTGTGCTGACATTTTTCAAATAAAGTAACATTTCTGTATACATTTTTGTCCAAATTTATTGTGCTACATGTCTTTGATAAAAAAAAAAAAATATTCAGTGTATATTTATTGGTTTGGGTAAAAGTTATAGCGTTTGCAAACTATGGTGCCAAAAGTGAATTTTCCCATTTTGAAGCATCTGTGACTTTTCTGAGGACCTGTCATGTTTCATGAGGTGCTAAAATTCCAGGATAGTATAAATACCCCCCAAATGACCCTATTTTGGAAAGAAGACATCCCAAAGTATTCACTGAGAGGCATGGTGAGTTCATAGAAGATTTTATTTTTTGTCACAAGTTAGCGGAAAATGACACTTTGTGACAAAAAAAAAAACATTTCCATTTCTGCTAACTTGCGACAAAAAAAAAATGAAATCTGCCACAGACTCACTATGCTCCTCTCTGAATACCTTGAAGTGTCTACTTTCCAGAATGGGGTCATTTGCGGGGTGTGTTTACTGTCCTGGCATTTTGGGGAGTGCCCTCATTGGACTTTGGGCCCCTTAGCGCAGTTAGGCTGCAAAGAAGTGCCACACGTGGTATTGCCGTACTCAGGAGAAGTAGTATAATGTGTTTTGGGGTGTATTTTTACACATACCCATGCTGGGTGGGAGAAATATCTCTGTAAATGACAATTTTTTTTATTTTTTTTACACACAATTGTCCATTTACAGAGAGATTTCTCTCACCCAGCATGGGTATGTGTAAAAACACACCGCAAAACACATTATACTACTTCTCCTGAGTACGGCGATACCACATGTGTGGCACTTTTTTGCACCCTAACTGCGCTAAGGGGCCCAAAGTCCAATGAGTACCTTTAGGATTTCACAGGTCATTTTGAGACATTTGGTTTCAAGACTACTCCTCACGGTTTAGGGCCCCTAAAATGCCAGGGCACTATAGGAACCCCACAAATGACCCCATTTTAGAAAGAAGACACCCCAAGGTATTCTGTTAGGAGTATGGTTAGTTCATAGAAGAATTTTTTTTTGTCGCAAGTTAGCGGAAAAATGACACTTTGTGAAGAAAAAAAGAACAATAAATATCAATTTCCGCTAACTTGTGACAAAAAATAAAATCTTCTATGAACTTATCATACACCTAACGGAATACCTTGGGGTGTCTTCTTTCTAAGATGGGGTCGCTCCGGTCCCCGCCCACGTCCCTTCCCTCGCCGCTGATTGGAGGGAAGGGACGCGGGCGGGGACCGGAGCGATTCAGCAGGCGGGGGAGCAGCCGAGACTGACAGTAGTGAGGTAAACACAGCCGCGTAGCGCGGCTGTATTTTATGGGGTCTGACAGCGCGCAAGGGGGGCTTTGGAGGGAACTAACTAGCAACAGAGGCTGGGCTCTATAGACAGACCCAGCCTCTGTATATGGATTGCGATGGAAGAACCCCGCCTCGAGTTCTCTTTAAGTGGTTAAAGGGAACCTAAAATGAGAGGAATATGGTGGCTGCCATATTTATTTCCTTTTCAACAATGCCAGTTGTCTGGCCTCCTGCTGATCTTTTTGGCTGCAGTAGTGTCTGAATCACACACCTGAAACAAAGCTGCAGCTAATCTTGTTAGACTTCAGTCAGAAACATTTGATCTGCATGCTCTGCTCGCCACTTCACCAGGGTCTACGGTAGTACTGGTGCTAGGTCCAGGAGATGCTACGCTGCTGGTGCATGCCTCACCAAGAAAACTTGGATCAGTGCTAGCACCACTCTGCTGCCCTTGAGTCTGATCCTGTGGTCCAGTGACATGGTGTGTGGTATGCCTCGCTCTAGCCGGGACCTCAACCTCGTCATTGCTATCGGTCAGAGAGCCACTGCTTTTCACCGGTTCGTATTCTGACCCGAATGATTCGTCGGATGAGGCTTCCCAATCGCACTCTCCTCACTGGGCCAGAATCTCTGCAGCCTCTTCAGCAGAATACCCCTTTTTTTGCCATGGTGGACTGCTAAATTTAGGGGGTATTCCTCTGAGACTACCCAGGAAAAAGAGCACCTACCTAGCAAAAGTGAGTACTTGTGAAGTAGAAAGCTGTGGTCACTGAGTTTTGATTTAAAAAATAAAAATTAAAACTGATCTTTACAGCGCCACAGTTATTGTACAGTATTTTTTGCAGTGATCAGAAAAAAAATTTTTGTCACTGCGGTGGGGCACGTGAGGGTTTGGCCGGGTGATCAGAAGCCCTCAGGGGGCAGATTAGGGCCTGATCTGATGGATAGGAGTGCTAGGGGGTGACAGGAGGTGATGGATGGGTGTCTCAGGGGGTGATTAAAGGGGGAGAATAGATTTAATCAATGCACTGGGGAGGTGATCGGAAAGGGGTCTGAGGGGGATCTGAGGGTTTGGCCGAGTGATCAGGAGCCCACACGGGGCACATTAGGGCCTGATCTGATGGGTAGGTGTGCTAGGGGGTGACACGTGGTGACAGGAGGTGATTGATGGGTGTCTCAGGGTGTGATTACAGGGGGGAATAGATGCAATCAATGTACTGGGGAGGTGATTAGGGGGGAGGGGGGGGTTTGAAGGTGATCTGAGGGTGTGGGCGGGTGTTTGGGTGCCCACAAGGGGCAGATTAGGGTCTGATCTGATGGGTAGCAGTGACGGGGTGACGGGGTGATTGATAGGTGATCAGGGTGTGATTAGAGGGGAGAATAGATGCAAGCAATGCACCGGTGAGGTGATCAGGGGGGGGGGGGGGGTCTGAGGGCGACCTGAGGGTGTGGGTGGGTGATTTGGTGCCTGCAAGGGGGGCAGATGAGGGTCTGATCTAATGGGTTGCAGTGACAGGGGGTGATTGATGGGTGATCAGTGGGTGATTAGAGGGGAGAACAGATGTAAACAATGCACTTGGGAGGTGATCTGAGGGCGGGTCTGCAGGTGATCTGAGGGTGTGGGCGGGTGATCAGGTGCCTGCAAGGGGCAGGTTAGGGTCCGATCTGATGGTTGGCAGTGACAGGGGGTGATTGATGGGTGATTGACAGGTGAGCAGTGGGTGATTACAGGGGAGAATAGATGTATATAGTACACAGGGGGGGGGGATGTCTGGGGAGGATCTGAGGGTGTGTGTGTGTGTGTGTGTGGGGGGGGGGGGGGTGATCAGGAGCCCCCAGGGGGCAGTTTAGGACCTAATCTAAAATATAGCGTTGACAGATGGTGACAGGGGGTGATTAGGGGTGTGATTGGGTGCAAACAGTGGCCTGAGGGGTTAATCAGGGGGGGTCTGAGGGGTGCTGTGGGCGATCAGGGGGGCAGGGGGACAGGATCAGTGTGTGTGTGTGTGTGTGTGTGTGTGTGTGTGTGTGTGTGTGTGTGTGTGTGTGTGTGTGTGTGTGTGTGTGTGTGTGTGTGTGTGTGTGTGTGTGTGTTTACATGCACAGCGGCCTCCTCCCCTGGTGGTCCCTTGATCACTGGGACCACCAGGGGAGAAGGCAGCCTGTATAATACTTTGTATACATTACGAAGTGTATTATACACTTTGTATGCGGCAGATCGGGGGTTAACAACCCGCCGGCGCTGCTAAGTGGCCGGCGGGTGGGCGTAACCTAATGCCGGCAGATGCACGCAATCCCCGGCTAATTAGTTCCCCAGGTGCCGCCGCCGATCGGCGTTACGCGGTCCTGGGGGTGCCACTTTGCCACTGCCAATTGGTAGTGGGCGGTCGGCAAGCGGTTAAAGCAATATGAAAATAGGTGTGAAGGGGAACAGTGTCCTCATTTGTGGCTACCTCGTTCATATCCAGTGTGCTGGATCTTTCTGCCACCTTTGGGAACACCTGGGCAGAACTTAGATTCTCAGCCAAGACACCCCCAAAATGCTGCTGTGCCTGATTCCCATCTAGGCTTTAACTTGTGCTAGAGAGGATTTCTGAGGCAGGGAACATCCTAGCTGCGATTGTGCTCAATTATCCACAGGCGGCAAAACATGCATGATTCCACAGACTTTTAAAGTCAATAGCCTTGATTGGAAAACGCTCGTTCATCTGCGTTTGCAATTCTCCATGTGTTTTTAAATCATACAACTTTCTGTGTTTTTTTGGTACAACCTGCATCTTCGCATTTACAGCATATTAAATATATGTAAAAGCAGTGCAACATGATTCCGCTGTGATAACTTCCAGTAATCCCGATAACCGCAGCCGACAACATGCAACACAAGGAGCCACTAGATGTCCTGATAGTGCGCCATTGCCTGGTAACCTTCTGGTTTTTTTTTGTTTTTTTTTGCAATTCTAGTATATTCTCCCGGAAGTGAGATATCACAAAACAATTGCAGCAAAACATTCACGGAAAACGCGATTGCAAAAGCTGAGACCAGGAAATCGCAGGGGAAAACAGCCCTGCAAGTGTATTCCCTGCCTGAAGGGGGACAAAGCATCTCTACATGCCTAAGCACAGATCTAAAATGTCACTCAATAGCTTGGCAATAAATGTTACCCTTTTTGTGTTAAATGAGGTTTTAGTAACTAAAAGTCCTGAACACATGACCAGAAATAGATGAGTTCAGGCAGTCTGTTTAAGGCTCTGTGGATAGTCAGCTACTACTGTTTGGAATACATCATCCTGCTGTTCAGACTGTAAGGGGTTAAGAAAAGACCGAATTTGTCAGAGAAGATTGTAACCTTTAGTAATTATAGTTTGTGGTGCAGCATTTGAACTGTAACCAGGTACCATAAAATATTTCATCTGATGCAATCTTATCAAAGAGCTACACAGAGAAAAACAATGTATGCTGAATGTCTATACAGATCTAGAAAAACATGTTTCCGGAATTGGTCTTAAGGTTAGATTACTATAGTTACTTGCACCAATATTACTTCAAAATAAGTGCATATACATGAATGAGAAAATGTGGCCTATGGACATTTGTAAAATAATGTACAAGGGTCATCCAGAAAGTAACAGCCACTTTGTTGTATCTGGCACAGAACTTTTTATTTATTTTCTGTTTATTGTAAACTTTTCAGCCACGCGGGTGTGAGTCTCATGCCTGCGGCTGCTGCTGTACAGCCTCAGGGCCGCAAGACTCACTTCTGTGCACTTTGCGGGGCTGTGCATGTGAACGTGCGGGCAGAAGTTAGCAATCGCGATGGTCACAGAGATGGGAGAATGGTGGCAGGGGACAGAAGTCCCCTGAGCCAATCTGTGCTTGTGCAATGAAGAAAGATCAGTGTTTTTTTGGTCCTCCTTTCTAAGTTCCCGTGATCGCCGTCATCAATGAGATGCTTGCGTCACTTATGAAGTAACAAAGCCACGCATTACTTCCTATTTGCGTACTTATAGTACACTAATAGAAAATAATGTGAGGACATCTTGTGGCCGAATAGTAAAATTACACCTACATACACTAGGGACTAAAAAATGTTTTAATATGTATGCCAAGGGGGTATATTACTATTTAATCATGTGCTTGGAATTAGTGATGGATGTAAAACTGAAAAAATGCACCTTTATTTCCAAATAAAATATTGTCAGCATACATTGTACTAGGGATATAATTTAATTTATAACGGGACAGATGGGCAAATAAAATATGTGGCTTTTATCCACAGTAGGGCATTTTATATTAACTATGGCATAAAACTGAGAAATGCATTTTTTTTAAAAAAATTTCCCTTATTTTTCTTATTAAAATACATTTAGGATACAATAATTATTACAAAAAAGTATCACCCAAAGAAAGTCTAATTGGTGGCAAAAAGACAAGATATAGATCATTTTGTTGTGATAAGTAGTGATAAGTTTATTGGGGAATGAAAGGGAGAAGCACTGAAATTTGAAAATTCCTCTCGTCCATAAGGTGAAAACTACCCACGGGCTGAAGTGGTTAACTTGCATCTGTTAGGTTAACCCTTTCCCATCCTTCACTGTGTATCACGTGACTGCAGAACGCCTATTAACTGTTTAGCAGCATTAACGTGAAGCCCTCACCAGTCAGTTCCTCCAACCCATGGGTGAGGAAAGTGATGCTACTGCAACTTGGAGATTGAAAACCTTGTGAAAAGATATAATAAATGCTTAAATAAGGGAGGTAATTATGTGAAGAAATAATGAAAAGATGCAGTCTAAGATTAATTGAATAAAATGTTTCCTTAGCTGAGTAATTATAAAACTGTTGTTGCTTTCTGGATGGCCTTTGTAATATGCATATTTTGTAAGACAAAGCTACCAAAAATGTTCATACTTGTGTTGATGTAGAGGCCAGATATCCCATGTGAACTGATCCATTTGAGCTCTTGCTTATGCACACTGAGGTTAGTTGCAAACCTAATATTAGCAGTACGATGTAGCTCCGCATTGCACTGCAGAAATCGGTCTTCATATGACCCTTGGCTACTGTGTGGCGTTGGTCATATGCATAGCACCGCCCCTGGCTAGTGACTTACGCCCTGCTGGGCAGGAAGTACGTCACTGGGATTCCCGTTGGTCCGCGCTTGCACCCTGTGTCGTACCGCGCTGCCGTCATGCACACTTCCTGCGTCACCCATTGACTTGCATTACTGCATAATCTGTGTGGTAGGCACGGATCATGCAGTAACACGCTGCAGCCTCTGCATCAGCATTGCGGCAATTTGGATACTTTCGGCACACCGCGTTAAGTGTGCAAGTCTCCATAGACTTGCATGGCCCTTGCGAAAGGGGATGCGGAGAGGAAGAGTAATGCTGTGCAACACAGCATGCAAGGGGCATTAAGCAAGTAAATGTTGCTTGCATGAATGAGACCAGCACTAGAAGTGACATAGTAAACTTGTGACTATAAGAAATCGATAGGCATGAATGCAGAGTACCAGGAATAAGAACACACGCATTACCTTTCCTTGTACCTTTTTAGAAATCCTGAAATTGACATAGTTTAGTTTTTTCCAAATTACCGATCTAGGAAATAAACTCACAGCATGATTTTTATTCACCCTTTTAGAGTTTCCAGCTTACAGCACCAACTGGCTCTTCTTGACAATGAAACATGGCCTGGAATGGCCGAGGCGGACAGGGACCGCCTGCAGCTTATCAAGGAAAAAGAAGCCCTGCTTCAAGACCTGCAGTTCATTAGCCAGCAAAGACGATCACCTGAAGATCTAGCAAAGCTAGAAGAAGAAATGAGGCGCTTGGCTGATGAGATCCAGAGGGCTTGTTCCATCTCTACTCAAGGAGCCACTGAAAGGTAGTTTACTGAAGTTTATGTAGTTTGATATATGCAGGTACCTACATACATTTAAGAGATAGTTATATGGATAGTAGCATCTGTTGCTATGGATGGGAGGAGATACGATGCTTGGCACATGACGGAGTGGCTTCTGGAGGGAAATTTGAAAAGCAGAACAATGTGCTTGGCCAAGTTGATCTGGCACACCAGGTCTTTTGTTACTGCATCGGACTGTACACACACTAGATGCTAGGCAGAGACAACATGACCTGCCTCCTCAGAGAGGCTAGTGTGCTTTCTTAACTCATGGCTTAAAGGAAGCTTGAGATGGGGCAGGACAAAAAAAAAATTATACCTAGTCCCTCCCATGCTGATCTCTCTTGCGTCATCCTTTGCCACCTCCTGAATCTTTTGCAGTCGGCCCCGGTAAGTTGTCCTGTGCTGACATGGCTTAGCTGCGTGAGTAGTGTTCACCACCGATAGCGTTCTGCTACCAGGAGAGCACTCCCTGCCATGGGACTGTGACGGAGGAAGCGCACACAGCCAAGACTGTGCCTGCGCTAATTGGAAGACTTACCAGGACTGATTGCGGAGGATCTAGAAGGTGGCGGAGGATGGCGGGGGAGCAATTAGCCTGGAGGGGGATGGAGGAAGCCCCAGGTATACTTTAAGTGTGACATCTAGATCAGCCATTTTTCAACAAAACAATAATTAGCTTTTGAGATTTTCAGGGATTGTGTCCTCAGCCAGACAAAAGTATTCTCATTTTCAGGAGAGCTGTGGCTGTATTTGACTGCCTTATTTGCATACCTAAATCAATGGACTGTCAATGTAAAAATGTAATAAAAAGTGAGCAAGAGTCGGTTAGAGACTTAGTACTATATTTACCCATGTTTCTGTCAACATGTCCAATCTGCCACCCTACTGTTCTTGCATGTCATGGGAGCCACAGCATTTTCCCCTTAAAGGACCACGGGCTTAAACCCCCCTAGTGACTAGGCCATTTTTCACTAATTAGGCCACTGCAGCTTTAAGGGCTTGCTGCAGGGCCGTACAATTCAGCACACAAGCGATTTCCCCCAACACACTTTTTTGCCCACCAACAGAGATTTCTGTTGGTGGGCGAGGATCGCCCCCAGGATGTTTATTATTATTTATTTATTTTTTATAAATATTTGTTTCTTTATTTTTATAATAAATATTAGTATTTATTTCCTGTATTTATATATTTTTCCCCTACCCTCCCTCCCTCCCCTAGCCAGCCTATGACAGCGATTGGCTGTCATAGGCTTAAGCCAATGAGAGCTGATTGCTTTCCTGCGTCCCAGGGGGACAGCCATGTCACACAGCTGCCCCCATACAGGGCTGTAGATCGCAGAGCTGTACTATGTAAATAGACGTCGTCTAACAGTCACCTAGTGGCGATCGCCGCTGGCAAGATGATGATGATGGAGCAGAGCTCCGTCATTTAAGCGGAGATGCGCGCGCATCAGCGCACACGATCTTCTGCAAAACGCCCCCAGGACTGCACGCCGATTGGCATTAGGCGGTCCTGGGGCTGCTGCCGCGTCCACGCTATTTGGCGTGGATCGGTCTTTAAGAGGTTAAGGAGCATGTAAGGAACATGTAATGAAGTAATTGCAGGGCATGAGGCGAGGGTGAGGAAGGTGTCCCTTTTGTGGTAGGATGACAGAGACAGGGACAGTGATGCAAGGAATAAATCCAACCAGTGCCATTCAGTAACAATGTGAAGTTGAGTTTAGGCATCTATCATGCACACATGTCATGATGAGTGTCTTCAACAGCCACACCCCATCCCATAGGGAACAATGGAAGGTAAAATGGGAGGCAGCATGTACCATGCCCACTTTCCAGAAAGTAGTGGGTGAGGCAAAATTAAGTGTTAGACTTTGTGTTTTGGATTGTTGTGCTTTAGGTGGAGAGCAGGATTCCGAGGAGATGGTCAGCATAAAAAATTCCTGATCTGTTGAATTTACATTCAGAAAAAGCCAATAAAAAATACAAGTGCTGAAATATTTTCCTAAAGACACTGCTTCACAAGCTTTAAAGTTAATTCATCATATAATAGGATGAGTGAGAATCTGTTAGTTAAAGAGAACAAATTGTTTTCTGGACAAGTTATGTAAAAGCGAGTTTTTGGCAGCTAGAACTGGATCTCAACACATATATGTATTCTAACAGGGGGATCCAAAACAGTCTGTTGCTAGGCTGACCTCCCTTGTGCCTCTCTGGGTAGCCAAGGAGGTCAGTCATCTCTTCCTTCTCTCAATACTCCGTAAGAAAGTGCATCATCTCTCCATAGGGACACTGCGTCTTGGATGTTTTACTCTACAAGAAATTTGATAGAGTGCTTAGGTCTGAGTGTAGCTGCATGGAATAGAATACTTAATCTGGTCTAAGAGTTTAATGTACTAGAGTTATAACAATCACTTGCAGATCGGCTTGCAAAGTAGAAAAAGTATTTTATAGCTGCTATTGTTATAATTATTATAATTTTCCATAGGCCCATTGTTTACTCGCTGTTGTACAGTGTGTGTGTAATGCAAAAACATGGGTAAAGCAGTTGATACAAATTCTTAAAATACAGTTTAAAAAGAAGAACCTATTCCTTTAGGATTGAATGATGTCCCCATACATGACACAATCTCAAATGTATGTACAATCAGTGAAAATTATCGATTTTGCGCTGTAAATCCTGGAATTTTGCTGCCACCACTCTCCAGATTGAAACAAGGGGGAAAGACTTTGAAACTAGTTATTCCTAAAGGGAAGAAAATATTTGCAACCTAACTAGCAAATTGAACAAGATAAACAATGCGGTAGTGTGCCTCTTCTGAGGACCCAGTTCTAGCATGCATCGGAAATCATTAGGTATCAATGGCAAAACTTATACGATTAAAATGGCAAAACTGGTACAATTCAAATGTTAGTTCATTAAAAAGAACTATACACAAAAGATATACAGACCCCTGCCCAAAAATATATCTAGCAGTTGAACAGAGGATTGGTTGGATAGACATAAGCAGAAAAGAGAAATTGATTTTGTCTGAAAAATTCAAAATACCGTGGTTGGCCAATAAGCAGTAAAGCCTTAAGAAGAAGAATCTAAAGTATTGTGTGGGCCAGGGTCTTGCTGATGTGACATTAGATGGAATTCAACAAACAGATGATGGACTAATGCCTAATACACACAATGAGATTTTTTGGCAGATTTCTTGCCAAATCAGTTATTTCCAACATGTCATCCTGATTTCAGATTGATTTTCCGTTCACATCTATGGAAAATCAATCAGAAATCAGATCGGACATGCTAGAAATAATCGATCTAGCAAGAAATCTGCTAGAAAATCTTGTTGTGTGTATTAGGCATAAGGATGCGTGGATCTGTTGTATCAGATCTCTTAACCACTTCACCTCCAAGGGGTTTTCCCCTTAAAAACCAAAGCAATTTTTAGTTTTCGGCCATTATAGTTTTAAAATAAAATGTTCTACTGTGGATAAATCCCACACATTTTATGTGCCCATTTGTCACGGCTGTTGTAACATTTAAAATATTTCCCTAGTACAATGTATGGTGCCAATATTTTCTTGGGAAATAAAGGTGCAGTTTTGCGTCCGTCACTAATTATAAGCCAATGATTTAAAAAATAACAGTAATATACCCTGACATACCGTATTTTTCGGACCATAAGACACACTTTTTCTCCCCCAAAAGTGGGGAGAAAAAGTCAGTGCGACTTATGGTACGAATACTAAAATTTTGACCAGCGGCAATAGCTTTATTCAGACCAGCGCCAATAGATTCTTGTCACGTAAACTGGTGACAGCGCTGCTGAAGCCTGCTTTAGAAGTGCCTGCTTTTTCCTGCTCTTACCTCCGCTATCTTATGTCCATCCACGCAACGAGTGTCTCTCCTCGCCTCCTCTGTCATGTCTTGCCGCTTTATGTGCCTGCTAGGTGCTATTGTGCATCAAAGTCCATGGAGCCCGATTGCAGCTGGGATGGGGATAGATTACATTCCGGGCAGCATCGATAGCAGCAGCATTGAGGTGGCGGCAGCTAGATTGTCCCTCTCTTCTCCACGCCGATTATAATCCACATGGCAGATAGATCGTCCCTCTCTTCTCCACGCTGTTTATAATCTGCATGGCAGATAGATCGTCCCTCTTCTCCATGCTGAAATAAATCCACGCGCTGCTGGACTGCTCGTTGATTGGAAGCGCTGGCCCCGGAGGCAGGACCATGGCTCGTCATTGCGGCCAATCACAGCACTTCCTGAGCAAAAAGCGTGCTGTGATTGGCTGCAATGACGAGCCATGGTCTCGCCTCCGGGGCCAGCACTTCCGATCAACGAGCAGACCAGCAGCGCATGGATTTAATTCAGCGTGGAGAAGAGGGACGATCTATCTGACATGCGGATTATAATCAGCGTGGAGAAGAGAGGGACAATCTAGCTGCCGCCACCGCAACGCTGCTACTATCGATGCTGCCCGGAATGTAATCTATCCCCATCCCAGCCGCAATCGGGCTCCATGGACTTTGATGTACAATAGCACCCAGCAGTCACATAAAGCTGCAAGACATGACAAAGGTGGCGAGGAGAGACACTCGTTGTGTGGATGGACATAAGATAGCGGAGGTAAGAGCAGGAAAAAGCAGGCACTTCTAAAGCAGGCTGCAGCAGCACTTTCACTGGTCAACCAATCACCTGCCAAGGCTCTCTCCCTGTACAGCGCCTCAGCCAATTGTGGAGGGAGCTGAGGGTGATTGATGCGCCAGCAGCAAGTTTTACTTATGTGCTATGTCCACAATCACTGCGGGCTTATCTATGATTGCTGTGTCATAGATATCACATGGTATCTCCCTTGTGTGTGATGTACTGTATGTACATAGTGTGTGGACACTGATGTGTCCTTAATGTTTTATCCCATTCATTATTGTCATATGCAGCATTTTATGTCACTGTGTATGGGGTCCCCCTATGTCTAGCTACATTACATGCCATCTCTGTGTGTTTGTGTGTGGCAGACGTCGGGCTCCACCCATGGCTCAACCTGACTTTTCTAATCAAAGGTGCATGTTAAGCACTCAACTTTTATTGGTTAATTGGCAGTACACTGCTACCCTTAACTCCACCAATGCCAATCATGGGTCACTCCTTGACATGCCCTTGCATGACACAGGAGGAATAGAAGACAGAGGAGGACGCAAAATGTACAGAGGGATACAAAAGGTATATAATCATTTTAGGGGGGGGGGGTCTATAAGATGCCCTTGCACCATGGACGCACAAGGTTTAGTATATAGTTTTTTTCTGGTTTTTTTGGTCCTCTAAACCTAGGTGCGTCTTATGGTCCGAAAAATACGGTACGTATTAAAAAAGTTCAGTCCCTAAGTTAACTATTCGTGTAAAAAGTTTTTTATTGCCATTTTTTTTAGGGTAAAAAAACATTTGGGTATTATGGGAGAGTGTGGGATGGAAGGAGTTAATTTTAAATGTAAGTGTGGGTCTTTTTTATTATAATGTATGTAGGTGCAATTTTACTATTTGGCCACAAGATGTCCTTGGGCATTATTTCCTATTCGTGTACTAGAAGTTTGTGAATAAGAAGTAATGCCTGGCTGTGTTACGTCGGAAGTTACAAATGATTGCGGCATCTCATTGATGTTGGTGATCATTGACGCAGGAGCTTATATTAATGAATGTGAACTGCGTTCCCATTCATTCATCTCCCCTCTAACAATCGGTGGTAAGAACGGGAGCATACGTGGAAGTGAGTGGGAGTGTGCTGTGGCAATGGATGAGTATCTACATCCCTGCAAATTAAAGTGGTGTTTTGCAGAGACATAGATACTCGTCCTAGGGGAGGGGAAGTTGTTAAAGGGCTTGCCCTAATGGGAGGGGCTGACATGAGAGCTAATAAGAAGGGGAAGCTCTGGCCCGTTTTCAGAGAGGAAGAAAAAGTCCTATCAATATGCATAGATTGCATATTTGCATTCAGTAAAGCGTTATGAATTCACGCATATGAAACATGAGTATTAAAACTTAAAGTATTACCGTGAACCCAGAGGCGGCCTTTGAGTATGCGGGGCCTGGGGCGAAAGTCATATGCGGGGCCTAGAGACATATGCTGTGGATACGCACACACGCACGCACACACGCTGTGGAAACACACGCACACACTGTGGAAACACACACTCTGTATCGGCTAGATAGATAGGTGCCCTGCAGTATAGTTTAGAAAGGTAGGTGCCTGCAGTATAGGTTAGATAGGTAGGTGCCCCGCAATATAGATTAGATAGGTGCCTGCAGTATAGATTAGATAGGTAGGTGCTCTGCAGTATAGATTAGATAGGTGCCTGAAGTATAGATTATAGGTGCCTGCAGTATATATAGGTGCCTGCAGTATAGATTATAGGTGCCTGCAGTATAGATTATAGGTGCCCCGCAGTATAGATGATGGGTGCCCCGCAGTATAGATGATGGGTGCCCCGCAGTATAGATTAGATGGGTGCCCCACAGTATAGATTAGATAGGTAGGTGCCCCGCAGTATAGATTAGATAGGTAGGTGCCCCGCAGTATAGATTAGATAGGTAGGTGCCCCGCAGTATAGATTAGATAAGGTGCCCCGCAGTATAGATTAGATAGGTGCCCCGCAGTATAGATTAGATAGGTGCCCCGCAGTATAGATTAGATAAGGTGCCCCGCAGTATAGATTTGATGGGTGCCCCGCAGTATAGATGATTGGTGCCCCGCAGTATAGATTAGATAGGTGCCCCGCAGTATAGATTAGATAGGTAGGTGCCCCGCAGTATAGATTAGATAGGTAGGTGCCCCGCAGTATAGATTAGATAGGTAGGTACCCCGCAGTATAGATTAGATAAGGTGCCCCGCAGTATAGATTAGATAGGTGCCCCGCAGTATAGATTAGATAGGTGCCCCGCAGTATAGATTAGATAGGTGCCCCGCAGTATAGATTAAATAAGGTGCCCCGCAGTATAGATTTAATGGGTGCCCCGCAATATAGATGATTGGTGCCCCGCAATATAGATGATTGGTGCCCCGCAGTATAGATTAGATAGGTGCCCCGCAGTATAGATTAGATAGGTACCCCGCAGTAAAGATTAGATAGGTGCCCCGCAGTATAGATTAGATAGGTGCCCCGCAGTATAGATTAGATAAGGTGCCCCGCAGTATAGATTAGATAAGGTGCCCCGCAGTATAGATTTGATGGGTGCCCCGCAGTATAGATGATTGGTGCCCCGCAGTATAGATTAGATAGGTGCCCCGCAGTATAGATTAAATTGGCAAGTGGCTGCAGGGGTGGGGAGAGCGGACATTGAAGCTAAAACTCACATTTCTTCTGCTGATCATCGCATCTTCCTTCTCCTTCCTTTCCCGGCATCTGTGTACTGGTAACAGCGCCCCCCTGTGGTGACATGCGGTCACGTCATCACAGGGGGAGCGGTTACCAATACGTCAGATGCTGGGAGAGGAGGAGATGGAAGCTGCGATGATCAGCAGAAGAAATGTGAGTTTTAACTATACCTGCTCTCCCCACCGCCGCAGAGAGTGCGGGGCCTCTTTAGGCGCGGGGCCTGGGGCGATTACCCCACTTGCCACCCCCAAAGGCCAGCTCTGCGTGAACCTTTATCCAGTAGCTGGATGTGCTGTCCGCTTGAAAACCTCTCAGTATGTGAGCAACATTTTGCCTATTATTTCCTGTCAAAACGGTGTGGCTAACATGCTGGCCATACCTAGAAAACCATGAAATATAAAAAATATGAATTCCAAGGTTACTGTGAGTTCAGCTGTCCAGCTTGTAGAAGCAGCTTTGTGGAGGGAAATAGAGATCGCATCAGAGATGGCAATTCATCTCTTTTGGCACTAAGTTTTATAACAGAGGTGTGAATAGTTGTTTTCATGTACAGACGTTTGCAGCTATCCAGTCTAGAGGAGAACCAGTTTATTAGCTTCTGTCAGTCAATTCTGCATGGGTGGATGGCCAGTCAGCAGGGGTACTTGGTAGCCCAGGGACATGTTTGATAAGAGCTAATTAAAGGTGGCTATACACTTATAGTTTTGCAGCAGATTCGACCATCAGATAAATTTCTGTGAGATGCCTGCCAAGTTGAATCTGACAGGAATCTATCTGATTTTTGCCACACACTAGGAACAGATGTCCAATAGATTTCAGAATGAAATCTGTTGGAAATCTAGTGGAAATCGATCTAAATGCATTATTGTACCATTAGATCCAATGCAACTCTATGGGCCATCGATCTGCTGCCAGCAGCAGATCAACCTAGATTTTCCATCCAGTCCGATAGATCAAATTGAAAGAAATCTGCCGCAATCTATCGATTGATAGATTTGATAGGATCAATCGATGGCTGAAATCGACTAGTGTATGGGCCCCTTAACTCTGTGCTCCGCCTGTGATCGCTGGAAAGTTAAAGGGAATGTCCAAGCAAAATAAAAAAATGAGTTTCACTTACCTGGGGCTTCTACCAGCCCCATGCAGCCATCCTGTGCCCTCGTAGTCACTCACTGCTGCTCCAGTCCCCCGCTGGCAGCTTGCCGACCTCGGAGGTCGGGGGCCGCATTGCGTACATTTTTACGCATTCCCGCTAGTGCAGGAACATTAACACATACATTTTTACGCGTTACTGGTTCAATGCGTAAAAATTTACGGATTGAACGAGTAACGCGTAAAAATGTATGTGTTAATGTTCCTGCACTAGCGGGAATGCGTAAAAATGTACGCAATGCGGCCCCCGACCTCCGAGGTCGGCAAGCTGCCAGCGGGGGACTGGAGCAGCAGTGAGTGACTACGAGGGCACAGGATGGCTGCATGGGGCTGGTAGAAGCCCCAGGTAAGTGAAACTCATTTTTTTATTTTGCTTGAACCTTCCCTTTATCCTTTTGCCAGCTCTGGCTGGTGTGACACTGTAAATAAGGTATGATGTATTTGATTCGCTTCGTTCTCCCACAGTGGGGCCTGGTAAATTCCCCAGTTGTGCTCCACTGTCCAAGCGCGTTCTTAAACAAGCTTCTGGCCTGGAAGAATTCTGTGCACACGTTGTTTGCTAAAACTGTTAGGGCCCATTTCCACTATCGCGAATTCGCATAGCAATACAAGTGAATGGGACTGTTTCCACTTGTCAGGATTCCTTTGCGTTTTTCTGTGCAGAAAAAATTCGCATGGCAGAGCCATCAGAATTCGCATATCGCATACCGCTATGCGAATCACATACAATGTATTTAATAGGAAATTCGCATGAGGTTTGGGTATGCAAATTTTCATGCGAATTCGCATAGACCCGCATGCGAAATTCGCATCCGCATGCAAATTTTTACCGCGGCGATTCGCACCGCACAAGTGGAAATGCAGCCTTACTGCGTTTGCGCAGAACACTCCTGGAGATAGGAGTGTGATGGGGGCTTCCCACCAGGACTGCGCATGTGCAGTGGAGTAGATCAGACTCCACTGCTAGACAACGTGCATGCTTGTGCTTTTTTTCATCTCAGGTTTCCTTTAATTGAGAAAAAAAGAATAATGGAATATAGGATAATTGTAAGTAGGATTTGGACTGTATATACTGTACATAGGTTCATCTTATCATGTTAAGTGTCACTTCAGGAACCCTTTAAATTAACTGATATTTTCATTTTGCAAGGACAGGGGAAAAAAATGGTCATTATTCAAAATACAGCCATAGTTCTCAATCTAATGTACTTTGATGCCAGGGGTATGTCATTGGCTAAAGCCAATATAGCAGATAATTTTTACTGCATTGCTAAGGTAATTTTATTCCTTTTTTTTTTCCTTCTTCTTTTTCTTCTTTAATCAACCATCTTTTTCTGTAATTTATTCAAACAATGCAGGTAGAAAAAATTTCAAAATTCTTTTGCTACTAATAATGTATCGTTGCAGTTTTTCACCCCTGTTGCATTATTGACTGTGTTGTCAGTATGTGGAAAAGAAAAACATTTTCTGTTGCAATTTGTTTGTGTAAGTCATTTGTATGGAGATTAACATTCCACGCTCCTTAACAAAGGGAGCCAAACAGAATTTCCTGCCAGTGCTGATTGTCAGGCAATGCTTTGTGAATATGATACTGACAGGTTTTTTTTCTTTTTCAATAAGCTAATTCTGACACCACATCTTCTACTACAGTGACTTTGGCTTGTCAGTTCGGCTTATGTCCTTAACTCTGGACTACCAGTGTTTGAACAAAGTGGCATCCATTAATAAATGGTAGATGACAAAATAAAAAAAATTAAAACAAACAATATAAAGAAAACCACATCAAGCTGAGGTCAATGCAATAGTGTTCAAATAATATTGTCACATCTATGTTTTAAGTGCTCAGAATTTGAAGTTAGCCATACACGATCAGTAACAGCACAATAGGGTAAGCAATCTATCACTCCCTCATCAAACATAGAATGGGTAGTAGCAATAATTTCTACTAGTGGTGAGCTACTCATAGCTCAGCTTTTTGTAATCATACTTACGTACTCGCATTCCATCCACTCCCATGCTTCCTCCTTCAAACCTGGAAGGAGGAAGCATTGGAAATTGATGTGGAATGCGAGAAAATGCAATGTGCCACACATCAGCTATAGGCAGCGATATGGGTAAGTTAACCCCTCCTCTGCCGTGGCCAGCAAGTTGTAATGGTAATTAAGATTACGAACGGTGGGGCTGTGTGTAGCTCACCACTCATTTCTATCAACCCATCCACTTCATACTGATAAGATGTCAGTAGAACTCCAATCAAAAATTAACTGAAGCGCTATGAGGCCATTAATTGACCATTGATTCTCCCCTTTTTGCTTGATGGATATTTTATAGCTTCTACAGTCATCCATTTGATCATACAAAGATTTCCAAATTTTAATAACCAGTTGCTCCATTCAGAAACAGATTACTAGTACATGAATAATAGTAATTGAATTGGCCTGAAAATCAATACAAGTACGGCCAGCTCCAATCCTATGCTCTTAGCTCATGAATGTGTGAAATTGGCTGCGAGGTGAACTTTTCATCATTTGCACTTAGCTTTTCACAAAGAGATTAAATATTCACAACTTAATTGAAACAAATTCACCGCAAATATTTCTTGTGCTCTGATCTACAATTGTAGATTTCTTCTGAATTGTGAATTTCTCAAAATTGTGAATTTAGTTTGTAAACTGACAATAGCCATTGTTCTCTGAGGATTATACTGTGAAAGTGTGACATGGGTTACGTTTGTTTACATCTATTTGTTTTCTAAACATAATACACACAGGCCCATATGCAATTTGCTTTTTCTCCTGAGTTTTCTCCTAGGAGATCATTTTTCATCTTTTATTAAAAATAACTTTTCCTCACTTTACAACTGAAAAAGTACCACAAAGTAGGTAAAAAAAGTACAATCAAAATTATTTTAAGTATTTTCTTGCTTGCTGGTGGTTTAACCACTTGCCGACCGCACACTCATACCGTGCGGCGGCAAAGTGGTAGCTGGAGGATCAGCGACGCAGATCTGCATCGCCAGGTGCCTCCCTAATTAATCAGGAAAGGCCACTTGCGCGAGCGGCCGTTTCCTGTTAGATCACGGAGCGGGTCTCCATGAATAGCCTGCTGATCGCGGCTCGCAGACTAAATGTAAACGCAGGAGACGTTTGTCTCCTTTGTTCACATTGAACGGCGCTGCTACGCAGCAGCGCTGTAAGGCAGATCGGTGATCAGCGGCCGGGGATCGCCGCCATGTGACAGAGGACATCCTGTTACAGACGGATGTGGGCTGTGCAGCCCCGATCACCAGGGGGGACAGGTAGGAGAGGGAGGGGGGAATTTCGCCGTGGAGGGGAGCTTTGAGGTGCCCCCCCGCAACATGCCAGCCAGCAGGAGCGATCAGACCCCCCCTGCACATCATCCCCATAGGGGGGAAAAAAGGGGGGCGATCTGATCGCTCAGCGTGCACCCTGATCTGTGCTGGGGGCCAGCACAGATCACAAAAAACACCGCTGGTCCTTAAGGGGGGGGTAAAGGCTGGGTCCTCAAGTGGTTAACCACATGAGGACTGCAGTGTTAAACTGCCCTAAAGACCACGCTGTTTTTAACTAAAGCACATGTCAGCACACACGTGACCCCCCCCCCCCCCCTTTTCTCCCCACCAACAGAGCTTTCTGTTGGTAGGGTCTGTTCGCATCCCCCAATGTTTGTTTATTTTTTGTAAATATTTGTTGCTTTATTTTTATAATAAAAATGTGCTTTGTTTTTTTTTTTATTTATGTAGCCCTCCCTCCCTCTCCCCGCCAGCCAATCGGTATGATTGGCTGTTCTAGGCTTCAGCCTATGACAGCGGATCGCTCTGGTTCCTCCCAGGGGGACAGCAGTGTCACACTATGTTAATAGATGGCGGTTTTTCCCAGCGGAGGTCGCAGAGCTCCGCCATCCAAGCAGGGATGCACGCGTGATCTCCTGCAAACCACGCCCCAAGGACTTTACGCCGATCGGCTTTAGGCGATCCTTGGGCTGGCACCGCGTCCAAGCGCATCAGCATGATGCGGACACCTAATGGTTAAAAGGCATTTTATTAAGTTTTCAAATTTCACATAGGAGAAAACTAAGGAGAAATGGTTAATTGCATATGGGCCATCTTTTCAGCATTCTGCTTTCTCTTTTAAGATTGCTGCTGCAAGAGAAGAGGAACCTCTTATTAAAGCATCTGGAAGAAGCTACTCGCCTGACTTCTTACCTCCATACGCAGATAACAAGGTTTGTGTTAATGATGCTAGACTCTTGCTTACCTCTACAAATATACTAATAGTTTGTTCATTACATGATCAGTCTGAATCAGACTGATTTGCAGCAATTAGGGGTCTGCCAGGAATGCCCAGCCCTATAGGTGAAGCAGTCAACTTCTCTCAAGTGGATTGCTAAGTGTATGATTTTGGACATATGTATTACACAAGTCAATGTGGTAAACTGTATTGCTTTTGAAACCTGAAAAATAAGATTTTATATATTTTATCATGCTTTATTTACACAGTAAGATGCACTTATCACGTAATGGCATAATCAATAAATCTAATTGTCCGGTTTATAAAACCTGAACCAAAGCTTGTTCATGACAGCATGACTATGCTGTATTATGTGTAAGATTCATTGCATGTGCAGCAGCTGTCCCATTTCTATTTGTTTTAATTACAGTAGCTGCATGGCTACAGAAGAAAATAATTTGGGTCATGGAATTAGATACCACTTCTTTATCCATAATCTGGTTAATAATGATTTAGAACGTGTTCCTCACAGTGAAAATTCTGGCTTGCATACAAATTGCATGCAGCGTGGAGCTGGGTTAATCAAGTGCTTTATCTGCCTTCTTTGGTTGGTCCAGTTCCAAACTGAATACAGTGTGCAGTAAATTTGCAAGATGGAATCATTAGCATTTCATTGAACAGCTCTACAGTATGTGACCTGTCCAATATGTATTACAAAGGTCACTGTAGTAAATTGAATTTCTTTAGACAATTGTACCCATCTTTTCAGGTACTTTAATGCATATTCTATTTTTTTTTTTACTTTATGTTGGTGTTCTTGTTTGTATTTCAGCATATCTGCTAGCACTCTCACCATGTCTTCTGGTAGTAGTCGTGGCTCACTAGCTTCAAGTCGAGGATCTTTGGCATCGAGTCGAGGATCTCTCAGCTCCATAAGCTTTACAGACATTTATGGCCTTCCACATTATGAGAAGCCTGAACCTCAGTCTGAATTTTCTCAGCATATGCGCTTTGACATGATTCCATTAGATGCGTCTTGCAACCAGTATTCTGAGACAGCTGGGATTCCCAACCTCAAACACAAGATGTCCATGGATACCCCTCATTCATTAGCTTCACTGTCATCCCGATCTTCATTGTCTTCATTGTCGCCTCCAAGCTCCCCACTGGACACTCCCTTCCTGTCTGCTTCACGGGATTCTCCACTAGCCCAAATGTCAGAAGGCCTGGAAGAAATAATGGGGGCTCTGGAAATCCTAAGAGGACATAATGCCTCTCTGGTTGATGAAGAAACCGAGGGAAAGTCGTGTCAAATGCAAGGTTACAACTCGGAAAATAAAAGTCTCAGAGAAAGTGGAATACAGTTTCCCAACCTTCATATGGGTGCTGGTAAGCTTTACTGTAACTGTAATGATGTTTATTCTTATGGTCCATACAGCAGAGATTAGATTATTGTATGCTTTAGAGATGGATGTCAGCATAAAGAGTGCAAGATCTGGTGTACCAGTAAATACTGTTGGACTCCTGTGAAGATTATTTGTTTTACACTTTTATATATATATAAAAAAAAAGTCCCCTAAAGTATTTTTTGCTGCTTCTTTCGTCTTCTTCTTCTTTTTTTTTTTTTTTTATTTATCTTTTTTATTATACATAATTTGCAAACTGTTATGGTGTGTATTGATGAAGCTGTTATTTATAATCTAGGAGTCAGAAGAGCCTTACAGAGGGTTGTTACTGATCTGTGTTTCTAACCCTGCATTTTTCCTGAATTTCAATCTCTCTATTGTATGAATGTGGTTTTGGTAATATGTGAAAAATGCTTAAAAAAGCAAGAATATGAATGTTGGCCTACACCAGTAAAAAAGCATTAACGAGCTTTAACCTCAAAAGGACCACTATTGGGAAAAATGGTAAAATGTAAAATGTACACATACTTATAAGAAGTACATTTCTGCCAAAGCAAAATGCATTATAATTTACATTTCTCCCATGTGGCTGTCACTTACAGTAGGTATCTGGCAGGCTTTGGATTCATTACTCCACCTCCTCATAGCAGATTCTCAGTATTTCCTTTATTCTTTACAACAGTATTCTATGGAAGGATCTATACAAAGTTGCCATCCAGCCTCTGTACTCACTTGCACACTATTGTGGCAGTTGGACTGAGCAACTGACATTCAGTAAGTGCTTTTTAAATAAAGAAAGCCCTGAAATCCCCGATGAGGAGAGAGACAAGTCCAGAACCTTTAAGATTTTTACAGCCAACTACCTACAGTGATGTAGAAAAAGATAAATGTATAGTTCATTTTACTCTGGAACAAATGTACATTTTCAACATATGCACAAGCATGCATTTAAAGTGTACCACAGACGTTAATAAAGAAAGAATCAATACTTACCTGGGGTGTCCTCCAGTCCCAAAAGCAGTGCTGAGTGCCTCCATTCATCTGCAATGAGCCCCGGTAACTGGTTTAGTTATGTCAGTCATGGTACCCGACTAACGCGACTGAGCCAGTTACTGGGGCTGATTGCGGATGAACGGAGGCACTCAGGAGGATGACAGGGGACTCGGCGCTGCTTATGGGGCTGAAGGAAGCCCCGGGTAAGTATCATGTCTTTCTTTATTATTTATTCTTTATATTTTCTTAATTCTCTGTTTTTTTTCTCTAAAGCAAAGAAAACAAACAAACACCTTTTGATATAATGAATTGTTTGTGTAGTTTGGATTTGGAATAGAACATTAGTAGCAAAGAAAAGAGTCTCATATTTTTATTTTCAGTCATATAATTTTTTTTTTTAATAAGATTGCATCATTCTGGCATAGTTTTAGTGTAAAATCATGCTCTGCATTTTAAGCTATAAAACAAACTAAAACTAATGACCCTTTGAACGTTCCTGCAGTAAAACCTTATCTAAAGCTGTCTCTCACTATTTCTTGGCTGTTTGAGTGCTTCAGAAAACAAGTCAGTTGAATAGTTCAGAGAATCACTTTTCATAGATAACTGTTTTTTTTTTTTTTTACTGTTCCTGTACTGGAAAACAATATGAGACTCTTTTCTTTGCTACTAATGTTCTATTAGTTGTACTACACGTACAATCCATTATATCATACGTTTATTTTTTCTTCGGGTACACATTAAAATGAATTGATTGTTCACAATAGTGGTCCTTTAACAGAGTGCAAATGTGTAAAATGCAGAAATGTGAGAAAAGTGCAGAATCTAAGAAATGAGAAGAACAAACAGTTGCACATTTACAAATATGTCCATTACACTGGCAATGTTAATTGAGCAGCAAATCTACCTATAAATATAAGCAGTGAGACCAGTGCTTACAGCACAGAAATATGGTGCTGCGGGTTGCCATATGTGTGGCCCGTTTTACAGACTGTCATTATCATCCAAGACTGCAATATTCGATTTAGGGGGAAACGCCCTTTATTGATTTTAGAGTGAAGGTCCCTTTAAATGAGTTCCAGAAAATATTTTTAAAAGCTAAATGTTCTGGGAAAGGATTGGAACCTCTCGGGTTTTACTTCAGTTTGTTTACTGTCTCTAAATAAGAATGTGTGTATTTGTGATCATAGTGTAGGACAGTTTTCTGAGGAGAGGAATCCCTGTGAAACCAGACTGTTCATTCATTCTTGTGTTGGATTCCAGGCTGTTTATAGTTTGTATGTAACAGTAGTGCTATTGTTGTTTTTATCTCTGCAGCCTATTCCTGTTATGATCTGTAACAATGTCCCAGTTGAGATTTCCTGCACTTCCAGTAATGGTGTAGGTGGAAGCAAGTGAGGGGAATCTCTCAAACAAGGATACATGCAAGCAGCAATAAAAGCCTGACTGTCATTTTAACCCTCTCACTCTTTATTCAGAGTAGGGGGGAGATCTTATTGGAGTTTAAAGGACCTCTGTTGCGAAAATCGTAAAAAGTAAAATACAGATAAACATACAGTATTTCTTCCAGAGTAAAATGAGCCATAAATTACTCTTCTCCTGTGTTGCTGTCACTTACAGTAAGTAGTAGAAATCCGACATTACCGACAGGTTTTGGACTAGCCCATCTTCTCATGGGGGGTTCTAAGGGTTTTCTTTATTTTTAAAAGCACTAAGTGATCGGCAGTTGCTCCGCCCAACTGCCAAAAAAAGTGTGCAGCGGGCAGGGAGGATGGCCAGCATCTTTGTATAAACCCTTTTCAGGGAATGTCTTTATAAAGAATAAAGGCCATGCTGAGAATCCCACATGAAGAGATGGACTAACCCAAAACCTGTTGGTAATGTCAGATTTCTACTACCTACTGTAAGTGACAGCAACATAGGAGAAAAGTAACGTATGGCTCATTTTACTCTGGAAGAAACGTACTTCTTATTTGTATGCATTTTAATTTCATAAGATTTTCGCGACTGTTCCTCTTTAAAGTTAGAGAGGAACCATAACCCAAGCTTTTTGATTATATTAGGTTTGCTGTCTGAGTTTAGTAGACAAGTCTTCTGTTCCCAGCTATATAATGGGCAGTGATCGCTTGCAGTATGTGAAAGAGAATATAAACAATATCAGGTTTGTGCTGCTGCCAGGGCCGGTTCTTGACTTTTTTTGCTGCCTGAGGGAAACTTGTGAGGATGCGCCCCCCCCCCCCCCATTTCTGGCATCCATGCTTGTGACCATATTTTAAAGGCACATGTATTAACCTGAAGAAGCGGGCTAAGACCCGTGAAACGCGTTGTCCTTTTATTGGGGTGAATAAATAATTTAATTTTTTTACATTAACCCTTTGGTTTGAGGTCTTCTATCTGGAGTGGTAAAGAAACCTCCCTCCACCTTATTATTTTTTGCTTCATCACATTACCTATCTTTGGGTGCCTCCAACCCCCAGTACTGTAATATTCACAAGCTGACACATTATTGCATTCCAGCAGTTCGGGAGGTGTGTTTAGCAATCAGGGACAACAAAGAGATGACTTGCATATTCAGCAGTGATGCACTGTGGAACACCTCAAAGTTCACTCCAACCTGAATAATCGCAAAACATCTGTTTTGCACAGAAAAAAGGGCTGTGTTGTGGAGGCCCCTCCCACTTGAACTTTTATATTTTTTGCATCAGCATTCATTTTTTAGTATGTTTAGCTTGAAATACTCTCATTTGCTCTTTTTTGTTTTTTTTTACTATAATTTTTATGCACTTTTTTTATTTAATATCCAATCTGAGTTAAATCCTATATAATTAAAAAATCATAGCTAACCGTTACATAGTTACATAGTTATTTTGATTGAAAAAAGACATACGTCCATCGAGTTCAACCAGAGAAGAAAGTTTGTGTGTTATGTTATGCCAAACTGTAATTCCCCTTTAATGAAAGATGGCAACCGCCATTTTTCTCTCACGTCATGTTCCCTTTAATCTTAAACCAATTCCTCACCCTTCTAATGTTTAACTATTGGATCCTTATGCCCCAATAATAACAAAATATCCTTCCCATTATTGTACTGTGTGTAAAGGAGAGTGTTGCTAGAAAACCTGTATAAATAGGGATTCCTGTGAGATCGTAGGGAGATGCATTCTTGTATTGGATTCCACACTATTTATAGTGGGGTGTAACAGTGGTGCTATTGTTGTTTTATCTGTACAGCCTATTTCTGTTATGGAAGGTTGTTGTGGTGAGTTCAGTACTGCTGCATTCCAATATGTCTAACAATCCTATTTAATAATTTATGCATACAGTATATGCATAATGTGCACGTGAAACAATATTATCGTTTTGTGTTTTTTTTTTGTTTTCGTTATAGGTTGTAGTCTATTTAAAAATGCATTTCTGTGCATTGATTTGAACATTCATGTGTTTACATATCGTAGATTATGTAGAAGTAGTATACTGCCACCTTGTGGATCAATACAGTAATACTAAGTGGATAAGCACAACAAAAGCTATTTAAGATTGGGATATCCTGTGCAGTTACTTTGCAAAGGTTTACACACTCTTTCTTGATAAATGACATTGCACCCTGTTACATCTGTGGGAAAGCTGCATTACTTTCCATGTAGTCACACTTTTTTTTTTTTTTTATTAATTATGCTTTTTATTAGGGCCAGATCACACTTGCTTTAAAAACATATCTGTGGGGTATGTTTATAAAGCTCCAATCAAAAGAGAGAGAGAGAGGGATATGTTTATAAAGCTCCAATCAAAAGCGCGAGAGAGAGAGAGAGAGAGAGAGAGAGTATAAAAAAATATTTATAAAAATTATATATATATCTGGGAGCCATTCACATTTGTCATACTGCATGCTCCTGTGCAGTCCACAATAATCCCAGGCAGGCGGATGGGTTCCCCCATATTGCCTATATGGGTAATGCATCTCCCCCTCCTTGCAGCTGGACCATCGGAGCAGACATAACACTGTCCGCTCCCACTGGTCTGGCACACGTGGGCACTGAGCCTAACTTTCTGTACACATGATTTACCCTGTGCTCTACAGCTGGTTACAAATGCAAGCACTGAGAATGGACAGCTTTTAACTCTCTTTTTGCAGTGTAAATGGTAGAAGAAATAATGCAAGTATTTTAGAACAGAAGCAAAATCAATATTACAAGTATGTTGCATCAGTGATCAGAGCTTTCATTTTAAGCACACTAATGCACCATGTGTTTTGGGTAAGACATACAGGTGTGTTCAAACCCTTATCTGTCTGTTTTTTTTCCTCTTTAGCAGAGATTACTATCCATGAAGACTGTGCAATAAGCAAAGGGGTCTCTGCTGGTTTATCAGACGACTCTCTGGCAAGTGACAGTGGTGTGTTTGAAGCATTAAGTAAAAGGTAGTATAGTTTAATTCTAGTTTGCATATTTTTATTTGATGTATATGTTTAGAAATCCAAAGTTCAAAAAAACATTTGTTTTCATTGGGGCTGTGGAGTCTGTTAAAAATTCAACCAACTCCGACTCCTCAGTTTGTGAGACCCTTGACTCAGACTCCTCTAATTTATATCTTGCTGATTGAAAGTATGTAACGTAAAAGGCATTTAAAAGGCACAATATTAACATTGTATCTGCTTTTGGAGACAAAACGGAGTTCCTGGCCAGGAAGCTGACAACTACTCTGTTGATCATTCTGGCCTGTCATTGCCAATGTAAATGCCCCGGAACATTGTATGTATAAGATTCATTGGAGTCCCATTTTAGCAAAGTTTCAGCGTGTAGAAAAAGGTCTTTGCCTTTTTTGTATCAGATATAGACTTCGACTCCAACTCCTCAGCCCTGGTTTATTATGTATTGTTTGTTGGAAAGGTCAATGAGATACAAATAAATCTATCTTGCATGCAAATTTAGTGCCGTTTGTATGCAGCTTGCAATTGGACCAATCCAAATAAACAGGAAGTGACTTTGATTGTCTCAATTCCAAACTCCATAAAATTTCCATTACGTATGCAAGCCAGAATTATTTGTATATCCTCAACCATCTTTTAAGTGTGTGATCTGCACTTCTTACTGTTGATGCTAATTACCCATTTTCAGAATAACATGCAGACTAATCTTATTGCTTGATCATTTGCATGCATTTCCTGGCATTGCGTACTGCAGCTTAATTATGGCCTTACAGTGAGAGGGTTGTGAAGGCTGCCATATTTATTTCCTTTTAACCACTTAAGGACCGCACTAGAAACTAACCTTCACAAACAGGACATAGATTTTCAGTAGCACGATCTCAAAGCAGTTAAATGATGCATACTGCCTGACTGTCTGTATAGTCCTCTGTCTCTGATACTTTAAGCCACAGACCCAAAATTACCTCCTAGATCAAGTTCTCTGACCAAAGTCTGACCACACTAACCAAATGCTTGATTCAGGTGTGTACTACTGAAACACTTTCAAAAGGAAGTAGCCAATAGTTCCTTCCATATTTCCTTTAAGAAGATATAATTTTAACATTTCAGATGAACAAATCATTTTTACAAACAAAATATCGCTGGTAGACCACTACTGCTATATACTTGAAGCATTTTAAATGGCAAGAGTAAACCGTCTGTGGGCCATATGCAATTCACTTTTTCTCCTGAGTTTTCTCCTAAGTGATATTTTCAAACTTGTCAATAAAATGCCTTTTAAAGCATCGGCAAGCAAAAAAGTACTTAATAGTTTTGAAGGTACTTTTCCACTTTTTTTTGGTACTTCTTCAAGTGCAAAGTGCTGAAAAGTTATTCTAAATAGAAGATGAAAAATTATCACCTAGGAGCAAAGACTAATTGCATATTGGCCCATTTGTGAATGTGACAGAAGCTCTATGCAGAGCATGGATGTCTTTAAGCGGATCCGAGATGAAAAAGTAGCTCGAACAAGTAACTTATCTATATATCTTATCTAAAGTTGTAGTTTACACAGCAAATCTAGCTGCAAACAGCTTCAACAGTTTATGATTATTTATTCCTGTGATACAATGAGAGCGACCATGTTCTGTTTGTCACATTACACACAGGAAAGCTGATAGCATCTCCAGCCCTCAGCCTGTGACAAATTCACACCCTTTCCCCCTTTCCACCTCCCCTCTGCCTCTGAAATCTCTGGCCAGTAACCTCCTCCTCCTCCTGCCCAGACTGAGCTCCCATAAGCACTTGCTACAGCGCCAAGGGTCTCTGGAGAAGCTGTGGGTGAGGCTTGTTTAGTTTATAACAAATTAGAGTATTAAAACAAAAAAAAAAGGATTTGGCTTAAGGAATGCCCTATAAACTATATGAAAGAAACCTAATTATGCAATGAGTAAAGGTTTATCTCGGATCCACTTTAAGAAGAAACAAATCACTCTATTCATCCATGGACAGTACTGAAGTACTATATATGCAATACATGACCTGATGCCTTTATATTTGTGGTAATTACTCTTTCACAATCCTAGCATTTCAAATAAGATAATTTATCCTCTTACTATTTTTCTTTTTATTTCTGTACAGGAATGAGAATGTTGAAGACTCTGGTGGTAAAGAGTCTGAGAAAAGAGAGGAGCCTCAAGTACATGTTGGAGTGGTGTAAGTGGTTTCACATATTAGGATGTAATGCAATAAAACAGAAAACCGAGAGCCCAATATAGTGTAGTATGTATTGGAATTGAGGAGATGAAATGAATCGTAAGTATATATACTTACAAACCCGGGTTACCGCTAAGACAACCACTGTTGAGGCAGGTGAGGAGTTTAGGCCTGTCCCCACTCAGGACTAAGATGTCACTCTCTGTGGATAGGAGAAAAAGAGGGTGTATCACCCCTCCACCAAGAGTGGACTTCTAATGTAGTATGTACAGAGGCGCCAAAAGGATAAAATTCGCTAAAATTGTTAAAAATGTTAGGGAGGCGGTGGTGGACCAGCACACCCAAAACCGACACGGTGCTGTCGATTAAAGTAATAACAAATTTATTTGCATACTCCTAGACAACGTGTTTCAACTTGGCAACATGTTTCACGGGTATATCCCCGCTTCTTCAGGCAACAAACAAAAGGAGTATCACACCGAAAATGACAGAGACAAAAATATAATTGGAAGGCTGTGTGTAGCGTTATTGTATAATGCTTATGTGATTGTGTCTTTAAAAATTAGTATGGCGGTGTATTGGGGGTCACAAATATTTGTGGAAATACATACTGCATGGCATGGTGAATATGGAGGTGAACTTTTATATGAGGATATCATTTTAAAATGTGCCATAAAAATTATTAACAACCATTGGTCTATCATATTTTATACATATACATATATAAATACACATGTACAGCCTTCTGATTATGTTTTTGTCTCTGTCATTTTCGGTGTGATACTCCTTTTGTTTGTTGCCTGAAGAAGCGGGGATATACCCGTGAAACACGTTGCCAGTTGTATCTAGGAGTATGCAAATAAATTTGTTATTACTTTAATCGACAGCATAGTGTCTGTTTTGGGTGTGCTGGTCCAACACCGCCTCCCTAACATTTTTAACAATTTTAGCGAATTTTATCCTTTTGGCGCCTCTGTACATCTATACTACATTAGGATGTAATGCAGTTCATACAAATTTGACTAGAAGAAACTGCTGTTATTGGTATTCTATCATATATTCCGTTTACTAGCAAGTTCTGTATTTTGGATCCAATGTCACCCTATGCAAATATCATACTTCCTAAAGCTACATACACATTTTAGATTTCTGTAGCCTGAAACAATTGTTCCTGATCATTTGAGTGGCAGCTTATCTCATTTTTGGACAGACCATACTCTGGCTAACCTCTGGCTTACGAGTACATTCTGTCCTATGGAGTGGCGAGGGAAGAGGACAATTTAGAGGCAGACTGTTCAGGAAACAACCGCTACACTGGTCAAGAAGTTTCTGTCTTGGCCAATCTCTGAGGAAGCTACATAACCTATATTTTCACCTGAAGCAATCATTGATAGTTTTGGGCATGACAAATCTAAGGTGTGCTTGAGAGAAGATCCACAGATAATTTGAATGGCAATGATGCTACAGAAATAAAAAGCAAGTGCAGTTAAAGTGGACCCAAACTAAAAATACAAGATTTCAGGAATAAAGTCTATTTTCTAAATTATTATAATAATAAATAGCAGCCTTTTTTGAGCTGCATGATGACAAATATAAAACATTTTATATTTATTGGAGGAACCCCTCCCTTCCTTTCATATTGCCGGGACAGAATCCGGCAAAATGCTGGAGTAGGTGGTGTCCGGCAAAGGAGGAATTGCTAATGGCTGCCACCTGTGTAACCCTAGTTATGCAAAGAGAAGGGTGAAAAGCATGCACTGAAATGCTCATAGGCTTGAAGGAGTGTTTATTTATCTTTGTATGTGTCAGAATGGTGCAACTAAATATTTTGAATTAAAAAAATGTTTGGTTTGGGTCCGCTTTAAATAAAGGTTTCAGAATCAAACCAGGACACTGTCTTCACAAAGTGTCAGGCTAGGTTTGCAGTGCTCAGTTGCATTGCAGAATAATTCTGCATGTCAACTCACTGTCCATACAATTCTATGAGGCTGTTCACTACTGCATTGTAACTGTTCGCATTATGCTATCTCCTTGGATGCAGGCTCTGTATTAAAGTCTATCTCGAGTATCCATTGCAGTTCACACTCGTTATAAGGTGCCCATTATGCAACTGACCACTGTGAACCTAGCCTCAAAGTTTGCTGCCAAGCAACAAATAAGTGCAGGTGGACAAAGTACAATGGCTTTTGCTCTGTGCAGTTGACTATTGATACAGAATGGTTGGAGTTTCTGAATAATCCATAAAGGTTTCAAGGAAGTAAAACATTTGGAAACTGCAAAGGAAATTAAAGGGATCATTTTTAAATAACAAAATTATATATCACTGACACGCGCTAAATAGCTTTATTGATTTATTAAAAGTTAAAACACATAAATTCAATCAATTGAAACACATAAATTCAATCAATAATCACACACACTTCTATTACACATCCATACTCCAGAGAGGCCTCTCCGTTTACTTAAACTACCCAGATCCACTACTCAATCTAAAATGGATTATATATATCTCCTAGAAAAGAGAGACTTTATCTAATTAATCGTCCGTTTCAATCTCCTTGTTAAAATGAGCATTCCTTATTCAAATGTTAATATTGAAAAGGCACTTCAGTCTCTGCCACTCTTCAAAAAAATTTTTTTTTTTTTGCTTAATCTGTGTTAAAAAAAAATCTTTTTACGAACAGCAGTATGGTCAAACTCACGGTTTCCTTGTTATTAGATACATCGTTCCTTTAGAAAGTCCTGGCTGGTTTCTTGCCCGTTACTTTCCAGGTTCCAAACTGCTCAATAGCTACGAGTTCTTCCTGTCTGCCCGCCGCTTGCCAGACTGACGTTCTTACACAGCATACGTCACTTTCGCATGTAAGTCTCAGGAGTCCGCCCGCTGTGTTTACCCGTCCTCTAGCTTCTTGCGTGCACTGCTCTTAGGTGATGTCACCTCTTTTAGGTTACTGGAACTTTGCTGGCGGCTGTTGCGCGCTAACAGCACGCTGCTTCCAGAGCCTCTGCAGATTCTTGTGGGCACAAGTTTAGCTTAAATTAACACCTCTACGCGTTTCTGCCGATAAATCGCAGGCCTTCTTCAAGAGGATTCAAGATTTTAGAGCAATTTGATCCAGCCATTTTTATAACTAGTTTGACCACCAAACTTATCCGCCCCTAATTACTGCAGAGGCTCTGGAAGCAGCGTGCTGTTAGCGCGCAACAGCCGCCAGCAAAGTTCCAGTAACCTAAAAGAGGTGACTTCACCTAAGAGCAGTGCACGCGAGAAGCTAGAGGACGGGTAAACACAGCGGGCGGACTCCTGAGACTTACATGCGGAAGTGACGTATGCTGTGTAAGAACGTCAGTCTGGCAAGCGGCGGGCAGACAGGAAGAACTCGTAGCTATTGAGCAGTTTGGAACCTGGAAAGTAACGGGCAAGAAACCAGCCAGGACTTTCTAAAGGAACGGTGTGTCTAATAACAAGGAAACCGTGAGTTTGACCATACTGCTGTTCGTAAAAAGATTTTTTTTAACACAGATTAAGCAAAAAAAAAGTTTTTTGAAGAGCGGCAGAGACTGAAGTGCCTTTTCAATATTAACATTTGAATAAGGAATGCTCATTTTAACAAGGAGATTGAAATGGACGATTAATTAGATAAAGTCTCTCTTTTCTAGGAGATATATATAATCCATTTTAGATTGAGTAGTGGATCTGGGTAGTTTAAGTAAACGGAGAGGCCTCTGGAGTATGGATGTGTAATAGAAGTGTGTGTGATTATTGATTGAATTTATGTGTTTCAATTGATTGAATTGCATAGTGTAGGGAGGGACTGTGTTATCAGTTACCAATGATAGAAACTAGTCTACTGCAGCTATTGAATAAAACGTTTTACCATTCGAACAATATAACCACTAGGGATGTAGCATATCATGTGAGCAGGTGCCAAACTCTCTGGTGTCACTTCCTAAACATTTTTAAACATTTTAGCAGCCCCTATTTGTGTGACAGATGTTCAGTATCCGAAGAAAAAAGTAAGCGTCTACAGTAAGGGCTGGTTTATTTTGCAAAGCACAGAAGCATGAAATGTATTTATTCATCTATTTTTTTGCTGTGCGATTACATGTATTTTTACATTGCGATTTCAAATCTCTTTGAATCCACTTAAAGGGAACCTTAACTGAACAGGGGGTAAAGAGTTTTACTTACCTGGGGCTATTACCAGCCCCCTGCAGCAGTCCTGTGCCCTCGGAGCCGCTCTGGAATCCTCCGGTCCCCCGCTGTCACTTAGTTTCGTTTTTGACGACTCACCAGTCGCCGGCCGCCATGCGTATTATTGGACGCATTCACCAATGCGCTATTGCGGACCGCAACGCATACAAAAATACGCGTTGCCACATTCCACACGCGTAGATATGCGGCAACGCGTATTTTTGTACGCGTTGCGGTCCGCAATAGCGCTAATTGCATTGGTGAATGCGTCCAATAATACGCATGGCGGCCGGCGACTGGTGAGTCGTCAAAAACGAAACTAAGTGACAGCAGGGGCCCAGAGGATTCCAGAGCGGCGCCGAGGGCACAGGACTGCTTCAGGGGGCTGGTAATAGCCCCAGGTAAGTAAAACTCTTTACCGCCCGTTCAGTTAAGGTTCCCTTTAATGTCAACGCAAAAACAAATGCACTAAACTGTTGGATTTAGAGTGGATAAGGTGCACTGCAACTTCCATTATCATGCTAGTGCCTTTGCAATTGGTAAAACACACATAATCCAAAAATCAGATTTCCGCCCATCAAGCATAGATCTAGAGTTAGCTGAAGTCTTTGCAGTATATTTACAGTGGATGTTCTCTATATACAGTTATATAAGGACAGCTGTCAAGCATTTAAAACATCATAATGCCATGTATATGAATTTGAATTTCTTTTGACAGTTACCTTCTATTTGTGGGTGTTTATTTGCCATATGTTTGTTTTCTATTTTAGGTATGATAGGAGATGTGAATGTCTCTTTGTGCACGTTTTGCAACTTAAACATTTTAATGGACTCCTTTTTAAGCAAGGATGTAAAATGTAAGTATGAATAACGTGTCTGAGGAATCAAATTTGAGACTGTATTCAGGATGAGGCAATGATCAAAAATGTATATATGGAACAGAGGCGCCAGCAGGATAAAATGTTTGAAAAATTGCTTAGAGGAAGTGGTGGGCTTGCCTCCCAAAAGCAGACACGAGATCCTGTCTTCATATAAATCAATAAATGTATTATACGGTACCCCAAAAACAGTGCAATGCGTTTCGGAGGTTAAACTTGCTTCATCAGGCAAACAAAACTGGGGACAACAGGATTTCTGCAGAATTGAGTTTAGCGCCTCCTTATATATCCTTACAATCACCAAAAATGGCTCTACCATGTGCTCACACTATTCCGAGCTTACATTTCACCAGATCTAACACTGCTGGGGTTCTTTCCTTTCATAAAATAGATTTACTTTTTTTTAGCACTGTTAAAGCAAACCTTTCACAAAGCTGGGCAATATAATTTAATGAAAAAGTATAATCATAGCTTACCTTCTGTAAAACCTGCATATCATCAGTAGACTTCAAAGTGGAACTACAGTTGTTTTAACTTTTGGTAGTTGAAGATCTTGCTAAAGTACATGTCCTTTGCACTCTTCAGCAGTAAAGCACTCAAAGCACAAATAAGGGTATGTTTTACATATGATTTAACCCTTTCCACTCTGGAGTTTTTTCCTAAAGTGAATCATTTCTACTCTGAGGGTTTTTTTTTACAGAAATGTACTCTCCCTCTTACTCTCTCTCCCATTCTTACATGGAACGTAACACAGTAACATGGTATATCTTATTTTAAAGAACACCTTATAACGTTTAATTTCATACCTTATTTGGACAGTTTGGTGTCTTCTATTGGCTGGTCGCAGAGAAGTTGGCCAAAGTATGGTATACTTTAAAGCAATTTCCTGCGTGTAATCCTGGCCTGCGTGAGCAAGTTTCGCCAATAATAGGTGGTTTTTCGCCTTCCACCTGGTGTCTTCCTGTCACTGCACACTGTGCAGATTTTGGTGTTTCGATTGTGCATATTAGCAATAAAATGCTGGATACCATTTAGATGCTCCTCCACGTCCAATGAAGAAGGGCGGCCATATCTCCGCTGAGGCCTAGAGGCTCGTTGTTCGCGAACCAACTCAAGAATTAGGTTCTTGCGGTAGCTAATATGATCCTTTGGTTCATGTGGATGCAACGGGTTGTAAATTATGAAGCTATTCACTACTGCCAGCTCCAATAACCAAAAAAAGGTCTTCCTCCACCACTTCAGTGACTTCATGTTGAAAGAGAGTAACTACTGGTATAATGATCAAATCGGTCAACCGCTCCCATGTGTTTAGTATATTTTACGACTGCTGTGGGCTTCTTAACATTTTCAGTCACTCTACCTTTAATTCTTCTCTGTTGTGTAGTTGTAGTAGCAGGGTAGAAAGTGCTAAGCATGTGTATAATACGCTTATCCTTCCATGCCAATACCAACTCTTCACTGTCAAGTTTCCAAGCACGAACTTCACAACTATTTAGTTTCAATTTTTTTTATTTCACTTGGTAGACCTGTACGATTGGGCATGACCGTTCCGGTTATGTGAATTTTTTATTTTAGTAACTCTTCTGTCAATATGTGACTGGTATAAAATCGATCTGTAAATAAATGGTATCCATGTCCAGGAGTGGCTAGTTTCAGATTTGTACAAAGATGGACAATGCGTGCTGAAAATGGCAAGTCTGGCCTTGGCAAGCTTTCCATAGTTGCACATCCATAATACGGTTCAAACGTAAAGAGGTATCCAGTCTCACAATCAGCCAAAGAAAACACTCGTAGCCCCCACTTGCTTGGTTTCTGAGGATTATACATCTTGTACTTTGATCTTCCTTTGAAACTAATTGTGCTTTCATCAATTACTACATTCCTAGCAGACTTCTGCATCTTTCTTTCATATGCTTAGTCAAGCTCCTGACCTTCCAACCCCTAGTTTGAGGGCCTTCAGGACCACTGATGGGTGGAGAAACATATAGCATCCAATGAATCTGACTAAATCGCTCACGAGAAAAAATATCTCCAAAAAAGGGGGGTGTAATAGATCCACCGAGTTGAGAAAAAATCCCCTTTCTTGCAGTGCCATCCTAAGAATTACTCCAAAGTATGCCTTTATTTTCTGCATAGTAACATCAGTCCAGCTCCTCCAGATGGATCTGGGTGAAGGAGGTTTATTTTCTAACTTCCTTTTTGCATAATCATTTTTCTGTTTCAATAGTGTGTATTAAACAGTATGAATACAAATACAAAGCCGTTCAAAAAACCTGAACATTCCAAAAAGATTTCACAAGACCTCTTGAGATATATGTAGCTTTATATTAGTTTCTCAGATCTTCAAAAAGAAAAGCGCTCCTTTGGAATGTGCAGAAACGTCTTAAGGCAGGTCAGCTTTTTATCTTGTTAGGTACAATAGCGTAGATAAGCTGGTTTTCTGATAGGTAAATGGTACCTGTGTCATACTTGTTCTAAAATATAACTTGAAATAGATAGACATGTCTTTTCCATATTTTCATAAAGAATCTTAATACATGTCATAAAACATCAATATGTAACAATTTAACGAGTAACCATTAACCATCTTTCCACCTAATAATAAGATTCGATCAGATGGAAAAGAGTGTATATTTGCTAAAGAGTATTCTGTGACAGTAATTTCCGATCCAAAGTATGATCGACACATCTCGTTCAGGATATTTGAATTAATTGCTGTGGGTGAGCCTCTTGGTTGCAAGAGCCTATCAGACCTAAAGTGTAATTTTCTTTAATCGACCTCGTGAGAACAGGGAAATTCTAAAGGGTGAATTTAGCTTTTGCTTAGTTTTATGTGTATTATTAAGTGTAATTTCCGGTGTGTGAAGCATGGAGGTTTGACCATTCCCTTGATTGGGTGAAGGATATCCACCTATTCCAGGTTAAGTGGAATTTTCCCATTGAGCATTGTAAACTGTGAATCAGTTCTTCTAGGTTATAAGTTTTTGTTATTTTTTGAACCCAAGTTTGAATTGTGGGAATTGCTTTTTGCTTCCAGAGGGCAGGTATCTGTGACCTAGCAGCATTTATCAGGTGTGAAAGTAATGAGTTTTTATATTCTTTGTGACTTATATTAGCATTATGTAGTAGAAATAGATCTGGTTCGAATGGGATGGTGGATCCATGTATTTTCTGTGAAAGGTCGTCTACTTTGCTCCAGTATGTCTTGAGAGCAGTACAGTCCCACACTAAGTGTAGAAAGGACCCGTCATTGCTGTCGCATCTCCAACATTTGTTTGGCACCTCAGGGGCATATTTGTGGATAATTTCAGGAGTTTTGTACCACAAGGTCTGAAATTTGAAGTGTTGCTCTTGAGACCATGCATTCCTGGAAGATTTATGTGTATTTAATGCTATAATCTCCCATTGTTCTGGAGGAATATTTTTCTTTAAAGCTAAATTCCATTTTTTTCCCACAATCCTTCAGGGCAAAGGTGAGACGTAGCTCCTCCCAGGAACAGGAACAGACAGCACTTCCCCTATAAAAAAGTCACATGGTTAGTCCACCCTCAGTGCTGTTTGTTCCTGCGTCCAGGCAGGTCAGCATCTCCCCTCTGGGTGAAGCCTGTGTGCTGGGCTGCAGGTGGATCTTTCTGGGTGGCTGAGACTGTGGTACTGAGGCAGTCTGGCCGTGCGCCCCAGGCAGGATCTTTACTGGGGTTTGCCTACCTTTCTCTCCCGCTGCCAGGGAGAGCAAGTGTGGAAGGCGTGGGTTCCCCTTGGCGGCCTTGCGGCAGAGGAGCAGGACGGAGGTAAGCCAGCGGCCATGTGCAGCGTGGAGCGCATTGCGGCCATTAGGACGCTTGGCCGCGTCCGGATGCGTAATTTCCGGCGGGTATGCCGGATGTAGCAATTTGTAGAGCTGGTTCATTACTCCTCCTGAACCTCCGGTCCGCCCCTCATCCAATTGCGGCAGGCCGGATATGTTTTAAAGGGGAGGCTGCGCAGGCCTGTTTGCACTGTTGCTCAGAGGGAGTTTGGTCCTGCGCTGGACATGAAAGTTTGGAGACATGTCAGACGCTGAGAGGATTGAGAGCAACCAGGCCGCCCAGAAGGTGAGATAATGGCTTCTCTTTCTGGGCTAAATGTGCTAAAGCTGTACAGAGTTACATGCCTTGTTGGTTTTGTTTGTTTGCAGGCCAAAACTGAGGCTGCTGCTAAATCTGCTGAGGCGGCTGCTGCTGCAGATAAGCATAGGCTCCCTCCTAATTACATGAGATGCCCTTTGTGCAATTTTAAGCTAATGTTGCCCTATGCAAGACTCTGTCAGTTGTGCATAGAGAGGGTTATGAGGGAGGAGCCGGGTCACTCTGTTCAGAATACATTGAGATCCTTCTGAGAAGAGATTAATGCTTCATTGGAATCAATGAAGTCCTCATTATTGAATGCTAATCCATCTACTTCTCAGGTTGCTGTATCTGGAGTATCTGTGACTGAGGTTGATGTTAGTCAGGCTGAGTTTGCAGCTAGTTCTGAGGATTCAGACATTAGAGAAATAAGGTTCCAAAGTTTAAATTCCGTATTGAGGATACGGAGGCGTTGATTGCTGCCATGAATTACTCTTTTGGAGTTGAGTAAGGATGTGGTAGCTAATTTGTCTATTCATGATCAATTATACGAAGCTAAAGGATCCACTTGATAAAAAAGTGGATGCTTATTTGAAGAGGTCTTTGGAGGCTAGTGTGGCTATGATTAGGCCGGCTGTTGCCTCTACATGTATGGTCAGAGCTTTGGAGCTGTTGATTAATCAGCTCAGAGCTAATATACTGGCACCTGTTGAGCATTTGTTGAATTCTATTGCGATTCTCATTAAATCTGCTGCATATTTAGCTGATTCCTCGGCTGAGGCAATTAGGTTTACACCCACTGCTGAAATTAATGATCAGCTTTGGAAAGTACATCGAACAAAAAGAGAAAATTTTTTCCTAAAAAGAAAAAAGCTGTTGCAACTAAAGTTTTTTTGTGTGATCAAAAAGATGCCTCTAAAGATCAGAGAAAAGGCAGAAAGTGGACTTCTGACAAGTCCGGGAAAAGGGGCTTTAAATATAAAGCTCCGAAGACACAGTTAAAATCCCAATGACTCGTGTCAGGCGGTGGGGGGAAGCTAAGATGCTTCTCTCTCAGGTGGGAAAAAAGGGCAAAAAGCCCGTCTATTTGCCGAACAATAAAGTTTGGTTACCAAATAGTTTGCGCTCCATCCATCGTCAAGATTTGTGGTCTCAAAGGCCCCAGGAGATCCCACTCTATTTCCAGAAATTTTGAGTATATTGCAAAACATGCTAAAACAGAATGTATTTCATCCTGTGCCGGATCAAACAATCCGAAACAGTCTGTATGCATGTTGGATTATTAGGGCTCTGTACAAATTAACAAGCTGACACATCATTGCATTCCAGCGGTGTGTAGCTGCTAAGGGTAACAATGGTTAATTTGCATATAGTGGGAGACATCTCAAGCTCATTCCAACCTGAATTATTGCAAATTCTTTCTGTTTTAAGAAAGCAAACTTTCTTGCTTTTCTTAGCATTTTAGTAAGAGGGCTTTAAAGGGACTCCGAGCAGTGCAGAAACTATGGAAAGATGCACATCATTTTAAAGCTCTCTTTCTCCTCTTTCCAATGATATATAAATCACCACCCTACGTCTTTTAGTTTTCGCTATTTTCGCGATTGAAATTGCCGCGACCGTTAGAAAACTAAAAGGTGTAGGGCAACGATTTAGGTGTCGTCAGAAAGAGGAGAAAGAGAGCTTTAAAATGATATCCATCAAGCCATAGTTATATTGTATTACACAGGACGACACTTTCCCCAGTGTCAGCAGCTCCATTCTGCTGAATGCAGCTGCTGACTTTGACAAAAAGTCTCCCTGTGTAATACAATATAACTATGGCTTGATGGATATCATTTTAAAGCTCTCTTTCTCCTCTTTCTGACGACACCTACATCGTTGCCCTACGCCTTTTAGTTTTCTCTATTTTCGCGATCGAAATCGCGGCCGCGGCAATTTCAATCGCGAAAATAGCGAAAACTAAAAGGTGTAGGGTGGCGGTTTATATATCATTGGAAAGAGGAGAAAGAGAGCTTTAAAATGATGTGTATCTTTCCATAGTTTCTGCACTGCTCGGAGTCCCTTTAAGGACCATTGTAGCCTCTTACACACTGAGTTCTGGGTCACCATGAGCTTGCTGGTTAGTCTGTATCCTGTGCCAGTAAAGGAACAAAAGCAAAGCTTCTGTTTCACTATTTTTGTAGTAAAAAGTCGTCGGGCAAGTTCCGCCTGATTCTGAACCTAAAAAGACTTAACCTGTTATGAGACAGAAAAAGTTCGGATGGAATCCATTTTTTCAGTAAGGGAGCTACTGTTTCCAGGGGCCTTTTTGGCATCTCTCGATCTAAGAGATGCATATTGGCATTCACCAAAAATCGCAAAAATTCCTAAAATTTGCAGTTGGAGTAAATAGGAGGGTAGAACACTACCAGTTTGTTTGCCTTTCGTTTGGGATCACTTCTGCCCCGAGAGTGTTCACAAAGATGCTGGGAGAAGCATTGATTCCGTTAAGAGAGCAGTCGATTTTAATCATTCCGTGTTTAGACGACTTGCTTATTCTCGGAAGTTCAGCAGATCAACTGACAAACCATTTAAATCTGGTATCGGAACATCTCCAATCCCTAGGTTGGATTATCAACCTAAAGAAGTACTCTTTGATTCCAAGTCAGAAAACGCCTTTTCCAGGCATGCTAGTGGATTCATTAAAACAGAGGAATTTCTTTCCTCCGGAAAATATCCTAAAGATAAACTTGGCAGTGAAATCATTACAGAGGGAAGACAAGGTTTCCCTAAGGATGATTTTGTCTGTGCTGGGATTGATGTCATCCACAATGGTGGCAGTACCCTGGGCACTGGCGCACATCAGGAAGTTGCAGAGTTTCCTTCTAGGAAATTGGGACGGTCGTCCATAAACATAAGATTTCAAAGTCACAATTCCTCAAACTGTGGTGTTGTCGCTGCAGTGGTGGTTGGAGGAATCCAACCTTGTGAAGGGAAGGCTTTGGAGGGAGCCTGTAGACAAGGTAATTACTACGGATGCAAGCGCTTGGGGGCTGGAGAGCTCGTATAGCTCACAGAGCCTTTCAAGGGAAGTGGACAGAACTGGAGTCTGAGGTCATCCAACTGGAGGGAATTGAGGGCAGTAAAGCGGGCCTTATTTCAGGCGCAATCGATACTGTCACAGTCCAATGTTCTTATCCACTCTGACAATGTTACGGCAGTAGCGTTTTGTCAACAAACAGGGAGGCACGAGATCCCTGTTGCAAGAAGAAGTGGAGGCGATCTTGTCCTGGGCAGAAAAGAATGTGTTATCCTTGAGAGCTGTTCGTCTTGAGGGAACACTCAATATAGAGGCAGACAAACTGAGCAGAAGCAGGGTTCTGTCATCAGAGTGGTCTCTAAACAGAGAGAGGTGTTCCCAGACATCACAACGATGGGGAACACAGTTAATCGATCTGTTCACAACAGAAGATTATGCCCAGATTCAGAGTTTCTTCTCCCTCAATCCAAGAGAGCATATATCTGTGGGTGACTGCATTCATTCAGGAGTGGAACTTTCCACTTCTGTATGCATTTCCTCCTCTCAATTTGATTCCGGCAGCTATCAGCAAGAGGTTGTCAAAATCGGATGATTTTGATTGCACCTTAGGGGGCCCTTGGAGACTTCCTTGCAGGCCAGATCTGCTGCTGCAAGGGAACCTGTGGCATCCACATCCAGGCAGATTGAATCTGTCAGTCTGGATCCTTACTCAAAAAATTGGGAGTATCTGACAAGGCAGCCTCTACATTGATTGGTATCCGTAAAGAAGTTACTAGGAAGATCTACTTGAAATACTGGAAAAATCTTTGGCTGTCCGGCTTTAAGTTTGATAGCCTGTCAGTTCCAGCAGTCCTGGATTTTCTTCAGGAGGGTTGGGATAAAAATGTTTCTGTAAGTACGCTTAAAGTGCAGATTGCTGCTTTATCTGCTTTTTCAGTTATCCCCTTGTCTTCCTCTCCTTTTGATAGTGAGGTTTCTGAAGGCTTTTTCTAGGAAACTGCCAGTTTATAAACCATACGTTTCTCCTTCGGACTGTCCAAAGGTTCCTTAGAGCCTCTTAAGGACAGTTCTTTTAGATATCTTACATTAAAAACAGTATTTTTTAGTAGTCATCACTACAGCCAGAAGGGTCAGTGAGCTACAAGCTTTGTCTATGAAAAGTCCTTACTTTCAGGATACAGTAGGGTTACAGACATATCCAGAGTTTTGTCCGAAGGTTATGTCTAGGTTTCACAGGTCGCATGATATTATTTTGCCTACTCTCTGTGTGAATCCAAAGTGTGGAAAAGAGAGAATTTTTCACTCATTAGATGTTAGAAGATGTGTTCTGGAATATTTGAACAGAATTTCAGATGTCAGAAAGACAGATTATTTATTTTATTTTCAGGGAAAACTGTAGGTCAGAGAGCTTCTAAATCTACTATAGCTAATTGGATTAGGTTAGCTATTATTGAAGCTTGCAGAGTTATGGAAGTGAGGCTCCTGCCTCATTTAGAGCGCATTCTACTAGAGCTAGGGCAGCTTCTTGGGCTAATAATGCAGGGGCTTCGCCTTAGCAAATATGTAAGGCAGCAACGTGGTCAAGCTTTTCTACGTTCATCCGTCATTTCCGAATTGATGCAATGTCTGCACACGACCAAGCGTTTGGTAGAAAGGTTCTCCAAGCAGTGGTCCCACCCTGAGGTTGTATTACTTGTTAATCGTCTCACCTTTGCCCTGAAGGATTGTGGGAAAAAAGCAAAGTTAGTACCTGCTAACGTTGTTTTGAACAATCCTTCAGGGCAACGATCCCACCCGGGTGTTAATTGTCTGTGTCTGATAGTTGCACGGTTATGGGTTAGTGGAATGTTCACCTGTCGGTACTTGGCTAAACACACTGAGGGTGGACTAACCATGTGACTTTTTTATAGGGGAAGTGCTGTCTGTTCCTGGGAGGAGCTACGTCTCACCTTTGCCCTGAAGGATTGTTCAAAACAACGTTAGCAGGTACTAACTTTGCTTTTTTGGGGTAATGCAATAGGTTTTCAGATTTGTAGTTGTTTAACCCCCTTGGCGGTATGAAAAATACCGCCAGGGGGCAGCGCAGCAGTTTTTTTAAATTTTTTTTTTTTTTTAAATCAAGTAGCGAGCCCAGGGCTCGCTACATGATAGCCGCTGCTCAGCGGCATCCCCCCACCCTCTTCGATCGCCTTCGGCGATCTCCGATCAGGAAATCCCGTTCAAAGAACGGGATTTCCTGGAGGGCTTCCCCCGTCGCCATGGCGACGGGGCGGGATGACGTCACCGACGTCAGCGATGTCGGGACGTCATTGTGAGACCCGATCCACCCCTCGGCGCTGCCTGGCACTGATTGGCCAGGCAGCGCACGGGGTCTGGGGGGGGGGGGGGCGCCGCACCGGATAGCAGCGATCGGGCGCGCGGCGGCCCAGCAGGGCCTGAGCGGCACCCTCCGGCGGCTTACCCCGTGTCACACACGGGGTTACCGCTAAGGAGGTTAAGTGAGAGTAGGCCCAAGCCAAAAGATGTCTGTGAGTTTTGTTGGAGAGGATCCTTTCCTTAAACAGCGCGGTCGAGTGTTTTAAAGATTTTTTGGCTTTTTGCGCATTTATAAAATGTCTTCTTTGAAAGTATTGCCATTTTGGAATACTGTTTGGAGTGGTAAAGTCTTTGATTTGCATATATGAAAGTACCTCCCCTTTATACACAAAGTCCGCTATTCTGGGGCATAAGCTTTTACACCAACCTGTAAGGAAATTTTTTTCAATGCCTGGTATAAAATCTTTATTTAACAAGGGTGTCAGAAGACTTCCTTTCCCAGTGATGTTATGCCTCTTATTGCATTTTAGGAGAGCTTTCAAGGTTGGAGCTGTACATATTTTGATCGCTGTGAGATAGAGTCCCAGAGTAACATGGTTCCGTGCGCTGTCAGCCTGGGTCACTGCGGAGCGGCATACACTCGCTCGGTCACAGCAGCAGCACCTCCGCTCCTGCTCTCCGACACTGGAAGGAACGCATAATCATTTGTTTCATTAATAATTTTTTGTAATAGGGCCGGTGTAAAAAAAAGCTCAAAAAACCCACCGACCGTTTCTGGAACTACCCCTGCATTACACACACAGTAAAGGGAAAATTATGCAGCAAGCAGTCACTGGTAGGAGAGAAGCTTTCCCATTTTCTGTGATCACCATCACCCTTCCCACTTTCAGCAGCCTCCCCACTTTCCCACCTTCATCAGCCTCATCAATATCAGTGTCATCACTGTAGCAATAATCATCATCATCAGTGACAGTATAGTCCCTGTCATCACCAGAATCCTGCACATCTGATTCTGTGCTGCTGTCCTCCATAATCCGCTGTGCCACCTCAGCTGCTGTCATTTTTCTTTTACCTGCTGCAGAGGATGCCATTGCTCCGCTCTGTAAGGAATCTGCAAGGAATCTTCAATAAATAACCTGGAACCTGCCAGGGATCTGCCTGAAATCTGCAAGGAATCTGCAAGAAAGAACCTGCAAGGGATCAGCAAGGATTGTGGAAGAAGTAATCTGCCAGGAAACTGCAAAAAAACACCCTGCAGAGAAGCGGCAACAATCGGCAACAAAATACAGAATGGATTCTGCCACTTCCTGCCAGCGCTGATCGCGCACTTCCCAGTTTAGGGGAGGGGGGTACCACCTGTGTGGGCATGTAGTCTTACATGCCCACTAAACATGGGGACAGAGATTGGGCTTTGCTGGGGGCCAGATGTGCCTGCAAACCGCCGCTGAAATAATGTCCGAAATAATGGACATACGACAGGAACGGGAAATTCGCGATGTCCCGCTATGCGGGACATACGAGTGGAAAGGGTTAAAGAAAAGTAATGCACCATTTGAAGGTTTTCCAGAGTTCTTAAAGAGAACCTGAGTTGGGTTTGTCAAATCATATTAGGACACAGAGGCATGTTCTGTACCTTCCTCTGTGTCCTTCCAGTGTGCCTCCAGCCCGTACCCCGCCCCCCCCCCCCCCCCCAAGGCTATGCTGTCCACCATTTAAAAAAGCGCCAGGCTAGTGACACGCAGATTGTCGCTAGCCTGGCGTTATTTGTAATGGGGGGCAGCAGAGCCTAGGGAGGGATGGGGAGGGCTGGAGGAACACTGGAAGGACACAGAGGCTGGTCATTGTATACAGAACATGCCTCTGTGTCCTAATATGATAAGACAAACCCACCTTCAGTGCACTTTAAGGATTGGGTGGGTCTGGAGAGGCAGTTTTTTGGGGTGGATGTAGCATGGCTATCATAGAATCACGAGATAGAGCAGACCCCATTGAAGGATTTACCCTTCCACCCTTTGATTTGGACCACAATAATACCAAACTTAAAGTAAACCTGTAGTGAGAAGGATAGGAAGGCTACCATATGTATGTCCTTTTAAACTATGACAATTTCCAGGTTCTCCTTCTGATCCTGTCTTTAAAGTGAACCCGAGGTAAGGCTGCCATATTTATTTCCTTTTAAACAATACTAGTTGCATGGCAGCCCTGCTGATCTATTTGAATGCAGTAGTGTCTAAAGACAATATTGTCAGAAACACCTGATATGCATATGCTAGTTCAGGGCCTATGGCTGAAAGTATTAGAGGCAGAGGATCATCAGGACAGCCAGGCAACTGGTAATGCTTAAAAGGAAACAAATATGACAGCCTCCATAATACTCTCACCTCGGGTTCACTTTTACTTTCATCCACTTACCCAGAACCAGTGTAGATATCAGGTGCTGTGATTAAAGTGGATCCGAGGTGAACTTTTACACATTGCATAATTGTGTTCCTTTCCTATTGCTTATAGGGCATTCCTCAAGCCAAATACTTTTTTGTTTTTGTTTTAATCCTCTAATTCCCTATAAACTAAAAAAGCCACACCTACAGATTTTCAGAGAACCTTGGCAGTAGCAAGGGCTCATGGGAGCTCAGTCTGGGCAGAAGGAGGGGGAGGTGTTACTAGCCATTGATTTCAGAGGCAGAGGGGAGGAGGGAGGAGGAGAGGGGATTAGGCTAATGGATCAAGATACAGATAAGCCTGCCTCCCTGTAATGTTTACAAACATGGCTGCTGTCATTGTATCACAGGAATAAATAATCATATTCTATTCAAACTGTTTGCAACTATATTTGCTGTGTAAACCATCTAAACTTTAGATAAGATATATAGACAAGTTACTTGTTATAGTTAGTTTTTCATCTTGGATCCGCTTTAAAGTCTGATCATACCAGCCACTATCTTGTTTCAGGCTAGAAACCAACTAGGAGCGCTTTTCTGAGTGCTGTGTGATTTGATAAGCTCTTGCTAATGTAATGCTATGGGTGTGATCCCACTTGAGCGATGTTATTTTATAAAAATCCCCCATAGCATTGCATTAGCAAGAGCTTTCTCAAATCACTAGCACTTAGAAAGCGTTCCTAGTGGGTTTCTGGCCTCAGGTGTGTTATTGAGACACTACTGCATCCAAAGAGAAATTGGAATTCTTTGAAAGGAAATACATATGGAAACCTCCATATCCATCTCACTAGAGGGCCCATTTAAGTTATATTCAATACTTTTTGGTTGCTTAGGGCTAAAAAGTTGTTTTGTCTTTTATTATGTTTATTGATAAGGAGTGAAAACATTTACAGTAAATGAATAAATTGAGGTTTGGATATCTTTAGAGTCAGTGCTCTTCCACAATCACTTGTTTATTATATAAGAACGTTTCTTATTTAGTCACGAGTAGCATTCAATTTCACTTCAGTTCATCATAATGTTCCTGCATTTTTCTCAAAGCTGTAGCGCTATGCAAATGCCATATTGACTGCAGAAGCAGACTCGCTATTCCATCAGTAGGATCTTTCTCTGCACCAACTACTCAGTAATAATGAACAGGCATTTTTCCTTCTTGCCTAATTAAACTTAACCATTAAAAAATAAGTTAAGATTAGAAAATCAAACCTTTCATCTTATCTATTTAACCAGTAAGCTGTGATATTTATTCATCTTTTCACTAGTCCCAACTTCCATCCCTTTAGGTATTGGCATGTTAGAAGAAATGTTGGAAGTTTATGAATATTAACAAGTGTGGTATCAGCAGCCCTATGGGTCACCTTCCTTTTATCACACTTGGCCTGAGGCAAAGCACTAGTACTTTTCTGGCTAATCCCAGTACAGGTAGTCCTCGGTTAACGAACGAGATAGGGACTGTAGGTTCATTCTTAACCTGTATCTGTTCTTAAGTCGGAACATTGTGCCATCTCTGTCCCCTGTACCTCCTCTGTGCCTCCAGTGCCTCCAGTGTCTCTCCCCTTTGTACCTGTTTATACAAGTTTAAAAGCCATATTTTCTTTGATTTTTTTTTTTAAATCGATTTTCTCAAAAACTACAGGTCCAATCTGAAAAATGTTGAGCTTGTTCCCATGGAAACAGAGAATCCATGCCGTTCGTACATCGGGCCATCCATTTCATTCCATCCAAGATAATCCAGCAAACCACTGTAACTCAGCCAGAAGTATCCAGGCACAGCATCTCCCGTGTTCATACTCCCAATACTAATAATTGTGTATTCTGGTCTGGTATTATGAAGCTATTTGAGTTACTATATGTGTTGAGATTGTGAAAGGGGTTAAGGTTAGCGTAAGACATTATTCTTAGTTTAGATTAGTGTTAGGCTTTGATAGGAATTGTTTTTAAGTTGAATTTGTATGCAAGTCAGAACACTGTGCTCCCCTGTGCCTCTAATGTTCTCCTCTGTTCTCCTGTGCCTCTAATGTTCTCCTCTGTTCTCCTGTGCCCCCGCTGTGTAAATCTGTGTCTCCAGCATCCCCCTATACCTCCACTTTGTCCACCTGTGCTGCTTACTTACCACCACAAATGTCCCACACAGCTCCTACAAGCTCTCAGTCTTTCTCTTTCAATGTGGAAATGACATCATTATGACGGGTTTTCCGTTTGTATCGGCGAGTTGTTTGGTTACACAGGTCTCGAGTTACAATTTCATCTGAAGGATTTCTTCAGATTATATAATGTAATACAATTTATTTCACACAGAGAAGTTACTTTTTAATTTCTGTATATTTCAGTCACATTAGAGTCTACCTGCCCTCTCTTGAATCCACAACACCAAGCACTTACTGTTCCAAGGCTCTGGAGTTCCAAATGCCACTGATGTTCAATGAAATATTCCAAATTCCCATGTCGTCCAGTGAACTGAAGCAGAGTTCTGTGCAGCTGTACATTTGTTCTGTACTTCCAGACCAACAGGAAGAACTCCTGGTGAGTAGCCACTGCCTAGAAACACATTTATATAAATAAAAGCATAGTCGGGATACAAATATACAGTACATAACTGCTGACTGTTTTTCTGTCCAAGCAGTTTTACTTTAAAAATATTCCAAAACAAAATGATACTATATGATAGTTCCCTAGCACAATGCAGACTTTCTGACACATGCTAAACAAAGCATACCAGTATACCCAATAATGAATGTCTGGCACAATACATACTAATTGAGACTTTTTCTTCAGGTCTTTGATAAGTCTTGTGCTGGTGGTATCTAAGCACTTCAACATGAGACTGAAAAAATGTACATATTTTTGGCTGTTCAAAAAAAATTAAATAAATTATTGAACATTGAATTCCATGAATTAGGGATGTCGTTATTTCCTTTTTTTTATTACAGTTTTGTAAATAAAATAATAGACAATGTTTTTGCAAATATCTGTGTTTTCTTGGTTATAAAGTATAAAGCTCATACTGAACTTTCCGTACTACGTTTAAATTTTGCATCATTCATCTTGGATTCTGGATGCAGAAAAACGGACTCCAATGAATGCCTATGGGCCTGTTTCCACTAAACTCGATTTTCGTGATGAGGATTTCTGCACCATGCATTTGTTTTCCCCAACAATGAAAACGTGAGGGGAAACCAGCCCATAGGCATTCATAATCTGATACAGAAATCTGCAACATGCTGTCCATAATTTTTCTACATCAGAAAAATCGCGTTTAGTGGAAACAGGCCCATAGCCATTTCATTGGAGTCAGTTTTTCTGCATCCATAATCTGCGTGTAGTGGAAACAGGTCCAAGCCATTACTCATCACTTTACTTCCAGTGTCAGTCAAGCACTGGTGGCTAAAATCTTCATTGCTTTGTCTATGAACATTGACGACTGTTGCTAATTACTGTAATGCTAAAGGAGCTCTGGCCCCTGAGAACACCACAAGTGCTAACTCTTTGGCTATGTCTGTCTAAGTGTTTATTTACACATACCTAAAGGATTATTCGGTACACCTGTTCAGTTTCCCATGAATGCAATTATCTAATCAACCAATCACATGGCAGTTGCTTCAATCTATTTAGGGGTGTGGTCCTGGTCAAGACAATCTCCTGAACTCCAAACTGAATGTCAGAATGGGAAAGAAAGGTGATTTAAGCAATTTTGAGTGTGGCATGGTTGTTGGTGCCAGAGGGGCCGGTCTGAGTATTTCACAATCTGCTCAGTTACTGCGATTTTCACGCACAACCATTTCTAGGGTTTACAAAGAATGGTGTGAAAAGGGAAAAACATCCAGTATGCAGCAGTCCTGTGGGCGAGAATGCCTTGTTGATGCTAGAGGTCAGAGGAGACTAGGCCGACTGATTCAAGCTGATAGAAGAGCAATGTTGACTGAAATAACCACTCGTTACAACCGAGGTATGCAGCAAAGCATTTGTGAGGCCACAACACGCACAACCTTGAGGCAGATGGGCTAGAACAGCAGAAGACCCCACCGGGTACCACTCATCTCCACTACGAATAGGAAAAAGAGGCTACAATTTTCACAAGCTTACCAAAATTGGACAGTTGAAGACTGGAAAAATGTTGCCTGGTCTGATGAGTCTCAATACAGTCAGAATTTGGCGTAAACAGAATGCCTCGTTACCACTGTGCAGGCTGGTGGTGGTGGTTTTATGGTGTGGGGGATGTTTTCTTGGCACACTTTAGGCCCCTTAGTGCCAATTGGGCATCGTTTAAATGCCACAGGCTTCCTGAGCATTGTTTCTGACCATGTCCATCCCTTCATGACCACCATGTACCCATCCTCTGATGGCTACTTCCATCATGATAATGCACCATGTCACAAAGCTCGAATCATTTCAAATTGGTTTCTTAAACATGAAAATGAGTTCACTGTACTAAAATAACCCCCACAGTCACCAGATTTCAATCCAATAGAGCATCTTTGGGATGTGATGGAACGGGAGCTACATGCCCTGGATGTGCATCCCACATATCTCCATCAACTGCAAGATGCTATCCTATCAATATGGGCCAATATTTCTAAATAATACTTTCAGCACCTTGTTGAATCAATGCCACTTAGAATTAAGGCAGTTCTGAAGGCGAAAGGGGGTCAAACACCGTATTAGTATGGTGTTCCTAAAAATCCTTTAGGTGAGTGTATGTCCTGATGCCCAGATGAATGGCTCCATATTCACAGTATCTGTTCATCATTGCCTTTCTAACACAGAGGTAGATTAAATTACAAAATTAAGTTAGGCAATGCACTTGTATAAATGTCATTCATCTCTATGTGCTTTAGAGATTTGGCTCAGTGATTTGGTTCTTTACCTTATATTTTCTGGCTCTTTTTAATTTTTAACCGGTGGAGACCGGGAGTCTGCGGAGCGGCGCCGAGGGCACGTCCTGCCTGCCACGGGCTGGAGGAAGCCCCAGGTAAGTGGATTTTTTTTTAACCACTGTGAACCTTCCCTTTAAGCAAATAAGAAAATGGACTAGAGATTTTGATATATACCGATGTCCTTGTGTAGATTTCGGAATTGCCTGTTTAGTGTAATGGTTTTGTTAATGCAGGTTTTACCTTTATAGGGAATTGCTCAGATCAACTTGGCTGACTATGAAGATGCAAAAGAGATTCATCTCCAGTGGTATCCTGTTGAGATTTACAGCAGTGCTGAGCCTCAAAATCCTAATAATGGTGTAAAAGACTATGCACAGACTTCTGAAACAATTAACCAAACCAAATCAGTGAGTTATTATTGATTTATAAAGCGCTAACACATTCCATGGCACTGTACATAGTAAGAAACAAACATGGGGTACACAATAATACGGACAGTGGTGTACACCAATATACAACATTGGTAACAAAATACAGAATTGGTAATTACAGTGACAAAAGTAACATGATGAATAAAATGTATAAAAAATTCCAAAACACAAAAGGGTGAGAGAGCCCTGTCCTTGCAAGCTTGTAATCTAAAGGAATGGGGGGAGGGGAACAAGAGGTGGTGTAGTATGCAATAAACATACCTAGAGGCAGTGTGTTTTTAACATATCTAGTAGGAGTGCAACTTGGCTTTAGGTCAAAGGGAGAATGGCCTAGGATAGAGCATATGCTTGTCGGGAAAAGTGAGTTTTGAGGGAGGGTTTAAAGCTGGCCAAGGTTGGAGAGTGACATATGTGTTGTGATACGGTATTCCAGAGGAGGAGTGGAGCACGTGCGAAATCTTATATACGTGAATGGGAGGAGGTAATTCTAGACTAGAACAAAAGAAAGTTATGTGCAGATCTGAGATAGTGAATGGGTTGGTGTCTCAAAACTAGTGAGGAAATGTACAGGGGAGAGAGATTGTGGAGAGCTTTGTAGTACAGGGTTAAAAGTTTGAACTGGATCCTCTGGTTGATTGGTAGCAAATGAAGAGCTTGACAAAGAGGGACAGCAGAGGAAGAGGGAGAAAAAAAGATAAATGAGACGAGCAGCTGAGTTCAGTACAGATTGGGGCGGGGCCAGTCTGTTTGTTGGTAGTCCACAAAGTGGTATGTTACAATAATCCACACGAGATATTATATGAGTATGTATTAACATTTTTTTTTTTAAATCAGTGTTTATTCAACAAAAAGGAACATATGACAAAACATTCAGTGTAAGCAGTGCCCCTCCTAACTTTTCCAACAGTCTGTAAGATAGTCTAACATCAATTATTAAATCCAACAAAGTATATAGCTTGAGCTTCAATTATCACTGTGGAAGATGAGAGGTATTGTTAAAGACAATATAGTAATCGTCACATAATATATAGAGCTCAGATTGAATTTAAATTTCCAAATATTCTATCTTTTACCAGATCATAATCAGCAAGACCCGGGGTATCTAACCATGGAGCCCATATTTTCTCAAATTTTTGAGGGGCACCTCTATGGGCATATATTAATTTTTCAATTTTCAAATAATTATTCATATGTAATAACCAATCACTAGCCTTGGGAGGGAGTGGTTGTTTCCACATCAGAAGTATCAATTTTCTAGCTTGGAACAATGCCCTTTGTACCATTAATTGCATATGTTCTGCCATATTCAGACCAGGCAATAAACCAAAAACACAGGTTTTAGTTGTTCTTGGAATGGCAGAGCAAGTGACAGTGTCTAACATGTCAAATACTTCTCCCCAGTACCTATGCAATTTTGGACATTTCCATAACGTGCAAAAGGTCCCAATGGTCTCTCATGCATCTAGCACATAATCTTCCCTCAAGCCCATACAGTGTAATTTTTTGGGAGTTAAGCAGCTCCTATGAATTATTGAAAGTTGAGATACTTTTTGTGTAGCATTGGTAGAGATTAAGGGTACAGTCTGAAGTATATCCTCCCATTCCTCCCCTGTCATATCACTCAAATCTCGTTGCCATTTCAATGGATATTTTTTAAGAAAAAATGCTAATAAAAAGGCATAACTATAAGAGATAAATCCACTTCTAGACGTAGTTTGGCTAATCATATTAAATATAGGAGAAGGAAATAAACTTAGATCCACATCAGCCCTCTCATGATTTATAGCATGAACCAATTAAGAGGATTGATAACACATTAATGGAGTCTTAAGGTGCGTACACACGCACTACAGAAGCCAACGATTGGTCCGTCGGACCCTCCCGCTGGGCGGACTTTCAGCAGACTGTAGCTCGTGTGTACGCACTGTCGGCTGACTAATAAGGCTGTTCCTGAATGATCCGCTCAGCGGATCGTTCAGAAACAGCCTTATCAGGCTTCTGTAGTGCGTGTGTAAAAATAGTATCCATATGACACAATTGCCCCTGCTCAAGAATATGAGACAGCGAGTCAACCCCCTCCCTGGCCCATACTTTTAGGAAAGCCAGCTCTTTCAACTCTGGTAATCTCATGTTATTATATAACGGAGTATAATTTGTACAGCCAGTGATACTCTGCATGACCCTAAACCTTTCCCAAATCTTTTGCAGCAAATTTAGGGTCTCCGTCTTGAAATTCAGGGATTTCACAACATTCGCCTCAAGGGCAGTGTAAATGGAGTTAAATCCCAAGATTCCATTAAGCAGCAATCTGGATGAGTCCACTAGGTCCTCCTGCATCCAACCCACAATGTGCTGAGCCTGGGAGGCCAAATCATAGACCCAAGCATTAGGAACTGCTAAACCGCCCTCGTCCTTGGGATATTGCAGATACTGAAGTTTAATTTTAACTCTCCCATTACCCCAAATAAAATCTCTAAATATGTTGTCAATAGTTTTAAATAGTTTAGTTTTAAATAGTTTAAGATGCAGCCAATTGTAGAATATATAGCAATTGTGGCATGTTGACCATCTTGAGTAAGTTAATTCTAGCAACTGGAGATAATGGTAATTTTGCCCAAGTCTTTAACTTTTGTCTAATCCTGCATAGTAGAGGAGTAACATTTAGAGCTTTAAAAGAACTTAAATAAAGAGATAACACAATCCCAAGATATTTAAAAGATGCAACTACCTGAATATCTGCACATCTATCAGGGAGGACAGGGGCAATCTTATCCAGAGGAAGCAGGCAAGACTTATTCCAATCCACCGCAAGACCTAAGAAGCAACCGAATTGAGAAAGGACATCCATTACCCCAACAAGAGAAGAGCTGGAGTCCTGGAGAAATAGAAGTGTGTCATCTGCATATAACACCACCTTTTCTTCAAGGTTACCAAATTGAAACCCTTTTATGTCAGAGGCATTTCTAATTACTTCAGCCAGGGGCTCTATGGCAATAGCGAACAATAATGGAGAGAGCGGACAGCCCTGCCTGGTTCCTCTGCCCAACACAAATCTAGCTGACATTGCATTATTTACTCTCAGAGATGCCTTGGGATACTTATACAAAATTTGTACCCACTTCAAAACGTTAGGCCCAAAATTCATAGCCTCAAGTACTGTATATAAGTATTTCCACTCTACACTGTCAAAGGCCTTGGCAATGTCCAAAGATAAAATACACCTATCACCCGAATTGTTGGCAGGAAGTTGCATGTTCAAATATGCTCTTCGAATATTTATAGCCGTAGTTTTCGACGGTATAAAACCTGATTGGTCAGCTTTTATTATATTCATTATTACTTTAGAGAGACGGTTTGCCAAGACCTTTGACAGTATCTTCACATCCGTTGTAAGCAAAGAAATAGGCCTATAAGAGTCTGGTTGTAAGCGGTCCTTACCCGGTTTGAGTAAAAGAACTATTATGGCTTCCGTCATAGAAGGGGGAAGCGTTTCTTTTTTAAATATATGATGAAAAATTTCCAATAGTTCTGGTAACAGAAGTTCTGAAAATCGTTTATAGACCTCTGTGGGTATACCATCACTGCCAGGGGCCTTACAGTTAGGAAAGGAAGCTACTGCAATCTCTATTTCCTCCAGCATAATAGGGGCATCCAACAGAGCCTTGTCTTCATCATTTAATTTTTAGTAATGGGATAGATCTAATGTAATCAGTTAGTTCTTCTTGAGAGTAAGAAATCTTTGAAGAATATAGGTTGCTATAATATCTTATGAAAACTATGTAAGGGTAAATGAAGGAGGGAGTACACTCCAAATAAACAAAAATGATTCAGTAAATTATAAAAATACAAATTTTATTAACATCCTTACTAAAATTACCATAAAAAAGTGTAAACCCACTATGTAGTCGGCCGACCCTAATGCTCAATGCTAATCCTTTCACTCATCCAAGCGTACACACATGCACGACAAACATAATTTTGGTTGCAGTGATCACTGAAAGGTTAAATGCCCAGATGTCCATAAAGGTTTTGCCTCCTGCTTAGTAGGTCATGATTCATAGCTTCTCTTGTGAAAAACAAAGTCTAGTCACCAAGCTGTTAGTATCAGCAAAGCACAAAGGGTAAGATAGCAAAGCCTTATTGCACTATGCAGGAGCCAGTCTAAGAGTCAAAGGCTATAGAAGCGGCACAGATAGCATGCAGTGTATCCACACATTATTTTCCAGCTCAATCTGTATACTCTACCGGCTCCATGAGATTGCAGGATGAATATGTCCCATAGGGATAACGGTGCAGTTCATCGGGTAAGCCTTGTGGTTGTCAACATTCGCACTCCACAGATAGCATCCTGGTCTCCCGGAGAAACGACCTGAAGGTGTGGATCTCCGTCCAGGCAGGGTGGCGAAGCGTAAAGAGAACAAAACCCAAGAGGCAATGTGGCATCCAGGCAATTGGATGAGGAAGCAGAGGGTGGGCACGCTCCACGTGGGTCACACTCGCACGCCGTGTGTACCCGACATGTTTCGCCGGCTCACTTCCGGCTTTTTCGAGGGGGCGTGTCAGCAAGCTCACATCACCATACGTACACTTCCTATAAGTAGCAAATCACGGCCAGTCAGCACCAACGTACCCGCCCCCTCCCTCCGCATCACTGGAATGCAGGCTGGTAACCAGGGACGGGAAGGGGAGGGAGGGCGGAAGGGCAGAGCAGCCGCGTCACATCCAAGAATCTATCTCTTAGCTAGATATACTGTGGATACGTGGCCAGCAGAGTCAAAAGAAAAAACATTTTTAAATGAAGAGAGGCTCAGAATCAGCTAAATCCGTGCCTACTCAATGGGTTCAAAAATATCCCAAATAATGTCTTATGTCAAAGACTTGATGAGAAAAGGAAAGCGGAACCACATGATGAATTGCCAAACTGCAACACCAGGCAAGGACCACGGCTCATAGCCGCACATGTCCAGAGGTAAGTGTCCCAGGCACACCCTAAGAGTGGGTACGCCGAAAGACACAGAACGCCAGAAAAGCAAACAATCTACAGTGGTAAGAAGGGGGCATAGCTCTGGGAATCATTCAAACCCGGAGGGACGGTGGCTTTCAGTTCATAAATCCAGCATGCCTCACGCTGGAGAGCCAATCTATCAAAGTTCCCACCCCGAATATTGGTGTGGATATGGTCAAGACCAATTATTCTCAGGTTGTATAATATCTTTCCAGTTCCCCTAGAATGCCAGGGGTATCGGTACAGACAGTCTGGGAGGCTGTATTTAATGCAACTATAAATGCTGCAGGGTCTTGTGCTTTTGTAATTACAGATAACAAGTGACCAGTCTGATCACCCTGTTCAAAAAAGGCTTGCTTCATAAAAAATCTTATGTTTTGCTTTTGCCTGTAAGTAATCGTTTAATTTATCTTGTGCTTCTATCCAGGCACTTTGATTTTCTTGGGTTGGGAGATGAAAAATTGAGCCTCAGAGTCACTGACTGTATCAAATAACATTTTTTCATGGCCCCTGGAGTTAGATTTAATTTAATTTATTTATTTAGAAAAAATACCTTAGGGCAGCTTTTAAAGATTCCCACACCCAGGGTCTCTATTGTGAAAAAAAGACTTAATTTCATCTATAATCATGGAATGAGAGGTAATTACAGAGAGCCCATGAGGATTAAGCTTCCAGGGTTGTCGATAGCGACCCACACCCACCGCAGCCTGAAGTTCCACTTTAAGAGGAGCGTGGTCAGAGAGATTGCATTGCATCATTGCATTTGGTATTTTAAGAGCTTGCAGTCATTTCTTGACCTCATAGAATTCAGCACGTTGCTTCTGGACCTCTGTGGAAAAATCTGGATAGAACGATATTTTGTAGAACGATATTTTGTAATAATGTACGTATAGTGGACCTTCCTGAAAAAACTGAGAAAGCTGATGTCGCATGCTTTATGGAAAATTGGCTCATAGAAGTGTTTGGGCCAGATATTTTTTCAAAGCTTTCTGCAGAGAAGCGTGCCCATCGTGTCCCCGCTTGTCCGCCTCCCCCTGGTGCTGCACCTAGACCGATGCTTGTTAAAATATTGCACTACAGGGATAGAGAAGCTATCCTGCCTCAGGCCAGACTAAAGGGAAATATCACTGTCAATTTTAGTTGTGTCCTGAGTGAGAAAAGTCAGGTGGGAGATATATTTTTGAGATGACAGGAGCTGGCTAGGGAGTGAATGTGAGGAATAACAGAGAGTAGTCAAATATTACCCCTAAGCACTGAACTTTGGGATTTAAAGTTGTGGTTGTGTTATTAATATTTATTGTTATATCAGGCAGAGTGGTGGCCAGAGATGGTGGAAAAATGTTGAAAACTACTTTCACAGTTACTCGCACAATTTGAGAATAATTTGATTTATTTTTACTATATTTTAGGATGCTGTTTCAGTCCTATTGGCTCGAACAACGGCTCAGCTGGAGGCAGTGGAACGGGAACTGGAGGTGGAGAGAGTTAAGCTGGAGTACACTGAAGAGGAGATACTAGAGATGGAACGCAAAGAAGACCAAGTGGAAGAAACATCAGAAAGGTAAACGTGGCAACCAGCTTTCAAATTTATCTGTGCACAAACATATGGCATAACTGTCAGCAATTTTTCCTAAGAGTGAATAAATGAAAATATGCTGATCTTGTCACAGTGTGAATCATGTACACAATGAATTATTGTTTCTTTTCTACCAAGAGATCTAATACCACCTGCTGTTACACCCACTGCCTTTAATGCTGCTTAGAGGCGATGCATGGTTAATATAACTACTGACATACACACAAACACACACTCTCTCTCTCTATCTATCATATATTGCAGTGTGGGGGGGGGGGGGGGCACACAATGATGTAGGCGCAATGGGCAGATTCTCCAAATGGATCATTATTGGTTGTGGAAGGAGGAAGAACAAATGAGTAGTTTAGGAAAGGCATTGGTTGGTTACATGCCTGCTTGATTGGATGATGGGGTCATGTGACTTTGACTGTTAAGGCCACATACACACTGTCCACTTATGTTGCCCGTCGAGGCTCAGGAACTGATGCCCTTGGGTGACATCGCTAGGACGGGCTGCACACATGCGTGTCAGCTGTGTAGCTGACGACCTACTGTGTTGCGACGATGGAGGGACAGGCATCGCATGTGTGACATCACGAGGCGGACAGGGGCATGGTGCAAACAATGGGAACGTCGTCTGGGGTTGAATAGCTCTGTCCGATAGATCACACGCGGGGTGGGGCGTCGGGGGTGCCGTACACATGCCTGATTGTCGCCTGAGGCGGTCATTATGGCCTGCCTCAGCTGACTTAAGCCTGGCATGTGTATGAGGCTTAAGACCTTCACATAAGTATAGGGTGGGCTTTGAGCAGTGGAAGGGCTCACAGGTCAGTTGATGGAGGGGCATAAGTAAATGAAAAAAGGGGTTGGTAAATATTGGATAAAAATAACAAAACAAAAAAAAATTGTTTCCCTAATTAATCATGGATATAATATCATGGATAGAATGTAAGCAAAGAAGTTGACTCCACACTGGTTGGTGATTTTTTTTTTTTATCTTTGAATTTGAATCATGTTATTCCAAAGCATGTAATATTGCATTATTTTAATGAACACTTGCCTGTTTTGTGACAGGAGCTGGCAAGCAGATTCTGTGGATAGTGGATGTCACAGTAACAGTACGCCAATGAGTCCACATTACTCAGAAACCATGTATGGTGATGTTATGCATGGTCCTATCTGTGCGGGGCAGGCAAACCCGTATGATTCCATCAAGGCTGCCAGTGAAATCTTGAAGGTAAATAGCCAAAATTAAAAAAAAACACAAACCATTTCTAGTTAGCTCAACTGATATGTTTATATAATTTAAAGACAGTTTCTTGTCAAATGTTTTTTTTTCTAGTTTAGGATAGTGTGAACAGCTCTATAAAGTTCGATTAGAATATATACTTGCTGACTTTGTCCCCACGAGGGTGATTTCCCATGCATCCTTCCCACACATACTTTCCTGTAGCTCTTTGTGGGGTAAGGTGGCAGGGTAATATGTCTGAGGTACATTACAATATTCATTGAGAAAACATGGCTATACAACTTGGTTATGCTTGTAGGTGAAACCTTGCAGTATTTAGTGGGCAAATATGTCCATAATTTAGAGGGGACATGACCATACAAGTTTGGTGTAAGCATGAGTAAGAACATTTTCAATTTTGGTCTCTCTACAAATTGGCCATCTTGCTAGATTATCACAAAATCAGCAGTCAAGTTCGCCATGTGTTTCTTCTCCTGCTGTAATGTACAAATTGTAAAATTAAATTAAAACTGATCTTCAGAGCATGAGGACATTTTGGTTTCAACAGAGTATTGATAAAAGGTAAGATTGTGACTGCTTTTAATGTAACTTTTTTCATGAACATGAGAATTACCTGGACCTTTACTAAATGTATGCTTTATGTTAATGTAACTTGTAGGTAGACAAAGAGACCAATACAGAAGATTTATTTCCAGACGAGGTCACTATGATGAAAAAGGAGAGGACCTGTCGCAGGTCTCGCGGGTCTCCCTTTGTTCGCAGTAACACGATTGTCCGCTCCCAGACGTTTTCTCCTGGTGCAAGAAGTCAATACGTCTGCAGAGTGAGTATTGGATAATATAACAACTTCATAACTTTGTATTGGTGGCTATAAAAGTTGGAAAAACAAGAATAGCACTAGATGTTTTGTGCATGTTATGACCTTAACATACAGTGGGGTGCGAAAGTTTGGGCAACCTTGTCAATCATCGTGATTTTCCTGTATAAATCGTTGGTTGTTACAATAAAAAATGTCAGTTAAATATATCATAAAGGAGACACACACTGATATTTGAGACATGAAATGAAATTTATTGGATTTACAGAACGTGTGCAATAATTATTTAAATAAAATTAGGCAGGTGCATACATTTGGGCACTGTTGTCATTTTATTGCTTCCAAAACCTTTAGAACTAATTACTGGAACTCAAATTGGCTTGGTAAGCTCAGTGACCCCTGACCTACATACACAGGTGAATCCAATTATGAGAAAGACTATTTAAGGGGGGTCAAATGTACGTTTCCCTCCTCTTTAAATGTTCTCTGAAGAGTAGCAACATGGGGGTCTCAAAACAACTGTCAAATGACCTGAAGCCAAAGATTGTTCACCAACATGGTTTAGGGGAAGGATACAGAAAGCTGTCTCAGAGATTTCAGCTGTCTGCTTCCACAGTTTGGAACATATTGAGGAAATGGAAGACCACAGGCACAGTTCAAGTTAAGGCTCAAAGTTGCAGACCAAGAAAAATCTTGGATAAACAGAGGCAACGAATGGTGAGAACAGTCAGTCAACCCACAGACCAGCACCACAGTCCTACATCATCATCTTGCTGCAGATGGAGTCACTGTGCATCGTTCAACCATTGGCGCACTTTACACAAGAAGATGCTGTACGCGAGAATGATGCAGTGGAAGCCTTTTCTCCGCCCACAGCACAAACAGTCGCTTAAGGTATGCTAAAGCACATTTGGACAAGCCAGCTTCATTTTGGAATAAGGTGTTGTGGACTGATGAAACTAAAATTGAGTTATTGGGGCATTATGATGGAGGAAAAAGAACACAGCATTCCAAGAAAAACACCTGCTACCTACAGTAGAATATGTTGGTGGTTCCATCATGCTGTGGGGCTGTGTGGCCAGTGCAGAGGCTGGGAGTCTTTTCAAAGTTGAGGGACACATGGATTCCACTCAGTATCAGCAGATTCTGGAGACCAATGTCCAGGAATCCTCAACAAAGCTAAAGCTGCGCCGGGGCTGGATCTTTCAACAAGACAACGACTCTAAACACTGCTCAAAATCCACTAAGGCATTCATGCAGAGGAACAAGTACAACATTCTGGAATGGCTATCTCAGTCCCCAGACCTGAATATAATTGACAATCTGTGGTGTGAGTTAAAGAGAGCTGCTCAGAAGCCATCAAACCTGAGATGTTTTGTATAGAGGAGTGGTCCAATATACCTTCAACCAGAATCCAGACTCTTATTGGAACCTACAGGAAGCATTTACAGTGTGTAATTTCTGCAAAAGGAGGATCTACAAAAAATGTATTTCATTTCTTTTTTTGTGGTGTCCAAATGTATGCACCTGTCTAATTTTGTTTAAACAATTATTGCACAATATCTGTAAATCCAATAAACTTCATTTCACATCTCAAATATCACTGTGTGTATGTCTCCTATATGGTATATTTAACTGACATTTTTTTATCGAAACAACCAATGGTTTATACTGGGAAATCATGATGATTAACAAGGTTGCCCAAACTTTCGCACCCCACTGTAAATAGTGGCACATCATTAGCAATTATTACAAGTGCTAGTATGAGCCACGTTGTCCATTAACATGCATGTATTACGCAATTATATACTCCTCTATAAATATGTTTTAGCTTATTTCAGTACCAATACAGTTCCCTCTAAACTGGTCTCTACACCACCTAATGCCATTCAGCGAAGTAAACAGACATTTGATGCATCAAAATGTAAAATTGGAAGCATACTGGGGTTACAAACCCTTAAATAAATAAAACACACATCATGAAGCAAATCATTTTTTTCCAGGGAACAAAGAATTCTCAGGCTAATTATAAAAAGCAGCGGTAATGGGATGGAGATGAGAAAAAGAGTTTTTAGAGCGGCCACATGGTTTGGAAACAAATGCACACAAATGAAACTGTGCTCATCTTGCAGAAACCTTAAAGAGGAACTGTAACGAAAAAACGGCCCCTGGGGGGTACTCACCTCGGGTGGGGGAAGCCTCAGGATCCTAATGAGGCTTCCCACGCCGTCCTGCGTCCCTCGGGGGTCTCGCTGTAGCCCTCCGTACAGCGGTGACGTAATATTTACCTTTGCAGGCTCCTGCGCAGGCGCTCTGGCTGCTTTCGCTCCGAAGGAGGCGGAAATACCCGATCGCCGTCGGGTCCGCTCTACTGCGCAGGCGCAAGTCTCCGGCGCCTGCGCAGTAGAGCGGACCCGACTGAGATCGGGTATTTCCGCCTCCTTCGGAGCGAAAGCAGCCACAACGCCCCCGCTGGAGCCTGCAAAGGTAAATATTGAATTGAACAGTCTGCACAGTCGCCGGCTGTTCGGAGGGCTGCAGCGAGACCTCCGTGGGACAGAGGACGGCGTCGGAAGCCTCATTAGGATCCTGAGGCTTCCCCCACCCGAGGTGAGTACCCCCCAGGGGATCTTTTTGTTGTTACAGAGTCTCTTTAAATAGACAAAGGCAGATGCTGAATGGGGTGTGCTGAAGTCAAAAAAGGCTCATACACACGTCCAACTTAATACCAAACATGCCCAACTGTACAATTAGTTGTTTACATGACAAATACGTACACAACTCACTTAACCAACTCACTTAGATACTATGCGCGCAAGCTAAACGACAAACTGCACAACATGTCTGCATTCAAAAACAACAAAGTTGTTCGAAAGACTTGTACACACATTCCAACCTGCCTGATAGTTGGTCAGATCGATGCTCCAGTTGGATCTGGCAAACAACCTGTTATCTGTTGGTCATCTGGTTGTTTGCCAGCCGTACACACATCCAACTTATATTTCAACAGATACATTTGGAAAATAGTTTGACAGATTGTTGGTAGGTGTGTATGAGCCTAAAACATAAAAGTACATACAAACTACAATTAAAATAGGGGTTGAGGGAACTGTACTAGTTAAATTGCAGGACTACACTTTAAATGCTTATGTAAAATATATATATATATATATATATATATTTGTTGATTGTTAACACTGAGTTCATATCATCTCTCTTCTTTCCTTAGCTGTATCGAAGTGATAGTGATAGTTCTACACTACCAAGAAAATCACCTTTCATCCGAAATACACTGGAAAGGCGAACACTACGCTATAAGCAGGTATCTGTTAATTGTCCAAAATGTTTTATGGTATTTTCACGGTATAGCTCCTTGGAGGCGATCACTGCAGGACTGATGGAGCGGCTCGGAGGTGACGTCACGTGGGAGCGGGGTTAGTGGGGAGAATAGTGATCAAGGCTGATCGCTGACCGAGGATCGTTGGGGGCTAATGTGCACACACTGGATTCTCAGCAGATGGGGTGGTTGTCTTGCGTGAGTTTCATCTAGCGTGTGTACAGGGCTTTTCTTTTGTACTTTTTCACAGGTTCTAATAATCTAGTCATACCCAGAGTCCACTTGGAAACTTTTGGTCCCAGAGCCTTCTGTCATGCTGCCCCTACATTTTGAAACTCCTTACCTCAACAGATCAGGACAGCTCCATCCCTGGACGTGTTTAAATCCAGACTGAAAACCCACCTGTTCAGTTTGGCATTTGCAGAAATATAACTTTTGTTGTGTGAATACTTCATCCTACTACCAATTACTAAATCTGAGAGACCCTAAGCGCTTTGAGTCCTATGGGAGAAAAGCGCTATAGAAATGTTATTGTATTGTATTATTGTATATAATCGAGCGTAATTTACACAGGCATAAAAGAGATTGAATTATGTTTCAACCTAAATAACCATATAAATAAAATGTAATAATGACCATTAACCGCTTTCAGTCTATTCTCAAAATGTAATTTTGCACAAGCCCATCTACCTGCCTGTGCTGTCAGATAGCAAGAAGCAATGTCAACTTGCAAAGAAAGTAACATTTAGATTACATTAATTAATAAGGCTGCTGCCGAGCTGGGGGTGGGCCACAGCGATGCAGATGAGGGTGGCCAGAACTTTGGCACAACTTTGAAAAAAAAAAAACCTCCACGGCCAAATTTTGAGTGATGATGTGAATGAATTGCAGCAAATCGGGTACATAATTAACCCTGAAGCCCCTCCTCCAATCCTGCATCTTTAACACAGAACCTGGCATGTCTTGCTCTGTCTTAATTTGCCTACCTCCAGTATAAAAGACAATTTGTTGTTTATTGTTTTTTCTTATTGATCAATCACTTGTAATTCTACATTTCAGAATTAAAGCCATGTATTGATGAGACCATACAGTAATTTTGTAGTGGATCAGTCATGGGCCTGTTGAATTGAAACCATGCTGATTATCAGATCGTTGCATGTTTTTCTTTGGGACAGGATTTAGTTTGATGCAGTAGAAAGTATGAGCAGCAGTTGGTGCCCTGATTTTTGCCTCTTGCTAATTGGCAGGATAAATTATGTCCAGCGTTTTCGTGCTGTTACTTCTCTCGTCATGCGTAGAACGCATTGCTGCTACTGAACACATGGCTGATTTGTGTTGTAACTTGTGTTTTACAGCAGGCCTGCCAGTCTTCCATGGCTGAGATCATGGCACGGACATCCCTAGACTTGGAGCTGGATCTCCAGGCCTCCAGATCAAAGCAGCAGCAGTTAAATGAGGAGATACATTCTCTTAAAGAGCTCAAGCATCGCCTGGAGGAGGTTCAGCTTAGAGGACAGAGCGAACTTCCTCAGTGGGTGCTACGTGATGACCGATTCCGCTGCCTGCTTATAGAGGCAGAAAGACAGGTTAGTTTCTCTCTAATACATCTTGTTATTGCTCTGATAATTTGTGGCAGCTTTCCTTCTGTTTCTCTGGTTGACTGCATAAGTTATCTTGTTTGACTGCATAAGATTTGCTGAAGTCTAGCTAAAGAGTATCTGAAGCCTATATTGTAGTACAGTACGCTAGCTACGTGCTTGTAGCTTGCAGTGCCAGTTTCAGTTCACTATCACACAAAAATTGTAAGATTTAAAATACATGTGAACAGATACCAAAAGTATTTTTCTTCGAAAGTAAAATGAGCTATAAATTAGTTTTCTCCTATGTTGCTGTTACTTATAGTAAAACAAAAGTTTGCAGTTAGCAGAAATCTGACCGAAGTGACAAGTTTTTGACTAGTCCATCTTTTCATGGGGGGTTTTCAGTATTTCATTTATTCTTTACAAAATCAGTCCCTGGAAAGGATATATACAAAGATACTATTGGCAAGCAAACACTTTAGGTGGCCACTAACTGTCCAATTTCTAGTGAAAAATCGTTAGAGCGATCAGAAATTCTGAATGGATTGGTTGTAAATAATCTCCATTGGCACAATCAATTATGAGCGATTATAAAAATAGTTGTCTAATTTGATTTTGGTCAAACCAAAATTTGGATTTTCTAGTTGGTTGTTTTGAATCAGGATGATACCATTTATTGGCTAACTTAGAGATGGATAAACAGTGAGCTTTCGGCTTATAAAAAGCTTTCGTTGGACTGGTTCCTGACAAACACTGAAAAACACAGCTTATATACACTGACATACAGAGGAGAAGCATTCTTTAGCAAACATAAATGTAATTAGATGCCTCAACTGTTACTGAGGAGGCTTTCCCTGGCATCCTGACTAAATTGAAAAGATCAACAGTCTCCTCAACATGCGTGATCGCAGGACACACCACAGATTCACTATTAACAGTAGGAAAAAAGATATTACAAAATATTCTGATCTACCAATACACTTTTGTTTACCTGGACACAGATTAAGCGATTTTCGTGTCACTGTATTAATGGGTGGCTTCAAATCAGGAAACATGAGACTAACACAAGAAACAAAGTTTATACTGCATTTTATTTGCTTTCATGTGCTGGTTTTTAAATTCCACAATTCTCTTAAGCTTAGAATTAATGGTGCATGTAACCAGCCCAGTTACAATTTGAACTCGGAATTTACGATGTCTCCCCATCACCAGAATCTGCTTCATGTCATGTTGAGGGAACTGTTGATCTTATCAATTTAGCCAGGATGCCTGGGAAAGCCTCCTCAGTAACAGTTGAGGCATCTAATTACATTTATGTTTGCTAAAGAATGTTTCTCCTCTGTATGTCAGTGTATATAAGCTGTGTTTTTCAGTGTTTGTCAGGAACCAGTCCGACGAAGGCTTTTTATAAGCCGAAAGCTCACGGTTTATCCATCTCTAAGTTAGCCAATAAATGGTATCATCCTGATTCAAAACTCCTTGCTTTTACTCATGGCTAACACGGTACAACACTCTACTGCTTCTAGTTGGTTGTGATAGATTTTTCTTCTGATCAGAATTATCTGATTGCTCAAACGATTTTTGTGCTAGAAATTGGATCGTTAGGTGCCCATACATGGTACATTTTTTCATTTTTTTTTCGATTAGATCATTTAGTTAGATTATTCCGTTAGATCGAATATAAATATTTTTCCAGTATGTCCGATCAGATTTTTCTTGAAAAAAACGGGATAATCGTTTGAATTTCTTGATCGAAAAAAAAATATTTTCAACTTTCATTCGATTCAATCATTTAGATAGAATAAACGGGAAAATCGAACGTTTTTATTGTATCGTGTATGGGCACCATAAGTCATGCTTTGCTTGGGGATTAAATACCATACTTATTCCACACAGTGACATGCAAATCGTGTACATTAAATGTAAGTTATTTCTTCTGGATATTTGGTTGATATTCAGTTTCTGCCGGAAGCAGTAGATTTGGGCGCATGAGACAAGTGGACAAAAAGGGCGCCCCATTCACTTCCATTATAAATATCGTTTAATGGGCGCTGAACGGGGAAGATAAGGCGCCGGAGATTTTTAAGGATTTATAACGGCGCCCGGAGATTTTTAAGGATTTATAACTGTTTGTGATGATTTAAGTTTACAAAATGAGCCCGTGACGAATAACGTTTATGAAGATAATAAATCACTATTTCTAAAACATTTCTAACACATTATTATCCACCCAAAAAAATAATTTACATTTTTTTTCTTTACATTTTTTTATTTATTAATGCCTGTAAAACATTATTATCCATAGGGGGTTTTAGGTTTAGGCACCAACAGGGGGGTCTTAGGTTTAGGCACCAACTGGGGGGTTTTAGGTTTAGGCACCAACAGGGGGGTCTTAGGTTTAGGCACCAACAGGGGGGTCTTAGGTTTAGGCACCAACAGGGGGGTCTTAGGTTTAGGCACCAACAGGGGGGTTTTAGGTTTAGGCACCAACAGGGGGGTCTTAGGTTTAGGCACCAACAGGGGGGTTTTAGGTTTAGGCACCAACAGGGGGGTCTTAGGTTTAGGCACCAACTGGGGGGTTTTAGGTTTAGGCACCAACAGGGGGGTCTTAGGTTTAGGCACCAACAGGGGGGTCTTAGGTTTAGGCACCAACAGGGGGGTCTTAGGTTTAGGCACCAACAGGGGGGTCTTAGGTTTAGGCACCAACAGGGGGGTCTTAGGTTTAGGCACCAACAGGGGGGACTTAGGTTTAGGCACCAACAGGGGGGGTCTTAGGTTTAGGCACCAACAGGGGGGTTTTAGGTTTAGGCACCAACAGGGGGGTCTTAGGTTTAGGCACCAACAGGGGGGACTTAGGTTTAGGCACCAACAGGGGGGGTCTTAGGTTTAGGCACCAACAGGGGGGACTTAGGTTTAGGCACCAACAGGGGGGTCTTAGGTTTAGGCACCAACAGGGGGGGTCTTAGGTTTAGGCACCAACAGGGGGGTTTTAGGTTTAGGCACCAACAGGGGGGTCTTAGGTTTAGGCACCAACTGGGGGGTTTTAGGTTTAGGCACCAACAGGGGGGTCTTAGGTTTAGGCACCAACAGGGGGGTCTTAGGTTTAGGCACCAACAGGGGGGACTTAGGTTTAGGCACCAACAGGGGGGGTCTTAGGTTTAGGCACCAACAGGGGGGACTTAGGTTTAGGCACCAACAGGGGGGTCTTAGGTTTAGGCACCAACAGGGGGGGTCTTAGGTTTAGGCACCAACAGGGGGGTTTTAGGTTTAGGCACCAACAGGGGGGTCTTAGGTTTAGGCACCAACTGGGGGGTTTTAGGTTTAGGCACCAACAGGGGGGTCTTAGGTTTAGGCACCAACAGGGGGGTCTTAGGTTTAGGCACCAACAGGGGGGTCTTAGGTTTAGGCACCAACAGGGGGGTCTTAGGTTTAGGCACCAACAGGGGGGTCTTAGGTTTAGGCACCAACAGGGGGGACTTAGGTTTAGGCACCAACAGGGGGGTCTTAGGTTTAGGCACCAACAGGGGGGTCTTAGGTTTAGGCACCAACAGGGGGGTCTTAGGTTTAGGCACCAACAGGGGGTCTAGGGGTTAGGGATAGGTACAGGGAGGGTTTTTAATAAACGAAAATATAAGTTTCACTTTACAAACAGGGAAGATTAACGTTTTAAGAATTGCCGATCTCATACACATTATTTAGTGATTTATAAATTCTTAAAACACTATTTATAAACGAAATTCTACACAATAATTTCTATAAACGATATTTCCATTTATCGTTTATACCACGCGCCCTTTTTTCCCGACGCCCTTTTCGTACGTACGCGTTTCTGCCCATCAAATGAATCTACCATATCAATAGCAAATTGTTAAAAAACGTTTACCCACTTACAAAGAAATGAAGAGAGGATTCTCCATACACTGAATGTGTTTGGAAGCTAGTCTTTAAATTCTGCTGTATGAGCCTAGAAGGTCAGCTTTCTCCTGAACGCACTTGGAATATTGCAGTGTTGCTATACAGTATTAAAGAAACACCGAAGCGAGAAAAAAAAATGATATAATGAATTGATTGTGTAGTATGGATAAATACTGAAACATTAGTAGCAAAGAAAATATTCTCATTTTTATTTTCAGTTATATAGTGGTGTATATAACATTGCATCATTCTCTAATATTTGCAGTTTACACACTACTCAGCATTCCAAATGATTTTACAGAGCATGCCAGTGAACTGTTGACCTGTACTCTGGAGAGAAAAAGAAAACACAGTGACTGACAGTTGAGATAATAAGCTTCAGAAGACAGCGCTCTCTGTGACTTTGAAAGTCGTGGACCTCAATGGCTCTTTTGCATAGAATACAACTGGAGTTTCTTAACTCTGCCTGTACTGGAAACAATATTATACTTATGTCTCTGCTCCTAATGTTTTATTTCTTAGCTGTACTACACATACAAATCTTTATATCATAATTTTTTTTTTTGCTTCAGTGTCTCTTTAAAGAGTAACATATAGAGGAAAATAAAATGACTATCTCTGGTTTGTTGGAAAACCATGCACTACTTATGTGAATCAAACATAATTTTTGGTTTTGATTTCAAGATGAGACAGACCAAGCTTGAACAGCACCAAGAGCAAGCAGCTGAGAGAATGTTAAAGAAAGTTTCCAAAGAAGTCTTTCAGCTGCGTGGCCAGAACCAGAAGGAGCCATTGCAAGTACAAACCTTCAGGTGAGCTCCACCAGGCTGCACAGCATTTAAGCATGGAAAAACTGGTACCTAATGGGTTTGTGAGTGTGTCCTACTCTAACAGCTTTGTACCACTGTGTGTGCTACCAGTGCACCTTACTGGTTACCAAACTGTGGATTCTTCTACTGCATTTTAGTACCGTAGTGTGTGCTGATCCACTGCACCTTATATAGTATCTCAACATGTACAGGATCTTCTCAAAAAATTAGCATATTGTGATAAAGTTCATTATTTTCTGTAATGTACTGATAAACATTAGACTTTCATATATTTTAGATTCAAATACACACAACTGAAGTAGTTCAAGCCTTTTATTGTTTTAATATTGATGATTTTGGCATACAGCTCATGAAAACCCCAAATTCCTATCTCAAAAAATTAGCATATTTCATCCGACCAATAAAATAAAAGTGTTTAAAACAAAAAAAAGTCAACCTTCAAATAATTATGTTCAGTTATGCACATTTTTTGAGAAGATCCTGTATTCTACAGGTGCACCTTATTTGGTATAACAGCAAAATACAAATTAGAACTGAAAATGAAGGACTTACAGTCCTTTCCTCTATGTCAAGAGCATTGCTTGCTGATTCTCCTTTTCTTAGAATTTGTATAGCTTTTTCAGTAGTTTAAAGTATCCCCTTCCATCTTGCCTCTGTGCAGCACTATGAATGATAAAGGGTTGCTGGTTTCCTTCACAGCAGCTTTCCCCTTACCTGGCAGTGCATTGGTCAGTAGGGGAGGTCATGTAGACAAATGATCACTTGACAGGATTCTGTTGACTGTCACAGTTGAATCACGGGAAAAGTGGTGTGAAGAAGAGTTTGCTGTATGTAATGCCTCTACCACAGGGTAAAAGTGAATATGTAGCCGTTCTCCCATTAGAATAAGTGACAGCAAGTATTTTTCTCTGTTTTACTTTGAGATTTTACTTTACTCCAGGTATTTTATAACATTTTTACATCTGAGTGAGGCCTCTTGCACACTACATGTGATTCCAATTTTTTTATTTGATCTAATTTTTGATTCTTATTTAAAAAAAAAAAGTACTGCATGCATACTGCTACATTTTTTAATTGGAATCGGAAATTGGATCGTAAAAAAACCGGAATCGCATGTAGTGTGGAAGAGCCTTTAAGAAAGGACAGCATAATTGTTAATCTTGCACCTTAAAGAGGAACTGTAACGACAAAACGGCCCCTGGGGGGTACTCACCTCGGGTGGGGGAAGCCTCCGGATCCTAATGAGGCTTTCCACGCCGTCCTCCATCCGTCACGGGTCTCGCTGTAGCCCTCCGTGCAGCGGTGACGTAATATTTACCTTCCTGGCTCCTGCGCAGGCGCTCTGACGGCTGTCGGCGCCGAAGTAGGCGGAAATACCCGATCTCCGTCGGGTCTGCTCTACTGCGCAGGCGCAAGTTTCCGGCGCCTGCGCAGTAGAGCGGACCCGACGGAGATCGGGTATTTCCGTCTATTTCCGTGCCGAAAGTCGCCACAGCGCCCCCGCTGGAGCCAGCAAAGGTAAATATTGAACTGACAGTCGGTACAGTCGCCGGCTGTTCGGAGGGCTGCGGCGAGACCCCCGTGGGACAGAGGACGGCGTGGGAAGCCTCATTAGGATCCGGAGGCTTCCCCCACCCGAGGTGAGTACCCCCCAGGGGATCTTTTTGATGTTACAGTGTCTCTTTAAGTAACGCTGTGGTAAGTCGCTGCCCCTCTATATGGTAGTAAGAATTTTTACAGCCTGCTCCTGTACTATACCGAGCTTCTACTAGTCACTATAGTCTGACCAAATTTCAACAAGTTCAAACTGTTTTCTCCCTCCACATGTGACTGTTTCTTGGCCTGAGTAGTGTTGCAGAGGCTAAACAATGATGTCACCAGTTGGTGTGGAGGGGTGAGGCAAGAGGTAGGCAGTAGTGGGAACAATTCAGGTTCTGAATCAGGAGATATAGTCAAACATCACCACTAACTGAATGTCATAACATAGGTATGATCAATAAGATGAAAATAATTTCTCCTTGCATTTGAATTTCATGCAGATTGTACGCAGCTTGAATGTGGGCCAACCAGAATCAATTCCTGTCAAGATTCATAACATTTACTAGTCTGCCCATCCGCCAGTCCCTTCCTCACGTCTTCCGCAACTACAGTCTCTTCTCCATAGATGCTGGTATGAGGAAAAGCATCTCCCTCATATACTAGCCAGCTGCCTGCGTAACCACCTGCATGTCTGCCTATAGTTGTGCGCGGCCACGCACATGACCTCATCGCGTGCTGCGTCTCACTGTACGTACATGCACAATGGGGTTTGTCTATTTGTTACTGCGCCAACTTTTACAGTGAAGTTATATTGCTCAAATACGAGACAAGTTAAGGAAATTTTGAATGCAAGTAGAGATTATTTCCATGTCATTGATTATTCCTATCTTCACTGCCTCATTAGTGAGAAAAGCCAGGGTTGTTGTGGTACTAAAGCTGTGTATACACCTATATCCTTACTGCCTTGAGAATACTGTATAATCAAGTTTAACTTCCCTCATGCAATGCATTAGAGGAAGTATGACTTTTCAGAAGCTGTAGGATAGGGTGATGCTGTAGCTTTGATCATCTCCACAAGAATATTGAAACACTAATTAAAACTTCATCTGGGACATATACCATCATTTCAGTTAAGCCATTAATGTTTTGTCTGACAGAGTTAACAGCTCTTCTTACTGAACCTTGTCTTGCAAAAATTTATTCCATTCACATTTTAAGGTTAAAATATATTCCAGGACCATGTATCTTTATTTTCTCTCAATTACTTCTCATTATGGTACTTCAAACCAGGAGCAGATTTTTTTATCCTCTCATTTCAAGTCTACTTTTTAAATAATTACCTTAAAGGGGCACTATGGCGAAAAATTGAAAATATGTGCAAACAAAAACAAATAAGAAATACATTTTTTTCCAGAGTAAAATGAGCCATAAATTACTTTTCTCCTATGTTGCTGTCACTTACAGCAGCTAGAAGAAATCTGAGAGAAGCGACAGGTTTTGAACTAGTCCATCTCTTCATAGGGGATTCCCAGGGATTTATTTATTTTCAAAAGCACTTAGTGAATGGCAGTTGCTCTGTCCAACTGCCAAAAAACTGTGTAGCGAGTAGGGAAGCTGGCCAGCATCATTGTTTAAATCCTTTTTAGGGAATATCTTTATAAAGAATAAAAGCCTTGCTGAGAATCCACTATGAAGGGATGGACTAGTCCAAAACCTGTCACTTCTGTCAGATTTCTACTACCTACTGTAAGTGATAGCAACATAGGAGAAAAGTAATTTATGGCTCATTTTACTCTGGAAAAAAACGTATTTCTTATTTATGTTTGCACATATTTTACATTTTTCAATTTTTTGCAATAGTGCCCCTTTAACACACAGCTGCATAGAAAAAAAAATCAGGATTACTTACCTAAGTAGAGGAAAGTCTGCATGGGCCAGAGGCTTCTCTTGTCCTTCAGGACCTCGCCAATCTAGTGCTGTCACACTCTGAACATAATTGAAAAGAGCTCCATGTGCAAGTATGGCTGCACTCTCCATGTGACAGTATGGCCGTGCCTGCACAGGTTCCAGAAGCCGCTTCTTCATAAGCGACTTTGTGCTGTTGTACTCATACATTGGAGGGGAGCATGGCCTCTAACCAGAGGTGGGTCCTGCCCAGTGGCAGTGGGTTGAGGAGGACTTGGCAAGCCCCAAACTTTTTCGGTCGAGGGCCAGGTCAACATACTTCATACTGCTGGAGGGCCGGAGTATACATGAAATATAGAAAACATTACATTGAGCCTAGGTAGTGTAAGCTATTACCAGTTAACATGTGCAGCCCTTATGCCTCCCACTTAACCAAATCCGATAGAATGCTCCCCCATACACAGCATGTGCCGATAGTATGCTCTGCAACACAGAGGAGAACTCCTCCGGAGAAGCAGCCATTCATGTGGCACCCGAAGAACATCTTTGCTGCAGATTGTGAAGCATACCCAGGTGACAACCTGCAGTCCAATTGGACCCATGTAGATAGGTGGTGCCAGCACTGCTATTCTATATGTGGGTCGCAGATATTTAAAGATGCAGTGGGCCGCATCTATAATAGGTTTTGAGAGTGGCGGGCTGGTGAAAAAGAGTCTGGGGGGCCGCATTCGGCCCGTGGGCCTTAGTGTGAGGACCACTGCTCTACACAATCAAGACTTTCCTCTACTTGAATAAGTGTCCAATTTTTCTATACAGGTTTGCAATATTTGATCCTAAACTCTGTATTAAAGCATGCAATTTAGAAAAGTAAAAATCAGTGTTTACTAAAACATCACTTCTGTGTGTATTGAGCATTAAGTCTAAAATGAGTGTTCTAAATTCATAATGTAATGGGCTGTGCTACCTCTGTACATAGGAGTAGTAGGCAGAGAAGCAAGTTTAAATTAGGGTATTACAACACCCTGTGAGGCCTTTTTTTTATTATTATTATTATTATTATTCTATATAAATCGGACTGTGCTGTGTGTTTACACAGGTAGCTTGTGTATGGACTTCTCTACTTGTGTATTTACCTGTGGGTCTGTGTTTAGCAAGTATATAGCATAGGCAAATGCAAGGGGGGGATTACAGCTGTCCAGAATCCCCCCTCAGACCAGGGCCAGTGCAGTGTCTGGGGAAAAGCGCAAGTTGAGACACCAGAATATCTGCAGGCATCCTGCAGCTCACAGCACTGCCCCCTTTCTTTCCCTGCTACTTTGGATGTAGCCACAGCGTGTGTACAGAGAAGGGGCAGCTCTGGGGAACTTAGCAGAGTCAGGTATGAGCACAGCCCTGTGCCCTGCTGTGTGAATGCTTCACTTTCCCCTTCATTAGCGATGTCGGCTGTCCTCATTATTATCTGTATCCAAACTGCTCCTAATCAATCCCGTTGTCGGTCGGATGGAAATTGCATTATGTGTACCCAGAATGATGTCCTACCATATAATTATAATGTTTTGTGCGTGGCTGAGGGAGACCTTTCAGGAACCCCCTCCCTTGAAAATCCTGGGTTTGCCCCTGTATAGGTATAGACTGTGTCTACCTTATGTATGATAGTTCTTGTCACAACTGGAAGGAATCCTTGTTAGAAGAAAATGGTGAGGTTCTGACAGGAACGTAATATTAATTTGCAGGTACATCATGTGTAAATTGGAAAAAATTTTACTCTGTTCAGGTTGACTTCAATGTGTGATTACTATCTTATGTGGCTACATTGTCTTATGGGAGACAATTCCTATAGAAATGTTATTGCTATTTGTGTTTGTCAGGGAGAAGATTGCATTTTTCACAAGACCAAGGAACAACATCCCTCCTCTGCCGGCTGACGACGTATGACGCGGTTCTTTCAGACACAAGATTACACAATTATTGGACCTGTTTTCATGAAGTTACTGAACTAGTGAAGTTTAATTCTACAGATTTTAAAAGCTATTCATTATTTTGTAAAAAAGAAAAAGGAAAAAAAAAACCCAAAACCCTGTATGCATTATATTAAAGTCTATACTGATATATTTTATAATATGACTGCAGCAAGGCTTGGTTTTTCCTTGCTGGAACATTGACATCTTCGAAGACAAACTATTTTATAGATCGGCTTCTTTCTTCTGAATGAAAGAAATGTGTACAGTTTTGATGCTCTTTAATGTGACTTTAATAAAAGGCTGGACATTGGAAACAAAGCAAGTTCAGGGCAATTGGCTGTATCAGTAATTTATTTATAGGTCCTTATTTTCCTTGAGGGAAAATACCTGCTTTAAAGATGTTTTAGACTGAGTTTTGCGTTCAAGTGTTTTGTCATACAGCTAAATTGGACCAATGAACTGGCTTTCTTTCTGATACCTGAAATGAAAATACTATTCTCAGACTGTCGCCTTTGGTAGCTTCCTTGTTATATTTTCTTCTTGCTTTTCTTCATAATGTATCTGATATTCTTTCACACCATTTCTGTTCTATATTGAAATATTATCACTGCAAGGGTTTTAATACTGATTAAAAATGGCATTGCATTTTCCAAAGTTTGTTGTGATTTTTATTTCTGTGCTGTAAATTGTTTGTATGCTCTGAACATTGTAAGATTTCTTTTACACTGCAAATCAGATTTCCGAATTGCGATTCCGATTTGTGTTTTTCATTGGATGCTAACAACACAAGAAGGAAAGTGCAGAAACATGTGCAGCTTGCAGGACTTTTGAAAAATTGCAGCAAGAATCGGAATCGTGTAAAATTACATCAAAATCAGAAATTGGAATCACATGTAGTGTAAGAGTCCTCCGTGTTATAGAAACTTAAGTGAACCTGTAAACCTCTTTACTCTAATGCCACACTGCATAAATAAGCCTCGGATTTCTGAATTGGCTTTAAGGGCTGGTTCACACAACAAGTGCTGTTCTAAGCATCAGTGATGTGAAAAATCAATGTAATGCTATGGGGTGATTTGTAAAATAACAAACAAACACGCCAGCTCTATTACATATATACTTTGCCAATAAAAGTTGCATCATTAAGCTGTTCCTGTTGACCAGCTGTCACCATGTTTAGTCATGTGATATCAGTGACAGCATTAGTTTATCTATTGTATATCTCTTCTAGTGAGAGACAGAGTAAATGTGAAACTTGGGATCTTGTGTGTGAAGAGTTATTATACTTGTTGCCCATTGCAGCCAGTTTCTTTGTGAACTCGTACTGTAAACATGATAGTTGGAAGCAGGACAAGAAGCAAGGGAATCATGTATACTTAAGAGTACTGTAGGGGGAATTAACAGTTGACCTTACCTGGGGCTTCTAACAGCTCCCCGCAGATGTCCTGTGCCCGCGCAGCCACTCACAGATGCTCCGGTTTACTTCCAGAATTTGTGACTTTAAAGTTGGAAAACCACTGCACCTGCGCGGCCACGTCTTCGCTCCTGCTAATGTCACCGGGAGTGTACGGCGCCAGACCATGTTTTACAAAATGTGCCACTGCAGCTTTAAGGCCTTGCTGCAGGGCCGCACAACTCAACACACAAGTGATCCCCCCCCCCCTTCTGCCCACCAACAGAGGTCTCTGTTGGTGGGCAAGGATAGCTTCCAGGGTGTTTATTTTTTTTTACAAATATTTTTGTAATTTTTTTAAAATAAATTTCTGCATATTTTTTTTTTTTATTTTCCAGATCTCTCTCCCTCCGCCAGCCATTCACTGTGATCGGCTATCGTAGGCTTCAGCCTATGACAGCAGATCACCCTGAGCCTGCCAGGGGGACAGCCGTGTGACACGGCACTGTACTATGTAAATAGGCAGCCGTTTCGCTGCCTAACAGTCTCCTAGCTGCAAGCACTGCTGGTAGACTGATGGCGTAGCAGAGCTCCGTCATCCAAGCGGAGATGTGCGTGCATCAGCGCGTGCGATTTCCTGCAAAACACACCCCCAGGACTTTACACCGATCGGCGTTAGGCGGTCCTGGGGAAGTCCTGAAGTCGTTAAAGTCTCATTCCTAAAGTGAACCGGAGGCAGGGACCGGAGCATCAGTAAGTGGTTGCACGTGCGCAGGACATCTGAATGACCATTAGAAGCCCCATGAAAGTTCAACTCTTTTTTTCCCCCTACCCTCCTACAGTATTCCTTTAAAGAGACTCTGAAGCGAGAATAAATCTCGCTTCAGAGCTCATAGTTAGCAGGGGCATGTGTGCCCCTGCTAAAACGCCGCTATCCCGCGGCTAAACGGGGGTCCCTTCACCCCCAAACCCACTCCCGTAAACTTGGTCGGAACATTTTCTCTTCCTGGAGGCAGGGCTAACTGCTGCAGCCCTGCCTCTCAGCAAGTCTATCAGACGCGTATCGCCGCCTCTCCCCCGCCCTTCTCAGTGAAGGAAGACTGAGAGGGCCGGGGGAGAGGCGGAGGTACGCGTCTGATAGACGCGCATGAGGCAGGGCTGCGGCGTTTAGCCCTGCCCCAATGCGGAAGCGCTCCCCGGCTGCACGGAGGGGATTTGGGGGTGAAGGGACCCCCGTTAAGCCGCGGGATAGCGGCGTTCTAGCAGGGGCACACATGCCCCTGCTATCTATGAGGTCTGAAGTGAGATTTATTCTCGCTTCAGACTCTCTTTAATTTTTACCATTTCTTGCGAAATGAACGTTTATATAAACATCCCATTTGCACTAAAGGCGCACAGATAGGAAGTTTATAAACATCCCTTCTTCAAGTGTACACGCAGCACAGGAGCATGCATGTAAGGCAAACAGGAAATTTGGGTGCAGGGTAAAGCCGAAAAATGGCTCACCCTGCTCCTGCAAAAATCTTGGCGGCGCTAATTACTATTCCCCCCTCCAAGCCACCGTTGAGTGGTGGTGTAAGATGCAATTTGGCTTCCAGCCACTTATAGTGTCTAAATTACACTTGGTTTTTTTTATCTTAATTTGGGCTCCATTTTTTTGACATCACCCAAATTACTGACTGAGAACCGCTTTAGCTGTAATTTACATTACGGCCTATGGCAGCGGTGCTGCACCCAGATCTCTGGCACCCTTTTTACTGGATTCCAGCATTTATACTCTTCAGCTAATGGCTTGAACAAGGCCCAGACTTCCTATGCTCCTAAAGCCTGGTACATACCTTCAATTTTGATTGGCCAATTTTACCACCTCCATGTAATATGAGGATTAACAGATTTTAAATATTAACAGATTGTGCAGGTATACCTATACATACTACATACACTTATTAAGCACATATTTAACACAATGTTGGCTTTAAAACAGTAATGCAAGAACTGTTGAGTGATTAAATGAGCTTTGAAATGATTTACGGTATTTACATGTAAAGTGTGCATAACATGCACCAGTATTCTGGCTTCACAGGAATGTATCTGCAGACCATTGCAGTTATAGAATAAAGTGTTTGTAGGTTACAAATGCTGTCACAATTGAAAGATAGGGGAGTAATGTTTTGTTTAAGTGTAGCCCAAGATAAACACGTATGCGCTGAAAATAAAAACAAAGATTTTATTCAGAGGCTGATTCATATTGGAGTAAAGTACAAACAGCAAAACTAAGAAAAGGAGAAAAATTGCCTTTGATTGTGTAGTTAATTTAATGAATTATCAATGAACGTGCATGATAAACACTTACAGAATAGAATAAGGGTGGATTGGGGTGACAGTAATGTCAACACGCTCCAACTCCAGCGTGATAGTCAATGGTCTGCAGAATCTTCCTCATGGTTTAGTTGCCTGTTACAGGGAATTCTTTTATTTTCCCTGTCCAGTCTAATCTGTTACAATGTTTTAGGGGCCTCCCCCCTTTGTCAGCATATATAGCTGTGCACGCTTTTAATAATGGTCACCTAATAAATGATATTAAGAGGTAAAAGATCTATAGTATGCACTCTAAATTCAGGTTCCCTTGTCCAATGTAGCAAAGGAAGTACAAATCTCATTATTCATCTGATGGAGCAGTCACCAGCTTGAGAAATAGAAATATAGAATGGAAATCGCTTGAAGCATCACATCAATAACAAAACTTCCTTTTCTTTCCTTCTGATGAGTATATTATTCTATGTACGTTTTGATGAAGACCAAGATTCCTTCCACACCTCCTTGTCAGTGCTCGTTTGTCTGTGTGCCATTGCTTGGCTTGTGTGTGGAATCTTTCACTCATTGGAAGGAATAAAGAGGAAGTTTTATTGTTGATGTGATGCTCCAGGCTGTTTCTCCCCTACACATAATAAATGACACAGCTGTGACATATTGATCACTGCCATCCTGTGGTTAAAATGTGAATGGTACCTTTGCATTCCACAAGCCCTTGAAATCCATAAAAAGTATTACAAATGTTACAAAATAACGGAGTGAAATGCACAATGCAACAATACAAAACTATATTTGTAAAATTGATTGATAAAAAAAAAACTGAATACAGGATATTCATTGGTGCAAAGAGATTGATTCATTTTTTTTTATTATTATTGAAATGATATGCAGACCCCATAATGGTGTTGCTTTCCATGGGGGGGGGGGGGGGGGGTAAAGATGGGAACAACATGCTTGTTCTTTACTGGGTTTTAAAGATCCAACAGCTGTATGCACACTAGTTTCCCAACCAAGATGGCCTCAAATGGCCACATTGGTTATTCTTACTCTAGTTTGTGTGCAAAGCTTTAGTCATTTTTATATTGTCGCATTGTTTGCAATTTATCTTGGCTAACTACTGTAAACAGAAGAAGCTTCATCTTCTTACATAGTTACATACAGTGGGATGCGAAAGTTTGGACAACCATGCTAATAGTCATGATTTTCCTGTATAAATCATTGGTTGTTACGATAAAAAATTCCAAAACCTTTAGAACTAATTATTGGAACTCAAATTGGCTTGGTAAGCTCAATGACCCCTGACCTACATACACAGGTGAATCCAATTATGAAAGAGTATTTAAGGGGGTCAATTGTAAGTTTCCCTCCCCTTTTAATTTTCTCTGAAGAGTAGCAACATGGGGGTGTCAAAACAACTCTCAAATGACCTTCATGGTTCACCATCATGGTTTAGGGCAGTGGTTCCCAACCTTTTCCAGGTCGTGACACATCTTGGCAAACATTCAGATTTCCGTGACACGTCACATCACGCCAAATATTCAGATATACGTGACACGTTACATATTGATAGAAGAATAAGGTCAATAAACAGAAAATCAATAGAGTGCATCTTTTAGAATACACTTTAAAATGAGGGCTACAGCTTTTCATAAATATGATTAAAGAATCAGTGGGAAAGAAGGGCCTGATGGGAAGAACACAATTTTTGTAACCGTGGCCTAATATTTGACAGACACACCCGTAACTCCATTTCTACATCAATGAGCCGTGATCTAGTTTTGGACTTGATGGTGTTCAGAGCTGAAAATGCCTTCTCACACAAATATGAAGTGGAAAATGGCAATAATAAATCAATGGCTTTGTCAGAAATTGAGGGATACTCATCTTGAACAGTAAGCCAGAATTGAGTTAGGGTGCATTCTTCCATCTTTTTCTTTAGAGTGGTGTCTGAAGACAAGTCCAGAAGCTCATCCTTTTGTTGAGGAGTAAGTTCTTGTGCATTATCAACAGAACTGTTGGAAAAATCACCCACTCAATACCTTCAGTAGATAAAGAAGGAAAATAATGCTGAACTGCTGCTTCCAAAGATGACAAATGGTTCGTAATAATGTCAACCAAAACTGAGTGGTCAGAAGTGTCTGCAGCCATTTGAACAACTAAAGGAAAATTGCAGAGATCCCCCTTTGCCACTGATTGTTTCCAGGACTGTAGTTTCCGAGAGAAAGCTTTAATCTTATCTGCAGATGTTATTACATTTTCTTTTGGACCTTGCATGCTAGTGTTTAAATTGTTGAATTTAAAAAATATATCAGACAGGTATGCTAATTTCAAGCACCAGGTCTTGTCATTGATCTTTTCCTGAAAGGCCGGTTTCTCAGTAGAAAAGAACTCCAGCAGTTCATGCTTGAGTTCCAAAAAATGATTTAAAATTCGTCCCCGTGAAAGCCATCTTACATCATTGTGCAATAAAACGATTTAAAATTCGTCCACGTGAAAGCCATCTTACATCATTGTGCAATAAAACAGTCCTATGGGGAGAGTCTTTTGCGTCACAGAGCCTTTCAAAAATCCTAGTTTTTAATGGGTTAGCTCTAATATAGTTGACCATTTTAATGACTTCATCAAGAACAGTTTTTAACTCTGTGCCAACAGTTTTGGACACAAGAGCCTCACGGTGCAGAAAGCAATGAGTAGTAATAACATTTGGATTTCCCCTCTTTACAAGGACCACAAAACCTTTAAAGCGCCCAGTCATTGCCGGAGCACCATCAGTGCAGACCGCACAACAGTTAGTCCACTTTAGACCGGTTTCCTCTAAAAAGGAATTTACGGATGTAAAAATATCATTTCCAGTGTTTTTTTCAGCCAGCTTCCTACAAAATAAGAACTGCTCAGTGATCCCTGTACCGTCCACAAATCTGCCAAAGCCAAGTAAATTGGCATTGGATGTCACATCAGTGCTTTCGTCAATCTGAAGAGCAAATTTCTTAGCAACCAGCAATTTATTTTTCACATTATCTTCAATATCTCCAGACATGTCACCAATTCGCCTGTGAATAGTATTGTTTGATAATGGCACCTTGCGAATTTCAGCAGCTGCATCTTTGCCCAACATGGTCTCTACAATGGTTTCACAAGCTAGTAACATTAATTCTTCAGCAATTGTATGCGGTTTCTTTTGTTTTGCAACAAGTTCAGCAACTAAGTATGATGCTTCTAGTGCTCTGTCAGATACGGTCATTTGGTTCACCATTTTCTGTGCAGATTTATTTTGTTGTGCAAGAAGACGCTGAAAATATTGTAGTGGTTTTTCATATGCATAAGCATGTTTTGTCTTTAAGTGCCTTTTTAGCTTGTTTGGTACAAGTGATTTGTTACTTAATTTTTCACCACAAACAATGCAGATTGGAATCTGTAGACTTTCATCTCCTGTCCAAGTAAATCCAAATGCTAAAAAGCTGTCTTTGTATTTCCTGGTGACACCAGCACTGGTATTTGAGCTTGTACTGGGCTCATCCTCAGACTGCTTTCGTTTCTGAATTAAAAATTTATCCATTTGAAATAGAATGTTAGCAAATTTGGCTAGAAAAAAAAATCTAATATGAAAAAGAGGTGTATGCGCTCCTTCACAGTTCTGAACACAACTGTCACTAAAGCCAACTGGATCGCTACAGTTCAGGCAATAATAAATCCCAAATTAGTGATATGACATGCAATAAAATAAATTGTATTGTATTGCAGAAAAAAAATCTGACAAAGATGTTGGCCTAAAATTCAGGAAAAACACTGCAATTATTCAAACAAGCTCACTTTTTTTTTTATTGTGGACAGACCCTGTGTACGTGCAGGCAGGGGTATAACAATCCAAGCAGGCCAAACTACAAACTGATCAGGAAAAGATAAATCTTACAATGCCGTGGGCCTGGATTAAAGAGAACATCACTTTCCCCCCCTAAAATGTGAACAGAACCTGCGTGTGTGCGACAAGGGTGAAAAAAAAAAAACGCCTGCTACTGGCACAATAGAGAGGACTGCAGTGACAAACTTCTTATGCTGCTGGAACAATAGAGGGGCTCAGAAGCAATATAATGCTGAACGCACAATGGCGGCTGCAGTGACAAACTTCTTATGCTGCTGGAACAATAGAGGGGCTCAGAAACAATATAATGCTGAACGCACAATGGTGGCTGCAGCGACAAACTTCTTATGCTGCTGGAACAATGGAGGGGCTCAGGAGCAATATAATGCTGAACGCACAATGGCGGCTGCAGCGACAAACTTCTTATGCTGCTGGTACAATAGAGGGGCTCAGAAACAATATAATGCTGAACGCACAATGGCGGCTGCAGTGACGAACTTCTTATGCTGCTGGAACAATGGAGGGGCTCAGGAGCAATATAATGCTGAACGCACAATGGCGGCTGCAGCGACAAACTTCTTATGCTGCTGGTACAATAGAGGGGCTCAGAAACAATATAATGCTGAACGCACAATGGCGGCTGCAGCGACAAACTTCTTATGCTGCTGGTACAATAGAGGGGCTCAGAAACAATATAATGCTGAACGCACAATGGCAGCTGCAGCGACAAACTTCTTATGCTGCTGGAACAATGGAGGGGCTCAGGAGCAATATAATGCTGAACGCACAATGGCGGCTGCAGCGACAAACTTCTTATGCTGCTGGAACAATAGAGGGGCTCAGAAGCAATATAATGCTGAACGCACAATGGCAGCTGCAGCGACAAACTTCTTATGCTGCTGGAACAATGGAGGGGCTCAGGAGCAATATAATGCTGAACGCACAATGGCGGCTGCAGCGACAAACTTCTTATGCTGCTGGAACAATAGAGGGGCTCAGAAGCAATATAATGCTGAACGCACAATGGCGGCTGCAGCGATAAACTTCTTATGCTGCTGGAACAATGGAGGGGCTCAGAAGCAATATAATGCTGAACGCACAATGGCGGCTGCAGCGACAAACTTCTTATGCTGCTGAAACAATGGAGGGGCTCAGAAGCAATATAATGCTGAACGCACAATGGCGGCTGCAGCGACAAACTTCTTATGCTGCTGGAACAATGGAGGGGCTCAGAAGCAATATAATGCTGAACGCACAATGGCAGCTGCAGCGACAAACTTCTTATGCTGGTGCAACTTCTTATGCTGCTGGAGCAATAGAGGGGCTCAAAAACAATATAATGCTGAACTCACAATGGCGGCTGCAGCGACGAACTTCTTATGCTGCTGGAACAATGAGGAGCTCAGAAGCAATATAATGCTGAACGCACAATAGCCGCTGCAGCAACAAACTTCTTTTGCTGCTGGTACAATATAATGCTGAACGCACAATGAATAAACAATGGAGAGCCTCAGAAACGATATACTTCTGTAGCTAACACAATGAAGGGAGAGGGTGTTAGAGGTACAAAATCCTGCAGCTGCAATGTGTGAAGGGCAGCACTAATATGCTGCTGCAATGTGTGAAGGCCTTGCACTAATATGCTGTGCTGCTGCTGCTGCAATGAACACTGCTGCTGCTGGCACAGTGAGCTAGGAGGGACAGTATGCTGGTGCAACACAGGTCCAATATGCTGCTGCCACTGTCACCTCAATCACAAACAAAATGCCGGCCACAGGAAGAAGTCACACCCTTATGTGTAAGGGCGTGAACTTCCTTATCACCCCCCCCCCCCCCCCCCCCTGTACAGCCTCCTCTCCACCCCTTATCCTCCTCCTGAATGTTCCCCTCTGTGGCTCCGTCTGATGCTCTGCCTCCGCCCTCTGCTTGTAGTACTGTAAGGCTACAACAAAATGGCCGCTGATGTCCGCAAATGCGGATGGCGGCGGCCATTTTCTTGTAGCCCTGCAGTATTTGACGAGTAGGAAGGAGGCGATCTGCCGGGGAGACAAGCGGGGGAGGAGAGAGCGGCGACACATAGCCGGGGATGCCGCGACACATATATGTGTCGCGGCAGGCACACAGGTTGGGAATCTCTGGTTTAGGGGAAGGATACAAAAAACAGTCTCAGAGATTTCAGCTGTCTGTTTCCACAGTTAGGAACATATTGAGGAAACGGAAGACCACAGGCTCAGTTCAAGTTAAAGCTTGAAGTTGCAGACCAAGAAAAATCTTGGATAAACAGAAGCGACAAACGGTGAGAACAGTCAGTCAACCCACAGACCACCTGGACAGCCAGGAAACTGGTATTGCTTCAAAGGAAATAAATATGGCAGCCTCCATATGCCTCTCGCTTCAGTTCTCCTTTAACTCTGTAAATCCCTCCACTAGTTCCCTATCTGCTTTAGGATCACCTCCAAAATTCTGTGCCAGACCGTAAGACCTGCTCAACCAACATCGCTGTACTCGTCCACAAACAGCCATCTCCTCTGTTCCTGCACATGACCACCCCACACATCTCCCACGCAAGACTGCAGGACTTCTCAAGAGCTGCCCTCACTCTCTGGAACTCCCATCCACCACCCATCAGTCTCACCCCATCCTACAACACCTTCAAATAAGCCCTCAAAATGCACCTCTTCAAGTTCCCTACCCAACTAATCGACCCTCCCCCTTCACCCTCGACATACAGTAGCCACCCCTCTGTCCCTCTAATAACTTGCACCTGACCGCTCCACACAGCTCTGTCCCATCAAAATATCTCAACATACAGCCAATGTTCGAACTGCTGGCAACAACCGTAAGTACACCCCTAAGTGGAGCATGTCAAAATCCTGTCCAATTTTCCCTCCCCAGGATTCTGTTACTGCGTGTTACAAGGCATAAGGTTTCAATTATACACCATACACCATAGTTCCCCAACCCTATCCTCAAGGCCCACCAAAAGTACATGTTTTGCAGAAAACCACAAACATGCACAGGTGAGGTAATTAGTGTCTCAGCAGAGCTGATTAACTACCTCTGTGGATTTCCACAAAACATGCACGGTTGGTGGCCCTTGAGGACAGGGTTGAGGAACACTGCGCATACACTGCCTACATGGTACTGCGAGCAGGGCCGAGGCAGAGGCTGGAGAGGCTCCAGCCTCAGGGCGCAGTGTAGCAGGGGGCGCACAATTCATTCAGTTGTGATTCCCAATTGTGTTTGAAGCAGAAAGAAATAGGAAAAGGGGAAACATGGCAGTGACTGCAAGTCAGATAACTAGAGATTAAGGTATTGGGGAGGTTGGGGGCCCTGGGGCACCTCTTAGTCTAGTAGCAATCAGTGTGTGACGGCTGGGGTGGAGGGATGGAGGGGCGCACTTTGGTGTCTCAGCCTTGGGTGCTGAAGGACCTTGTCCCAGCACTGACTGCGAGTGTCATGATTTGGGACTGCCTAAATGCTGCCCACACTGGGGAGCTGCAGCTCCTTGAGGGAACCATGTATGCAAACATGTACTGTGACATTCTGAAGCAGATCATCATCCCCCTGCCCTCAGAAACTGGTCTGCAAGGCAGTATTCCAACATAACATCCCCAAACCCACCTCCGAGACGACCAGTGCCTTGCTAAAGAAACTGAGGGTCAATATGCTGGATTGGCTATGTCACGAGACCTAAAATCTATACCTAGACCTATGAGGCATCCTGAAATGGAAGGTGGAGGAGCACAAGGTCTTTAACCTCTTGAGGACCAGTGGTTTCTACCAAGTGACCAGGCAATTTTTTACAATTCAGCACTTCACCACTTTAACGATTTATTGCTCGGTCATACAACTTATCACCCAAATTAATTTTACCTTCTTTTCTTGCCACTAATAGAACATTCTTTTAGTAGTCTCTGATTGCTGCGATCATTAATTGTTTGTTTTTATGAATAAAAAAAAAAATTATTTTTTGTTATAAACCTATTTCTTTTATCCCCCCACCCCCAATTAGCCTTAGACTGCGATAGACACACTACATGATACATACAAAGGCTTAAGCCTATGTATGGGATAAGATTGTGAGCCACTCCAGGGAACAGTTAAGTGACAGGGCTTTCCCCTGTACTGCGCTGCACTAGACCGCAGCGCTGTACACATGAATATGTTGGGTTTTTTTTCCTTTATTTCAGCCTGCCACCTCTGATCATGACTGGCAAGCTGATAACGGATTGTTTACAGCCAGGAGCGTGCGAGCTCCCTGCTAATTCCGCCCACAGCACTTTGATGCCAATCAGCGTTAGGCAGTCCCCAGCGAGCCACTCTCCCACTGCCCATCGGTGTGAAGTGGTCGGGAGGTGCTTCATCATGGAGGAACAGAAACGAATGCCAGTGGCATCCTGTGGAGCTCTAATGAACTTCCTGCCCAGTAGAGTTAAGGAAGTGCTAGAAAATAATAGTGGACACAGAATATTGACACTTTTGGCACAATTTTGAAATTCTTCACTTAGTGGTGTACTTACTTTTGTTTCCTGTGGTTTATGGGTGTGTGTTGAGTTATTTTGTTGGTACAGCAAATACATACTGTTATACGAGCTGTATAAATCACAATGGGCTTGATCCACAAAGCCGTGCGGACTTTTGGGCACGCAATTTGCCGCGATTCGCGCAAAAGTCAGCGATCGCGAATCGCGGCACTTTGCGTGCGCAAAAATCCACGAACGGCACTTCACGTGCTAACTGTTTAGCACACCCGTGCTAAACAGTTTGCACAGCTTTGTGAATCAAGCCCAATGTCTTATCGGCACTGTTGTCCTATGAAAAGATACAATAAAATATCTTACTAAAATGTGAGAGGTGTACTTACTTTTGTGAGATACTGTACAAACTGCAGATAGTGTCCTAGCCCAGATGCAAACCATTCGACCAAACACTGCAAGGTGCCACTTTCCTAACTAATAATACTGTATATATAAAATATTTTTCTGCAATATAAACGATAATGTTAAACCTTAAAAGTATTATAAAAATGTAAAACATAAACACTAGTTAACCAAATGTCTAAAGACTGCCAGTTCTCTTCATCAACAGAATTTAAAGCATTAATCTGCTTTTTGTCTGCAAATCCTGTCTGGTATTTCACTTCAGTCCTGACCTTATGTAATCAGCAACACACAAACCCAGAACAAGTGCATACACTATTCTCCTGACACAAGACATTGTTCCTTTAAATCTGCTATTGACGGAGACAGGTTGCTTGCTGTAAAAGGAGATTTTAGTCACGTGATTGCTTCTTCCTCTCAATGACATCATTGCAACTACAGCTCTACCACCTTGGAGAAGAAGGATGCTGTGGATAGCTAGAGGCCTGGGCTAAGTGATGTTGCATTGCAGGTAAGAACATAAAGCTTGTTTGTGGCATATGAAAATCATTGCTGATGGGGTTAGTTAATGCTGCTGCTATTATTAACACTGCATTCATGCTGGCAGCTGACAGCACAGATACTGCCATATGGGTCGTGAAGCAGAAGGCCTATTGTCCCAGCTTGCTGAAAAAGCCTCTTTGTGATCGAATGGCAAACTGCATACATAATTCACTGCAGTAAAAACGTTACAAATACAACATGAAATGTCCCTGTTTTTGTAAATATTGGCAAATCCTTATAATCTCTGACAGCCATGCAGACAACAGGAGATGTCAGTATACTCCAGCAAGACTGATGAGTTTGTTTGTGTTATATATGTACTACATACACATATACAGTACATACATGCTTTCCTGTATCTTTTAATATTACAGTTTTCATTTGTATAAAGAACATCCATGTGCAAAATTATTTAAAGCACATGTGCATCCTGACAGTTCTAGGGTGGTAAACGGCTGCATTTTATTGCGTTCACAGGCACATAGGGGATAGCACAGTTGAGATCTATTAAAATAATGTTGAAGTAAAAGTCCAGGATGAGGCAACTAATGATACTGTCACAGTAAACTATGGAGTGTGCAAGTTTAAGAGTAGCAACATTTATCCACTTCATAACTGCAAAACCATCAGTGTGATGCTATGCTGTACCCAAGTGGGCACAATGTATGAGGGCTTATCAGTTCAGAGTTAAGTTGCCATGCTTAAGGGATAAGCTAGCTGTTCAGGCAGGCAAGCAGAGAAGAGGTTAAATACAGGACTGCATAGGCATATGCAAAGTATGGATGAACTTGTCATATTTGCAGATGTTCAGCGCAGTTAAGCAAATCTGTAATCCCAGTAGGAACGCTTTTCTGAGCGCTTTGTGATTTGAAAACTGTAAATGTAATGCTATGGGTGTGAGGCCACTTGAGCAATGTGATTTTATAAAAAACCCCATAGCATTGCATTAGCAAGAGCTTTTTTCAGATCACTAGCGCTTAGAAAAGGCTGCTAGTGGGGTTGAGCTCTAAGGGTGCATACACAAGTACACATGCAAACACACACACATTCTCTCTCTCTCTCCTAAACTCAGGGCTCACTCCGTCACAATTTGTATGGCACTGTCCCACATTTATTTTAATTATGTCCCCCTCGTGTGTCTCAGCACACCCCCCTCCCCCCTTTCATAGTATGCCATTACAAAGCCTCCATCACAGCATTCTCTAGCATTCCAGTGTGTTAATGACCCCCTCATAAACCCACTTGTGACACAAGGTAGCATGATGATGTGGTTGCCTTGCAGCGATATGGTCCCTAGTTCAATCTGTGCCAGAACATCTGCATGGAGTTTGTATATTCTGCCCCCATGATTTCATGGGATAACTCCCAAATACCAAAGTCGATGAACAAAAGTGGGGACACCGAGAGCCCAACATAGTGTAGTAAGCAAAACAATAGGTTGGAATTGAAAAGTATATAGTGTATATACTCACAAAAGTGGGTTACCTCCTAGATAACCACTGTACAGGCAGGTGAGGAGATTAGACCTGTCCTCACTCAGGATTAAAAGTCGCTCTCTGTAGATCAGGAAAAAAGAGATGGGGATCGACCCCTCCACCAGGGGTGGACATTGGTAATATAAGAGTGAACAGAGATGCTAAGTCTAATGTTCCAACCACATGCAAGGACAAGACTGGGTACAGCCAATTAACAGTAATGGTTCAAGTTACAATGGGGGCCCCAAGCAAAATTAACCTTGGGGCCTCCTTGACAGATTCCGCCCCCCCAAAAAAGGGCATTAGTGGCTCATTTTTGCTACCAAATTCCTACACCCCTGGGGTTCCCAAGCCAGCTGCCCCCCAACTATACTGCAGTTTCCAGGGCCCCTGCTGGGTTTTCGGCAGTGTACTGTAGTCACGACCTGTCCCGTGTGGCTTATTCCTCCAATAGTCCGTCGCTCCACGCATTCCCATATTCATCCTTGCAGGGGCGCCTCTCCTCCGTGACCTGGCACAAGTTATTGCATAATATGCCACTGGGTCACTGAGAAGATGCAGCCAGCAGGGATGAAGATGGAAATGTACAGAGCCACGGACTAACGGAAGAGCGCACCAGTCAGGACAGGTGAGTTGCTACACAGCCATTAACTTTGCAGGGAAAGAATCTAAAGCTGGGTGGAGACCTGGAAGGGCCCAGAAGCCAATTTGGGGCCCTGGGATTATTGGCCACATCGCCGCTATGGTAGCGCCAGCTCTGCCAATTAATATAGTGTGTGAATGTGGTAACCATGGATCAAATAACTTGGTTAGTCATCAATAACGGTACCACATCCAAAGATCCATGATATAAATACTCAGACATCCACTGTTTAGCTTTTACTACTCAAAATGGAACATTTCCTACTCATCTTTCCCCATTTTCCCTCTTTGCATGGGACAAAACACATTGCTTGGCATAGAGTCTAATGGTGCAGCACCAGCATCCACACACACTGGAATGCGGTCCTTTCTCTACGCATACACACATCCAAATATTATATGATTAGGCAAAGATTGGCCAGTGTTACCACTTGCAAGACAGTGTAGGTAAGCTCGCATACTGCAAGGAGATGGTAAAATTGACCAGTCATTGGCCAATCAAAATTGCTTCTGTTTACCAAGCTTAACATTAGCCCTGATTCAATTAATTTTTCTCCTTAAAGAGACACTGAACCGAAAAAAATATGATATAGTGAATTGGTTGTGTACTATGAATAATTACTAGAAGATTAGCAGCAAAGAAAATATTCTCATACTTTTATTTTCAGGTATATAGTGTTTTTTCTAACATTGCATCATTCTATAATATGTGCACATTACACAACACTCAGCATTCAAAATGAGTCTTTCAGAGCAGTCTGTGAAGTAATGGCCCCTCCTCTAGCAGAGGAAAAGTAAATAGTCCAGGAACAGTTGAGATAATAAAAGTCAGATAACAGCCCTCTCCATGACTAACTTAGTCTTAGTCTTAGCTTAATGGCTTGTTTGCATAGAGATAACTGGAGTTTCTCAACTCTTCCTGTACTAGAAACAATTACACTGATGCATCTGATCTTAATGTTTTATTTCTTAGCTGTGCTACACATACAAATCATAATATCATCATTTTTTTTTCGCTTCAGTGTCTCTTTAAGCCTTGTACACACTTTCAATGTATGACCAATTTTACCACCTCTATATAATATGAGGGTTTACCTACACAGCCTGATCATAATATTCAATATCTGTTGACCCTCACACTATATGGAGGTGGTAAAATTGGTCCGTGATTGGCCAATCATAATTGAAAGTGTATACCAGGCTCTAGTCTCCTCAAGCGAGCCATTTTGTTTTTTTTATCTTATCTACACAATACGTTTTTAGCCCCTAGAAAGGGAGGGAGACTGAAAATTAATCAAGAGAATTATTTCCAAACTTAAGTTTATTTAAAGTAAATCTGAAGCAACTCTCCCCCCCCCCCCCCCAAAAAAAAAACGGATACTTACCTAAGGAGAGGGAAGACTCTGGGTCCAATAGTGGCTTCCCGTTCTCCTCACAGTGCCTACATACCAGCACTGGATCCCCTGTAAGCATTGTCTGACCGATGGGTCGGAGACTGCTCACTTCCATCACTGTGGGAGGCTTCGGCAATCTACGGGAGTCAAGTGCTCCTAAAGATGGGATCCCCTGTAAGCAGTCTCTGACCGATGGGTCGGAGACTGCTCACTTCCATCACTGCGGGAGGCTTCGGCAATCTTCGGGAGCCAAGTGCTCCTAAAGTTGGGATCCCCTGTAAGCAGTCTCTGACCGATGGGTCGGAGACTGCTCATTTTTATCACTGTGGGAGGCTTCAGCAATCTTCGGGAGCCAAGTGCTCCTGAAGATGGGCGAGTGCGCAATAGAGCGTGTTTAGTTTTATGTTACATAAGTAAAGTGAAAACATTACCTTGTTTTGTTTTGTAGCCGAAAGCACACTGACATGGGAATCCTGTCTCCGCATATCCTGCAACTCATGGAGAAGAGACACTTTGAGGCATCATCATCTTCTGCTGTTGGTTCACTCTGAAGCATAAACCCAAAACAAAGTGGGTGAATTAGGTATCCAAACAGCAACCTAACAGGTAAAGTCAGACCAAATGGTATGCATGGGAATGTTTATTTTCAAGCAGAATTGTTTAAAGAGAAGAAGAATTCTAGGTCATTTTGCACACAACACACTTTTTTTAACGTTTAGATGTTCAATTGATAAAAACATCAACTTTAATGAAAATCTATCAATCACTTTCTAAAGACTTCTGTTGATCCAATGTCAAGTAGTTAAACATTGATCAAGGAAGTCTGTACTTGTATTGACTGAGAGAGTGTTGGGGGAGGGGAAAGTGATCGATGGGCACATAGTGGGCTGAACATTTTCAATGAAATTTCTGCTGAAATGGTGCTCAAGTGGTGCAAGCCAGTTAAACCCCATGATCAGTGGTGGCCACACATGATAAAAATAAAAATACATGCTTTTCCCATTCTTCAATAAAAACAAATGATTGGTTGTAGACAAAAAAAACCCCTCTTTTTTTGTTCTTTTTTCCAAGCAAGAAATGTGAAATTGAATTTCACTTTTTCCTACACAATCGGAAGTGGTTGAAAATTCTGATGTATTTTTTTCAGAAAAGAGAATGGTGCAGGATAGATTGTTAATTCCTTATAGACCCAAACAATTTCAGAGATCATAAAAATTAAAAAATTACCACACGTGTGTTACATTGGTCAGAGGTTTCAAAAGTTACAATCAGCCGGAAAAAAACAATTGTAATTCTCAAATGAGAATTTTTACAAAAATAAAAATGTGTATGGTGTGTGGCAACCTTAATAATGATTGTTTCTGGGAGCAAGCATACATTGTGCAATGTTATGCCTAGCATTAAATATTAGTTTGATGCGCTGTGGCGTATCTAGCTGGAGCTGCGGGGGTGGGCAACCCCAGGTGCCACCATGGTAGGGGGTGACACCCGGGCTGAAGTGATCCATCTGTCACAATCAAAAAATCTGAGCGAACGGTTACCAGCAGTAAACCCAAAGGGGTGCTCTATACAAAAGCAGCTCTGTACACTTGGTACAGCAGACAACCTTTCTCACAGTCTCCCCTCTGCTGTTAGGATGGAGCTCTCTTGCTGCTCCTGCTGCTGCTCCTCCCTGTCTCTCATAAATATTCACTGATCTCATCTGGCCTGCGTCCTCTCCATGTGACATTTTCCCGGGGCTCCTGCAGAGTTGTTGGCAGAGTAGTGACTCACCTATCCCGGCTGGTGCGCTCCTCCATTAGGCTCTATGCTCCCCATCTTTGCCTTCACTGACTGCTTCTGTGATCTGGAGAATGTTATTATGTAATAAAATGCCAAAGGCCACAGAGAAGATGCAGCCAGTGAAGATGAAGACAAGAAGCATGGAGCAAACGGACTGACAGAGGAGTGCCTCAGGGACAACAGTGTAGTTGGGGGGAGACCTGGTGGGGTTGGCAGCTGGCTCACATATCAGCATCCAGCCAACCAGTCACATATCAGCATTCACCTGTCCACCTTCCACTCACCTATCAGCATCCAGCCAGTCCAACCATCTCATCAATAAATATGTGTGCACATAATAAGGTCATAAGGCCACCATAATTATACCAATAAAGTTCAATTTATTAATACCTATTAAGGTCCCCTCAATACAAAACCCTCAATACAACCCTCAATATAACATATTAATCATTAAAACCAAGAAACAATGCAGTGCAATTTAGCCATGACACATAGAGCCATTTTCTGCAGATTTCCAGATAGTCTATCTCTGGCCAGAGAGTTCAATAAACATATCATCCATCCGCCCGCGCATGTATCCAACATCCACACTGCCACACTGTCTCTAAGTCCTGGGGGCCCCCACTGATCACCTATTAGGCAGGACTACCTTTGGCATCCAATCAAGGACAATTCTCCGTATATACAAAACAAGATCCGACTTAAGATGCAAATTCCGGATAACTTGTATATATCCAGCCTTAAGGATACAAAGTACCACTGTGGATGGGTCTCACCCGTAAGGACAGTCCCCGTTTTAGTTAGAATGGCTCCACACTCACTTTAGATGCTGTTATAACCATGGTCTCACCAAGCGTGTTGCGGATTCCGTCACCTTAAGTATTGACATGTTGCCCGCCGCGTGTGCTTCCGCATCCACGCCAACCACGCTGGTTCCTCTATCCGGGGATCGTGCGGCCAGGATGTTGTATCACTGAGTTAGCATCCGCTGTGTCGGCTAGTGCACCGCCCACCGACGCGTTTCACGCCCACATTGGGCGTTTCATCAGGGTGTGGCCAATCTGGCCGTCATGTTCATTTAAAAACAGTCCCTCGCTCCGCCCCATACAGCTCCATAGCAACAACCAAGCTTGCACAATAGCTTGTACGGTGGCTGGGATGAGTCATGCACGCCCAAAGTATGTCAGCATCGCTCCCAATTCGATGATGGCAATATGACAACAATGTCCAGTTTAAAGGGATACAAAAAGACATCCAGGGGGGGGGGGGGGTTTCTTTTTCTTCCTTCACACGGCAAACATCCCATTATATATATCACATCATTGTGGCTTAGGCTACACAATCAGTGCGGATCCATGCAAACCCCATACATTACCCAATGACTTTATTTAGGACTAGACTGCAACTCAGCCTTATTTATGTCTATTGCATCTCAAATTGGTATAATTATGGTGGCCTTATGACCTTATTATGTGCACACATATTTATTGATCCAATGTATTGAGTGTTGGCCCCACCCCTTATCTTGGAGGGTACATTGACCAATTATCCAATAGACAATTTTGCTTTTCTTATTGAGATTTTCATGATGTAAAACTGTTTTATAAACAATAAGCAAAAAAGCCAGTTAATTGGTGCTGGCATCCCCTATCAACCACTCCAATCCTAATATATATTGGGTTATATCCCCTTTTTCCTCCTTTTTATTAAATAATTTTATGTAGACAGACAAGAGGATGTTTTAGTTGTGCACGCACAAAAATTTGTTGAGTATTGTCATGGCATATACAATTGGTGAGGATCTTGATGGTGAAATTGCTGCCAGCTTTTCAAATGTAGCTGTGGAAACTGATGATGATACCTCTGAACTTAAGGAACTATTTTTTATACATAAAAATGTATTGATAAAGCAACTTAAACGCAAGTGGAATGCGCCCCTTCTGGAGTCTTATGTTAAGGCAGGTATAATACCAAATGGCATTTTGGAGAGAATTATCCCTGCTGGTAACCTTCTAACTCCGCGGTTTGTGGAGAAATGGAAGGAAAAAGCATTGGAGCGGGGATTGGAAATCCTAAAGATGATGGCAGATGAGGAACGTGAGCAGCTAAAAGAGATTACGGAGGAGATAGCTGAAAGTGTTGTGGAACTGGACTCATTGAGTACACATATGGAGTTCAATTCATTTAATGAGAATTTGAAAAAACAGATAGAAAAGATACAGGCAAGTATTAAGAAACAAAAACAACAGAAATTTCAGAGGGACTTAGCTGGTTGGGACTCGGATGAGGCCCTCAATCCAATTAGTAGGATTGAACAAAAGAAATCTAGACGAAGAGATAGAAAGGGGTCCTCTGGACTAGAGAGTCTGGAGCCGTCCAGTATCGATACAGAGGGTTCTATTGGAAGTAGAAAATCAGTCACTTTTTTAGAGGAAAACAATACCCCCAGGAGAGGCAGGGGCAGGGGGAGGAACAGAAGAGGAAGAGGACAAGGCAGAGGAGGGAGAGACGGTCGAGGAAGGGGGGAGAGGAGAATGGGAAGGGAGGAGTGGGACAAGAGCGAAGAGAGAGACGAGGAAATATCTGTCAGAGTAACCAGGAGTGGGAACCAGAAGAAGTAATGAATTTAAATGAGGGGACCAGCAGGAATATAATCAATCTCTCTAAGTTCCAACTTCAGGAGAGACACATTTCATTGCTGAAAAGAGGATTGTCCTTTTCCCCAACTACCTCTGGTGATGTTTTTGAGATATATAAGGACATCTATCTATTTTTAAGAAAGGTACTATTGAGAATTACATATGGACAACCGCCCCAACAATTAATGGACTCTACACAAAGATACACACCCCTTACCTTGGGGGAGAGAGAAACTTTGATAGCTTTGGAGTCCTTGATGGATGAACAAAAAATTGAGGTTGATATGTTGGGTAACTTGAGCCAGGACTTTACTTCCCCAGACAGTGACTTTGAAATTAATGAGTTAGGTCAGAATGAAAATTCCTTATACCCATTCCCACCCCCAGTACCACAGAAGACTAATTTAAAATTAAAATCTACCTATATGCCACCCCTCTCACAAAATAAAAATGTAAAAGTATTCCTTGACACAGTGGAACAGGAATTATGGAAATTACAATTATCCCCCCCCCATGGTGATAGAAATCTATCATCCCAAGAAATAGCTGCGTTGGAGGAATTGAAAAAAGCCCCCAATTTAATTATAAAACCAAGTGATAAGGGGGGTAATGTTGTCCTTATGGATGAGGAAAAATACATCCAGGAAATAAGACGACAGTTGAGTGACGGAAGCACTTATCGTAAACTAAGAGACAACCCCTTCTCTTTGATAAAAGATAGAGTTAATCAGCTATTGGATGATGGACTTGCACAAGGTATTCTGACTAAACAGGAATGGGAGTATCTGACAGTCACAACCTACAATGTCCCTATCATATACATTTTACCAAAGGTGCATAAATCTATTGAAAATCCGCCGGGGCGACCCATTGTTTCAGCAGTGGGTAGCCCCACACAGAGACTGGGACAATTTATCGACAAAAAAGTATGTCCATTGGTTCGAATGTTACCTTCATATGTGCAAGATACACGAGATGTCTTGGGGGTCCTGGCCGGTTTTGTGCTGCCCCCGGGGTCCCTCCTTGTGGGGATCGATGTTGAGTCCTTATACACCTCGATCCCACATGAGGAGGGGCTCCGGGCAATGTCCCTCTTCCTCCGTGAGCGGCACCCCTCTGCGGGGGCCCACAATGCCTTCATTGTTGAGGCTATGGAACTTATCCTCACTCGGAACTGGTTTACATTTGAGGGACAATATTACCAACAGCTACGGGGTACATCCATGGGGGCGTCGTGTGCACCGGCCTATGCTTGTCTTCATTTGGGCCTTTGGGAGCGAGAGGAGGTGTTTCCCAGTCCTGAATATGGTGCGCACGTCGCCCTCTGGATTAGATATCTGGATGATGTACTGGTGGCATGGACTGGAACGGCTGGGGAACTTGAGAAATTTGTATTAAAATTGAATCAAAATGACAGAAATATAAAATTAACCTACACCTTTGGTTTGGAGATTTCCTTTTTGGATCTCATGCTAAGGGTGGAAGGAGGAACTGTAATGACCACTTCTTTTCGCAAACCCACAGCTGGAAATACTCTCTTGCATGCCACCAGCCATCATCCTGTCCCCCTAAAGAGAGGTATCCCTTATGGCCAGTTCCTCCGATTACGGAGGAACTGTGGCAGGGATGAGGATTTTAAAAAAGAGTCCCGTCTTATGTATCAGCGGTTCCGTGAGAGGGGTTACTCGCACTCTGTTCTGCGAAGGGCCCTTAAAAGGGCGTGGGGCAGGGATAGACGAGAATTGCTGGCCCCTGGGGGGGTGCCGCGGGATGCGGAGGGGGAGGGACATATGCGGCTCATAACCGGTTTTGGGGCCCACTGGGATGGACTAAGAGAGTTACTTGGTAAATTCTGGCCCATTTTGACCTCTGATCAGGAGGTTGCTAAGGTTGTGGGGCCACGTCCACTTATGACTGCCAGAAGGGCACCGAACCTAAAGGACTATCTAGTCCACAGTGAGATACAAAGAAACCCCTCAACTTGGTTAGATCGTAGGAGACCAGTGGGGATGTTTAAATGTTCAAAATGCAAGTTATGCCCATATATTGAACGTACCAATGTGTTCCACAGTAGTGATGCTAAGACTGAATTTACCATCAGATCCTTTATAAATTGTGAAACCACCAAAGTAATATACATGATACAATGTCCATGTAATCTCAAGTATGTGGGCAAGACCAAGAGAATGCTTAAAGACCGGGTGTTGGAGCATTTTTGTAAAATAACAGGGGGTAAAGCTATAGGAGCAATCTATGATCACTATAGAGAGCATCATAATAATAGCTTGAAGGACACAACGGTAAAAGGATTGTACAGCTTGAAGATCTCAGGGAGGAGAGGTGATTTTGATGAGGTCCTGTATTGCAAGGAGGCAATGTGGATATACAAATTGGGCACTGTTGCCCCTTTTGGACTCAATGCAGAGCTCGACCTCTCCCCCTTCCTGAGATGCAATAGACATAAATAAGGCTGAGTTGCAGTCTAGTCCTAAATAAAGTCATTGGGTAATGTATGGGGTTTGCATGGATCCGCACTGATTGTGTAGCCTAAGCCACAATGATGTGATATATATAATGGGATGTTTGCCGTGTGGAGGAAGAAAAAGTAAACCCCTCCACCCCCCCGGATGTCTTTTTGTATCCCTTTAAACTGGACATTGTTGTCATATTGCCATCATCGAATTGGGAGCGATGCTGACATACTTTGGGCGTGCATGACTCATCCCAGCCACCGTACAAGCTATTGTGCAAGCTTGGTTGTTGCTATGGAGCTGTATGGGGCGGAGCGAGGGACTGTTTTTAAATGAACATGACGGCCAGATTGGCCACACCCTGATGAAACGCCCAATGTGGGCGTGAAACGCGTCGGTGGGCGGTGCACTAGCCGACACAGCGGATGCTAACTCAGTGATACAACATCCTGGCCGCACGATCCCCGGATAGAGGAACCAGCGTGGTTGGCGTGGATGCGGAAGCACACGCGGCGGGCAACATGTCAATACTTAAGGTGACGGAATCCGCAACACGCTTGGTGAGACCATGGTTATAACAGCATCTAAAGTGAGTGTGGAGCCATTCTAACTAAAACGGGGACTGTCCTTACGGGTGAGACCCATCCACAGTGGTACCTTGTATCCTTAAGGCTGGATATATACAAGTTATCCGGAATTTGCATCTTAAGTCGGATCTTGTTTTGTATATACAGAGAATTGTCCTTGATTGGATGCCAAAGGTAGTCCTGCCTAATAGGTGATCAGTGGGGGCCCCCAGGACTTAGAGACAGTGTGGCAGTGTGGATGTTGGATACATGCGCGGGCGGATGGATGATATGTTTATTGAACTCTCTGGCCAGAGATAGACTATCTGGAAATCTGCAGAAAATGGCTCTATGTGTCATGGCTAAATTGCACTGCATTGTTCCTTGGTTTTAATGATTAGGGGATATGTTATATTGAGGGTTGTATTGAGGGTTTTGTATTGAGGGGACCTTGTCTAATAGGTATTAATAAATTGAACTTTATTGGTATAATTATGGTGGCCTTATGACCTTATTATGTGCACACATATTTATTGATCCAATGTATTGAGTGTTGGCCCCACCCCTTATCTTGGAGGGTACATTGACCAATTATCCAATAGACAATTTTGCTTTTCTTATTGAGATTTTCAGTCCAACCATCTGCCTGTTAGCATTCACTCACCTCTCATTATTATTTAGTATTTATATAATGCCGTTGATGTACAGGGTCTTGTTACTTACAGTCGCTACCATGGTCATATGTTCATCATAGCCTAAAGCCAACTCAGGGGGAAGCCAATTCATTTATATGTATGCCTTTGGTTTGTGGGAGTGCCTGGAGGAAACCCATGCAGACACGGGGAGAACATACAAACTCCGTGCAGATAGTGCCCTGGCTGGGATTCAAATCAGGGACCCAGTGCTGCAAGGTGAGAGTGCTTTCCAGTATGCCACCGTGCTGTTCAGTATTCATCAGCATCCAGCCACTCATCAGCATGGGTTTTTTTTTTAGTTGGAGGGGGATAACATTGTCAAATTACCTTCAGGGTTACTTTGTTTAACTGTTGTGGGCGGAAACTCTGGCCCACTGTCTGAGTTACACTGTTACATTTCAGTTAGCTCTACCCACATGCTGTTATAACCACACTCATGTTTGCTGCCGGGGATGTTTGTCTGTAAATAATCAGCACTGGGGCCCATATGCAATTCACTCTCTCCTGAGTTTTCTCCTAGGAGATCATTTTTCATCTTCTATTTAAAATAACATTTCAATATTTTGTAATTTCAAAAGTATCAAAAACTAGATGAAAAAGTACTGTCAAAATTATTTTGAGTATTGTCCAGCAAGGTAGTTTAAAGGGTATTTTATTGATAAAGAATCAATATATCACCTAGGAGAAAAAGTTAATTGCATATGGGCCTTGGGTGTCAATCAAATACCCTAGGTACGCCACTGCTTATGTGGGTTGTCTAAAACAAAAAAATAAATTATTGAATGTCAGTTGCTTTTACGTGTGATTGTGAGTGATTTCTAAGTGACTTTTAAAGAGCAATTTTTCAAACCACTTTCTCTAAAAATATACAAGAAGAAAATATAAAAATACTGTAATATCAATAGGTGGCACTGGTGCACATTTATGCTAAACTGCATGGTGAAAAATGGACCCCTTCCAGCCTTATACAAAAAAAGAGAAATATACAGTATCACCATCCACAATTATAGATAATCCAATCTCTTTTATTCTAAAATACATCAAAAATCACCTAAAATGACTGCAGAATAATCTTAGGCCCTATCCACACAGCATTCACTCTTTCCTTACAACTACAGAAGGGCTCCCTATTGTGCAGTCTTTTTAAGTGATTGTTGCTGTATTTTAGAATAAAAGAGATTGGATTATCCAATTATGGTGCATGTTGATTTTGTATATAAAATAAAAAATAGATTGTTTTCAGTCTGGAAAGAAACTAGCAGCAAACTCTCACAACAACATAGTGTATATATATATATATACATATATATATATATATATATATATATATATATATATATATATATATATATATATATATATATATATATATATATATATATATATATAGTGGTGTGAAAAACTATTTGCCCCCTTCCTGATTTCTTATTCTTTGGCATGTTTGTCACACTTAAATGTTTCTGCTCATCAAAAACCGTTAACTATTAGTCAAAGATAACATAATTGAACACAAAATGCAGTTTATATATATATGTACTCTGTACACACACTTTGTAGAACCACCTTTTGCTGCTATTACAGCTGCCAGTCTTTTAGGGTATGTCTCTACCAGCTTTGCACATCTGGAGAATGAAATCCTTGCGCATTCTTCTTTGCAAAACAGCTCAGTCAGATTAGATGGACAGTGTTTGTGAACAGCAGTTTACAGATCTTGCCACAGATTCTCGATTGGATTTAGATCTGGACTTTGGCTGGGCTATTCTAACACATGGATATGTTTTGTTTTAAACCATTCTATTGTTGCCCTGGCTTTATGTTTAGGGTCGTTGTCCTGCTGGAAGGTGAACCTCCGCCCCAGTCTCAAGTCTTTTGCAGTCTCCAAGAGGTTTTCTTCCATGTTTGCCCTGTATTTGGCTCCATACATCTTCCCATCAACTCTGACCAGCTTCCCTGTCCCTGCTGAAGAGAAGCACCCCCAGAGCAAGATGCTGCCACCACCATATTTGACAGTGTGTTCTGAGTGATGTGCAGTGTTGGTTTTCCGCCACACATAGCGTTTTGCATTTTGGCCAAAAAGTTCCATTTTGGTCTCATATGACCAGAGCGCCTTCTTCCACATGGTTGCTGTGTCCCCCACATGGCTTGTGGCAAACTACAAACATTCTTATGCTTTTCTGTTAACAATGGCTTTCTTCTTGCCACTCTTCCATAAAGGCCAACTTTGTGCAGTGCATGACTAATAGTTCACCTATGGACAGATTCCCCCACCTGAGCTGTAGATCTCTGCAGCTCATCCAGAGTCACCATGGGCCTCTTGATTGCATTTCTGATCAGCGCTCTCCTTGTTTGGCCTGTGAGTTTAGGTGGACGGCCTTGTCTTGGTAGGTTTACAGTTGTGCCATACTCCTTCCATTTCTGAATGATCGCTTGAACAGTGCTCCGTGGGATGTTCAAGGCTTTGGAAATCTTTTTGTAGCCTGAGCCTGCTTTAAATTTCTCAATAACTTTATCCCTGACCTGTCTGGTGTGTTCTTTGGACTTCATGGTGTTGTTGCTTCCAATATTCTCTTAGACAACCTTTGAGGCCGCACAGAGCAGCTGTATTTGTACTGACATTAGATTACACACAGGTGCATTCTATTTAGTCATTAGCACCAATCAGGCAATGTCTATGGGCAATTAACTGCACTCAGACCAAAGGGGGCTGAATAACAACTGAGCAGTGCCACAGGCTGATTGCCTCCATGCCACGCCGCTTTGAAGCAGTCATTTCTGCAAAACGATTCCCGACCAAGTATTGAGTGCATAACTGAACATAATTATTGGAAGGTTGACTTTTTTTGTTTTAACCAGTTCACCACTGAGGGGTTTTACCCCTAGAGCACCAGAGCAATTTTCACCTTTCAGCGCTCCTTCCATTCATTCGTCTATAACTTTATCATTACTTATCACAATGAATGAAACGAACTATATCTTGTATCTTCCGCCACCAATTAGGCTTTCTTTAGGTGGGACATTATGCCAAGAATTATTTGATTCTAAATATGTTTTAATGGGAAAATAGGAAAAATGTGGGAAAAAATTCATTATTTTTCAGTTTTCGGCCATTATAGTTTTTAAATAATGCATGCTACTGTAATTAAAACCCATGAAATGTATTTGCCCATTTGTCCCGGTTATAAAACCGTTTAAATTATGTCCCTATCACAATGTTTGGCACCAATATTTTATTTGGAAATAAAGGTGCATTTTTTTCAGTTTTGCATCCATCCCTAATTACAAGCCCATAGTTTATAAAGTAACAGTGTTGTACCCTCCTGACATAAATATTTAAAAAGTTCAGTCCATAAGGTAACTATTTATGTATTTTTTTTTATTGTAAATTTTTTTATTTATTTTTCATTACCAAAAAAAAAAATGGGGAGTGTGGGAGGTAATGAGGTAATTTGTTGTGTAAAAGTAGTGTATTTGTATGTGAAAAATGCTTTAGGGTGTAGTTTTACTATTTGGCCACAAGATGGCCACAGTAACATTTTATTTATGCGACCTGCAAGCGTCCAGAAGGACGCTTGCAGGAAGTACAAAGAGGCTTGGAACTTTTTTTTCTTCACAATGATCGCTGCTTCTCGTAGAAGCAGCGATCATTGCGGGGGCTTAGATCAACGAACGGGAATGGATTTTCCCGTTCATTGATCTCCGGGCGAGCGGGCGGCGGCGTGCATGTGAGCGGGAGTGTGCGCATAAGCGAGCGGGAGCGCGGGCAGCGGCGGGAGCGCGGGAAGTACGGATTTCTCGGTCCCTGGTGGTAAAAGGATGGAAAAGGGGATGGAGAAATGTGTACGGGTGGGGGTAAAGTGGTTAAAAACACTTTTCTTTTATTGGTCGGATGAAATATGCTAATTTTTTGAGATAGGAAATTTTGGTTTTCATGAGCTGTATGCCAAAATCATCAATAAGAAAAACAATAAAAGGCTTGAACTGCTTCAGTTGTGTGTAATGAATCTAAAATATATGAAAGTCTAATGTTTATCAGTACATTACAGAAAATAATGAACTTTATCACAATATGCTAATTTTTTGAGAAGATCCTGTATGTATGTATATGTATATATATATATATATATATATATATATATATATACACTGTGGGAAGGTAGGAGGTGCCCAAGGTATCAGTAGTCTGGTAGGTAGGTAAGAAGTTCTTACGTTAATGGTGTCAAGGTTCAAGAATGCAAGTTTTTCGATGAGAGTTACTCTTAACTTGACACCAAGGTAAGAACTTCTTACCTACCTACCTACTAGACTACTGATACCTTGGGCGACTCCTACCTTCCCCTAGTATAGATAGTAACCTCCGTAAAGCGGAATATAACCCAGCATTTCATGTTTGCTATAAAACATTATTTACAGCATATTATATGCAACCAGCATTTTTTTTTTTTTACTAGACCAGCATTTGAAGGGTTACACACAGAGCTTGAAAGTTCAGTGCAGCGAAATGTGGACGCATCCAAACTTTAGAGAATGTTTTCTTGTGTTTACTTAAATGTATCAAGTGAGAAATGTGACACATTCTCTGACTGTGCAGGAGCTGGTGGAGACAGAGAGACACTGAAAGTATGTCTGCCTGCAATACAGCAATGAATAAAACCAGTTATTAATAAAATGCAAAGTCAGCTCACAAAGCAAAAAACTGTACTTTCAGGAACCTATAATTTCTAAATGAATAATAATACTTATGCACAAATGCAAATATGATAACCGTATGGCATATAAAAAGTAGGAAAACAGGTTTTTGTTAAATATTCTGTCAGGGTTTTAAACTGCTTTAAGAGGAGTTTACTCCGTCTTTGATCTCAATCCGAGTATAAGACCATTTTTTTAATTTTGGAGTTGCGAGCACTACATCATCTTCCAAAAAAGGCCGAGTGGGGATGGTACTTCCTCACGTGCACATAACACTTGCCTGGCTTGCAACCTACACTTGTGAGTATATGTATACTTCAATATAGTCTATCCCATCTGACCAGACGATACTGCACAATATTGGGCTCCCAGTGTCCCTGTGTCTGTTTTTTTTGCCTCTAAAAGTTGTATATACCGTATATACTGTATATTCTTTTTTTTATTATACACCTCTTACCATCTGCCTCCTGTCAGGAAGATGTGTGGTTCTGTTATTTTGCATAATTCCCCCACGTTATAGATGGACTGTGTTTTTGTTATTTAGGTGCTTTATTTCAGTGCTGCAAAATCTATCTTGCTTGATTTTACTGCACAAGTGAGATCACTTACCATACAGGTTTTTGAGGGCTGCAGCCTCAATTACCGAACAGGCAGTGAGCTGGCTTTTTAGGTGAGTGTGGTGTTTTGGTTTATTTATGCTTTTTTATTCAGGGTATATGTATTCTTATAGGAATTTTGATATACATTGGAATAAAATGCCTCTTTGATTACATTTACATGCACCCAAGAGCCAATTCCTTATCCTGTCAATTCACATATTTTATTGTTGGCAAGGTGCATATGGATGGAATATTATGTTATACTGTATGATAACGAAGAACATACAGCATGTTGGTACCGTATTTATCGGACTAGAAGACACACTTTTTCTGTCCCCAAATTGGGGAGAAAAAGTCCCTGCATCTTATAGTACCAATACAAGGTTTCCCCGATACGAATGTTGGCCCGTGGTTTAGTATATATTTTCCCCCCCCCCCTGGTTTCTGCCCTCTAAACCTAGGTGTGTCCTATAGTTTGGAGGGACTTATAGTCTGAAAAATACGGTAATTTATCCATTTGGGATGCGCCTAACTAGCCAAAGGTGTTCTTTCTTTATTGGTTAAGCTTACTGGTGAGGGCTAGGGGTCAAGATTAAAAGGGTGATTTAGGGATGATCAATGCGAATCAAATAATACTAAGTTAACTAATAAGATTCAACTTTGGTGGATTTTGGTTGGACCATTTTCAAGATGCATACATTTGGATACAGATTTAGTGATCTATTGATCTAGACCATCCCTAGTTAGTTTTAAATTATGTATGAGGCATAACCACCAAATTTACCAAGAAAATGTTGTAAACCCAAAATACTACGAAGTACTGGAAACTGCACATTATCAATAGCCTGTCATTTCACTTATTTCCTGTGACAACTCTAATCTGAAATGGAAACATTTGTACATATGCAACATACATACACACAGATATAATGCAGCACATGGGCACACAGATGTATAGATATTTACACCTCAAGACATACAATACCTGATGTGCAGTTTGTGACAAGTAATGTCATTTCAGACAGGAAAGGAATCCAATCCTGATCATCCAATGTATTCAGTAGAGATACTGTCATATTCAACTCCTATTTCCTGTAGGCTATGGATTAGTGAGCAACATCTATTTCCCTCATTTCCAAAATTTACACATTAAGCTACCTACTCCCGAGCACTGCTGTCCTGTTTAAATAAAATTATCTGGCAGCCACAGGGTTAGTGAATACAAAAAAGAAATGAGCCGTAAACAAGTTTGGCAACATTTGGACCCCCCTTTGTTCTATCAGGCCCCATAGCAACTGCTCTTGCTATAGTTACAACTCTGAGGGCCCTTTTCCACCAGCGCGTTTGCGCTGGCTGAATCGCAAAAACGCAAACCGCTAGCGATTTTACAATCGCTACGGTTTGCTTTTTAACATAGGAATCGCGGTAGTGGAAATGACCTACCGCGATTCCTATGGTAAAAAGCAAACCGTAGCGATTCGTTTTTGCCGGGAACGCGAACGCGCGGCGGAGCGATAATTGCCGCGATTTTGCTATGCAGTGCATAGCATAGCAAAATCGCGGCCACGAACGTCTGGGAATCGCCGGTAATTGCGATTCAGCAATCGCTAGCGTTCAGCGTGAACGCTAGCGATTGCTAGTGGAAAAGGGCCCTGAATGATTCTCCATATCTGTGACTAGCAACAGTGGTATAGGAATAGGGGTTGCAGAGGCTGCAACAGCAACTGGTCCACTGCTTCTGAGGGCACATGTATCACCCCATTACTTGTTTTATAGTGGTAATGATTTACCACTATGTTTTGATTTGCATAGTGGTAATCATTAAACATGGCCCCCGGATTTTGGCCCAGGGATCTCTCGCTGCAGCTGTTCTAGGAGTGCAGATTCTTGAAGGATATAAACTCTGCTTTGGGGTTAGTGTAAAATGTAATCTTGGACTTATGGCTCTGAACTGACTAGCATTTACATAATGACACAGCCCCAATAGACAGACCACTCAACCTTATGTATGGCTATGGCAACCACTCCTCTTAAGGTAGCCATACATCTGGCGATTCTGACGCAATCGACAAAGCGATCGACTTTATTAAGGAATCGACTTCAGTGTGGTTGACCGAAAGTCGATCAACTAGTGACCCAAACACTACAAGCGATATCCTATGCGATTCACCTTCACTAATAAATCTGACTGATGTTGTGTCTCTATGCTCTGAATGCATAAATCGATTCAGAGTCGATTGAATGACTTGTGATGAACAGTAACCGATTCCTGTGTGATCAACCAATATCTTGCATCCTGCTCAATCGACTAAGCTGGTAAATTCGACATAAAATTTTCTTTTCATTAATTGGGCATACTCTAACACACCCGATTCTCTCCTGATTTTCTCTATTAGATAAAATGATTGAATCGAATGGTCGACTGTACAACAAAATCGCTAGATATATGGCTACCTTTATTGTGTATGTGTGGATTGTGAACCTGCTCACTTGCTCACTGACTATAGTATCTTAGCATGCTCTGAATTTATTTTATCCCCCCTTCTCCTTTTTTCACCACCTCATGGCAAAATCAAATTACTGGACGGTTAAAGAGGCACCGTAGTGAGAAATAGTGGAATGGGAGGGAAATGTGGGAGGAAACCAAGAGTCAATATAGTATAGTAAATTTCTTACACAGGGATTACCAGTAAGACAACATGCATAATTGTATGCACATTTGAGTACCACAGCAATGGCACAACAGTAAGTTGATGAGGAGAACAAACCCAAACCCAATAGGCTTAATAGTTAAAAAGTCACTCTCTGCATTTATAGACCAACCAACAAAGGTATACTGTATATATCAAGGTGGTATGATTATGTATGTGGTTCAGAGGCACCAAAGTCAAATAAAATTATTAAAAACAGTTTGAAAATATAGGAGATAAAGGTAAACTTATCTATCAGGAGAAAAAAAAAACTGGTGAGGTTAAGAACCGTAATTTTATTGAACCAAATGAGAGCATTCTGGTAGGTCAGGTATTATTTGTACTGGCTTCCAAAGACTGAGTATACAAACATTCCGAAAAACTATTCCTGATAGGACTAAAGATGTCGGAATGTAAATCAGTGTGAGGATAGGTTTTACAATGGGCACACACTGATCATTTATCAATCATTTATGAATTAATATTGTAAAAAAATAAGCAATTTTATTCATTACATTATTTTCACTACAGTTCCTCTTTACAGATGTGACATTAGGTACTGTTTTTGTGTTTTTTGTGTGTCTGGCAGCATAACTGTCCCTGAACGAGGAAGCGGAGTACAATTCGAGAAATGGGGACAATGATTAATCTACAACATGGGACATTTTCTAAAACTCTACTCTAATATTCAAAATTTAGGAGGTAATTTCCCATAAAACACATGTTGCAAGTTACCATTAATATAACATGTTTCTTCAACCTTTAGCTCTCCAATAAGTAAATAAAATGTTTATAGTCAGAAGAACATGCAACTGATTAAACATCAAAGATGTGTATACAACAAAATAAAACCATTGTATACATTGACGATCAAACACCATCTGAAAAATGCATTGTTTATATGAAACTATTTAATAATCTGATTTCTGTTTGATTGTAGAAGCCAACATGGTTAATACCGGAGAGATAAATGGTTCCAGCAACCTCATGGATTTCCTTGATGAGCCAATTCCAGATGTTGGGACATATGAGGATTTCCACACGATCGACTGGTTAAGGGAGAAGTCCAGGGATACGGACAGGCATAGAAAAGTAAGAGCACGTTAACCTGCTTTTCATAGCTGATCCGACTTATAGTACAGTAAAAATAATGCTCCAACTAAGCCAATGCAATGCAATACAACCTTATGGCAGGGTAGGAGGACTACAGCAATAGCTAGGCAAGCACTACAGAACTGTGAAAATACTTCTGTACCTTTAAAGGGATACTGTAGGGGGGTCGGGGAAAAATGAGTTGAACTTACCCGGGGCTTCTAATGGTCCCCCGCAGACATCCTGTGTTGGTGCAGCCACTCACCGATGCTCCGGCCCCGCCTCCAGTTCACTTGTGGAATTTCTGACTTTAAAGTCAGAAAACCACTGTGCCTGCGTTGCCGTGTCCTCGATCCCGCTGATGTCACCAAGAGCGCACAACGCAGGCCCAGTATGGTCTGTGTCTGCGCAGTACACTCCTGGTGACATCAGCGGGAGTGAGGACATGGCAACGCAGGCGCAGTGGTTTTCTGACTTTAAAGTCAGAAATTCCAGAAGTGAACTGGAGGCGGGGCCGGAGCATCGGTGAGTGGCTGCGCCAACACAGGATGTCTGCGGGGGACCATTAGAAGCCCCGGGTAAGTTCAACTCATTTTCCCCCGACCCCCCTACAGTATCCCTTTAAAGTAAAGGCAATACATCCATCAAAGCAGTGGATGAGAAGTGACGTATTGCAAGAAGGCTTATGTTTTATGCAAGTGGTATGTTGACTCTTCTGAAACAAAAAAGTATAGAAAAGAGGAAATAAAAAACACTTTTTTTTATTGGGTACCAAAATAGTTTCTTGATTAGTGATGGTCATATCTAGGAGAACTCATGGATATGCATGTGATTTGTTTGGTCAGCTGATTTGCCAAGCTCTGATTTGCTGTGATCACATGCTGCTTTAGCACATGATAATGACTAGAAAATCAGAGACTTACCTATCTATCACCTGACCAAATAGATCACATGCTTCTCAATTAGTTCTCTTAGATATCACCATCAGTAGTCTTGATATTAGTGCAGTGGCTGGATAGTCTATTGGTTAAGGTACGCAGAACACCTGGCTTCACATCCTGAAAGGGGACAGTATCTGTTAAATAAGGAGTACTTGGGCAACACTCTGGGTGGCCTAATGAGCATGTCCATAGGCCTCGTTCACACTAGCAATGCAGATAGCTATGTGATCAGAACACATATGCAACTGTGAACAGTGAATGGGTCAGAATTGCATTTTGGCAAAAATACATGCAACAGCCTGATATCGCATCGCACAGCTGCACAGAGCCCGAAGTGTGAACATCAGACAGTGCAGTCTATGCACTTCTGTTGTTCTTTAGGTGTCGCACACCATACGCATTGCGTAAATACGCTCAGCAACACATATAGAGTGAAAGAGGCCTTAGAGGCTACAACTCGCAAGCACTTTGAATCTGTGAGGAGAAAAGTCCTATACACATGTTAGCATTATTATTATTATTAATGGATATCAGTCTTCAAAGGAGATGGAACAGAAAAGCATGGCCCCATAGGTAACCAATCATATTTCATGCTTCAGTTACACATTAGCTCTCTGAAAGTACATTTCAAACCAGGAACAAAATTGGAAAAATATTTAAAGGAATCCAATAGTCTTTCTCACATACATTTAGGATGGTAAATACATGGCACAAAGCCACAGCCACATTCCCTATGAGAGGTTTACAAAATAAATTCAAAACTCTACAGACCACAAACAGGGCCGCCATCATAAATTTTGGGGCCCCTCACACATCATCAGGGCTTGACCCCCCCCCTCCCTGGGCCCACCCACTGGTTACTGTGCCCGCCCACTACCGCGAAGTGCGCTGCTGCGAAAAATGTGCATGGCTCCGACACTGAAGAAAGCGACATGCACAGCGTGATGCGGCAAAAAGTGGGACCAAATACTAGCACATTACAGGTAGTCCCCGGTTAACAAATGAAATAGGGACTTGTAGTTCTGTTCTTATCCTTTATCCGTTCTCTTTTGTCCCCCTCTGTCTCACCTCAGTTTGTGCCTCTTTTGTGTCCCTCTGTGTGACCTCATGTTCCCATCTCATCTCTTTTCTCCCTGTGCCTCTTTTATCCACCTCTCTTCCTCCTTTGCCTCTTTTATCCCCCTATGTTACCTCTGGTCCCCTTCTGTTTGAGCTCATCCCCCTGCCCTAGCCAGGTATAGGTGCCCCCAGTATATGTATCCAGGCATAGGTGCCCCCAGTATAGGTAGCCAGGTATAGGTTCCCCCAGTATAGGTAGCCAGCTATAGGTGGTGCCTCAGTATAGGTAGCCCAGTGTAGATGCCCCCAGTGTAGGTAGCCTGGTTTAGCTGGTGCCCCAGTATAGGCCAGCAAGATACAGGTGCCCCCAGTATAGGTATTCAACTATAGGTGGTGCCCCAGTATAGGTATCCTGGTATAGTTGCCCCCAGTATAGGTAGCCTGGTATGGGTGGTGCACCGGTATAGGTTAGCCAGGTACAGGTGCCCCAAAAATAGGTAGCAAGCTATAGGTGCCCCAGTATAGGTAGCCAGGTATAGGTGGTGCCCCAGTATAGGTAGCTAGGTACAGGTGGTGCCCTCAGTATAGGTAGTCAGGTATTGGTGGTGCCTCAGTATAGGTAGCTAGCTACCTATACTAGGTATAGGTGGTTCCAGCCCTAGTATAGGTAGCCAGGTATAGGTGGTGCCCCAGTATAGGTAGCCTGTAGCCAGATATAGGTGTCGCCCCAGTATAGAAATTCCGCTGTAGCGGGCTCACTCATCTGCTCCCCACGTTCAAGCGCTGATGTTACTCTTCTCTAAGTACTGGAACGCTGTGTGCTGGTGAGCTAGCCACAGGCCCGCAGCCAGCACATGTGGCCCCTACAGCACTTTGAGGGGCCCAGGGCCCCCAAAAGCCCTGGGCTCCTCACTGCAGTGTCAGTTGTCCCACACTGATGGCTGCCCTGACCACAAATAAGAAAACAAATAGCAGGCAAATACTTTTTATCAACTGTTTTATTTTTTAGTTCATGTTCAACAAAGGTTTTGTTTTAAAAAGTATAAAAATCAGGCTTCCAGGATACCTTAATACAACACTGTGTTACCCCCCTGGACAAATTCAGTTAAATGGTACAGATATAGTGAGTGGTATTTTTTTATGGTCACACATCTGATGGGCATAGGAAGTCTGTCTCCTGATTTTTCACCTGAATTTTTTTGTCTTGGTTCCAACTGCTCTTTCTACAGTTTGATTTGCAAATTAAACCAGATAGATGTATGACTGGTTGTTATGGGAAACACCCCTTTTTTTTCTTAAGAAGAGCTATATTAGACCTATTGAAATCTAGTGCCCATTGCCCAGTTACCTTTATCAAATGACCAGAGATACTGCCAGTTGATCAGTGAGAACAACTCAGTGAGGAAGCCTGAGTGAAGATTTTGAATGTTGAAAAGGCTGTAGAATCTAGTGTAGACTTGTCACCTTAGCTGGGCACAGCATGTAATAACTAGTCACAGCAACCACTCAACTTTAGGTTCGCCCATATAACATTACCCTCAGCCTTATAATCAACTGCTCAAGTGTGACCCTTCTTTATATAAATACTACTTCTTTATATAAATGCAATAACTGTACCGGTGCAAGTTTTACACTGGGCCCCCCAAGCACCTTGGCACAACAAAACCTGCCAAGGTCAGTCACAGTGTCAGAGGTGCAAGCAGGGGATGGGAAACAGTTTTTTAATAATTACTACTATTCAAAGCATCTATAGAAGTGATTATTACCACCACAGGACCAATAAACAGCTAATACTTTGGTTGAGGAAGGGCCTCATGGGGACCCGAAGTGGCTGCTACCTCTGCAACCCCTATTGCTACGCCACTGATACCATGAAAAAAGACAGGTCTGACCTTGCTGAAGAATATAGAACATCTTTAAATGAATGTTTTCTGGTCCATAGCAGCAGTAAATTTGAATTTTGACATGAGTTGGAAGAATACAATTTACAGCATTAACACATTTTATGCATTCTATTTGTCCAAGTAAGTTTACAATCATAATGGATAAGAATTGGTAGTTGCTTAAAAGAACATCTTACATATAAGAAACGACAGGCACTTGGCTGTATACTAGATCCTTACTATTTTGCTCACACCGATTTGTCTGATGAAGCAGGATTGTGCCTGTGAAACGTGTTGCAATTTGGAGTACCTATAAAATGCTATTTTTTGTATGAAATAACAGAATTTAGTATGTTTGGTCTACTAGGGAGGTAAGTCCAACACTACCTCCTCTTTTAAACGGTTTTGACACTGTTTTATCCTATTTTGGTGCCTCTGTTCAAGCTCTGAAAATCACTGAAGATGTGAGGATGGGTTGACATTTTCATTAATTATTATTATTAATATTATTATCATCACTCCAGATCACAAGCAAAAGCAAGGAGTCTGTGTGGGAGTTCATCAAAGGACTTCTAGATGCGTGGTCAGGATGGGTTGTCATGCTTCTAATTGGACTCTTAGCAGGTAAGACTGGGGTAGATCTTTTATGCTATTGCATTTTACTACTTGCAATCAAGGTAGCGAGCCAATGTAAGTTGCATAAAGTTAAAATGTTTGGGCACAGACAGGGGTGTAATTACAAATCAATTTTGATGGGGCCCCAAGGTTTACACCCTTTCCCTTGCCTACCCTGATGACCCTCACCCTGTGGGACCATCTCACAAGGGTCATAAAACAAGTGTGGACATCATAATCTTCATACCCATAACAAGTGTAGAGACAAAAAATCCTGATCTGGAGGATGGATCCATTCATCAGAGAGAGTGAATTAGTAGTTGGGGCCCCTTACAGCTCTGGGCCCCCCTGTGGTCACATGGGGCCGCTCCCCTGTAGTTACCCCCCCCCCTCCCCCGGGCACAGAGACGGAACTAAAGACGGGACCCTGGTCTCTCGCCACTTGCTTAACTAACTTCAGCTAAGGTATAAATGCATCTGAAATACAAACCTCTGATCTTAGAATTCCATTTCTCATAGTTTCTTGGAAGTGGAGGAGAGCTGGCAATACAACGAAATAAAAATGCTGATCTTTACAATAGAGCTATCTGGGTATCCTGTACTACTCGGATGGCAAGCCCTATCTCATACAGCCATATTATGCCATGCCTTGCACAGATGGGGAGCAATCAGGCACAATACAGCTGTAGTTACTGCATATTGGGTTAATGTGACTATGTAAAATTAGTAGGCTATAGGTACACATTCTAGATATGTGTCTGGCTTTTAGGGGCATAAAGATGATTTGCATATTCAATAGTGATGTATTTAGGGCCGGTTCTAGACTTTTTGCTGCCTGAAGCAAACTTGTGAGGTTGTGCCCCACCCACCAAATTGGATTGATCGAACAGCACCCAAAAATTTGCACCGCATTTGCAGTGAGCACCCCAAAAAACACTCAGTATAGGAATGTGCCCCCAGTACAGGTAGCTAGGTACAGTTGCCCCCAGTATATGTTAGACATGAACAGTTGCCCCCAGTATAGGTTGGCCAGGCACTCTCTTTACTTCCTTCAGGCATCAGCAGCACCCTTACCCTCAATAAGTTATACCTGGTGCAGCTTTACTCCCCCCCCCCCCCCCCCCCAACTAAAAGGGGCACTATGGTAAAAAAAATGTAAAATTTAAAGTATGTGCAAACATATACAAATAAGAAGTTACATTTTTCCAGAGTAAAATGAGCCATAAATTACTTTTCTCCTATGTTGCTGTCGCTTACAGTAGGTAGTAGAAATCTGACAGAAGTGACAGGTTTTGGACTAGTCCATCTCTTCATAGGGGATTCTCAGCAAGGATTTTATTCTTTATAAAGATATTCTCTAAAAAGGATTTAAACAATGATGCTGGCCAGCTTCCCTGCTCGCTACACAGTTTTTTGGCAGTTGGACAGAGCAACTGCCATTCACTAAGTGCTTTTGAAAATAAATCCCTTAGAATCTCCCCATGAAGAGATGGACTAGTGCAAATCCTGTCACTTCTGTCAGATTTCTACTTCCTACTGTAACAGCAACATAGGTGAAAAGTAATTTATGGCTCCTTTTACTCTGGAAAAAATGTACTTCTTATTTGTATATGTTTGTACATATTTCAAATTTTTCGCCATAGTGCCCATTTAATTATGCTCAGTCATAATGTGCACCTTATAACAAGTACTGCCAGTGGCATAACTAAGGATCTTGGGGCCCCAGTGCAAGTTTTAAATGGAGCTCCAAGAACTTGGAACCTCAAAACTTACCAAACCACCTGCAGTGTCAGACAGGTGTAATCAGAGTAAAGAAACAGTTTGTTAATGATGACTACTATTCAATGCAAATATAGAGGTGATTGTTACCAGCATAGCAGCAATGCAAACTAATACGATGGAAGATGAAGGGCCCCTAGTGGGCCCACAGCCCCGGTGCAGTTGGAACCTCTGCATCCCCTATTGCTATGCCACTGAGTACCGCTATGATATCCTCTTAGGCAGGGGACACACTTGACTGTTTCTGTGTGCGTTTTCTGCACAGAAAAACTGAGAACTCCTGTTAACCTCTGCGCGACCGCCTAATGCCGCAGAGAGGCTTCATTGTTCCTCCACCATGTCATATTGCATCATCTCGCGAGGAATGAGATTAGACGGGAGCTCGAACAAGCCTAAGCTCCCATCTGTAAACACAGTGAGGCACAGTGATCAGCCTGCCAGCAGCCGATCAGAGCTGGCAGGCGGTGTTCTTTATTTACATGGGAATATATATTTATATAGAGCTGACATCTAATGCAGTGCTGCACAGAGGATTGTTTTGTCCCTTAACTGTCCTTCTGTTGGGCTCATAATCTAATCCCTACCATAGGCTGATGTCTTTGTATGTATAGTGTAGTGTTTTTATTATAGTGTAGGGCCAATTTAGGGGGGGGGGTGGGAGGAAGGGGAAGGGAGTAGAGATGTCGGTGAACGGTTCCCGAACCGTTCGCCGGCGAACCCCTCACCCTGTACTACTTCCGGGTCGCTATGTCCCGTAGTAGTACAGCTGCGCTGGGCCGGCGGTGCACATCCTTGATCGCACGTCGGTTGCCGGGCACTTTCTGCGCATGTGCGTGACTTCATGAGTGATGTCACGCTCATGCACAGAGAGTGTCCAGTAACAGGTGCGCGATCAAAGACGCGCACTGCCGGCCTAGCGCAGCCGTACTACTACGGGTCATAGCGACCCGGAAGTAGTGCGGCCATATAGAGATTCACGGGCGAACTGTACGCTCACATCTCTAGAAGGGAGTGGGGGGATAAAAAAATGGTAAAATTTTGGCCTTTTTTAATCAATTAAAAAAAACCTACAAATCGCAGCAAAAATCAGAGACCACCAAAAGAAAGCTTTGTGAGAGAAAATGGAGGTACAATTGATTTGGGTGCTAGGTTGTATGACCGAACAATAAACCATTAACCACTTGAGGACTGCAGTGTTAACCCCCCCTAGTGACCAGAACATTTATGACTAAAATGGCCACTGCAGCTTTAAGGCCAAGCTGCAGGGCCGAACAACTCAGCACACGAATGATCCTCACCCCCTTTTCTCCCCACCAACAGAGCTCTATGTTGGTGGGGTCTAATCGTCCCCCAGGTGTTTGGGGGTTTTTTTGTCAATATTTATTTTATTAAATTTTTAATAAAATTTACTATTTTTTTTTTATTTATCTTAGATCCCTCCCTCCCTCCCTCCCCTGGCCAGCCAATCACTGCGATCGGCTGTGTTAGGCTTCAGCCTATCACAGCGGATTGCTTCCCTGTGTCCCAGGGGGACAGCCGTGTCACACGGATGTCCCCAGTACAGCGCTACTGCAGATCGCTCGGGGACTGACGGTGGGACGGAGCTCCGCCCCCCATACAGGAGATGCATGCACATCCTGCGCGCGATCTCCCTTTAGCCCCATAGAAGACCGCTCATGCCAATGGGCGTGGAGCGGTTCTGGGGCTGCCGCACTGCTCATGCCAATTGGCGTGGAGCAGTCAGCAACAGGTTAAAGTTGTGAAGTGCTAAATTGTAAAAAGTGGCCTGGTCACTGTGGTCCTCAAGAGGTTAACCAATGGGCTAGTTCACACTTAATGCGTTTTTCATACGCAGAAAATAAATGACATCCTGCAGGATAATCCTGTGCATTTTATCAGTTTTCTCCATCAATTATGCTAGCTGCTGTGAAATGGTTGCGTTTTTCTGCATACAAACACACATGGTGTGCAGAAAACTAATTACCTATAACAAGCACAGGCATAATATTTCCTGTTAGAATTTCCACCATTCTCCCACCTTATCTCTAAAAGTGCCATTTCTCCTCCCTAACCCCCCCCCCCCCCCACACACACACCACCACCACCACCACCCCCACCCCCACCCCCTTGCTTGATCCAGAGCAGCAAAAGCTGCAGGTATAGCTTAGCTTTATGCTCGGTATATTACTCCATGGTGGCCCAGTTCTCAAGCCCATCCTTAGAGCAGATCATGTGACCAGTCCATGTGATGTCACATGTCTTGTGCCAGGGATGTGGACATGGTGGTGGAGAACAGTGGACCATAAAGAGGCTACTGTGGATTAGCTGGGACAGCAATGTGTGCCTCCAATCCCAATGGTTCCCTGCTTAGTCTGTTTATGCCTAGAAATGGAGCACATCACTCTAATTCTGTACATGCCGACCTCTCTGAATTATTTACAGAAAAATAATATTTATAAAAATGTAGTGGGTACTCTATAAGAGAGGATACCCTCGCTAATCCCTGAACTAGTATGGTACAGATCTTAGTAAGCATTCTAGTACACTTTGTATTTGATGTACTGTCTACAATTACAGTTCATGGCAGAAATACAGAGAACCCAGCAAGCTCATGGTGAACCAGAAACTCATTAGAGTGTGTAAGGGACTACAATGGACCAAAAAGCCCTCTTACTAAAATGCTATGGAAAACAAAAGTTTGCTTTCTTAAAGCAGAAAGTATTTGCAATAATTCAGGTTGGAGTGAGCTCCGAGTACCTAGGGCATGTGACACCCAGTGCTGGGAATTAAAAGACATCTCCCACTCCAAAAAAGGAGAGGAGCGAGTGCGGCATACTAAGCGTACCACAGCGGGTAATGCCAGGTAAAGGAACCCCCAGTATAGGTAATTTACTTGCCCCATTATAGGTAGCATAGTTGCCCCATTATATGTAATAAAGTTGCCCCCAGTATAGTTAGCTAGTATAGTTGCCCCCAGTATAGACTGTATAGTTTCCCCCAGTATAGGTAGCTAGTATAGTTGCCCCAGTATAGGTAGCTAGTATAGTTGCCTGTAGTATAGTTGCCTCAGTGTAGCTAGGATAGTTGCCCCCAGTATAGGTAGTATAGTTGCCTCAGTATAGCTAGTATAGTTGCTGTAGTGTAGGTAGTATAGTTGCTCCAGTAGCTAGTACAGTTGCCCCAGTATAGCTAGTATAGTTTCCCCCAGTGAAGGTAGTATAGTTGCGCCCAGAGTAGGTAGCATAGTTGCCCCTAGTGTAGGTAGTATATATGCAAATCACCCATTGTTGTCCCTGTAAGCTAAACACACCTCTAGATCCGCTAGGATGCAATGATGTGTCAGCGGCAGATATTTACATTTTCAGAGTAACCATCTTGAGTAGAAATTAATTTGTTTTGTTTGAATACATAAATAAAAATATTCCTTTATATTGTGATACTGTATATGACATGTCTGAAATCAAAACATTTGCTTTGAGGTTTGTTACCTGACCACAGCTACATAACAGATAGAAAATCTGTGCAGCATTTTCAAGAGAGATCAAAATGTTGACACTAACAATAACTACCACTAGATGTCAGTGTTTTCCTTTTAAATTATAAACTGTCACACACCTCAGTGTTCTATAAAATGTATACAACTGTTAAATCGTGCTTTAATTTAAAACATATACCTAATAAAGATTCAAGAGCCCACCGCAGGACCAAAATATATAGTTTATGGCACCAGAGCTGGACAGTTTGAAGTATGAGTTTGAGGACCTAGTGAATCTGATACTTTCCAGGTGATACTTGTTTGTCCAAGCTTTAAACAGAAAGTCAGTCTGTTTTTCTATGCCATACATGCTGTAGGACACAATGATAATCAGGGTGCCTGCACAGTTATTTGACAATTTAGCACCATTCATAATCATTTATTTATCATTCTAAAACATAGAATAGAACTCTTTACGTTTTACGGGAAATGACAGATGTGCCATGAAAAATGTGTCTATATCAGCTCCATGAAGCTTACCCTTTACTGATACTGAAGGATGCTTCATTATTAGGCCCATGGTTGAGAGATCCAGAAAATGGGATCTAAAGTGTACCTTGTATGGGACCCATAACGTTTTTATGTATGCCGATTGCAGCACCAGTTTTTTAGCTGAACATCTAACCACTCTTTTAGGTTTGGTTGCTTTGCTTCATTCCAGGGACGGATCAAGACCAAGTTACGCCTGGGGCAAGGTCAGGTTTTGGCGCCTAAAGGTCAGGTTTTGGCGCCTAAACTGCCATTCATTTTGCCGCCTTTTTAAGAATTCAACAAACTGCGCCTGGGGCAAGATACCCGCTTGCCCCCCCTAGATCCGTCCCTGATTCATTCATAGGTGTTTTCACATTTTCCAGAACTAAGCAATTAAATATATGAACCATTTAATCCCTTTCTTCATTTCATCTGAACCAACCCCAGACTGTAAGTAAATAGTAATAGCACAATCTTCTAAATTAAGACACATGTTTAAGAACCAAACATGATCAGTGTGTGTGACATCATTAGAGGTACACATCTGGGCCTTATGCCCACAATCCCTAGCAGAGAGATCCTCCTGTGCGACTAAATAGTCTGACTTGGGTATCACCAATGTGCAGTTCGTCACACAGGAGGCAGCACAGGACATGAGCTTTCCTGAGGCAAGGTGATTGAGGAGTGATATATGCTGCTGCATCACACAAGATGTCCTGTGCGCAGGAAGTTGGAAGATGCAAACAAGGTAGAAGGGTAAGTGGTGTGTTCTTCCACTTACAGGTATCACAACACTGTCCACCAGTGATATGGGGGTTACCCTTTTCCAAATTAGGTACTGGGGCACATTGTCTAATTGTGTTCTGGCAGGACACAGGGCCTGATGCATACAGTGCTGGTAAACTTCCCATGCAGGAATATTCTGACTGGTTATGTTGTTTAAAGAGAAACTCCTACCAAGAATTAAACTTTATCCCAATCAGTAGCTGATACCCCCTTTTACATGAGAAATCTATTCCTTTTCACAAACAGACCATCAGGGGGCGCTGTATGACTGATATTGTGGTGAAACCCCTCCCACAAGAAACTCTGAGGACCGTGGTACTCCTGGCAGTTTCCTGTCTGTGAACCTTGTTACAATGTGGGAAATAGCTGTTTACAGCTGTTTCAAACTGCCTAAAAAGTATGCAGCACCTACATCACCTGCCAAAAGTAAAAATGTCACCATGTAATAAATGTCAGAATATAAATCAGTGATTTAAAAGATTTTACAATGGGCAAACACTGACTAAATCATTTATACATAATTATTGTAAACATGAAGCACTTTTTTTATTACATTATTTTTACTGGAGTTCCTCTTTAAGGGGACATACACATTTATTTACAAACACATTGTACTAATGAGAATTGTCTCTGCAGTTTCCATCATAATGGTGATGGCATAGCGTGCAACAAAAATGCATGAATCTGAAAAGTGGATTGGAACGCATGCTGTCTGAAGTAATAAATATACATATACAAAATTACTTTGAATAGCATTTATATTTAAAATGTAGTTCATTTGCATAACATTTAAAATGTTATGTATGCTCGATTGTAAACTGATTCATCTGAGAGTAAAAATGGTGGACTGGAAAAAGAGGAGAACTTTACTTGCCTACCACTGCCCCTTCTGATGCTGGTCTCCCCATCTGAGCTACCACCACTTTCTAACATATCCTGTTAAATATAGTGCTCCCTCCACTCATGCTAGTTCCACACTTCCTGCTACCTTCTGTAATTTACCACAGTGCAAAGTGCTGCACTTTAGCATCTTCCTCCCAATGATAGTCCCCCTCCCTGTTGCAGAGTACTGTGTTGTGGGGAATGTGCTGGAGGAGACATTCAATATCTACTACTCATGGTTCCTTAACTCTTTGCCTGCCATTACCCATGTGTCCTCTGGTTTTACAATTATGGAGACGAGAACTGCTGGTAGCCTTGTGAATAAGACAAATGGGGGAGATGGATTGCTGTTGCACTCTGCACTGTAGTTTATTATGAAGGGGAAGGTAGAACCATATTGGCTTTACAGGCATAGCAGGACATTTCGATGTGCACTCTGCGTTGACCGCCCCACAATTTTACATGAAGTAATTTTTTAGCCACAACAATATCGGTTTATATTTTCCAGACCCAGGCCTCAAGCATCTTCACTGCCCAGACCTCAGGCCTCCTCCACCCTCTCCTCACAGCTGCCAACAGCCTTCCAAACACAGCAATATGAAAAAAGCAAGGGTTCCTGCTAAGCTGCTCCTGTAATGTACAAATGTATACAGATTGGGAGCAGACTTTGCAAATGTATATTAACTCACTCCAAATCACTACACAAGGTCCCATTAAAAATTATAAAACCACTATGATGATCCATTGCTTTAAAAACAAATACATTAGAGGCACAAACTCCCTTTCCACCCACTAAGTTTGGGCACTGCACTGGATCACAGATGTCTGTTTTTATATCTCTCTGTTTGCTTTCTCAGGTGTCCGGCTGATGGGAAAATGCTATGCCAATAGGGTATTGTTAAATCAAGTATGGCAATTCCAATATTAGACTTTCTGCTAAAAGGAACCCGAGGTATGAGACCTAGGGAAGCTGCCACATTTATTTCCTTTTAAACAATACCAGTTGCATGCCTCTCCTGTTGATCTTTCTGGTCAGTAGGGTCTAAATCACATACCTGAAACAAGCATGGAGCTAATCTTGTCATAGACATCTGATTTGCATGCTTATTCAGAGTCTATGGCTTAAAGTATTAGAGGCAGAGGATCAGCAGGCAATGTGTATTGTTTACGATTCTATTTACGATCCGATTAAATCCGACATGTCCGATCGGGATTCGATTCAATTTAATTCGATTTGCCATTGTTTTGCAATGGCAAATCAAATTGAATCGAATCAGGATTGGACATGTTGGATTTAATTGAATCATAAATAGAATCGTAATCGAATCGTACAAAGAATCGTATCGTGTAGACTGGGCTTAAAAGGAAATAAATATGTCAGCCTCCATATGTCTCTCATCTCGGGTTCCCTTTAATAGGGAACCTTAACTGAGAGGGATATGGATGTTTCCTTATAAACAATACCAGTTGCTTGGCTGTCCTGCTGATCTCTTTGGCTGCTGAAGTGGCCGATTCACACACCTGCAACAAGCATGCAGCTAATCCAGTCTGACTTCAGTCAGAGCACCTGATCTGCATACTTGTTGAGGGGCTGTGGCTAAAAGTATTAGAGACACAGGATCAGCAGGAGAGTCAGGCAACTGGTATTATTTTAAAAGGAAAATTCCATATCTTTCTCAGTTTAGGTTCCCTTTAACTAACTTCAGCTAAGGTATAAATGCATCTGAAATAAAAACCTCTGATCTTAGAATTCCATTTCTCATAGTTTCTTGGAAGTGGGGGAGAGCTGGCAATACAACTACGGTAAATAAAAATGCTGGTCTTTACAATATCCTAGAGCTATCTGGGTATCCTGTACTACTCGGATGGCAAGGCCTAGCTTCCCTTTAAGGGAACTTCAAATAATTTGATAATAACACGGTCAGCACGTATAAGAACTTTACATAATAATTACCTTATATTGACAAGACAGTGTCATAAACTATATGTATACACTTTAAATATAATTCCTTCTGTCATCAGGTACCTTAGCAGGTGTTAGTGACTTAGCTGTGGATTGGATGACAGATCTGAAAGAAGGAATATGTCTCAAGGACTTCTGGTACAGTCATGAACAGTGCTGTTGGACTTCAAATGAGGCCACCTTTGAGGACCGAGACAAATGCCCTCAATGGCAGAAATGGTCTGAATTGATGATTAATCAGTCAGAGGTAAAGAATGTTACTTGCAGTTTATCTATCAAGCATAAAAGTCCAGATTCACCAGCAAAGAGGCTGATTTGTTAAGACTGGTCCCCAAGAGGCAGGTGAAATCTGATTGGCTTGTGTGAACACCTGCACCTTGTTTGCTACAGTTTGCCTTTACACCTCTCCCAATAAATCAGTTTAATTGCTTTCACTTGCATCTGTTCCAAACTGATTTTTTTGGTTTATCAACATTATTTATTTGTTTGTTCCATTGTTGTGAAAGGAATATTTCAACTGACTGCTGTATATACAGTTTTATTCACCACATCATCCTTATAATACTGATGAAAGGAATGGAAAAATTATCTTAACAGCAATGTGAGGTGAAGATGGTTTATAAAATTTTATAAAATGTCCTGCGATGTCAGATCACAGCATGAAAAAAATCAAGATGAGACTGGAAAAAATGAGAATCAGATTTAGTGAACACAAAATACTTTTCAGTTCTTTTTTTCTTCAAAATCAGTCATATCATGATAGAAATATGAGAACTGCCTTTGCGTGTTATTTTTTAGACTTGTACACACTAGATTAAACTTGGCTTAGGCGGCCGCTAAAGACTGCTTTGGCGAGAAACTAGTGTATGTAAGATAGCCCTGATACATCAGCAAGAAAGCTAGCATGCCTGAGCACATTCCAATGCCATTATTCTCTATCTCGCTCCACCACACATCATCCCTCTGCTCCCCTCGCTAGATTTTGCCTCACTAGCTTTTAGGCTAGCAATGTGTCTGTACAGTTTTTTTGGCACAAACTGTCTCCTGAAGGATCATGTGAGAGGGACGCAAACGACATAATTGCTAGCTTCCTGTTAAAAGTCTGATTTTACTGCTTGTTTATTCCCCATTTCATTTTTTGCGACTTATTACGCCAGGTTAAATGTGCAAACCAGGTATTCTAGATCCACCCTGACTCCATTGGCTGCATGTGTGCTCCAGCTGCAGGGCTCAGAAACCACTGAGGTCAAAACACGACAACTGATATTTTTTAAAAGGAGATACTAATGGCAGCCTGCATTTGCCTCTCACCTTAGATTGCCCTCATCAAGAATATAATAATTCAAATCCAGAACTCCTCATCTGCATGTTTGTGCCCAGTTCTTAAAAAACAAAAAACAAAAAACACCTTAGCATTAACGACTATGCTTTAACACCATTTATAATCAACATACAGTGCCGCTCCTCGGGTGAACTGATTACTAGTTCATCTGCATCTCCAGCTTGCTGGAGTGCTGATCCCTGTGTTCTATAGAGATATCTCCCTCTACCAGCTTCTCTGGGGGAGTTGATATCTCTATCTGTATTACTGTTGCACCAAACACCTATCTTAACATCTGGTTCTCCTGTGTCTCGCTATACTCGCATTATTGGTGATTCTGCAGATCACCACATAATCAGGTATAGTATCTGTATTATTGGTGATACTGCAGATCACCAATAATCAGAAAATCTGTTCTTGCTGACACCAATCGTTACATGTACAAAGTCCACAAGAAAAATGATTGGAAATCAGATTGGACCTGTCAGAAATTATTGATTCGAGCCAAAACCTGACTGGAAATTGTATGGTGTGTATCAGGCATAAGAGACCATACGCATTTTAGCCACTCAGTAACATCTGCATAATGAATTAGCTGGTTTGTTGACTGGAGTAAGTGTACCTCCTTTATAACTGTTTGGGTATTTCCTTCAATTTGTTAGCACTGAAGAAAAAAACATTTGGAAAGTACGATAAACTAGCAGTGTGTAGAAATAATGGGGAAATTGGATTGAGTGGACTGTGCCACTTATACTAGACTCATACTAGGTAGACAGTGTAAATCCTCTGTCTCCCACTACAGTGCACAATCAGTTCTGTTCCCTGGAAAAGGGGCACATGCAGATTCTTACTGACAATCTTTATAGGTGTACGTATAGGAAAGTCCTAATCAAGTCCCTTTGAGAATAATAGGACTTGGATATCAGTCATCAAGTGTTAAGCAAGCTGACACTCTCTTCTGCTCACAAAGCAGAGCACTTAAAATGGTGACATTTATTTGTAATTATCCATATTTTTCTAATGATACAATAATTTGTATTTGTTTAATCCTTTTGTACAGTTACAAAATAAAGTGCAAATGCTAAAACTATGAAATGATTAAGTAATGATGGGACACTATGCTGCAAACGTCTATGTACAGTGTCAGTTTCATTATTTTTTCCACTTAAAAGAGGAACCGGACAACATAAGGTAGAAAGTAATACATTATTCAGGGTTTCCAGTTGTATGCTATTTATCCTGCTCTCAGCATCAGGAACACATACACACACACACACACACACACACACGTATGTAACTCTGCCTTCTCGGCAGTGACACTTAGCCTAAGCTAATGATGTCATGAAGTCTTCTTCTGCTAGTGTACTATGGGACACCAGGTAAATAAATATTTAGTTATATTCAGTAAAGTTCCTCTTTAATAGTAAATATATGTAATACATCTGTGTACATAAAAAGTATACTTTCAAAATATGAGATCTAGTACCAGAGTGCAGTTCAGTATTCAAAGCAAACATCTCTATAGTTCACACAGTATGCTAAGATAATTGAAGTGGGAGAAACAAGGATTCATAATGGATTAAAAAGTCAATCACAAAACTCTATCTCCATTCCTCCTGGGCTCTCATTATAGTTTAGCCTTTCTTCCCACCATACAGGGGCACAAGAGTATCAATGAAATATCTTGTAAAAATGTTTTTGGTATTGAGATTTCTTCATCTGACCTTCTTTGGAGAATACAGAGAATTATAGCTGGAGACCAACAAAATAAAACTAACCTCAAACAAAACTAAGGACAAAATACACCATTCTTACCTTGTTGTAACAGGAAATTCTAATTATGACAGTTTGATATTGTAGTATGATAAGTCTCAGGGCCACAAACAGAGAAAAAGCCACAGCTTTACCTGTTTATATGTGCAGGAATAGTAGTCTAAGGATGATGCTTGGATGTGCTACAGATGTACTCTCTGCACTGTGCAGCAAATGAATCATGCCTGAGGACAGAAATCCAGCAACCCTCTGGTGCTGGCCAGCATACTCTTGTCATGGTTGCAAATAAGTTAAATTTAAACTTCCTGACATTTTTACAGAATCATAGTGGGCTGAAAATTGATCTGGAAGTCTAATTTTCAGTATATTAGATCCCAGAATTGCTTTAGAGGTACTGATATGTGTTATATTAACTGGAAAGTGGAGTTACACGGTTTAAAAAAAAATCCATCATCATATCCCCCCTAAGGGTCAGTTCAAAAAAAATGTGAAGAACTTGAATAAACATATTCCCTGTGCACCAACTCATAGTTGTTTTTAATTGCACACGGGCACTCAAATAGCTCCATATTTCTAATGCAGTCATACTCCGCACATTAATTATTTTACCTCCATCCCTTGCCTAGAGATAATTTAACAAACATTTGAAAAAGCAATTCAACAGTAATTTAGAGGATGTGTGTACTTACAGCGTTACAAAAAATCCCATTTACAGAAGTTCAAGGCAGTCAAGCTAATCCGTAATTTACATCTAACATTTTGGAGGACTCAACTGAAAAGTTTGTAATTTTGCAACTAGCACTAGGAAGAGTCTGAGGCATAAATCATATTTTAAACCAGTATAGCTGTGCTCATCCCACAGAGATCTTATATAGGGGATAGAAAGGTGCTAAGAAGGTGTGTCGAAATCTAATGCAAATCAGTGTTATTCCTAAGGGTGTATACAAACAGTCAATTTGATTGGCCAATTTTACCTCTTCCATGTGGTATGAGAGCATACCTACACAACAGTATTCAAAATCTGTTGATCCTCATACTACATGGAGGTGGTAAAATTGTTCAGTGATTGGCCAATCAAAATTGGTTGTGTGTATGTACCCTTAGACTCAAAACCATGCAGTAGCCTATACCACAGACCAATAAAAAAATCTGCAAAACATGCAAATGATGTTTCCTTGCTGTGGTGCTTTACTGAGGCAAATTTCAAATCCAGCCAGGAGACTGCTGCCTTCCAAAATGGGGCACTTCAATTATATATGTGTTATAATGAAAAATATCTTTTAAAGCAACTCTGAGGAGGTACAAATGTAACAGAGTTGCTACACTTTCTTTATGAATTGAACTCTATAAAGTGAAGACGTGAAAGACACTCAGGATTCCAAGACATAAGCAAGTATGGCCAATTTCCTTTGCTTGAAGGAGTTTGGTTGACTTTATTCTCATCTGTCTCAGTGTACAATTGGTTGCAGTCTTTTTTTCAGCATTCTTGACAGTTTCAATCTCACCATTACATTTTTCATTTTTACTTTTATGTCAACCATAACAGTTCCTACTTTAGTATCAGAGCCTATATTATTTTCACTTATTTGTGTTTTTGTTCTTGTCCTTGGTTAGGTGTGTAGGAACAATGCAGCCATTTCCTGAAAATGCCATTTTGTTAGTATATCTGACAATAGGGCTAATTTGTTCTCTTTGCCTACAGGGCGCCAGTGCTTATATTTTGAATTACTTCCTATACATGTTGTGGGCTTTGCTGTTTGCCTTCCTGGCTGTCACTTTGGTGCGGGTGTTTGCTCCTTATGCTTGTGGATCAGGAATTCCTGAGGTGAGAACTTGGTATCTGATGATGATTGCTGACATTTTATTATATTCTTCTTGCTTTATTTCTCTTCTTCTACCTTACCTACACTAATGCCATCTGTTTTGACAACTGAAATTTCTCAAGGAAACTCTCTGAATATTAATCTCTATTACATTCTTCAAAAAGACTTGTATACCTTTATTTTAGAAACTCATAAGTCTTTTTGTGCAGTCATTTTTGAAAGCAACCTATTAATAGTGAAGAGTAAAATAGAATTCAAGATTAATGTTGTTTCATAAAAAATTTGCAGGTGGTCAAGATAAGGTTTGCCAAAAACGAACTTCCAAATAATATTACAAACCAAAATATAATAGTGACCAAAGGTTCAGGTTAAAGATTACCTGACTTTTACTTGAAAGAGGAATCCAACATTCTTGTGGGAAATGTAAAAGGCTCCTGTCACAGAATGACCGGGAACAAGTACTTACAATACATCAATAAACTAAACAGAAGCCTTTATTAATCCCTTTATTATGCTTTTCCAGAACAGATGATTGAACCAAACACAGTTCCTCCCCTAAAGGTTGTTCCTCTGGATTATTCAGTTTTCTCTACTCAACAACCTCTTTTAAAATTACAGTGCAAAGGATCACTTCTGTGTGGAAGGGACAGCATTTTGTTTAAGCACAGCCACATTTAATCTGTGGCTAGGTAATGCATCAACAGGGGTTCCATTGAACATATATATGAGTGCATAGTAAAAACCTAATAGTTAGGTTTTCGATGAGACAGGTGAGTTTACACTCACTTTCACACACGGCTAAGGGGAGTCGGTAGTTTCTGATGCAAATATATGGATGATGTTAATCTTTTTTTTTACTCAATACATTTGAAAGCTAACTTTTGGTGATGTCATTACTGTCCACATAACAAAGGAAGTTTTCTGAAACATTTGGATAAAAAAATATGGGCCTATAAGCAGGAGATTTTTTTTTAATCTACTCATACAGATAAGTAACCACTTCCACAGCTGGTAAGGAGTACACTCCTCTTTCCTTCAGTACGGAAAGTTTTCAGTTGACTGTAGTGGCTGATCACTTTCCAGAAAAAAATAGCCCTTGTCCTAAAAAATACATATACCGTATATAAATGCAATATACTGTAGGTTAAGATGCTTTTATAATAAAATATAATTCAACTTTAAGATATGTAGCATCATGCCACTTAACTTCTCACCAAAATATCATTATATATATTAGATTACAAGCAAGTGTTAAACTTTATCGATCATGAAAGGTTTAGTCTAATTTATATGTCACTGTGAAACATTCTGATGTTGATAGAAACTCTCCTAAGTGAATTTTTATGGATTTTGTTTGTCTTTTAGATAAAAACCATCCTGAGTGGCTTTATAATTAGGGGGTACTTAGGAAAGTGGACGCTCTTGATAAAAACAGTAACATTAGTTCTTGTTGTGTCCTCTGGCCTGAGTCTTGGAAAAGAAGGACCGTCAGTTCATGTAGCCTGTTGTTGTGGCAACTTATTCAGCAGCCTGTTTTCTAAGTACAGTAAAAATGAAGGAAAAAGAAGAGAAGTAAGTGAAATTCTGACTCTAAAGTGGTGAATTTATCATCTTATAATATGAAGCTGCTGCTGTGACTTGGTAATGTGTTTGTGTCTCAGGTGCTCTCTGCCGCAGCTGCAGTAGGTGTCTCTGTTGCTTTTGGAGCTCCAATTGGCGGTGTTCTTTTCAGCCTGGAAGAGGTACCGTGTTTCTCTAAAAACTGTTATTGTTCTGTCATTTGAAACTGCTGCTGTTGACGTCAGTGAAACTTACAAATCTGTTGTGTCTTTGCTTGGTTAAATGATAGAACTGTTTCATGATCATTTCAATATGCAATAACATCTACAGGGCGCATTTGTCACAGAACACTTACAAAAACCGATACAGAAAAACATATTTTAGGAGGATTTTTCTAATCAAGCCATAAGTTCATATGGTTGAAGGACAAAAGCTATAAAAGTAGGTATGGGGCTCTTTTTTACAAAGTAAAATTGATTTTTCTTATGAGAAATGTTGCTTGCTTTTAGAGTGGATATATAGGTAAAGATTCAAGACTTTTTTCAGTTAAGTATTTTTGTATCAGTAGTTTAAACATTCAATTGTATAATTAGTTCATCAAGTTCCTTAAAGTTACCTTTAAAAGATGGGTTACATGAGAGTTTCTGAAGACAAAATGCTTGTGCCTACTCCATCTTGTAATTTTATTCCCGTCCTGAAGTGGCAAGAAACAAAGCATGTAACTTGTAGCCAAACATGTCCCTAAATATAGGTAGCCAAAGATATCCCTCCCCTCCCCAAGTATAGATAGTCCCCCAATGTAGGTAGTAAACATGTGTCCCCCAGTATAGGTAGCCATCCACCCAGAATCAGCAAAAGGTGTCCCCCAGTATAGGTAGTACCCCCCCCCCCCAGTAGGTAGCCTAGCCAAAGGTTTTACCCCAGTATTGGTAGTCACTCACATAGGTAGCCAATGGTATCCCTCAATATAGTTAGTGCACCCCATAGGCAGCCAAAGGCATCCCCTATATAGGTAGTTCAGCCAATAAGCTTCCGCCAGCGCACTTCTCTGCATGGAGCCAGGCAGACAGCACTGGAGGGAGGCCCTGGGAGAGGGAGGGAGGAGTAAAGTCAGACCCCCTTCTGGAGAACAGCTGACTAACAGTCCCGGGGGCAGCTGCCTGAGGTATGCAGAGGGGTGAAGGCATAGTGGCGTCATGCCCATGGCAGAAGCCATGCCTGCACCCTTATCGGTACGCTGCTGGCCCAAAGTCCTACTTTTTGGACATTTATGCCACTCAATTCCACCATTACATTTCTGTTTTATAGACTCAACGTTTTATTACTATTTTATAGACTTTGCTAATTCATAAAGATGTGTGCGACATTATGAAGTCAGAAAGTCAGAGTACTGTAGTTCTACAAATATATTTTAAGAATCATAAGAAGCCAGTGTGATGCTCTGTGGGGACTGTCCCCAAAGTGTATGCCTCAAATAGGATTGGGGTCTTAGCATGGAAATAGTGTATTCATTAAAGTAACCGTATCAGTGTGACATACAATTGTCATAGAAAATTCAACATTTATTTTACTAATATCCTGTTATGCATGCCATCCATGACAAAATGCACTATATTCCGTAATTCCGTAAAACTATCGAATATCCATCCTAATATCAATAAATAAACACTATAACTATGCATTCCAGACTGCTGTAGTAACATAGCATCAGTTGAAGCAGCCTGATGTACATTTTACAACAAATGTTTGCTTCTTAAAAGCACAATGGGCTTGATTCACAAAGCGGTGCTAACCCAGTTAGCACTCCTAAAAGACTTTGGGCGTGATAACTAGGGTGCTAACTGGGTTAGCACAGTTTTGCAAATCTGATCACGCGCAAAGTCCGCACAGCACGGTGCGTGTGAAATGTCGCATCGCGGTGCGCCTACAAGGTCGCATGGGCTGCGAATTTAACGTCGCATGGGTGCAACGTTAAAGTCGCACCCATGCGACCTTATAGGCACACCGCGATGTGACATTTCACACGCACCGTGCTGTGTGCGCGCAAAGTTTTGCGCGCGGGACGTTTTGCTGTGCTGGGGCTTTGCGCACCATCTCTACTTATCACACCCAAACTGACTTTAGGCGTGATAAGGGGCTTTTCACAAGCGCGCTAACATTTTGCAACGCTTTATGAATCAAGCCCCATGTGTTTAGTAACATGTGCAGAGTTGATGACAACAGATTCACATATACAAAGTCTTTTACATCTGTGGCTTACTCAAATGTAAGCTCATAGCCACAGCTGGGAAAGCATCTACTGTATCCCAATAATAAATGGCCAGGTACATGAGGTCGCGAATAGGATATGGTCAATAGGATGCAATTTTTTTCGAGTTGATGCAGCATTATGCAAATTTTGTATGCAAATGTATGCAGCTTAAACATTAACCAATCAAATCCTGCTGAGGTAAAATTTGATTGGTAGGCTAGTGCAGTGCCATTAATAGCCCTAAAAATGTAGAGTGCCAGATATGTGTGAGGCTAAAGGATAGAGGAGCATGGGTTTGAATAAAATACACGTGTAAAAGACACTGGACATTTGAGATTATTGGCATCCACCTTAATGGCATATGTTAATAAATATATACTGGCCTTTAAAGAAGTGACCACTCATGATGGAAAATGTACATTAGCTACTCTGACTTACAATACATTACTGCAGCAGCCTTTGTTGAGAATTTATAGGTGTCATACAGTGATATAATTATGACATACACTAGTTAAATGAAATATGGTTATCACGGATAGCAGGGGCATAACAATAGACCCTGCAAGTGAAGCAGCCACAGGGGGCCCAGTCCTGAGAGACAGACAACTAAGGGCACAGAGAAAAAACACTTTCTGCTCTCTGCACAGTTGTTATAATTACTGCATCTGCTCAGCCACTGATTACAAATCTTTGTTTACAAAATGTTGTATGATTGGTTGACAGTCCCTATTCAGTGTGCAGCAGGGTCTTGTGTACAACATCCAGCCCCTAACCTTTCTACCCTCTCCATGTGCTGTGTACTGATGCTGAAGAAGTCTGCAGAGCCAGTTTTGCTCCATCAGAGATGGACAGAGTGAGCATAATAAGCTGAGGCTGGGAACCCACCCGTCTGTCAGTTTTTGCTGTATGCGTTCTTTGCACACCATGTGTCTGTATGTGTGAAGACATGCATGTTTTAGCACAGAAGCAAATGTAATTGATAAAGAAAGTGTATGCAGTACTTCACTGCTGTCTTTTTTATCCCACCTCTTGTTCCCCAGCCCCCCCCCCCCCTTCCCCATTCCTTTAGATTGTAAGCTTTAGAGAAAGTAGTCGGCACCATCCAATATAAATGCTCTTTTATTCTTCGATTTCCATATCAGCCATAATTGCAACGTTTCAGAGTAACAACAACTCCTTTATCAAGCTAAGCTGAATGTCAAATACATCACAATACAAAATCATTATCCTTTTATACCCAACATGGAGGGCTACTAGCCAATAGCGCTGCTTTACAGCTCTCAACCTATCACTGCAGCCCGTGCTCAAGCCGGACCTGATGGGGAACTGCGCTGCTATGTGCCCATTGGTCGCTGTCAGTGGGCTCCCGCTTACTCCTATTTCAAATTTCAAACCCACCGGTCGGCATGATGCGTCCAAACGGCCGCTTACGCCATGCGTCTAACCGCCGGACCGCCCACTGCGGACCTGACGGGAGACTGCGCGGCGTGACGCGTGCGAAGGCCGCGTCAAAAGCGTCCAAAAGTACGCGTAGCTAACGCGCACAAAATGCGCGTCAAACGCGGCCAAACGCACGCGTACCTGGCCATCTATGGCAGGAGAGGCTGGCATACAGCCACCTCCGCTGCACATGATGATGTAGACAAAGTTTGTGACGCAAGGTGTCGATCCCCTTGGATACATACTTAGCAATGTAACAAATGTCAAACAAATAAAAAGGGGAAAGGGGAAGAAAAGAGGAAGAAAAAAGACATACATTAATATACAGTCTCCACATACATAATAGAGATGCATGTGCATGCGGGGACACACAAAACTCTGCGTCCCCACACACACACCAATCCAACCACAGTACAGATGGCCGTGGGCCACCAAGGGACACCGGTCGACTTTCGCGACTGTACAACTGTAAGGATAAAATATGTTTAGCTCCTAGCATAATCTACTACAGTCTAAATAAAGGGCGCAGTTCCCCATCAGGTCCGGCTTGAGCACGGGCTGCAGTGATAGGTTGAGAGCTGTAAAGCAGCGCTATTGGCTAGTAGCCCTCCATGTTGGGTATAAAAGGATAATGATTTTGTATTGTGATGTATTTGACATTCAGCTTAGCTTGATAAAGGAGTTGTTGTTACTCTGAAACGTTGCAATTATAGCTGATATGGAAATCGAAGAATAAAAGAGCATTTATATTGGATGGTGCCGACTACTTTCTCTATTGCTGGATATTTGACCTAGGAGTGCTGCCAGGTCCTAGTCACGGCACATCATTCGTCGATTGGAGGAGTGGTGCTTCACTACCTACTCATACTTGAATCTTCAGCACATTGTGAGTGCACACTCGTCATGGAGAACATGGTGGACGCTGAGATGGAGGCTCTTGTCCTTTCCTATACTCCTGAAGTAGCTACAAGGATTATATCACAAATATCCACAGAGGTCACATATTTGAACATGGCGGATGAAAAAGCTTTACGCAAACAAATTACAAAGATATCTAAAACACACACTGCTTTTGAACTGCACGCTAAAACCCTTGCGGAATATTATAGAACCAAACGCATCCCGAGAGGCATGAGATCCAATGTGGCGCCGATCATGTTCCCCACGGATCTGGAGTTCTGCCAAAAATGGTGTCGCATTTGGAACAAGGCATCGTTTGACTCTATGCTGCTTACAATTGAGAGATTACAACAAGAATTGCCAAAACTGGACACACAATGCCGATCACTTAGGAATGAACTGCGTGAGATGATCTCGAATGAGGAGTATAATAAATTTGATATGGAACTGGCCATTATCCTAGAAATACATCAAAAACATATTGAATCTGTCAAACGTGAGAAATACCAACGTGATGTACAAGACTACAGCTCCGGCTATGTGTATCAGTGGCAGAGACCAGTCCGCAGTGGGAGACCGATACGTAGGCCGCGATTGGGCCCGGGCCCTAGAGGACAATCTCGTGCAGGAGCACAACAAGAATCTTCCGATTTTTTGACCAGTTCCTCACAGGAGGGACAGTCGGATCACCCGTCAAGCGCAGGAGAAGGCGCAGGGGTGGAAAGAGGTGGAGGAAACATCAGGGAGCGACTAAGATCGCGGCAGAACAAACCATATCAGAGAACAACATAGTCATTAACATCTCTTCTACTGTCCTGACTCCTCCACAGTGGTCGGCCCTAAATCATGGCCTGTCTTTCGCTCCGGTGCATACTCCTGATGCACTGGAGATGGACGTTGATCTGCAAAGATTTTACAGGAATATTGAGCTGAAATATTTTTTCTCCACCCCTAGAGATTTTCCGGCCTCAACGATACAGCTAACTGGTGAGGATGATAGGTTGTTACTCAGTGAAGCGGGTCTCCGCACGAAAAGTAATTTTCAACCACCATCATGCCAGGTTATTGATTTGTTTGTCAAGAAAGTACAAAATGAAGTAGATGCCCTGATGAGGGGTAATACATGGGACTATAAGATCAAAAATAACATCTCACGTGAGGAAAATATGGCCATTAGAGAACTGGCAGAAAATTCAGCTATAACGATAAAACCGGCCGATAAAGGCGGAGCCATTGTAGTCATGGACACTGAGACGTATCGTGGAGAAATATTAAGGCAGTTGGCAGATAATAACACCTATCAAGCCCTGTCAAGAGATCCCTTGAGGGAGATACAAAGTAAAATCTTGTTGATAGTGACCCAGGCCCTGTCCCAGGAGATCATTGATGATAAATTGGCGAATTATCTGATACAATCTGATCCCATTACACCAGTGATGTATATATGTCCAAAAATTCATAAGAGACTTGAAAATCCCCTCGGCAGGCCAATAGTAGCCGGGGTGGATTCAGTTTTCGCCCCCAATGCCAAATATCTGGATAAGATCCTCAGACATTATGTGATATCACAGAAGTCGTATTTGCGGGATACTCCAATGTTTCTTGAAATGTTACGTAATATGCAGCCCATTGAGGGCGAGGTTTTGTTGGTAACCATGGACGTGGAGAGCCTCTACACCTCCATCCCACATGATGGGGGTGTGGAGGCGGTCCGACATATGTTGGAGGTGGCATCTGACTATACTCAGGCACAGATTACATTTGTCTGTGCACTTTTGGAGATTGTACTTACATGCAATTATTTTCTGTTTGAGGATACGTTTTATATGCAGCTTAGGGGCACAGCTATGGGGTCGAATGTGGCCCCATCCTACGCAAATATCTATATGGGCATGTATGAAGAAATGTACGTGTACACTAACAGGTTGTTTCAACAACATGCCGTACAGTGGTTTAGATATATCGATGATATTTTGTCCGTGTGGGTGGGGCCACATTCGACCCTTGAGACTTTTATATCAGAATTGGCGGGACAGTGCCAGGAGATTAAACTTACGTTGCACAGTTCGAGGGAACACATCAGTTTTCTCGATACTGAGGTAAAGAGACAGGGTGAACGCTTGGTGACCGACCTCTTTGTTAAGCCCACGGATGTGAACTCCCTACTCCATTATGGGAGTTTCCATCCGGGGGCTACGAAGAGGTCGGTGCCAATTAGCCAATTCCAGCGGGTTCGTACCATTGTGGGGGATCAGGCAGTGCAGAGCAGTAGACTAGATGAGATGCAGGCGAAATTTAGACAGCGGGGATATCCAGCGGAGGTGGTTCAGGCGGAATGTAATCGGCCGCTAGGTGACACCGGTCGACAGAGAAGAAAACGATGGCAACAGGATAGATTACCAGTTGTGTCCACATATAGTACAGTCAGTGAACAAGTTAACAAAATTATTAGGAGACACTGGCATTTGTTGGCAGATAGTTTTCCTCAGGTCCAACATTTTGTTAATCCTCCTATTTTCTCATATCGTCGGGCCCCAAATCTAAGGGATAGGTTAGTACATGCTGATAAAGGAGGTGCTGGTGGACGACCAAGACTCTCACGTAGGGGTACTTTTCCCTGTATGAACTGCGTGCATTGCAGTTCAGTTATTCGAGGAGATCAAGTTATACATCCACACAAGGGCACTAAATTTAGAATACATGGATGTCACACTTGTGACTCCGTGTTTGTAGTATATGCATTAAAATGCCCGTGTGGCTTGTTATATATAGGACAGACGACGCAAAAAATGAAGGTGCGTCTGTCTTCGCATAAACATGCCATACGTGAGGGCTTGGTCGACCAGGCAGTACCATATCACTTCTCGGTGGCTAGACATAATGTCAGCCAGCTGAGATTTATGATAATTGAACAGGTTCCGGTCCCTAGGAGAGGGGATGATCGGGTTAATCGTGGACTTAATCGTGAATTAGATCTTATTCCCTTTATTTAGACTGTAGTAGATTATGCTAGGAGCTAAACATATTTTATCCTTACAGTTGTACAGTCGCGAAAGTCGACCGGTGTCCCCTGGTGGCCCACGGCCATCTGTACTGTGGTTGGATTGGTGTGTGTGTGGGGACGCAGAGTTTTGTGTGTCCCCGCATGCACATGCATCTCTATTATGTATGTGGAGACTGTATATTAATGTATGTCTTTTTTCTTCCTCTTTTCTTCCCCTTTCCCCTTTTTATTTGTTTGACATTTGTTACATTGCTAAGTATGTATCCAAGGGGATCGACACCTTGCGTCACAAACTTTGTCTACATCATCATGTGCAGCGGAGGTGGCTGTATGCCAGCCTCTCCTGCCATAGATGGCCAGGTACGCGTGCGTTTGGCCGCGTTTGACGCGCATTTTGTGCGCGTTAGCTACGCGTACTTTTGGACGCGTTTGACGCGGCCTTCGCACGCGTCACGCCGCGCAGTCTCCCGTCAGGTCCGCAGTGGGCGGTCCGGCGGTTAGACGCGTGGCGTAAGCGGCCGTTTGGACGCATCATGCCGACCGGTGGGTTTGAAATTTGAAATAGGAGTAGGCGGGAGCCCACTGACAGCGACCAATGGGCACATAGCAGCGCAGTTCCCCATCAGGTCCGGCTTGAGCACGGGCTGCAGTGATAGGTTGAGAGCTGTAAAGCAGCGCTATTGGCTAGTAGCCCTCCATGTTGGGTATAAAAGGATAATGATTTTGTATTGTGATGTATTTGACATTCAGCTTAGCTTGATAAAGGAGTTGTTGTTACTCTGAAACGTTGCAATTATGGCTGGTATGGAAATCGAAGAATAAAAGAGCATTTATATTGGATGGTGCCGACTACTTTCTCTATTGCTGGATATTTGACCTAGGAGTGCTGCCAGGTCCTAGTCACGGCACATCATTCGTCGATTGGAGGAGTGGTGCTTCACTACCTACTCATATTTAGATTGTAAGCTTGTAAGGGCAGGGCTCTCTGCCCCTTTTGTGTCTTGGAAATCATTATATATTTTATTCATCACTAGTCTACCTAAGCCCGTTTAAAAACGGGTTCTAGGTAGAGATATAACCGCGCTACCACCGCCAGTCAGTGCGCGCACCCGGCCGCCCTGCTCCCTGGCCCTACCTCCCATCCCAACGGCTGTCTGTATTGCGCACATGCGCAGTACAAAGAAGCCACGGACGGACAGACAGGGAAAGTGGATGGTGCAGGGACAGTTAGGTTTTATTGTATAGGATGTTACTTTTATCACTGTCATTACCAATTCTTTATCTTGTATTCTGTATTTGTTATTGTTTTTTTATTTTGTCACCAATTATGTATTTTGTATATTGGTGTACACCAGTGTCTGCATTATTCTGTACCCCATGTTCTTTTCTTACTTAGTACAGCGCCACGGAATATGTTGGCACTTTATAAATCACTAATAATTATTATAATAATAATAATCTGCATGTGGAAAACACATTCAAGTGTGCACTAGCCAATTGAATAACATTGGTTCTCAGTTTACCAATGCAGAAAGTGGGGCTAGGGGGGGGGGGGGGGGGGGGGGGGGGGGGTTGGCAGGAGGGGGCCCATCCAAAGTTTTGCAGGCAGGCAGGCCCAGTGATGTCTAGTTACGACCTTGATGGATGGCATGTACAACAGGATTTTATATGTAAAATCAAAATTATGTTTCATGTGAAAACCTCTTTACTGCATGCTATACTGATCTGGTTACTTAAAAGAGAAACTCTGACCAATAATTGAACTTTATCCCAATCAGCAGCTGATACCCCCTTTTACATGAGAAATCTATTCCTTTTCACAAACAGACCATCAGGAGGCGCTGTATGACTGATATTGTGGTGAAACCCCTCCCACAATAAACTCTAAGGACTGTGGTACTCCTGGCAGTTTCCTGTCTATTAACCTTGTTGCATTGTGGGAAATAGCTGTTTACGGCTGTTTCCAACTGCCAAAAAAGCATGCAGCAGCTACATCACCCGCCAACAGTAAAAATGTCACCATGTAATAAATGTCAGAATGTAAATCAGGGCGTTATAAGATTTTACAATGGGCAAACACTGACAAAATCATTTATACATAATTATTGTAAAAATGAAGCACTTTTTTATTACATTATTTTCACTGGAGTTCCTCTTTAAAGAATGCAATTTGCCTATGAAAAGAACCCAACCCTATTCCCGGCATGATCTTTGGAACACAATGCATAACACCGGCTATTGTAATTTCATTCATACTGCAAACATCACTGATTATTTGAAAAATTTGAAAATAGCTCAAAAATGTTAAATATTCTTGAGCACGCAATGTTAACTTGTTGTCATATCATCTAATATGCTATCTCATAGTTCAAATTCTCTGTTCAAATCTTGGCGAATAGAAGAGACATTTGTCTGCCTGTGACTCCATCATAGGGAAAATAAACAGTGAGTTTCTGTCTGCATAGGATTTATTTTTCTTTAAATTTACTTAAATCTACACAACTTGCTGATGTATGTACTACTACTACTACTACTACTACTACTACTACTACTACTACTACTATCTTGGTATTAGTTAAAACATTTTTTCCACATGTAATGTTAAGCCTATTGTCAGTGTTTTGCATAATCATTACATACATATTTTAACCTTTGCATATCATATTTCTAGGTCAGCTACTACTTTCCTCTGAAGACACTGTGGCGTTCATTTTTTGCTGCCCTTGTTGCTGCTTTTACCTTACGCTCTATCAACCCATTTGGAAACAGTCGACTGGTTTTGTTCTATGTGGAATATCACACACCATGGTACATGGCTGAGCTGTTCCCTTTCATTCTTCTTGGTGTCTTTGGAGGACTTTGGGGAGCCCTTTTTATCCGTTGCAATATTGCTTGGTGCCGCAGACGAAAGACCACCATTCTTGGCAAGTATCCGGTTCTGGAAGTAATTGCTGTCACTGCAATCACAGCCATTATTGCCTACCCCAACCCGTACACTCGTCGGAGCACAGGCGAGCTAATCTCAGAGCTTTTCAATGACTGTGGAGCGCTGGAGTCCTCCCAGCTCTGTGACTATATCAATGATATTAACATGACCAGACCAGTGGATGACATTCCGGATAGACCAGCTGGTCCAGGAGTTTATACTGCAATGTGGCAGCTGGCATTGGCTCTTATTTTTAAAATCATTATCACAATATTCACATTTGGCATGAAGGTAAGTCCAGACTATAGTATTGCTACCATAATTATTTTAAGTACTCTGTGTAGGTCATCCTTAAAATCATGGTGTTTACCAGTATATGGCTATAGTGTTTTAACTTTTATTACATCCAATTTCAAAGAGGAATTAGGAAAATTATATGTAAAAACATAAGCAATGCAATGATATGTAAAAACATAAGCAATGATATATAAAAACATAAGCATTGTACAACATAAAAATAACTTATAGAATCTGTCTGGCATGCATCATGGGGAAAAGATCATTGAAGACCATACTTAAGTAGTGTTGAGCATAACATTTGCCTGATAAAAAAAATATTTGCTCCGCAGTAAACTGAAGTGGTTAGGGACAAATGAAATCCATGAACTCCTAATAATTTAACCAGTAGCTGTATACACATATCAGATGTTGGCTAATCTACTGGCAGTTCACAACTTTGATTTGCCCATGGCACTTTCAGGAAATGTAATACCGCTGTTCGGATTTTATTAATGACATTTGGTGAAAGGTTAGTTATTTAGCAGTTGTTCCACATGGATTTGCCTACAGCTAGGACTTTTGCAGTGAGTCTAGTAGTTTTTTTTTATATATATATATAGATACATGCAATGGGATTTTACATAGCTGCCATTTTACTAACCTTTTAGTAGGCCTAACTATGCCACCTGCTAGCATTTTTGTTCCAAATTCCTGCTTTTCAATATTAGATACTTCAATCCAACAAAAGTGTTAATGAACACTCATAAGAATGAAGAAATCAATCCCTATCAGGTCGTATTTTATGTTACCAGGTCATGTTACCAGGTCACATTTTATAGGAATATGCTCTGTTGCTACCTTATCACAGAAAAAAAGACACCTAAAATCTAACTTAAGAAAAACAGGAGGGATACAGCTTTTTATTAAGCTCACAAAAGCTAAATGGAACATCAGTTTGGGGTAATCCCTGTGCTTTATCACATAATGACACAACAGGAACTCTAAAGTAACTCTACAGGAAGTAATTTCAAGGTTCACATTGGGCTGATTAACTGTTTGACAGATAAGTCAGTACTGTACTGTCCATGTCTGGTTTTGTCTGATTTCAGAATTGCAGCAGCACAAGATCATATCTGTGAAAGCCCACCTGCTTGCTGCAGATAGTGCACATTTTGTTTTTCAATGACCAGGCGCATATTGTTCAGTCAATAGTTTTTGATTCTGTAAGTATTCTACTGATTTGTTGTGTATTTTTTTCTCCAAAACATTTTCTTGTTGAAGAGAGTTTACTATCCATGTTTCTTAAAGGACTACTGTAGGGGGGTATGGGGAAAAAGAGTTGAACCTACCCAGGGCTTCTAATGGTCCTCCACAGACGTCCTGTACCTGCACAGCCACTCACTGATCCTCCGGTCCCCACCGCCAGTTCACTTCTGGAATTTCCGACTTTAACCTATTTTGGTTCCTGGACGTAGTTTCTACGTCCAGGAACCATGCGCGCCACCGCGCGCCCTGTGGCCGATCGTGCATGTGCACGCGCACTCCCGGCCGCGGATTTGGTAGCCAAGGAATCAATGTATCGGGCTATGGAGCCCGATCACTGATTCCTCTCCCCCGCTGAAAAAGCGACAGCTTCTCTCGGAAGCTGAGCTTTTTCTGGCCGTCTCCTTCCCGATGCGTCACTCTAAGCGCGTGCTACGCTTAGAGTGACGTCATGTAAACAAACTCATGGCCGCCATCTTGTGGACAAAAAGTAATACTACACCTGAAAAAAAAAAAAAAAGAATTAACACACATTTACATTATAAATCTATTGTTTACCTCCCACCCTCCCAAAAGTACCCAAATAAAATGTTTAGTGTAAAAAAAAAAAAAACATTACAATAAAAAAAAAAAACATGTAAATATTTACCTAAGGGTCTAAACTTTTTAAATATCAATGTAAAGATGAAATATTTCTATATTTTTTTTTATTTTAAACTTGTAAATAGTGATAGATGCAAAATGGAAAAAATGCACCTTTATTTCCAAATAAAATATTGTCGCCATACATTGTGATAGGGACATAATTTTAACGGTGTAATAACCGGGACATATGGACAAATACAATACGCGAGTTTTAATTATGGAGGCATGTATTATTTTAAAACTATAATGGCTGAAAACTGAGAATTAATGAATTTTTCCATCTTCCTGTTAAAATGCATTTATAGTAAAGTGGCTCTTAGCAAAATGTACCCCCCAAAGAAAGCCTAATTGGTGGCGGAAAAAACAAGATATAGATCAGTGCATTGTGATAAGTAGTGATAAAGTTATAGGCTAATGAATGGGAGGTGAACATTTCTCACGTGAAAACGACGGAACCTGAATGGGTTAAAGTCGGAAAACCACTGCACCTGCGCAGCCGTGCCCTCTCTGCTGCAGATGTCACCAGGAGCTTACTGCGCAGGCCCAGTACGGTCTGCGTCTGCACAGTATGCTCCTGGTGATTTCAGCAGCAGAGATGGCACGGCTGCACAGGTGCAGTGGTTTTCCTAGTTAAAGTCGGAAATTCCAGAAGTGAACCAGCGGTGGGGACCGGAGCATCGGTGAGTGGCTGCGCGGGCACAGGACATCTGTGGGGGATCATTAGAAACCCCAGGTAATTTCAACTCTTTTTTTTCCCCCTACCCCTCTATAGAGATGGCCCGAACCTTCGATTTTCGGTTTGTGAACCGCAAACGCGAACTTCCGCAAAAGTTCGGTTCGTGCAAACGTTCGCGAACCGCAGTAGACTTCAATGGGGAGGCGAACTTTGAAAACTAGAAACACATATGCTGGCCACAAAAGTGATGGAAAAGATGTTTCAAGGGGTCTAACATCTGAGTTTTTGCATGGAGGAGTGGGATAGATGCCAAAAGTCCCGGGGAAAAATCTGGATTTGACGCAAAGCAGTGTTTTAAGGGCAGAAATCACATTGAATGCTAAATTGCAGGCCTAAAGTGCTTTAAAACATCTTGCATGTGTATACATCAATCAGGGAGTGTAATTAGAGTACTGCTTCACACTGACACACCAAACTTACTGTGTAATGCACCGCAAACAGCTGTTGGTGTAGTGAAGGCCGTGCTGGACTGGTGCGCAACATGGCGAGAGTGCAGGCCATGGCGGTTTTCAAGCCCAAATGGTCGCCGGGCTGTGGTAGCTCAATGATAGAACAACAGTGACTGTCCAGATGATCAAATTTGGTCTGTCCACAATGAAGCAACGACCTTATTATTTTGGGGGTGCGCCCCCCCCAGACACTCATATAGCCGTCGGTCATTGCTTCATTGTGATACGCAAGCCCCTTCACCGCGGCAAGGTAATAATCACATGTACATGCCTTTTGTTTTGTTGTTGCAGCTGCAGTGCAGCTAGAAAAATTAGGCAGGCACGTACACGCACCAGAAACAGTAGTATAGCGGCCGCTGCTAGCAGCGGCTTTAAAAATTCAGGAATCCACCTGGCGTCCTGGACCCTGTTGGTTGTGGCGGAGAAGGCAGTCAAGCGGCCTGCGGGCAGAGTTGCTGTGTGGGGAGCGACTTAGTCTTGGGGCAGACAGTCACATGGCGTGCAGGCAGAGATGCTGTGTGTGGGGACGAACTTATTTTTGGGTCGGGCAGTAGCCCTACGGGATCCATGCCTCATTCATTTTGATAAAGATGAGGTACTGAACACTTTTGTGACTTAGGCGACTTCTCTTCTCAGTGACAATACTTCCAACTGCGCTGCAGGTCCTTTCTGACAGGACGCTTGAGGCAGGGCAAGACAGAAGGTGGATGGCAAATTGGGACAGCTCTGGCCACAGGTCAAGCCTGCACTCCCAGTAGTCCAAGGGTTCATCGCTGCTCACAGTGTCTACAGCCACACTTAAGGCCAGGTAGTTGGCTACCTGCCGGTCCAGGCGTTGGTGGAGGGTGGATCCGGAAGGGCTAAGGCGAGGCGTTGGACTAAAGAATGTCCGCATGTCCAACATCACCCTGAGATAGCTGGAGCGTCCTGTCCTTGCCTGCGTGAACATGGGAGAAGGATTACTGGCAGTGGTACCTTTAATGCGTTGTGCTGTGACATCACCCTTAAACGCATTGTAAAGCATAGTTGCCAGCTTGTTCTGCAAGTGCTGCATCCTTTCTGCCTTCTGGTGGTTTGGAAACATCTCGCCCACTTTGTGCCTATACCGAGGGTCTAGTAGCGTGGCCACCCACTGTGTCCTTCTACTGTGGTTGTAGAGGTACTGGGTGACGGCTTTCTCCTGTACTAGCAGGCGAGAGAACATAAGGAGGGTCGAATTCCAGCGAGTTGGGCTATCTCAAATCAGGTGTCTCACCGGCAGCTTGTTCTCCACTGAATATCGGCAAAGCGTGCCATACCGCCTGAAATGCCCACACAACTTCCTGGCCTTCTTCAGGACGTCCTCTAAGTCTGGGTACTTTGACACAAATCTTTGAATGACTAGATTCAGCATGTGCCATGCAGGGTACGTGTCAGCTTTCCCAAATTCAAAGCGGAAATGAGATTGCTGCCGTTGTCACAAACCACGTTGCCGATCTCCAGCTGGTGCGGGGTCAGCCACTGATCCACCTGTTTGTTAAGAGCAGGCAGGAGAGCTGCTCCAGTGTGACTCTCCGCTTTGAGGCAAGACATGTCTAAGATGGCGTGACACTGTCGTACCTGGCATGCAGCATAGGCCCTGGGGAGCTGGGGCTGTGTAGCTGCAGAGGAGATCGCAACTCCAGTAGAGTTGAACTGCCACTCAGCCAAGGAGGAGGAGGATGACGACAGCGAAGAGGATGTAGCAGGAGGAAAGGAGGTGGCAGGAGGGCTGCCTGCAAGCCATGGAGGTGTCACAAGTTGGTCCACTGCACATCCACGTACTCCCTGCTTGCCATCGGTCGCCAGGTTGACCCAATGGGCTGTGTAAGTAATGTACCTGCCCTGACCGTGCTTGGCAGACCAGGCATCCATGGTCAGGTGGACCCTTGACCCAACGCTGTGTGCCAGAGATGACACCACTTGCCTCTCAACTTCATGGTACAGTTTAGGTATCGCCTTTTAGAGAAATAATTGCGGCCTGGTATCTTCTACTGCGGTGTCCCAATGGCCACAAATTTACAGAAGGCCTCAGAGTCCACCAGCTGGTATCAGCTGGCTAGCTAACAGTTCTGCCAAGCCAGCTGTCAGATGCCGGGCAAGGGGGTAACTGGCAGAAATTGGCTTCTTCCGCTCAAAGATTTCCTCCACAGACACCTGGCTGCTTTGGGCAGAGGAGCAGGAACCGCTCAAGGTCAGAGGCGGAGTGGAGGAGGGTGGCTGTGAAGGTGCAAGAGAGAAGGATGGTGGCTTTTCTTTTGTGTGCTGCTTTTCCTCAGGTGCTCTTCCCATTGCAGTTTGTGCCTTTTCTGCATGTGCCTTCGTAAGGCAGTTGTCCCTACGTGGGCGTTGGCCTTTCCACGGCTCAATTTTTGGAGGCAGAGAGAACAGATGGCATTGCTCTGATCTACAGCAGACACATTAAAAAATTTCCAAACCGATGAGCCCCCCTGGGGTGATGGCACTATGGTGGCATCAGCAGCTGACGTTGAAGGGCATGTTGGCTGGCTGTCCATAGGTAGCGATACATGGCGCCGGACACTGCCACCAGCTGTTTCTGATAACGAGCTCCCCCTGCTTCTTTCAGCAACTCGTCTCCTCCTACTCCTCTCTGACTCCCACTCAGAACTGTCCCCCTGTTAATCACCTCTATTGGGAACATACGTGGCATCTGTATAATCATCATCATCATAATCCTCCTGCCCAGCTTCGCTTGCCTCAGACACCTCCAAAACTGCACCAACAGCAGGTACTTCATCCTCCTCCTCCTCATGCGTTACGTCCATAGTGTCCCTAACTCAGACATATGAGGTGGTGTAACTTGCTTAGCGCCTTCATCTGGTTGTAACAATAATGGCTGTGCATCACAAGAACAGGATTAGCTCTCAAAAGAGCTGTTGAGAGGTGCTTTTTTTTTAGCAATAAGAATCAGCAAGGAGCAAGCTAAGAAGCCTACAAGGGCCTAACGAAGCTTCCCCTATAAGTCTCTGCACAGCATCTCTCCCTTCTCTAATTACTGCAGGCACACGAGTGAGTCCAATGCCTGACGCTGCATGCCTTTTATAAGAGGGGGTGGGGCTCCAGGAGGGAGTGTAGCCTGATTGGCTACAATGTGCCTGCTGACCGTGATGTAGATGGTCAAAGTTGACCCTCATGATGCACTATGGGTGCGAATCGAACTTCCGGAATAGGTTCTCCGCGAACCCCCGAAGTTCGCCAGGAACCGTTCGCCGGCAAACCGTTCTCTACCCCCCTACAGTAGTCCTTTAACTTAAAGATAAACTGTAGTCTGGTCTCCCATAATGCTCTGGTAGGAGAATCCTGCAGAGCTAAACAGCCTAGGCTGTGGCATCATTGGGAGGGTGGGGTTATATACGAATATACAGCAATGTATAAATATAGGAAATGTTTCTGATGCTGAAACCAGGCAAATTGCCATAGAAGTGGGTATTCTGGATAATTTACTTCATTCTACTACAGTATATGTCACTACAGCGCCTCTCTAAATTGATGAAACATTCAGCATACTATTTTCCTCATCTAGAATATTTAAGAATGTAGACTTGTTACAGGTGTCTCTCATGAATATTTAGCACTTGTTATAATAAGGGAGACCACCAAGAAGCTCAGCTGCAGCCAGTCACCTGAGATCACTTCTCTAAATATTTAAATACTTTAATATTAATAAAATGAAAACCTTCATGATACACGTGAGGCTTTGAAAGAGCTTCCTTGCATAAACATCCTCAGATTGTAAAGGAAGTACTGAACATAGCACTGCAGATGTCAGACTACCTGAGCTATGTGTATGGCAGTGTGTACTACCAGTGTGCACACACCAACCTTTCTGTTGTAGGATTAGAATATGTAAATGAATTCAGAAGTATCCAATAACAGAAGCTTGTTTCACATACAGGGCACCAGTGAATGGTGTGACCACAACCGTCAGTTATACAATGTAATCTGATTCGCTAGCTGTCTGACTGGCATTTTAATTTTACACACAGAAGCGCTAAAATAATACTTTCTTTAAAATACTTGAAGAGAGGGTACATTGAGCAGCTGTTCCTGCAGTTGGAACATTTTAGCATTTGGTTAAAGCAGCGACGAATCACCAGCAGACTGAAAGTCATTTGTCCTAATGAATGAAAGAATAAAGCGTGCAAGCCTTCATTAGTAATAGACAACAATACACGTGTCATAATAAACAGTTCATAATATAGGTGTCGCAATAAGCAATACTCATGTCAACAGACAATACTCACCATTAGGGATGGTCGGAAATGCCCATTTATGAATCCGTGGAAATTCCGATTTACGGTAATGCCAATTTCCGTTTTTCCAATTTTTGAGGAGTATTTTATTACCGTACTCATTTTTTGCATCAGAGAATGCATGAATTGGAAAAAATGGAAAACGGAAAAATGGAAAATCAGACTTGTAATTGGTCTAAAATTAATTCAGCATTCTCTGATTGGTCCAATGCTTCAGAGTTCTGTGGTTGGGCTAAATTTACCAAGTTTCAGTAAATCAGATTTCCCCGGAATTCCGATTTCCGTTTTTTGATCGGAAAACATTAGCTTGTTATGTTAAACAATCCACAATACATGTGTCACAATAGACAATACCAGTGTATTTATATACAATACACAATACACTTATTATAAATCGACAATATATGTGCTATAGCAGACAATAAACAATACGTGTCATAATACACAATATATGTTGAGAGGGTAAAATTGGCAAATCCTTAGCCAATCAATATCTGATGTGTGTATGCAATTTAAATCGCCACCCAAGACCTATTTAAAAGTATCTGTGCATCCCCCAGCTAATGTAAGGGTGCTTGCAATGAAGTCTCTATACATGACACATAAGGCATTCCAGGCTGTTCCAGTGTCTCCACTCTGCCCACAACACCAATCGGAAGGCAAAGGAGAGTTTAAGTATCCATGTGAACATGGAATCAGCGGCAACCAATGATTGTTCCACGATCCATCTTCACAATCACAAATAACAATGGTGCAAATAATCATTGAAACGATTGCAGTAAAATGTCCATGGTGGTCAATGGGGATCTGAATGATGATCATTTATTGATCCCACATGATGGTCATGATTGCCACTAAATATTGTTTCACTAAATTAGTTAAACAATGTTACACAATATCACACAAAATTATTGTCCATCACTGAAAAAAGTCTTCAGTCGCAAAAAACGGGTAAAATTGGGTCGTGGGTACGGACCTTTAGGCTTTGGAAAAAAAGTTTGATTTGTGGCATCAGAGTAGCAGCTATTGTGGTTGCAGTACTAAGAAGACATCTGGGGGGAAGATTGATTTAACCAGGTCAGTATGCATTTTCTTGGCTGAGTCCCAAATGTTAAAAGCTGTTGAATGAAGTAGTCCAGTAGCAGGAACAGTGGTGCTCATCAAAATTTCAGATATCCGAACTACCCAGATAATTTGAACTTTTTCCACTATCCGAACTTTGAATAGCAATTCGGATATTTTTTCAAATCCGAATAGACTATCCGAGCAAACTCGAATTTCCCATCTGAAATCCGAGCGGATAGTTAGTTCAGATATCCGAGCAGAAGCCAAAATCCTTCAATGGAAAAAATCCCCTTCGAAGAGAGTGTGAGAGAGAGAGAGAGAGACCTCCGAAAGGTTTTTTTCCCATTTAAAGAGACTTTTGGAAGCATTTTAATCAATTTTCAGGTCACTTTCTATCAGGAAATCCGAATCCAGACGGATACTGAGGTCGGATATGAGATTCGGATCCGGATTGGAAAATTTTAAACTCGGATATCTGACCCGGATCGAATATTTGGTTATCCGGGTCCGAATTAGATCCAGATAGTGAAAAGTGGTATCCGAGCAGCACTGAGCAGGAATATAGGTGGTAGCAGGGTCCCATATATATTGATATTGTCCATTTGTGTAATAGATAGCGGAGATACCGTCGCAGAGACAAGCGGCATGATGGCTATCTCCATGTATCAGCCAGCGGCCTCTGCCGCGCGGTTACATGCTGAGACTTTGCCTGATCCTTCTATTACTCACAGGTTAAGGGCTACGCGCGCGCGAGTCGAGGGACAGGACCTTTATGCATCTAGGAGGGGAGTCAGCTGACGCGCGGTCAGCTGATTCCAGCCAGCGTCTGGATTGGCTGAGTGACTGGGGCGGCGCTGTGGAGCATGGTTGGGTATATATAGGACAGGCATGTCAGTAGCTCCTCGTCTGCTGTTGCAAATGCAAGCGTGTTAGCGCTCAGACCCTAGTCAGATCCCAAAGTGTGCTAGAACCGGACGGAGCCGGGGATCCACACTTAGCCAGACTCTGTTGATAGCTTAAAGTACTAATTGCATTGTTTATTTGTTATGACTTTCTGCTTACTCTGACTATCCTCCTGTTTGTCAATTCTGTACCTCAGCCATTTGATTCACGTTGCCGACCCTGCATGTTATTGACGCTGAATCAGTCTTCCATTTCTGTACTGTACCTGTCCGCTCGTTGCCTACTCTGCCTGTCTGACTTCGCTATTATATAAGAAAAATCGGCTAGGGTTCAAGATGTATAAATCAGATAGTAGTAGTTTATTAAACAAATACACAATTGACAAAATTCCATAGCTTGATTGCATGCAAAAATCAGCTTCATAAAATGACCAGTAAAAACTTGCGGAGCGTCTAGGTACCACGATAAGATGCTCTAGCCTTGATAGCAGCCTATCTAATCTAAGCCGGCATCATACGTCCACCCATACATCTATACACTGGTGCCCATTCACTCCTAAGCATTGCTCAGCTCTTATGCAGTATGCCAGTGCTTGGAAATATACTCCCCATAGGGGGCAATGAGTCCACCTGCACAGCAGCAATGTTCAGTAGATTCAGATAAACAATAATCTCCACAGGGATAAGTAAAAGCTTCCGAATAGAAAGTCACTCTTACCACCTCTGTTGTAGCATGCTGTGTGGGTACCCACTTGTTGATAATGCTTGACAATGTCCCGTATGGTGAGAAAACGGCACAGCTCTCCAAAAGGTATTGAACGTGTGCTCAGACAATCCCCGCTCTCCTGATGTGACGGTCGGGGTTGGATATACCTTACCAGGGCAATGTCTTGATGCTACACCTGGAAGACAGTGTCGGCTATATTCCGCAACTCCAAGCCGCGGTCTGCAATGGCGGCACGCATGGAGTGGTGCGTATATGGCTCCAGAGACGGTAACATCCGCTGGCGTGGATGTGACGTGTACGTGGTACACTAGGCTCCACCCATCGACGCGTTTCCCGCCCCTCACAGGCGATTCGTCAGGATGTCTGACTTCGCTACCTGCCTAGCCTAGCCACTGGTGAGGGAAATTACTGTCTGTATCATCTACTCCAAGGCTGCAGCACTGTCTGTATCATCCACTCCTAGGCTGCAGTACTGTCTGTATCATCTACTCCTAGGCTGCAGTAATGTCTGTATCATCTACTCCTAGGCTGCAGTACTGTCTGTATTGCTTACACTTAGGCTGCAGTACCTTCTGTATCAACTACGCCTAGGCTGCAATACAGTTCGTATCACCTGTTCCACAGGGGATCATTAGTGCAGTACTAGTTGTATTACTCCTCTTTGTGCTGTGCACCAAACACTACTAGGCTGCAGTACTACCTGAATCACCTGCTCCACAGGTGATTAATTGTTCAGCTCTGGTTGTATTATCTTTTACTTGCGTTGGTGCTTCCAACACTCTTGGCTGCAGCACGGTCTGACTCACCTGCCCAATAGTGAGCACCGGCTGCAGTACTATCTGGGTCACCCGCTCCTCGGGTGAATCCGCTCATCCTTGTTACTGTTACACCAAACACTATCTCACATTGGTAGCCTTGTATCTGGCTATACTAGCATTATTGGTGATTCTGCAGATCACCACATAATCAGGTATAGCATCTGTATTATTGGTGATACTGCAGATCACCAATAATCAGAAAATCTGTTAGCTGACACCAATCGTTACAATTTGAAGTCAAGATACACGCATATTACCTTTTCTGCTGCATGCCAATGATATACCACTCTGCAAATGCTCTTTTGTGGGAACTCACTGGGAGGAGCATATATTAGCAGCTGGGGGTGTGGTGAAAGTATATCACACCTCACTGCCTGTACAGAAAGAGGACCTGGAAGAGATGCATGAGGAGTTCTGGAGTAAGACAAGCATGGTGCATTGCTGGCATGTGACAGAATAAATAGAGTATACTATGTTTTATTGCTGCTTTATGGGTGACCCTGGTGCCTAGTATTTTTCCACTGATGATGAAAAATCAGTTTTAGTGGAAAATTGCATTACAGGTTATTTGTCCCACTTACCTAGAGGTCCACTTTAATTTTTGGACTGAAAAAGGCAAGCAAATCCTCATGATAATGTAAGGCAATCCTTTTTTACTCAAGAAACAGCCTTCTTCCTATAAACAAAAATAACCACACAGTTACCATGAATAAATGCTGCATATCATTGATTTTATTGCTTCAAACCATGGCATATAATTATTTTGCATATGCTATTGCCTTCCTTTAAGACAGTGGTATACTTACTATGTTGACACTATAGCACATATTAATCTGGAACCTGTGATTTTCATTAGACCTTAAACCTGAAATGTTGGTCAGATGATGTTATTTCATTTTAGCTGATCTTATTATGCTGTAAGCAGTGTTTTTTGTTTTTTTTTTCTTTGCAGATTCCATCTGGTTTGTTCATTCCAAGCATAGCCGTTGGGGCCATAGCAGGCCGCATAGTTGGAGTTGGAGTGGAACAATTGGCCTATCACCATCATGATTGGATTATATTTAGGAACTGGTGCAGACCAGGAGCAGACTGTGTCACTCCAGGTCTCTATGCTATGGTGGGAGCCGCAGCCTGTCTAGGTGCAGTATTATGAATTGCTCTCTGTATTAGTAACATTATCTCATAGTTGTTTTAACATGGGGATGCCCATTGTGTCGATCGCAATCTTCCAGCAGATCGCAAAGGACTGCTGGATAGATAGCAGTCAGATGCTTGAAATAGTGTGCTGCATGCTGACAGTGCTGCATCGGCATCAAATTGTGCTGCTCTGCTGCCCTATGCAGAGCACTGTGCGATCAGGCATAGGTGACAAAGGGAGAGGTGCGGTGAAGGGAGAGTGTCTGTGGCCCCTCCCCTCCAGGCAGGTTACAAGCATGGATGTGGCCCTGCCCCTTCAGCAGAGCCCACAGGCTTGGCAGGGAGAGCTGTAGGATGATACAGGACATGTGCAGCCACGGGTACCAGACAAAAGCGCCCGAGGGAAAAAGGTGAAGAGCTGCTAATACTACTGCTAATGGGAGCTGCTAATACTGGAGACACATCTGTCTATTGGGAAGGGGGGCTGCCAAAAATGGAAAACATAGTCTGGCTGTTTATACTGGGGAGGGGAACTGCCAATACTGGAGGCAAAATGTGGCTGTGTATGCAGGGTAGGGGGCTGCTAATACTGGGTACACATCTGTCTATGTTGGGGACAGGGGCTGCCAATACTAGGTGCACATCTGTCTATGCTGGGAGGAGGGGGGGGGCTGCCTCTGTGTTTATATTGAAGGATACATGTGGGTTACAGTCAACAGGCTATTCTTCTGTGGGTTACTACATGGGTCATCTACTGAAAGGAAGGCTCCGATTTACTTGTGCTGGAGAGCGATGGAGACAGTGAAGACCCTTGCAGATATAGCTGACCTGGACTAAATCTATAAGCAACTGAGAACAATTTTTTGGGTAAGATTTGCAACTTTCACCTGGGTCATATCTGACCGTAGCGTAGAGAGGACTTGCTATAAGATCCAGGATTTATTTTTACAAAGTTTCACTACAGGAGTGTGCACAATACTGCAACAACACAGGTGCTAACTCACTAACTTTTTAGGAAATCTTAAGGTGGCCACTAATGATCCAATCTTTTTCATCCAATCTTACCATTTCTATGTAATATAAGGTAACTGCCTGAAGTATCTATTCAGTATATTCACTCAATTTACCTTTCTACTACATAGATTTGGTAAGATTGGATGAAAAAGATTGGATCATTAGTGGCCACCATTACAAAGATTTGATATCACTCAGGTGAGGGTTGCAAGCTTATGACACACCTGGAGCCAGATTCAGATACAGGTGTTAAAAGTGTTAAACGTCTCACTGCATGCAGATTTCCTATAGTATTACAGCAAAACAGGTATAGGTAGAGGGTAGGTTATTGATAGGCATAGATGTAGTAGTTTAGTGTGAGAATAGGATAAGATAGGCAATAGTAGAATATCAGTATCATTAATGATATTCTACTATCGGGTACATCTCATGCCCAATTCAACATGCAGCACTTTTAAATGTATCCTCCCAATCCACCCCATACCTAAAGTGTTTGATATGCAAGATTCAATAATGACTACAACCATCCCCCCCCCCCCCCCCCCCCCAAAAAAAAAAAAAAACCTATACAACCACATTTCTTGACCAAGCCAATGCTTATAACAATTTACAATAACACATTCAAAGGCATGATATCTTTGACTTACCAAGAAAGGTTGAGGCTTGTTTAGAAAAAAAAAAAAAAAAAAGATGAATGAGAGCAGACCAGATTAACATGTATAAATACATCAAAGCAGGGCAATATAACAAGTTGGCAAATGAGCCTTTAGGCCTCGTTCACATCATAGGCGCTTCCGTGCGCATTTGGAAGCACGTAAGATGTGCTGAAATGCAGGAACGGCAGAAGGGCATAGACTGCCCTTCTACCGTTCACATCTACTGTGCTGCGCAGCAGTACGATGCGCTAGGAAGCACTTGCATACTGCTGCCTGCATTTTGCCCAGGAGCGCAGAGCTGATCCCATCACTGTCAATGGATGTGATCAGCAGCGCAGTGGGCAGCGGCGCAGATGGCATGCGATCATATGCACTGCGTTCGGATCGCACAGCCATATGCGCTAGCTGGATGTGAATAAGGCCTTAATCCTTAGGTTTGAACAAATGTCAAGGGGACATGATCAATGCATAGAAGAAATAAGATTTTACCATATAGTGTACCAAACAGGGCATTATATTGATGTGAATGGGTACATTAAATGCAATTTTAAAGATCTTTAAGTATTTTTGGGGGGTGCATTACCTAATGGTCTGTACCAATCTACACCGTGTCCAGTCTATCTCTGCTGCTGCTGCTGCTGCAAACATGCATATTATTTGCTGCTAATTGTGAAAAAAATAAACATGAAAAAATGAAAAGTAAACACCAAATTGTGATTTTGTTAATACTATAATCTGTGCACCAAGTCTTAAATTACAATTTTTTTAATAGGTGGTGTCACTAGGATGACTGTTTCTTTAGTTGTCATCATGTTTGAGTTGACGGGTGGTCTGGAGTACATTGTACCGCTAATGGCAGCTGCAGTCACCAGTAAATGGGTAGCAGATGCATTTGGAAAAGAAGGAATTTATGAAGCACACATCCACTTAAATGGATACCCATTCCTAGATGTAAAGGATGAGTTCACCCACAGGACGCTAGCAACAGACGTCATGAGGCCCCGCCGTGGTGAGCCACCGCTCTCTCTTCTTACCCAGGACAATATGACAGTAGAAGATGTGGAGACTCTAATCAAGGACACCGACTATAATGGTTTCCCTGTTGTGGTATCCAAGGATTCCGAACGTCTCATTGGCTTTGCCCAAAGAAGAGAACTTATAATTGCAATAAGTAAGTTTCTGGTTTTGTCCTACGTTTCAGAATTTAGAATTTGTTTATGTCTGACGTTAGTTAACTGTCTTAAGTTTCTGAAGTATGCCAAACCCTTTTTTAAAAAGATTTTTAGGTATTTGAAATCGCTCTTGCAAGCACTTTGCTAAATCTAAAAAAAAACATAAAATACAAGCCTTAATTCACTAGGTTTATGTCAAGATATGATGTATATTTTGCCAGTTTTAATTTGGTTTCCCCAATATTAACCACTTGCCGACCGCGCACTCATAACGTGGGTCGGCAAAGTGGTAGCTGCAGGACCAGCGACGCACATCTGCATCGCCGGCTGCAGGCTAATTAATCAGGAAACAGCCCCTCGTGCGAGCGGCTGCTTCCTGTCAATTCGCGGCGGGGGGCTCCCTGAATAGCCTGCGCGCTACCGATCGCGGCTCGCAGGCTAAATGTAAACACAAGCGGAAATAATCCGCTTTGTTTACATTTGTACAACGCTGCTAACAGTAGCAGCATTGTACTAGATCAGCGATCCCCGGCCAATCAGCGGCCGGGGATCGCTGTCACATGACAGGCAGGAGCCTGTTAGAGGCTACACAGGACAGATTCGTTCCTATGCAGCCTCCGATCTCCGGGGCAGGGAGGGAGAAGAGGGAGAGGGGGAATCCTGCCGTGGAGGGGGCTTTGAGGTGCCCCCCCCCCCCCCGCCACCCACACGCATGGAGGAGCGATCAGACCCCCCCAGCACATCTTCCCCATAGTGGGGAAAAAAGGGGGGCGATCTGGTCGCTCTGCCTGTTATTTTATCTGTGCTGGGGGAGGTAGAGCCCACCCAGCACCGATCTTAGAAATCAGCGCTGGTCCTTAAGGGGGGGGTAAAGACTGAGTCCTGAAGTGGTTAAAGGATAGTTAGTATACAACATTTTTTCTTAAAATGCAGCGCTACAAATTTAAAGGGAAACTGAAGCAAGAGGTATATGGAGGCTGCCATATTTATTACCTTTTAATCAATACCAGTTGCAGTTGCCTGGCAGTCCTGCTGATCCCTTTGGCTGCAGTAGTGCCTGAATCACACACATGAAACAAGCATGTTGCTAATCTTGTCTGAAATATATGGTCTGCATGCTGTTCAGGTTACTCTACTTTAGTACAAAAATCCAGACAACACAACATTGGTTCACAAGTCACAAAACATAAAGGGTTAAAGAATAATAAAGAACTATGCAGAAGACGGTGCAAAAGGAAAAAAAAAAGTGTTTCTTCACCCATTTAATAAAAGGTTGCAACTTTAACACTTTATTATAAATAGGTAGGGGGTTTAAATTACTTATTTGCCTGGGAACTGGATATTGACATCTCAGAGTACCCTCCTTATTAAAGGTGGCTCTCAAATTCCACCATAAGTTCTGACACCCCAGAACCTACTCTCACAGCTGTGGAGGGGGGGTGGAGGGTCATTTAAACTAACTACGGAAATCGGTGGAAAATGCTGATGCATCTTGCCAGATCTAATTGGATGACGATTTTTTATTTCCAAAAGTGTGTATAGATAGCCTTAGATAATGATCATTATGCACAGGTGCAGAATCCTTCACCCAACAAACTTTGACATCACTTCTGTATGTGTGTGAAATATTCAAAACTAGTAAAGGGGTGTCCGGTATGACGCAGTCAGTGTGGAACTCTAGTGACCGGAATGAAAAAAGACAGAGAAACAGACCATGAGCACCAATTGTATAGTATTTTCACTAAAGGGTTGCTTTTAGGCAACCACTGTTTAGAGCATGTGGAGAAAATCGTCTCCACTGTGGAAAGTACATTACGGACTTGGGTCGCAATCCGAAAGGTTCGAAAAAGGTTCACTGGAACCACTGGCTAGTGAACTGTCCAATTTCTAGCGAAAAATCGTTCGGGCATTCAGAAATTCTGATCGGATTGGTTGTAAATAATCTCCATTGATGGGTACAATCGATTACAAACGATTATGAAAATAGTCGTCCGATTTGGATTTTCATAAAAATTTTGATTTTCTTGTTGGTTGTGATAGATAGGAAACAAAGATTGGTTCGTTGATGCTGTAGTGAACGATTTTTCTTCCGATGAGAATTTTCTAATTGTTTTAACGATTTTTCACTAGAAATTGGATCGTTAATGGCCACCTTAAGAGGAGGACTAGGCTATGTAAGGTGGGTGGAGGCGCCCCAGTGTAAGTGTAAACTACCAATTTGGTAGTTTGTCACAGGCGCTCCTAGAGCTGCATTCAATGGAATTATTTCCATTGACGCAAATTTTCGGTTGCAATGCGGTGCAGCTAAATTTATGGATAGCATGCTGCAGTTTTCCGCAATTCGCATCCAGGGCACATAGGGATAGTAATCTGACCGGAAGTGTCTGCGGGTGTATGCGGTGCGATGATTGCACGGCGACAATGCAGCCAGTCAGTGGAAACGGCTCTTACTTGTGCTACAGAGATTAAAGACGCTGTGCTATTAACCTGAAGTGGCCAATAATTTACTCTTTAACTTCCATATTGAGGTAAGACGGTTCCTTATTAACTACTTGAGGACCGCAGTGGTAAACCCCCCTAAAGACCAGGCCTTTTTTTGCTAATTGGCCACTGCAACTTTAAGGCCAAGCTGCAGGGCCGCATAACACTGCACATAAGTGATCCCCCCCTCCTTTTCTCCCCAACAGAGCTCTCGGTTGGTGGGGTCTGATCATCCCCCCCCCCCCCCCGTTTGTTTGTTTTTTAAATAAATATTTATGTTGTCTTTTTTTCTTTATTTTTTGCTACTTTCTTTATTTTATTTTTTTTATAATCCCTTCCCTCCCCCCAGCCGGCCAATCCTGGCGATCGGCTGTCATAGGCTTCTGCCTATGAGAGCCGATCGCTCTCTTGTCCCCCAGGGGGACAGGCGTGTCACATGGCTGTCCCCAGTACAGTGCTGCTGCTGATCGCAGCGCTGTGCTATAGGTAAAGATGGCGGTTTCGGCATCTAACAGTCTCCTGAGTGGCAATCGACTGAAGGCGGGGTGGAGCTCCGCCCCCAGAGCAGGTGATGCGCATGCGATCTCCTGCAAACTGCAGCCCCAGGACTTGACGCCAATTGGCCTCCCGGCATACAACAGCCCCCCCCCTCTCGCAACACCCGAAACACACACATATCCAAATCCCCATAGCTGTGCATGGCATGGCTATATCAATTCCGCTTTCCAGCAGCATGGCTGCCATGTTCAATTTGCAAACATACGCAGCACCCAGAGGAAATAGGGCAATTAGTAGCAAGATGCCAGTCTGAAGGAAAATAATCGTTATGTGCGTAGCATTCACCAGATAATAATTGTTATGTGCGCAGCATTCACCAGAAAATCGTTATGTGCGCAGCATTCACCAGGAAATAATCGCAATGTGGGAGCATTCACCAGAAAATAATCGCAATGTGGGGGCAGTCACCAGAAAATAATCGCAATGTGGGAGCATTCACCAGAAAATAATCGCAATGTGGGAGCATTCACCAAAAAATAAACACAATGTGGGGGCATTCACCAGAATATAAATGCAATATGAGGGCATTCACCAGAAAATAAACACAATGTGGGAGCTTTCACCAGAAAATAAACGCAATGTGGGGGCAGTCACCAGAAAATAATCGTTATGTGGGGGCAGTCACCAGAGAATAATAGTTATGTGGGGGCAGTCACCAGAAAATAATCGTTATGTGGGGAGCAGTCACCAGAAAATAATCATTAGGTGGGGAGCAGTCACCAGAAAATAAACGCTATGTGGGGAGCGGTCACCAGAAAATAAACGCTATGTGGGGAGCGGTCACCAGAAAATAAATGCTATGTGGGGAGCGGTCACCAGAAAATAAACGCTATGTGGGGAGCAGTCACCAGAAAAAAAACGCTATGTGGGGAGCGGTCACCAGAAAAAAAACGCTATGTGGGGAGCGGTCACCAGAAAAAAAACGCTATGTGGGGAGCGGTCACCAGAAAATAAACGCTATGTGGGAAGCAGCCACCAGAAAATAAATGCTATGTGGGGACAGTCACCAGAAAATAATCGTTATGTGGGGAGCAGTCACCAGAAAATAAACGCTATGTGGGGACAGTCACCAGAAAATAATCGTTATGTGGGGAGCAGTCACCAGAAAATAAACGCTATGTGGGGAGCAGTCACCAGAAAATAAACGCTATGTGGGGAGCAGTCACCAGAAAAAAAACGCTTTGTGGGGAGCAGTCACCAGAAAATAAACGCTATGTGGGGACAGTCACCAGAAAATAATTGTTATGTGGGGACAGTCACCAGAAAATAAACGCTATGTGGGGAGCAGTCACCAGAAAATAAACACGATGTGGGGAACAGTCACCATAAAAAAAACGCTATGTGGGGAGCAGTCACCAGAAAAAAACGCTATGTGGAGAGCAGTCACCAGAAAAAAACGCTATGTGGGGAGCAGTCACCAGAAAAAAAACGTGATGTGGGGAGCAGTCACCAGAAAAAAAACGCTACGTGGGGAGCAGTCACCAGAAAAAAAACGCTATGTGGGGAGCAGTCACCAGAAAAAAAAAACCCTATGTGGGGACAGTCACCAGAAAAAAAACGCTATGTGGGGAGCAGTCACCAGAGAAAAAAACGCTACATGGGGAGCAGTCACCAGAAAAAAACGGTATGTGGGGAGCAGTCACCAGAAAAAAATGCTATGTGGGGAGCAGTCACCAGAAAAAAAACGCTATGTGGGGAGCATTCACCAGAAAAAAAAACCTGTACAAGTAAAAAAAAAAAATGTACTTACCTGGCCAGCCTCCCCCGTGAGCTCCCCGACGTGCAGCCAGCCTCCCCCGTGCAGCTCCTCAGCGACGATCCTCTCCTGCAGCCAGTTTCTCCCGCGCTGACAGGCAGAGTGCAGGGCTACTGGAAGATGGCGCCCGAAGCCCTGTACTGGAGACACAAATAGTCTCTAGTGCAGGGCTTCGGCAGCCATCTTGCCGTAGCCCTGCTCTGCCTCCGGGAGCCAGTCCCCGCAGTGAGCTGCGGGGATTTCAACACCTGGGGGGTCCAGTCCCCCGGGCCCCTCCCCCGCCTCTTTAGGAGGCGGGCCCGGTTGCCACGGCGACCCCTGCGACCACGGGCCCTACGCCCATGGAGATTGGCATACTAGTTGGAAATTGCTTGTTAACCTGCTTTCCTAAAGATTATTGCAATAGTGTACATACCTTCTGGGTGCATACACACATCAATTTTGATTGCCCAATTTTACCACTTACGTGTAGTACAAGAGCTTACCTGCACAAACTGTTCATAGTGAATCTGTTAGTCCTCATACTACATGGAAATGGTAAAATTGCCCAAATCAAAATTTGATGTATGTATGAAGTAAGCCATACAGCATACAATTTTTGATACTTTTGGTGCATTTGAGAAATATAATTGATTTTTGTGACTGTTTATAACTTTCTAAATATCTGACAGATGTATCACACATTTGTGTTGGGGTGTTTACCCAATTATGATAGCATTTTTTTCAGAGTTTTTGATCATTTATGAGTTTATAAAATCAAGAAGTTGACAATCTGTCCTACGTCATTGAATTTTCCTAAAAATGTATCAGAATGTTGTGGCAATCGACAACAAAAAAAGGGAAATTTGATCACATTTCTCACTCAAAACAAAAACAAAACAAACACCTTTCCATTTTTATGTACAACCAATTTTTACAGAAATTTTTTATTGTATCATATGTGGCCACCTTTAGTGAGGGACAATAATCTGAAAGTGAGTATGAACTGACATGTGATGTGATGAGATAAACATAGTTAAAACATAGATAAAAGTACTAGTCCTACTAATAACTTATCTATTTATTTTTCCTGCATTACAAATATAAAAAACTAGAGCTGATATCTATGCAAATGAGTCAGATGAAGAGAAAATGTAATATAGCCTGCTGTCCTAAAAAGTAAATAGGGGGTAAAACCCATATCTAGCTGAGGAAACACTGCTGATAACATTTCTGTGCCAAAAAGTTGAAAAGGTCATTACTTCTATTGTGGAGCTGAATGAAGCAGATTGGTATTTATCATTCAGCCTTAAAATGCAGCCCTCAACCACTTGAGGACCGCGGTGTTAAATCCCCTAGTGACCAAGCCATTTTTTACTAATTGGGCTACTGCAGCTTCAAGGCTTAGCTGCAGGGCCCCACAACTCAGTGCACAAGTGATTCTCTCCCTCCCCCCCCTTTTCTCCCCACCAACAGAGCTTTCTGTTGGTAGGGTCTGATCGCTCCCCAATTGTTAATTTTTTTTTCATAAATATTTATTTGATTAATTTTTTATTACATTTTACAATTTTTTTAATTTATTTTATACTCCCCCCTCCGTCCCTCCCCCTGCCAGCCAATCAGCGTGGTCGGCTGTCATAGGCTTCAGCCTATGACAGCCGATCACTTTTGTGCCTGTCAGGGGGACAGCCGTGTCACACGGCTGTCCCCAGTACAGCGCTGCTGCAGATCGTAGCGTTGTACAATGTTTATAGACAGCGGTTTAGTCGTCTAACCGTCTCCGAGCAGTGATCGCCACTGGGAGACTCTTCCAAGAGGAGATGCGCGTGCATCCCCGCGCGCAATCTGCTGCTAGCCCCATAGAAAACCGTTCACGACAATCTGCGTGGAGCGGTCCTGGGGTTGCCGCCGCGTTCACGCCAGTTGGAGTGAAGCGGTCGGCGTGAAGTTAAACTGAAAATAAAAATAAGAAGCTCTGTTCTAGGTTACTAAGGTTCTATTTACCATTAGTACTACACATACAAGTAATCTCATAAGTTTATTTTCAGTTTAGGTTTGTTTGAAAACTGTAAAGCAAGGCCAGAAAAAAAGGTCATGGCTTTAACCACTGCTGATGTCCCAATTTACAGAGCACTTGTTGCAGAGAATATAGAGACAAAAATGTTCCTTGCAACAGTCACCTGACCATTTTTAACAGCAGGATAGAGCTATTACGGCTTAAAATTTAATGATAATTCTGTGTGAAAATGCCTTATTCAAAGTCAGCGCTTTAAGTATACCTTGAGACTCCATTTACACTTACGCAGTGTGGTGATCTTACAGCAGGGGAGCTTGCCACAGGATCACCGCACCACACAAATCTGTACTCATATGAACCTGTGTAAGAGTGCACCAACAGGGTCATATGCATAGGTCCGCCCCACGCTAAGTGAGGTACTCCCTGCTGAAAGGAAGTACATCACCAGGATTCCCATTGGTCTACTTCGCGCTGCGCACTGAGATTTACACTTACTGCGTCACCATAGAGTTGCATTCCTGCATAATCCGTGAGGTAGGCAAACGGTAACGCAATGTTGACTTTGAGATAGGATTGTGGCGATTTGATCACCACGTTGCATTCAAGAGAATCTGATTTTTTCCACAGGAGAGAAGGAACACAAAGAGAAACCCTCACTGTTTGTATGTAGAGATAACAGCCTGTGTAAGGCCTCTTGCACACTACATGTGATTCTGATTTTTTATGCGATCCCATTTTTGATTCTGATTGAGGCAGGGAACACACTTGACCGTTTTCGTACTGATTTTCTGCACAGTAAAACTGAGAACTCATGTTAATTAATGGGCTAGTTCACAGTTAGGGACTATTTCCACTTCATCCGGAGTCAGTTTTTCTGCACTCAGAATCCACGTGTAGTGGAAACAGGGCCTTAATGTGTTTTTTGCACGCAGAAAAAAACTGACATTCTGCACCATGATTCTGCACGTTTTGTCAGCTTTCTCTATCAATTACATTAGCTGCTATGAAAAAAACATGTGCGTTTTTCTGAATAAAAAACACTTGGGGCTTGATTCACTAAGACAAATAGCATGCCTTATCCGAGTTAACACACCTTATCAGAGATCATACATCTTATCAAAGTTAACATGCCTTATTAGAGTAGCATATCGAGGGCTACGAACCAGCAAGGGCTCAGGGCAGGGCGAGTGGAGCTCTCGTCATTGCAAATTAGCAGGCATAAGTTCGTAGCACTTGCTATGCTACTCTGATAAGGCATGTTAACTTTGACAAGGCGTGTTGTCTCCTATAAGGAGTGTTAACTCAGATAAGGTGTGTTATTTCTTATAAGGCGTGTTAACTCGGATAAGGCATGCTATTTGTCATAGTGAATCATGCCCATGGTGTGCAAAAAACGTACACAGCAAAATGCGCATAAAACTGAAAGACAAGTGTGTTTCCTGCCTAAAAAAAGTACTGCAAGCTGCTAAGTGTTTTAACTGGAATCAAGAATCGGATCATATAAAAAATTTGAATCGCATGTAGTGTGCAAGAGGCCTTAGGGCCCTTTTCCGCTAGCAATCGCAATCACAAGTCGCAAACGCCAGTGATTTTGATTTTTCATTAAATTTGTTATGTGATTGCGATTTTTCTTTTGTGTATTGCATTATCCCTCTTAAAATCGCTCCAGAAAGCGATTGTGATTTGCGTTTTACAAATCTAATCACTATAGTGGAAAATACTTCTCATGACTTCTATGATACAGTAGCAACCCTAGCGATTTAAGAACCACTAGCAATTTGCGATTTTGCAATTCAGCTTCAGCTGTGGAATAAGGCCCTGGGCTCTTAGTCTTATTTGCTAGTAATGAGCCAATGTAATTTGAGCTGACAGCTGTGTCTGATCTGTGCCAAGGTTTGTGCCATTCAGACAGGCGATATGTAAACCCTCTATGTGCTTCAGTGAAACCAGGAAGTAAGTACACTGCAGTATCTCTGAGGAGCTCTATAAGCTGTAACAAGGAAATATTTTTCTGTAAAGGTACTGATCTTTTAGAGCAGAGAAAAAAGTCTTGAGCTTAGGTTCGTATTTTGTAGTATATACAGGCGCTGATCCAAACTTTATCTCATGTGTATGTTCCACCAGCTGCTCAGGATCAACCACATCCACAATCGGTTCCAAGAAAAATGCATACAAATCCACAGCGCTTGGTACTCAAATCGGCATCTGCAGTCACCCCACAGTGCTCAAAAATATATTTCCACAGTGACCATCACCAGAAATAAATCGAGAAAGGTCACTTCTCCATCCAAGAATCACATAAACATTTATTACAAGCTGAATCTATATCACATGACTTACTTCCAGGGTCATTTTGACAGGGACCCTTAGTAGTTAAAAGTATATAGTGTAACCCAGTACACATTTAAAATCCAAAAAACGATCTCATATAAGTTGCCCAGTCTCTAGTTCCTACCGGTTTCGGCCTTGCGCCGTCATCAGGGAACACTGGAGACTGAGCTGTGGGCAAAATATATAAAGATTACCTAATCACTGTAATCACTCGATCAGGGCCATTGCAGGCAGCAGAAAGTTTTCCACTTGCCGGTAATGCGCATAGCTGATAGGCTCATTACGGTCAGGTGATTAGGTGCAAGTGGCTCTGGGATGGTGTGACATCACTACAGAGCTAGGGCCATAACGCGATTGGTCGAACTGGTCACATGAGCCAGCATGCTCGCGCCTAATTGGCTTAAGAGACGCTAAGGATGTTGGGAAGTGTAGTTTCCAGTCTCTCCATGCTCAGCAACTCAATTACATAAAAATAACACATCAGCACGGGCAGCACGGTGGTGCAGCGGCCAGGGCTCCCGCCTTGCAACGCCGGGTCCCCGGCTCGAATCCCAGCAATACTTAAATAAATAAATACATACATTAAAAGGCACATATTACTAAAAAACATATATAAATTGCGTAGTATACTGCACACCCTATAAATACACTTATAACGCTGTCTCCCATAGAGTTCCCTTGGTTGCTGTCATCTTGTAAATAAATAGATTATTGCACTCAGGAATTGTCTATATTTATATACTTATTTACAAGTTGACAGCAACCAAGGGAACTCTATAGGAGACAGCGTTATAAGTGTATTTATAGGGTGTGCAGTATACTACGCAATTTATATATGTTTTTTAGTAAGATGTGCCTTTTAATGTATGTATTTATTTATTTAAGTATTGCTGGGATTACGAGCCGGGGACCCGGCGTTGCAAGGCGGGAGCGCTGGCCGCTGCACCACCGTGCTGCCCGTGCTGATGTGTTATTTTTATGTAATTGAGTTGCTGAGCATGGAGAGACTGGAAACTACACTTCCCAACATCCTTAGCGTCTCTTTCAGCCAATTAGGCGCGAGCATGCTGGCTCATGTGACCAGTTCGACCAATCGCGTTATGACCCTAGCTCTGTAGTGATGTCACACCATCCCAGAGCCACTTGCACCTAACCACCTGACCGTAATGAGCCTATCAGCTATGCGCATTACCGGCAAGTGGAAAACTTTCTGCTGAGAGCCTGCAATGGCCCCGATCGAGTGATTACAAGGTAATCTTTATATATTTTGCCCACAGCTCAGTCTCTAGTGTTCCCTGATGACGGCGCAAGGCCGAAACCGATAGGAACTGGAGACTGGGCAACTTATATGAGATCGTTTTTTGGATTTTAAATGTGTACTGGGTTACACTATATGCTTTTAACTACTAAGGGTCCCTGTCAAAAGGACCCTGGAAGTAAGTCATTGTATATGTGATATAGATTCAGCTTCTAATAAATGTTTATGTGATTCTTGGATGGAGAAGTGACCTTTCTCGATTTATTTCTGGTGATGGTCACTGTGGAAATATATTTTTGAGCACTGTGGGGTGACTGCAGATGCCGAGTACCAAGCGCTGTGGATTTGTATGCATTGAGCTTAAGTTCGCTTTAAAAGGACTCTATAACAAAAATAAGTGCCCCTGGGGGATACTTACCTCGAGAGGGGGAAGCATCTGGATCCTATCGAGGCTTCCCCTGTCCACCTCCGTCCCACAGTGGTCTTGCTGGGCCCCTCCGAAGCTACAGCCGACAATTTGTCAAGCTGAATATTTACCTTCTCCGGCTCCAGTGCAGGCGCAGTAGCAGCTCCCCAATGGGCTAAGGTGGAATTAGCTCTACTTGCTCCTGCACAGTACAGCAGACCCGACTGGGATCGGCTATTTCCGCCTGATCCCAAGCCGAGAGCCGCTACTGCGCCTGCACTGGAGTCAGGAAGGTAAATATTTACATGGCTGCCATTCGGAGGGGCCCAGCGAGACCACCGTGGGATGGAGGAGGACGGGGGATCGATAGGATCCAGAGGTTTCCCCCGTCCCAAGGTAAATACCCCCTAAGGGGTACTTTTTTCTGTTACAGGTTTTCTTTAAGTATGAAAGTGTTCATAAACTTTCATTGACTTAGTAGCTTCTTGTGGTAAAATTGCTTACTGCAATGTCATAGTATAAAAGGGCCCTTAATGTCTCAGTACAGCATGGGACATGTAGACCATTAGCAATTTTCAGCAGTTTAGCCAAAAGCCCTTATGAAAATAAAAGCAAGTTCATAATGTTAACATTGTACTAATAAAATATAGAAGCAAAACATGTCCCATAGGAGTTTCAGTAGAGAAAACACTGTAAGAATCAATTCATGAAACATGAACAGCATATGTATGCACATAATTAAGAAGGATTAATGGAAGATATGTGATAACAAAATCCTTCAGTTAGCAGAGTGGCAGAATAGGAGAGAAGACTATGAAAAAGAGTACACTGAACAAAACTTGGAACATAATAAAAGAAGCAATCATCAAATCATTGTTTACATTAAAAACAAAAAAAATATAATTGGGCTTACTATGTTGCAGATTTGTGTGCATCTTAATATATTCTTTGGATAATTATTAAATATGTTCCTAATTACTTTTGCACTGTCATAATATTTCATATGCAGTACATATATATATACAGTATTTCTGAAACTACACGTAACATATTCACTGACCATCTGTCTAATCAGCCATATGGCCCCCAATATGTACAGATACAAAAACCCTGTAGATAAGATTTCTAGGTTAACCTCTCAAGAGATTCTGGACACTATTGAAACATGAAAGCTAACAATTGGTTCCAAAAAAGTGTTTTGTCTCTTTAGGGCTGGTGCACACCAGAGCGGTTCTGGAGCATTTTTAAAAACGCTAGAGGTTTTAAAACTGCTTGGGTAATGTATTTTAATGAGCTGGTGCACACCAAAGCGGTTCGTTCTTTCCTCAAACGCAAACTCGGGGGCTGCAGCATTTTTTAGATTTCTGAGGCGTTTCTGCCACAATGTTAAAGAGACTCTGTAACAAAATTTTCAGCCTTAGTTCTTCTATCCTATAAGTTCCTTTGCCTGTTCTAATGTGGTCTGGCTTACTGCAGCCTTTCCTAATTGCACAGTGGCTGTGTTATCTCTGTTATATGATCTAATCTGTTTTCTTCTGTCGGCTCTGTCGGCTAAGGCTGGAATGTGTGGAATGTGCAGGGCTGCTTGTGATTGGATAGAAGCGTTACACACCCTCTCCAGGCCCCCTGCAGGCTCTGTATGACTCACACACTCTGCTTATGTGAGCCTATCACAAGCTGGTTAGTTTGTTTGTAAACACTGCCTAAAACTGTTAATTACAAGCCAGGATTGCAGCAAAGAGTGGCAGAAACAGCACAGAGGGGACCAGGAGAACATAATGAATAGAATGGTATGCTTTTTAGTGTAACAATTTTAGAGTACAGATTCTCTTTAAAGTATAGGAATGTCGAAAACCACTCTGAAAAACGCTAGATCAGAGCGGTTTTCCAAGCGTTTTTATTACAGAAGCTGTTCAGTGACAACAATATATGAAATCTGCTACACAAAAACGCTCCAAAAACGCTAGGCATGTTTAGAAAATCTCATGGACTATGCGTACTAAGATGCCACATAAGAACTTAGCTAGAGATATGTTCCTGCTAACCAAGATAATCTTGGATCAATACACATAAAGTTATGACTGGGCTTAATAGAGATCGACTGAGGATTCTTGAGTTTTACTTTAGTTACATTAGGGAGGAAATTCCCACTAGAAATAGGTCTAGCTTATTGATGATTGGGATTGTTTAATATTTTATATTTTTGAGATAGTTTTCTTTTTTCTTCTTTCTTTCTGTGCCATACTTTTTATGTGGTATGGTATTTTACATACGTTTATTGATGTTGCATTTTACTTGATAAGTGTTATTTATGTCACATATACATTTGACTTTAGTTTAATGTGTACACAGATATTCAAGTTAGTATTTAGTTGAGTACTTTTACTTTATGAAGTCATTCATATACAATGTTTAATCTTCTACTATTGCTTCAACTATATGAATTGCATCATTATTTCTTGTATGCTGGAAACTCAATAAAAACAAGAAATAGAAAAAAAAATCTCTCTAAACATGCCTAGACATCGCTCTGAAAATCTGCTTCAAAAACCTCTAGCGTTTTGCGAATCTGATAGAGGTTTTTGGTGTGCACTGGCCCTAGAAGGTATTTTTTTCCAAAATCTTTTACTCAGCTCACAGCGGTGCAATGTAACAGGGGAATTTAACGCACAGAATCACACCCCAATAGTAAGTCTATGCAATGCTCAGAGTGTATCCAGTACAATGCAATCCAACAGACTCCAGGATCTCAGTGGAGTACATGTGTGTGTGTGGCAGTGAAGCATACTTTTCATTGAGTGCATGCAATGCAACGCTCACATGACATGTGATGGGACTTTTCCCCTCCAATGCATTCATTTCCTGTTTTTACAGGAAACACAAGGCAGCTCCCACTGTGAACTTTGCTTGAGATGAAAGATAATGATTGCGTTTAAAGGGAACTTGAAGCCAAAGTTATATAGAGGCTTCCATATTTATTTCTTTTTAAACAATGCACATTGCTTGGCTGCCCTGTTGATTTTCTGCCTCTAATACTAGAAATCATAAAACCCTGAACAAGCATGCAAATCAGAGCATTCTGACAAATATCTGACTAGATTAGCAGCATGCCTATTTCAGGTGTGTGATTCAGCCACTACTGCAGCCAGATAACAGCAGGGCTGCCAGGCAACTGGTATTAGTCAAAAGGAAACAAATATTGCAACCTCCATATACCTCTCGCTTCAGTCGCCCTTTAACAACCACAAATAAACAATAATTCACACTGAGGTATAGTCAAAGTGTATAATGCATTATCTTGTAATACAATGCACTAAACAGTAATGTTATAATAGGATTATGGAGGAAACTTTGTCAAAATAACATCATTAATAAAATAATAATGTTATTATAAGGTTAATTTATAAATTATTTTTTTCCCATTGTAAAATCTTTCCTGTCCCTGATTTACTTTCTGAAATCCATCAGAGGTGGCGACATCTCTAGTACTGACAGGCGGCCTCTGCAGAATGTGGGGTTAGTGAGAGTTCTAAAGCCAGTAGAAAAGATCTCTGGTGTCCTAAGCCTCAGTGGGAGGGCAAGGCTACATATCAATATACCTTCATTATATGTAATGTTGTACCCATGTGAATCGCATGCCCTGGAGAGGAACGCATCAGTAACCTGCTCAGGTAGGATATCACAGGAGCACAACTTCACTTAAATGATAAAGATAGAGGATGGCCCTTATTAATCCTTTGCACTCCACTCCCAGCTCCTGATGCCAGACTATGCCTAACAAGGAGACTTATGAATGCTGCTGTCGGATCTGATACCTCTGATCAAAGTGTCAGACTAAGTCTGACACTTTTATTCCCGTCACCACATAATATAAATATTACATCTTAGTGTCAGACTAAGATCTCTTCCAGCATCATGACACCCTAAATAATGAGCAATTACATAGCCAGAGCATGTGCATCGCCCACCTATTGATGGGTCTCTCCAGCTCACCCAGGCACAGCACGTGGGGATCATCCACATTCCCTATCTGCAGTGCATGGAAAAGGTAGGGCTGGGGGGGGGGGGGGGGGACGTGGAGGATCCAAGATTGAGAAGTATTAACCTGTTCTGGATGCACTTGAAATCTACATTCTGAAATATTTCACATCTAATCTTGTCATCTATTTAACAAACGTGAACGCGTTAATTTTATGATGTGTGTAATTTGTAGCTTAGTCCTCAATATTTGGAAACAATTATGTTCCCTGTATGGGTTTAATCCAGTGAAATAGAACCTTTCTAGTATGGATGTAAAAGATTCTGGAGCATTGTGTCCCAGACTCGCAGAACATGGTCCTTTAGATCACATTAGGAATCCTATATTTGAACAATAGCGTACCGCAAGATGAAACTAATCATAGAAAGCCAGGAAAAAAAATATCTTAGACCAAACTGTAATGTCATTTCATAAACAATTCTAAAAAGCCATTTGATTCACAGACAGACTTGAAAACCACTGCCAAACCTTTTTAAGAGCTGTTTTTAATCAAACCATCTTGCTTGGAAATTAAATCAAGTATGGAGTAAATGGAATGCTGGTAAAAAAAACAAACATTTTAATTATTTTTAGCATCTAACGTTACAGACATTACGTTTTATCTGTATTCCATCAACAGTGCTGTATCCCTCCTGTAATTAAGTGGCAGTTCATTATTTATATCATTGTAAATAACTCATTTTCCCCTGACTCTCTCCTCTCTCTTATTCTGGCATCTCTTATTAATATCTTCTATATTAGTGTACAAGATTTTCAGAACTACATAGCTAGAGATTGTAATTACAGCTCCTGTAATGTTTATTACATTTTCTTCTGCTTTAATTATAACAGATAAGTCATATGTTAGGGATATATAACCAACATTAACTTTGCATGCTTGTTTTTCCAAATGACTGAACATCAGCTCAATTGCTCAGCTTTATCTTTACGCTAGGTATTTATGGATGGCATTCATGTCATCCAGTTCATGAAGCAAACTAGAGCACAGACTACAGCAGCACTGCTGGCACACACCATCTTGGTCTAGCCCTCCTACTTTTAGTCTAATATTTTTGTCATTTGTACGTACACCCAGGTTTTTTTGCAAACTAGCTATGTGGTCGCCCTTCTGAGGCCACGTATCCGTGGCTCTGTTTTTGGGCCCGGACCAAAACCGGAGCCATGGATACCAAAATTAAAAATAGCAGCTGTCTTCACCCAATTCAAAAACGGATCCGGGTATCCGTTTTGAAAAACTGAACAGAGAGTCTGGACTTCATGGACTCTGGATGGAACTTCACGGAACCCGGATACACAGAAAGGTAGTGGCAGGCAATGCAAAAACAGATCTCCCTCTACTCAGACAAAGAAATAGAGGGAGATCTGGATTGCCTACTGCCTGCTCCTCCCAGAATGCATAGGTGTTCCTAGGTAGGCTGGAGTGGGAAGCAGCCAGGAAGGGGGGCAACGGGTACAGCAGTGGGGAGGGGGGTGGACCCCCCCTCACCAGGTTCCTCCCTTCCGCGCTCCCCCTCCAGCTAGTTTCGTTAAACTCAAGCCTACAGAGAGCGGGGAACTCGCTCACTTTCTTGCTTTCCACCGCTCGCGTCACTTTCTGCAATGCCTCCCTCTGTACTTCAGTGAGCAGTGGAAGTCAGGCAGTGAGCAGTGGAACAAGGTCAATTCCTCACTCGCTGGAGGGGGGAGTCTGGAAGGGGGGACCCAGGTCTATGTGCCCGCTGCCCCCCTTCCTGGCTGTTACCCCATTCAGCATGGCGGCTTCCTCCCCAGTCCCCACCCACAGTAAAAATGTAAATGGACTGAAACAAGGCAGGGGGAAGAGGGGAAGACGTGCAGGCACCCATAACTCAAAGCCAAAGCAATCCTCACATATCTCCAAATCAGCTGTATCAGTAAAGGACCCAGATAACAGAGATAGCTGCCACACTCCTGATTACAACCCCCAGCCAGGAGCTAGGAACACAGGCCTCAAAGTTAGGGCAAACAACATTAAAGCAGTACTCTGCAATGCCAGGTCCATAAACAACAAAACAGCAGTTATTCACGATCTAATAGAGGCTTCAGATGTAGTTTTAATTACAGAGACATGGTTGGATCAGAACTCAGGACCCACTCTCGCAGCTGTAATACGAGACAATTACTCAGTTTTACACTGCGAAAGACAAAACCGCAAGGGAGGAGGATTAGCTCTGTGTTTCAAATCCAGTTTGAATATTAAACCCCTTGCTGTAGCCCCCACCCACTCTTTTGAATGTCTGGCAGCCCAACTCTCAGCTGAGACAAAAATAAACATACTGCTTGTCTACCGACCCCCTGATGCTGGCTCAGCATTTCTCAAGGAAATAGCAGAACTTGTATCTTGCATAACACTGAAACACCCTAGGTGGATAATTCTGGGAGACTTTAACGCATGAGTCGACACACACTCTTCCCAATTAGAAACTGAGCTACTTCTCTCCATTAATGAACTGGGCTTCTCTCAAGCCGTCAACCTCCCTACCCACAAAAAAGGACCTCATTTTTCAATCAGAACTCCTAATCCAATGTGGAAATTGATCCAGTAGTTTGGTCAGACCACCACATTGTCCACTTCTCCTTTACAGCACCAGCTACAAAACACCAAGTGAAAGAACTAATAAAATATCGTTCCATGAAAGGTTTGACACCCCAACACCTTAAAGCGGTATCGTCACCATAACAATCAAATTTCAACAGCAACTGGTCTGAGTGTATTAAGTGATAAAGATGCTAAGCCTGCATTCAAAACTTTCGAAACTTTTTCTGCTGTTATGATTTGGAGTTATCACATACTTAAGGAACACTGGCCCTTTAGTAGTCGTGTCAAAGAATTGCATGCTGGCGGTTCTTTTTATCTATAATCTATTCCCCCTCTTCCCTTTATTTCCCTGCATGCTATCTGAAACCTGATTCCCTACTGACTTGTGTTTACAAGCAAGGCTGAGGCGACTCAGGGATTGGAGGAGACAAGAAAAAAAGTAAAGGGCAGAAATGACATCACGAGTTAGCCTTAACTGTGGGCAAAATACATGGCCCCCACCAGGAACAGAATTCTCGTAATTTACTATATAACATTCACTGAAATCAAAACGTGGACAGTATAATAAATGTGTTATGTAAGTAGATCAAGTATTTATCTACTTATATATGTGTTTTTTTTCCCTGGCATAGTATGGCTGATCCTACTGGTTCCAGAACAGCCTCAATCTAGGCGGACTGACAGATCACAACTTAGGCCTTGAATCCATGGTCCTTAAATATAACCACGATGTCTCAGCCACTTTTGACGCCATAGCTCCCTTAAAGATTAAACGTTCTGCACCATTATATCATGCTTGCTGGTTTGACAACTCTATAAAGGAACTAAAGAAACAGGGACGCAGACTGGAACGAAGGTGGCGCAAACATCAGTTCCCTAATTGCTCACCTGAAAAAATATCAAACGATGATTAACAAAAAGAAGTCCTTATTCCTGTCTCACGAAATTGCAAATGCAGCCAACAGACCTGCCCAACTCTTCCGCACGGTTGACAGTCTCTGCAATCCATCTTGCAGGAAATCCAGCATCAGACCTTCACAGGAACTGTGCGAGAAATTTGCCCACTACTTCTCAGACAAAGTCTCCTCCATACGATCTGCCATTCAATTCACAGCCCCAGAAACCCATGCAGAGCCATATAATAGGTGCAAAAATAGCCTACCACCATGGTCTGATTTTAAGGTAATCACTGAAAAAGACATCTTGGATATCCTCTCAAACCTTCGCCAGACTACCTGCGATCTGGACCCTGGCCCCACTAAGTTCGTGTTGAAATGCCCTGAACTACTTACACCGGCATTCCACAAAATAGTCAACGGTTCCTTACAAGAAGGGTGGTTTCCCTCTACTCTGAAAGAAGCAATCGTCAGGCCACTACTCAAGAAACCGTCCTTAGACCCAGATGCTCTAAACAGCTACAGACCGGTCTCAAAACCTCCCCTTTCTGGGAAAAGTTATTGAAAAGGCTGTCTACCTCCAACTTGAAGCCAGGCTCTCCAGAAACAACATCCTTGACCCTCTTCAATCTGGCTTCAGGAAATATCACAGCTGTGAAACAGCCCTCACCCAGATTTGCAATGATCTGCTCATTGCAAGAGACAAGGGTCAATGTTCCATCCTGATTTTGCTCGACCTCTCATCGGCTTTTGACACAGTCGATCATGAAATCTTGCTCAACAGGCTACAAGAGTACTGTGGCATAGGTGGCATTGTTCTCCGGTGGTTCAACGGCTTCCTGGCTGGCAGAACACAAAGGGTAGCCTTAGGGCCCTTCCTCTCCAACCCTGTACCACTAAAATACGGTGTACCTCAGGGTGCAATATTATTCCCTTTACTTTTCACCATATACATGCTGTCACTTGGAGAAATCATACAAAAACATGGCCTGACATATCATTGCTATGCTGATGACACCCAGCAATATTTGTCATTCAAACCTGGCGTTACAGACCCTACTCCACAAATAAATGCATGCTTAGCTGAGCTTCAGGAGTGGATGAATAATTATTGGCTAAAACTTAATGCTGACAAAACTGAGGTTCTTGTTATCGAGGGCCAGGGCTCAACAGCAAAGCAGCGCCAGTCTCAACCAACACCGCTAAGGATAGGGAGCTCAGACCTGAACAACTCAGACTGTGTGCACAGTCTGGGAGTACTGATTGATGGGAAATTAAGCTTCAGGAATCAAATCTCAGCTATTGTGAAACAGTCCTTCTTTCATCTAAGGAATATTGCAAGGATTAAACACCTAATTCCTTCAGAGGATCTTCCAACCCTAGTTCATGCCTTCGTCACATCAAGGTTAGACTACTGCAACGTCCTCTACACAGGCCTGTATAAGAAAGACTTACGCCGCCTGCAATTAGTACAGAATGCTGCCACAAGGCTGTTAACGAGCCAACCCCGCCATTGCCACATAACACCAACCCTGTGCTCACTCCACTGGCTACCGATAAAATGGAGAATTCTGTTTAAGATTGGCTTACTGACATTCAAATCCTTGCACAATCTGGGTCCTGGATACCTGAAGGACTTGTTGCAACTGCATCACACCCCCCACAATCTTATATCAAAAGGACGTAACACCTTACCCCCAGAGTCCACCTCAAAACCTTTGGAGACAGAGCCTTTTGTCATGCTGCCCCTACACTTTGGAACTCCCTGCCACACCCAATCAGGACAGCTCCATCCCTGGAAGCATTTAAGTCTAAACTGAAAACCTACCTCTTCAGTCTGGCATTCATGAACATCTGACTATCTCCTCTGTAACACAACCCAGCCTGCAACCCTGTATTAATCTGAGACACAATTATGTGTTTTGAGTCCTATGGGAGAAAAGCGCTTTACAAATGTTATTGTATTGTATTGGAAACGTGCTGCAAAAAGTGCAGCACGGATCTGTTTACATTCCAGTTTAGAAAACTGGAGCCTGGACCACGGATTGCTTTCTGCAACTTCATCTAGTGTGGACCGAGCCATACTGCTGTCCCTGACCCTACCTTTTTAGGCCCTCCTCCTCCTGCTGCCAGCCTGCCACCACCTTTCAGTACTCCATTGACAATACTTGTATATATACTTCTAGGTGGCATTGCTTGCTGATGCACTCCAGATAGGTCATGCCGCCAGCTAGTAATGCGGCCTCCCTAGTGATAGATGGGCTGAGGCCACACTCTGCCTCTCCTCTTGCTGAAGTATGCTCTATCTCAAGCTCACCTCTTCTTTCTCCTGCCTCTAAGTACTCCATTGAGGCTACTTATATGTACACTTCTGGGTGGCATTGCTAATGCACTCCACCTAGCTCATGCTGCCAGCTAGCTATGTGGTCTCCCTCACAATAGATGGGCTGAGGCTGCTCTCACTGACCCATGTTCCAGTGTGACTTGCTGTTTTGATGGCCCAAACTGCTACAAATCGGCTAAGCTAACTCCTGGCATCATCATCTCCATCTCTTGTCCTGCTTCCATGGCCTAATGGTTACGCTGCCTTAGGTATGCTGTCCGTCAGGCAAAATTCCAATTTCCCTGCCGTTACTTTAACTGTGATTACCTGGAGAACCACAAGGTCTTTCGGGAACTTTTTATTTTCCCACTGTTCTCCTTCACATACTTAGCAAATTTGGTAGCTTTATCATGTATGGGGGTTTTGCTAATAACCTCTAAATTAGGCCCATTGACTTTGGGTGGTTCCACAAATTTTCGACAAAATTATTTCACAAATTCCATTAAAGGAAGAAATTGTCATGAGAGTACCAGAGGCTCTCTCATTCATACCTTTTTTGGGGACACATGACATTTTCAGACAAAACCCATTTCAGCGGTAGCTATCTGTCTGGAGAACTCCTTTAATAAATATGCAAATAAAGAATCTATGGAACGCAGTACAGTATAGAAATCATGTGTTGCTGCTATAAACGAGTTAGTCTGCTCTTGAAGTATCTCTAATTTTAATAACATACAGCATATATGAAAGCGTGCTTCTGCAGGAAAAATAATTTGCAGGTGGGATGCCTGTAGTTTTTGAGGAATTATCATAAATTACTTAGGTCTTCAGACAGCTGGTGAGCTTAAAAGGTTCTTAGCCCTTTTGTCTTTGTCTTAATTAGCAGAAAAATGTAATTACTGTTGTTTATTATCTGACATCTGCAGCTGTATCAATCAAAATGCTAAGAAAAGGTCAATTGTTATGCCTGGTCAATTTCATCTATCAAATTCTAAACCGACTGTTTCATGATGAGTAACTCAAGCTAACTGCTTTTGCATCGTGCTATATATGTAAATATGATAAGACATCTGATAATGGGTCTTTTATGATGTGCTACTTTTTAAAGGGAACGTGAAGTCAGAGAGATATGGAGGCTGCCATATTCATTTCCTTTTAAACAAGACCAGTTTTCTGGCAGTCCTGCTGATCCTCTCTGCCTCCAATACTTTTAGCCATAGACCCTGAACAAGCATGCAGATCAGAGGTGTCTGACAAAAATCTGAGATTATCTGCATGTTTGTTTCAGGCCGGTGATTCAGACACCATTGAGCATAAATATCAACAGGACTGCCAGGCAACTGGTAGTGTTTAAAAGGAAATAAAGATGGCAGCCTCCATATCCCTCTCACTTCAATATTCCTGTAACCCTTAGAAAACCTGAAGGACACGCTAAAAGTTTCAAAATATTTTTTTCATTTAAAAAGGACGCTATAGCAGACCAGTGCTCCCTGAATATATGAAATCATTTACTGAAACAACACTAGCCAGTACAAACACAATAAAGAAAATGAAAAACTTTCCTAATATTTCAAAACAAATATACAACTGTACATATATCAATGAGAGTGCTAAAGTTTACAATGATAAAGTTTACCTACAACAGATCCCAGTCTGTGTAAAAATGCATAGAAAAATATATAGTGTATGATATAATAAATATATGGCCAAAACTGATAAACACGATAAAATAAGGTAAAACAGATGTACTGCGAGAAGTGATATCCATATACAAGGAATGTGTCATCCAAAGCAATACAATAGTGCTTAATTAACACAGTAGATAAAGTGTCTTAGAAATATGCATATAACAAATATTAACAAAAGTAAAAAACTGATAGAGGGATAAAATGTGCAAAAAGGAAAAATGGCAAAGATTATTTGTGAAAATAATGGACTGGAAAAGTACAAGTAATAAATTATAAAGTTCACACCTTCTTTCGTTCCATTTTATATTTGTTTTTCCAGAGCTACAATGACAACAAGCTGCATGTGTAGTAACACCAAAGTATGGTGTATTCTTTAGGGATTTTATTTAAACAGTGCCACTTTTATCATACTTTAGAATCCATGTATAAGATATACATATATATTCAGTATACTAGCTGAAGTGTATTTTATTTTTTCCAGAAAATGCCAGACAGAGACAGGATGGAGTGGTGAGCAACTCAATAATATATTTCACAGAAGATCCACCAGAACTTCCGGCTAACAGTCCTCACCCATTGAAACTGAGACGTATACTCAATCTGAGTCCCTTCACTGTCACTGATCACACTCCAATGGAGACAGTGGTGGACATCTTTAGAAAACTTGGACTAAGGCAGTGTCTTGTCACTCGCAGTGGGTAGGTATTCCTTACCTAGGTTTTTGCTTTAGTCACTGTATGTAGGAGACTCTTCCATCTTAGGTAAAAATTGGGTACTTTTGTAGTTTTCCATTTTAGCTGAAAAAAAAATCCCCATTTGTTTACATTTTAGAATTGCTGTGTTAGAGGTGTTCATTTTGTAAGCATCTTATTTCTAAAGACATAATGTAAGGCAATAATTGCTAGGTAATTCCCGGCATAGTTGATTCAGGGATTTTAATGGATTGCCACCTGGAGTTGGTAAGGAATTGTTTCCCTTTTAAGGCTAATGGGCTCAAGCCTTGTAAGGGTTTTATGCCTTCTTCTGGATTAACTGGGCAGTGATACAATTTTTTCCCCTTGGATGAACTTGGACAGATGTCTTTTTTCACCCAAACTGTGTAAGGTGTCTCGGAAAATCCTGATTAAATATGATGAATACATTTTTGTTTATTTGTGTACTTGCCTGGAGAACATAACCTGGCTCTATCCAATGCCTCCTGATTTCAATGCTCCCACTATTTTGCTTAGTGACTTCCATAGCATAAAGGCGCTCTAGCTTTGCAAAAACTGTCCATTTGGCGGTTAATTATATTGAACTGAAGAGGTGGATTAGGCCTGTAAAGCGTGTTGTCCCTATTTTTGTGCAATAAACATGAGACTATCCACCGAAACACAACTGGTGTGCGACTTCCAGAAAGTTAAGCCAACAAGCTATCCTTTTCAAGTTTTTTGGGTGCCTCTGCCCTAAATCGTTATTTAAGGCAAATGACTGAGAGGGAAGCTGGCTGCAGATACCTTACACTATGGAACATGGAGGCACTGCATTCAAGGCAGTGCTGAGCTAATCAAAACTAGCCCTACTGTCTTTTCTTTTTAGACTTTAGTTGGGATTAAATTTCAAAGTATTAAATTAAATATTAAAAATTCAGCCAATAGCGAATACCATTATTGTATTTATATTTGTTATTATGAAGGCAACTACAGTATATTTAAAAGAAAATCTCAGCCTTCCATATTGTAATACATAGGACTGTGATGTAGAGCTCTGTAATGCACAATACATCCATTGCCTACTCTATAGCATACAATGAATGGTATTAAAGAGGTGATACTGTGTTTCCAGCACAGGAGAGACTTGTAAAGGTTATTTAGGCTGACAGTATGCCCAGCCTTCCAAATTTCAGCACATAGTATGTTATTGTGAGTATGTCACTCTGTCACATCCTTTGGGAATGGTTTTAATTAAATATATTGTTTTCTTCAGAAGTTTACAGAAAATGCCATGTATGACCTGCCATGTTAAAGTGCTGGTCATGCACAGCCTCTAATGCGTTCAGTCATTTCCACCCTACATCTGCATGCTTTTCCAGAAACCAAATGGAAATTAGAAATAGCAGACCATGTGTTTTTCTTCTGGTTTCTTACTGTTTTATTGAAGCTTAGAGACAGATTTTGTGTGATTTACAGGGACCACGTGCATGGTAAACTAGAATGTAGTGCACTGTCTTCTAATGATCTTTATGGGTTTTTCCTGGATATTTCCTACAGGAGACTTCTGGGTATTATAACGAAAAAGGATGTTTTGAGGCATATGGCTCAAATGGCTAATCAAGACCCCGAATCAATCATGTTCAACTAGACTGTGCGATACGTCCACAGGAAGCACAGAGAACATTCTCTTGATGATACTGAAGACTTTTCTCCCACACTTTCACAAGCCCAGGAGCTGGCACCTTGCAGAGACACGTGTTAAGGAATTGTTGATTTAGCATGTCTCTTTAGCATCAGGACACAGGACGATGTATTTAAACTGACACCGGGACTAAGTGCAGAAATAAGGAAGAATTGTGCGGAACCACAGAAATATGTAATTCTATTAATCACTGCACGACACACAAGCACTCTCTGTGGATTATAAACCATGCATGTGTGCGAGTGCCTGTGCATTTCTTATTTAACAGAAAGTATTTTTATGAAGAAGAACAGTGTTACAGATTACTAATATTTACATTCGTTTTGCTTTTAAAAATCTTCAGTCTAGATGATGTTTATGTTAGATTTGCTTTTATAGGTCTTCAGTCTGGATGATGTTTATGTTAGTTCTGTGTTTATATATCTGCAGACTGGATGAGACAAGATAAAAGACAGTCAAACTGGAATACACTGGATTTGGAACATTTTCTTAATAGTTTTATTAATTATATAGGGCCAGATTCAGTGAACTGCATAAAGTTGCTGTGTGCAGGGAGCGCACAGCAATGTTACCATCGCTACCCCCTGTGGAGCACTGCCTGTTAATCCGTTAGCGCCATAGGCGAGGTGTAACGCGTGTTACCACAGCAATGCACACATTACTGTGGTAATATACTTGATTAACGGGTGGTGCTCCACAGGCAATAGCAAGCGTAAAATTGCTGTGCACTCCCTGTGCACGGCAACTTTACACAGTTTACTGCATCTGGCCTATAGTACAAATATATCTCACAGTTGTTTACAGGCTATGTGGAATCATTCAAATAGAAGATATGCCAGCCACTTACTCTCAGTAGAAAGAAAGTCAATATGACAGCATCCCACCTTGGAAAACATCACTCTGAGGGTGTTCATGCAGTGTAGCCTAGCTGTATTTTTGGTGGATGCTCCTTCCTGCCACAAGATGGCTCTGATCAGGAGAAGTAGAACTTCATACAGCTCTAAGAATACAGCTCACAGTTCTGAATACATATCCTGTTCAATGGCATCCAGTAGCAAGGGCAATAGCACAATCTTTGGGACACAAGTTGGAAGGGAATGACATCCATGGAAGTTATCAGAAGCATCATGTTGATTGTATTTCATATGAGAACTGCAATATTGACTATACTTTTCATACTGATATGACAGTGACTGTGTCCTGGTGTGACTGTCCTGGTGTAACAAACACCCATATCATCAAATGGGCACATAATGTACGTCTTACTAGAATTGTTGTTTTGGACATTTTATTTTAAAAACCTGGACAACTATTAGACAAAGTATGTATATTGTATCTAAAAGATGATTAGTCATAAAGTAGCCAGTCTTTATTCTACGAGGGGTCTCATATGGCCTTGGATTGGATCCTGTGTTTGTATACATTATATTGCAGTTACACCATGATTGCAGGGCAAAAAAAGCAACCATCATAAAAACCTCACATTCGCAAATCTACCAATCATTGTGCTGTTTCCTATTCTTATTCTGTTTCCAATGCAATGGAAGTTTATGGAGTCTGGTTTTGGTTTTAGAAAGATCATATACTTTATAACGTGCTTCTATGCTTTGGTACTTACAATGTTACCAATTTAGATAAATCTGAATTAACTCTTCCTGTAGGACATCAAAATAAACACAAAAATATGGTACACTCTATATTATTTCTCTAAACATTATGAATCCATTCCTAGGCAGTAGCTTATACTTTAAATTGACATATTTGAACTAGAAATATTATAAGGGTGTTTTCCCACTTTGGTCCTTATGCTATTATTATTATTATTTAGGGTTTATATAGCACCAATATCTTCTGCAGTGCCGTATTGTAGCATAATTAACTTGGTTAACCCTAGATAACCCTAGATAATATTGGGGCATATTCACAAAACTTTAGTAAGGTTGCTGTGTGCATAAGACGGAAATTTTAGCATTCATTACACTGACAAAGTAGTGTATATTGCAACCAGCATTACTATGGTAACATGAATTGTGCTAATAGCACATCACGTGCTAATTTGTCAGTGTAAATAACAGTAAACTTGTTATGCAAGCTCTGTGTATAGCAACTTTACCAAAGTTCTGTGCATATGCCCTTTTGACTCTTCATTTTTCATCAATAATAGCGTATACTCACTTCAATGTCCATTGATCTCTGCCTTCAATGGTAACAAATGTCAGGATTATAGATAGGGTTGTGAGCTCTACATGGAGTAAATACTGGTATGTGCACAGGTAATGCACCTTTAAGGGCTCTTTCACAGTGCGACGTTAAAGTCGCACGTTAAAAAATACTTTAACGCAGAGTAACGCACAGCGATACAAAGTCTGTGCGACATTCACAGTGCACACATTGGGCTTGATTCACAAAAGAGTGCTAACTGTTAGCACAGGCGTTTTCGCGTGAATTTTCACATTGTGCGCGATCGCGAATTTTCACGGGAAACGATAAAGTTTTTGCGCGCAAATGTGAATTTTCATGCTAAAACGATATCGATTTTGTGGGAAAATTCACGTTTGCGCGCGAAACCGTTATCGCTTCGCGCGAAAATTCACGATCGCGCGCAATGCGAAAATTCGCGCGAAAACGGCCGTGCTAACAGTTAGCACTATTTTGTGAATCAAGCCCATTGTGTTAGTGTGTAACATGTAGCGTTATTACAAAGTGCTGCATGATGTGCATTTAGCAATGTATCTGCTGCGTTATGTGTGTTGCACATGCTCAGTAAAAAAATGTAACGCATGCGCCGTTTTCGTTCCATCAGTATGCGACGAAAACGACGCACCAAGAGACACATAACGCAGTGCAAAATAACATCCAATTTCATAACCTACATGCACTGCGTTAGGGGCACGTTGTGCGACTTTAACGTTGCAACAAACGTAACATTCCACTGTGAAAGAGGCCCAAGTTTTGAAAGTGAAATGCATATGTAGGCTGCCATATTTATTTACTCATTAACAGTGCATACTGCCTATTTCCTTTTTGGCACTCTGCCTCCGATAATTAAAACACACTGACTCAGAATGAGTATGCAGATCTGGTGCTCTGACTATAGTCTGACTACACTGGCCACATGCTTGTATCAGGTATGTGATTCAGGCAATACGGAATCCAAAAATATCAGCCGGAAAGCCAAGAAATTGTCATGATTTAAACAGCTACGTAATTTTAAACAAAAAAACTGTATTTGCACATACAATATCACTACAAACAAATTTCGTTTTAGAAATGTGTTTTTTAAAAACAAACTGTGATATCTAAAAACAATATTGAACAATAAATATGTTTGTAGATAATGGAAAGAAATGAAACTACAATAACGGAGCCATAGCAATGCAAATTTGCCTAACTATAATACATGTTAATAATTTATACCATGGTTACTTGAACAATTTAAGATCAACACATTTAGGTTAACAGTAAATGTATATATGAAGGTGCATAATTTATGGTGTATACATGTTTATAATAGCAATCTTCAGCAAAAATATATGAACTAATGTCTGTACTGTGTCTAGTTTTTCACATTCTATTTGTTTCAATGATATTATCTGATTTATTTAATGAGCTAAAGCAAACCTTATATATAGTAAGTGGTTACCTTGGAAGGTATGTATTTCTCGCTCTGCACTGACACAGCAAAAGAATTAAGCTTCAGATTAAACATTTAAGCTCTCCATGATTGTTCCTTTATTTGTTTCAAGAATGTAATAACGATGTTACATATTATAAACAAAAGGGTATAGAATGCTCCTCCACCTAGATGGCTCACTTCCTATATAAAAACCTCTTTAGGGCCTTGTTAATAACTGGAGGTGCACTATCTATAGAGAGTATTGGCCTCTATTGATAGAGCCATACCCTTAGCCAAGAACTCTGTAAAAACAGAGATTTGGGCGCAGCAGGCACCACCATAAGCTGTAATAGGAATTATGGCTATAGTGGCACTCAGTGAGTAATTTGTGTGCCATCAAAAGACAGAGCACAAATTACTAAAAAAAAAAAAAAAAAAAAGCTAATTTGGTCATCGAATTACATCTTTACCCCACTATCCAGGGTGGCCTGGAGGGGGAATAGTAATGGTAAGCCATTTATTAGCTTTACCCTGTGCCCAAATCTCCTGGTGGGCACACGGTGGGCACTTGAACTGCGGGTCGAGTGCCAGCGTAACACTTAGGGCTTGATTCACAAAAGAGTGCTAACTGTTAGCACGGCCGTTTTCGCGTGAATTTTCGCATTGCATGCGATCGCGAATTTTCACGCAAGACGATAACATTTTCGCGCGCAAATGCAAATTTCATGCGAAAACGATATCGATTGTGCGCCAAAATTCGCGTTTGCGCGCGGAAACGGCCGTGGTAACAGTTAGCACTCTTTTGTTAATCAAGCCCCTAGAATGGAATTGCTAGGTTACAATGAACAATATTATGCTATATTATACTATGCTATCCTATTTGAGAATGGGATTGCAAGGTTACAATTAACAATATTATGCTACATAGTTACAGTTATTTGGGTTGAAAAAAGAAATACGTCCATCGAGTTCAACCAGAAAACAAAGTACAACACCAGCCTGCTACCTCACATATCTCTATTGATCCAGAGGAAGGTGAAAAACCCCTTACAAGGCATGGTCCAATTAGCCCCAAAAGGGGAAAAATTCCTTCCCAACTCCAGATGGCAATCAGATAAAATAGTAAACTGCACCCACATACATTTTTAATTAAAAAAAAATATTAATTTACATTTAAAATTAGCAGTTTCCCTCCCACACCAAAAATTACCCACATACACTTTTTTATTAAAAAAAAAATACAATTAAAAAACAAACAAAAACAACATAAATAGTTACCCAAGGGTCTGAACTTTTTAAATATGCATGTCAAGAGAATATGTTATTATATTATTTAAAATTATAAGCTTATAAATAGTGATGGATGCAAATTGAAAAAATGCACCTTTATTTCTAAATGAAATATCAGCACCATAAATTGTGATAGGGAAATCATTTAAACGGTGTAATAACCGGGACAGATGGGCAAATAAAATATATTGCGTTTTAATTACGGTAGCGTGTATTAATTTAAAACTATAATGGCCAAAAACTGAGAAATAATGATTTTTTTCCGTTTTTTTCTTATTCTTCCTGTTTAAATGCATTTACAGTAAAGTGGCTCTTAGCAAAATGTACCCCCCAAAGAAAGCCTAATTGGTGGCGGAAAAAACAAGATATAGATCAATTTATTGTGATAAGTAGCAATAAAGTTATAGGCGAATGAATGGGAGGTGAACGTTGCTCGGATGCATGAGATTTTCGGCACTGCGGTGCTGAACCCTCTAAGGTGTCTTTTCTCTAGACTAAATAAACCCAGTTTATCTAACCTTTCTTGGTAAGTGAGACCTTCCATCCCTCGTATCAATTTTGTTGCCCGTCTCTGCACCTGCTCTAAAACTGCAATATCTTTCCTGTAATGTGGTGCCCAGAACTAAATTCCATATTCCAGATGGGGCCTTACTAGAGAGTTAAACGGGCAATATTATGCTAGCATCTCGAATTTTTATTTCCCTTTTAATGCATCCCAAAATTTTATTAGCTTTAGCTGCAGCTGCTTGAATACGATTATTTAACTTGTTGTTGATGAGTACTGCTAAGTCCTTCTCCAAGTTTTTTTAACAGTTGAAAATGTATTGATATTTTTGAGAAGAGAACAACAGAGACATACAGCACAATGCATACAGCATAATATACCATTACATAAGTAAGGTATTCAACATGGTAAAGTTACATCAAGATGCTATGAGGATACTAACAGTGAAGTATCAAACAGTATAGTCATACAAAATAGTGCCTGAACCATAGATTGTTGTAGATGGAATCATTTACATTGAGCTTCAAGAAGGAGGAAAACAAGGAAGAAGGAAAGGAAAGAGAGAGGTGACTGTCTCCGCCCAGGCTCCCCCCAGAGCCCCCATACCCCACACAGTGTGGGAGATTTAATCTAAAATGGGTATAAAGTTGGAATTGTAGCATCCATCATTTTGTTCTCCCATATACCCCAAACCCTGTGATACTTTTTAGGACAACGCTTATTCATGTATGTGGTCTTATACAATGGGGGGTTATGTAAAATGGTGTTACGTTGTGCGGCATGCGTAGCGCGCGCACAGAAAAATGGGTGTGGTCATGGACCAGAATGTGGGTTTGGTCACAGGTGGAGACAAATTTATATGAACTTAGCAATGGTGGGACATTAGATTAGGACAGTGGTGGTGAACCTTTTGGAGGCCGAGTGCCCAAACTGCAACCCAACAGTCACTTATCTATCGCAAAGTGGCAACAGCAATTTAAACTAAATACAAACGTTTTAACTCATACATGAACATTATGGAAAATCCAAGCTGAAAATAAACTATGAAGATAAACAATTTCATTCATCCTACTCCTGAAAAATGTATTCATTTTTTTAGAACCTCCCAGTTTTATTTTCTGTTTTAAAAAGCTAAAAAAGTAGGTTTAATGCTATTGTCTCATATTATGATGATTCAGATTTTCCCATAGTCTCGCAGTTAGCAATCATGTGACCCCCAACAAGACAAATTCAGCAATTATGAGGCCCCCATCAAGACCAATTCAGTAACCATGCGGCCCCCAACAAGACAAATTCAGTAACCATGAGGCCCCCAACAAGACAAATTCAGCAGTCATGAGGCACATAAGTAGACAGCATTTCACATAAATAGGCAGAATGCCCCCTTAATACTGTAAATACCTCTCATCTGGCTTCTGAATTCTCCTCTACTGACTGCTGTGCCTGTCTGGCCTGGCAATACTGTTTTTCGCTGGATTGGGGATGATGTGTGGCCTGAAAGGCCTGGCAGTGATGATGTGGCCGGGCTGGCAGTGATGCTGTGGCTGGGCTTGCGGTGATGCTGTGGCTGGGCTGGCTGGCGGTGATACTGGGCTGTGCTTGGCTGGTTGAAGTAAATGCTGGCCTGACTGATGGTGATGCTTTGGCCTTTTTGACAGTGATTCTGGGCTGGTTGGCTGGTGGTGATGCTGAGCTGGCTGGCCTGGATAGTTTAGGTAGTGACAGGTGCCCCCTAGTTTAGGTAGCACCAGGAGCCTCCCAGTTTAGGTAGTGACAGGGCCCCCAAGTTTAGGTAGCGACAGGAGCCCCCCCCCAGTTCATTTAGTGACAGGAGCCCCTCAGTTCAGGTAGTGACAGTGACCCCTCAGTGTATGTAGTGACAGGAGCCCCTAGTTTAGGTAGTGACAGGGCCCCCCAGTTCAGGTAGTGACAGGAGTCCCCCCCAGTTTAGGTAGTGACAGGAGCCCCCCAGTTCAGGTAGTGACAGGTACCCCCAGTTTAGGTAGTGACAGGAGCCCCCCAGTGTATGCAGTGACAGGTGCCCCCATTTCAGGAAGTGACAGGGAGCCCCCAGTGTATGTAGTTACAGGAGCCCCTAGTTTAGGTAGTGACAGGGACCCCCAGTTTAGGTAGTGACAGGTGCCCCCCAGTTGAGGGAGGGACAGGTGCCCCCCAGTATATATAGCCAGGTCTATAGGTGTCCCCAGTATAAGTAGCCAGGTCTATAGGTGTCCCCAGTTTAGATAGCCAGGTCTATAGGTGTCCCCAGGATAAGTAGCCAGGTCTATAGGTGTCCCCCAGGATAGTTAGCTAGGTCTATAGGTGTCCCCAGTATAAGTAACCAGGTCTATAGGTGTCCCCAGGATAGTTAGCTAGGTCTATAGGTGTCCCCAGGATAGTTAGCTAGGTCTACAGGTGTGTGGGGTGGCAGCGGAGAGAGAAGAGGGAGCGGCAGGCACAGCGGTGGGGAAGGGGGGACATGTCCCCCCCCCTTCCCTCACCTTGGGGCTCCCCCTCTCTATCGCTTCCCCCTTCAGTATTTAGTAATGTGGGCAGCGGCGGGACACTTACTCTATTCTCCTGGCGGGAATGAGCTCTCACTCTCTGTGCACCGATGCTCTGGTCTGGACAGAGAGAGAGGGCTCTTCTCTCTCCCTTGCCACCCCAGGGGCCCTCGGTTCGGCCAAATTCATACACTTCAGGGTTTGGGTGGCTGGGGGGGGGGGGTCAGCAGCTGGCCAGGGGAGGGTGGATGCCCCATTTTGCCCAGGCCTATGCCTGCACCCCCAGATACTTAAATTGTGTAATAGCGGACAATTTGAGAAGGTTGGTGATTGGGCAGATGGGTCCAAGTGAAATAGTACTGATTTAGGCCAATTTATTTTGATACCAGATATCGCACCAAATGTATCAAGTAGCTTGAGGGCAGCAGACGCCTCTTTAACCTCCTTAGCGGTAACCCCGTGTGTGACACGGGGTAAGCCGCCGGAGGGTGCCGCTCAGGCCCTGCTGGGCCGATTTACATAATTTTTTTTTTGCTGGACGCAGCTAGCACTTTGCTAGCTGCGCCAGCACCCCGATCGCCGCAGCCGCGCGCCCGATCGCCGCTATCCGGTGCGGCGCGCGGCCCCCCCCAGACCCCTGCACTGCCTGGCCAATCAGTGCCAGGCAGCGCCAAGGGGTGGATCGGGTCTCCCAATGACGTCCCGACGTCGCTGACGTCATCCCGCCCCGTCGCCATGGCGACGGGGGAAGCCCTCCAGGAAATCCCGTTCTTTGAACGGGATTTCCTGATCACCTATCGCCGGAGGCGATCGGCGGGGCTGGGGGGATGCCGCTGAGCAGCGGCTATCATGTAGCGAGCCCTGGGCTCGCTACATGATTTAAAAAAAATTTTTTTAAAAAAACTGCTGCACTGCCCCCTGGCGGTATTTTTCATACCGCCAAGGGGGTTAAGTTTGATGTACCCATCGGTATCCCATTTATTTTGTATGGTGCTAGACCATTGGTACAGCCAAAATACATGACTTTACATTTTTCAACATTTAATTTCATCTGCCATGTATGTGCCCATATAGCCATCCTATCCAGATCCTGTTGCAATATGTCACTATCTTCGTGAGAGTTGATGATTCTGCACAATTTTGTATCATCTGCTAAAATAGCAAAATTGCTTGCTTCTAGATCATTAATCAATACATTGAAGAGCACTGGACCAAGTACTGACCCCTGTGGGACCCCACTGCTAACAGTCACCCATTTTGAACAAGATCCATTGACCACAAGTCATTTTATGTCCATTAGCAAGTTCCCTATCCATGCACACAGACTCTTCCCCAGTCCTTGCATCCTCAAATTTTGCACCAGACTTTTGTGGGGAACAGTGTCAAATGCCTTTGCAAAGTCCAAGTATATCACATCTACAGCATTCCCAATATCCACATTAGCGTGCACTACCTCATAAAAGCGGAGCGTGTTATTTAAACAGGACCTGTCTTTTGTAAATCCATGCTGATGCTGAGAAATAAGATTATTTTCTACTATGAAGTCTTGAATAGTATCTCTAGTGTCTAGTAACTAGTGTTGGGCGAACAGTGTTCGCCACTGTTCGGGTTCTGCAGAACATCACCCTGTTCGGGTGATGTTCGAGTTCGGCCGAACACCTGATGGTGTAGGTAGTATAGTGGGCCCGATGGTGGTGTAGGTAGTTCGGGTTCGCCCGAACTACTCAATGCCCGGCCGAACAGGGCCCTGTTCGCCCGAATACGGCCCCCCTATGGGGTCGCAGGCATAAGGGGGGAGCATGCCCTGATCGCGGGGGGGGGTCGGAAATTCCCCCCAACCCCTCCGCTAGCGCTCCCCCCTCTGCCCGCTTCCCCATAAAAAAAGTGTGCGGAAAGTTAATAGTACCTACTAGTGGTGGCTGGCTGGCTGTGGTGAGATCATGAGTGAGGAGGAGTCCGACTAGTCTAGGAGACGCGTTGAGGCCGGGCAGCGGGCGGTTCAGTGGTAGTACCCTTGTGGTACTTCCGCCCTTTCTCTGACCTCACGTCCTCTACGTGATGACGCATACGAGGGTACGCGTGACGCGTCCATGCAACACAGCAAGCAGATTCCCAAGTCCTCTTCCCAAGGTAAGGGAATTCATCCTCCTTTCTCAAACAACAGTAACATCTTTCAGCTGGCAATCCGTTTTTTGCAGACTGTGCAAATATTTCAAATGCATTTAGAGGCTGAAATTATATAGAACTATGTCTCCATTGCCTTTCTAAGTGAACTTTAGTAGGCCCCATGTTTCTGCACACCAATGGAGTTTTCACACCTCTTTTAGCAGATTCTCAAGGCCAGTAGTATGCTTTTGTCTACCCCCTACTCAGTGGCGTTCCTACCATAGAGCGCAGGGGGGCGTGGCGCACCGGGTGACTGACAGTCAGGGGGTGTCGCCACGACCCCCATAGAGGCAGGAGGGGAAGAGCAGCGCTAGAAGGAGGGGTGACAGGGATAGCGGCAGGGTGGGGGGACATATCTCCCCCTCCCTCACCTGGGTCCCCTCCTTCTGCCTCTCTTCCCCTCCAAAATGAGGGCAGCGGGCAGCAAACAGGCAGGGCGGGCGGGCGGAGAATACTCACATCACTTTCGCATTTCAGCCACCTGAACGCTGCGTCGCCGTCACGTGCCTCTTCTGCGCCTCCAATCATTGGAGGTGCAGAAGAGGCACATGACGGTGACGCAGCTTTCCAGCGGCTGATACGCGGAAGTGATGTGAGTATTCTCCGCCCGCCCTGCCTGTTTGCTGTGCCCGCTGCCCCCATTTTGGAGGGGAAGAGAGGCAGAAGGAGGGGACCCAGGTGAGGGAGGGGGGATATGTCCCCCCTCCCCACCACTATCCCTGTCACCCCTCCTTCTAGCTATACTGGGAGGGGCACTACTACCTACAATGGGGGCCCACTATACTACCTACACTGGGGGGCACTATACCAGCTACAACGGGGGCCACTATACTAGCTACACTTGGGGCAACTTTACTAGCTACCTTGGGGCCACTATACTAGCTACACTGGGGGCAGCTATACTACCTACACTGGGGGCCACTATACTATCTAAACTGGGGGCCACTATACTAGCTATACTGGGGGCAACTATGAGGGCCACTATACTACCTATACTAGGGGCAGCTATATGGGGGTCACTATACTAGCTATACTGGGGGCCACTATACTAGCTACGCTGGGGGCAGCAGCACTACCTACATTGGGGGCAGCAGCTATGCTGCCTATCCTGGGGGCAACTATACTAGCTATACTGGGGCAGCTATATTGGGGCAACTATACTACCTTCAGTGGGGGCAACTAGCTACCTATACTGGGGGCAACTGTGCTAGCTACCTATACTGGGGGCAGTGGCGGCACCAGGGGGTACTTTGGGTGATGAAGCACCCCCTAAAATTCTCCAAGCACTCCCCAGTGTGAACTGACTTTCAGCGTCTAATAGACGCTGTGTCCGTTCACCGCAGCGGCAGAGCAGGGCTAGGGTAAAATGGCGTCCGAAGCCCTGCTCTAGAGACTGAGTCTGCAGTGCAGGGCTTCGGGCGCCATTTTACCCTAGCCCTGCTCTCAGCGCGGTAGTTTCAGTTGCTGGCTGCAGAGGATCGTGGAAGCTGCGCGCTGGACAGAGGTCGGGACAGGAGCTCTGCTTCAGGTGAGCAAATGTTTTTTTTTTTAATTTATATAAGCAGCCAGGTGTATTGTGTATGTTCTGGCCAGGTCTGCTACACGATTGAAGTGTTTTCTGGCCTGGTCTGCCACATGATTGCATGTATTTTTCTGGTCAAATCTGCTACATGATTTCATGTGTTTTCTGGTCAAATCTTCCACATGATTGCATGTGTTTTCTGCTCAAATCTGCCGACATGATTGCACGTATTTTCTGGTCAAATCTGCCGACATGATTGCATGTATTTCTGGTCAAATCTGCTACATGAATGCATGTATTTTCTGGTCAAATCTGCTACATGATTGCATGTATTTTCTGGGCAAATCTGCCGACATGATTCCACGTATTTTCTGGGCAAATCTGCCAACATGATTGCATGTATTTTCTGGTCAAATCTGCCGACATGATTGCATGTATTTTCTGGTCAAATCTGCTACATGACTGCATGTATTTAATTTCTGGTCAAATCTGCTACATGGTTGCATGTATTTTCTGGTCAAATCTGCTACACGATTACATGTATTGTCTGGTCAAATCTGCCACATGATTGCATGTATTTTCTGGGCAAATCTGCCGACAAGATTCCCCGTATTTTCTGGTCAAATCTGCCAACATGATTGCATGTATTTTCTGGTCAAATCTGCTACATGATTGCATGTATTTTCTGGTCAAATCTGCTACATGATTGCATGTATTTTCTGGGCAAATCTTCCGACATGATTGCACATATTTTCTAATCAAATCTGCTGACATGATTGAACTATTTTCTGGTCAAATCTGCGACATGATTGAACGTATTTTCTGGGCAAATCTGCTCACATTACGTGTATTTTCTTGAGAAAACCTGCACAATTATGTGAATTTTCTGGGGAAAGGGTAACCAAAACTTGGGCCCACTGTCTTTGCGTTGCACTTTTAAAGGGAACCCGAGGTGAGAATAATATTGAGGCTGCCATATTTATCTCCTTTTAAGCAATACCAGTTGCCTGGCTGCCGTTCTGGTCCTCTGCCTCTAATTCTTTCAACCATAGACCCTGAACAAGCATGCTTGTTTCTCGTGTAAGTCAGTTCACTGCTGCAGCCAAATAGATCAGCAGGGCTGGCATGCAACTAGTATTGGAGACAAAATGGTATATGCGCTCCTCTATGGAAAACACAATTGATATAACTTCAATTAGACATACAAATTCACTATTATCTCAAGCTGGCTAGATGGATCGCTATATGATTGGGTGAGTATTGACACCCTATAAAAATGTAACTTGTAAATTATAGCGCTCTAAACATCATCCAGATACAGGTAAAAAATATGGCACAAGTCCTTTTAGCACACCAAAAGAGTCCACTTTAAAGTCCATAAACACAGGCCTCCATACCAATAGTAAGTATCACACTCACCAAAAAGGATGGCTGATTAATTATGATCAGCATGTACAGCATATAATGGATGTCGTCTGACGCTCCTTTAAACTTCTTCTTGTATGCACCAGATACAATTGCTGACCATATGAAAGACCAGCTAACAGCGCTCTGATAAATAACCTCCTTAGTCCAGCAGAGTCGTCTTCCTTAAAAGACTCAAAACGGAATCGCCATAGTGTAATACCATTTATTAAAACATTTAAAATCAAGCGGTGCAATCACATTTCATAATACAAATATGCGCATGTAATAAAAACCTCCTGCGGACTTCCTCCATGCTGCCAAACTCGCGTCTCCACACAGCGCTACGAGGCCACGCCCTACCGGTTTCGTCATATGACTCATCAGGGGCCTGTATCTGGCTGAGGTTTAGAGTGCTATATATTACAAGTTACAGGCAACTAGTATTGTTTAAAAGAAAATAAATATGGCAGCCTCGAAATCACTCTCACCCGGGTTCACTTTAAATTACAGTTAGCTCCACCCTCATCCAGTCATGGGCACGCCCATTTTTTTGCTTTCGCGCGCCGCATGTTATAGCCCCACCCGTTTTTTGGCCCTTTACTTTTTTTTGGGGGGGGGGGGGGTTCTTATAATACCCAGCACCGGGTGTCAAATGCCCTAGGTACGCCACTGCCCCTACTGATAAACAAAAAAAATCAAGGAAGAGCTTAATTAACCCATTCCTTCCCAAAGAGCAATGTTAATATATAAGGCCAGCTTCTTACTGTCTCTCAGGCCATCAAGAGCTGCTTCTCACACTCAGACTCAGTCTAACTTCAGGGACCCAGGCCCATTCAAGGAAAATAACTTTCCAGCGATCTCCAGTGATGTTTACTGGAAATCAGAGGCCGAAAGTAGCAGTGGTTGCCATGTCCCTAGTCAGAGATACAGTAACACCCCGGCAGTGAACCCAGTCGCCATTGTTAAGCCCCTCTCAGCCACTGCATCGCTCTGTAATGCCCGCTCTATAGACAATAAGACAGCCATTATTGCGGACCTTATTCAGACATGCGATTTTTCATGCATCACTGAAACTTGGATTGATGCCAATGCGGGCCCCACATTGGAAGCAACCATCCCATACAATTACTCAGTCCTAAGTGAGGGAAGACGAGACCGCAGAGGAGGGGGTATAGCAATTTGTGGCAAAACAACCCTGCAGTTCAGAGCCCTGAATGTTGCCTCAACAAAGTCCTTTGAAAGTATAGGTGCCCAAATCTCAGCTGGTAAATGCTTCAAAATTTTAGTGGTTTATCGTCCCCCCGGAGATGCTGACCCATTCCTACAGGAATTCTCAGAACTTCTGGCCATGCGGACTCTGTCTTATCCGAGATGGATCATCCTTGGTGACTTCAACGTCTGGGCTGATGACACTCAATCACAAGATGAAAATGAACTAATAAATCTCATGGGTAGACTAGGCTTCACACAAGTTGTAAAACCTGCTACCCACAGAGGAGGGCATACTCTAGACTTTCTGTTCCACCTAGGAATGGACATTAGTAACATAACAGTAACCCCAGTGGTATGGTCAGACCATCACATAATACTGTTTACTATTGAACATCACCCTATCAAGCAGCACCCTAAGAAAACAATCAAAATCCGTCCCCTGAATAAATTAACACCGGAGAGGATAACTGCCAACCTGGATTTTACAAATCTGCTCCATAGTCAAATGGACCCCAACAGTCTAGTAACCCAGTACAACAACATGATATATGAAAAACTTGACAGTATTGCCCCATGGTGCACCAAATCAGCAACCAAAAAGCAGAAAGCTAATTGGTTTGACAAAGCCATAATGGATCTAAAAAAGAAAGGGCGCAGACTAGAAAGACAGTGGTGTAAATCAGGGTCTGAGGAGCACATATCTAGCGTAGTTCAACACCTCAAACAATACCAACAAGCAATACCCAAGAAAAAATAAGACTTTATCTCGCACAAAATATCTACAGCCAATAAGAGAGCTGCTCAACTCTTCCACACAGTAGAATCACTCTGCAATCCTTCCTGCCTAAAAGCCCCAACCACATTCTCCAGGGAAAGGTGGGAAGAATTCTCTGCCTTCTTCACAAACAAGGTGTCTGCCATCCGTGCCATCATTACACCAACAACATCAATTGACCACTGGACTTTGCATATGCCTACTACCATACCACCATGGCAAGTCTTTGACACTCTGAGTGAAGAGGATTTTGGAATTCTCATTCAAAGTCTCCGCCCCACTACTTGCAACCTGGACCCTGGCCCAACTGGATCCTTAATTCAGTGCCCAGAGCTGATCAGGCCAGCACTTCACAAAATAACTCAGTGCTCCTTGTAAAGTGGACTTTTCCCAGAAGAACTAAAGAAAGCAATCATAATACCCCTCTTGAAGAAACCATCACTAGATCCTGATTCTGTGACCAACTACAGACCTGTGGCAAACTTACCATTCCTATCAAAAGTTATCGAGAAAGCAGTTGCCAACCAGCTAGAAGCCAGGCTTACAGATAACAACATTTTTGATACTTTTCAGTCAGGATTCAGGAAATGGCACAGCACTGAAACGGCATTAGTCCGAGTAATGAATGATCTACTTACTGCAAGGGACAAGGGTGATTGCTCAATTCTGATTCTTCTTGACTTGTCTGCAGCATTTTATACTGTGGATCATGAAATACTAATCCAGTGACTGAAGAATTACTGTGGCCTAAGGGGTACTGTTCTTAGCTGGTTTCAGACCTTCCTATCTGGCAGGACACAGCAAGTATGTCTGGGCACACACTACTCTAATCCAGTGCCACTTGCCTATAGAGTTCCACAGGGTTCTGTACAATCACCATTACTCTTTGCAGTCTACATGCTCCCACTGGGCCAAATAATGCAGAACTATGGTCTAGGATACCATTGTTATGCAGATGACACACAACTATATCTGTCCTTCAAGCCTGGCACCCAAGACCCATCAGCACCCATAAATGCGTGTCTAGTGGATTTACAAAATTGGATGAACACCAGCTGGTTGAGGCTGAACACTGACAAAACAGAGGTGTTGGTGGTAGGTGGTTCACACATGATGGATAAAGTTCAAAACGCCTATTACCTCAAAATAGCAATTGGGGGAGATACCGTACAGTATAAAGACTCTGTGCGAAACCTTGGGGTGATCCTCCTGGATGGAAATCTAAAACTCAGACAGCAGGTATCAGCTGTTGTCAAGTCTTCCTTCTTCCATCCAAGAAATATAGCGAAAATCAAACACCTTATCCCAGCTGAAGACCTACCTGCCCTGGTTCATGGATTTGTATCCTCCCACCTAGACTACTGCAACGCCCTGTTCATCGGATCTACAGATAAGGTTCTGCGCCCCTTACAACTAGTACAGAATGCTGCAGCCAGATTCCTAGCCAATGCCCTCTGCAGCTCACACATCACCCCAGTACTGCAAACTCTTCACTGGTTGCCAGTAAAATGGAGAATCAATTTTAAGATCTGCCTGACATTCAAGGCCCTAAACCACATGGGACCCAAATACATAGCGGATCTATTGGAACTTTATGCCCCTCCACGCACCCTCCACTCTGCCAACAAGATGAAGCTGGTTATTCCCAGGATACACTTAACATTTGGTGCTCGGGCCTTTTCCTATGCAGCCCCTACTCTATGGAACTCACTTCCACAATCAGTACGAGAGGCTCCTTTTTTGGACAGCTTTAAAAAAAGGCTAAAAACTCACCTCTTTTCCCTAGCCTTTGAGACTGCATAATGCAGGGTCACAGCGCTTTGAGTCCCCAGGGAGAAAATCGCTATAAAAATATTATTGTTATTGGTATTGTTAATTTATTTAGTCTTGCTTTCACTTCCTCCTGCGTTAAGTATTTAATATTACAAAAAACGATCCACAAGGGATTTTAAAGGAACCACATCAGTCTTTAATTCTTCATGAATATTATATCATTTGATTGTAGTCGTATAGACAGGGTATCCAATCCCAACACCAACAATGCCTGACACGTATTTCATGGCCCAAGGCCACTTCCTCAGAGGCAAACAAGTACGTTCAGTCACAGTGAGACGGACAATTCATAAGGAACAAGCGAATGGATCTCACGCTGGTGATCTCCATATACAGCAGTACCCTGTGTGGATCTAGGATTAAGTTACAGCATTTCAGATTGAGATCCATTCGCTTGTTTTTTATGAATTGTTCGTATATATATATATATATATATATATATATATTATTTTTTTTTTTTTTTTTCCTAAGTTGCTGTCCCTTACAGTTGGTAGTAAAAATCTGAAGGGTTTTAAACTAGTTTATCACCTCATGGGGGACTCTTAGTGTTTCCTTTACACTTAAAAAAAAACACTCTATTTAATGAATATACGGTATAAAGATGTCAGCCTGCTTGCTTGCACACTATCTGGCAGTTGGACTGAGCAATTTCTGACATGGAAAATTAACATTTTTTTAATTCATTTTAATTCTGAACAGCAGCCATAGCATGTCTGTAAAAAGCTGCTTCATTCTGCTGCAAAACAAAGAGTAGTAATGACCCTTGGATTTTTTTAGAAATAGAACCTTATCAGTATTGTTTCCTCGGACAGATTAGAGAATTTTGCCTCCTTTGATTTACTTTTCAGGATGTGGGTTAAATTACATTTTCAGATTGACTGCCTTATTTTCATAGTACTTCATATTTTCAGTACTATATGTACCTCATGTTTATCTCATGTCACAAATATGCTCAAGTACCCTGTATATAAATGTATCAGTGATGCCAGGATCTTTATTGCTTGGAAGGTGAACAGCCCCAAACTGCGTAGTGAGCAGGAACATCAGTTGGTGTCCCATAGTGCTCTGGGGCAGAAGGCTGAGTGACACCATAGCCTAGGCGAAACATTACTGGAAGGGAATGTTTGCATACCAATACACAGCTATATTTTAATATAGTTGCTGATGCTGAAACCTGAATAATTAACATATACAGTATATTTTTAATGTTCTGCTAGGAGTCATTATGGGACCTCTTAAATAGCTTGCAAGGACTGTGTTTTAATGAAGTATATTTGTTGTTATAATAAACCTACAGTGAATAATATTAGTTTGCTGTCTTGGGGTATGATAAACTGTAGGTGAAACAGTTTAAATAAAATAAAAAAAATGCTGTATGTTGACATTATACTACTGATGCAATATGAATATTATAAATCGTTAGGCCTCTCTCACATTGACAGAAAAACAGATGCGTTTTAACTGTTCCATTGTGAAAAGTTTCATTTAAAAGGCATATAATGTGAACTGACCCATATAGAAACATGGCCATTGGGCTGCACATGTAATAAAGAGACCTCTGATGAGTCATTTGATGAAACCGGTTAGGTGCAGCCTCTGGCGTGTTGCAGCTGGGAGATACTAGTGCGGAAGCTCTGTGGGACGTTGAGGATTTTATATACAATGCGCATTGTTTCTACCTAAATGTGAGTGCACTGATATGCTTTTAAACTTTTTAAATAAAGCAGTATTACGCTATGCAGCGTTTGTTTTAAGTTTTTAAGGAGCTGCATATTTTAAGAGGAGTCCGGACGATCAAGGACTTGATAAGCACTTTGAGCTGGTCTTCTGCATGATCAGCACGTCCATCTGGTGAGCGTATAACAGTTTTACGAGATTGCTGGTGGAGGGCTGCCAGGCTTGAACACTTATACACATGTGAGGGTGCATGAGACAGTTATACCATTGTTCAGAAGCTGGATTACGCTATGTGCCTTTATTTTTCTGAGTTCCAGATACAAATGGATGCAAGTGGTCAAAGATCCTTTTGATGTGCCTTTTTTGCTGATCTGTATCATAATCAGCCACCTGAGTCGGTGAGAGTACCCTGTGTGGATTGTTTGTGGATTGGTTGTTTATCCGAGGACTGTATATCACCGCCCTGGACTACTATTCTATGATTTTATGTGAACTTTTATGTTAAGCGCTACACAGATCTATACATATACTATTTCAGGGAGGTTACCCCCCATTGTGTGGCGATCCATTTTTGCTCAATTTAATTCTGATTAGTACCTTTTTTTCCCAGACAGAGGAGCGCTCATAACCACATTGGCTATCATTCATAAAAGTGTGGTCGGTAATGCGAATCAGTATGGGAAAACACAGCTGCCGGTATTTTACACTTCTGTGTGGTCAGTCATAAAAAAGTGCACAGTTGCGATAGCAGTGCGGAGATTCCCCGAACTAGGCTGGCGGTAGGCTTGCAGAAACACAGGAAGCTGCCGAGTTGATACATTTCTCCGTGTTCCGCTGTACTGCAGCTGCCTGGGAGGTCTGTGTCTCCATTAACTTAACATGGTTATCGCCACATCCAAGGGAGCGGTATTTCCCGTCCTCATACCACTTGCGTAAATCTTTATGAATTAACATTTTGTTACATTTGTTACGATAGTCACCGCACAAGGCGGTGATTTACCGCTCTGCTCGGTAATGTCAGCTTTTCATGCGGAAAGAGCCTTTATGAATGAAGATCTTGCTATGTGTTCGGTAAAGTCGGCTGTTTTCAGCATTTCCGCATGCGGAAATGCTTTATGAATGATAGCCATTGTTGTTACAACACAGCCAAATGGGATCGTTTGCTAGAGCTATTTTTCACTTATGAACTTATGATCACTTTTTCTGGATGGCATGCGTTTTGGAAAATCGCAAAGATACTGGCGAATTAATGTAAATCCGGGTGCCTCTTTCCACATTTAGTTTCTCTGCATTATAAAAAATTCAGCCTTATTTCTTTGGGAATACAGTGTTTTATTAGACCTATGTGACTTTCAAAATAATTACAGTTACTTTTCTTCCTGTACATACATAGTGCAGGGCAGGCTACCCCTTTATTTGCATCAGAAAAGTAAAAAAGAGACGATCTATGAAATATACCCAAGTGAATAGAATGCTCTCACCTGTCAGTTATTATAGACCTAGCCAATATTGCTATAGGCAAGTACAAGCAAGCTTAAGATTTCCATGTATTTATTCTCCTATTTCAGCTTTTTGCCCCTGTCACTATCAGTTTAGGGGACTAGAAACAGTCATTAATTTATCTGACAACTAAATGCAGGGAAAAAAGGTTAAATGGCATTTTAATTGCAGATATATTTTCATATAAATGCGTTGCGATGTGTAACAAGGAATGTTTTTTAGGTTGGACATTTGTCAGCTATATATCATTTTTAGACATAAGTAATGGCCAAATTATGCTCAGAAAGCAAAGTGACTGCTTCATAGTGATGATCGTACTCAGATAATTACGATTACGTAAATTACGTACATTTTCGCAGTTACACCTATTTGTTTGGTTGAACAGCGAGGAGAACGCCAGCGCATACCACTAAGGCTGCATCTGAAATGACCACCAGCTCAGTGTGCAGCACCTAAATAGATTTTCTGCACACTTTGCATTCAATTCAGATGCAAATCATATGCAAATCTGCTACTACTTATTATGCAAACAGGAAACTCAGGGGGAGGGGCTGGGAGCAGCTAACCTGACAGTTACATAGTTACAAAATTAAGAAAAGGTGAGGGGAAAGGCTGCGCGTCCCTAAACATATGTTGCAATTGAATGGTTAATCGCACAGGCCTATATGTTATATGTAAATTCAATCGATTTTGTAATTTCATGTAAATTTTTATGTAATTTTGTGCTGATTTTAGCAGTGACTAGCAAAGCCCCCATACATGCTATTGACACCAAAATTGCCATGTATGTTAAGGAGAATAGTAGGTACAAGTCAATAAAAATAATTTTTCAAAAAGACCTTGTAGTTTTTAAGAAAATCAATTTAAAAATTGCAAAGAAAAATGTTTTTAAACAAAAAAGGACAGTTTAAAAATGATTTTTTTTCCTTGCATTTTCTCAAAAACTACAAGGTCTTTTTGAAAGATTATTTTTTTGACATTTACCCACTATTCTACTTAAAGCGGTATAAAACTCTGACATAATATTCAATAAAAACATGTTTTCCTACTTTCTATATCCCATACAGTTATCATTTTTGCTTTTGTGCATAAGTATTATTATTCAAGTTCCCAAAGTACAATGTTTTTGCTCTGAGAGCTGACATTGCATTTTATTCATAACTGGTGTATTCATATTGTAATGCTTTCTGAGCATCTGTCTGTGTTCTGGAGTGTCTGAATTGCCAGAGAATGTTAACATTCCTCACTTGATACAATTAAGTAAACACAAGATAATGTTATCTCCAGTTCGGATGCGTCCAGCTTTCCCGGCAGGGAGCTTGGAAGTCCTTTGTTTAACTAGTTGAATGCTGTTCTAGCAAAAAGAAAATGGTGGTAGTATACAATATCCTGTAAATAATCTTTTCGAGGAAAGAAGAAATGCTAGGTTTCATAACACTTTAACATAGGTAACAATCTGCTTGGCAATAGTATGTATGGAGGATTTGCTATTAACCGTCGGCAAAAAATGACCTGAAATCACAAATGTGTACAAATACAGATGAAATTAATTTGATTTTTTTTGCATTACGATTTTGCATCATAATTGTGAATCATGATGCAAAATTACGTCTATGCAAAATTTGTGCTCATCACTTCTGCTTTATAAAGGAAATTGTTCATCCTTTAATCTACATACACACTCATTTGTGATTGTTTATAGGTGTCCTCCAACATTGCCGGACTGCTGTATCTGATGTCTGTTATACTGCAGGAACTTTCTTGTAGTAGGGCACCACCTCCCCCTCTATAGAGCAGAAGACACTGCTCAGTCAGGATACTGCACTTGTACACAAACTGCCATCAGAAACACAATCATTTCGGTGAAAATTAATATAATGTGTACAGGTAGCTTTATTTTAATATATTTATAATGGGGATGATTTGCCAAATGTGTGGACCAGTGGAGAACACCACTATTGTTATTATCTTTTATAGAAGGGTTAACAAATTAGGGTTTGTGCCATCTTGGCTGCATGTGTGAACGCAAAGCAAGAACTTATGTTGAAAGTATTATTTTACAAAGCAGCATGTTAGATTTCCATAACCACTTGTGATCATATCAGGTTTAAGTCTATTGACAGATGATCTATGACATTCACTGCCTTGCAAAAATATCAACCCCATTTTTCATGTTTTGTGCCTCACAACCTGCAATTAAAATGGATTGTTTGTGAGTTTGCACCATTTAATTGACAGTACATGCCAACTTTAAAGATGTATTATTTGGTTTACTGAGACGCGAACAAATGGGACAAGACAATTGAAAACTTCAGCATATATAACTATTCACTGGGAGGAGGGGGGGGGGGGTGAATTACATTACATTACTTTGTGGAGCCACCTTTTACAGCTGCAAGTCGCTTTGGATCAGTTTCTATGAGCTTGCCACAACTTGCCACTGGGAATTTTTGCTCCTTCCTCAAGGCAAAACTGTTCCAACTCCTTCATGCTGAATGGTTTTCACTTGTGAACAGCAATCTTCAAGTCTGACCACATTTCCTTTTAGTATGAGGTCTGGACTTAGACTAAGCCATTCCAGCATGTTTAAATCTTTCGCCTTCAACCACTCAAGTGTTGTTTTAGCAGTATGCTTTGGGTCATATTCCTGCTGGAAGGTGAACATCCGTCTCAGTCTCAAATCACAGGGAGATTGACATACGTTTTGCTCAAGACTATACCTGTATTTAGCAACACCTATCTTTCCCTTGATTCAGACCAGTTTGCCAGTCCCTGCTGCTGAAAAACATCCCTATGGCATGACGCTGTCACCACCATGTTTCCCCATATTGATGCTGTTTTTGGGGTGATGGGATGAGTTTGTGCCAGACATAGCATTTTCCTGGTCGCCAAAAGTTTCAATAGTAGTCTCATCTGACCAGAGCACCTTCCTTCAAATATTAGGGGAGTTGCCCACATCTTTTGGCAAACTCAAAACGTGCCTTCTTATTTTTGTCTTTTTTTCAGAAAACTCTTGCATAAAGCCCAGCTCTATGGAGTGCACAGCTTTTTATGATCCTATGGACAGATACTTCGGTCTCTGGTGTGGAACTCTGCAACTCCTGCAGGGTTTTCAGTTCTCTTGGTTGCACCATGACTTTTTAGGGGCTTCATGGCAAAGGGAATTAATACATATGCACATGCCAATTTTCAGTTTATTTTTTTAATTAATTTTATATAATTTTTCTAATTTCACTTCACCAAATTAAACAATATTGTGTAGATCCAGCACATAAAAAAGATAAGATGGCCACTAATGATACAATTTGTCAAAATATCGCTTATGAATGATTATTCATATGAAGGATCGGCAATGATTGTTTGGAACCACTAATGGACAAAAATCTCCTAACCAATCTGACTAGATTGACAGGATTTCATTAATCTGATTGGAGAGGTTAGAAGATTTTTTTCCCTTAGTGCTCACAAACGATCATTTCCGATCATTCGTAAATGAGCGTTCAGCAAATTGTATTGTTGGTGGGAACCTTCAAGTGAATGCAAGGTGAAAATAATGAGATAAACAATTATATTTATCCTCCTACTCCTAAAAATGACTTTTTTAAGTATCCCATGGTTTTCTTTTTTATTTAAAGGAGTTGTCCAGCAAAAATAAATAAAATAAGCGCTACTTACCGGGGCTTCCTCCAGCCCCAAGCTCCCAGCACGTCCCCCGCCGCAGCTCTCCCTTCAGCCGTTCGTTGGAGCTCCGACCCGGTCCCCAGCGATGACGTCAGAGCGATCTGGAGGTCGCTGTGTACTGCACCTGCGCGATCGGCGCTGTCAATCACCGCCACATGGGCAAGAGCGGACTGCGCAGGTGCAGTAGTTCTGAGCCTGCGCAGTCCGCTCCGGCCCATGTGGCGGTGATTGACAGCGCCGATCGCGCAGGCGCAGTACAGAGCGACCTCCAGATCGATCTGACGTCATCACCGGGGACCGGGTTGGAGCTCCGGCGAACGGCTGAAGGGAGAGTTGCTTGGGGCTGGAGGAAGCCCCCCGGTAAGTAGCGCTTATTTTATTTATTTTTGCCGGACAACTCTTTTAAACATTCACAAGGTAGGTTGAATATTTTACTGTCTCTAGCAGCCTATCAAGTGTCTCAGAGTGAAATACATGAACTATTGACCTTGTTCTAACTCTCCCCTGTTCTCAGAAGTTGTATTCTGCCAAGAAAACTTTTAAGGCTGTAATTAGGTTATCAGTATTTATTACTATATTCCCTGATGAGGTACCGACAAGACAGAAGCTGTCACTTCCATGTCTAAAAATTAACTCTTTCAGGCAGCAAAATAAAGCAAGTAAAACAGCCTAGTTATTAATGTTTTGCAATGTACCTACACATGTTTATCTCATGCCATGTATCGCCTCGGGTATACTTTAAGAAGCATGAAAATTACAAGTTGGATTGTAACAAAATATGTACAAAGCCAAGGGGGGTTGAATACTTTTTCAAGGCACTGTACATAATTCCCCATATTTGTTAGTGGTCTGCTGCATTAGAGTACAAAAACTGATTAATATATTGTTTTTATACCTTTTGGAAGGTGAATTTAGTGTCTACAACAAGTAGATATTGATTTATGTACATTAAGATGATATATCTGATATATGGTATATACTGTCATCTAAGGGGTTTGTAAAGTCCATGAAATTGGTTTTAAATTGATAGAGTCTGAATATAATGAGTAATAGTAAGGTTAACATCATATCGTATGTTTATTAATGTGTTTGAAACTATGTGTAAACGGGCTTTTCCCTTTGTGTAGATAGGGAATGAATGATAGGATAGCAATGGGAGAATCACATTGGTAATTCTGACCAATGGTAGCGAGATGGGCATTCATGCAATAGGATGGGCCGCAGCCAATTGGCTGTGAGGTGGAATCCCATGCAGTAATAGGAAGAACTAGAGGTGACGGCGCCTCTGCAGCCAATTGTTGGCTGACACATCAGTTAAACATCCTGATACGATGTCCAGTCCCCGTGCCCCTGATGAGTCACGAGGCAATGATGAAATCGATAGGGCGGAGACTGAACATATCAGGAAGTAGCGGCGGTGATGACGGCGTGTGGATCATATAACCTATAAGGACAACCTACTGGAGTGGAAGGAGAAGAAGTGCGGCGCGGTTTAAGATCTACAGCCCAGCATTGGCAATGGGGAGGAGCCCGTAAAACAAACTCTATGCGGACATACAATCGATAATCATGTGAGTGAATTTTAAAATAAAGATTTTAATGCAATTATGCTATGAGAGGCTTTTGTACATTTGAAAAGGGCTCCTTGAAAAAGGGCTCCTGGAGTCCTGATATAGACCAAAAAAAGCCAGATTCAGCTACAAAGAGTGCATGGTGTAGACCATATGCCAAATTCAGCTACAAAGGGTGTCTGGTGCAGGCAAAATGTCAAATTCAGCTACAAAGGGTGCCTGGTGTAGCCCATATGCCAAATTTGGGTATAAAATGTGCATGGTGTAGGCTAAATGTCAAATTTGGCTATAAAGGGCGCTCGATGTAGCCCATATGCCAAATTCAGCTACAAAGAGTGCCTGGTGTAGCCCATATGCAGAATTCAGCTACAAAGGCTGCCTGGTGTAGCCAAAAAAGCTAGTTTTAGTTTATTAAAAGGATGCTGTTATAGGCGCACCCTCCCTCGACCCTTCGCTACCCTCCAACTACCATCCTATCTCCCTCCTCCCCTTTGCCTCAAAACTGGTGTAGCCCATATGCAAAATTCAGCTACAAAGGCTGCCTGGTGTAGCCAAAAAAGCTAGTTTTAGTTTATTAAAAGGATGCTGTTATAGGCACACCCTCCCTCGACCCTTCGCTACCCTCCAACTACCGTCCTATCTCCCTCCTCCCCTTTGCCTCAAAACTTCTTGAGCGCCTGGTTCACAAACGCCTGACCCAGTACCTCAATGCCAACTCACTGCTAGACCCACTCCAATCTGGATTTCGGCCTGCCCACTCAACCGAAACTGCTCTCACCAAAGTGGTCAACGACCTTGCCTTAGCTAAAGCTGAAGGTAAATACTCCATTCTCCTCCTCCTTGACCTGTCAGCAGCGTTTGACACAGTAGATCATCCCCTACTCCTCCAGTCCCTCCAGTCCTTGGGCATTCATGATCTCGCCCTGTCCTGGCTTTCATCCTACCTCTCCAACCGCTCCTTCACGACCGCCTTCAATGAGTCCTCTTCCACCCCCAACCACCTCTCGGTGGGAGTCCCCCAAGAATCGGTCCTTGGCCCCCTACTGTTCACCCTATACACATCCTCCATTGGCAAGGTTATCTCCTCCATGGGTTTTAACTATCATCTGTATGCAGATGACACCCAGATCTACCTCCACACCCCTGACATATCCACCACTACCATGGACAAGGTCTCCTCCTGCCTATCAGCCATCTCCTCCTGGATGTCCGCTAGGTTCCTGAAACTAAATCTAGACAAAACTGAATTTATGATCTTCACACCCCGGCCATCCACGAACCTCCCAGATGTGCATGTCACTGTTAACCACACTACCATTCGCCCTACCTCTCAAGCCCGCTGTCTGGGTGTCACCCTGGACTCCGCACTCTCCTTCACATCCCACATCCAAAACCTCACAAAGTCCTGCAATTTCCACCTTCGTAACATCTGTAAGATTCGCCCTTTCCTGACCTCTGCCACCACCAAACTCCTCATCCATGCCCTCATAATTTCCCACCTTGACTACTGCAATGCCCTGCTGTCTGGTCTCCCTATGACCCGAACAACCCCACTGCAGTCCATCATGAATGCGGCAGCCAGAATTATCCACTGCTCCCATCGCTCCACCACGGCGGATCCCCTCCTAGAATCCCTCCACTGGCTTCCTATCCAGTCCAGAATCAGATTCAAGATACTGTGTCTGACCTACAAATCTGTCCACAAAACCTGTCCAACCTACATTTCCGATCTTACTCAGAGGTACACACCTAGCCGCTCACTCCGCTCTTCCAATGAACTTCGCCTAACCGCCCCCCGAATCACCCAGTCTCATGCACGCCTCCAGGACTTCTCAAGAGCTGCTCCAACACTATGGAACTCCCTACCTCCACCCATTAGGGCAGCCCCCTCCTTCAACATCTTCAAGAAAGCCCTCAAAACTCACCTTTTCACTCTGGCCTACCACCCCTCACAAGTGCTCTAAACCTACAGCTGAACTCTGGTCCCCTACCATTCGTGTCCTTACCTCTCCCTCTAGATTGTAAGCCTTTGGGCAGGGTCCGCCTCCTTTTGTGTCCTACCTGATCACCTCCATTACTGTGCACCCATGCTATGCATCTGAGTGAACCTAACTTGCCTAATCTCCATGCTCCATCCAGTGACTGACTAAGCATTACCTGGTACTCATACTATGGTGTGTAATCTGGTTTTCTTGTATTCCTGTATTGTCATATTGCTGTATGTCACCCCTAAATATTGTCTGTAACCTAAATTAATGTTCAGCGCTGCGTAATATGTTGGCGCTTTATAAATACAATAAATAATAATAATAATAATAATAGGCAAAATTTGTTGGGCTATAACAGGGCTCTGGACATAGCAGAGAAAAGTGATTACTGTGACCTAACTATGACCTAAATTCTCCCTACTCTCACACAGAAGCCTCCCCTGGAGGTGCCTAACTCTAAGCCCCCCCTGGTGGTGCCTAACCCTAACCCCCCGGTGGTGCCTAACCCTAAACCCTCCATGGTGGTGTCTAACCATAGGACCCCCCTGGTGGTGCCTCACCCTAACCCCCCTGGTGGTGCCTAACCCCTCCCTTGTGGTGCCTAACCCTAAGACCCCCCTGGTGGTGCCTAACCCTAAGACCCCCTGGTGGTGCCTAACCCTAAGACCCCCCTGGTGATTACTATGACCTAACTTCTTCCTACTCTCACACAGAACCCTCCCCTGGTGCCTTATCCTAAGACCCCCCTAGTAGTGCCTAACCCTAAGACCCCTCCCCTGCTTGTGATGCCTAATCCTAACCCCCTCGGCACCCCCAAATCAAAAATCACGGCTATAAAAGGGAGCCCTTTTGTAGCAGAATCAAAACCCTTGTAGCCGAAACAAAAATATGGGCTACAAAGGGGTGCCCTTTTGTAGCAGAATTAAAAACCTTGTAGCCGAATCAAAAATATGAGCTACAAATGGGTGCCCTTTTGTAGCAAAAGCATGTATCTGAAAACCTTGTAGCCGAATAACAAATATGGGCTACAATGGGGCACCCTTTTGTAGCAGAATTTAAAACCTTGTAAATAAAAAATATTGGCAACAAAGGGGCACCCTTTTGTCAAAAACCTTGTAGCCGAAAACCATGTTGCCAAATCAAAAATATGGGTTACAAAGGGTCACCCTTTTGTAGCAGAATCAAAAACCTTGCAGCCAAAAACCTCATAGCCAAATGAAAAATATGGGCTACAAAGGGGCGCCCTTTTGTAGTGGAATTGAAAATCTTGCAGCTGAAAAAAACCTTGGGAGCCCTTTTCACCACCTTGTAGCCCATATTTTCAGAAATAACATTGAAGTCTATGGAAGAGCCCTTTTAATACAGATGTCTTAGGAGCCCTTTTCAACTGATTCCGAGAGGCTTATTTTTTGAGGTGTATGTTAAACAAGAGCTGGTACAATAAGGCATCTGTCTACCACCTGAAAGCGACTCGAAACACCGGCACCAGGATCCTGAAGTCCCGAGGCTTCCTGGCTATGAGCTTTCTCTGACCAGTCTAGCAGTGGTCAGAGGCATTTGGTGAGTTTGATTCCAGCAGGGTGTTATTGGTGGTGTATTTGATGTGTATCCTCTGAATAGATCAATATCATGGCAACAGGCAACAAATGAGAATTTGAATGGACTTGTATTGCATTAACCTCTAATGGATGTACGCTGATACTCTTTTAGATGTTTTTATCATTGGGTGCTTCCTACAGATCTTACAGTCCCCCCCTCCCCCCAAGAACAGAACAGACTGCTCAGCAGATATCTGACCGGTCTGTGCAACAATCGGTCTTCATGCTTCCTGTTTTAGGTGACAATAATTATACTTGTGTGTAAGAGGTTATAGTTTACGTCAGTGTGGTTATTGTCTTAAAAGATACATTAGCACTAATGAAATTGTAAAAATGGGGAGAGCAGGCATTTGCAGCAATCAGTCCTCATGCCCACTGCTCCCCCTGTTCTTCTCTGCCCCCCTCTGTTACCTTCTAATTGCCCCAAGAAGATACTTCCGGGTCAGCCAGGTCAGTGTGCAGTGCACAGGCGCTGCCCAATGACACGCATCCTTGATCGCACGCCCATGGCCGGGAGCACTCTGTACATGCGCACTATGTAGTCATGATGTCATGACTGCAACATGCCTGCATTAGTGAATTTGGGGTCATGATACAAGAAAAGTTTGTTATTCCTATTGATCGCAGTAAGAGAAAGTCATGGCTAGCTCACACTCTGCACAATGATGATAAAAAGAGTAAAGGGATAATATATTTCAAAGAATGGAGAAGAATCACTATGAGTCAAGTTCATACTATGTGCTCGCATAACGCCGACTATGCAATGCAGACATAATACAACTTACATTATAACTTGCATGGTATTTTCATAACATGAAGAATTGCTGTGTAATGTGCTCATTATTAGACACACTGCTCAGAAACCCATTGTAGAAAGTGCATTTAGATAAAGTGGTCAATTACCAACCAGTGATGTGAACATGGCCATACAATTGGATTCACACGCAACAACAAGGAGCACAGCAATGAGGCGCACAGCAACATGCTTAATTTGAACGCATTACACCCGCTGAACTTACAGCCAGTAAACCCCTTTCAGCTCCAGTTTATTGCAGCTATAGGGCACCACTTGTGTAGCCTGTAGTAGGAGGGTCCGGGCACTATGTGTTTTTTTTTTTATATATATATTATTATTTTTATTATTGTTGCCTGTCAGCAGCTATGAGATGATGGGCTGCTGACACAGGCTTGCGGGGAGAAGTGTATGTGGCTGCTGCAGCCTTAGGCAGTGTTATGTGGGTGGCAGACAGTGGGCTGATTGCTGCAGGGAAAAGAGGGAGAGAGTGCACGCGTAGCTATTGACGCGTGCACTCCTCCAGGTTGCTAGGCAACCATGACGCCGGTGGCGGGGAGGGCCAGTGCGCTCATGAAAGGGGACGCGCGAGCAGGGAGTGCGCATGTGATACATGACGTGCGCACTCCTCTGAGTTGCCAGGCAACCGGACGCACGAGGAGGTGGGAAGAGCGAGTGCGCGGGGAGTCGTTAGGAGAACTGGTTTTAACCAGTCTCCCCTGAGTAGTGTCGCAGTTGTGGCGACGAGAGACAGAGAAGCGGACTTGGCTAAGGATGCAGGGACTGTCCAGCAGATATGCCCACATAAATAGATGAGTGAGCGTGCGGGCACCCGGGGACCTCCTCTGCAGCAACCAGGCAACATCCAGAGAGCCTTATAAGCCTAGAGAGAGAGACATCCCTGTGTAAAAAGGCCTAACCTGGACAGAAGAAGTAAAGTTGCAATGCAGATGCTAGAGGGATGAGTATAATCCTTATCTGTACCTGGCCACAATATAGAGAGTAGGAAATATATTGAGAATATACTGCACTGAATCTGCTAATAACAGAGCTGACAGAAAACGAGGGGAAAGAAGAAACTGTGTTTTTTTTTTTACTGCCCTTCAGCCAAAAGCATTACCAGTATATGCTCATTTTTTTTTTCTTTTGGGGACTGCCTAGCTATCTTATTTTGACTGTTTCTCTTGTGTTGTGTAAGCTAGTCCTATAGTCTCTGGTCAAGTTTCTCTCACTAGTGACCGTGAGGAGATGTCAATATAAACAGATAATGACAAGATGCTGTCCTAAAGGCTTCCCATATCCCGCTAATCTGACACAGCTCAGCCCAACTTATAGCAAATAATTGTGGGGTGCTAACTGTGCAAAAGCATATGAACTGTAACTTCAGTCTGCTAAAAGCGACTTTCAAGTGGTTCACTAGAAGATATTGCTTCCAATGCATTGTACTAATTTTCATATAGACTATGGAGGCCTTTGCCGCCTGTTCGGCACATATGTGAAGATGGGTGCCGTCAATGAAGATGGGTGCCGTCTGAACATATATATATAATTATTATTTTTTTTTAATTTTTTTTTTTTAAAGAAAAGATACTCACCTATGGTGTAGTTGGTTCAGTGGTTGTCCTTGAAGCCTGAAAGAACAGAAGAAGGTTAATCCAAGAGCATTACCAGTTTAAATAAAGTTATTAGTTAGTTACCTATTGGAAGACTGTAAAGTTGACATCTGGGACATCCTGTGGAGAAAGAACATACATGGATTGTTAGTAGACCCTTATCTGGGAAAGAGACGATAATATATTTATTTATTTTTTGCTTTGTTTTCCCTGTTTTTCTTGATACCTACGTTTGGTGTTTGTTTCTGAAGAATTGACTTCTACCAGGCACCTTAAGAAAGAAATACCAGTTTTTTTTATTAGAGAGAGAGATCTTAATTTATTTATTTATTCATTTATTAATCTATTCTATTTATTCACTAATTCATTAATCTATTAACTGAACTAAAAGAGAGTCCTATTTATTCATTTATTTATTTATTTATTAATCTACCCAATACATCAATTTATTTATTACTCTTATTAACTTCATAATTTATTTATTTCTAATATAATAATAATAATCTGAACATTTGTATAGCGCTTTTCTCCTGTCTGACTCAAAGCGCTCAAGAGCTGCAGCCACTGGGACGTGCTCAAGAGGCCACCCTGCAGTGTTAGGGAGTCTTGCCTTGAACTCCTTACTGATTAGGTACTTGACCTAGCCAGGATTCGAACCCTGGTCTCCCATGTCAAAGGCAGAGCCCTTAACCAGTTCACTATCCAGCCACTGCATCCATTTATTATTCCTATAGATTATATCTGGATTAAAAACTAACTGACAAGTATCAGAATTACACCTCCAAGGTTCATCATTTAGTATTAACCTCCTTGGCGGTCTGATTCTTTCCAGATTCTAGGGTCTAAAAGCGGTGCAATTTTTTTCACTCTTTCAGACCCTAAAACCTGAAAAAAATCATTCTGGCAGGGAGATCTGCAGCAAAATAAAAAAAAATTACCTTCCTGGGCTCCTGGGCTGCAGTTTTCTCTTTGCCCACAAGATGGCGCTAATATACATATAAACGAACTTCTCTATATTTCTCTAATATAGAGAAGTTCGTTTTCAATGTTAGCCCCGCCCCCGATGACGTCACGCTGCCACCACCGCTCTGCTGCCACCACCACGGCTGCGCTGCTCCAACTGGCTGCCGGGTCCCCGGAAGAATAGCGGGGACATGGGGGATCCCGGCGGCCAGGGAAAGACCCCACACTGCCGGGGAGAGAGGCTGGAGTCCCGCTGCGCAGCGAGATCGCGCGCGGGACTTCACAACTACAGGTAAAGCTCTGCAATGCCTACCCCGACCTGAGCTCGGGATCACCGATAGCAGCTGCTTTTTTCTACGCCGAGCTCAGGTCGGGAAAACCGGCAAGGAGGTTAAGGGGAGTCGTATTGGAATTTTGCTGATCAGCAAAATTTAGAGTGTAAACTATTGGCGTTGAAAACAATTAATTAATGATATAACTGCAGCTCTGTTTTTTTTTTTTCTTGTTTTTTTTTAATCAACCGTCATATGGTCAATTTTTTTTACTAAAAGAGAAGGATTACTATGTATTTAGAGAAAAATGTTTATTGCAAAAACAGTGCAGATACTTACGTTTGCAGTCGCTTAACCTTCAGTTTCCTTTCTAGCTCTCACAAAGTCATAGTTACATAGTTACATAGTTATTTTGGTTGAAAAAAGACATACGTCCATCGAGTTCAACCAGTACAAGAAGACAAGTCTAAGAAGACAAGTGAAGATTTCAAGGAATTTGAATTGTTGTAATATATATATATTGTGATAATTTTCATTGGTTGAGAGAATTGTTTTTATTGGACCTTTTGTTGAAATTTTCCTTTTTTCAGTTTTTGGTCCTAATAAATTCTTTTAAAAAATCTGACATTGTTCTCTATATTCAATGATGACATCAGAGTCTGTCGTTAGCTAATAATGCTTAGACCTTGGTTTGTTATGTCTGTTCCTTATGTTCTATAGGTTAAGGTTAAAGGTTATTACTTATAGCCATTTCTCTTCTTTGAAACCAACTACAAGTCAAACCAGACGATATACCTCCACTGCCGGGTGGCCTTATGGTCATCTGGTCCCGCCGGTTTTAGTAATTGGGCTCACCCCCCTTGATGACTACCCTAAAGCCGCATCTACACGCGTAGATGCGGCCGCGATGCTCCTTATCAATCGAGCCGCTGATGCGGCTCGATTGATAAGATCCGGCAGGACGGATCTTCGCACCGCCGATTCCCTGCTCGATCCCCGCGAGGGGACAATGGCAGGGAATCGTGCGGGAGATAAGCGGCGCCGGCGGGGACGAGCGGGCACGAGCGGGGAATCGAATGCGGCGCATGCACGGCGAGCGGGGACGCGGCGGGCACGCGGAAGAGGCGATCCGGCGGCTCGCTTCAATGTCTCATGGTGTAGATGGGGCTTTAGGGTTGTGCAAACGTCAGATAAGGGGCTCTCCTCCTGATTAATGACTTGTCCTGTTAAGTATAATGATGTTACCTTTCTTTCATTAGTCCGCATTTGTACAATGAGCTGTGTATCCCAATAATTTGTAGTGAACTGCCTATCTTACCTGTTACAATTTACAATAAAAAACTTTGTATAACGAAAAAAATATGACATTGGTGTCTCGTGGATTTCTCTCAGTTGGCCATTCTTATACTGGTTACACTTGTAGTAAGCAGGAGCTTTTGGAACACGGTACTTGTCCAAAGTTGGTGCTTCCATAGACCGCAATAAAAATTTGCAGCTATGGGGAGCCCAATTCCGGGGCATGGCACAGTCGTGCTTGGCGAAATAAAGGTTCAGATTTTGACCATGTGCATGTTTTTGGTGCAAGTGCTTAACTACAGGTGCATGGCTTGTCTATGAGCCAAGTGCATGTAGCAGTATTGACAACTGATCTTTAGTAAAGAGTTTGGCTATAGCAATAAGACTGAGTGCGCAGAATGAAGAGAAAGGCCGAACAGAATGCTTAAAAGTTTGGCAACGCTACACCAAACTCTAATAGCAAACAGAGTGCGCCTTCTCTTCTAAGGTGCAGTCTAGGCACAGGCTGTCTCTGTCAGGTCAGTCCAGCTTCAATAGCAGCAACACTCCAGTATTATAAATCTAATAATGTTTGATAATAATGCTTCATCATAAGTACATTGCCATCGAGCACACTTAATTTCACTGGTGAATCTATGCTTGTCCTTCTGGATTCCTTCAGCCACTGCACTGGTGTAAAAGTGATTTTCAGTCTTCCCAATTCCTCTATATTTTTCATTTACAATAAACGAAGGTTTCACATCTCCAAACACATTTTTGTATAAATTTTAAAAAGACAAGTGAAGTCCTTAGCTAAGAGTAAACTCCAAAGAAAGTTAAATGGTCATTGCACAGGAATTGAGCTCACCAATACTCATGTTATCAACCTGAAAAAGTTATTAACCTCAGTAAGACCACCATGTATATTTTTTGAGGGGGTGTTCTTCACGCAAATAAACAATCAATATCTGACGGACATGTATAGTTCACCTAAGTATTCCTGCTCTGCATCACATTTTAGCAGAGATTTGATATATTACCAATTTGACCGCTGCTGCTGATTGCTTTGTACTGCCCTTCCCATGCTTGCCTATGATCATTATAAAAAAGTGTCTTTTTCCAAGTGTTTAATCAATAACATGATCACACACACACAAAGACACTTTTAATTTTTTTTTAGTAATAATTCATTAATAATTGTATTAATTTTTATAGTTTTTATTGAATCTAATGTATTAAAACAGTCTAATAGCACTTAGTCCACCAAAGGTTAACGCTTAAAGAGTTCCCACCAGACCATTACCCAGGCATATATTCTGGATGGCTAGGAAAGGAAAGGATGTACCACCTCCCCCACATCCATTTCCTGTACCGTACCAGGTGACATAACTTTACACACAGCTGTGAAGTACTCTTGTTCCAATGCTAAATGAAAAAGGCTTCTGCTGCACTCCCCCCAAAAGAGGTTGGACAATACTAAATGGGGCCCATGGTAGATGAGGCTTAAGGTGGAAATATTATAATTGGGCCAGAAATCAAGATACCAGTGGTTTGGCTCATGACATACATCAGGTCAAATCCCATAGTGCTGTACAATGAGATACCTATAGGAGACTGCTATTTTCCAAAGGATTACCCATCCAGCTGCTATTTTCCATATTGCAAACATTTATCTCCTCTTATGTCTAATGTTTCTAACCCTTGGGTTGGGCATTCAGAGGAAAACACAACCTCTGATTATCTGCCTCATTCACAGCTAAACTGCTGATTGGCCAGGCAGTGTTTTATGCAGGTATGAGGAGTCCAATCAGATGCTTTGTTTTTCTCTGGTCTCCTCTTAAAGCCTTTGCTCCAGTGTAACATTATGTATGGTCTTGCGGTTGGTCAAGGAACATGGTTAAAGAGGAACTCCAGCCTAAGCAAACATACTGTCATCATTAAGTTACATTAGTTATGTTAATTAAAATAGAGAGGTAATCTAATCTCTTACCCACACTGTTTTAAAAGAACAGGCAAATGTTTGATTTCATAATGGCAGCCATCTTTTTGGTTGAAAGGAGGTGACAGGGAGCATGAGACACAGTTCCAACTGTCCTGTGTCCTGAGCACCTCTCCCAGTTGCTAGACAACGTGAATAACAACATAGGAAATCCCATCATGCTTTTTTTCTTTGATGGGTGGAGCTTAGATACAAATGCAGCTAAAAATGATGCTTTGGTAAGAAAAACAAAGTTCTGATGCCGTGCAACTGTTAAAGAAACACCAAGCCTTTTCAGCTCTGCTGAGTAGTCTTTTAGTCCGGAGGTTCACTTTAAGTATGCTTCTGCAATCAAACGTGCTTCTGACCACAAATGGCCATAAACAGCTCCTTGAACCCCCCCCCCCCCCCCCCCCCTTTTTTTTTTTTTTTTACAATTATAGACTTTATAGAAAATAACCTTAAAGCAGACCTGAACTCAGAACTTCCTCTCTGCTCTAAAAGTAACAGAGTAACAGCATAATAACCATTAAAGAAAAACATTTCTATGTTGCAGTTGATACAAATCCTGCAATAAATCTGCAGTGTCTTCATGCTTTAATGGAAGCAGGCATATGGTTAACATCCTGTGTTTGCAAATTAGCTTCTCTGCCGAGGCAGCCAGCTGACACAGCTGAGAAATCAAATTACAACTTGTGATTAGTCACAGATGAGGGGGAATTCGACTGGCTAAACTATCTAAATACATACAGGGTGCATTTCTCTATGTTTCCCTTCTGACCTGTGCAAGAGTTCAGGTCCAAATTAAGCCAGAACATAGGCATCCACTATATACCTCATAATTACAGATGGTTGTACTGCATTTCAGTATAATAATTCAGTGGTACATACTGGGTCATTGCGTAACTAGCACCTTCTTTTGTACTATTATATCAGTTATTGTAGCAATATTGAAAGTAACCTTCGTAAAGAAAAAATATTAATGTCAACACTATTATTGGTCACTATCATTTCTGCATACATCAGACATCTGCTGGTGACCTTCAGACATTTCTTTTAAGTCATTACCTGTTCCTGTCTTTAAAATCTTTTTTTGCTCTGCAGAAATGATCCAGTCCTTCCAATCTGAGATCCTATTACACAGGGACCTTGGGTACATAAGACAGACACACATAAGCTCATAACACATGCCTTGCTTATATACTGTATGTATTTTAACACATTGAAGGAATGTGCATTCTCCCACACTTACACAGCGTGACTTCCAACACTTGGAAAGTTATGAACATGGAACACTTATGTCAGTTTATGTCACCACTAACAATAACATTTTAAAAGACACAACCTAAAATTCTGTGTTGTCTAGAACGGACACTGAAATGTCTGCTCTGCAGGAAATCATCAAGACAGGTGACCTCTTGCCTTTTGCATTAACTAAAAACATCATATCAGATTTAAAGTGGCACTTAATCCCCACATAAAAAAGTCAGTTTTACTCACCTGGTGTTTCTACCACCTGCCTGCAGCCGCCCCCTGCCCTCACAGTCACTCGTGGATCCTCCTGTCCCATGCCGCCAGCTAGCTTTAGCTAACAGGCCTGGCCACGCGTAGTGTTCTTCGTGTTACTATCCTCAATAGTGTCCTGCATAGGACACTATTACAGACGGGAACAGGTAGAAGGAGACACGTGGCTGGGCCTGCGCAGTCGGCCGAAAGTGAAACTAGCTGATGGTGTGGGACAGGAGGATCCGTGAGTGACTGCGAGGGCACGGGGTATCTGCAGGGGGCTGGTAGAAGCCACAGGTGAGTATAACTGATTTTTTTATGTTAAACTTAAGTATCCCTTTAAGTTACTATGATTGATGCGCAGTTTGTTATGTTATGCCGGGCATACACGGCTCGTTTTATGCGCCAGATCGAGCCAGCGGCTCGATGCGTGCGCGCGGATCGATTGCCGCTCGTCCCCGCCGGCACTTCCTTATCAACGCTCGATTCCCTGCCATTGTCCGCCGGCGGGAATCGAGCGGGCGTGGGTCGAGCGGCATGATCGGGCCAGCTGAATATTATCAGCTGGCCGGATCAGCTGGTCGATACACGGTACAGAAACGTACCGTGTATCCCCAGCATAAGATATGTTTTAGATTCTAAGATCAATCTATGTAAAGCAGGCATATCCAAAGTCCAACCCGGGGGCCAAATGCGGCCCACAGAGGGATTTCTGGTCTGGGCCCCTAAAGCTCTCTGCAGTTGTTAATTCGATGTGGCCTGCAGGCTGTAGCTGTTGTGCTGCATGCAGGGGTGAGCAGCAGTAATAGCCACTGAATAGCAGCTGCCACTGTGCTAACTGCACACGGTGTATGGGTTATTGCTCATGGAAATATTTTATTTGACAAAATGTCACATGAATAGCATATCTAATGGCAATCAGCAAACATTTTGTTTAATGTTGCTATTTCTGCCCCTAGCACTCTTAAGAATGGCGATATGATAAACTCATACACCAAGCAAAGTGTGCTTTCCACATAAAGTACAGAAATTCTCCGCCCCATTACAGTCCTGAGTGCCCTAAATGTTCAACCCCAAATGCATCTCTGTATCACTGTATGTGGACTTGCAATGTGATAAACAGATATTGGAAAAAGGTTAGAAACTACATTCAAAGTGTCTGTAACACCTCTATTGAATTGTCTCCCCAGTTTTGTTTATTCAACTATGTATCTGAAACACCAACAGCTTCAAGTACCGGGAATGTCAGGTCACCCTCCAAACTAACTCACCTTATATTAATAGCAGCGAGGAAAGTTATCTATAACAAATGGATATACCCTAGTGCACCTACAACCTGGGACCTTAAAGAGGAACTTCAGCCTAAACAAACATACTTTCATTAAGTTACATTACTTATGTTAATTAAAATAGATAGGTAATATAATCTCTTACCCACTCTGTTTTAAAAGAACAGGCAAATGTTTGATTTCATGATGGCAGCCATCTTTTTGGTTGTAATGAGGTGACAGGGAGTATGATACACAGTTCCAACTGTCCTGTGTCCTGATCAACCCTCCCAGTTGCTAAGCAACATGAATAACAACATAGCAAATCCCATCATGCTCTGCACAGCATCAGGGAAAAAAGCCCGGGCTTTTTTTCTTTGATGGGTGGAGCTTAGATAAAAATACAGCAAAAAAATGATGCTTTGGTAAGAAAAACAAAGTTCTGATGCTGTGAAACTGTTAAAGTAATACCAAGCCTTTTTAGTTCTGCTGAGTAGATTTTTAGTCCGGAGGTTCACTTTAAGGAAGAACTAATGCATCGGTTTCATCTTGATAACTTGGAAACAAAGCTACATAAAGAAACATCCTCAAAAAAATTCTTCTCAATTTGGGAAAAGTTTATTACATCTGCTTTCAAGTGGCAAAAGATTAGTAACCTGATGAACCCATACAAGTATACATCCTGGTACGCAATTAGAGACTTGCAAGGAAACCTGGGGAAACTCAAAGTGTAAAAAGGACTGCATATGTCTCATTAACATATGACGCTACATATAAAGTCCGCAAGATAGAACGAGCAAAACCACTTGTTTAGAAGGTCAATCTTCCGAAATGTGCAACTCTTTGCACATTCAGAGAAACAGTGATGGGGGGGGGGGGGGGGGTTAAATTTACGGGGAGGGGGGCAAGTTTACAGCATGAAGGGTAGACTGTTCTATAAATGAATACTAAAAGATACAGTAAATAGGAAAACAATAGAAGCCAAATTACTTGTTACACCTAGTTAAACAACTGCAAATATTTAATTGCATTGTGGATGCAAAATGTTGTAGTTTGTTTTGGTAAAATGTTTCAAAAACCAAATAAAACATTGTTTTAAAAAAAAGAATGGCGATATGGCCCTTGGCCTAAAAAAGTTTGGACGCTCCAGATGTAAAAGGTGTCCAGTCCATTGCTCATGTCAGTAAGGGGAAGAATTCTGCCTGTTGTAAGTATATGCATTGCACACACATATCCCACCGGTAGAAAAGTGGTCCAGATGGGTAATTTCCACTTTTGTTATGGAATCACCATAAATACCATAAAGCCTTTCCCTTATCCATCTACAGCACCACACCTAGAATATACATTACATTTCATATTACATATACATTAGCTGGCAGTATTCTATCTTTTCCGCTGGCAAAATTTTGGCTGCACCTTCAGACTTGCAGTCAAGCCAAGTTACCATAGTCAATATCATCTTATAGTTGTTAAAGGATACCGGAAGTGACATATGACATGATGAGATAGACTTGTGTATGTACAGTGCCTAGCACACAAATAACTATGCTGTGTTCCTTTTTTCTCTCTCTCTGTCTGAAAGAGTTCTATATCAGGTATGTAAGTGGCTGACTCAGTCCTGACTCAGACAGGAAGTGACTACAGTGTGACCCTCACTGATAAAAAATGTAAACTATAAAACACTTTCCTAGCAGAAAATTGCTTCTGAAAGCAAGAAAGAGATAAAAAGGGGAATTTCTTATCAGTGAGGGTAACACTGTAGTCAATTCTTGTCTGAGTCAGGACTGAGTCAGACACTTACATGCCTGATATTTAACTGTTTCAGGCAGAGAAAGAAAAAAAAGAACACAGCATAGTTATTTGTGTGCTAGGCACTGTACATATACATGTTTATCTCATCATGTCACTTCGGGTATCCTTTAAGTATTTTGGACTGACTTGCTCAGAGTTAAGATGGTGGAAGTGTAGTCATACTGATATAAGATACATCATACCAGTGGCGTAGCAATAGGGGGTGCAGCGGTAGCGACCGCATCGGGGCCCTTGGGCCAGAGGGGCCCCGAAGGGCCCTCCCTCAACTACAGTATTAGCTCTCTATTGGTCCTGTGCTCATAATAATCACTTCTATAGATAGCTTTGAATAGTGGTAATCATTAACAAGCTGTTCCCCATCCCCTTCTTGCTCCTCTGACATTGTAGTTACCATTGGCAGGTTTTGGTGCGCCGTATCAATTGTTATGTATAGAGTGCTTGAGGGGCCCCATTGTAAGACTTGCATTGGGGCCCACAGCTCCTTAGCTACGCCACTGCATCATACCATACAAAGTAAACCCTGAAGGGACATTCTGTTGTTTGGGGGGGGGGGGCTTGCAACAGATGGAGGGGTATTTATTTGGGGATTTTGAGTGGGGTAAGACAACCTTTCATACATTATGTATAAGTGCTGAACACTGTCTCTCCTTCACTTGGGCGAAGACAAAGTAACATCTTTCTGTCTTTCTGCTATTTTAATATTCACCTACTTAAAATTGCAGGGTCCATATTGTGTGACTTTTTATGTAAGCTTGAAATTATTAGGGTATTTTTTTAAGCTGTGCAATAAAGTCTATAATCAAGCAATCAAGCAAATTACTCATATAGTATGTGTTTCAGTTTATCAGGTTACATATCGGCTTTACTGTCATAATCATATGTTAGGGGAGGATCCTGGACTTGGTCTGTGGATCATATATATATATATATATATATATATATATAATATATATTCAGAGTGTGTATGTATGTATATATATATATATATATATATATACATATATATATATATATACATATATATATATATACACATATATATATATATATATATATATATATATATATATATATATATATATATATATATATATATATACACACACACACGGTATATCAATATATTACTAAAAACCAGTTGTAAGCACCAGCCAAGGCAAGTGGCCGCCCCCCAGGCAGGGTGAAGGAGAGGGACGAGTGTGCGGGTTCTTCTGCGGGCACATAGGGCTGGGGGGAGGAGGGGTAGATTCTAGAAAAGAATCAGGGGTTTAACGGTTTCTTTCTCTTTGTGGTAAAAGGTAGGTGATCATAAAAAGACCTTTAACCCATTTACCCGATGGGGGTCATCTTATTAGAGCCTTCCAGATTCCACCATAAGGCTAATGCTTGAAATCCTTTTTATTTTTTAGATGGTGTGGAATAATACCTACAAAGATGTCAATGTTCAAATATTTGTATTAAGTAAAATGTTAGTCCATTTGTAGAACATTATCAAATAGGAAGGCAATCATACTGTATGTATAGATCATGTTCTTTTCGTATTGTGAAGAATACAGATGGCATCTTTAAATTGTCTACATTTTATTTTAGAACTTAGTGAAAGTAAATAACCTCATTGCAGGAATGGTTGTTGTTCAATACCTTAATCATTCTCCTAATTTGTCCTGACAGCAAAAGCCTAGCTGATGGTTCCAAATGGTTTTACCCCTCAACTTAGATTTTCTCACTAAGGTGTAAAAACATTAAGAGTGCCAAAGAAAATTACATGCCATGAAATTCTGCATTTGCTGTACAGACAGCAACGTTCAAACATATTAGGAAGTGTGCCAAAATGTTCAGTTTGCAGTGAATATTCCATCAACCATGATTACCGTATGCCAATGATATTAATATTTCATACAGAGTAAATGTCAATATCACAAGCAGTTTGAAACATCTCGTCTGGGTCTGCAAGGATGATGAATAACTCACTTAGTTCTTACTTCCTTTGAAAGTCATCTGAATGACATTACAAAAAAGAACAACAAAAAAAGCATTTTTCTCCTGCTACATTAAGGTTTTGGGGTGATTTTAAAGTGTTTTACTACCAGTACACATATATTTGGGTTGAGTATGTATTATTAGCCCAAGGAAGGTAAGTGCCATTACCAACCAGCACTTGGCTTGGGAATATCCTGCAGGGTAAGCCTGTCAGACAAACTTAAAGAGGAACTCCAGTGAAAATATTGCAATAAAAAGTGCTTCATTTTTACAAGAAGATTTAGTCAGTGTTTGCCCATTGTAAATCTTACCTCTCCACGATTTACATTTTGACATTTATCACATGGAGACATTTTTACTGCTGTCAGGTGATGTCACTGGAAGTAGCTGCTGCTTCCTTTTTGGCAGTTGGAAACAGCTGTTATTTCCCACAATGCAACAAGGCTCCCACAGTGTGATGTCAGTACCTCAGAGCTGTGAGGCGCTGACATCACACTGTGGGAGGGGTTTCACCACAAAATCAGCCATACAGAGCCCCCTGATGATCCATTTGAGAAATATAAAAGACTTCTCGTGGGAAAGGGGAATCAGCTACTGATTGGGATGAAGTTAAATTCTTGGTTACGGTTTATTTTTAAAGGCATGGGAAGTGCAAATGCAGCTGCCGTACTACAACAAGCAAGGGGCAGGGCTGAAACCAATCTCACCATCCCTTCTATCCATCTAGTATGAGGGTTCACAGATAATGAATACAGTATAACGAGTAGATTGTAGATAAGCCCTCAAACTACATGGAGGAGGTAAAATTGGACAGTGACTGGCCACTCTTAATTGAAAGTGTGTCCCAAGCTTAAGAAACATTAGTTTTACATAATAATACAATTACATGTTAGCAGGGCCGCCGCTTGCAAGCTGTCTCATGACAGCCACCGTGGATAAACAGGGCCACGGAGGGCAGGAGAAAGTGGTACATATTCATCTGGGAGGCGAGAGGTGCTAACATTCCTAGTTAGTGCCTATGGCGAGTCAGTGTTAATTTAAGGGCTAGATAAACTTAAACAAGCATGTGGCAAAGGTACCTAAGAAAAAGAATTTATTTGAAAAACCAAACAGAGCTATTACTTTACTCACATAAATCTTTTGGCAACCCATCATATCTGTAGCAAACGACGTACAACTAGCAGATCAGCCCATTATTAAAATTAACAACAGTTTAAACTGTTTATTTTTTTAAGATCTGTCTTCCATTTATGTTTGCACTATAGCTTCCCCTAATCAACCAACTTCGGCCCGACAACTTGCACCAGGCATGATCGACTAACGCGACCAATTTTGGCCTGAAATTAGTTGCATCATTGGTTGAGCAATGAAACGACGAAACCCCCGCTGCTTCCCCCCTAATGTATTAATGTACCCCCCCCCCCCCACCCCCGTGTGCATTTTTACATTACCTGTCCCGTGTCAGCCTCCACGCAGTGTCCGTAGCCTCTGGGCGGCTCTCCATACATGCTACTGGCGCATAGTATCTGACGTCAGACACTATGCACCAGTGCCGTGTACGGAAAGTCGTTGGGAAGTTACAGACACCGTGTGGAGGCTGACACAGGACAGGTAATGTATAAATTCACACACTGGGGGAGGCACATTTGTACATTAGGGGGGCAGTGGCAGGGGGAGATGCGGTGGGCTCAACCGATTCTCTAAAGATGTCATGCTGACATAGGACAGGAATCAGCCTGCAGTATATGGGCAGCTTCGACAAAGAGAAAAATTTTCCTCTAATCAGTTTCGATTAGAGATAAATTTGTCTCTTTGGCGAATCTGCCCATAATCTTCTGCTGTATGGGCACCTTAACTTGTGTACTTTTCTATCGAAGCTTAACATAAAACATACAAACATAAAAATATATAATTTCGTATGAAAACTTTTTTTGTCTTTTGTATACACATAAATATTGATATCCAGTGAAGGTTTTGTGTTTCACAGCTGTTGAGATGGATGGTTTGATTGTGCTTCCCTTAAATTATAGCTTTTTCTTAATATTTTCTTCCTAATATCTATTTTTGTGGTGAAGAAAAGGAATTGTTAGTTGTGGTATTAGGCACACTGTATGGTTTGAAGACACTTCCACTTTTACAAGGTCTCATTAAAGTACACTATCCAGCAGAAAAAATTAATAAATTAGACATCAGCCTGAGTATACAAACGTCCTTCTGATAACAAATAACAATAACCTTCACCATTTCCCAAATCCTAAAGCTACATACACATGCTGGTATTCCAGAATGTGTATGTAGCTTTAGGATTTGGGAAATGGTGAAGGTTATTGTTATTTGTTATCATCAGGACGTTTGTATACTCAGGCTGATGTCTAATTTATTTATTTTTTTGGCGTGGCAGCCATTAAAGGCCTTCTAGGCTGAAAATCTAGAGTGAATCCAGCATTTGTACACCAGCTGCCCAACCACTGAGTGACCCTCGAGTCGGTGCATTGTTCTCCCCAGTCAACCTACCCACAGGAAGTGTTGTGCACCACTTATTATTGTCCCCCCCCTTTCATTGCAACAGATGTGTCACTAGCCTGCAGGCAAGTGATGTGTCTTTACAGAATCAGGCACTAAACTGTAACCTGAGGGGTAAAGTCCCAATCTCTGCTGGGCAACAGTTGTTTATTTAGCTAATTTACGATCAGTATAGGCATAGATTAAAGATGTATACGCACATACAATATTGATTGGTCAATCACTGACCAATTTTACTACCCCCATGCAGGAAGTGGGCCAACAGACAATGCATTTGATGAACAGAGCTAAAATTGGCTAATTAAAATTGTGTGTGCGTACCAGGCTTTACAGCTAATACTGTACATACTGAAAGTAGCAGGGATCAGCATACAATACAGCTGGTTTACAATCAGTAAAGGCACAGAGTAACACCTTACACTGTACACACTGGAGGTAGACCAGCACACAGTGCAGGCACTAGAGAACAGCTTATACTGAACATACTGTAGGCAGCAGAATTCAGCACACTGCAGTTAGCGCGCCAAAAAATATGAGGGTTATGTTGTGCGGCGCATTGAAAAATGGGTGGGCCATAAACCAGAATGTGGGTGTGGTCACGGGTGGAGACAAATTTACATGAACTTAGCAATGGTGGGACATTAGATTATGACAGTGGTGGCAAACCTTTTGGAGGCCGAGTGCCCAAACTGCAACCCAAAAGTCACTTATCTATCGCAAAGTGGCAACAGCAATTTTAACTAAATACTGTACAAACGTTTTAACTCATACATGAACATTATGGAAAATCCAAGTTGAAAATAAACTGTGAAGATAAACAAAATTCACATACAATTGTGTGCTAAGCACACTAAGACACTAATGAAAAAAGTTCAAAAACCCGTAATTGCAAAAGTATAAATCCATTTATTGCTAAATAATCTATAAAAGACAACGCAGTGTGTGCCCCAAAGTGCAAACCCCCCATAAAAAGAAGATAAACAATTTCATCCATCCTACTCCTGAAAAATGTATTCATTTTTTTAGAACCTCCCAGTTTTATTTTCTGTTTTAAAAAGCTAAAAAAGTAGCTTTAATGCTATTGTCTCATATAATGATGATTCAGCTTTTCCCATAGTCTCACAGTTCGCAATTATGTGACCCCCAACAAGACAAATTCAGCAGTCATGAGGCCCCCCCATCAAGACAAATTCAGCAATCGTGAGGCCCCCAACAAGACAAATTCAGCAATCATGAGGCCCCCAACGTGACCAATTCAGCAATCGTGAGGCCCCCAACAAGACAAATTCAGCAATCATAAGGCCCCCAACAAATCATGAGGACCCCAACAAGACAAATTCAGCAATCTTGAGGCCCCCAACAAATCATGAGGCCCCCAACAAGACAAATTCAGAAATCATGAGGCCCCCCATCAAGACAAATTCAGCATTCGTGAGGCCCCAACAGGGACCCCCAGGTTAGGTAGTGGGTGACAGGGACCCCCAGGTTAGGTAGTGAGTGACAGGCGCCCCCCAGGTTAGGTAGTGAGTGAGAGGCGCCCCCCAGGTTAGGTAGTGAGTGACTGGTGCCCCCAGGTTAGGTAGTGACAGGGACCCCCAGTTAGGTAGTGAGTGACAGGGACCCAACCCCCAAGTTAGGTAGTGAGTGAAAGGGACCCCCAGGTTAGATAGTGAGTAACTTGGACCCCCAGGTTAGCTAGTGAGTGACAGGCTCCCCCAGGTTAGGTAGTGAGTGACAGGGACCCCCAGGTTAGGTAGTGAGTGACAGGGACCCCCAGGTTAGGTAGTGACAGGTGCCCCCCAGGTTAGATAGTGAGTGACAGGGACCCCCGGGTTAGGTAGTGAGTGATAGGCACCCCCCAGGTTAGGTAGTGAGTGATAGGTGCCCCCCAGGTTAGATAGTGAGTGACAGGCGCCCCCCTGGTTAGGTAGTGAGTGACAGGGACCCCCAGGTTAGGTAGTGAGTGACAGGCACCCCCCAGGTTAGGTAGTGAGTGACAGGCACCCCCCAGGTTAGGTAGTGAGTGACAGGGACCCCCAGGTTAGGTAGTGAGTGACAGGGACCCCCAGTTAGGTAGTGACAGGTGCCCCTCACTCACCACCCAGCAGCAGCAGCCCAGCGTCAGACCTCAGTATCAGCCGGCGACCAGACCAGTTAGAGCAGGTGCGCAAGGACACACCACTCTGCATATGCGGAAGTCACTTCCACATATCAGTACGGTGTCTGCTAGGTCCAAGCGCCTGCACTAGTGGTCACCGGCTGATCGAGGTCTGATGCTGGCAGCAGCGGCCTGCGGGGGGGGGGGGGGGCAGCGGCGGCTGGGGGGGGGCAGTGGGCACCCCTGAAAATAGATTGGGGCACCCTAGGACATGTTGGGGACACGGGCCCCCCTAAAATAGAGCTAGTGACGCCCATGCCCACCTTCATGCCAAAGTAATGTAATTCATGAAAATATCACAAGGTACCTTCTCCCCACCACACACATACTGTACTCATGCTTTCCCAGATCACAGTGCAGTGTTACTGATGGGAGCTGTCATCATTATATGACTATGTTATCTTAGTTCATTCATAAAAAAAAAGTTAATTCTGTAAAGTGAGGAAAATTAGCACTCTTTGGCTTACAATATGTAAAGCTTGAACACAAACTCTGTACTGTGTTTGCTTCAGCCTTACATCTTGCACTTATACACATCCTAAATGGGAGTTTGTTACTAGAATTTCTTATGGTATGGTTTTGAGGTAAAGGGTAAATTTTGTTTGTAATTCAGCATGATGAGTAAAAGTGAAAGCAGATATGCTATACATACTAACACCTGACTGACAGCCATATCTGGACCAATGAGCTTGAAATGACAGTGTGCTGGCTATTAGATGTCCTCTTGTCACATTCAACTATACTTCACGTTAGTCCATCTGGATGATAAAAAATGTACTATTACATTCTCAAAAAAGAGGTAACAATGAAGGACTTTGATGAACTGAATATGGGTCGGTTTGTTTTTTCTTGTCCAGTAAAACGCCTGGATTAATCTTGAAATAATATGCTTAGTTAAAGTTAATCGATTCCTATAGCATACAGTACAATATATTCATAAATTGCCAGTGTTTTTTTTAAAGCAGGAGAGACAATCGTACTATCTCAGAAAAACAACATACAGTGGGATGCGAAAGTTTGGACAACCTTGTTAATCGTCATGATTTTCCTGTATAAATCGTTGGTTGTTACGATAAAAAATGCCAGTTAAATATTTTATACTAGGGACCTTAGCCCATTTAATAATGGGCTAGGGCCGTCACCGCCGCCACCTATCAGCGCGCACGCCTGCCCCCGCCGCCCGGCCCCCTGCCTGTTCTGTTCCCGTCCAACGACTGTCCCTGCGGCACATGCGCAGTAGCACGCAGGGACACACACAGGGTCACAGATGCAGAGACATTAGGGTTTTATTATAGAGCATAGGAGACACACAGTGATATTTGAGAAGTGAAATGAAGTTTATTGGATTTACAAAAAGTGTGCAATAATTGTTTAAACAAAAGTAGGCAGGTGCATAAATTTGGGCACTGTTATCATTTTATTGATTCAAAAACCCTTAGAACTAATTGTTGGAACTCAAATTGACTTAGTAAGCTCAGTAACCCCTGACCTACATACACAGGTGAATCCAATTATAAGCAAGAGTATTTAAGGGGGTCAATTGTAAGTTTCTCTACTGTTTTCATTTTCTCTGAAGAGTAGCAACATGGGGGTCTCAAAACAACTCTCAAATGACTTGAAGACAAAGATTGTTCACCATCATGGCTTAGGGGAAGGATACAGAAAGCTGTCTCAGAGATTTCAACTGTCTGTTTCCACAGTTAGGAACATATTGAGGAAATGGAAGACCACAGGCTCAGTTCAAGCTAAGGCTCGAAGTGCCAGACCAAGAAAAATCTCGGATAGACAGAATCGACGAATGATGAGAACAGTCAGAGTCAACCCACAGACCAGCACCAAAGACCTACAACATCATCTTGCTGCAGATGGAGTTACTGTGCATCGTTTAACCATTCGGAGCACTTTACACAAGGAGATGCTGTATGCGAGAGTGATGCAGAGGAAGTTTTTTTTCTGTCCACAGCACAAACAGAGCCGCTTGAAGTATGCTAAAGCACATTTGGACAAGCCATCTTAATTTTGGAATAAGGTGCCGTGGACTGATTAAACTAAAATTGAGTTATTTAGGCATAACAAGGGGCGTTGCATGGAGGAAAAAGGACACAGCATACCAAGAAAAACACCTGCTACCTACAGCAAAAATATGGTGGTGGTTTCATCATGCTGTGGGGCTGTGTGGCCAGTGCAGGGACTGGGAATCTTGTAAAAGTTGAGGGACACATGGATTCCACTCAGTATCAGCAGATTCTGGAGACCAATGTCCAGGAATCAGTGAAAAAGCTGAAGCTGCGCCGGGACTGGATCTTTCAACAAGACATCGCACCTAAACACAGCTCAAAATCCACTAAGGCATTCATGCAGAGGAACAAGTACAACATTCTGGAATGGCCATCTCAGTCCCCAGACCTGAATATAATTGAAAATCTGTGGTGTGAGGTAAGGAGAGCTGTCCATGCTTGGAAGCCATCAAACCTGAATGAACTAGAAATGTTTTGTAAAGAGGAATGGTTCAAAATACCTTCAACCAGAATCCAGACTCTCATTGGAACCCACAGGAAGCAGTTAGAGGCTGTAATTTCTGCAAAAGGAGGATCTACTAAATATTGATTTCATTTTTTATGCACCTGCCTAATTTTGTTTAAACAATTATTGCACACTTTCTGTAAATCCAATAAACTTCATTTCACTTCTCAAATATAACTGTGTGTGTCTCCTACATGATATATTTAACTAAACAAAAAAGTAAAGATGACCAGCACTTGCCAATTCTTAAAAAAGCAGAATATTTATTCACAAAAAAGAGTGAATAAAAATAGCCATGACATCCGGACTCCCAGAATGTAACTATAGCTCTTGGTAGTAAGTATAGCTCTTAGCTGCATACAGTGGCATGAGGACTTCCTTCAGAATAGGTTACGCCTCCATTGCAGCCCAATTCTAGTCACAACAGTCCGTTGTGACTAGAATTGGGCTGCAATGGAGGCGTAACCTATTCTGGAGGAAGTCATCATGCCACTGTATGCAGCTAAGTGCTATACTTACTACCAAGAGCTATAGTTACATTCTGGGAGTCCTGATGTCATGGCTATTTTTATTCACTCTTTTTTGTGAATAAATATTCTGCTTTTTTAAGAATTGGCAAGTGCTGGTCATCTTTACTTTTTTGCTTGCATCAAGTCTGTGTTAGCCACACAGGCTAGACCTGGCACAGCCGTCGAAGCAAGATAGGTGTGCTATCCAAGAAGTATGAAACATGATATATTTAACTGACATTTTTTTATCGTAACAACCAACGGTTTATACAGGAAAATTATGACGATTAACAAGGTTACCTAAACTTTCGCATCCCACTGTATATAATGAAATACTTACATAGCATATTTATTGCACTGTCCACGTTTTGATTTCAGTGAATGTAATATAGTAAATAAAGAAAAAAACTGTTCCTGGCATTTTTATTTCCTCTGACTGAAGCCAACCTGATTAGAGATGGTTCGAACCTCCGATTTTTGGTTTGCTAACCTCGAACGCGAACTTCCGCAAAAGTTCGGTTTGCGTGAACTTTCACGAACCGCAATACACTTCAATGGGGAAGCGAACTTTGAAAACTAGAAACATTTATACTGTCCACAAAAGTGATGGAAAAGATGTTTCAAGGGGTCTAACATCTGAGTTTTTGCATGGCGGAGTGGGATACACGCCAAAAGTCCCGGGGAAAACTCTGGATTTGGCGCACAGCGGCGTTTTAAGGGCAGAAATCACATTGCATGCAAAATCGGAGGCCTAAAGTGCTTTAAAACATTTTGCATGTGTATACATCAATCAGGGAGTGTAATTAGTGTACTGCTTCACATTGACAGACCAAACCCACTGTGTAACGCACCGCAAACAGCTGTTTGTGTAGTGACAGCCATGCTGGACTGGTGCGCACCATGACGAGAGTGCAGGTGATGGCGGCTTTCCAGCCCATATGGTCGCCGGGCTGAGGTAGCTTAATGACAGAACAGTGACTGTCCAGCTGATTGAATTTGGTCTGTCCACAATAAAGCATCGACCTTATTATCTTGGGTGTGCCGCAACAGGCTGGACAGCATAAAAGATGCCATCTGCACAAATTTGGATTCAGACATACTATCCATCTCCTTTTGCTCTTGCTCAGTGATGTCAGGTAAGTTCTCCTTCTCCCCCCAGCTGCGAACAATACCACGGGAAAGTTGAGCAGCACAAGCCCCCTGTGATGCCTGCTGTGGTTGTTCTTCCGCCTCCTCCTTCTCAAAAAAGGACACCTTCCTCATCTGACTCCTCTTCCCCACACGACTCTTCCTCCTCCCCCTCTGTGCTGCCGCAGGTGTTAAGGAAACATCTGGTTCTGCTGAGAATTGATCCCACAACTCTTCCTCCTGTTCCTGTTCCTGTTCACGCTCCTCCACAGCTTGATCCACGACTCTACGCACGGCATGCTCCAGGAAGAAAGCATATGGGATCAAGTCGCTGATGGCGCCTTCACTGCCTTCACTCACTAGGTTTGTCACCTCCTCAAACGGCCGCATGAGCCTGCAGGCATTTCGCATGAGTGTCCAGTACTTTGGCCAGAACATCCCCATCTCCCTAGAGCTTGTCCTTTGACTGTAGTTGTAGAGATACTGTTTGACGACTTTCTCCTGTTGTAGCAGGCAGTTGAACATCAAGAGCGTTGAATTCCAGCAAGTCGGGCTATCGCAAATCAAGCGTCTCACCGGCAAGTTGTTTCTCCTCTGAATATCGGCAAAGAGTGTCATGGCCATGTAAGACTGCCTGAAATGCCCACACACCTTCCTGGACTGCTTCAGGACGTCCTGTAAGCCTGGGTACTTACACAAAAATCTCTGAATTATTAGATTCAGCAAATGTGCCATGCAGGGTACATGTGTCAACTTTCCCAAATTCAAAGCCGAAATGAGATTGCTGCCGTTGTCACACACCACGTTGCCGATCTCCAGTTAGTGTGGGGTCAGCCACTGGTCCACCTGTTTGTTCAGAGCAGCCAGGAGAGCTGCTCCAATGTGACTCTCCGCTTTGAGGCAAGACATATCTAAGATGGTGTGACACCGTCGTACCTGGCATGCAGCATAGGCCCTGGGGAGCTGGGGCTGTGTAGCTGGAGAGGAGATCGCAGCAGCAGTAGAGTTTAACTGCCACTCAGCCAAGGAGGAGGAGGATTACAGCAAAGAGGATGTAGCAGGAGGAGAGGAGGTGGCAGCAGGCCTGCCTGCAAGCCGTGGAGGTGTCACAAGTTGGTCCGCTGCACAGCCACGTACTCCCTGCTTGTCATCGGTCACCAGGTTGACCCAATGGGCTGTGTAAGTAATGTACCTGCCCTGACCGTGCTTGGCAGACCAGGCATCCGTGGTCAGATGGACCCTTGACCCAACGCTGTGTGCCAGAGATGACAACACTTGCCTTTCAACTTCATGGTACAGTTTGGGTATTGCCTTTTTGTAGAAATAATTGCGGCTTGGTATCTTCCACTGTGGTGTCCCAATGGCCACAAATTTTCGGAAGGCCTCAGAGTCCACCAGCTGGTATGGTAACAGCTGGCGAGCTAACAGTTCCGCCAAGCCAGCTGTCAGACGCCGGGCAAGGGGGTGACTGGCAGACATTGGCTTCTTCCGCTCAAAGATTTCCCTCACGGACACCTGGCTGCTACTGTGGGCAGAGGAGCAGGAACCGCTCAAGGTGAAAAGCGGAGTGGAGGAGGGTGGCTGTGATTGTGAAGGTGCAAGGGAGAAAGCGGCTGAAGATGATGCACCTGAAGGAGGAAGAGGAGAAGGAGGGTGGCTTTGCTTTTGTGTGCTGCTCTTCCTCAGGTGGTCTTCCCATTGCCGTTTGTGCCTTTTCTCCATGTGCCTTCGTAAGGCAGTTGTCCCTACGCAGGTGTTGGCCTTTCCATGGCTCAATTTTTGCTGGCAGAGAGTACAGATGGCATTGCTCATATCTGAGGCAGACACACACAAAAAAATTCCACACCACTGAGCCCCCCTGGGGGGATGGCACTATGGTGGCGTCAGCAGCTGACATTGAAGGGCATGTAGGCTGGCTGTCCATAGGTGACGATACATGGTGCCGGACACTGCCACCAGCTGTTTCTGAAGACGAGCTCCCCCTGCTTCTTTCAGGAACTCGTCTCCTCCTACTCCTCTCTGCCTCCCCCTCTGAACTGTCCCCCTGTTAATCTCCTCTATTGGGAACCCACGTGACATCTGTATCATCATAATCATCATCATCATAATCATCCTCCCCAGCTTCGCTTGCATCAGACACCTCCAAAACTGCACCAACAGCAGGTACTTCATCCTCCTCCTCCTCACACCTTACGTCCATAGTGTCCCTAACTCAGACATATGAGGTGGTGTAACTTGCTTAGCGCCTTCATCTTGTTGTAACAATAATGGCTGTGAATTAGTGAATTCCCCACCAAATAACTCCTGTGAAGTGTCAAATGCAGCGGTTGTGGTGCTTGTAGTAGCGCTGGTGGCTGCGGAAGATGAGGTGTTCTGTGTTAAATAGTCAACCACGTCCTGACAATCTTGGGAGTTGATGGGACATGCCTTCTTCTGAGCACTATACTTTGGTCTAGGGACGCACAAAATCACTTCAGCAGGACCTCGCACAAACCCAGAGGCGTAGCTAGGGTTTTCAGCGCCCGGGGACAAAGACTATTAATGCGCCCCCTAAGGTGAAGTGTGGGCGTGGTTATGGGTACTCCACATTTGGTCACGCTCCTTCAAATGTACATGGAGGTTAGCAGGCTCACGCTCACCCACCCTCCTTCAGTATGTACCTTCCAGCATGTTCCAAGACAAATTCAGCAATCATGAGCCCCCCACCCCCATCAAGACAAATTCCGCAATCATGAGCAAACATGAGGCCCCCAACAAGACAAATTTAGCAATCCTGAGGCCCCCAACAAGACAAATTCAGCAATCATGAGGCCCCTAACAAGACAAATTCAGCAATCATGAGGCCCCCAACAAGACAAATTCAGTGATCTTGAGGCCCCCAACAAATCATGAGGCCCCCAACAAGACAAATTCAGTAACCATGAGGCCCCCAACAAGACAAATTCAGCAGTCATGAGGCACATAAATAGACAGCATTTCACATAAATAGGCAGAATGTCCCCTTAATATGGTAGACACCTCTCACCTGGCAGCAGTTCCCCAAAATACACTCAATCTGACAGCAATGCTTGCCCAAAAATAGGTAGCCCCAGGTCTATAGGTGTCCCCAGAATAGGTGGCCAGCAGTATAGATGTCCCCAGAACAGGTAGCCAGGGGTAGAGATGTCCACAGAACAGGTAGCCAGGGGTATATGTGCCCAGTATATGTAGGCAGGGGTATGTGTCCCCAGTATATGTAGCCAGAGGTATATGTGCCCAGTATATGTAGCCAGGGGTATAAATGCCCAGTATATGTAGCCAGGGGTATATGTACCCAGTATATGTAGTTAGGGGTATATGTGCCCAGTATATGTAGGCAGGGGTATATGTGCCCAGAGTAGGTAGCCAGGGGTATATGTGCCCAGAGTAGGTAGCCAGGGGTATATGTGCCCAGAGTAGGTAGCCAGGGGTATATGCCCAGTATATGTAGGCAGGGGTATATATGCCCAGAGTAGGTAGCCAGGGGTATATGTGCCCAGAGTAGGTAGCCAGGGGTATATGTGCCCAGAGTAGGTAGCCAGGGGTATATGTGCCCAGAGTAGGTAGCCAGGGGTATATGCCCAGTATATGTAGGCAGGGGTATATGTGCCCAGAGTAGGTAGCCAGGGGTATATGTGCCCAGAGTAGGTAGCCAGGGATATATGTCCAGTATATGTAGCCAGGGGTATATGTGCCCAGAGTAGGTAGCCAGGTCAGGTGTCCCCCTCCCCAGCAGGAGGGGAGCAGCGCAGAGAAGAGCTGCTCTCCCTTCCTCGCTGTCCCCTCCAATGTCCAAGTGGCTCAGGCTGGCAGCGGCGGGCGGAACTTACCTCCGTCTCGTCGCAGCGCCAGATGGATCTGCCACTACTCTGGTCTGGTCCAGACCAGAGCAGCGGCTGCGCACTCGAACTTCCGGCCGGCGCTGGAGCGAGACGGAGGTGAGTTCCGCCCGCCGCTGCCAGGCCAGCCACCCGGACATTGGAGGGGACAGCGAGGGAGAGAGAGAGCACCTAAGGTGAGGGAAGGAGGGGGGATATGGCCCCCCTTCCCCACCGTCCGCACAGCTCTCCCTCTTCTCTGCGCTGCTCCCCTCCCCTCCGCCGCAAAAAAAAAAAAAAAACCCGCAGCTCAGCCAGGCTGAGGGCGCCCTCGGGGACCAGGCACCCCGGGGCACTTGTCCTACCCCGACCCCCCCTAGCTCCGCGCCTGCACAAACCTGCCGGGTGGCCTGCCTCTGGGTCTGCCTCTGCCTGTTGTTTTGTCCATATCGGGGGGATGAAGTGAAAGGTATGCACTGACTTGACTAATACAATGTGCAGTCACACAGGTGCAGTGAAAGGTATGCAGTGACTGGTATTACAATACAATGTGCAGCTGTCACACAGGTGCAGTTAACAGGTATGCATGGACTGGTATATTAAACAGCGTGCGGTCACACAGGTACTGTGAACAATTATGCAATGACTAGTATTACAAATGTGCAGCTGTCACACACACAGGTACCGTAAACAGGTATGCAGTGACTGGTATATAATATAACACTGAGTGCAGTCACGTAGGGGCACTGAACAGGTATGCAGTGACTGGTATCAATACAATGTGCAGCTGTCACACACACAGGTACCGTTAACAGGTGCAGTGACTTGTATATAACACTGCATGTACTCACGTAGGTGCACTGAACAGGTAGGTGTGCAGTGATTGGTATTACAAATGTGCAGCTGTCACACACACAGGTGCAGCAACTGACTGGTATATAATATAACACTGCTTGCGGTCACGTAGGCAGGTGCACTACTGAACAGGTACTGAACAGGTATTTGCTTTATGACTGACTATTCCGCTTTAAACAGTCATAGAGGAAGACCCATATGATGTACCAAATGTAGTTATTTAAACATTTATGCCAATTACAACCCTAGCAGTGTTATACTGCTATGCACCACACTATCTCCACATCAGATAGGTATAAGTGTCAATACAACCTCATGCTGAGTCTTTCCATACTACTCTTGAGTTATAGGCAACCTCCATAGGTACATTTAAATACATTTGTAAGTTGTTGTTTTTTCTGTTCATGACTAATACCCTCTGGGGAGGGAGTATGTATTGTGGCAGCACTGCTTGAGTTGGGTGTAGGGTGGAGCCATTAGTAGTAAAATATTGGTAATTAATATTACCTGTATTTAACTATGCACTATCTGGGACCATTCTCACTTGAACCTTCCCCTTCTAGTGCCTAAAACAAAACTCTCCACCTAATGCTTAAACCTAAGCCCTGCTAGTGTTTAAAACAAACCCCCATCTAATGCCTTAACATAATTTCCTCTCCTAGTGCCTAAAATGAATCCCCTCACCTAATGAACAACTGTAAATTCCCTCTCAAAGTGCCTAAATCAAACCCCCTAATTCTGGCACTCAAAAAACACTAGTCAGCTCTGTTTCTAGGGGCAATCCAGGCGTGCGACCTCACTGAGCGTTATGAGGAGCGGGGGCACTGTGATGGAGGGGGGAGCCGTGGCCACACAGAGACTCAGTTGCTTCGATGGAAGCCCGACTTCTCCATCCCTTCCTCTCCCCGGAGCTCCCCTTCGTGCTCCCCTCTCTATGCAAAGTACATGCAGCGGGAAGCCTGGTAAGAGCAAATCACCTCCCTTCCTGTTCCACGCACTGCTCACTTGCCGCTGGTCTCTGTCTGCATAGCCACTTATACACTCTCTACTTCCTGCTAATCAGAAAGTAGAGTGTGTATACGTGGTTATGCAGATGACGAGGTACCTATACCTTGCTACCTATACTGAAGGCACCGATACCTAGCTAACCTATACTGGTGGCATCTATACCTAGCTAACCTATACTGGCGGCACCTATACCTAGCTAATCTATACTGGTTGCACCTATACCTAGCTAACCTATAATAGGAGCGCCTGAATAATAAAAACATAATACACCTGTTGGACTCTACTAAGGACTAGTATATAGTATTTTACTATGCTGACTGTTGTTACAGGAATGACACAAGTGTTTTTCCACACCAGAAAGGGGAAAAGAGGTGCCCAAGGTATGATAAAATTGCATTACAAACAACTAAAATGAAAAAAGTGTGAGGTGGCTTACCTCAATGAAGACAAATTTGTTTAATAAACAAACTTTTATTTGCAATGCAAATGAAAGTTGTTTTTTTTTATTATACTGATTTGGTTTCATTAAGGTAAGCCAACTCGCACTTTATTTCATTTTAGTTTAATGCAATTTTATCATACCTTGGGCACCTCTTTTTCCCTTTTTATTCTTCTGGAGGGGTGTTCTATTTGGTCAGGAGTGCTTTCACCACCCCCATAACCATCTAGAGTTATTTTTACAAAGAGAGCGACCACGTCCAGCCCAACTGGACACCCAAATGGAGTGGGGTTTGCACATCTCCACCTGCCTATAGTGGTTGGTTGCCCATCTGCAACCTTCCTTTGTGAGTATTACAATTTACATCTTTACCATTTCACCACTGTAGTGACATACTGCACCATTTGGGCTCCTGTTTGTGATTTTTTCCCTCCAGAGTGTTCTTTGATCATACTACACATCTGCATTTTCCACATCAGGGTTCCTGTCAACTTCTTCATCAATGATCAGTCTATGTCTGTGTAAAAAAGCGTGGCTGTGCCCAAATCACAGGCTTCAAATTTTGATCATGAATATACCAAAACAATGTTTTAAAATGTACACACTTACTGCAATAAAGTGACTTCAAATCCATTTCTATATTGTGTCTGTTAGGCCACAGTTCCCCAACCTTGTCCTCAAGGCCCACCAACAGTACATGTTTTGCAGAAAACCACAAACATGCACAGGTGGGGTAATTAGTGTCTCAGCAGAGCTGATTAACTACCTCTGTGGATTGCCACAAAACATGCAGTGTTGGTGGGCCTTGAGGACAGGGTTGGGGAACACTGTGGGCTGTAATGTATCTAGTTGAAAAATCCATTTTGTCTCCTGTCAAGACAATCTCCTAATCACATTTTACTTCACCAATGTCTTTCATTTCTCCACAGATTTAAATCCCCTGGGAATTTAATTATAACAAACTAGGAAAGTTATGATCATTTTGGGCTGCACAGGTGAAATGTGTTCTGTGAGTTTATGACCAATGGGAAGGAGCAGAGAAAATAAAGGTGCAGAGAAAATAAGGGGGAAAAAAGACAAAAAAGACAGAGCAAAGTGGCAGAAAAGGAGATTAAAGTGGTAAGGAGAGAGCGAGAGACAGCAAAGTGCTACAGAAAGAGAGAATGCAAGGTGACAAAGAAGAAAGAGAATGCAAGATGGCAAAACAGAAAATCAGAGTTCAAGGTGATGGAAATTAAAGCAGGAAAAAGGGCAAAGGAGCCCTTTTCGAAAAAAAAAGTGCCACCATAGGCCCCTATTATAAAAGCTTCAAATAGCAGCAAAAAGGAAATGTATTTGGGTACACGGCAGCGATTGCAATCAGACACCTTTAGGTGCCAAATTTACCTTTTTTTGACATGAATTGTGGCTTTTGCAATGGCCCAAACAAGGTAAATTTTGACCTCCCAATTACTGGCAAGCTTTTTAAATTTTGGCGAGATTCTATTGGGCGCCGGGGCTTTTCGGAAATGCAAATAGCGGCATTGCAACGGATGGGTGCCAATTTTTTTTATTTTTTTTTAATAATGGACCCCAGCTATATGTCTTGCCCAGTGTGACTTACATCCACATGACTTCATAGCTGTGCTCCTGTATCCCTTGGCACTAATTGGCACCATAGTCCACTTCAATTTTATTAAATGTAATAGAAATCAGAAAAAAGGAAAGGAAAAAAAAAACAGGCAAGAGAACAAGAAAAAGAAAGAAAGAAAAAAACAAAAACAAATAAACAAATAGAAAAAAACATGAACGACCAACTACCATATTTTTTGGACTATAAGACTCATTTTTTCTCCCCAAATAGCGGGGGGAAAAAGTGGGTGCATCTTATAGTCGGAATGTCCCCCCACAAGCAACAGAACAAGTAACTGGAGAGAGCGCAGCTTAAGCTTGTATCCAGCTGCACGCTTGTATCCAGCTGCACGCTCGGAGTGAGATAGGAGGAGTGTGAGGATCACTTCTGGGTGTCAGGCCAGACCTGTGCTGCTCTGCTTTCCACTTGCTGTTTCCCTCTCCACCTTGGATGTGCCTGCTGATGCTCCTCCACCTGGGATGGTGCCTGCTGACACTCCTCAGCCGCGGATGGTGAGTGTTGCCGCTCTTCCACCTCCCATGGTTCCTATTCAGATGGTGTCCACTGCCGCTGTAGTTCCTTCGCCATGGCTGGTGACCGTTGCCGCTCCTCCACCTGGAATGGTGCCCGCTAACACTCTTCTGCCCCGGATGAAGTGTGCTGCCGCTCTTATTTCAGATGGTTCCCCTTCAGGAGGTGCCCACTGCAGCTGTAGTTCCTTCACCACCCATGGTGACCGTTGCCACTCCTCCACCTGGAATGGAGCCCGCTGACACTCTTCTGCCCCGGATGATGTGCGCTGCTCCTGCTCTTCCACCTTGGATGGTACCTCTTCAGATGGTGCCCACTGCCGCTGTTATTCCTCCGCCTTGTATGGTGCCCATTTCTGCTTTTCCACCTTGGATGGTGCCCACTGCCGCTTTTCCGTCTGGGATGATGCCCACTGCCACTCTGTCACTTCGGGTGATGCCCGCTGCTGCTCCTCCATCTGTGATGATGCCCGCTACTGCTCCTCCATCTGGGATGATGCCCGCTGCTGCTCTTCTCCCTTGGATGACGAATGCTGTCGCTCCTTCATCTGGGATGGTGCCCTGTCGCTGGGGGCTTTAAATTGAATATGTGGCAGTCTAGAGGCCAGTATTAAGACTGAATGTTTTCCCAATTACTGCTGCCTTTCCTTTAAGAGAGTACATGATAGACTGTTAGCCTGCCTCATTATCTTAACAGCATTTACCGTATCTTTTGGACTATAAGATGCTCTGGACTATAAGACGCACCTAGGTTTAGAGGTCAAAAATCAGGGAGTAAAAAAATATACATAGTGCATCTGTGTTCCACGAGCGTCTTGAGTAGCTTCTCCCCCCTAGCTGTCTCTAAAGCTTATCACTGGTGTTAAAACAATTATGCATTATACAAAGCCAAAGGTCAGACAGATAGTGGTGGAGCCAGATCCTGCCAGCATATCAGCATCAAAACAATCGCAAGCCAAGCAGATATAAGCAGGATAAGCAGCATACAGCATAGGAACGTTTGTGCATTGGAATTTTGTCTCACCACACTTTGCAGCTTCACTGGGCTGGGCATCCTTCAGCTTGGTAATCCTCATGTAGAAATGCAGCAGCATCAGAGTCCCATGCAAGTCACAGGTACCTCACAGATACCTCCAGACGGCAGATGCCACAACAGCTCAGTATGCACGGCTGCAGTGAGGTTCAGTGGAAGTCATAGGTCAGCGTAGTGCAGGCTGGGGAGACCTATGGGCTGCATGCCACGCTTGTTAGTAAAAGCCTTTTAAGAGAACTGTGACAGGTAGCATGGCATCAAGGCAAAGCTCCTTCTCTTCAGCACTCCTAGCTCTGCCAGCTGCCGCTGTTTGCATTTGTGCGCTTTGTAGTAGTCATGTGACCAGGCAGGCAAGAGTAGACACAGTGTGCAAGAGAAGCTTGCAGAGCACTAATCATGGAGTGCAGCACGCAGGATGTTGGGGCTAAGTTTTGACTGGCTGATGATGGCCTAAAAGAGCCTGGGAAGTTTAACAGGATTTAGACCCAATAATATTTCATGGATTTTGAGGAAGGCCCTGCTGGTAGGCCACAGAAGAGTGCTGTCTGTGTAATAAGACGTTGCAGGAAGACTGGTAAAGATATATGATATGCTGCCCTACCACCAGTTTGTACCACAGAGACATACAGAAACCAATACAGGATAACTTTAACCTTGTAATTTTGCTAAAAAGCCACTTAAATACATAACAGTTTGACTTAAATGATTGAATTCTTTAAATTATGTTTGAATATTAAACATTGAAAAAACAGACATTCCATAGATGAGTAATGTACACTACAAATGTATATAGACATGTTATGTAAAACAGGTTGGGTTAAATTAGGGGGTTACCTGTGGAACGTTTTCAAGTTGCTCAGGTTCACTTCACAGTAGATTATTATGTTTCTGTCTCAAGTATTTTGTTACATAATTATTTAATCACCCATTTGCAAGGAAAAGCTCGTCAGATTTCATTGCTAAATAAGACTGAGTTCCTTCCTGCTGTTTTTTCAGCTGAAAATGAAAACATTTTGAGGCTGGTACAGTATTTGCAATGGGCCATTTACTTGAACATAACCGTATGAGCTCATAGTACAGTATGTAGACTGCATGCCATTGTGGCAGTCAGAGTTAACACAGACTAGAGCATACTCAGTCATAAATCATGTCTATGGCTTTGCTAAATTACAGAGCTCCTTTTAGCAGGTATATTTCAGTGGACAGCCCTTGCCTAACTGACACAGAGCTACTAGTGTGTATTTTAGTTATACCAGCGTAGGTATGTGACTGTGTCTATTTTTGAGGGAAATATATAGACATACTGTGGCCAATCATGTTCTATCATGTTTAGGGTAAAATAATATACCTACGGGGTTACAGCTGTACTGTACTGCTTGAAACTGGAGTAGACAGTTCATTTTGGCATGTTAAATGAAGGAGATATATTTCCAGGGAGAACCTCCAGGTAAGCAGAAATATATACAGTAGGTTCTTATTGTAGTTAGAGGTCAATTTGTTATGTTTAGAAACCTGCGCACATTTTTGTATCCACATTACAAATTTCCTCTAAAGTTCCCTGAAAATCTGTTAGTTACCATTATGGGATTTATTTTAGTGATAATTCACCATTGCTGGCTAAAGTAGATCAATTATTTCCCACATACAGTATAGTCTTTACCAAGCAATATAACGTACAATACATATAACATATAATACATATAACATATATATGCATTTGTAGGTTTATAAATTAGTAGAGGTTACTGCAGTGCTACATGAGTGTGTCAGTGTATTAAAATGATGGGCATTATAATTCTGACATTTAAAACAAGAGTGGAGGCGCCCAATGCATAAAAGATAGGCTAATAGCACACACACAACACACCTATATATATATATAAAATCGTGCGTGCGTGTGTGTGTGTGTGTGTGTGCGTGCGTGTGTGCGTGCGTGCGTGCGTGCGTGTGTGTGTGTGTGTGTGTGTGTGTAAAGAGGGTGGAGCCTACAAAAGCCAATCCAAATTAATGTATTGCTTTTCAAAGGGAATATTCATTTGCTGCCACTCTTGCACTGTTAAGGACACAAGCTTAAAACCTGGTACAGTTGGTCATTGGGTGACTGGGGTTCAAAATCAGAAAAGGAGGGTGGAGCCACAGCCAATCAGATTTGTTTCATTTCAATGCAAATTATTGATGCCAAACAATGCAAAGCTCACAAACTAGGTCATTGAGTCATTGTGTGTTAGGGTTAGAAAAGTGGGCAGAGCCAACACCAGCCAAATACATACCCGGGCAACGCCGGGCAATCAGCTAGTATATATATATATATATATATATATATATATATATATATATATATATATAATAAAATAATTCTTAGCAAAAAGTACCCCTTTAAAGAAAGCCTACTTGGTGGCGAAGAAAACAAGATATAGATTGTTTCATTGTGATAAGTAGTAATAAAGTTATAAGCGGATGAATGGAAGGAGCTCTGACAGCTTAAAATTGCTCTGGTTTTTTAAGGGGAAAAACCCTTCAAGGTGAAGTGATTAAAGGTGATATTTTACTCAGTAGGCCTCTTTCACATGGCCAGTTTCTGGTGATGCCTTCAGCTGCTCACGTGCATCGGCTGGCTCTTATTAGGCTAGCACTCAGCATGGGCAGTATAATGACATCCGTCCCATGGAGGCACATCTGGGTATGGCCACAATGGCACCTAGATGTGACATGAGGAGGGTTTTTTTTATGTCCTGGCATTGCATCAGGTCCATGATGCAATGTTAATTACTCATGTTAATTGCAATGTTAATTACTGCCTGTTTTAAAAGCGCAACTATTGTACCAATTAAAAAAAAAAAAAAAAAAACCTACATGTTTAAATGATTACAGGCCTGTTGCCCTGACATCACTGGTCATGAAAGCATTTGAAAAACTGATAATGACTTATCTGAAATCCATCACAGATCCCCTGCTGGACTCTTTGCAATTTGCCTACAGGCCTAACAGATCCGCAGACGATGCCGTGAACATGTGTATGCATTATGTACTACAGCATTTAGATATCCCAGGAACCTACACCAGGATTTTATTTATAGATTTCAGCTCTGCATTTAATACCATAATTCCATCACTGCTGCACAGCAAGCTCTCCCAGCTACACATACCTGAATCCCTCTGCAAATGGATAACCGACTTCTTAACCGACAGAAGACAGCGTGTTACACTTGGTAAACTCACATCAAGCTCTCTGACAGTCAGTACTGGTGCACCCCAGGGCTGTGTGCTTTCCCCACTGCTGTACTCACTTTACACCAATGACTGCATCTCCACAGATCCATCTGTTAAGGTTCTGAAGTTTGCAGACGACACAACAGTTGTTGGTCTCATTCAAAACGGGGATGAGTCTGCATACAGGCATGTGGTGGGACAGCTTTCCTCCTGGTGCAGCAGCAACAACTTAGAACCAAATGCTCTCAAAACCATGGAGATGATAATAGACTTTAGGAGATCTCCCCCCCCCAGCACCTCCCCTTAACCATAAATGGATCCACAATAACCCAAGTAGAGTCATTCAAGTTTCTTGGGTCCACGATCTCAAACGACTTAAAATGGGACAACAACACCGCCACTATTGTCAAGAAAGCACAACAGAGAATGTACCATCTGCGGCAGCTGAAAAAGTTTGGCCTACCTCAAAATCTAATGGTGCAGTTCTACACTGCAATCATCGAATCCACCATAACATCATCTATGACTGTATGGTTCAGCTCCTGCTCAGCATTAGAAAAGGGGAGGCTGCAGCGCATCATCCGATCAGCGGAAAGGATAATTGGCTGTAGCTTACCTTCCCTGCAGGATCTTTACACTAGCAGGTGCAGAAAGAGAGCATCCAAAATTGCCTCTGACCCCTCTCACCCAGCTCACTCCATCTTCCAGCGCATGCCTTCAGGAGTAAGATTCCGGTCAATCGCTACCAAAACCTCTAGACACAGGAACAGTTTTTTTCCTCAAGCGGTAGCCATACTTAATGCTGAACCACGTTAGAGCTGCTAGGACTGAAAGTAATCAGCACAGAACTAAACATGAACAATTCTCACATTGCTTACTGCCACTATACTTATAATGTCCTTAACTTGTAATATTCACACTGTCTGTCCTTGTATTGTTTTTGTTTGTGTTTGTTAAGCAACTGCCAAGACAAATTCCTTGTAGGTGCAAACTTACTTGGCGAAAATAAATTGATTCTGATTCTGATTCTGATTCTTCATTGTGAACAAAGGATGCTAACCCTAAAGCTTAGGAATTTGTTCTCCCCTCTTATCCAAGCCACTGCATGATGTCACAATGAGGCGGCTTCATTAGCCCTCCACATAGGCCCTGCAATGTTGCCCAAGGGATCGGGTAACGCTCTCCTCCAGGAGACATACTTTGTATGTCTGTTTGACCCCTTACTCTGACCATCAGACATTAGCAGACTCACATACTTACCGTGCCTAGCAAGCTCTGTGCATTAGTTCAGGGTGAGAAGGTCATAATTTCCCCTTCAAAGTCACCAGACTTCTATTGTTTTGTATGTGCAGCCCATGTTCTACATTTGACCCTCTCCTTTAATGTTTGTTATTTATCCTTTTTTTGTAGTTTAATACCAGCAGGATATACAATGCAAGCTAATACTTTGTAACTTGCATGCATATGCCATAGGAATGCTAATATATAACATTATCCAGAAGTTCCTGGAAAATCTTAAGATTTGTACTTCTATTTTTTTCCATTTCATACATAGAAATGCTCAGACATGTGGTGTATATCCTCTTCTAACAGCCTCCCATCAAACACATTCCTGTATTTGCCAATAATCAAGATCACCTTTTAAACCTCATATCACCCCTTTTCACATTACAAAGGACCAGCACATTTTATTGAATTGTAGCATTGTAAGCCTGGTATAAAATACTGGTGGATATAGAATATGCTGTTTTCACCTTTGTCATTTAAACAGACTATCGAAAGTAATTTGAAAAGTTCATAATATACTATAGTGTATTGGTCTCTTTAAAAAAAAAAAAAAAAGAAGAAGAAAAAAAAGAGGTACTGTAAGACCAATAGTAGAACGTAGTAAAATTAGTCAGGATACCAACTTTTATGGTACAAATCCTGGTTTCAGCATCAGAAACACTTCTGGTAGCTATATATTGCTGTATATTGGTATGAAGCCCCCCACCCAGTGAGGCTTAGCCTAGGCTGTTTATTATGCAGAACTTCCTTCTCCCCCAAGCACTCTGGGAGAGATCTTTTCTACTGGCTTTAGAATTCTCAGTAAAGGAACATTCTGCATAATGAACATACATTTCAGAAAGTAAATCAGAGAGAGGAAGGTGAATAATTTATAAATGAATATTGTAAAACTATAAGTGATTATGTTATTTGACTACAGTTCCTCTTTAAGTAAACTAACATGCATTGTAGTACTTACTCCTATTCCTACTCTATTCATGCTTGTGTCACATTGTCAGGGATAATATGTCATCCAACTGATTCTTGTAAAAAAAACCACAAAAAACAAAAACAAAAAAGACACAAGGAGACCGGGGGCCCGATCTGGTGTATTATCAAAGGGACACCAGGATATGTGTGTAAAACAGAGATATACTCACAAAATTGGGTTGCTCTAGAAAGCAACCACCTTTCTCGCATGTGAGGAAGTACCGTCCTCACTCGGCCTTGCTTCTGATAATACGTTAGGTGGCAGCTCCAAGTAAAAGGTTGGCCACTTGGAAAACTTCCAAGTGTACACTCCCCTATACAGGGGTGACTACCTGTCCTGAATATGTCATCCACACATTTTGTCGCTACTAGAGAACACCCCATAGAATAAGCCTGGAATAATAAGTATTGAGTCAGAATCTGACTTTTGGTCATTTATATAATGTTAGGAGGAGGCGTCCATAATCAGTCAATCCACCTTGTATTGATTTTGAAACAAAAAAAAAGAAAACTACAACGACTGTACTAGCAATAAAATCGAATACATTTTTCCCCATTAGTGATACCAGTGTTATGCACAATCACATCAATATAGTCCAGGGGTCTCAAACTCGCGGCCCGCGGGCCATTTGCGGCCCTCAATACAGTATTTTGTGGCCCTCGCCGGCAAAAGCTTCCTTATAGTTCGCTTCAGTGCTCCCAAGTAATCCGCCGCATCCCCGCCGCTAAACGAGGGCTGTAGAGCCCCCAAATCGCCCGGGTGGCAATCCGCCGGCATTTCCTGCCCCTCCTGACATCAATCGGATCGCCGCCTCTCCCCGCCCCTCTCTGTGAAGGAAGAGTGAGAGGGGCGGGCAGAGGCGGTGATGCGCTGCGATTGTGTAATTCCTTATGCGGCCTGACTTTGCCTCCTGCGGCCCCCAGGTAAATTGAGTTTGAGACCCCTGATTTATAGTCCATTTAAAACTAATGTACTGAGGAATTTTGGATAATATTATTATAAATATCATTATCCCTGTTAATGTGGACAATAAAGGTAAGGGATGTTATTGGTAGTGCAAACACTGTAGGTCTCTCTTTCTCTTACTACAAATTATTATTTATGGCTTAGTCTTTGCATACCTGGTTGAATATGACACTAATCTGCTATCTCTGCCATAAACAGACAACACACGTCAAACATATCTACTGTACTGCAGTTAGCAATAAACATATGTAATGGGCAAATAGGGTGGCCGTTTACATATGGACTGTCCAGGATAAAAGACTCAAGCCTGTTGTATGAAGCATGTCCAAACCCATTGGGGTTCATTACTTAATTCTGCAATTCCTGCTGTAACTCTGTTTCTGCTGGTTTTCTATGCAGATAGTCCCCTAGTTATGAATAGTCAAGTTAAATGTGTCTCATATGCACAAAGTTGTCCCCATGTACAAAATGTACTATTCTGCTTTTGTAATTACGTTACAACATTGTAGAAACTGTTGTAAGTTGTTTAACACACACTGAAAACAACCATAAATTTTGTTTATATTGTATGTCCAAGTCCAGATTTGGTCAAAACTTTCATTGATATTATTATTATTTATTATTTAGTATTTATATAGCACCGACATCTTACGCAGCGCTGTACAGAGTATATTGTCTTGTCACTAACTGTCCCTCAAAGGAGCTCACAATCTAATCCCTAGTATAGTCATATGTGTATGTATGTATGTATCATGCAGTGTTTGTATTGTAGTCTAAGGCCAATTTTAGTGGGAAGCCAATTAACTTATCTGTATGTTTTTGGGATGTGGGAGGAAACCGGAGTACCCGGAGAAAACCCACACAGACACGGGGAGAACATACAAACTCCGTGCAGATAGTACCCTGGCTGGGATTCGAACCTGGGACCCAGCGCTGCAAGGCAAGAGCGCTAACCACTATGCCACCGTGCTGCCCCATTATTATAATTATTTAGTATGTATATAGCGCCAACATCTTCCGCAGCGCCGTGCAGAATAAATATTCTTGTTCCTTAACTGTCCTTTAGTAGGAGCTCACAATCTAATCCTTACCATAGTCATATGTCTATGTATGTACTGTGTATGTATCGAAGTCTAGGGCCATTTTTAGGAGGAAGCCAATTAACTTATCTGTATGTCTTCATAAGAAAACTGCCCTTTACACTGTTGAGACTTTCTGTGAGTGTCTGTGTAATCAACAGTGGTGTTTGACTGTCTGGCCCCGTTCTAATCATCAAGTGTAAATTAATATCTATATGTATTATATATAAAACTTAAAGTGTACCTGAAGTCAAATTTGGATACAAAGTTAGATACCTCTGTAGAGGGAAGCCTCTGGATAATGCAAAGGCTGCTCCCATCCCCCCTTGAGCTCCCTGTCCCAGAACTAGGACCATCTAATAAGGGCCAAGGGCCATGTCTGCACATTAGCATGGAGCCTCTTGTGCACGGCTGTTAATTCCTTGCATGAGCATCTCTGTGCATCTGGGCAGCGTGGCTGCGCTCATTCATGAATGGGAGTGTGGCTGTGAAGAAGACAAGAGTCCTGGCGACATGTATTGGGCTCAAGAACAATGGAGAGGCCTCTCTCTACTGAGGTAAGTATCTAATTTTTTATTTTAGATAGGCTACCAAGCTACCTTCATTGAAAATTGAACTGCAAAGTAATTAGAAGCTCCAGTTATTTCAGCTATTGAAAAATATACAATTTTCACTGTTCCTTACACGGCCCAAGATTTCCTGTTGCTTGCTTATTGTACTAAGTGGCTTCAGTGTGACTGACCAATGCTGAAACTTAAAGCCACATCTACACGCGTAGATGCGGCCGCGATGTTCCTTATCAATCGAGCCGCTGATGCGGCTCGATTGATAGGATCCGACAGGACTGATCTCTCCACCGCCGATTCCCTGCTCGCTCCCCGCAAGGGGACAATGGCAGGGAATCGAGCGGAAGATAAGCGGGGAATCGAATCCGGAGCACATGCGGCGGGTACGCGGAAGAGGAGATCCGGCGGCTAATCGAGCCGCCGGATCGCCGCCTCATCTACACGTGTAGATGAGACTTTAGAACTCAATAAATCTTCACTTGAAGTTTAGAATGCTACATCACTGGAACTACAGACAGCTTTCATTTAAGATTACCTTTGATCAGGTCTTCAAAGCAAAGCAGGGCTAAATTTTCCTATACTTGACCTCAGATTTTGTCATATTCTATGTAACTAAATAACTTAATTTTATTTATGCATATCATTATCTCAGCTTGCTAGGAATCTGAGGCCATCTTGTTTTTTGGGGGGAAATTCTGGAAAGTGCCTTACCTGCAAACCTGATATTTCTGAGTGATATCTACTAGCTTTTAAATGGATATAGAGGTGCATTTAGCTTACAGGGATAACAAGGGGTGATTTGCATATTTCAGTAGTGATGCATTGGGAGACATGTCGGAGCTCACTCCAGTCTCCAACCTGAATTATTGCAAAAACTTTCTGTTTTAAGCAAGCAAACTTTTATTTTACTTTTAGATTGACTTTCCACAGGCAGAGTAACCTGCTTTATGTATTATGGCTGATGTTCAACTGCTCAACTGATATGTAAACGGTGCTGATTTATGGATTTGGATTGTTTTAAAATTGTAATAGATTACCATGTAGTTTAGGAAGAGGAACCTTTTTTTTTTTTTTTTTTTTGAGAAAAGGAATGAAAATAATCAAAACTTGTATTGAATTCACTGAAAATGTGGAAGTGCCTTGTTCAAACAAGTCATTTACATTTACCAGTATCAATTCTACCTTAGAATTGGTATTTCATTTCCTTTTAGAAATGGTGGGTGGAGTCATGCAAATGATAATCTCACAAAATAAACCCAAAGAAAGTATCCCAGCAAATAAAAAATAAAAAAACCACAGAATATGCAAAGTATATATAGCATATATAAAAAAAAAATAACTGGACTATATACACATTAGATACAAAAGACAATAATATAAAAAATACAAAAGATACGCAGCAGTAGACCCAAAACAACACTACAGTACAGCCCAGTCTAATTGTTCCTAAAAAAAAAAAAAAAAATCACACATACCCCTACCTCTGCCTGATCATAGCTCCAAATTCAAAAGTCTCCAAAAGTTTTCCCGATCTAAACTCCACAAGTATTCACAAAGTATGACAAAGCACTTCACATTGTCTTATATAGTTGAATGATTATGGAATGGTTGCTGGAACTGGCCTATGTCCATAACATGAAAAATCATCATGAATGCTACAGTTGGCTCACATTGACACACCACATGGTGAAACTAAAAATGATTTGGCAAACATTTTCACTTTGGCAATGTTTGTGAGTTTGACCTATTCAAGGCAGCAAAGGTGGATAACTACAGTTATGGTAAAAAACAAACAAAAAGAAAACAACAACAACAAAAAAATCACAAAGAACTAAAAAAAAAAAAAAAAGGGAGACAACCCTGTACCAATTATTTCCCTCTTTTCTACAAACCCTGTTTGCTCTCCAACAGATCCCTGCTGCTTTTGTAATGCTACTGCCAGACCCAACCATGGAGATCTGCAAGTTACACTGAGGAAAGTCAAACAGCTTTAGAGAATTATAATCAAGTTGATTTGCATGGCTCTGTATGCTTAGAGCTGTTCAGGATGTACATGCACATTAAAACAGGGCAAATTAATGAAATGATGTGTAGGTCTCTGCCGCTGTCTGTCAATGGAGAATGGATGGCCTTATTTTTTGGATATGTGATAGAAGTTAGACATGTAAATACCTTGTATTTTATAAGGCACTGCTGCCCTTTGGATTGTGAGGTCAGAATCCACATGCTGATCGTTACCTTGATGGGTATATCAGGCACTGTATTGGCATGAGCACCTCAGAACCAACCACCTCTTCCTATAGATCTAAAGCAAAGTGGGAATACATGATAGAAATGCCTTAAACAAAACACGAGACTGTCAGCATCTCTCAGTATGGTCCCTGAGCTATTCCAGCTCCATTGTCTGGTATTTTCTTTGGATGAGCTGTGTTTTTGTTTTCCTTCTGTCTTGAAACAGTATTGCTCCTGACAGTTGCTTTAAAGAGCAGTTTTTATTCACATATTAATTTTGTTTTGAGACAGAAGTGGACTCTACAGTCAGAGTGTGGCAGTGCTGATCTTCAGCAACCATGACATTGTTCTGGCATTGGACAAAGGGAAGCGGCACATTTTATACAGAAGACATGCAGACTATGTTTACACTAAGGCCACTGAGCTTGAACATTTCTGAACTGGTTCAGGAAATCTTACTGTTCTCTGAAAAAAGACTTCAAACAAACCTGTTCTGTGGTGGTTGTGTTCTTTCTTTGCTTTGACAGCTTTTAAAATAAAGACAGAGGTAAATTGTAACAACCAAAACTGCTGGTTAAAGCACTCTCATGCCTAGACATGTGGTTATTTCTGGCCAATATTAGACATAGTCAGGCAAACTTGGACACAACTCTGCCTCACCTCAACAATGCTGGTTCACTGTTGAGTGAGATTTTTAACATGGTGCAGAAAACGATGTCCTGATCAGCACTTGGCGTACATTGTTATACAACCTTATTCTGAATTCAGGGTTATTTAAAGAGGAACTCCAGTGAAAATAATGTAATGAAAAAGTGCTTCATTTTTACAATAATTATGTATAAATGATTTAGTCAGTGTTTGCCCATTGTAAAATCTTTTAAATCCCTGATTTACATTTTGACATTTATTACATGGTGACATTTTTACTGTTGGTGGGTGATGTAGCTGCTGCATGCTTTTTTGGCAGTTGTAAACAGCTGTAAACAGCTATTTCCCACAATGCAACGAGGTTCACATACAGGAAACTGCCAGGAGTACCACAGTCCTTAGAGTTTCTTGTGGGAGGGGTTTCACCACAATATCAGTCATACAGCACCCTCTGATGGTCTGTTTGTGAAAAGGAATAGATTTCCTGTGTAAAAAAAGATATCAGATACTGATTGGGATAAAGTTGAATTCTTGATCGGACTTTCTCTTTAAGTAAAATGTAAAGATGTAAAACATCAGTATACAAATAAAAGTGCAGCATCTTAAATGAGAACTGTAACAAGAGGTAGATGCAGGCTGCCATATTGGTTTTCTTGTAAACAATACCAGTAGCCTGGTAGTCCTGCTGGTCTGTTTGGCTGCAGTAGTGTCTGAATCACACCGGAAACAAGCATGCAGCTAATTTTGTCAGATCTGACAATAATGTCTGAATCACATGATCTGCAGCATGCTTGTTCAGGGTGTATGGCTAAAAGTATTACAGGCAGAAGATCAGCAGGATAGCCAGGCAACTGGTATTGTGTAAAAGGAAATACATATGGCAGCCTCCATATCCCTTTCACTACAGTTGTCCTTTAAATTTTGGTGTTACAGATGCACAGAATAACAGAACGGAGTGAAGATATTAGTAGCAGGCAAGAGACATGGGCGACCAGGAGCTTTATAGAGCCTTGCCCAAAGACTCTTTACTGTATTACCTACTGATTTGAACCAGGATTCAAAGGCTCAAACACTACAATAAAGGCAACACCCTAATGAGTATGCTATCCAGCTGTATAGAAGTACATTTCTATAGTGCTCATGAGGTTTTTAAGAAGCTATAGAGTAGGATAGAACCAAATAGTTTAAATGAACAATTAACTGATAGTGTTGGTGTTCGAATTCGAGTGATTGAATCAGCAACCTAAAGTCTCCCACACAACACTCTTCTGCACCTGAGGCAGTGGACAGGGTCACATGGAGTTCACTCACATGCCGTTGTTCACGCCACACTTCCTGTGACACCGATGCTACCTCCTTCCAAGCCAGAAGGATAAAGCAGCGGATTCACATGAGGCGTGCCCCTGAACCACAAGTTAGTGAATGACCCGTTAACCTCTGTCCACTGCTTCAGTGAGGAAATGTGCTGTGTGGGAGAATTCAGGTTTCCGAAATTCATTCTCAGCATGGTGGCATAGCGGTTAGCACTATCTGCATGGAGTTTGCATGTTCTCTCCTTGTCTGTGTGGGTTTCCTCCAGGCACTCTGGTTTCTTCTCACATCCCAAAAACATACAGATAAGTTAATTGGCTTCCCCATAAATTGGCCCTAGACTACAACACCTACATCACACCATACATAGACATAAAATCATGGTACTAGGGATTACATTTTGAGCCACTCTAAGGGACAGTTAAGTGACAAGACTATATACTCTGTACAGTGCTGTGGAAGATGTTGGAATAATAATAATAATAATTCTTCCTTGATTGAAGAAGCCATTGGCCATAGACTGTTCTGACTGCACTGCTAACACTAATTGATGGGAACATCTTTCAATTTCCCACAGAGGATTTTTCCTTTGGCTGAGATGAAAAGGGATCCTCCCAAGTAAATTCATATAAAGCCACTGAAGATTCCCAATGATCCATTGATCTAGATAAATAGGGATTCTTCAAATATGATAGTTTCAGAGATCCCATTATTTGGTGGTGGACAGCACCAAGCAACAAGATACAGATGAAAATGTTGAAGCACAGATGAGTATTTACATTATGACTGGTGCTGGATTTATTGTAGACACATAAAGATTATTTCTATTTTATTCTGCCTCCGGATGTCAAAACACTGCCACTTGCACATATACGCTGATTGGAAAAATGTGCTCATCATTCTATGCACTGCAAGGCCAGAGCGGATTTTGAAAATAAATATTGTGAGCAGCCTACTCACAGTCCAGGGCAATGTCTTTTGGTACATATGGAAACAAGCATGGGCATACTCAAATCCACATTCCGGTCAATGGGATCAATCATGACTTTTGATGTACTGGGAGTTTTGGGAATCTGCTGTTCACCACAGCAGTTTAAGATTAGGAGTCATGTGATCATAATTGTGCTGAAAGATTGTCATGTGCAATTCTAAGGCTGGGCATTCAGCAGAACTAAAACCATCTACAGAAATGCACATCAAAAAATAAAATGTTTACTAAAACAGGTTAAACTGCCAGATATGTAAGAGGAAGAATGAAAGAAGGTGTCCTCATACTTCAACTGTACAGCTAGCTCTCCTATAAATAACTACATAGAGGGGAATTGTATTTCTTGTGCAGCCTATTCCAAGAAAGCTACACACGTTTATAGAACAGTGATGCAATAATTTATTAATATGAGAGACTCATTTTATTTCACACTTTATATAAATTGTAAGTACTTAATGGCTATTTTATAAACTAGGCAACCAATTCAAATAAACCGCTATGGCAGGAACGTGTTTCCTGCTGCATCCCATAAGGACCACCATGTAGGTGTTTCTTATACTATATAAAAGCTTATGACTCATATTCCAAATCTGAGCATATATAATAATGTCATTTAAGATGATATGTGTAGAAAGTGGATGTGGAGATTAAATATCAAGAAGAGGCCAGTCCAAATAACAAGGCTATTAGTCCCTCTAAAACACACAAATCTTATTTCAAAGGTACCTGAAGTAAAAGAAATATGGAGGCTGACAGTTATTTCCTTTTAAACAATGCTCATTGCCTGGCTGTCCTGCTGATCCACTGTATCTTAGTCTTTTAGCCATAGACTCTGTTTAGGATGGCTAATTCAGCCACTAGTGAACAGAAAGATGAATAGGACTGCCAGGTGACTGGAATTATTAAAAAGGAAAAAAAATGGCACCCTCCATATGTCTCTCACCTCGGATCCCTTTTAAAGAGAAACGCCAAGGCTCCTATTCAAACCATTTCAAAATAAGAGAATACTATCAACACAATTTGCAAACAATAGGACTATGCTATCTTCTCATATTTTATGTGAGCAAAATTAGTAAAACAATATGTTTTCAACTTTATGGGTAATAACTTAAAAGCACACGAATCCCTTAAAGGACCACTATCGCGAAAGTAGGCAGTTAAATTGTGACAGATGACAGGTTTTGAGCCAGTCCATCTTTTTAAGGGGGTTCTCAGGGCTTTCTTTGTTTTCAACAGCATTTTCTGAACAACAGTTGCAAAATCTAACTGACATAATAGTGTGCAAGTGATTAGGGAGGCCGGCTGGTATCTTGCTATTTTGGCAGTTAAACTGCTGTTCAGGAAATGCTGTTGAAAACAAAGCAAACCCTTGAAATACCCTATGAGGAGATGGATTGTCCCAAAACCTGTCGGTTCTGTCAGATTTTAAATGCCTACTTTTTTTTCGCTATAGTGGTCCCTTAAGGATTAATTGTTTTCCAGAAAACTGGCATTGTAATTCTGGGGCAATTTGTTTCCTTTATACTACAATATATCCTGTCAATTAGCATAACATTCAATTTAAAATGAATGCTTATTATAACTGCAATCTAATTCACATAGAAATCTGATTGTGGTAACATGCTTGTGACTTGATTGTGAAGGCCCAGAGACCCATGATCCAGGGCTGTCACTAACATTCCCACACCTATTATAGGGTTTCAGTGTTAAACCGAGCACAAAGGAAGGTGTTAACGAGTTTATATAAATGTGACATTATATAGCAGATGTTATGTAGTAGACACGAAAAGCTTAGTGGTACAGCTCAAAGATTTTACTGGATAAACTTGGCAGAGCAGTACAATTCCAGACATTTAAATAACAACACTCTCAGTAATACAAAACAATTCTACAATCTCATTTGAACAAAAATTCCAGACCATTGTATAATGCCACAGCACCATCTCTTCTTCTGACATTAGAGGCACTGGGCCACTCAATCTGTGTAAACCACCATTACATTCCTATAGTAGCATATGGATAAGGGCAGGTCTCCACTGAAGCACCAGAGAGATACTTCGGACAGAGAACTTTAGGCTTCTAAGTCACTGGGAATGCTAGTTTCTAATGTGTGTATGTCCTTGTTGCCATGGACCTCAGGCCTGGGTAGTTTTTTTCCCATACATGTTGTTGACGAGCATTCTCTCTTACATAACTTTTTGTTTTCCATGGCATTTTAGTAAGAGGGCTTTTCGGTCCATTGTAGCCCCTTAAACACTCCAATGAGTTCTGGTTCACCATGAGCTTGCTTGGTAGTCTGTAACTCTGGGTGTTTCAAGTCCTACTCCAGAGAGCCACATTAATCCATGCCATGCACTGATGAGGATTAACTACTGGTAATCAGAAACAGTCTGTATGCATGTTGGATTAGTGTGGCTTTGTAAAATTTACCTAGCAGACACATCATTGCATTCCAGCGGATCTGGAGATGTGTTTAGCTCACAGGGACAACAATGGATAATTTGCATATTTCAGCAGTGATGCACTGGGAGAAATCTCGGGGCTCACTCCAACATGAATTATTGCAAATACTTTCTGTTTAAAGAAAACAACGTTTTGTTTTCCATTACATAACTTGCAGATAGTCAGTGGACACAGAGATATAACTGTTTATGCCTTTGATGTAGATATCTAGCTGCCGAGCAACAAGGTTAACCTCTGGTTAACACAGCTTTTCTTTAAATTCCACATGAACATCACAGTGACAGGACTGTTATTTGAATTTATGGCCTGAGTCAGACTCTGATCATATGGATTTTTCCAAAGGTCTTTGCTCATTATAAAACAGATTGCAAAATAAAATCTTACAGTTCATAAAGAATGACACAAACATGTACAGTATGCCCTTCTAAATAGCACATTATCTCTTACTTTTACCGGATTCACTATCGGTATAATTTTATTTTCAACTGATAGACTTATGTGGAATTTCCTTGCCTCGGTTAAAAGAGTTGTCTTTGCCTTTGAACAGATCCCATCATAGTTGTGACATGGGGACGCATAGTAATGACATTGGCATACCAGATGTCACTGTCAGAATAAGTTAACTTCAGAAGGGCAGTGAGGTATAATATCCCACTAGATACATCAGTTAAAACTTCCTGATTCTTTAAGAAAAAAAAAACTAAAAAGCATCTGGACATATTGTAGATATCAAAATAGCAGACAACATGAGAGATACTTTGATGCTGCAGTTGCAGTTGCAGGCTTTGTGATGTGTATGGAGATGGCAGGCATGGATTGTACCTTATAATTGGCACTACAAGCCCGTATGCTGGTCAGGGACAATTACCTCCAAACTGAAACAGTCTCCCAGAGTCACACACTAACCTAACCGTCATCCAAACCCTGCCCTAACCTTTTATTTAATCTAAAACTAACATTATTGTTAGAAAAAAAAGCTACCGGTAAACTAGAATCTGCATACACACAAAAACACTCCCAATGATTTGCTGAAACCAGAATACAAGTATCCTTCCAGAGTTTTCACTTGAAAAATCATTAATCAATGACAGATCCGGGTCCCATATTTCCAACCTCAAGTTGGGTATATAATATTCCTGAAAAAGCAGCAGACTTTCATTCAGGTACTTCTCTTGGGCTTATAGCACAGCAGTGCAACAACAACAAAAGGATATAATAGTAGGAGTTAGCCTCTTCTCAACATATCAGCTCCGCTAAAGTCTATGGAACTTACCAATAGAGATGGTCCGAACCTCTGATTTTCGGTTCACAAACCGGGTTTGCGAACTTCCCCGAAAGTTCGGTTCGCGCGAACTTTCACGAACCGCAATAGACTTCAATGGGGAGGTGAACTTTGAAAACTAGAAAAATGTATGCTGGCCACAAAAGTGATGGAAAAGATGTTTCAAGGGGTCTAACACCTGAAGGGGGGCATGGCGGAGTGGGATAGACGCCAAAAGTCCCGGGTAAAAATTTGGATTGGACGCAAAGCAGCGTTTTAAGGGCAGAAATCACATTGAATGCTAAATTGCAGGCCTAAAGTGCTTTAAAACATCTTACATGTGTATACATTGTAACGATGGTGGAATTCTCTCCGTGATCAGCGCACAAGGCATGCGCTGACACTGCGGAAATCCTCCACAAGCGTATAATTTGAGGAAACCCAGCAGAAGGTGCAATGCACCTGTAGAGGGAAATTCCTGTTGGCAGGTGGAGCTGTGGAGTGCAGAGGAACAGCTCCTCTGCCCTACCACACACGCCAGACAGGAATTGTACAAAGGGAAGAAACGCAATCGCAAGAGAGGCGATTGAGAATGAGCACAGAGACAGATTGTATGTGTGTGCACCAAACTAGTCGCCAACCCGCGACGATGCACACACCACAGTAGATATGAAGTAGGAACGCGATCGCGAGAGGTGCGATCGCAAGACGTGACACAAGGCTACAGCAAGGCAGAGCACGAGAGTAGCAAAGGCACAGCAAATCATACAATGAGGAGATACGGAAAATAACAAACAGTAGCTAAACGCGAACACCGCACTCATTCGCAACAGTGCACGCGTTTATGCGCGGTCTCCACGTGAAAAGCACAATAGAGACAAGCACGCCTAACTAACCACCGACAGACAAACATGAAACAGAGGACGCGAGCACTTGCTTAACGGTTACCTCACCGAGCCTCCAGCAAGCGTTCGTAGCAGACAAGACAGACACACGAAAACAGTAACAGGCGAGAGATAGGATCCACAGCACTAGTGAAAAGAGGACTGTGCGATCCAGGGAGACAGAGAGGTGGAGATCAGACGGATCCACAGCACTAGCGCTAGGCGACTGCGATCCAGGCAAGACAGATAGAGGAGATAGCTGGTAGCAACCGCTGCTCCAGCTATACTCCAAGAACAAAGATCAGAACAACTTCCTGTCAACCACCGCAGGGACAGGACAATCGCAACAGACAGACAAAACAGATATGCAATCCTAACTGCACTAGGGAAACCTGCCTAGTGCAGTCCCAGGAATTACTCTAAGCTAATCTTCAAACAATGAGCAAGACTGACACTCTCCGGAGTGTTTCACAGGAAGAATCCTTATGACCAGCAAAGGTCTGTGATATCACATGGTATATATAGAGCAAGCCTACAAGGGATGTGGCTAGGCAATTTGCATGACAAACGTATGCAAATTCTTCAGCAGCAGCAAGCTGAAAAACTGACAAAAGGTCTCTCTTCCAGAGACCTGCAGAATGCAGACCTGAACAATGGTCAAAAAGCTGCCTGCCTGCACAGGCAGCTGATCAGATCATTACATACTTCAATCAGGGAGTGTTAATTAGAGTACTGCTTCACACTGACACACCAAACTCACTGCGTAACGCACCACAAACAGCTGTTTGTGTAGTTATGGCCGTGCTGGACTGGTGCGCACCATGGTGAGAGTGCAGGCCGTGGCGGTTTTCAAGCCCATATGGTCGCCGGGCTGAGGTAGCTGAATGACAGAACAGTGACTGTCCAGCTGATCAAATTTGGTCTGTCCACAATGAAGCAACAACCTTATTATCTTGGGTGTGCCCCCCCCCCCCCCCGGGACACTTATATAGCCGGCGGTCATTGCTTCATTGTGATACGCAAGCCCCTTCACCACAGAAAGGTAATGATCATGAAGGGAAATTGGCACATGTACATGCCTTTTGTTTTGTTGTTGCAGCTGCAGTGCAGCCAGAAAAATTAGGCAAGCATGTACATGCACCAGAAAAATTAGTAAAGCGGATGCTGCTAGCAGCGGCCTTAAAAATTCAGGAATCCACCTGGAGTCTTGGACCCTGTTGGTGGTGGTGGAGAAGGCAGTCAAGCGGCCTGCGGGCAGAGGTGCTGTGCGGGGAGCTACTTAGTCTTGGGGCAGGCAGTCACACGGCGTGCAGGCAGAGTTGCTGTGTGTGAAGTCTTCAGACGAGCAGTAGCCCTCCGGGATCCATGCCTCATTCATTTTGATAAAGGTCAGGTACTGAACACTTTTGTGACTTAGGCGACTTCTCTTCTCAGTGACAATGCCTCCAGCTGCGCTGAAGGTCCTTTCTGATGGGACGCTTGAGGTAGGGCTAAGGCAAGGCATTGGACTAAAGAATGTCCGCATGTCCGACATCACCATGAGATCGCTGGGGCATCCTGTCCTTGCCTGTGTGGACATGGGCGGAGGATTCCTGGCAGTGGTACCATTAATTGCGTTGTGCTGTGACATCACCCTTAAACGCAATGCAAAGCATAGTTGCCAGCTTGTTCTGCAAGTGCTGCATCCTTTCTGCCTTCAGGTGAGTTGGTAACATGTCCGCCACTTTGTGCCTATATCGAGGGTTTAGTAGTGTGGCCAACCAGTACAGCTCATTCCCCTTGAGTTTTTTTTATACGGGGGTCCCTCACTAGGCTGGACAGCATGAAAGACGCCATCTGCACAAAGTTGGATCCAGGCATACTATCCATCTCCTCTTGCTCTTCCTCAGTGACATCAGGTAAGTCCTCCTCCTCCCCCCAGCACCACAATACAACGGGATCGTTGAGCAGCACAAGCCCCCAGCAATGCATGCTGCTGTTGTTCTTCTGCCTCCGCCTCCTCCTCCAAAGAAACACCTTCCTCATCATCTGAGTCTGACTGCTCTTCCCCACACGACTCTTCCTCCTCCTCCCCCTCTGTGCTGCTGCAGGTGTTGAGGAAACATCTGGTTCTGATGAGAATTGTTCCCACAACACTTCCTCCCATAACTGTTCCTCTTCACGCTCCTCCACAGATTGGTCCACCACTCTACGCACGGCACGCTCCAGGAAGTAAGTGTACGGGATCAAGTCGCTGATGGTGCCTTCACTGCGACTCACCAGGTTGGTCACCTCCTCAAACGGCCGCATGAGCCTGCATGCATTTCGCATGAGTGTCCAGTTGTTGGGCCAGAACATCCCCATCTCCCCAGAGTGTGTTCTTCTACTAAGATTTTAGAGGTACTGGGTGACGGTTTTCTCCTGTTCTAGCAGGCAAGAGAACATAAGGAGGGTCTAATTCCAGCGAGTCGGGCTGTCGCAAATGAGGTGTCTCATCAGCAACTTGTTTCTCCTCTGAATCTTGGCAAAGTGTGCCATGGCCGTTTAAGACCGCCTGAAATGCCCACACAACTTCCTGGCCTGCTTCAGGACGTCTCTAAGCCTGGGTACTTTGACACAAATCTTTGAATGACTAGATTCAGCACATGTGCCATGCAGGGATCATGTGTCAGCTTTCCCAAATTCAATGCGGAAATGAGATTGCTGCCGTTGTCACACACCACGTTGCCGATCTCCAGTTGGTGCGGGGTCAGCCACTGATCCATCTGTTTGTTAAGAGCAGCCAGGAGAGCTGCTCCAGTGTGACTTTCCGCTTTGAGGCAAGACATGTCTAAGATGGCGTGACACCATCGTACCTGGCATGCAGCATAGGCCCTGGGGAGCTGGGGCTATGTAGCTGGAGAGGAGATCGCAGCACCAGTAGATTTGAACTGCCACTCAGCCAAGGAGGATGAGGATGACAACAGCGAAGAGGATGTAGCAGTAGGAGAGGAGGTGGCAGGAGGCCTGCCTGCAAGCCATGGAGGTGTCACAAGTTGGTTCGCTGCACAGCCATGTACTCCCTGCTTGCCATCGGTCACCAGGTTGACCCAATGGGCTGTGTAAGTAATGTACCTACCCTGACCGTGCTTGGCAGACCAGGCATCCGTGGTCAGGTGGACCCTTGACCAAACGCTGTATGCCTTTTTAGAGAAATAATTGCGGCCTGGTATCTTCCACTGCGGTGACCCAATAGCCACAAATTTACGGAAGGCCTCTCAGAGTCCACCAGCTGGTATGGTAACAGCTGGCGAGCTAACAGTTTCGCCTAGCCAGCTGTCAGACGCCGGGCAAGGGGGTGACTGACACAAATTGGCTTCTTCCGCTCAAAGATTTCCTTCACAGACACCTGGCTGATGTGGGCAGAGGAGCAGGAACTGCTCAAGGGCAGAGGCAGAGTGGAGGAGGGTGGCTGTGAAGGTGCAAGGGAGAAAGCGGCTGAAAATGATGCACCTGAAGGAGGAAGAGTAGAAGGGGGGTGGCTTCTCTTTTGTGTGCTGCTTTTGCTCAGGTGCTCTTCCCATTGCAGTTTGTGCCTTTTCTCCATGTGCCTTCGTAAGGCACTTGTCCCTACGTGGGTGTTGACCTTTCTACGGCTCAATTTTTGGAGGCAGAGAGAACAGATGGCAATGCTCCGATCTGAGGCAGACACGTTAAAAAATGTCCAAACCGCTGAGCCCCCTGGGGTAATGGCACTATGGTGGCATCAGCAGCTGACGTTGAATAGCATGTTGGCTGGCTGTACATAGTTGGCGATACATGGCGCCGGACACTGCCACCAGCTGTTTCTGGTGACGAGCTCCCCCTGCTTCTTTCAGGAACTTGTCTCCTCTTACTCCCCCCTCTGAACTGTCCCCCTGTTCATCTCCTTTATTGGGAACATACATGGGATCCGTTCCATCATCATCATCATAATCATCCTGCCCAGCTTTGCTTGCCTCAGACACCTCCAAAACTGCACCAACAGCAGGTACTTCATCATCCTCCTCCTCACACGTTACGTCCAAAGTGTCACCTAACTCAGACATATGAGGTGGTGTAACTTGCTTAGCGCCTTCATCTGGTTGTAACAATAATGGCTGTGCATCAGTGATTTCCCTACCAAATAACTCCTGCGAACTGTCAAATGGAACGGATGTGGTGCTAGTAGTAGCGCAGGTGGCTGCGGAAGATGAGGTGTTCTGTGTTAAATAGTCAACCACGTCCTGACAATCTTGGGAGTTGATGGGACGTGCCTTCTTCTGAGCACTGTTCTTTGGTCCAGGGCCGCACGAAATCACATCAGCACGACCTCGCACAGACCTGCCGGGTGTCCTTCCTCTGGGTCTGCCTCTACCTTTGCCTCTACCTGTTTTGTCCATTTTGTCCATATCGGGGGGATGAAGTGAAAAGTATGCACTGACTTGAGTAATACAATGTGCAGTCACACAGGTGCAGTTAACAGGTATGCACGGAGTGGTATATCACACTGGGTGCACTCACGTAGGTAGGTGGGTGCACTGAAGTGAACAACAGGTAGGACGTATATGCAGTGATGGGTATTTCAATGTGCACCTGTCACACACACACACAGGTACCGGACAGGCACAGTGACACTGCGTGCGCTCCTGTAGGTAGGTGGGTGCACTGACTGAAGTGAACAACAGGTAGGTATATGCAGTGATGCGTATTACAATGAGCACCTGTCACACACACACACAGGTACCGGACAGGCACAGTGACACTGTGTGCACTCACGTATGTAGGTGGGTGCACTGAAGTGAACAACAGGTAGTAGGTATATGCAGTGATGGGTATTACAATGTGAAAAATAAAAACGATTGTCAGACTGCATAATATGAGAATCCAAAGTTAATAGAAAATGCAATGCTCCTTATAACACAGTAGCTTGATATCCTTTAGTGCAGCATTGGTGCATTTGGTGTGGGAATAGAATGTAATGCAGTCACTTGAAAGTATTGAATGCAATAGTGCACTGTACCTTTAATGGCAAGAGAAGCTTGCAATGTGCTTCAGATTGCGTGGTATGATGCTCCAACTTGTAAATAGTTAGATAGTGTAATTAGATCCTATAGTTGCATACAGTCATTTGTAGAAAGATGGTATAGCAATCAGATGCACCACTGTGAATGACACCCCATAGACACTTGTAGCTTCTGTGGCGAGCCACTCAATCCCACTCGCCCCGGGTGGCGGCTGAGTGGGAGAGACTTGACAAGCTGCTTGAGGGTAGCGCAGTGGCCAGCAATGTGCCCGGCTCCCATAGTGTGCAGGGAGCGTCCTCCTGCTGATGAGAGACATGTTTGCGTGTCAGCTGCAGCGGTCCGGACCAGTGCTGAGTAGGCACACCCCTCTCCTCCGTGCTGTGTGACGTCACACATAGTAGCCGGCGCTGATGTTTCGGAAGGTACGCTCACAGCGCTCGATTGTTGCTGTCACTCAGGAGCTGTCATTCAAATGCATAAAGTTCCAATTCCTTATTAAGACCATGGGGAACTAAAGTATTTAAATTAAAAATCCAATAACAATCACGTCTGGACAATTCCATTAGGAAATCACCTCCCCTCCAGGGTCTTAAAGGATACTACAACTGACATGTGACATGTTGAGATAGACATGTGTAGGTACAGTGCCTAGCACACAAATACCTATGCTGTGTTACTTTTTTTCTTTCTCTGCCCGAAAGAGTTAAATATCAGGTATGTAAGTGGCTGACTCAGTCCTGACTCAGGAAGTGACTACAGTGTGACCCTCACTGATAAGAAATTCCACCTATAAAATACTTTCCTAGCAGAAAATGGCTTCTGAGAGCAAGAAAGAGATAAAAAGAGGAATTTCTTATCAGTGAGGGTCACACTGTAGTCACTACCTGTCTGAGTCAGGACTGAGTCAGCCACTTACATACCTGATATTTAACTCTTTCAGAGAGAGAAAGAAAAAAAAGGAACACAGCATAGTTATTTGTGTGCTAGGCACTGTACATACACATGTCTATCTCATTATGTCACATTTCAGTTGTGGTATCCTTTAATACCTTTTCTATGACACAAAATCTTGATCCCTTAAAGGAGCAGTTATGTGCCAATTTACAGTGGGCTGATAATGGATGTTTTTATTGCCTTTTTGTATATTGGCACAGTGTTCACCCAATCTTTCTCTTAGCAGGCGTTTTGTTCTTCCAACATATTGGAGTCAATTCACCAGAAAGGATTTACTAAGAGAAAAAAGGTAGGTAGTTTATCTCATGAGGTATTTTAACACTCTGGAGTCAATTCACCAGTGTGAGAGGACAGAGAGAAAAATGTTAGATAGCAGGGGATAATGGAGAGATATGCTTGAGGAAAGTGTGAGAAAGCAGAGAGTTAGGTAATCGGTATTAATGATTTACATGGGATACTTTTCCTCTCTGTAAGCTTGAAAGTGAAGCATTGTGGGTAGGAGGCGGAGTTTTACCACTACGTGACCAGAGTATTCCCACCTTTTACTGCCGGATCATATCATAAATCATATCACGAGTGAGTCTGAACTTCTTCACCACCTCTGTCTCAGTAAAATTATCAAGAACTGTTCTCTCACGAAAAATACGAGGGGCGATTAAACAGACCCTCCTCCTGCGCCTCCGTCTCCTCATAATAGAAGCAAGCTCTAAGGCCTAGTGCACACCAGAGCGGTTCGGCTGCGTTTTGTGATCCGCTTGCGGCTGCGGATACGCTTGGGTAATGTATTTCAATGGGCTGGTGCACACCAGAGCGGGAGACGTTTTGCAGAAAAGCATACTCCCGGGCTGCTGCAGATTTTGGATTGCGGAGGCGTTTCTGCCTCAATGTTAAGTATAGGAAAAACGCAAACCGCTCTGAAAAACGGCACTTCAGAGCAGTTTGCCAGGCGGTTTTTGTTACAGTAGCTGTTCAGTAACAGCTTTACTGTAACAATACATGAAATCTACTACACCAAAAACGCTTCACAAAACCGCAAAATGCTAGCTGAAACGCTACAGAAAAATAAGAAAAAGCGTTTCAAAATCTGCTAGCATCTGCTAGAGTAAGCTCAAAAGGCTCCATCTTCCACAGAAGCAGCTGCTGTGTGAAAACCACGATATCTCCAGGTTCATTCAGGGGATAAAGAGATGAAAAAATAACGAATGGCCACACCCCCTTTCTTCCCTGATGAATTGTGATTTGGAGAAAAACTAACTACTAACTATCACTTATTTATCTCATACTTATCTCACATTTATCTCCTGCATTTCTCTCTGTCGATATTTTCCCCTATACATCTGGAGAATTGCTATTTGGAGATATCACAGGAGGTAAATTACCTCCCAAGAGATAAATAGGTTGGTAACCTCTGGTGAATTGATACCATTGTTTTGAACATGGGCATGTCAATACATAAATAACACCCTTGGTGTCACAATTAGTAACATCTTTAACCACTTCACCACTGAGGGGTTTTACCCCCTCAGCACCAGAGCAATTTTAACTTTTCAGCGCTCCTTCCATTCATTCATCTATAACTTTATCATTACTTGTCACAATGAAATGAACTATATCTTGTTTTTTCCGCCACCAATTAGGCTTTCTTTAGGTGGGACATTATGCCAAGTATTATTTTATTCTAAATGTGTTTTAATGGGAAAATAGGAAAAATGTGGGAAAAAATTAATTATTTTTCAGTTTTCGGCCATTATAGTTTTTAAATAATGCCTGCTACTGTAATTAAAACCCATGAAATTTATTTGCCCTTTTGTCCCGGTTATAAAACCGTTTAAATTATGTCCCTTTCACAATGTTTGGCGCCAATATTTTATTTGAAAATAAAGGTGCATTTTTTTCAGTTTTGCGTCCATCCCTAATTACAAGCCTATAGTTTATAAAGTAACAGTGTTGTACCCTCCTGGCATAAATATTTGAAACATTTAGTCCCTAAGGTAACTATTTATGTATTTTTTTATTGTACATTTTTTAATTTTTTTTTTAATTACAAAAAAAAATAAAAATGGGGAGTCTGAAAGGTAATGAGTTAATTTTTTGTGTATAAGTAATTCATTTGTATGTGAAAAATGTTTAGGGTGTAGTTTTACTATTTGGCCACAAGATGGCAACAGTAACTTTTTGTTTAATGCGACCTCCAAGCGTCCTTCCGGAGGCTTGGAGGAAGTACAAGGAAGCTGGTAATGTGTTTTTTTTCACAATGATCGCGCTGCTCATCGGAGAGCAGCGGATCATTGCGGGGCTTAGATCAACGAACGGGAATGGATTTTCCCGTTCATTGATCTCTGGGCGAGCGGGCGGCGGCGTGTTTACGAGCGGCCGGCGGCGTGTTTACGAGCGGGAGCGCGGGCAGCGGCAGGAGCGCGGAAAGTACGGATTTCTCCGTCCCTGGGGGTTAAAGGATGGAAAAAGGGACGGAGAAATTCATACGGGCGGGGGTAAAGTGGTTAATACAGAATTGTTCCTTGTTGGTTGTGGATACTAATTCTTTTACCCTTTCCACAGGCAATTTAGTTTCTTTACAGGCTCTACAAAAAACACCTTTTTTAAAATAGCCATCTTGTTTTTTCACCTTATTATTCCTTACAGTAGGTGCTAGTATATTACCCAGGTTCTTGGATTTTTTGAATATAATTTTGGGGTTTTCTGATAATATTGGCGTAAGTAGGGGATCTTCTCTGAGAATATTCCAGTACCTCCCCACTGTTTCCTCACTTCCTCACTGTGTGCTTGAGAAGAATAGTTCATAATTAAACTTGGTTGCTATGAAGTATATGCATTAGGTGTTTTCTCCTTCAACAGAATCTGTCTGTCAGTGCTTCTTGCCTTCAGTTTAGCGTTTGTAATGGCATCTTCAGGGTATCCTTTACATTCAAAACGCCTTTGTAGTGTATCAGCCTCATCCTCGAAATCCACCAATCTGGTGCTATTTCTTCTTAGCCTCAGGAATTGACCCTGGGGTATATTGGTCAGCCACTTTAAATGGTGACAGCTGTCAATATTAATATAGCTATTGGTGTCTACCTGTTTTGAGTATGTCTTGGTCATGATCTCCCCTTGTTCAATGAACACAGTGAGGTCCAAAAAATTGACCCTTGTCTACTATATTCTGAAGTGAACTTCAAATTGTAATCGTTGATATTTATCCAGCTCAAAATGCCTTCTAGACTCTCCTGTGCACCCCCCTCCAAACAAAAAAGGCGTCATCTATAAACCTCCTCCAGAGCACCAGATGACGCCTTTTTTGTTTGGAGGGGTACACAGGAGAGTCTAGAAGGCTTTTTGAGCTGGATTAATATCAACAATTACAATTTGACTCTGGACACTGGAGAATATAGTAGACAAAAGGGTTAATTTTTTGGACCTCACTGTGTTCATTGAACAAGGGGAGATCATGACCAAGACATACTCAAAACAGGTAGACAACAATAGCTATATTAATTTTTTTGTTTGTAAACACTGCCTAAAACTGGCGATTAAAAGCCAGGATCGCGGCGGGGATCGGCGGTAACGGCAAAGAGGGACCCAAGAGATCACAGTGACTCAATTGGTATGTTTTTTATTGTACAAATCGGACAGTACAGATTCTCTTTAAGCACAGTGCTTGTGGAAATGTGCTGTTGCCCTTGCATTGGATCAGATACCGTATATACTCGCAAGCAAGCCGACCCGCATATAAGCCGACCCCCCAACTTTTGCCTGAAAAGCCAGGAGAAAATGATTGACCCTCATATAATGGCTGCATGATCCCCCCCAGTGTGTCCCAGTATAGCTAGTATAGTGCCCAGTATGGGAAGGTAGTGCCTCAGTATAGCTAGTAAAGTGCCCAGTATAGCGAGTATCGTGCCAAGGATAGCTAGTATAGTGACCAGGATAGCTGGTATAGTGCCCAGGATAGCTAGTATAGTGCCCAGGATAGCTTGTAAAGTGCCCAGGATAGCTAATATAGTGCCAAGGATAGCTAGTATAGTGCCCAGGATAGCTAGTATAGTGCCCAGGATAGCTAGTATAGTGCCCAGGATAGCTTGTAAAGTGCCCAGGATAGCTAGTATAGTGCCCAGGATAGCTAGTATAGTGACCAGGATAGCTAGTATAGTGCCCAGGATAGCTAGTATCATGCCCAGTATAGCTTGTAACATGCCCAGTATAGCTAGTATAGTGCCCAGGATAGCTAGTATAGTGCCCAGGATATCTAGTATAGTGCCCAGGATAGCTAGTATCGTGCCCAGGATAGCTATTATAGTGCCCAGGATAGCTAGTATCGTGCCCACTATAGTGCCCAGGATAGCTAGTATCGTGCCCAGGATAGCTAGTATCGTGCCCAGGATAGTTAGTATCGTGCCCAGGATAGCTAGTATAGTGCCCAGGATAGCTAGTATAGTGTCCAGGATAGCTAGTATAGTGCCCAGTATAGCTAGTATCGTGCCCAGGATAGCTAGTATCATGCCCAGTATAGCTTGTAAAGTGCCCAGTATAGCTAGTATAGTGCCCAGGATAGCTAGTTTAGCGCTCCCCCCACAGCCGCTGCTATTACCTTAGCTCCGCGGCTTCCTATTCCCCTGTCCTGCTCTTAATTCACAGCAGCTCGCCCCACGGCAGCTGCTGCGTGATGACGGAGGAAGTCGCAGAGCGGCTTCCTGGTTACTATGGGAACCTCTCTCTGCACTTCCTCTGTCATCACGCAGCAGCCGCCGTGGGGCGAGCTGCTGTTAATTAAGAGCAGGACAGAGGAATAGGAAGTCGCGGAGCTAAGGTAATAGCAGCGGCCGCGGGGGGAGCGGGGGGAACGACCCTCAGGCACATCACTTGCAAGCAAGCCGACCCCCCGAATTTTGACCCACTTTTTGCGGGTCCAAAATTCGGCTTGCTTGCGAGTATATACGGTACTTTGGGCGCACAGCAAGGGATCGCATTAAGGGCTTGATTCACTAAATCGTGATAACTCATAGCATGGCCACACTAGCGTTTTCGCATGCAATCGTGAATTTTTACCCTCAATTGCGCTAGAAAAGTTGCGATTGCACGTGAAAATATGCACAAAAACACTAGCGCGCCCGTGCTATGAGTTATCATGGTTTAGTGAACCAAGCCCTAAAAGTGAAAGTCTCCATAGACTTGAATTGCTTTTGCGGCCCCTTGCGGTAAAACAGGGTAACGCAATGTAGGTTTAACCTGCATTTGCACAAGGGGCCTGAAGCTAAAAATCATGCTGCTAGAGTTATTCAATCTAATCCAAAGACATTTTACCAGTTTTCAAAAAAAGAAAGGTGGACTGTGTTGGACTCCTAAAGGATGAAGGAGGGTACTCAACGGTGGATGACCAAAGTAGGACGGAGCTATTGAAAGCTTGTTTTGGCTCTGTCTTCACAAGGGAAACATCATTGTTGCAAAAGCGTCCAATTCTTCCCATTTTAATATTAAATACTTAACACAGGAAGGAATGAAGGCAAGACTTAATAAAATCAACAAAACTAATAAGGTACCTAGCCCGGATGGTATACATCTTCGGGTGCTAAAGGAATCAAGTTCGGTTATCGATAAACTCCTTTATCTTATCTTTTGAAATTCTCTCTCAAGTGGGATAGTTCCAATAGATTGGAGTAAACCCCACGTTTTTGCATTATTTAAGGAAGGCAAAAAAATCAGATCTTGAAAATGATAGACCTGAAAACATCAGTTGTGTGCAAACTATTTGAGGGGTTCCTAAGAGATGCTATTCAAGACTTCACAGCAGAGAATAATCTTATTTCATAGCATCAGCATGGGTTTACTAAGGACAGGTCTTGCTTGACTAACATGTTCAGCTTTTATGAGGTGGTGAATGATAGTGTGGATATTGGGAATGCTGTAGATGTGATACACTTGGAGCTTACAAAGGCGTTCAACACCGTTCCCCACAACAGTCTGGTGCAAAAGTTGAGGATGCAAAGATTGGGGAAGAACCTCTGGGCATGGATAGGGAACTGGCTAATGGACAAAGAGCAAAGATTCAAAATGGGTGACCATTAGCAGTGGGGTTCCACAGGGGTCCACACTGGGTCCAGTACTCTTCAATGTATCTATTAATGACTTATTGCAGACAGATCTCAATAGAATGGCTATATGAGCACATAAATGGCAGATTAAATTCAATGTTGAAAAATGTAAAGTCATGCATTTTGGTTGTACCAATGGTCTAGATCATGGACATCAAACTTGAAGAAGGACTTATGGTGGCCATACATGGTACAATAAAAACGTTCGATTATCCCGTTTATTCGATCTAAATGATCGAATCGAATGAAAGTTGAAAATATTTTTTTTTCGATCAAGAAATTCGAACGATTATCCCGTATTTTCGAGAAAAATCAGATCGGACATGCTGGAAAAATCTTTATTTTCGATCTAACGGAATAATCAAACTAAATTATCTAATAGAAAAAAATGAAAAATTGTACCATGTATGGCCACCCTTAGGAGTACTCGTCGACAAGAAGTTAAATGATCATATTCAATGCCAAGTCACTGCAGCTGAAGCAAATAAAATTTTGGAATGCATTAAAAGGGAAATAACAACTCAGGATGCTAGCATAGTATTGGCCCTGTTTAACTCTCTAGTAACGCTTCATTTGGAATATGGAATTCAGTTCTGGGCACCACATTACAGGAAAGATATTGCAGTTTTAGAGCAGGTGCAGAAACGAGCAAAAAAACTGATTAGAGGGATGGAAGGTCTCACTTACCAGGAAAGGTAAACTGGGCCAATTTAGTCTTGGAGAAGAGATGCCTTAGAGGAGATCTAAATAACATGTACAGCATTAATATATAAGAGGGCAATAGAAAAGTTTGGCAGATAAGCCTTTTATCCCTAGACTTGTGCAAAAGACCAGGGGACATGATCTGCGCATAGAGGAAAAAAGTTTTAGCCATTTATTTAGGAAAGGGTTCTCTACAGTAAGAGGGAGTAAAAAGTGAAATGTATGACCACAGGAAGTTGTTATGGTGGTGAATTCTTTATCTACATTTAAGGGAGGAATAGATGCTTTTCTTGTGTTGAAAGATCCATGGCTACAATTACTGGGTAATTCCTGATGTTGTTAATCGAGGGAGTTTATCTGATTGCAATATAGAGTCGGGAAGGATTTTTTTCCCTTTTGGGGCTAATTGGACCATGCCTTCTAAGGGTTTTTCAACTTCCTCTCGATCAACAGGAATATGTGGGGGGTATAAGCTAGAGTTGTACTCTATTTTCTGGTTGAACTCGATGGACACATGTCTTTTTTTCAACCTAAATAACTATGTTACTATGTAAATTTTGTTAATTTTACCAATATCCTACTAGTTGCTGTCTCTGATGCTCTTTTTTTTTTACCGGGGGCCCTTTTTACATGTACGAATGGAATGACAACCTAATAACAACAACAACAACAACAACAAATAACATTTGTAAAGCGCTTTTCTCCCGTGGGACTCAAAGCGCATAAGCATGGCTCCGACCATCGTGGTACAGAGGAAGAATTTTATAAATCTGGAAATGCCAGGCTAAACAGGTGGCTTTTCAGTCTGGATTTGAATAGCTCCAGGGATGGTGCTGTCTTTACTGGGTGTGGTAGGGAGTTCCAAAGAGTAGGGGCAGCATGACAGAAGGCTCTGTCTCCAGATTTTTTGAGGTGCACTCTGGGAGTGACCAAGTTTATAGAACTTGCTGATCTGAGGTTGTGAGAGGTGTGGTGCAGCTTCAGCAAGTCCTTCATGTATCCAGGGCCCAGATTGTGCAGGGATTTGAATGTCAGCAGTCCAATAGCTAGCAAATAGCTGATTTCCGGTGGTGCTATAATGGAAGTGATGTGACAACTGCACCTTTCTTCTGTACTCATGACAAATGCCACAGTCAATAAATATTATACAACCTAAGCCTGCTGCTCTTTGCAGATCTCAGCTGTTGGACCACGGGCACTTTTTATTAAGGCTTTCACCACTGGATGGGAAATGTTTCACATATCTTTGTTACATTATTAATGTTTACTCTGGGGACTGATTTGTTTAACATAGTGTGATGTGGGTGAGCATAGGCCTACTTTAGTCACTGGAAAGCTTCCTGAAGTAACTTGAACATAAAATAATATAGTTTATTGGTCCATGGTTACATGATACATAAAACTGCACCCCTGGGTCCAGATGCTACCTAGTGAAATCCCATGATGATGTGTAGAAAATGTGATACCAAAGCAATAAGCAGAGAATGCAGAGCATAACAATCACTCTGCAAGAGCAGCAAATGTCCTTTTACATATTCCAAGGTCCTTGTACACAGTCGGGAAACAAAGTTCAGTCTTCCAGAATGCCTCATGGCCTTTAAGTCATAGAACAACTGTTTCTAATCTATAAGGCTTGGACTTGTACTAATTTTAAGAGTATTTCAAATTACAAACATATGTGTGTAAAAATAAGGCTGCACATTTTCCTTGGGTTGATGTTATCCATCTGTTCTGTTCAGAACATACTTTTCCCTCTGCTATGTGATGTTCTTTAAATTCCGAGATGACCTCTAAATTTTATTTCTTCGTTTTTTTTTTCTGTCGTAACTGAAATAAATCTATATTTCTGAATTTACAGCTTGTAGTGTGGCCCTTGTACCCAGAAACTGGATTAACAGTTTGATCACAAGCTTCTGGCTTAAAAGTTATGTTCATAACAACCTTTCAGAAGTGTGGGTTAACAAGACGAATACATGAAGAATTACATGCAGAAGAATGTGATGTTGTACCTAGCGCTTGCTTATTTTATTTCTGATGTCGCTAAATCTTCACTGAGCATCATTCTTTGGACTTCAAAAAGATAAATGTTAACTATAAAGTTTTACTTATCTTCACTGTGACTGTCAGGAGTACGTAAACTTTACTGCATGGCTACAGCACACTTTCTGGCACTTAAAGTGGAACTAATCTCAGAATGGCCTATGTCCTTTAAATGATTAGCATAAGTTAATTGAGCGGAAAAATGACTTCATTAAGGTCTATGGAAATCCTAGAAAAAAACCCTAAGTTTTAACTTCTTAGCAATTTACTGGAAGCACTAAAGGGGTTAAGCCTAAGTGTTTACTGTGGGGCAGAGAGCTGATCAAATGGCACAGCTCACAGCTCTGATTTACAGCTGCTGCTAAGATCACAGTGGACATAATTTATGTACATAATGTATGTATTTATGGACATAATTTATGTATTTATGTACATAATTTATTTACAGTAACTATGCGGAATAAATATTTTTCATTGTGTGCTGTGCAAGAGTTTGTGTCTGCTTTAAGCCATTCTGAATCTCTAGCCCCTTGATTATCACCTGACTAACTTCACACAACCCCATAATTTTGCAGACAATCAGCTTTTAAGCACGGATTCTCATGAGGATAGCAACAGAATTCCTAGAATTTCACATTGGACAAAATGGATTTGTTTAAAATTGCATATTAGGTGAGGGACAAATATGTGTAAACTTTACATGTGGCATATCAGGCCATAGCAAGGATTGCTGAAAACTTTGTGAGTTATAGCACAACTGCTGATGCTCTAACCTTTTAGTATACCTCACTGCAGTCTGAAATGTCCATGGTCAAGCATGCATACCTTTGCAAAACGCAGCACGCAATGTGTAACAAACCTCGGCCAGATCTGCAGGAATGCTTATGTTCCCCAATGATCTCTAGCGCAGAAGAACTAAGACATAGGAGATACACTGCAGCCCATTAAGAAAAGGTGGCACTCTGTGCCAATCTGTGTAAAAATAACCATTTTTTTGTAGACAAATTAAACTTTAAAAATAGAGAAAAGAAGTTCCATAAATATAGGAAAAGTGGAGAAATAAAGTAACACCCAAGTCTTACCTGCAGATAGAGCGCTGGAGATGTTGATAAGCTCCTTGTCCATGACATTGGTCTATGCTGCTTTGCAAAGGGTAAAGGATAATTAGGCCTCTTCTTGCAAAGGGACAAGTCTCCGCCTCTCAATCTCAAAAACTATGGGTGAAACTGCTGATTTGGAGCAGAAGGACTGCAGGGAACAGGAAGAAGCCCCAGGTAAGTTAAACTGGCCACCTTTCTCATTGACAGGGCCGGATTTGTACTTCTTACCGCCCAAGGCCGACTATTACCAGCCGCCCCACACACAAACCCCCCCAATAATTTTTGGGCCGCTGGTGTCCACTATTGCGGCTAGTGCCGAGGTCTCCTTGGCAACGTGAAGTGAATCAATCACGTCACACGGGGGAACTGGTCAATCAAGCGATCTACAGGTGATGGGCGTGGTGGGAGCTGTCCACCACACACACATAGTCAAAAGTGGCTCACAATTGGACATTGGGTGGGGTCAGCAACATGTAAAAGTAAGTCCTGTACCCACTGCTGTCTCCAGGGTAACAGCGCTGGCCAATCAATAATTAAGAAATGGGTACTGTGAGAGGCTGCCTTCTGTATTCTGTACTATTTGCTGGTGCTGTCCCTTGTCCTTTCATCCCCCACACTAAGTGCGTGAGACCCGGCCTTCTGTAACTGTCTGCAGCTGCTGCTATGTCATTGGACAAAGTCTGGCTTTTTGCTAGTCACACACTGTTCACAAATGTTTGGTTACTGGACTGCAGCTGCCTGTAGCACAGCACAGGCAGATGCCAGCTGGTACTAATAGTGCAGTTATCCTGACCCTTTTCATTTGTTTGGACACTGGCAAATAATGCCCTGCAAATAATGCCCACTGTCTGCAGGCCGCCCCTTGTTTATCTGGTGCCCTAGGCCATGGCCTATGTGGCCTTGCCAGAAATCCGGCCATGCTCATTGACATTCTTAAAATGTTAAATGCAAAACACAAGATAAGCAAATGCTCACTCCCAGCCAGCAATCTGCCATTTTCTGTTTCAAAATTTGTATTAATTTTCATAACAAGAAAAAGGGGGGTAACAATCACATTAGGTCGCAGACCATCAGATAACAGAGGTTTGACACATAGACCATAATTAAGCATCATTGTAAAGTCCAGAGAAAAGAGGACGCTTCAGTCCTACCGAGGCATCTCATCCAAAATCACGTAGTACAACTAAGGATAACGTCACAGCATGGTCATGGACAAAAACAGCAATACCAATTCAAGGCCAACGGACCAAAGGAAGGTAAGACAGAGAAAGAAAAAGAAAGAAAGAAAAAAAAGGGGGGGAGGGGGAAGGACAGGAATATGTGTGTCAAGAGGCTGAGTCACCATAATTTGCCACAGGACATTTCAAGTTACAGGGACCAATCCCCCAACAGAGACCAACATGCAAGCGCCAAGGATTCCAAATTCTGTCAAATCTATCCAACCTATCTTCCAATATGGCCACCATTTTTTCTTGGTTCATAAAAGCTGTGACTCTGCTATTCATCTCAACAAAGGAGACAAATTGTGTTCTCCAGGCTCGGGCAATGCTCTGCTTAGCTGCCACAAAAATTAAATGTGCTAACATCTGTTGGTCTGTATTAAGGGATCCTATTTTGAAATGCAACAAGGCTGACCAGGGGTCTCTAGGGATATGGACTTTGAAGAGCGAATAAAACAGTCTGAAGACTCTTGACCAATATCTGGATAGCATGGCGCAAGACCAGAAGATGTGGACCATATTCTCCATAGACCCACACCCCCTGGAGCGTTGACCAGAGTTAGAGCTCGAAAGATGTCTCAACCTAGATTGTAGCAATCTGCCATTTTATATTTTATATATTTATATTGATCCACAGACAGCCTGTCAGCCAAGCAAGTGTAATAGTATACACCCATGTCTGTAGTACCATATCCAGCAGGAGCTGTATAGGTTCTGCAAAGAAGAAAAAGAGAGTTCGGTCACACATAATCGTAGACGATGTGACCAGCAGGGGGCACCACGTGCAGGTAAACCTCTCAATACCCCTCACTACACTAACCTGCATCTGCATACTGGAAGCTGCAAAAAGGAAAATTAAAAACACAAACACTGGTGCACATGACAGGAGGGCAAATAATAGTAGAAAAAAAAAATCTTTCCACAATGTAAACTGTCCTAAATGTTTTACCAGGGAGTTTAAGAAGAAATAACAACTAATGAGGATTGGAGCTGATCACATAGCACATTTGTTTAATTGGATACTGTAAAGATAACTTATTTTTATGCACTGTCAAAATCTCTCCCATCAACTGATCAGTTGTGGAAGGTGGTCCATTTTAATAATGGCATTTCTCTGCTATAGAGATATAAAAAGAATTAAAGAAGATGTGGAATGACTGATAAGAAAGTTTGTCCACATCCTTTATTAAAAAAGAAGGATATTACTTGACAGTCAGCAGTGAGAGCTGCTTACATAGCCAAGAAAACATCAGCAGTTTGAGACAATTAGAAATACCAGTGACTCAATCAATGGCATGTTCTTCGTCCTGGAGAAACACAGCTGCAAAGTACGAAGATGCTTTCATTTATACATCTCTAACACCTCTTCAGTCTGTCTCAATGACTCTGCTTAGTCAGTGAAAACATTGCAGGATAACAGATTTCATTTTACTCTCAAAAGTAACCTGACCAGACTGTGTTGATTAATCATATTTTACTGCATTTATTCTATTGTCAAATACATTTCACTGATAATCCACAATGAATTGTTCCTTCCTGGAATGTTGCACCTGAAGTAACAGTACATATAGTCATGAGAGAAAGAAAGTATATCATTTATGACTATCTCAAGAGAGTGGAAGGGTAAGTTACTACCAAGCAGCAGCTGACTATTAATGGCTGCAGCAAGGGTTTCCCTGCTAAATTTAAAGGCTCATACTGTGTAATTCTATGCAGTACCAGATATAGCAGGAGCTGAAACTGACTGCACTCTCCCTCTATCCTGCCAAGAGACATCTATTCCACACGATAATGCAATTACGTGTTGGCAGAGGTGCCACGTGCAGGCTGTTTTCTTTCCTCTCCTAACCTTTCTCGAGCGTTTCCCAAATTTTGGGAACATGTTTATTATATGACTTGGTAGCTATATTACCTGGAGGTAACTGATCATAAGCAAGTGCGACCATCTACAGTGTATATAAAAGCAGTTTTGGTATTTTGCTGGTCTAGAGCATTCAGGTGCATGCTAACACAATGCCAAGTGGAAAAAAAGTATCAGCAATGATCTACCCATCAGTCTGGAAGGGTTGCAAAGTTGCCCACTATCTATTGCCTGCCACTCCCCCACTAGGGTGGACATCCAGCAGTATAAGCAGTGTCCCTAAGGTAACCATTTATGTATTCTATTTTAAATTCTGTCCCTTTGTTTTCTTTTTACAAGCTTTTATTTATGTTTTATTATAACATTTTATTGCTTTTGATTTAGTTTGTCACTAAAAATAATTCACAAGACATAGGGCTCAGTCTTAAAACATCCCAAAATCAATTCTACAATGCATTACTCCATGTTTGTTTCTTACTTTGTATAGTGCCACGGAATATGTTGGTGCTTTAAAAATCAAAAAAAGAGAGAACCAAACCAGTATAGCGGCACTCAGTAGAGTTAAAATTTATTGCAAAATTATGCTTCAATTGTTTAATCACATGAAGAAAACCCCTAAACAATAAGGGGAGCAGTTGCATACCACTCAATGCACACCAGAGGAGGCCCTAACTCACCTAAAACTAAGATGCACCTGCATAAAGATCAATAAATAAAGAGCAATTGCCTTCCTAAAAATGTCTTCATCCTAGGTGTCCACAAGATCAAATTACACTTGCGAATAGTGAGCAGCCAGTAAAAGCCAATGGCAAAAGGAGTGTGCACATCAGTCCTCTTTTTTAAAAGTTAGTAGAAAAAAGGGAAAAAAAACCCAATAATCCAGCTGTGATCACAAATAGGAAAAGACAGTTCTCTTCACAGTAAATCTTAGAATCCTTGAATCGATTCTCATGTGAGCATAAATAAGGCCCCTTGTGTGCAAAGATAAATAGACATACGACCTGAGTAACATGAGTGTCCTTCTGGGTGGTCTCCAATCACGTGCAAAACAGCGATGAGGCAAGGAGGGTTCCTTCCGCCATTTGTCTCCTTAGGATCACCTTTTGTATAGGCCTGCTGTTTGCGGCTTTGACATAAAGCAGTACTTTTTTCTGTGACCTGCCAGCCATCTCACCATGTGCGATCCAACCGCTTACAGAGTCACCCGTTTCCGCTGTCAAACCAAAGATTCCGTACAGGCAGCCGGCAGCATCCAGATGTGTAGTTACCCCCAGTATTCTCCAACAGCTTAGGTCGCACGCAAGCAGCGACTTCCGTTAATGCATTTCGCCCATGTCTACTTGGGGCAGGCTAGTGACCTTCAGGCATGGTTATTGGTTCAAGGAACCCATGAGCCCTTGGACTAATCATTGCTATCTTGGGGGGGCATCAGAATCAGAATCATTTATTTTGCCAAGTACAAACAGGGGGTTGTACCCTGAATTGGTTTTGCTCATATATGTTTTGGAAGGATGGGGGGGGGGGGATAATGTCTGAAAGCCAAGAGCCGAGGCTGTCATACTACGGTGCCACCAGTCACACATGGCATCAGGGGCACTCGGGAAAACTTTTTAAATATTTTTTATTTTAAACATCTTTTGAACTACTTTTTTCCCTCAAAGATCACTGTTACTCCTAGCAGTAACAGTGATCATTGAGGGACTGGGAGAACACCGATTGGTCAAGGGATCACATCTTCCCTTGAGTCAATCATTGCAGCCATGGGGTCAAGGGATCACATGATGCCTTTGACCAATCACTGCTGCAGTAGGGGGTCATCTGCACATGTGTGCAAATGCGCACGATCGGTACAGGAAGTCATGTTCCTCCTGTATGCATTTTTTGAGAATGACCGCTGTTACTGGCTATAACAGCAATAATTCTCGCAAAGAAGGCACAGATTGGCTCAAGGGACACATGTACCCTTCCACTAATCCTTCCTGCTTTGGGGGCTATCAGGAGCACGCACAAGCTGAGTGCACGGATGTGATAGTCACTGTAGATAGACTGTAGCAGCCATGGCCGTGGATGTGACTATAATGTCCCTGCTGCTTAAAGCGGTTTAACACCCAGCATTACAACTTTGCTTTAAAAGATTGCTTACAGCTTACAAACTATTATGCCAGATTTTTTTTTAAGCAGAAATTCACTGAATGGGTTAAACATGACATTTTAGTGTTGGATTTAACTAGGAATCCGCATCCGTTCTTATCTTTAGTTACAAAATGTATCTTTATTTGGAATACAAATAGACCTTTGAAAAGCCTGCCAGGGAAGCCCTCTTTGTTCTCTCAGAGCAGTGTTTGTTACATTGTAGATAGATACATTTGTAACTAAACAAGCAAGCACAGAGGAGAATTTCTAGCTAAAATGTCATGTTTAATCCATTCAGTGAATTTCTGCTAAAAAAAAATCTGGCATAATAGTTTATAAGCTGTAAGCAATCTTTTAAAGCAAAGTTGAAATGCTGGGTGTTAGACCACTTTAAGTGGTTAAAATGTATAGGTAATAAAATAATTCCTGGGAAAAATAGCACCCAAAGAATGTCTATTTTGTCCCGAAAAAAAAGCTATGTATATATCACTTGGGTATAAGTAGCGATAACTTATTCCTGATTAAATAGGGGCAATACTAAAACATCAAAACTGCTCTAAGTCCAAAAGTGGAAAACAGGTCTAGGTGTGAAGTATTTAAGTCATACATAACAGCTTACAGACAGCTAAGATTATGTTTTTTAAAGCATCTATAGCTGTAAGGCATCTGGTGCTGATGCTTTATTCACATTTTATTTGTTTAACTGGGATTTTCTTTCTATATTCATATTAGGCAGCCTTGGCTCATTTGCAGCTGTATATGGTCATGTTGTGAATCCATTTCACCAAGGTCCTCTGCATATATGCATAACGAATGCTTTCAATAACAATGGCAATAACCTTGCCTCCTCTTTATCCCAAGAGATCCACTGTTATTTTTCTGGTGGGCCTTCATGGTTAGTCCTGGTCTTTTTGATAAGATTATACATAAAATTCTTTTTCTTTTCTAAATATCTTTAGCAAGAATCCTCTTGTGAATTTCTGCCAACCTGATTTCCCCTTTATAGATTTTGTTGTCTTCTCTGAAGTTCCAAAACAATGAAATAATGCCGTCAGAATTCTATTTGAAAAGCGTTTTCTTATTTTTCATTACTTTATCATTGGAAATAAGCCATATAGGTTTCCTCTGCAGTCTTTTATACGTGTTGTCCCTTAGAAAAGATAATTTAATATGTTTTTAAGATGACTTTAAAATCTTCCATTCATGTCCTGTATTTCTTTGCTTCAAAACTTTTCTCCCAGCCTTGCATTGAAGTTCAGGCCTCAGCAGGTTTCAGTCTTTTCAGTCTACCTACATTTTTGTAACTTAAACTAGAGCCTTTGAAGGTCACAGTTTTCCAGAATTTCTCTATTATGAATATTTCTAATGAGACCTGAAAATATTTAAGGGAGTACTAGTTGTAGATTTAGCTGCAATAAACTGCTCCATAAAGATGTTTTGCCCTAAATTTACAGCCTATGTCCATGCAGGTAAGGGCCAGAATACACCAACACACTTCTGCCCGCTTTTCAGCAATACATCATTGTTACAGATGCAGAAAACAGTGTGTCCAGAACATTTTATTTATGTACCTTGAAATCCTTAAAGGTCTTAAAACACATTGCAGCTGTATTAAAGTAACCACAAGCCGACATGGACAAATTTGTTGGTACCCCTTTAAAAACAAAAAGATGACGGCACCATTATTTGACTCTTAATGACTAATGATTAATGACTCTTTGAACTTTCCCGCAGTAAAACTTTATCTCAAGCTGTCTCTCACTGTTTGACTGTTTAAAGCTTTTCAGAAAAGGGGACTGACTTAGACTAATTTCGTCTACAAGCTCATAGAAGCTCTTTTGCATAGATAACAACTCAAGTATTTTAACTCTTCCTGTACTGGAAAACAGAAAGGGAGGTCACATCATTTTTAGTAGGGCTAGTATCATATGTGTATATGTGTATCTCATCAAATCAAGTCACTTCAGGTACACTTTAACAACAGTTTTATTACAAGGCCTTCCTGTATCATTTGTACACCATTACTTTTTAAAATCAGGAGTTTGGTTACATTTTGTGAAGTGGCAAGTTCACATAGCATAGCAATTCCTCCCCACCCCCTTACTTAGTGATAAAGCTGACAATAATTGGAAAACCAGAACTTTCCTGACATTTGCAAGTGCTTTAAGACAAAACACATCTATCAATGTGCTGCTGATACTGACCTCAGTGCAGCAGTGTACCGTCTGCAGCACAGTAGTCTCTTGTCTCACTTGTAGTCATTATCACACTACAGGTATTGTAGAACATGAAACAATATGTGATGCGTGTTGGCTTTGGAATTCTTTGCAGTGATTGACAAGCTGATAAAAAGCAAAGTGCCTATAAAACATTACTCCTCACTCAACAATTGCTCATAATGTTTCCTTTTTATCTAGTGAAAGCTTCTAGCTAGACTTTACAAACTGGAGGCTTACTGGTATCACATTCTTGGAATTGCCAAGATTCTGAATAAGTTAATTTATGTTTTCTTAGTGACTGATAAAAAGCCATAAAGTTTTGTGTGTTTAATGCATTTGGAAGTGCTGTAGTTACAGTACTGTAGTTGTGCCAAGATAGTATTTTACCTCAATAATTAGAAACCTTAGAAACCATATGGTTAAGATAAGCAAGAAATATTTACATAATTTCATTAACAAAATAAGTGTTCACCAGATCAGTAATATATTGCAAGTATTTAACCACTACTCACCCTATGCTGTTTTAAAACATCCTGTTAGTCCCTCTTAGCGCACCACAGGACATTTTAAAACGGCTTCCCCTGCCCCATTACCGTTAATGATCGTGCCCCAATCCCCCTCAGCCCCCTACCCGCCGCACTTACCATCGGAACCCACAGAGCCGTGATTGGTGAAAGGGAAGAAGTCTTCCCTGAACCAATCAAAGTGTCCGTAACATAAATATCATGGCTTCAACGAGAAGCCAATAAGATGTGCTGTAACAGCACTATCAGCATGCTTGTTTTATGCACACTGATAGTGAGTGTGAAGACATCTAGTGGTAAAAAAATACATAGAAAAAAAAATAAAATATACACTTTGCACTACATTTTACACCGTATACATATACATACATGAAAGTAAATAATACCTCCTTCCCCCCTCCCCCACCTATAGTTATGAAAATAAAACTTTAAAAATAACAGCATTTAAAAAAAAAATAGCTACGTTAGGCTTTTTTCTATGGTTGGCATGAGGGTATATTACTGTTATATTTGCAAATATGGGCATGTAATTAGTGACAGACACAAAACTGAAAAAATGCACCTTTATTTCCAAATAAAATATTGTTGCCATACATTGTACTAGGGACATAATTTAAAAGCTGTAATAACCGAGACAAATGGGCAAATAAAATATGTGGGTTTTATTCACAGTAGCACATTTGATTTTAAAACTATAATGGCCGAAAACTGAGAATTAAAGATTTTTTTCTTATTATTCCTGTTAAAATGCATTTAGGATAAAATAATTCTTAGCATAATGTACCATTATGTGTTCTGGAGCTGATCCCATAATATTCTGAAATAACTACCTGGTGAAGGGTGAAAACAATTTGTGAAACAGAACAATAGAGCATCTCCACAGCCATACCCCCAACATCCCCACAGACATGTCCACAGCCTCCCAAGGCCATGTCCCCAACATCCCTGCAGTCATGTCCACAGTCCCCCAAGGCCATGTCCCCAACATCCCTGCAGACATGTCCACAGCCCCCAAGGCCATGTCCCCAACATCCCTGCAGACATGTCCACAGCCCCCCAAGGCCATGCCCCCAACATCCCCACAGACATGTCCACAGCCTCCCAAGGCCATGTCCCCAACATCCCCACAGACATGTCCACAGCCCCCAAGGCCATGTCCCCAAAATCCCTGCAGACATGTCCACAGCCCCCCAAGGCCATGTCCCCAACATCCTACAGACATGTCCACAGCCCCCCAATGCCATGTCCCCAACATCCCCACAGACATGTCCACAGCCCCCCCAAGGCCATGTCCCCAACATCCCTACAGACTTGTCCACAGCCCCCCAAGGCCATGTCCCCAACATCCCTACAGACTTGTCCACAGCCCCACAAGGCCATGTCCCCAACATCCCTACAGATATTTTCCCAGCATCCCCACAAACATATCTCCAGCATCCCCAGAAACATGTTCCCAACATCCCCACAGACAAGTCCCTAGCATCCCCACAAACCTGTCTCCAACATCCCTTCATACATGTCTCCAGCATCCACACAAACATGTCCCCAGCATCCTCACAAACATGTCTCCGGCATCCCCACAAACATGTCCCAAAGATCCTCACATACATTTGTACAGCATCCCTACCAACATGTCTGCAGCATCCCCACAAACATGTCCCCAACATCCCCACAAACGTATCCAGCACCCCCTGAAACATGTCCTCAACATTCCCAAAAACATCCCAAGCATTTTCCCCAATCATGTCTCCAGCACCCCCAGAAACATATCAACATCCCTAAAGACATTTCACCATCATCAACACAAACCTGTCTCCAACATCCCCACAGACATGTCCCCAGTATCCCCACAAACCTGTCCCAAACATCCCTTCATACATTTCTCCAGCATCCACACAAACAAGTCTCCAGCATCCCCACAAACATGTCCCGAAGATCCTCACATACATTTGTACAGCATCTCCACCAAAATGTCTGTAGCATCCCCACAAACATGTCCCCAACATCCCCACAGACATGTCCCCAACATTCCCCACAAACATATCCAGCACCCCCAGAAAATGTCCTCTACATCCCTACATAAATTTCCCCAGCATTCCCCCCAAATATGTCTCCAGCACCCCCAGAAAACTATATCCTCAACATCCCTACAGACATGTCCCCAGCATCCGCACAGCTATCCCCAGAATCTTTACAGAGATGTTCCCAACTCCCCCACGGACATGTGCCTAAGATCCCTACAGGCATGTCCCCAACATCCTGCAGGTATACAGCACCTGAGTTTTCAAATAATCATTTATTCAATGACTGCCAAAGAATGAAGCCACTTAAATTCCATAACCTGAAAAAATTGGCCATTCTAACTCGGTGAAGCCCCAGAGGAAGGTGAATCCAGCTGGTGAGCCACATGATGTGAACCAGCAACACTTGCCAGACTAAGAGAAATAGACCAATGGCCCAATATAAGAAGGAAAACCAAGCTGAGGAAGAAAAAAAAAAACTTTACTCACCTGGGGCTTCTTCCAGACCCTTGAAGTCTATCTAGTCCCACACTGAAATTCCATTCTCCTCCAGCATGCTGCGTTCAGTTTCGTAAGCTCACCAACCCAGCCCGGGTAGTGGGCTTCTGCACATGCACAGAAGACCATGACACGGCCTGGCTCGACTAGCTTCTGAAACTGACTGCAGCTTGTTGGAGGAGAATGGAGCTTCAGTGTGGGACCTGGGAAGTAAAGATTTTTTTCTCACCTTGGTTTTCCTTTAAAGAGTAACTGTTGGGCATAAAATCAAAAATCAATTCTTTATTTTTATCTGGTAGACAAGTAATAAGGATGCTAATCAGGCAATCCAAAAGTTAAAATCACTATTACTTTTCTTGTTGATTAATTATCATTCCCCAGGTAACATGACTCTTATTTGGCACACAGAAAATTTGGTACACAAAAGAGAAGTTGAAGGGCATGCTGAGTTGTCTTTTTTTGCTGATCTACTTCCCCTCAGACTTAAAGTGGATCCGAGATGAACTTTTACTCATTGCATAATTGTGCTCCTTTCCTATTGTTTATAGGGCATTCCTCAATCCAAATACTTTTTTGTTTTTGTTTTAATACACTAATTCACTATAAACTAAACAAGTAACGCCCACAGGTTTTCAGAGAGCCAAGACACTTTCAGACAGTAGCAAGGGCTCATGGGAGCTCCGTCTGGGCAAGAGGAGAGGGAGGTATTACTAGCCAGAGATTTCAAAGGCAGAGAGGAGGAGGGAGGAGGAGTGATTAGTTTTTTTTGCTCAAGATGCAGATAAGCCTGCCTCTGTGTAATGTTTACAAACAACATGGCTGCCCTCATTGTATCACAGGAAGAAATATTCATATTTTATTAATTTAAAGCTGTTTGCAGCTAGATCTGCTGTGTAAACTATCTAAACTTTACATAAGATATATAGACAAGTTACTTGTTATAGTTCGTTTTTCATCTCGGATCCACTTTAACTGATGCAGCCTGATTGGCTGAAGCCTCTTTCCCTCCTGTTTTCCCCTCCCACACCTCTGTTTCTCTCTGATTGGCCAACATTTCTCAGGCTGAAACAATGCACTTTCTATAGTGAAGGGTGGGCAAATCAGGCACAGGAGACTAAGGGCGGATATTACATCAGGGCTGGCTTCAAAATAGCCACAGTAAATATGGAAACTGTCTAGAATAAGATTCTCTACTTTTCCTTTATAAAATTCACAGGAATCATAACGTGGACAGTGCACTACATATGTTATGTAAGTAGAGCAAGTATTTATCTACTTATATATTTGTTGTTTTTTTTCCTGAGATAGTATGGCTGACAGCTCCTCTTTAAAGGAAACCACAGGTAAATTAAAAAATTAAAATCAAATAGTGTTTTGAATACAATACTTACAACATATTTGCCACTCCCGGTTGTCGATGGGCACGCAAAAGTTCAAGACCACACATGCTAAGTAAATGGGAGCTCATACCCAAAGAAAAAAAGTTTGGCACAAGCACCTCCTCCCATTGGGCCTGTGTGTTTGGAACTTGGGCATGCCCAGTTCAAGTCCCCTGCAAGCTTATGGGACATTAAGCATAAAAAATACAGGCAGAATGGGGTCTAAGAGGGACTCAAAAGGCAACAAGCACCAAATTATGCCAAATGGAACTGACAGTTTCCTTTTTGAGGGTGCTTGAAACATGTTTCTGGTTTTCCTTCTGAATAAGAATATACAAAAAGGAAAGCCTCTTCTGATTTGCTTGGCAGGAAACAAAAAATATTGACCATCTGTACACGTGGTCTAGGTTCTATAAAGTCTAGTTTCCACATTTTTTGTTAAAATCCAGTAGAATATAAATGTTTGTATATGGGGTTACAAAAAAAAATAGAACTAAAGCTAAGATACTTAAAGTACCTCTTACATTAGGAGGTATGAGTGCACCTAACCTCCAAGCATACTACATAGCTACTTGTCAAGATACTGGTTGGCCCAAAACCTTACTAAAGGTTGGGTGCAGTTAAAATTGGAGATGATTCTCGATTTAATGAAGGTTGATTGTCATTTGCTTTAAAAAATATCCCTTTGAGCTGGATAGGTTATCTAATTTCAGATTTACGATAGTCATAAATAAAATGAAGATAAGATTATAAAAAGGTGTGTAATATTCCAAACACCAATAATTAAAAATACCTGCAGATTAGTTCTGGAGGGATATATTCCAATTAGTTTATAATGTTACTGGTGTAAAGCTACCCAATAGAATTAAAACAGGATTGTTTCACTAGACAGATCCAAATAGAATACATATGGTACATCATCCCCAGTAATTTTGGGACAGCCTGTGAACTTAATCATGTTACTATAAGTTTTAGTTGCATAAAGAAAATCAAGATAACATAATCGTCCACTAGCAATGCTATTAATTAATTCTCTGTAAAGAACCCACCATTAGAGATGGCCCGAACCTCCGATTTTCGGTTCGCGAACTTCCGCAAAAGTTCGGTTCGCGTGAACTTTCGCGAACTGCAATAGACTTCAATGGGGAGGCGAACTTTGAAAACTAGAAACACTTATGCTGGCCACAAGAAAAGATGTTTCAAGGGGTCTAACATCTGAGTTTTTGCATGGATGAGTGGGATAGGCGCCAAAAGTCCCGGGGAAAAATCTGGATTTGACGCAAAGCAGAGTTTTAAGGGCAGAAATCACATTGAATGCTAAATTGCCGGCCTAACGTGCTTTAAAACATCTTGCATGTGTATACATCAATCAGGGAGTGTAATTAGAGTACTGCTTCACACTGACACACCAAACTCACTGTGTAACACACCGGAAACAGCTGTTTGTGTAGTGACGGCCGTGCTGGACTGGTGCGCACCATGGCAAGAGTGCAGGCCATGGCGGTTTTCAAGCCCATATGGTCGCCGGGCTGTGGTAGCTCAATGATAGAACAACAGTGACTGTCCAGCTGATCAAATTTGGTCTGTCCACAATGAGGCAACGACCATATTATCGTGGTTGTGCCCCCCCCCCCCCCCCCGAGACACTCATATAGCCGGCGGTCATTGCTTCATTGTGATGCGCAACTCCCTTTACTGTGGCAAGGTAATGATCACGAAGGGGAATTGGCACATGTACATGCCTTTTGTTTTGTTGTTGAAGCTGCAGTGCAGCCAAAAAAATTAGGCAGACATGTACACGCACCAGAAAAATTATTATAGCGGCCGCTGCTGGCCTTAAAAATTCAGGAATCCACCTGGAGTCCTGGACCCTGTTGGTGGTGGTGGAGAAGGCAGTCAACCGGCCTGCGGGCAGAGATGCTGTGTGGGGAGCAACTTAGTCTTGGAGCAGGCAGTCACATGGCGTGCAGGCAGAGATGCTGTGTGTGGGGACTGACTTAGTCTTCGGGAAGGCCTGAGCATGCTTTGCAGACCAGGCATCCGTGGTCAGATGGACCCTTGACCCAACGTTGTGTGCCAAAGATGTCACCACTTGCCTTTCAACATTACGGTACAGTTTAGGCATCGCCTTTTTTGAGAAAAAATTGCAGCCTGGTATATTCCACTGCGGTGTGTGGCTTTGCTTTTGTGTGCTGCTTTTCCTCAGGTGCTCATCCCATTGCAGTTTGTGCTTTGTAATCATGTGCCTTCGTAAGGTAGTTGTCGCTACGTGGGTCTTTGTCTTTCCACGGCTCAATTTTCGGTGGCAGAAAGTACAGATGGCAATGCTCTCATCTGAGGCAGACACACAAAAAATATTCCACACCGCTGAGCCCTGGGGTGATGGCACTTTGGTGGTGGCGGCCGACTGTTAAAGGGACTCTGAGCAGTGCAGAAAGTATGGAAAGATGCATATAATTTTAAACCTCTCTTTCTCCTCTTTCCAATGATATATATACAGCTGCCCTACGCCTTTTAGTTTTCGCTATTTTCGCGATTGAATTTGCCGTGGCTGCGATTTCGATCGCGAAAAATAGAGAAAGCTAAAAGGCGTAAGGCGACGATTTAGGGGTCGTCAGAAAGAGGAGAAAGAGAGCTTTAAAATGATATCCATCTTTCCATAGTTACATTGTATTACACAGGGCGACTTTTTCTCAAAGTCAGCAGCTCCATTCAGCAGAAAAAGTCGGCCTGTGTAATACAATGTAACTATGGAAAGATGGATATCATTTTAAAGCTCTTTTTCTCCTCTTTCTGACGACCCCTAAATCGTCGTCCTACGCCTTTTAGTTTTCTCTATTTTCGCGATCGAAATTGCGGCCGTGGCAATTCCAATCGCAAAAATAGCAAAAACTAAAAGGCATAGTGCGCCGGTTTATATATCATTGGAAAGAGGAGAAAGAGAGCTTTAAAATGATATGCATCTTTCCATAGTTTCTGCACTGCCCGGAGTCCCTTTAAGTGGGGTGCCAGAATCAGGGCAGGAGGAGGAAGATATGTCATGCTTCCGTGTGGAAGCTGAGAAAGATGAGGTGTTCTGTGTTAAATAGTCAACTACATCCTGACAATATTGGAGGTTGATGGCACGTGCCTTCTTCTGAACACTTTACTTTGGTCGAGGGCCACACAAAATCACGACAGTGCGACTTTGAACAGACCTGCCAGGTGGCCTGCCTCTGCCCTTTGTTTTGTCCATATTGGGGGGATGAAGTGAAAGGTATGCACTGACTTGACTAATACAATGTGCAGTCACACAGGTGCAGTTAACAAGTATGTACGGAGTGATATATCACACTGCATGCACTCACGTAGATAGGTGGGTGCACTGTGAACAATAGGTAGGTATATGCAGTGATGGGTATTACAATGTGCACCTGTCACACACAGACAGGTACCGGACAGGCACAGTGACACTGCGTGCACTCATGTAGGTAGGTGGGTGCACTAAAGTGAACAACAGGTATGTATATGCAGTGATGGATATTATAATGTGCACCTGTCACACACAGACAGGTACCGGACAGGCACAGTGACACTGCGTGCGCTCACGTAGGTAGGTGGGTGCACTGAAGTGAACAACAGGTAGGTATATGCAGTGATGGGTATTATAATGTGCACCTGGCACAGTAGTAATTATACCACCAAGGGGCAAAAGGCCAGCTGCGACTGACTGACAGGGCTGTATATAATGCAAGTGGGCCACACAAAAAAAAAGATAGATCACAAGAACAAGATTAGCTCTCAAAAGAGCTGTTGAGGGGTGCTTTTTTAGCAATAAGAATCTGCAAGGAGCAAGCTAAGAAGCCTACAAGAGCCTAACTAAGCTTTCCCTATAGGTCTCTGCACAGCAGCTCTCCCTTCTCTAATTACTGCAGGCACACGAGTAAGTGAAAAGCCGGATGCTGCCTGCCTTTTATAAGGAGGGGGAGGGGGGGCTCCAGGAGGGACTGTAGCCTGATTGGTTACAATGTGCCTGCTGACTGTGATCTAGAGGGTTAAAGTTGACCCTAATAATGCACCATAGGGGCGAACCGAACTTCTGCAAAAGTTCTCGGTTCTCCGCAAACGCGAACCACCAAAGTTCGCCGGGAACCATTCGCCTGCGAACCGTTCTGGCCATCTCTACCCACCATACATAACCCCATGGTAATCATAAATTGACATTTTCTATTAGTATAAAGAATGGATTCTCTCTTACTTCCCAAAAGCAATCTCAATTTGGAAGCAATAAACTTCCAGTATATACATTTAATTACTCATTATAACCACATTTATTCCTTTGTTACTTTTATAACAACTATATTTTTTTACTTTTGAATTCTTCCAAACTTTTTTGTCCACTCTATCGAGGTTATTCTTTCCTATACCATCCCAATTCCATTATTTAAGCTCACTTACTACCAAGTCAAAGAACATGGAGATGTATTCATGTGAAGGGGCCGCTTGTATTTGGACTTTGGTTTCATACTCATAAGCATTGTTAGACGATAACCCATCTCAATAAAACCCTTCAAGATTGCTTTAATGTGTTTTTTTTAAAATTGATAGCTAAATGATAGACTTGGTATATGTTTTAACTTACACAAGAAGCAAGCAGATGCTAACCTATTTTCACAGCTGCACAGCTATATTTTAAGGTAATAAGATTTTGAATATATAAGAGGTCCAACTGAGCAATTTTTAAACTACAGATAAAAACATGTCACAGCATATCAGTGAAGGAGGTGTTGCAATGGGGATATCTAACAATAACAGGTTTCCTAAAAGTCTTATGAAAAACTGTTGATGGATGGTTGGTTTTCAGAATGGCAAGGTGAAATTGGAATTAAATAAATAAACAATGCCCTAACAGAGCGCCAATACTACAATTTGTTTGTATTTTTCCTTAATAAACCCTTTCCAGAATTGTGCTTGGTAGATACCTGTATCTACTAACAGCAAGGTACATAAAGATGAAAATCTGAAATAGAAATTGTGAAAATGATGTCTGAAGGCAAATACAAAGAATGCATCACCTTCGAATGTCAAGACATTCCTATTATCATAGAAAATATTATTTAAGCCAGCAATGTGTCATTGATTTTATCCTTTTCAGATGTTAGCAGCTAATTTATCAAGTATAATAGTTTTAAGTAAAGGAAATACTATACAGTAAATGAATTGTGCATGTGATCCATACATTTGATTGTCTAATGAAGAAAATGGAAAATCCTTCTGTTAATCTTGAATAAAATGGTAAATTATAACATGCGGTCATTCTATTGGATGTTTGTGATTTTAGGCGCCACCAGCTAAATGTATATTTGTGGACCTTGAGCTAGGACATTTAAACACTTGTAGATTTAATTGGGAGTTGCTGGATGGGGTGTGGTAAGCAAAAGAGCAAAATGAACTTCAGCACGCTCATGCAAATACTCATGCAAATCCACTTACAAAAATCATGCAGCAATCAATGCTGTCCCTACAGCTAAGTTAAAAGCTGGGATCTTCCTTACAAGAATAAAGTCTCTTGCGCAGTCACATATATACACAGAGTGTGTGGAAGGTTATTTTGATGTTTTGCTTGCCACACCCTCTTCCAGCACCTCCCCATTAAATCTACAAGGGTTTAAATGTCCTAGCTCAAGGTGAGGAGCCTGGATTTTGTGTTTTTTACATTGTATTTGATCCTTTGTGGCTAGGATTTTAGCTAGTGCTCTCCCTCTTCCCCTATCAGTGATCTTCACACACAGCTTGCTGGTGTGTTCGCATGGTACATATGCAGGTACTAGCAGCTCCCTTGCAGGATTAGTTAGATGCACTATCTGTCCCAGGGTGGACGTTAAGGATATGTGCTCCTCTTCCTTAGATAGGTTTTGATGCGCTGAATGCGTGCATGTTTGTGCTATGCATGTTACAGGGCCAGAGTTAGGACACATACAACGCTGGGCTACCTCTATAATGTGACTACGCAAGAGACTTTATTCTTGTAACGAAGATCCCAGCTTTTAACTTAGCTTTAGGGACAGCATTGATTGCTGCATGATTTTTGTAAGTGGATTCGCATGAGGATTTGCATGAGTGTGCGGAAGTTCATTTTGATGTTTTGCTGTTTTGCTTGCCACACCCCTTCCAGCACCTCCTAATTAAATCTACAAGTGTTTAAATGTCCTGGCTCAAGGTGAGGAGCCTGGATTTTGTGTTTTTTTCAAATTATTTACTGAGCGCCGCTGTAGCCGTAATTTTTATTATAGCTTATGGTGGCACTGGCTGCGCCCAAATCCTCTGCGTTTTTGCAGCGTTCTTGGCTAAGGGTATGGCTCCATCAATAGAGGCCAATACCCTCTATGGATAGTGCGCAACAGGTTATTAACGAGGCCTTAAAGAGGTTTTTATATAGGAAGTGAGCCAATTAGGTGGAGGAGCGTTCTATACCCTTTTGTTTATAATATGTAACAATCGTTATTACATTCTTGAAACAAATAAAGGAACAATCATGGATAGCTGAAATGTCTGAAGCTTAATTGTTTTGCTGTGTCAGTGCAGAGCGAGAAATACATACCTTCCAAGGTAACCACTTACTATATATAAGGTTTGCTTTAGCTCATTAAATAAATCAGATAATATCATAAAAACAAATAGAATGTGAAAAATTAGACACAGTACAGACATTAGTTCATATATTTATGCTGAAGATTGCTATTATAAACATGTATACACCATAAATTATGGTAGCAGGAAAAAAAGAACGCTGGCTGAGGATGGATGAAAAGGGCAATTATCATTAATACAGCGAAAAAGCTGAAAAAAGGGCGCTGCAATAAATATTGTTAGCAACATTAGAACATTACAGTTTTTTAAGTATGTTATTGTTTTAGAAGCTTGCAACATTATAGTTTTTGGCATATTATTTTATTTGTATGTGCAGATTTTACGTTATTAAAGATATTATCGTTTCTATGTGTAAAAGGGCGTTTCTGCAGAGGGAGTGATTAGGGTTAGGCACCACCACGGGGAGTGGTTAAGGTTAGGCACATTTGTTCTCTCTGTGACTAGACAGAGGTGCTCATGCTTGCTACACAGCCATAGCAGCATCTGTTTTTTCACTGACCTGAGGAAGAGGGCAAGCACCCGCAAAACGCGTTGTCAATTTTATGTGCTCAAATAAAAGACCTTTTTCAATAAACTGGTCCAAATTCTTCAAGAAAGGTAAGATTACCTCTCTGTTTATAAGGTTAACAGCTTATTAGACTATCTTTTATGCATTAGGCGCCTCCACCCCTGCTTTAAGTGTTTTAACCAATTACGCTTTCTTTGGGTGGTATTTTCTGCTAAGAATTATTGTATTTTATATGAATTTTAAAGGGAATAACTGGTGGTGGCGGCCGTAGACCTAGAGCCCGTTTTTAAACAGGCTGGGTCTACTAGTGCATGTATAAAAAGTTAAGAGCCTAATAAAACAATTTATGTATTCTCTTTTAAATTTGGTGCTGTGCTGCTTAGGAAGCTTAATCATAGCTTCCTAAGCTAAAACAAAGTGGAAGTTAGTATTTTTTTTTTTTAATACTTTAAATGAGTGAACTCTGCTGTTTGTTCATAAATCAGGAATGTATGTTCCCACTGACCAATCTGTGATCTAACTGCCGGAATCGAGCAAGTGCATGCACATACGTGTGTAGAAGTCAGAAGACAAGTATCTATGGCCCTGGGACCTAAGATAAAGTCCTGAAGGGCATAGATATGCTGCCTCTGAAATGAGAACAGGTTAAACAGTAATCATTCAGCACATGTAAAGTTATAGGCACGATAAGTAAAGCTTAATGCAATATGGTAAAACTGCACACACTCGTTTACAATGTTTAACGCACGCAATGATAATATTATATGTAATGCATATGTATATTATGTGTTACAGGTGTATGGTATAAGTTACAATTTGTGCATTACTTATATGTGCAAAGCATTAGGAAATTAGTTACTGTACACTCAATGTTTTATTCATCTAAATACCAAATGTAACGTGTACGCCACATATGCATTAATCTTTACCGCAGTTTAGTGAAGATACCCGTCTATGTGTCCACAGGCATGATTATTCAGTTGTTAAAACCAGCTTCCTAGGAGGAATATTATAATTTCCCACAATGCATTTCAAGCATCCCAATGTCAGTACTAGAGACATTTACTTCCTAGAGATATAATAAACATTTTATTCAGCATTTATAAGTTTATCATCTCATTATTAGAGTTGGGCCGAACAGTTCGCCTGGCGAACCTCTCTGGGCCTCTTACTACTTCCGGGTCGCAATGACCCGGAGTAGTACGCCTGCGCTGCCCGGCGGAGCGCGTCCTAAATCGCGCTCCTGTTGCCGGGCGCTCTCTGCGCATGAGCGTGACGTCAATCATGACGTCACGCACATGCGCAGAGAGTGCCCGGCAACGGGAGCGCGATCTAGGACGCGCTCCGCCGGGCAGCGCAGGCGTACTGCTCCGGGTCATTGCGACCCGGAAGTAGTAAGAGGCCCATGAATTTAGAGATGTTCGCCGGCGAACGGTTCGGCAACCGTTCGCCACATCTCTACTCATTATGCTGTGTTTGTGACATTAAGGAAAACTCAGGAAAAAAGACAATTACTGATACTGCAATAATGCATTTATTTTGGCTCACAAGAGGCCTAAACACTAGACCACCTTGGACTTGCCAGTCACGCTGACTAGATTTCATCTGAAAAATAAATATTTCTAATCATCGTCTTTATATTTTTTTTATCGTATAGAGTTCCTAAGTAAATACTTATATATAAAGTTTATAGTTCTCTTGTAGAAACCTGAATTGTAGTCAAGAATGTTAACAATGTTTCCAGAGTCTTGGGATTGTGTGTGAGTCAGCCTCTGAGGTTTGTGCCCAATTGTCAGACGGGCCGAAGTCATGGATACTGACAGTAAGCAGCAAATAACTTTTCAAATGTGTTCTCTCTTAAGAGAGGAAATTATTAACAGCATGAAGAATTTGATAACCAGGCACATTACAGTGAAATGTAAACTATATAAACACATTTTTACAGCTAAATAGCATACTCTCTGTAAAAATGTAAGCCACATTCATAAAACATGTAAAATGGTTATAATAAATTCTTCCATGTTATAAAGTGGAGTAGTTTGGCTAAGACTTTTTATACCACAGTCATTAACCCAGTTGTCAAAAGATTATGAACTGCACAAAAGGCCTGTGGTTAAGATTATGGAACAATTGCATGAAGTTAATTTGCGTCTAGTAATCTAAAGCCAATCAAAAATGAGTCTCTCCACTCTAGCACTGAAAACATCCTGATTTCTGATTGGTTGACTTTTGTACTAGATAGAGATGGACAACTGTGTTCCCTGGTTCCATTTCACATAAATGGGTAACCTCTGGTCACAACCAGACCTGTATTTCAAGTAAAGAGGCAATTCAATAAACCAGAAAAGTAAACACAAATATACTCTCTGTTATATGTTGCACAATTTTGGCTCAGACAATTGTCCAGCACCTCGGAAGGAAAAAAAATGCCATTGAGCCTCTCGGCAATCTCCACAACCCTGCTCCCAATTGGCAAATTATTGGTTATGTTTTTGTTTTTTCGGGGGTGCTGCCCTCTATGCTCTTGCTTCCTTAGAGCAAATCTGAAGCCACCCTGAAAAATAAGTTAGATACTCACCTATGTAGAGGGAAGGTTCTGGATCTCATACAGCCTGCTTGGTCTTTTCTCCGTGCCCTTGGTCCACACCTGGCCCCCTGCGTAAGTCCCCAAATTTGGGACTCCTTGGGAAGCTTCAAAAGCACTCATGTCCTCGAGTGCTTCGGAATATAGGTGCATTCATACTGCAGTATGTATCTGCTCATCTTTGGAAGTACTTGGGGATGTGAGTACTTCCAAAGCCATCAAAAGGACTCTCGAATGTGTATTCAACCACTTAAATACATTTCAATCTCAAGTTAATACATTTCACTTGGGGACAACGATGGACTAAGGGCAAAGAGAGAGTTCTAGGAAGGCTGTATGGGAGCCACAACCTCCTCTCTCCATAGGTTGGCTTCAGATTTACTTTAAACATTGTCCCCACAAGTGTGTTATAGTACATAGCTTTGCCACCATGCAGTGCCTCATAATAACAAAAGGTTAAGGTAATTCAAAATTGTACTTCAAACACTAATCCAAAAAAACCAAGACATTTAATCCTCATTTCATAAGTGAACAGAGCTATGCAAATCATTTTGGTTCAACTCTTTTGGTAAAAGATACCTATTAGCTTAATTAGCATTGCCTGGGAGTGAATAGGTGCATTGTTTTTAGAAGGAGGAATCACTTTCCCCAAAAATAACCATACGTTTCATTTTCACAAGAAAACAATAAAAAGGGTGTTTTTGCAAAAGTCTGTTTTAAGTAAACAAAGTGGAGTTTTAAAAATCAATGAATTCCCTTATCGATAATCAGATTCTTGTTGTTTGGGATTCTGCAGAACTGATTTGTGTGAAGTTTTTTTTTTATTTATTTCCATTAAAGAGGAATTGTCAGCCACAAAATCAAATTCCATTTACCCACTGCTTTGTGTTTATTATGCAGCCTGCAACCTTACCCTGCATTGCAGGCACTCCAATCTATCCAGAAATGTTTCTGATGTAATCAATCTTATTTCAGTCAGCTTGGCTCTATTTGCCATTGCCAACTTGAAGGAAGCCCTGTCATCTCTCCTCCCACATTCCTTCTCCTCTCTGATTGGCTGAGGGCAATTCAGTGAGCTGCTGAAATATGATCTATGCTGTGCTCACATGTGTTTACAACACAAGCTAGCTATGCCAGTGCGGTTTCTAGGAGGAAAAAAAAGTAAGGGAGGAAATTACATTAGGATTGGCTTCAGTCAGAGGGGGTTAAGACGGCAAATGCCACGAACCGTTTTCTCTTTATTTACTGAATTACTGAATAAAATTCACTGAAATAAAAATGTGAAGAGTTCAATACATGTTATGTAAGTAGAACAAGTAGTTATCTACTTATATGTTTTTTTTTCCTGGGATAGTATGCTTTAAAGAGAATCAAATGTTTTTGTTATATGATTTTGGAAAGATTCAATAGAGAATGTCAAAAATTATTTTATTCTCTTGACATGCTTCCAAAGCCAGTACACATGCAAAACCAGAATGGTGTTGTGCTGATATAAAATGGAGCTCTTTGCAGAACTTCTCTCTTTTTCCCAGCAGCAACATCCTTCCTTCCTTGGATCTCATGGAGTGATTTTTAGTCCTGCAAAGAAAAAAAAATGTGATGTTACAGCTCTGTGACTGATTGATGTTCCTGTGAGAAGTAAGGGTATCGTGGCACTAGGTATGTGTGGCTATGTATATGTGATGACAGTGGGGGACAAAGGCCACTGCATAGGCTTACTGTTAGATTCTCTGGTCTGCCAGCAGCCCAGCCCAGCTCATATTTTCCATGATGCTGGGAGATTTTGTTTTAAATCTGTAAGCAAAAACAGAGACAATCTTGTATTTTTATTCTTTCGAGAGATACAGCCAAGAATGTAAACACAATGCAGTAAGAACACACATGACAGCAATCATCTTTCACTTTTTACTGCTTTGTTTTGATTCCATGTGGCTGCAAAGGACGATACACTTTAGGAAGTCTGAATTCATTTATCCACTTACTGGGACCAATTAACTTCTTAGGAAACTTCCTTGCTGTATAAACATATTTTTGTTGATTTTGGTCTAGGATCACTTGCAATTTGCAGATTCCAGTTCTTTCACTCTGTTGCACTTTAAAGATGAACAATAATGTATGATTTCAGAATTTATATAAACAGAAGGTAGATTTGCTGCCACAAATTATTCCCTGTGGTGCAAGGGGAAATAACTGGGCAACCTGAACCAAGCTGTTTATTAATGTCACTACCTGCCTGTTCTCTCTTCTAAAAATAATTATTATTATTTGTTTTTTTTTTGTTTTTTTTAGTAGGCGAGGGGGGACTCCTTGGCTTGTGTGCTTGCCAATAAATAGCAGCCAATGAATTCAATAGAAGGCATGTATTGGTTAGGATTGGCAATTTAGTTAGGCATTGATTAAAAAAATACTGGACTATATGCCTATCTTACTGTAATGTTCCTGATTTATTGCTGTAGACTATACTGTACATTTTGCGTTCATATTGTGTGCCTCAGTGACTATATAAACGCATCAATAAGAAAAAGGAAATTGCTTTTGATTCATTGCTTTGTTTAGGATTTGGACATTCTGTATTATCTTTTGCTTATTGATGTTAGGGGGTTGGAAATATTCTATCTTGTTGCACTCTTGCAAAATCATCTCGTCATGTAATTGGTGGGTGTGCAATCTAATTAACTATTTCTGTGATCTTTGTAACTGTATCCATAGAAATAAAGGCAGTTCATTCCTCTTAATAGCTGGTTTTATTATTCACAGGTATTAGCTGCATGAAGTTGCATCATCATGTATGACCCATGTGGGTACTAACAAAACTCCTTTATTGACCATAGTCTTACCACTAGCATCCGTAATAGTAGGATGTGCATTGCAGACATGCTTGAAACCCACAGGGATTGCCAGACCACCCCTTAAACTGGGGTGACAGCTGGCTGTAGAATCCAAGGAACACTACAAACATTCCTAATTTCGTAACATTTTTATAACAGGCTGAGAATCACTCCACAAAGCATTGGAACAAACCAGATACACATAAACAAATACTCCAGGTGTTTTCCTGAACAAATAATAAAGTAACTACAGTATAGTATAACTATAAACTAACATGAAGTCAAAAAGCTTGTGCTCACACCATTCAGCAGTTACAGTATATGCTTGGCAACAGGTGCTAATAGGGGGTGTGACCATGCAATTAAACATTGAAAAGTGAGGTTAACCCTCTGCACTTCACCATGTTATAGATGACACTATTCACTGCATTACAACAGGGATAGTTCCTGTTTTTATGCAGTAGTAGTAGTCTATAACAGTGTATTGCAGAGGTTTAACTTCACTTTTAGATGTTAAATAAACTAAATACTCTAGATAGGGGGTTCCCAAACGTTTTGGGTCGAGGGCCGAGTCAACATACTTCAGACTGCTGGGGGGCCGGAGTATACATAAAATGATGTCTTTGTGGGCCAGACAGTGAAGCATACTCAGGTGACAACCTGAAGTCCAATTGGACAGCAGTGTCACCTGATGTGGAATTTGATTGGAAACCAGCGAATTACTGCATTCTGGCTTCCATGTGGATGGGTGGTGCCAGCACTGCAATTCTATATTTAAAGATTTAGCTGACCGCTTCTATAAGTAATACATTTTGTGTGGGGGGGCTGGTAAAAAAAACCTCAGTGGGCCGCATTCGGCCCGCACCTTAGTTTGAGGACCACTGCTCTAGGTGTATTTCTTGGTTACCAGAGGTAAAAAGGTGTGATTTGCATAGCTTGATCACTTTCCTGAAGCAATGCTTTAGGGATAATAAACAACACAGTATCAGCGCAATCAGTCCAAATTCCGAGAAATTGATTGCTCCTCAACATTATTTCACCAATATAGATCCAAATTTCAGTGCACATTTCCTTAGGCACGCTCAGTATCTCAGTGAACTTCTCCTGAGGGTTTGGCCGAGTGATCAGGAGCCCACACGGGGCAAATTAGGGCCTGATCTGATGGGTAGGTGTGCTAGGGGGTGTCAGGTGGTGACAGGAGGTGATTGATGGGTGTCTTAGGGTGTGATTAGAGGGGAGAACAGATGTAAATAATGCACTGGGGAGGTGATCGAGGGGTCTGAGGGCGGTCTGAGGGTGTGGGCGGGTGTTTGGGTGCCCGCAAGGGGCAGATTAGGGTCTGATCTGATGGATAGCAGTGACAGGTGGTGACAGGGGGTAATTGATGGGTGATTGACAGGTGATCAGTGGGTGATTACAGGGGAGAATAGATGTATACAGTACACAGGGGAGGGGGGTCTGGGGAGGATCTGAGGGTGTGGGGGGTGATCAGGAGCTCCCAAGGGGCAGTTTAGGACCTAATCTAAAATATAGCGTTGACAGATAGTGACGGAAGGATTGATGGGTGATTAGGGTAGTGATTAGGTGCAAACAATAGTCTAAGGGGGTGATCAGGGGGGGGTCTGAGGGGTGCTGTGGGCGATCAGGGGGCAGGATCAGTGTGTGTGTGTGTTTACATACACAGCTGCCTCCTCCCCTGGTCGTCCCTCGATCACTGGGACCACCAGGAAAGGAGGCAGCCTGTATAATACACTTTGTTAGCTTAACCAAGTGTATTATACACTTTGTATGCGACAGATCGGGGGTTAACAACCCGCCGGCGCTGCTAATTGGCCGGCGGGTTGACGTCACGGGGGCGGAGCCTAATGCCGGCGGATGCGCGCGCATCCCCGGGTAATCAGTCCCCCCAGGTGCCGCCACCGATCGATGTTACGTGGTCCTGGGGGTGCCACTTTGCCGCCGCCTATTGGTAGTGGGCGGTCGGAAAGTGGTTAAACTGTAATAACGCCCACTTGAGCCATAGGGAAACATGGACATTACCTTGCCCATTCAGTTGTAACTGACAGCTGCTGATATATAACTGACAGCAACTGGTATATTTCAGTTCTGACAAAATATTGTCAGAACTGGAAGGGATCACTGTAAGAAGAAAATGGCAAACTTCTGAGAGGAACTGATGGCGAGGTATGTATGTAATATTCATTTGAAGCTACATCATGTGTTTATTTTACATAATTTGACTCAGTTCAGGTTCCCTTTAAGTGTAGCCAATAACTCCTCCAGACCCTGAAGTGCAGCAATTATTCACTCCCCTTCCGGCAGCCCAGTATTTCTCCTATTCCCTTTCCTTGTTAATAGTTGTAGCCAGGACTTTTAGACCTGTGTTTTCTTAGCATTTCCTTTCCTCAAAGTATCACTGACCACTGGGTACATTGCTGCACCTTCCACAGTTCTAATGTTGCAAACACTTCAGCACTGTATGCTATGCTGTTGAAGTGTAATGGCATTTTTGTACAAAATGTTTTCCTCCTACAGTGGATGTCTGTAGGTGCTTTTGTTTCTCCATATTGCCATGCCAGGAACATCAAAGGTGTATAGTACAAAGTTTTGGTTCAGTGCCAACATTCTACTTTACTTGAAGTCAGGGCCGGTTTAAGCGACAATGGGGCCCCAGGGCAAAATAAACCTGGGGGGCCCGCCAACAGATACCCGGGAACAAAAATCGGCATTGAGGGACCTTTTTTGCAGCTGGTATAGTCAGGGTGTGAAGCCCCAATCGGTCGAAGCTCCACATTCTGGCTATTCCAGCCTGCATGGGGGACAAGGGGTTAAAAAGTTTCAGGAGGGGGGACCCCACATAATTTAAAAAAAAACAAAAAAACGCCCACACTCTAAACATAAATAAAAATTGGGAAAATAGGAAAAAATGCCAGGGATCTTCATACAGCCATATTGCGGCTGTATAGCGATCCCTGGCCAAAGCGCTGCGGCTGCATATGGGCCCCCTGGAAACCCCGTCAGGAAATTTATTGCTCTTTCTTTTGAATTACACTACTGATAGGTTTGCTACTAAAAGTGACATTTACCGCATTTAAAAGTAACGTATATTCCGGCGTATAAGACGTCTGGGCGTATAAGACAACCCCCCAACTTTTCCAATTAAAATATAGAGTTTGGGATATACTCGCCGTATAAGACTACCCCTCTTCCAACGCACACCAAATTAAAATAAAAAAAATCATGTACTGGTGCTGTGTATGAACAGATACTTGTGCTGTACTGTATGTGTTAGCCAGTATATAACAGTATATAGTCAATTGACTTGTTGCATTGGTCAACTCTCCTTAAGTAGACTGGTCAGCTCTCCTTGTCTACCTGTTTATCAGAGCGGTATGGAAGAATAGATTGCGCTCCCTCAGCAGGGAGATCTGAGAGGCGGTAACAGGATAGGGCGTATCACCCGGCATCAATGACACCCGGCGTATAAGACGACCCCCAACTTTTCAGAAGATTTTGAAGGGTTAAAAAGTAGTCTTATACGCAGGAATATACAGTATACTTTTTTCCTTCGAAACTTTAAAATCGATTTTCTCAAAAACTATAAGGTCTTTTTGAAAAATAGTTTTTTCCTCTTATTCCCAATGGTCTCCTTAACATATCCTGCAAATTTAGGGTTTCTAGAATTTAAGGTGGATTTGCTATTAACCATTAAAGTCGGCAGGTTTTTAAATGTGTATTTTTTTTCCTTTGAAACTTTAAAATCGATTTTCTCCAAAACTATAAGGTTGATTTGGAAAAAAATGTTTTCCTCTTGTAGCCACTGGGGGCCCCTACACGCTCTGGGTCCCTGGGGCAATTGCCCCCTTTGCCTCTATGGTAGCGCCGGCCCTGCTTGAAGTATGCAAATAATTCTAAGAGGATGCAGAAATATGCAAATGTAGCTGCAAATCTATACAGCTTGAAAATGGACCAATCAAATGCTATTACTGCAAGATTTGATACAGTCCATTTACATTCTAGATTTTCATAATTGGCATAATTCTGTATCATAACAATTCTCAATCATCTCAAATTCATTTACACCTTAATGACAATCCCTACTGACTAATGTGGACTTTGGTACATGTAGATGTGGGCAAGACATTTGTGTTTGCAACATTATGTTCTTATATTGTTTTTTCCTGTTGATCTCAAATCCACATATACTTTCTACACACTACAATAGTGCAGGAATCACCAGGCTAATAATACAGATACACTATACATCAAAAAAAGGGCCGGCGCTACCATAGAGGCAAAGGGGGCATTTGCCCCGCGGCCCCAACCTCTGTTGAGGCCCCCGCAGCACCGACTCTGCTCCATACTGTCTGCTCCCCCTGCTCCCCGAGGCCCTGCAGCTATAATGGCAGCCATAATTAACTACAAGTATCGGCGGGTGAGCGGACGGGAAGTGGCTGTACCCTGAGACACGCTGTCACCCTCTCACTCTATGGCCCAGTGCGTGTTTACAAATAACGCACCAGGTCCTAGAGTGGGAGGGAGACAGTGTGTCTCAGAGTACAGCCGCTGCCTGCTCACCCGCCGGGACTAATAGGTATTTATGGCTGCTTGCAGGGCCCCGGGGAGCAGAGGGGTAATTTGCAGGGGGGGGGGAGCTTTGCGCTGGGGGGCCCCAATGCTATAGTTTGCCCCAGGGTCACAGGGTCCCTTAAACCGGCCCTGATCAAAAAGCCACGTGCCTCTGTTGGTTTACAAAAGTGAAAAAAACACCTTATTCATTACTTAATTTGCATGCACCACAAATCACAATAAAACCATTAAAACCACAAGCGCTTCACACTCTGTATAAGACACCTGCACTGAGTCACTTTCACACCACACCTATAGGTACCGGTACCCAAACTAATGGCCAGCCTCTTGGAGTGGGGGAGACAGCAGGATGCAAATACAGCAGTGGCCACAATAGCCTATTATAAGTATAAGAAACCAGTGAGCTTACGTGACCACTTAGACTGTGCCATGCCCGAGTACATCATCCATCCGGAGGATATAAATCATCTGGGGAGTTGGTCTGCGTAGTCCAGTGTAGCTAGCCAATCCTGTTTCAGAAGTATCTTCCTACATATGAGCCTGGCCACTTGCAACCACGCACAGTCCATACACTTAAGGCCTCGCTAAAGGAGTGCTCCTTGATGTTTATGGGGTGACCCCCACCCACTAACATTATGTTCTGAACCTGGGAAACTTGCATGATTTGTTGACAGAGAACTGCGGAGGATTATCTCACTGCAGTTGCCAGATAGGGTCCATTTATTTATCTTACAGACACCAGAACTCCTTTTTACCAAATGGTAACATATAAACATATAGGCCTTGCAAAAGTGGGTTAGGTACTGGCTGCCATTTTATCTGCTTGTAGCGCCTCCAAACTGTTTGAGCAATACATATTGCCTGGCTCTTTTGCTGCCCATAAGCCTCTAATATTTCAAGCCACTGAATGAGCATGCAGATCAGGTGCTTTGACTAAAGTCTGATTACACCGGCTGGATGTTTGTTCTAAGCGTGTGGTTCAGACATTACTCATACCAGAAACATCAACAGGAAAGCAGGACAACAAGGCAACTGGCATGGTTTACAAAAAAAAATGGCATCCTCCATTGGTGAGCACTACAAACAGCTACGAGTGTGTAGTTACTCGTAATCGAAGGGGGGGGGGGGTTAACTTGCCTACTCTGCTGCATATAGCCAATGCGTTTTACTCTTGGTGCACGTAACTCCACTACCTCCTCCTTAAAATACGGAAGAAAGAAGTAGTGGAGTTATGTGGAATGCATCAGCTATAGGCTGTGACGTGGATAAGTTACCTCTCCTCTTACACGGGTAGTGCTATCGAATTTAAATTTCGATTTTGAGTAGCTACGTACTTGTAGCTAGTTGTAGTGTTCACCACTAGCCTCCATATCCCTCTCATTACAGATTCACTTTAATGCAATGGGGTGCACATAAAACATTGCAGAATAGAGCAACATTTATAGCCTGACCTTCATGTCCCTGGATATCTGCATTGTGTGTTGACAAGCTGCTTTATGGAGCTACATAAAAGGCAAAAAATGTCACAATATTTGTACATATTTTGTTAACTTTATCAGCGTTAACATAAACTGTCAAGACCGCTAGAAATACAAGGCATAAACATGTAAAATCTTTTGTCTCAACCACAGTTTAATTGAATTGTGGCTTTGGTACATGTGTAACTCCAATTTTTTGTTCCTCTGTGTACTGGAAAACGCAACCACAAGGTTCAAATTATTTCAACCATGTTTTAATTGAACCCAGTTTTAAATAAATCAAACTATCCTATTCTCAGCTTCAGTGGAACTTGGGTAAAATAGCACAGTTCTAAGAGAGAAAAACAACTTTTCCTATGTAAAATAAAGATTCCAGCATGACTCTATGCCAGAATGTAATTTATATACAAATGTATCAATACAAAACTCCCTGAAGTCTGTCCTTATCGAAATATGCTCATCTTTTAATGTAATTATGCTGCCAGGAAAAGAGAGAGATGTTTGTGGAAGTCTAGATGTAGGAAAAAGATGAATGATGTGTCTGGCTTTTGTAGAAAGGTCACAGTGTTGGAGGGCGATAACTAGAATAACAGCCTCTGGAAAAGGTAGAGAGATCTTCCAGCTACTGTATCGTGTAAAGCTTTTTGCTGCAATCCAAATCATGTGAATTACATACCACTGAACCTTCAGTGCATTACGTCACTACCTCAACAATTTTATATAGGACATAGTTTTCATTGCAGGATACAGACTATCCTAACACAAAGAAGCTGTTGTAAATTCAAACTAATGGTCACAAATATACTTAATTTTTTTTATTGTGCAGTTTGCCTGCATAGTTTCTGAAGGAGGCAAATAAGAATACTGAAGACCAGAGTTAGCGAACACTCAAAACACAGGTAGTTTATCATCATTATTGATTAATGGCTTCATTGTAAAACTAGTGTGGAGGCAGGTGATCCAAAATAAAACTTGCATGCAGTGAGAGACAGGTACCCGATTTATTAGACAGTTGCACAATTAAGTGAAGCCAATATGAAGCACTAGATAGGGCTCTTTCTTCCATGAGGGCAAACTGGGAAATTGACCAAACCCCAAAGCCTATAGAGGCCCCCAAGCCTCCCCTCCCTTAAAGGCATTACTATTGGGGTGAAATGTGGACTAGGTGTCACCGGTAGAAGGGTGACATCAAGGGTTAATGCAGGGTGCACAATGGAGTGCCATATCTGTCCAGTTGGCATGTTCTTCCTTCTTCTTTCCACAGGATGTCCTGTCACTAGTGTTGGGCGAACAGTGTTCGCCACTGTTCGGGTTCTGCAGAACATCACCCTGTTCGGGTGATGTTCGGGTTCGGCCGAACACCTGATGGTGTTCGGCCAAACTGTTCGGCCATATGGCCGAACTAAGAGCGCATGGCCGAGCGTTACCCGAACGTTCGGCTAGCGCTGTGATTGGCCGAACGGGTCACGTGTAGTGTTGGGCGAACATCTAGATGTTCGGGTTCGGGCCGAACATGGCCGAACTCCGAACATAATGGAAGTCAATGGGGACCCGAACTTTCGTGCTTTGTAAAGCCTCCTTATATGCTACATACCCCAAATTTACAGGGTATGTGCACCTTGCACCAGCAAGCGTGCAGATCCACCTCCAACACCGATCGCCTGGAGAAGATGGTCAAGGACTACATGTCAGATGGCGTAGCTGTGTTGAACAATCCATCTGCACCCTTCAACTATTGGGTATCGAAGCTAGACACCTGGCACAAACTGGCAATGTACGCAATAGAGGTGCTGGCTTGCCCGGCAGCCAGCGTTATGTCGGAACGCTGTTTCAGTGCTGCCGGAGGCATCGTCACAGATCATTGTGTTTGTACCGTGGATCCAGAAGGGTATAAACCCAGTAATTGGTGTTGTCCAGAATGCGCACAATGCGTGGGTCGCGTTCAATGCAGTCCTAGGCCGAAGAGGTCATAGCCTAGGGTCACAAAACCTGTTTATTTGGGCAATTTCAATGGTGGCGAGTCTGACGTACATAAATCGCAGCAATGGCCGTTAGCAATGTCTGAATCTCACGAAATGTCTCATGCAGGTAGAAGACATATTGTTAGACTTGGGCTCCAAAGATGGGTTCCCTACATCTCTGCAAACCAGAGTTACAGGGCTCCAAATTTGGTAAAATCCCCCATAGGATTTCATTGCCTCCCTATTTCACTTTAGGATCATGACTGGTGAGTTTTGCCACTGCTGAGCCATTGCCCTTTGAAATGGTGTGAGATTTTGGAACGGTAAATAGGAGGCCCAATGAAAGCCTATGGGGGATTTTACCAATTTTGGACCCCTGTAACTCTGGTTTGCAGAGATGTAGGGACCCCATCTTTGGAATCCAAGTCTAACAATATGTCTTCTACCTGCATGAGACATTTCGTGAGATTCAGACGTTGCTAACGGCCATTGCTGCGATTTATGTACGTCAGACTCGCCACCATTGAAATTGCCCAAATAAACAGGTTTTGTGACCCTAGGCTATGACCTCTTCGGCCTAGGACTGCATTGAACGCGACCCACGCATTGTGCGCATTCTGGACAACACCAATTACTGGGTTTATACCCTTCTGGATCCACGGTACAAACACAATGTTCCAAAACTGCTTGAAGAAAGAGCCAGACAGGTCAAAATGGAAGAATACCAGCAGGCCCTTGTGGAGACTTTAGAGAGGAGATTGACATCCTCCCCCTCCTCTAGCCAGTTGTACGCCGACAGACTGACTTCCGCAAACCCAGGACGACCAGGAGGGCAGCAAACAACACAAGCCGCAGCTAGTGCCCAAAAGGGAATGGTATCGGCAGTGTCCTTGGAGTGGGAAAATTTTCTGACACCCATGCAGCAGCACACAGAACAGTAAGCGTGCAGATCCACCTCCAACACCGATCGCCTGGAGAAGATGGTCAAGGACTTGCCCGGCAGCCAGCGTTATGTCGGAACGCTGTTTCAGTGCTGCCGGAGGCATCGTCACAGATCGGCGGCGTATCCGCCTCTCCACAGAAAATGCAGACCGTCTGACTCAAATTAAAATGAATCAATCCTGGATTGGAAACGACTACGCAACACTCCCGGACCCCAACCAAGTAACATGAACAATGAACATCTGTGATGGGTTAGCGTTTCCGGTCCCTGTTTATTGAACCTCTCATCTGTATTACATTTATGACTGCATGGCGACAAAATGCAAATTGCTATCCGCACGCTTCTTGTCCTCATGCAAGGCCTGGGTTGTTGTGTCTCAAAGCGTGGCCTTCTCCTCCTGCGCCACCCTCCTCCTGTTCCATCACGTGTGCTGCTGCTGGGTTAGCGTTACCGGTCCCTTTTCCTGGAACCTCTTATATGTATTACATTTATGACTGCATGCCGACAAAAAGCATGTTACCTGTGCAAAGAAAACAGACATTTCCCGCATTTAAAAGACAGTTTTCCCTTTGAAACTTTAAAATCGATTTTCTCAAAAACTATAAGCTCTTTTTGCTAATTTTTTTTCCTCTTGTACCCACTCCCAAGGTGCACATACCCTGTAAATTTGGGGTATGTAGCATGTAAGGAGGCTTTACAAAGCACAAAAGTTCGGGACCCCATTGACTTCCATTATGTTCGGAGTTCGGGTCGAACACCCGAACATCGCGGCCATGTTCGGCCTGTTCGGCCCGAACCCGAACATCTAGATGTTCGCCCAACACTACCTGTCACCATAGCTCTCCACACCTTCCTCTGTTCCTGTGACCTGCAGGAAAGTTACATCCGTGCACACATGAGAAACAGGAGGATGAAGTGTGCCAAGGAATGAAGAAGAATTAAGATGTAGGGCGGCAATGACACTTCACTCTGCACACTGAATTGTTGGGGCAAGGGCTGCCCTAATACCATTATTCTGCTGGGGGGTGGGGAAGCAAAGGTCACCAAATAACGCTATATGACAATCTAATATTGATGTATGGGGTAGATAAATACCATACTTAATAGTGTTCTATGGTGGTGGGAGCCAAACACTTCCTAGTACCAATGTAAAGAGGAGGGGAGCATGTTTATTTTTGGCAAGGGCCCCAATTAACATAAACTGGTCCTTACACACTCCCAGCACAACCAATCACATTTTTGCTGTTATGTGACTCAACAATCTTCATTGCTGGATCGGTTTACTGACTGAGCAGCAAGTAATTTACTTGAGCTCCGCTTTTCTTTACACTGATAAGTCTGACCCATTGACCTTTGTAACTCGATCAGTCCAAGGATGTGATGAACATTTGCTTTTAATCACTCCATAGAAAAGGAGATGATTAACATCCATAGAGTCAGGGAAAGATGTTGCAACAGTTGGACATTTGGGAAGTTTGGGACATGGGAGCTCATGACACTTCCAAATGCTTGTTTTTGACACCTGCCTTTTATTTTCTTTGAGCGTAACTATTTAATAGGAGAGGAAGTGTGGTAAACTGCTAAAACTGGGGTATACACAAAATTTAAAATATGCCCTAACTCTTTCACAGACTATAAAATGTGTTCTTTTTTTATTGATGACAGGATGACTTTAGGAAAAACTTCATTACACTTTACATCCTGAAGATGAGACTGATCTATCCTCAGCTAGGACTGAGAATGCAACAAATACCTTACAGGTTCTTCCTTCTCAGCTTTGTCCACAGCCTTGCGTTTTTATGCAGCTGAATGGCTGCATTATCATCCCCATGTGTGAAGACATGATGCGGTTACCCCGCAGAAAAAAAAAGGCAACAAATTGCATCTGAGTGCAGCTGCAGCTGAACTCAGATTTGACTCAGTGAAATGGATGCCTCTACACTGTGCCCTATAAAGCGCTTGCAGGGGCGCCTCTGGCCATTTTGTCACTCCAGGCAAGGAAACCTGTGGTGCCCCCGCCCTCTCCATGAAAATATTCGCAATGCGGCAGCTTTTCACTAGAAAATAATTGTATTACAGTAGTGGTTCAGTGCAATACTACGAGCCGCCGATCTACCGCCTCTATACCGCTGTGTCCAATTGTAAAAATGTACTGCTTGATTGTACTTTTGGTACATTTTTGCCATGGACTGATTGAAATTCTGATCAATGTGGTGGTTGATAATCGCCATATTCGATCATTTTGAAAGAATCTGTCTGTAAAAATGAATGCATGTATTGACAGATATAGGCTAGGGTTACTAATAATAAGATTGGGTGATTCAATTGTAAGAGTAAGATTGGGGAAGGGGGGGGGGGGGAGTAGAGAGCAACAAGGAACATTTATAATTACTTTTCTTCTGGCAGACTCAGTGCTATCTTGCTCAGTAGGCAGTAGCGGTGTTAGGGAGTCTTGCCCAAGGTCTTCTACTGAATAGGTGCTGGCTTACTAAGTAGGAAGAAGCAGAGATTTGAACCCAGGTTGCCTGTGCCAGAGGCAGAGCCCTTAACAATTACCCTATCCAGAGAGAGGCAGATGAAACACACCACAGCCAAGAGCAAAGAGGACTATGTAGAAAAATGGAGGCGTGAAATAAAACAGTCACAAAAGCTAACCATATACCAGTCTCTACAAAGTTAATATAAATGGTCCCATACCTGGAAAAGCTCCAAAACTCTCAAGAGAGGAAAATCCTGAGTGTCTACAGATTAAGTGCTCACAACCTCGAAATAGAGTCTGGGAGACACAGACAGACGTACAAACCCAGGGAGGAGAGACTATTCCAACACTGTGAGCAGAAAACCCTTGAGGATTAAAGCCACTTCCTGCTGCATTGCCCCAAATATACTGCAACCAGGGACACTTACTTTAAGAAATTGTTGGAACTATTCCCAGACTTTCTCACATTAGAAGATGAGAGAAAAACATATATCCTACTGGGAGAAGAGGAATCCACAGTGACAACCGCTGCACACTATGTCACAGCATGCCACAGACTGAGAGGAGCATAATGAACTGTAAACCTAAAAAATGTCCACATACTGCTTAGCCATTGTCCCTCTACCCCACCCCCCTTCCATGTCCCCTTTTTCCTCTTGCTTTGGCAATACCTGTAATTAATCTTGGTCATGCCAATAAAGCTATCTTTGATATGATTTGAGAGGAGGAAAAGACAGCCAGCACTAGGGGAAGGGGGGGGGGGAATAAAGGTGAATGAGGGAGAGAGGAGGAGTGGAGAGAGACTGAGAATAGCCTGACATGGAGCAGATAACTTATCTGTATTGCAGCCACATAACACAGAGGCGACTTGCCTGTAATGTGACTCCTGTCCTGCCTGTCTCTCACACAAGGCTGCAGCAGCCACATGGAGTCTAGGGACTGTCGAAAACTTTTCAGCCTGTGTAATACCTTATCTAGCTGACCACATGCAGTCTTTACAATGATGAGAAAGCAGACAGAGTTTTTTCTAAGGACACTGTAGGAGGCAAGCCTCTCTTCTGCATCATGCTGTGTACATTTACCAGCTTGCCATCAAATTGTACATTTATTTCCCTCAACCAGCCTAGTGCTTCACATTGCCTTATATATTGTACCAGCAGCCAGGGGGAAAATCTCCCTCCTTCCTCCTGGCTAGCCATTCTGGAATGCACACAGACACCATCCTACTCTCTTCTTTTCAAGTCATAAGGAGGGGCGGGCAGGACAGGAGTCACACAGACACACTCTAGATCTCGAGATAACACTAACATTAGGGAATGCCATACAAAGTGTTGTAGACAAAAGGTTTGTAGATTCCTTATTTGAGGCTGAGCAGCAAAGGCTTTCATTAGAACTTTTTATTTCCGTTCCCTAAGTTTTCAGTCTCTAAGGACAGGAAAAATAAACTTTTTTTCCCTCAAAGCGCCTGCCATAAATCTGGCGCTCTAGGCAATTAGCTGGTCAGCTGGTCTCTAGAAGCGCCTTTGAGCGCTTGTCTGGTGAGCAGGAGTAGAAGACAAGTGATGTATTCACTGCTTTTAGTCTCCAGTGTGAGAAAAACCCCTTAATCAGGCTGCACAAGGCAACCCCATGAGTGACAGTGGCCTGCAACAGGAACGTGTTTTACAGTGCACCTTGGAGTTAGATGTGGTCACTGTGGACCCTGTACAGGTAATTCATCTAATCCAGGGACCAGTACACAAAAGTCTTGTGCTTCAGAAGAGTTCTGCATACTGGACCCAGGTTTGTGAAAAACGCATCCAGCTTCTTCATGTTTTTATAAAGCCTTTATACAGATATACATGTAATACCAAATATCCCTGGTTCTAATCTGCCTATAAACATACACAACGTGTCTTTTTAATTAGATTTAATATCAACATCAAATCTATTGAAAATCTATTAAAACTACAGTATTCCCCATTGACATTGACCCGGATTAGAATGTATCACCATCACTTCAATATTATCCAGTAATAATAAGGGGAACTGAAATGTATGTGAATGTCATAGGAATGCAGCTGTATCCACAACAATTTCCTCTCCTTTCTTGACAATCCAGGACAGCTTAGGTAACAGACTAACTTCTTAGCAGCCCAATATGAGTAAGGCTGGACTTCCACTTGTGCCAGACCACAGAAGGCCAGCAGGAGAGGACAGTGTAGTGTCCACTCCAATAGTCTGTTGTGGTCCAGCTGAAGCCTGGGCCAGATGCGTTACAATCATAGGCTATATAGGAAACATTCGCTCTTTTAGTAAAATGGCGGCTGTCTGCTTACCACAACGGATGCATTGCAGACTAATAAGTGTGAACAGATTATATTTATAAAATAGGATCCATTCACTGTCAGTTTTTTGATGCAGTAAAACGGATAAAAATGGTCCATTTTCTGCTGTACTGGGAAGAAAAACTGTAGCAAATTTTAAAATATCTAGTCCAGTAATTAATGGCTTCCCCTGTGAGAATTATCAGTAATCACTTAAGATGTATTTGTGAGTAATATTGCTTAAACATTGCCATGTGCAATTAGATGGAGTTTGGAAAACGACTCCAAATGTTCAGGTTCCACCAGAATATAAATGCCTTTGAAATCAATGGAAAAAAATATAATGGCATGTCCAGCTCTCCGGACAGGACCAGATTTCCACAAAGGCCTCATAGGCTATGGCCAAGTGCAAATGGATATGGTAGAGGGGTTTGCTACACAAGGAGGAGACTGAAAATAATAATAATCCTAACATTTGTATAGCGCATTTCTCCACTCAGACTCAAAGGCCTTGAGAGATGCTGCCACTAGAGGCACGCTCAGTAGGTCATTGTAAGAGAGTTTTACCCAAGGACTCCTTACTGAATAGGTGCTGGCTAACTGTACAGGAAGAGCCAAGATTCTTGTTTCAGAGGCAGAGCCCTTAAAGGATACCCGAGGTGACATGTGACATGATGAGATAGAGATAGGTATGAACAGTGCCTAGCACACAAATAACTAGGCTGTGTTCCTTTTTTTCGATTTCTCTACCTGAAAGAGTTAAATATCAGGTATATGTAAGTGGCTGACTCAGTTCTGACCCTCACTGATAAGAAATTCCAACTATAAAACCCTTTCCTAGCAGAAAATGGCTTCTGAGAGCAGGAAAGAGATAAAAGGGGTCAAGAGTTCATACATTTTAGCTCTGGCATAATTCAATGAATGTCATTGAGCAAAAACAAATAAAATAGTTACAACTTAAAAAGTAGATTTAAACATAAAATAAAACTATGCAATATCTTGAAAAGTAATTTTCAGGAGAAGGAAGATGGATACAATTGTTTATTTCATCAGTTAATTTTCACCTTGGATGTCCTTTAAAGCAGAGTTCCCCAACCCTGTCCTTAAGCCCCACCAACAGTACGTTTTGCAGAAAACCACACACATCCACAGGTGAGGTAATTAGTGCTGCAGCAGAGCTGATTAACTACCTTTGTGGATTTCTACAAAACATGCACGGTTGGTGGACCCTGAGGACAGGGTTGGGGAACACTGCTTTAACCACTTAAGGACCACAGTCTTTTCGCCCCTTAAGGACCAGAGCCTTTTTCTCCATTCAGACCACTGCAGCTTTCACGGTTTATTGCTCGGTCATACAACCTACCACCTAAATGAATTTTACCTCCTTTTCTTGTCACTAATACAGCTTTCTTTTGGTGCTATTTGATTGCTGCTGCGAGTTTTAGTTTTTAATATATTCATCAAAAAAGTCATGAATTTTGTCAAAAAAATGACTTTTTTAACTTTCTGTGCTGACATTTTTCAAATAAAGTAAAATTTCCTATACATTTGAGCGCGAAAGTTATTCTGCTACATGTCTTTGATAAAAAAAAAAACATGAGGGGCGGAGCCAACCATGGAGGAGTAAGGACGTGCTTGTGCTGAGCTCCCGACCCTGTGTGCTTCTAAAAGCTGTTTTTAGCTGAGAAACTTCTCTCTCCTCGCCCCCAAAGTGGTATGAAGGGCGATAAGAAAGCTTCTGCTACTGACCGGTGCCCTCCAACCCCGACCCAAAGACCGGTGACCCGTTATTTTCAAGCTCTAGGCCCGACAGCTGAGGCCTCTAACATGGAGGACGCAGCGCCCTCCTCCTCACAAGCCTCTACGTCCTTCAAAGCAGGCCCTGCAGCGCTGTGCAATCTTGAAGACATCTGGAAGTATCTCCGCAGCCTCCCTACTAAACAGGACCTGGATGAGCAGACGGAGCAGATAGTCACGTCTACTAAAGCGGAGACAGCCGCCATCCACACTGATATCACAGGCCTATCAGATAGAGTTAACTCAGTGGAAAGCAGCTTGGAGTCTCTACGCTTGGAGGTGTCGCAGCTGAAAGAGGCAAAGGACAAACAACTTGTTTACAATCGTGTCCTGAGAACACAGATGGAAGACCTCCAAAATAGGAACCGTCGTAAAAATATTAGGGTGCGTGGAGTGCCGGAATCTGTCCCTGCAGAAGACATTACATCTACCCTGCGCTCCATATTTAATGGCCTGCTGAACAGCTCACCAGATCAACGTCTGAAGTTCGACCGAGCACATAGAGCATTAAGGGCCATGCCTGCCGACAATGATCCTCCGAGAGATATCATTTGCAGGCTGCACAACTTTATGGAGAAAGATAGCATCATGAAAGCCGCGCGTGACGCAGGAGCTATTACCTGGCAGGGAACGGAAATCAACTTATACCAAGATCTGGCACCTTCCACCCTCACACAGCGACGAGCCCTGAAGCCTCTGATTCAGGCGTTACAGAACATGGGAGCGACATACTACTGGGGTTTCCCTTTCCAGCTGGTCATGAAGCATGGCCCCAAGTCTTTCACCCTCCGTCACCCGACTAAACTGTCGGATCTATTCCAAGCCTTCTCCATGGACTCCGTGGATCTGCCTGAATGGGACCCAGACACACTGGAGGTTTCCCACCCGCAGAAAAAGCGCGGGCCTCGCTGCTAAGGCTACGTGAGTACTGTTGATCGTTGGTGCTTTGCCTCCCTTCGCCCCCCATACCGTTTTACCTACCCACTTTTATGGAACCCTGAAATCTGGAGTCAACGATAGCCCCCCCTGATCACACCTGTAACTTTAGCCCGTCATTGATACGCATTGCGTAATATGGCCTTTCGCATCTTGCCGGCCTTTTGCCCCCATCACATGGTCCCATCGTGTACCATGCTGGGCCCGTCCGGCCATGATCTGACTTTTGCTGTCTATCACTGTTGGTGGATTTTGCACCTGGGGACCTGACCTGGACACGGTACGCCTGGTTGTGGATCAACTCTTTGCCCCCCCTCTTGACCCGTGAAACTGCCACGCCATGCCCCTCATCCCCATGTTTAACTAGCCTGGAGAAAGTGGAGACGAGGATCGGTTCATAATCCCCCCTTGTTCGATTGCCTAGCATTGTTGAATCTCAGTATTAACATCGGAATGTAATATGCTTATGCCTTGTTTTATGTTTCATTGTGACTTATAAGCGCTAGGCATAATTACCTTGCCTTGTTGAATGTGTGGGGGCTACTGTTCTAGATATAAATGCAGGGAATACTACTTTATTAGATGGGGAGACTGATCCTTATTGAACGCACTGCGAGTGGTTACCCTATAACCTATGAGTAGAGTGCTCGTGGAAACATGGCCACTTTCTATTTGGACCCAGAGAGGTATACCCTCTGACTCCTTAACCTAGCAGCCTTATGCGCTCATACACGGGCGGACCTGGGGATTTGGTTTACGCTCTGGGGGGGCGGGGTGCATGGGGCCGCCGGCCGCTGACTGCCCGATCCTCGTGATCTCCTCTACAATCGAGGCTCAGTGAGTATCGTTATATATCTATAGACCCTGGATAATTCTGAACAGCAGTGATGGGCGGCCTGGTGCCCCCGGGCTTCTGCTTCGCTTTGCACGCTGCTTTATCCACATGAATACACCAACTGAATGCTTCACCCGGGGGAATGGGGAGGGCCCTTGGCTCTATGATGTATAGCCAACTGTTGCTTGACCTACGCAGCTCCTCCCCAAATACTTAGCATTTAACTGTATCTAGATGTCGTGGGGGGTTCGGTGTGGGCCCCCCCCCGGCCTCCCACCGGACGCGATGATGGGCCTCCGCGCCCCCCTCCCGGGGGTGGCTTCCCTCCCTCCTGGGGCACGCGTTTGTGGGTCGCGGGTGGGTGGGGTGCCGCTGCTGGCTTGGGGGGTGCGGAATAGGGCACCTAGCTCGGGGGGCCCGGGGGGGGGGGGATGCCGTGAATTAGGGCCTCTCCTTGGGGGATGTTTGGACTGGCCTCACTTCCCAAAAGCTCTTTAAAGCGGATGCATCCCCTGCTCTTTTAGAAATCTCAGACAGGGATCCCACACTTTTCTACACTGCCATGCTCACGCAACATTAATGACCACAGGGCTCATAAACAGCTCAATCTTATAGATGTAGGGGGAAGATTAAAGGGGTTGGCTCGAGGAGGGTGGGGGGAGGGCGCACTCTTTTTGCTTTGTTTCGGGGAAGGAATACAAAGGGTTACTACCTACCCCTAGGAGAGAGTAAGTAAATTATGTTATACATAGAATAGATATTTTGCTTTTGTTTCTAATAAGGTGCACACGGGTTAGCCGGGAGTTCGAGGGCACGCAACCTTCATGGGTGTGGTCTTTCTTACCCCACGGCACTCGCCAAATTTTCAGGAACCCGTGTTTCCTGTTAGAAGTGTTAATTCACCTCAACGCACAGGTCACTATGTGGCGTAAAGGTAATCTTTGTACTGTTTGTATATTTCTACCACTATTGGCGTGGTCTCTTACACGCCATATGTCATCTATAACTCTGTCACTTTTCATTTCATTCTTTTCCATTTCTCTATCTCCTTTTGTACTTTCTCTCCTTAAATGTCAGGAGGTCCGTCCCATGCTGACTCGCATTCCAGCGGTCACTTAAGCTGCTATCCCTGAACGCCAGGGGACTCAATATACCTGAAAAGAGATCCTCTATCCTAAATATGTGCCACAAAGAAAAAGCTCACTTTATATGCTCACAAGAGACTCACTTTAAGGGCCCCAACCCCCCTAAACTGCTTAATAGATACTACAAACATGCCTTTTTTCAGCACCCCACAGGATACTAAAACAAAAGGGACAGCTATATTGATATCCAGGGACACCCCCTTCCTACTAAGCGCTGAGTACAATGACCCTATGGGCCGATTTAATCTAATAAAAGGAACAGTGTTTAATCACAAAATCACAATTGGCTCCTATTATGCTCCCAATACTCAATAAGTCTCCTTTCTTCAGGCCTTCTTAGCCAAACTTTCTTCATTTGCTGAAGGGAGTATAGCCATCGGAGGGGATCTTAATTTAACCCTAGATCCGACCTTAGACTCCTCCTCTCAAAAATTCCCAATTTCCCGACGGCTCCTTCACAAGTGCAAAACCCTTCTACACAACATGCAGCTCATAGATGTCTGGAGAACGCATAATCCTTCCCAAAAAGACTACACCTTTCTTTCATTCCCTCACAACTCCTATTCATGGATTGATTACATATTTATATCTCATAATTTATTATCATTCTCTGCCTCCCCCTCGATTGGCAACATATCTCTATCAGATCATGCACCGATATCGGAGGACCTTGCCCTAGGGGAATACAGACGAAACTCCTCCTCCTGGCGCCTTAATAACTCATTGCTCCAGGACCAAGTGTTTTTTCAAAAATTTAAAAACCTGGAAGAATTTTTCCAAATTAACAATAAAGAGGACACTCCCCCACTTATACTATGGGAAACACACAAATGCTATGCACGTGGCTTGCTGATCAGAGAAGGAGCTAGAAGGAAACGGGTAAGGGAGAAGGAAATACAGGACGCCTTAACCTCCATTAAAGACCTAGAGCTGAAACACAAACAAACAATGTCCCCCACGGTCCTAACTGAACTTACTAGACAGAGGGAGTCCCTTAAAAATCTCTTATTCCATAAAGCTAAGTATGCAGCGGAAAGATGCCGGCGCACTTTCTACGAATATGGAAATAAATGTAGTTCTATATTAGCAAAGGCCCTTAAAACCCAACAGAGCTCTAATTATATTGCAGGCATAAAGGATAAGAACTCTAAGATAGTTCACAAATATGAAGAGATAGCAGGGGCCTTTTGGGAGTATTATTCCAAACTATATAATCTACCCCCTTCTACATGTAAAACTCCTCGCATAAATAATAAACAGATGGCAGCTGATTATATTCAACAATCAGGAATGCCTTCTCTCTCACAGGCTCAATCTAAGGATCTTGAAGACTCCTTTACTGAAGATGAACTGAGTATTGCCCTGTCCCAAGTCCCCTCAGGCAAAGCTCCGGGCCCAGACGGAGCATACTCCTGAATACTATAAAAAACTCAATCACATCTTAATGCCCCACATGTTAAAGGCTTTTAATGCTATCACCGACTCACCCCTTGGACAAAACCAGTTCCCAACTCAGATGTTGGAATCCCACATCCCAGTCCTCCCAAAACCAGGAAAAGACCCCTCCCAATGTCAAAGCTATAGACCTATATCCCTCTTAAACGTTGACCTCAAGCTTTATGCCAAAATGCTGGCCAATCGGTTAGCCCCACTTCTGCCTGACTTAATACACCCTGACTAGGTGGGTTTCATTCCGGGGAGGGAAGCGAGGGATAATACAATTCGCACGTTGGATATTCTCCACTGGGTGAGGTCCCGGTCCACCCCCACTTTATTACTATCTACTGACGCTGAGAAAGCGTTTGATAGGGTGGACTGGGACTTCATAGATCTAACTCTGGATCATGTGGGTCTAGGAGACAAAATGCGTAAGCGGGTATTGGCATTGTATTCAGGCCCATATGCTAAAGTAAAAGCAAACGGGGTACTTTCTGAGGCATTTTCTATCCGTAATGGAACAAGACAAGGGTGCCCACTCTCCCCTCTAATTTTTGCCCTCTCTCTGGAACCTTTTTTATCTACAATACGTAGCAACCCTGACATCACAGGCATCTTTCTTCCATTCTCATCACATAAAGTAGTTGCTTACGCAGATGATCTACTTTTTTATTTTACTAATCCACACATCTCCCTGCCTAACTTACTAACGGAGTTTAAACGATACGGCCAATTATCTAACATGTCCATTAACTATGATAAGAGTGAGGCATTGGGCGTTCTTCTCCCTAGAGATTTGAAGTCCCTATTGCAAGCTAACTTTCCCTTTAAATGGCCCAAGGCAGCACTAAAATACCTAGGGGTACAGATCACTCCGAACCCAAAAGATCTGTTTACGGCTAATTTTATACCTATCCATGAACGCATTAAACAGGACCTACATCAATGGGATAAACCCCATTTTTCGTGGTTCGGGCGATCGAGTATCATCAAAATGACTATTATGCCTCGCCTGCTTTACTTTTTTCAAACCCTGCCAATTTTTATCCCCGTCCAATATTTTAAAGCAGTTACACAAACCTTTTCGAAATTTATCTGGAAGGGCCATAAACCAAGACTTAAATATGCCCTTCAAACAGCCCCCAAAGAAACAGGTGGAATGGCGGTCCCAAATCCTCGCCTCTACCACGCGGCAGCCATCCTGATCAGAATCATAGACTGGCACAGACATGCAAAACTGAAACGTTGGGTGAGTATGGAGGATGAGATAATGAAAGGACGCCTAATATCATTGACTTGGTCTGCCCCGTCACTAACAGGACTGGACTCTGCAGCCACTCTAATAATCCAGACACTTAAGACCTTTGCAAAATACAGACAAGACTCGGCTATATCGCCTCGGCCATCTCCCCTGCTTCCTGTGCTGGATAATCCCAGTTTCCCCCTTGGACTTTCCTCTAAAAGCTATCTTTCATGGCGCAACTGTCCTAATCTTAGAGCACAAAGCTTTTTATCCGAGGGAGAGTGGGTACCACTACAGAAGCTACGGCAAGACCTAAATTCTGCAACATTAGATCATTGGTCTTGGCTGCAGTTTAAACATTTCATTCTATCCCAAGGTACTAAGAGGGGCTTTAGTAGACCCTTAACATGCTTCGAACAAACTTGCCAAGGGGAGGGCTCAATGCGAGGAATGGTCTCATTTATGTATGCACTCCTTAACAATCCTGAAGCCCCTGCCTCATCATATAAAGAAAAGTGGGAGCAAGACCTGAGATTAACATTCTCTGACAAACAATGCCAGAAAATTCTCACTTTCTCTCATAAATCTTCAATCTCTTCTAAAACCCAAGAAGCAGGATATAAAATTTTTACGATATGGTACCTTACACCTTATAAGTTACATCAAATGTTTCCTGGTACATCCCCCCTCTGCTGGAGATGTGGGCAAGACACAGGGACTATTCTGCACATATTTTGGTCCTGTAGCAGAATTACCCAGTACTGGGCAGATATAAGGGACTTAATGCACAAAATGACAGATTTCCTCCCACCAGACTCACCAGCCTTCTTTCTACTGCACCATAACTCATGGTCCATTCGTAAATATAAGAAAACACTTACGAGGCACTTAGTAAACTCAGCACGGGCTTTGATAGCGAAAAAAATGGAAATCCCCAGACCCTCCCACAACCTTGGAGTGGTTACGTGAGGTGGATCAGACCAGGTATATGGAAGAGCTCACTTCCACTATACATGAGAAACATGAGCAGTTTTGGAAGACATGGTTTGGCTGGTTTGAGTTTAAGGAATCGGACCACTACCGATCCCTTGTGCTTGCCCAGGGCCCCAATTGATATACACAAGAGAGATGGAAATGTACATTCAAATACGTAGGTATATGTATTGACTGCTCCTCTTCTCAATATCCCCTTGGTGTTTAGGGAGCGGGGGTCGGTTATAGGGACGGTCTCCTGACATATTCTGATATACTTTACACTACTTTCCTACTCTATTATCTTTTTCTCTACCTTTTCTTTTCTTGTTTCTTTTCTTTTTTCCTACTATCTAAGTCATAGTTTTCCAATATATCCTAAGGGATTACCCAGACTAATGGACATACCCACTTGTTTGTTTTTATATATAGATATATTCCCTATAAGGGCTGAGTGACCTCTCTATATTGGGCAAAAAATTATGGGTTATGGTTGCCTTCCACCCCCAAAATGATATGTTGGTGGCTCCTGGTGTTTGTTCCCTTTGGGCCCAGGGCCACCCCCTTTATTCAGACAATATGGTGGACATCCACTCCCATATACTTATATCACTAGTAAACTCCCGTCCGTCCATAGGTTTTTTATGGGTACTCTATGAAGCTATTGCTAGTCACGCTGGTTTGTGACTTGACTTCATATTTAATAGTCTCTTTCATAGATGTACCAATGTTTAGTGCCTTACTTACACTGTTATCTGGTATCCTCTATGAATACGCTTGTTTTGACAAATTCCTGTATCTCTGTACTTTCATATACCTTGTATGTTGTATTTCATATTTCTTTTTGAAAATTAAAATAAAAGGATCTTTAAAAAAAAACAAAAAACATTCAGTGTATATTTATTGGATTGGGTAAAAGTTATAGCGTTTACAAACTATGGTGCCAAGAGTGAATTTTCCCATTTTGAAGCATTTCCGACTTTTCTGCCCACCTGTCATGTTTCATGAGGTGCTTAAATTCCAGGATAGTATAAATGCCCCCCAAATTACCCCATTTTGGAAAGAAGACATCCCAAAGTATTCACTGAGAGGCATGGTGAGTTCATAGAAGATTTTATTTTTTGTCACAAGTTAGCGGAAAATGACACTTTGTGACAAAAAAAAAGGTTCCATTTCTTCTAACTTGCGACAAAAAAAAATGAAATCTGCCACGAACTCACCATAGCCCTCTCTGAATACCCTGAAGTGTCTACTTTCCAAAATGGGATCATTTGTGGGGTGTGTTCACTGTCCTGGCATTTTGAGGGGTTCCAAAATTGAAAGCAACCCTGTAAAGCCTAAAGATGCTCATTGGACTTTGGGCCCCTTAGCGCAGTTAGGCTGCAAAAAAGTGCCACACATGTGGTATTGCCGTACTCAGGAGAAGTAGTATAATGTGTTTTGGGGTGTATTTTTACACATACCCATGCTGGGTGGGAGAAATATCTCCGTAAATTACAATATTTTTTTTTTTACACATAATTGTCTATTTATTTACAGAGATATTTCTCCCACTCAGCATGGGTATGTGTAAAAATACAAGCCAAAACACATTATACTACTTCTCCTGAGTACGGCGATACCACATGTGTGACACTTTTTTGCAACCTAGGAGCGCTAAGGGGCCTAACGTCCTATTCACAGGTCATTTTGAGGCATTTGGATTCTAGACTACTCATCACGGTTTAGGGCCCCTAAAATGCCAGGGTAGTATAGGAACCCCACAAGTGACCCCATTTTAGAAAGAAGACACCCCAAGGTATTCTGTTAGGAGTATGGTGAGTTCGTAGAAGATTTAGAAATAGATGCAAGCAATGCACTGGCGAGGTGATCAGGGCTGGGGTCTGAGGGCGTTCTGAGGGTGTGGGTGGGTGATTGAGTGCCCTAGGGGCAGATTAGGGTCTAATCTGATGGGTAACAGTGACAGGTGGTGATAGGGGGTGATTGATGGGTAATTAGTGGGTGTTTAGAGGAGAGAACAGATGTAAACACTGCACTTGGGAGGTGATCTGATGTCGGATCTGCGGGCAATCTATTGGTGTGGGTGGGTGATCAGATTGCCCGCAAGGGGCAGGTTAGGGGCTGATTGATGGGTGGCAGTGACAGGGGGTGATTGATGGGTGGCAGTGACAGGGGGTGATTGATGGGTGATTGATAGGTGATTGACAGGTGATCAGTGGGTTATTACAGGGAAGAACAGATGTAACGAATGCACTGGCGAATTGATAAGGGGGGGGGTCTGAGGGCAATCTGAGTGTGTGGGCGGGTAATTGGGTGCCCGCAAGGGGCAGATTAGGGTCTAATCTGATGGGTAGCAGTGACAGGGGGTGATTGATGGGTGATTGATGGGTAATTAGTGGGTGTTTAGGGTAGAGAACAGATGTAAACACTGCACTTGGGAGGTGATCTGATGTCGGATCTGCGGGCGATCTATTGGTGTGGGTGAGTGATCAGATTGCTGGCAAGGGGCAGGTTAAGGGCTGATTGATGGGTGGCAGTGACAGGGGGTGATTGATGGGTGGCAGTGACAGGGGGTGATTGATGGGTGATTGATAGGTGATTGACAGGTGATCAGTGGGTTATTACAGGGAAGAACAGATGTAACTAATGCACTGGCGAATTGATACGGGGGTCTGAGGGCAATCTGAGCGTGTGGGCGGGTGATTGGGTGCCCGCAAGGGGCAGATTAGGGCCTAATCTGATGGGTAACAGGGACAGGTGGTGAAAGGGGGTGATTGATGGGTGATTGATGGGTAATTAGTGGGTGTTTAGGGTAGAGAACAGATGTAAACACTGCACTTGGGAGGTGATCTGACGTCGGATCTGCGGGCGATCTATTGGTGTGGGTGGGTGATCAGATTGCCCGCAAGGGGCAGGTTAGGGGCTGATTGATGGGTGGCAGTGACAGGGGGTGATTGATGGGTGATTGACGGGTGATTGACAGGTGATTGACAGGTGATCAGGGGGATAGATGCATACAGTACACAGGGGGGGGGGGGGGGGGTTGTCTGGGGGGGGGGGTCTGGGGAGAATCTGAGGGGTGGGGGGGTGATCAGGAGGGGGCAGGGCGGGGGATAAAAAAAAATAGCGTTGACCGATAGTGACAGGGAGTGATTGATGGGTGATTAGGGGGGTGATTGGGTGCAAACAGGGGTCCCCACAGGGATCCCCACCTCCTTTGAGCAGGCCACGCAAACTTTGTTGATTTCATTAAAATACATTTTAAATGGTGTCAATCTATTTACTCCTTTAAATCCGACAAACTGTTGGAGCATCTGCTCACTCCCTCATTAACCACTTGAGGACCTAGGGCTTTCTACCCCTTAAGGACCGGCCTCTTTTTTTCCATTCAGACCACTGCAGCTTTCACGGTTTATTGCTCGCTCATACAACCTACCACCTAAATGAATTTTTGCTCCTTTTCTTGTCACTAATAAAGCTTTCTTTTGGTGCTATTTGATTGCTCCTGCGATTTTTACTTTTTATTATATTCATCAAAAAAGACATGAATTTTGGCAAAAAAATGATTTTTTTAACTTTCTGTGCTGACATTTTTCAAATAAAGTAAAATTTCTGTATACATGCAGTGCGAAAAATGTGGACAAACATGTTTTTGATAAAAAAAAACCCATTCAGTGTATATTTATTGGTTTGGGTAAAAGTTATAGCGTTTACAAACTATGGTGCAAAAAGTGAATTTTCTCATTTTCAAGCATCTATGACTTTTCTGACCCCCTGTCATGTTTCATGAGGGGCTAGAATTCCAGGATAGTATAAATACCCCCCAAATTACCCCATTTTGGAAAGAAGACATCCCAAAGTATTCACTGAGAGGCATAGTGAGTTCATAGAAGTTATTATTTTTTGTCACAAGTAAGCGGAAAATGACACTTTGTGAGAAAAAAAAAAAGAAAAAAAGTTTCCATTTCTTCTAACTTGCGACCAAAAAAAAAATGAAATCTGCCACGGACTCACCATGCCCCTCTCTGAATACCTTGAAGGGTCTACTTTCCAAAATGGGGTCATTTGTGGGGTGTGTTTACTGTTCTGACATTTTGGGGGGTGCTAAATTGTAAGCACCCCTGTAAAGCCTAAAGGTGCTCATTGGACTTTGGACCCCTTAGCACAGTTAGGCTGCAAAAAAGTGCCACACATGTGGTATTGCCGTACTCAGGAGAAGTAGTATAATGTGTTTTGGGGTGTATTTTTACACATACCCATGCTGGGTGGGAGAAATATCTCTGTAAATGACAATTTGTTAATTTTTTTTACACACAATTGTCCATTTACAGAGATCTTTCTCCCACTCGGCATGAGTATGTGTAAAAATACACCACAAAACACATTATACTACTTCTCCTGAGTACGGCAATACCACATGTGTGGCACTTTTTTGCACCCTAACTGCGCTAAAGGGCCCAAAGTCCAATGAGTACCTTTAGGATTTCGCAGGTCATTTTGAGAAATTTCGTTTCAAGACTACTCCTCACGGTTTAGGGCCCCTAAAATGCCAGGGCAGTATAGGAACCCCACAAATGACCCCATTTTAGAAAGAAGACACCCCAAGGTATTCCGTTAGGAGTATGGTGAGTTCATAGAAGATTTTATTTTTTGTCAAAAGTTAGCGGAAAATGACACTTTGTGAAAAAACACAATTAAAATCAATTTCCGCTAACTTGTGACAAAAAATAAAATCTTCTATGAACTCGCCATACTACTAACGAAATACCTTGGGGTGTCTTCTTTCTAAAATGGGGTCATTTGTGGGGTTCCTATACTGCCCTGGCATTTTAGGGGCCCTAAACCGTGAGGAGTAGTCTTGAAACGAAATTTCTCAAAATGACCTGTGAAATCCTAAAGGTACTCATTGGACTTTTGGCCCTTTAGCGCAGTTAGGGTGCAAAACAGTGCCACACATGTGGTATCGCCATACTCGGGAGAAGTAGTACAATGTGTTTTGGGGTGTATTTTTACACATACCCATGCTGGGGGGGAGAAATACCTCTGTAAATGGACAATTGTGTGTAAAAAAATCAAAAGATTGTCATTTACAGAGGTATTTCTCCCACCCAGCATGGGTATGTGTAAAAATACACCCCAAAACACATTATACTACTTCTCCCGAGTACGGCGATACCACATGTGTGGCACTTTTTTGCACCCTAACTGCACTAAGGGGCCCAAAGTCCAATGAGTACCTTTAGGATTTCACAGGTCATTTTTGTTTCAAGACTACTCCTCACGGTTTAGGGCCCCTAAAATGCCAGGGCAGTATAGGAACCCCACAAATGACCCCATTTTGGAAAGAAGACACCCCAAGGTATTCCGTTAGGAGTATGGTGAGTTCATAGAAGTTTTTATTTTTTTGTCACAAGTTAGCGGAAATTGATTTTAATTGTTTTTTTTCACAAAGTGTCATTTTCCGCTAACTTGTGACAAAAAATAAAATCTTCTATGAACTCACCATACTCCGTACGGAATACCTTTGGGTGTCTTCTTTCTAGAATGGGGTCATTTGTGGGGTTCCTATACTGCCCTGGCATTTTAGGGGCCCTAAACCGTGAGGAGTAGTCTTGAAACCAAATGTCGCAAAATGACCTGTGAAATCCTAAAGGTACTCATTGGACTTTGGGCCCCTTAGCGTACTTAGGGTGTAAAAAAAAGTGCCACACATGTGGTACCGCCGTACTCAGGAGAAGTAGTATAATGCGTTTTGGGGTGTATTTTTACACATAGCCATGCTATGTGGGAGAAATATCTCTGTAAATGACAATTGTTTGATTTTTTTACACACAATTGTCCATTTACATAGAAATTTCTCCCACCCAGCATGGGTATGTGTAAAAATACACCCCAAAACACATTATACTACTTTTCCTGAGTACGGCGGTACCACATGTGTGACACTTTTTTGCAGCCTAGGTGCGCTAAGGGGCCCAACGTCCTATTCACAGGTCATTTTGAGGCATTTGTTTTCTAGACTACTCCTCGCGGTTTAGGGCCCCTAAAATGCAAGGGCAGTATAGGAACCCCACAAGTGACCCCATTTTAGAAAGAAGACACCCCAAGGTATTCCGTTAGGTGTATGGCGAGTTCATAGAAGATTTTATTTTTTGTCACAAGTTAGTGAAAAATGACACTTTGTGAAAAAAAACCAATAAAAATCAATTTCCGCTAACTTTTGACAAGAAATAAAATCTTCTATGAACTCGTCATACACCTAACAGAATACCTTGGGGTGTTTTTCTTTCTAAAATGGGGTCACTTGTGGGGTTCCTATACCGCCCTGGCATTTTACAGGCCCAAAACCGTGAGTAGTCTGGAAACCAAATGTCTCAAAATGACTGTTCAGGGGTATAAGCATCTGCAAATTTTGATGACAGGTGGTCTATGAGGGGGCGAATTTTGTGGAACCGGTCATAAGCAGGGTGGCCTTTTAGATGACAGGTTGTATTGGGCCTGATCTGATGGATAGGAGTGCTAGGGGGGTGACAGGAGGTGATTGATGGGTGTCTCAGGGGGTGGTTAGAGGGGAAAATAGATGCAATCAATGCACTGGGGAGGTGATCGGAAGGGGGTCTGAGGGGGATCTGAGGGTTTGGCCGAGTGATCAGGAGCCCACACGGGGCAAATTGGGGCCTGATCTGATGGGTAGGTGTGCTAGGGGGTGACAGGAGGTGATTGATGGGTGTCTCAAGGTGTGATTAGAGGGGGGAATAGATGCAAGCAATGCACTGGCGAGGTGATCAGGGCTGGGGTCTGAGGGCATTCTGAGGGTGTGGGCGGGTGATTGAGTGCCCTAGGGGCAGATAGGGGTCTAATCTGATAGGTAGCAGTGACAGGGGGTGATTGATGGGTAATTAGTGGGTGTTTAGGGTAGAGAACAGATGTAAACACTGCACTTGGGAGGTGATCGGACGTCGCATCTGCGGGCGATCTATTGGTGTGGGTGGGTGATCAGATTGCCCGCAAGGGGCAGGTTAGGGGCTTATTGATGGGTGGCAGTGACAGCGGGTGATTGATGGGCGGCAGTGACAGGGGGTGATTGATGGGTGGCACTGGCAGTAACAGGGGGTGATTGATGGGTGATTGATAGGTGATTGACAGGTAATCAGTGGGTTATTACAGGGGAGAACAGATGTAAATATTGCACTGGCGAATTGATAAGGGGGGGTCTGAGGGCAATCTGAGCGTGTAGGCGGGCGATTGGGTGCCCGCAAGGGGCAGATTAGGGTCTGATCTGATGGGTAACAGTGACAGGTGGTGATAGGGGGTGATTGATGGGTGATTGATGGGTAATTAGTGGGTGTTTAGAGGAGAGAATAGATGGAAACACTGCGCTTGGGTGGTGATCTGATGTCGGATCTGCGGGCGATCTATTGGTGTGGGTGGGTGATCAGTTTGCCCGCAAGGGGCAGGTTAGGGGCTGATTGTTGGGTGGCAGTGACAGGGGGTGATTGATGGGTGATAGGTGATTGGCAGGTGATTGACAGGTGATCAGTGGGTTATTACAGGGAAGGCCAGATGTAATTAATGCACTGGCGAATTTATAAGGGGGGGGGGGTCTGAGGGCAATCTGAGCGTGTGGGCGGGTGATTGGGTGCCCGCAAGGGGCAGATTAGGGTCTGATCTGATAGGTAACAGTGACGGTTGGTGATAGGGGGTGATTGATGGGAATTAGTGGGTGTTTAGAGAAGATAACAGATGTAAACAATACATTTGGGAGGTAATCTGACGGCGGGTTTGCGGGCGATCTAATGGTGTGGGTGGGTGATCAGATTGCCCGCAAGGGGCAGGTTAGGGGCTGATTGATGGGTGGCAGTGACAGGGGGTGACAGGTGGTGATTGATGGGTGATAGGTGATTGGCAGGTGATTGACAGGTGATCAGTGGGTTATTACAGGGAAGAACAGATGTAATTAATGCACTGGTGAATTGATAAGGGGGGGTCAGAGGGCAATCTGAGCGTGTGGGCGGGTGATTGGGTGCCCGCAAGGGGCAGATAAGGGTCTGATCTGATAGGTAAAAGTGACAGGTGGTGATAGGGGGTGATTGATGGGTGATTGATGGGTAATTAGTGGGTGTTTAGAGGAGAGAATAGATGTAAACAATGGATTTTGGAGGTGATCTGATGTCGGATCTGCGGGCGATCTATTGGTGTGGGGGGGTGATCAGATTGCCCGCAAGGGGCAGGTTAGGGGCTGATTGATGGGTGGCAGTGACAGGGGGTGATTGACGGGTGATTGACGGGTGATTGACAGGTGATGGACAGGTGATTGACAGGTGATTGACAGGTGATCAGGGGGGATAGATGCATACAGTACATGGGGGGGGGTCTGGGGGGGGGGGGGTCTGGGGAGAATCTGAGGGGTGGGGGGTGATCAGGAGGGAGCGGGGGGCAGGGGGGGGATACAAAAAAAAAATAGCGTTGACAGATAGTGACAGGGAGTGATTGATGGGTGATTAGGGGGGTGATAGGGTGCAAACAGGGGTCTGGGGGGTGGGCAGGGGGGGGGGTCTGATGGGTGCTGTGGGCGATCTGGGGCAGGGGGGGGAAAAAATCAGTGTGCTTGGTGCAGACTAGGGTGGCTGCAGCCTGCCCTGGTGGTCCCTCGGACATTGGGACCACCAGGGCAGGAGGCAGCTTGTATAATACACTTTGTAAACATTACAAAGTGTATTATACACTTTGTATGCGGCGATCGTCGGGTTAACATCCCGCCGGCGCTTCCGTATGGCCGGCGGGATGTTGCGGCGGGTGAGCGGCGCCAGGCGGAGGCGGAGGATCGCGTCACTGATGACGCGATCGCTCCGCCCATGCCCCTACAAGGACCGCCGCCAATTGTCAATACGGCGGTCCTTGCGGGGTGCACTTCCCGGCCGCCAATTGTACATACGGCGGTCGGGAAGTGGTTAAGGGGAAGCCCAGTGATCAGCATTAGCCCTTCTCATGGTTTCATACTAACCTGACCTTAGCCAATGGAGATGGGGAAGAATCTCTCATCTGCAATATTAGGATTTTCTGCCACTCTTTGTAAGTTAGGTACACCAGTGCTAAAACCATATGAGCTGGCATTGGTCAGGGTCCGAGCCTCATGATCATGAGCTCTGCCTTCCTAGTCAAGCCAAGCATGCATAGTGGATAGTGGGTTTATAACAAGGCTGGGGGTGGGGTAATGCGTTCCCCCCCCCCCTTTATCTAATGTTTTGAGTCCAAATGTTGACATACTGTGCATGGCATTGCCAGTGCTGTACAAAACAAAAAATCTGCAGAATACACTGCATGGAAGGCAGTCTTTTAAATCATTTAAGAAATAAGTCCAGAGGCCGTGCAGGTGAAATGTGCAATCACATGTGCACTTTTTCACTTTTCATTTCAGTGGGACCATGAGTAGCTCCTGATGGATCCAAGTATGGTTTCAGAGGTGCAGTATACTCACTGTGCTTTGTCTGTTTTTCATGGCTGTTTGCTTGGATGGGAGTATAAGTTGTTTCCTGTGTGCTGGTCTCAGTCAAAACAAGTTAAGAGATTGCAAACTGAAGACCTGCTGTTGTTAAATTGAACCTGGAGTATGCTGAAATATCTCATTTCTAGAAACAACTATCCATAAAAGGAAGAGATTTCCCACCAAGGTGAAGAGTCAACTAAATGAAGTAAAAAGTCATAGTTTCTTAAAGGGAACCAGAAGTGAGAGGAATGTGTAAGCTGCCATGTCTATTTCCTCACCAGTTGCCTGGTTGTCCTGCTGCCTCTGCCTCTAATAAATGTTGCCATAGACCCTGAACCAACAGCCAAAGACATCAGCAGGACGTCTAAGTAACTATGGATTGTTTAACTTTAACCACTTTCCTACCACAGGTTTTTTCCACTTGAAGGCCAGAGCAATTTTCACATAACAAAATACTTTTTGCATCAAAGTGCAACAACCCCTATGCACTCTTGTCAGTAATGCGCTATAACCAGGCCCGGCAGCCTTTCAAGAATATACAAGTGTGTTGGAGCGCAAAACAAAAGTTGATATGCATAGACATGTTCACATAAAAATGGCAAAATGTCCCATCAAGATATTTAGTTATCCCATATAAATTGTACAGGGCTTGATGAGATGAACAGTTCCAGTTTTCTTTCTTTCCTCCACCAGGATCACCCAAATTAAAACAGACTCACCAGATGAAACTGACCACTGTTAGACTGGTCAAATATGCACACATCCAGGGAGCCTCGGTGCCTCTGGGTCCTGGTACAGACTTTTGCCACTTTAGTTAGTGAAGCATTGAATCTTCAAGCTTGGCAATCTTGCTTTGCATTACCTCAAAGAACAAGCCTGATATAGCGTAATTCTGTTTAAAAACAATATCTTTATCAAAAAATTTCACTCACATGAGGTAGACTTTAACCACTTGAGGACCGCTGTGTTAAACCCCCCTAAAGACCAGGCCTTTTCATGTTTAATTGGCCACTGCAGCTTTAAGGCCAAGCTGCAGGGCTGCACAACACAGCACACACGTGATTTCCCCCCCCCCCCCTTTTCTCCCCACCAACAGAGCTCTCTGTTGGTGGGGTCGCCACACAACCCCCCCCCCCCCCCCCGTGTTTATTTTTTTAATAAATATTTATGTTGGTGTTTGTTTGTTTTTACTATATCTCGTTTCTTTGTAAACCCCTCCTTCCCCCCAGCTGGCCAATCCTTCGATTGGCTGTCATAGGCTTCTGCCATTCACACGGCTGTCCCCAGTACAGCGCTGCTGCTGATCGCAGCGCTGTACTAACAGAAAAGATGGCGGTTTCGCCGTCTAACAATCTTCCAAGCGGTGATTGCCGATCGGAGACTGAAGGCGGGGCGGAGCTCCGCCCCCCCGAGCAGGAGATGCGCACGCAGCCTGTGCGCGATCTCCTGCAAAATGCAGCCCCAGGACTTGACGCCAGTTGGCTGCCGCCGCGACCATTGGTGTGGGCTGGCCTTTAAGTAGTTAATTCAGGCACAGAGTTTTCATACAGGCTCTCCCCCGTGGCCTATGCAGGGCCTGGCCGTATAAGTTTCCTCTCCTATAGATGTAAATATAGCACGTCCTCCTCGCTTGTAGTCTCCGCAATTCCCAGTGCGTCCAGCCTCCACCCAGGGTATATAAATGTTCACATAACGCTCCTCCCATTCATTCCCCAATAACTTTATGACTACATATCACACTGAAATGATCTATATATTATTTTTTGTGGGACAAACTAGGCTTTCTTTGGGCAGTACTTTTTGCTAAGAATTATTTTTTTATATATGCATTTTACAGGGAAGAAGAAAAAAAATTGCAAACATTCACCATTTCTCAGCTTTCAGCCAATGTAGTTTAAAAATTAAATGTGCTATTGTAGATTAAATAGACACATTTTATTTGCCCATTTGTCCCGGTTATTACAACATTTAAATTGCGTCCCTAGTACAATGTATGGTGATAATATTTTATTTGGAAATAAAGGTGTATTTTTTCAGTTTAGTGGCTTTTTATACTATAAAAATAATTATAAGCTTTTAATTACAAAAGCAACAGTAATATATCATAACATACATATTTAAAAAGTCCCTAAGGTAACTATTTATGTAGGTTATTTTTTAATGTTGTCATTTTTTTAAAACATTTTTTACAAGTTTTATTTTGGTAACTATGGGTTAGGGGTGGAAGGGGTTTAAAATAATAAATATTTAATAAATGTTTGAATGTAAAAGTCTCTTATGGTATATTTATGTGTATTTGTGTGCATTTTACTTTTTAGCCACAAGATGGCACTACACTTAGGTTACTGTCTGCTGTTTACAGCAGATCGGAAGCAAAGTGTGTGTAACAGTTTCCTTGCGGTTATGAATGAGAAATGCAGCTTTCTCCCATTCATAACGGCACAGTGATTGGGGCTGAGAATGGACGGTTCTCATGCTCTGATCACAGAAGAACAGGGATGCGGCGATGGCGAATGGAAACAGTGCGGGAATCGTGATTGGCAGTGGTAAGTAAACAGTGCATATATATATGCCCCTGATCTGCTAGTGGTAAACACAAGGGCGTATATTGACGTACCAAAGATCTGCAAGTGGTTAAAAGAAAAGAAAAATGGCAGCCTCCATATACCTCTCACTTTAGCTTCCCTTTAAATTAGATTTAGATTTTATGTTACTATTGCAGAAGGGTAGATATCTCTAAAGAGTTAATTAAGGTGACATGACTCAGTAATCACATCTGAACAATGTATTATTTTAACACACAAGCATTCCTATTAAACATGTGCAATTTACAATGAAAGAAGTACAGAACTAACCACTGAATTTCTCTGATGTGACACATTGCCCAAAGGGATCTTCCCACAGGATCTGCTGCAGCCATTGCAAGGAATCTCTCAGACGCCCACAGTGGGATAGTGCCAAGGCTAACATTGCACCGAAAGAGAATACTTGCTTATATGAAGTGCCTTTCTTAAAGAGACACTGAAGCGAAAAAAAAAATATGATATTATGATTTCTATGTATAGTACAGCTAAGAAATAAAACATTAAGATCAGATACATCAGTCTAATTGTTTCCAGTACAGGAAGAGTTAAGAAACTCCAGTTGTTATCTCTATACAAAAAAGCCATTATCTGTACGACTTTCAAAAGTCGTGGAGAGGGCTGTTTTCTGACTTTTATTATCTCAACTGTTAGTTAACTATTTACTTTTCCTCTGCTAGAGGAGAGGTTATTAGTTCACAGACTGCTCTGAAAGAATCATTTTGAATGCTGAGAGTTTTGTAATCTGCACATATTAGAGAATGATGCAATGTTAGAAAAAACACTATATACTTGAAAATAAAAATATGAGAATATTTTCTTTGCTGCTAATCTTCTAGTAATTATTCATAGTACACAACCAATTCATTATATCATATATTTTTTTTCGCTTCAGTGTCTCTTTAAGCACAGTGCAATCCATTTTTTTCTATCACATCTGTTTCATTATAAGCTGTGATTCCCTAATGATTACCAGTTTCTGGATCTTGTTCCCGGCAGCTGGAGCAGTAGACTTTCCACTTCAACATGCGTTATCACACATTAAATCTGCACTTTGTCCATGGCAACCTAAAACAACAAATTATTTCCCAGTTGTCTCTCAGTTTCATTTAGAAATCTAACCATGAACATTACTAAAAACATGGTTTAAGCCCTTCAGCATGGCTATCAAAAGCATTTTTTACTTTAGTAGCTTTTCAGAATGTATACTGTTTCTTTATAAGCTACAAAATTCTTTATAATCATCACTGTTTTATTAAGGTTTGGGGTGAAGCTCAATCATGGCTGTTGATGCTCATTACATTCACGTAACCATTATATACCATGTTTCCCCAAAAATAAGACACTGGGCTCGATTCAGTAAACCGTGCTAACCAATATACCACGTGTAACTGTTTTGTGCACGCAAATGTGCGCACTACAGGGTTTTGAGTAAAACGGTTGTACGTTTCCAGCCTTCGCGTGCACAGCATTGTTCTTCACGTGCACAAAAGTAACAGCGCGGAATAAATCAATTACGCGCGAAGGGGAAGTCAACGGTTTCGTGTGCTATGCAATGCGCGCATACTATAGTTACTACGGCGCTATGCGCATTCGTTACAAGGTTTAGTGCGCGCATTTCATTACGCGCAATGCCATTAAGTGTTTAATTAATGTCAGTTGTCCAATATAGTGCTTGTGTATAAGAGGTTTGTTTAGAGGGCGAGTTCTTGTGGGTAGACATGGATGAAGCTAGGAAAGGTCAAGTGCGCAAAAGTCAGCGTTTGCAGGGGGCTTCTGATGCACACTCTGGCACTCCGTCTTCATCCCAACCTCGCCGTGGTGGACGGAGTGCTACACAGAGTGACCAGCATGGCCATAGTGCACACTGTGGTTGTGGCTGTGCTGGCAACCACAGTCCACGGGGGCAAAGTCGTGGTGGAGGTGGCAGTTACCACCACTGTCACAGGCATAGCCCCTGTTGTACTCCTCGGCAAAGCCCCTGTGCTCATAGCTCTGACAGCCGCACCTCTTCACAAAAGACAGATGTCCGTACTAAAGAAAACCTATGGGATAATATAAGATCAGCTGTGAGTGATGTTGCTGGGCTGGACTGGACTGCGCAGAGTTGTCGCAAACGCTTTTCAGACATTAAACTGAAGCTGCGCAAGAAGCTTACCCAGCTGCAACATTATGCGTACGTTTTTTTTTTGTATTTTTTTTATTTGGTTCGTTTACTCTTGTGAAAGATTTTTTTTTTCTTTTCTGTGTAGACTAGCTACATGCTTGTTGTAGGTGTGATATAGAAATATGTTCTTTACCTTATCACACTATGTTATAGTGGCAAGTGCAATGTTCAAATGTTACACTAGTGAAATATTCAGACATGGAAGGTTCACTATAGTTAGTGTGTAAAGGCAAATGGTAGTGTGTGGTGTCGGCCATTTTGGTATCTTTGTAAGCAATAGCATTTGCAGGAATATCCTTGTGACCATCAGCTTCACATATTTGTAGACATTGACCCTGACCAAGCATGCAGCATATCCGATGTTGATGACATGATTGCTACAGTATGTTTTAAATGCAGGTGTTAACCACTTGAGGACCTAGGGCTTTCTACCCCTTAAGGACCGGCCACTTTTTTTCCATTCAGACCACTGCAGCTTTCACGGTTTATTGCTCGCTCATACAACCTACCACCTAAATGAATTTTGGCTCCTTTTCTTGTCACTAATAAAGCTTTCTTTTGGTGCTATTTGATTGCTCCTGCGATTTTTACTTTTTATTATATTCAGCAAAAAAGACATGAATTTTGGCAAAAAAATGATTTTTTTTAACTTTCTGTGCTGACAGTTTTCAAATAAAGTAAAATTTCTGTATACATGCAGCGCGAAAAATGTGGACAAACATGTTTTTGATTAAAAAAAACCCATTCAGTGTATATTTATTGGTTTGGGTAAAAGTTATAGCGTTTACAAACTATGGTGCAAAAAGTGAATTTTCCCATTTTCAAGCATCTCTGACTTTTCTGACCCCCTGTCATGTTTCATGAGGGGCTAGAATTCCAGGATAGTATAAATACCCCCCAAATGACCCCATTTTGGAAAGAAGACATCCCAAAGTATTCACTGAGAGGCATAGTGAGTTTATAGAAGATATTATTTTTTGTCACAAGTAAGCGGAAAATGACACTTTGTGAGAAAAAAAAAAAAAAAGTTTCCATTTCTTCTAACTTGCGACAAAAAAAAAATGAAATCTGCCACGGACTCACCATGCCCCTCTCTGAATACCTTGAAGGGTCTACTTTCCAAAATGGGATCATTTGTGGGGTGTGTTTACTGTCCTGACATTTTGGGGGGTGCTAAATTGTAAGCACCCCTGTAAAGCCTAAAGGTGCTCATTGGACTTTGGACCCCTTAGCGAAGTTAGGCTGCAAAAAAGTGCCACACATGTGGTATTGCCGTACTCAGGAGAAGTAGTATAATGTGTTTTGGGGTGTATTTTTACACATACCCATGCTGGGTGGGAGAAATATCTCTGTAAATGACAATTTGTTAATTTTTTTTACACACAATTGTCCATTTACAGAGATATTTCTCCCACTCAGCATGGGTATGTGTAAAAATACACCACAAAACACATTATACTACTTCTCCTGAGTACGGCGATACCACATGTGTGGCACTTTTTTGCACCCTAACTGCGCTAAAGGGCCCAAAGTCCAATGAGTACCTTTAGGATTTCACAGGTCATTTTGAGAAATTTCGTTTCAAGACTACTCCTCACGGTTTAGGGCCCCTAAAATGCCAGGGCAGTATAGGAACCCCACAAATGACCCCATTTTAGAAAGAAGACACCCCAAGGTATTCCGTTAGGAGTATGGCGAGTTCATAGAAGATTTTATTTTTTGTCACAAGTTAGCGGAAAATGACACTTTGTGAAAAAACACAATTAAAATCAATTTCCGCTAACTTTTGACAAAAAATAAAATCTTCTATGAACTCACCATACTCCTAACGGAATACCTTGGGGTGTCTTCTTTCTAAAATGGGGTCATTTGTGGGGTTCCTATACTGCCCTGGCATTTTAGGGGCCCTAAACCATGAGGAGTAGTCTTGAAACGAAATTTCTCAAAATGACCTGTGAAATCCTAAAGGTACTCATTGGACTTTGGGCCCTTTAGCGCAGTTAGGGTGCAAAAAAGTGCCACACATGTGGTATCGCCATACTCGGGAGAAGTAGTACAATGTGTTTTGGGGTGTATTTTTACACATACCCATGCTGGGTGGGAGAAATACCTCTGTAAATGGACAATTGTGTGTAAAAAAATCAAAAGATTGTCATTTACAGAGGTATTTCTCCCACCCAGCATGGGTATGTGTAAAAATACACCCCAAAACACATTGTACTACTTCTCCCGAGTACGGCGATACCACATGTGTGGCACTTTTTTGCACCCTAACTGCACTAAGGGGCCCAAAGTCCAATGAGTACCTTTAGGATTTCACAGGTCATTTTTGTTTCAAGACTACTCCTCACGGTTTAGGGCCCCTAAAATGCCAGGGCAGTATAGGAACCCCACTAATGACCCCATTTTAGAAAGAAGACACCCCAAGGTATTCCGTTAGGAGTATGGTGAGTTCATAGAAGTTTTTATTTTTTTGTCACAAGTTAGCGGAAATTGATTTTAATTGTTTTTTTTCACAAAGTGTCATTTTCCGCTAACTTGTGACAAAAAATAAAATCTTCTATGAACTCACCATACTCCGTACGGAATACCTTTGGGTGTCTTCTTTCTAGAATGGGGTCATTTGTGGGGTTCCTATACTGCCCTGGCATTTTAGGGGCCCTAAACCGTGAGGAGTAGTCTTGAAACCAAATGTCGCAAAATGACCTGTGAAATCCTAAAGGTACTCATTGGACTTTGGGCCCCTTAGCGTACTTAGGGTGTAAAAAAGTGCCACACATGTGGTACCGCTGTACTCAGGAGAAGTAGTATAATGCGTTTTGGGGTGTATTTTTACACATACCCATGCTAAGTGGGAGAAATATCTCTGTAAATGACAATTGTTTGATTTTTTTACACACAATTGTCCATTTACATAGAAATTTCTCCCACCCAGCATGGGTATGTGTAAAAATACACCCCAAAACACATTATACTACTTTTCCTGAGTACGGCGGTACCACATGTGTGACACTTTTTTGCAGCCTAGGTGCGCTAAGGGGCCCAACGTCCTATTCACAGGTCATTTTGAAGCATTTGTTTTCTAGACTACTCCTCGCGGTTTAGGGCCCCTAAAATGCCAGGGCAGTATAGGAACCCCACAAGTGACCCCATTTTAGAAAGAAGACACCCCAAGGTATTCCGTTAGGTGTATGGCGAGTTCATAGAAGATTTTATTTTTTGTCACAAGTTAGTGAAAAATGACACTTTGTGAAAAAAAAAAACAATAAAAATTAATTTCCGCTAACTTTTGACAAAAAATAAAATCTTCTATGAACTCGTCATACACCTAACATAATACCATGGGGTGTCTTTTTTTTCTAAAATGGGGTCACTTGTGGGGTTCCTATACCGCCCTGGCATTTTACAGGCCCAAAACCGTGAGTAGTCTGGAAACCAAATGTCTCAAAATGACTGTTCAGGGGTATAAGCATCTGCAAATTTTGATGACAGGTGGTCTATGAGGGGGCGAATTTTGTGGAACCGGTCATAAGCAGGGTGGCCTTTTAGATGACAGGTTGTATTGGGCCTGATCTGATGGATAGGAGTGCTAGGGGGGTGACAGGAGGTGATTGATGGGTGTCTCAGGGGGTGGTTAGAGGGGAAAATAGATGCAATCCATGCACTGGGGAGGTGATCGGAAGGGGGTCTGAGGGTTTGGCCGAGTGATCAGGAGCCCACACGGGGCAAATTGGGGCCTGATCTGATGGGTAGGTGTGCTAGGGGGTGACAGGAGGTGATTGATGGGTGTCTCAAGGTGTGATTAGAGGGGGGAATAGATGCAAGCAATGCACTGGCGAGGTGATCAGGGCTGGGGTCTGAGGGCATTCTGAGGGTGTGGGCGGGTGATTGAGTGCCCTAGGGGCAGATAGGGGTCTAATCTGATAGGTAGCAGTGACAGGGGGTGATTGATGGGTAATTAGTGGGTGTTTAGGGTAGAGAATAGATGGAAACACTGCGCTTGGGTGGTGATCTGATGTCGGATCTGCGGGCGATCTATTGGTGTGGGTGGGTGATCAGTTTGCCCGCAAGGGGCAGGTTAGGGGCTGATTGATGGGTGGCAGTGACAGCGGGTGATTGATGGGTGGCAGTGACAGGGGGTGATTGATGGGTGGCAGTGACAGGGGGTGATTGATGGGTGATTGATAGGTGATTGACAGGTAATCAGTGGGTTATTACAGGGGAGAACAGATGTAAATATTGCACTGGCGAATTGATAAGGGGGGGTCTGAGGGCAATCTGAGCGTGTAGGCGGGCGATTGGGTGCCCGCAAGGGGCAGATTAGGGTCTGATCTGATAGGTAACAGTGACAGGTGGTGATAGGGAGTGATTGATGGGTGATTGATGGGTAATTAGTGGGTGTTTAGAGGAGAGAATAGATGGAAACACTGCGCTTGGGTGGTGATCTGATGTCGGATCTGCGGGCGATCTATTGGTGTGGGTGGGTGATCAGATTGCCCGCAAGGGGCAGGTTAGGGGCTGATTGATGGGTGGCAGTGACAGGGGGTGACAGGGGGTGATTGATGGGTGATAGGTGATTGGCAGGTGATTGACAGGTGATCAGTGGGTTATTACAGGGAAGAACAGATGTAATTAATGCACTGGCGAATTGATAAGGGGGGGGGGGGGGTCTGAGGGCAATCTGAGCGTGTGGGCGGGTGATTGGGTGCCCGCAAGGGGCAGATTAGGGTCTGATCTGATAGGTAACAGTGACAGGTGGTGATAGGGGGTGATTGATGGGTGATTGATGGGTAATTAGTGGGTGTTTAGAGAAGATAACAGATGTAAACGATACATTTGGGAGGTAATCTGACGGCGGGTTTGCGGGCGATCTAATGGTGTGGGTGGGTGATCAGATTGCCCGCAAGGGGCAGGTTAGGGGCTGATTGATGGGTGGCAGTGACAGGGGGTGACAGGGGGTGATTGATGGGTGATAGGTGATTGGCAGGTGATTGACAGGTGATCAGTGGGTTATTACAGGGAAGAACAGATGTAATTAATGCACTGGTGAATTGATAAGGGGGGGTCAGAGGGCAATCTGAGCGTGTGGGCGGGTGATTGGGTGCCCGCAAGGGGCAGATTAGGGTCTGATCTGATAGGTAAAAGTGACAGGTGGTGATAGGGGGTGATTGATGGGTGATTGATGGGTAATTAGTGGGTGTTTAGAGGAGAGAATAGATGTAAACAATGGATTTGGGAGGTGATCTGATGTCGGATCTGTGGGCGATCTATTGGTGTGGGGGGGGTGATCAGATTGCCCGCAAGGGGCAGGTTAGGGGCTGATTGATGGGTGGCAGTGACAGGGGGTGATTGACGGGTGATTGATGGGTGATTGACAGGTGATTGACAGGTGATTGACAGGTGATTGACAGGTGATTGACAGGTGATCAGGGGGATAGATGCATACAGTAAACAGGGGGGGTGGTGGTCTGGGGGGGGGGGTCTGGGGAGAATCTGAGGGGTGGGGGGTGATCAGGAGGGGGCAGGGAGCAGGGGGGGGATAAAAAAAAAATAGCGTTGACAGATAGTGACAGGGAGTGATTGATGGGTGATTAGGGGGGTGATTGGGTGCAAACAGGGGTCTGGGGGGTGGGCAGGGGGGGGGTCTGATGGGTGCTGTGGGAGATCTGGGGCAGGGGGGGGAGAAATCAGTGTGCTTGGGTGCAGACTAGGGTGGCTGCAGCCTGCCCTGGTGGTCCCTCGGACACTGGGACCACCAGGGCAGGAGGCAGCCTGTATAATACACTTTGTAAACATTACAAAGTGTATTATACACTTTGTATGCGGCGATCGCGGGGTTAACATCCCGCCGGCGCTTCCGTATAGCCGGCGGGATGTTGCGGCGAGCGAGCGGTGACAGGCGCCGGCGGAGGATCGCTTCACGGATGACGCGATCGCTCCGCCCATGCCCTTAAATGGACCGCCGCCTCTGTGGGTGAGGCCGTCCTGAAGGGCTCCACTTCCCCGCCGCCCCTGTGTAGTGGGCAGTCGGGAAGTGGTTAAAACATTATATTTAATGTATAGCACTGGTACAGGTGGTGGGCCGCCACGATCATTGACTTTATTAGCCTATGAGGAGGTGGTGGAGCCCTACCTACAAACAGAGGCCCTGCATGGGATACCAGGGGGCTATGATGCTGATCTGCCCAGCTCCCAAGGCTCAGACCCAGGTATTTTGAAGAAGTGCAATGTTAGTAACAGTGTGTGTGGCCTTACATTTTCATATGTAAATTATGTCGATTATACATTCCTGTAGTGGTGGAGGCACCACCTGCAGTGGAAAGTACAAGTGATTGCAATTTATATGCTACATTTGATGTTTTTTGTAGAAAGGGTTGTGAAGTAAGAGTGCTATGGTGCATGGCATAATGTTTTTTTTTATTTCCCTTATTAATTTATTTAGTTGATGAAAATGTGTTGACCATGGAAGTGGCGGAAGAGATTGGTGGATCTTTGCAATGTGCCTCTTCAGCGGTGGAACTTGATGGTGAATATTTTTTATTAGTTTTATTAATTATAAGTTAAATGCCACACACATTATTGTAAATCAATGTGTATTGTTGTTTCAGCCTCACGTGTTATAGAGCAGGGCTGTGGAGTCGGTCCAAAAATCCACCGACTCCGACTCCGACTCCTCAGTTTAGGTTTCCACCGACTCCGACTCCAACTCCGACTCCACGACTCCGACTCCTCTAATTTGCATATTACAATTTTGTTGATTAAAAGTATGTAACATGAAATTTGTCTCTTAACTGCCAACGCTTAGGAATTTTACAACACAACTGAAGTGAGAAGGATATGTAGACTACTATATTTATTCCCTTTAGACTAAAACTAGTCCTTGGTAAGAGTACTTGTAAAAGGTACAAACCGGAACAAAGAACATCTATCAGGCCCTAGGCAATGTAAGTGTGGGTACATGTAAGGGTGATGTGCAGGTACTCTGCAGGGGAATGAGGAGATTGTAAACAGACAACACCTCTGTGTTCAATGTGCACAGCATTCTCAGTGGATTCCCTGCAGCTCTGTGGGGAGTGCATATGTAGAGTATAGTACTACTGTGTAACAAAGTAAACCTGAGACAGATGAAATTAAAGTTTTATACATACCTGGGGCTTCCTCCAGCCGCCTTCAGGATAATCAGTCCCTTGTTGTCCTCCTCCACCACCTGGATCTTCTGCTATGAGTCCAGGTACTTGAGCCAGTCAGGCGTAGTGCGCATGCACACACTCCGCCGCCAGGAGCATACTACACCTGTGCAGCACTATTGCGCAGGTGCAGAATGTTCCTGGCTGTGGGAGCGGCATGCGTCCGGACAGCGCTGACTGGCTGAATTACCAGGACTCATAGCAGAAGATCCGGGTGGTGGAGGACAGCGAGGGACTGATTAGCCTGAAGGGGGCTGGAGGAAGCCCCAGGTATGTATAAAACTTTACTTTTCATCCGTCTCAGTTACCCTTTAATTTGTAGTGACCAAACTAAATTTTAATAACATATCACATTATTTGATTTCATCAGCAAAGGGAGTGCATACATTTGCATAAATCAGCATCAATGCAGAATTATTTCCATCTCATTGACCATCTCTATTAGTGACACAGCTACACATCAGGCTTTATTCTTACAGCATAGATGTTATTTAGTATATATTAGAGATTCCTGTGTACACATCATATATACAGTCACAATCAGATATGTATATCTGACCTTAAAAATACGGGGACTGCTTTATTGAAGCAGCACAAGTAACTAATTTTGATTGGTTTATTTCATTTTTGTGGACTAAGCACAGCTATTACTGTATATATACTGTATATATACATTATTTTTAATGACTATTATCTGAGAAATAGAACATTTTATCATATTTTCTATTTTAATTACAGTTACAAATTCATTAGGAGTCGGAGTCGGTGCATTTTTTCCCGACTCCGACTCCAGGCACCCAAAATTGCCCGACTCCACGACTCCGACTCCACGACTCCGACTCCGACTCCACAGCCCTGTTATAGAGTCCCGATTTGATTGTTGGATGGGACAATTTCTTATTTATGCTCCTATTTCAAGCATGTGATAGGAGCACATAAAGAAGCATGCATCACATAATGCTGCTTTCACATGCTTGAAATAACAGCATTATGTGATGCATGCTTCTTTATGTGCTCCTATTTCAAGCATGTGATAGCAGCATTATGTGATGCATGCTTATTTATGTAGTATGGTTCAAGGGTCATATACACAATGATATTTCTTTAAATTATTTCTTTATCTAGTTTCTGATGTGCATGCCTCAGCAATGGAAATATCGGAGGAGTTTGGAGGATCCTTGGAAGGTGTCTCTTCTGTGGTGGAATTTGAGGGTGATTTTTTTGGTTGTTCTAAGTTAATAGTATTTGTTAAATGTTAATTTTTTTATGTTATCATTTTGTAAAAAATGTGATATGTAACCCTTACAATGCTGTGAATACATGTTGAAGTGTTAAAGAGTAACTGTCAGGCTGCAGAAGCTAATTTAAACCTCTATTCTCCTGTGTTAAACAGTTTAGAAGGAAGCCAAAAAGGCAATACTGTAGTTAAAAATCTCTCTTACATTTGATGTGTGCTTATCAGCAAAGCTGTTAGACCCAAGCTCTTAAGAGGACGCAAGCCGCATACCATACTGCAAAGCATTCTGGGGCCCTCCCCTCGGCTGCTAATGAGAAGTTTCAGGATCAAGTTTCAGCAGCTTGTAACTTAGTCCAGCCACAGCACAGATAAATCTCCGGGCAGAGTACACTGCAGGAGTCCGCTATTGTTCATAGCCACATGGCTAATTAATATTCACTGCACACTAGTGTTATTCAGTACGAGCTTTTCTGTGATCAGGAAGCAGGCAGGACATGACGACACATTTGGCTTCATAGGAGACAGACAAACATGGAACCTGCCATGAGCTGTCAGGAGCATCAATCTCTGCATATACTGTATACAAATTCTGTGAAGTACAAACGTGGACAGTGAAATGCATATGTAATGTAAGTACAGCCAATCTTTAGCTACTGATATATGTGTTTATTTTCTCTGAGAACCTATACCTAACAGCTCCTCTTTAACAATACACAATCACATTTATATGAAGTGTGAGGGTTAAAGAGACACTTAAGCGAAAAAAAATATATGATATAATTAATTGGTTGTGTACTATGAATAATTACTAGAAGATTAGCAGCTAAGAAAATATTCTCATACTTTTATTTTCAGGTATATACTGTTTTTTTCTAACATTGCATTATTCTATAATATGTGCAGATTACACAACACTCAGCATTCAAAATGATTCTTTCAGAGCAGTCTGTGAAGTAATGACCTTTCCTCTAGCAGAGAAAAAGTAAACAGTTCACTTACAGTTGAGATAATAAAAGTCAGATAACAGCCCTCTCTACGACTAACTTAGTCGGAAAGCTTAATGGCTTGTTTGCATAGAGATAACAACTGGAGTTTCTCAACTCTTCCTGTACTGGAAACAATTAAGGTAGCCATACACTGGTCGATTTGCCATCAGATTCGACCAACAGACAGATCCCTATCTGATCGAATCTGATCAGAGAGGGATCGTATGGCTACCTTTACTGCAAACAGATTGTGAACCGATTTCAGCCTGAAACCGATCACAATCTGTTGTGGTGGTGGTGCTGGTGCCGCCGCTCTCCCCCCCCCCCCCCCGCATACATTACCTGCTCCGCCGGCACGACTCCCGGGTCTCCGCTCTTCTTCTCCGTCTCCGCTCTGGTCTCCGGCATGCTTCCCTTCTTCCTGTCTGGGGGAAGTTTAAACAGTAGAGCGCCCTCTACTGTTTAAACTTCCTGCCGGGACAGGAAGAAGGGAAGCATGCCGGAGACCAGAGCAGAGCGGAGACGGAGAAGAAGAGCGGAGACCCGGGAGTCGCGCCGGCGGAGCAGGTAATGTATGCGGCTGTATTGCGTCGGTCGTCGGGCACTCAAACGCCGCTAGCGATGCGCTCTTTACCCGCGGGCGATCGACGGTTATTTTCCGCACGGCGTGATCGACGGCATCGGACGGAATGGATCGAAATTCGCCGTGTAGCGTGAACTATTGGCAGCAGATTCGATCCCAGTGATCAAATCTGCTGTCGAAACAGCGGCAAATCGGGCCAGTGTATGGCCAGCTTTAGACTGATGTATCTTAATGTTTTATTTCTTAGCTGTACTACACATACAAATCATATCATCATTTTTTTTTCGCTTCAGTGTCTCTTTAAAGAAGTGTATAGAGTGTATGTATAATTTTGCCAGTTGCTTCATAGTTCACTCAATTTGTCCTGTGTGATGGTTACCATTGTACCATGTCTAGTGAAATATACTTAGACATTACATTCATGAACATAGGACATCATTGTTGCAAGTAAAGTCAAGTAGTGTGTTAAGGCTACTTTCACACCAAGACGTTGCGTTTTAGGGGACGTTATGGTCGCATAACGTGCCCCTAACGCAATGCATGGTGGTGTTGAAGTTGGACGTCAGATTGAGCCGCGTTATGCAGCTCACAAAGCAGCCACTCCAGGTTAGTGATAGGAAGTCCAGATCTTTTTAAGGATTCGGATCATTTGAATCGGATCATTGAAAAGATATTTGAACCGAATCATTTGAATCATTTTACTAGGGAAGCAGACTGGGTGAAATGACTAGCAGGACAGGACTTTCCCTGCACTGTACATTCTGTATGTTCCTGTTTCTTCCAGACAGACATCCACTGTGAACCGAATCTTTCATTGTGATGATCCGGATGATTCGAATCACAAAAAAGATCCGGATTAAATGAACGATTCGTTCATGATCCGGACAACACTACAGTCCCACCACGAGTCATCACAGTGCAGTGAATATTAATTAGCCATGTGGCTGGCAGTGGAGGAGGAGGGGAGACCTCCTCCTCCAACATTACTGAGCATGTGCAAGCAGTCTAACGTGGCTTAGTCCAGTATAGCGTACAGCATGCAGCACTTTGTTTAAACGTGCTGCGTTACTATGTAACGCAACGTGGGCACTGTGAACAGCCCATTGATTTATCCTTGCTGTGAGTTAGGCTGCGTTACTGGCTGCTGTAACATGGGACTTTAACGTCCCACTGTGAAACCAGCCTAAATGTAGGCTATTTACACACCAACAAGTTGCGTTATAAGCGACGTTAAGGTTGTATAACGTGGCCCTAACGCAACGCATTTTGCTGGTTTTGGAGGATGCTACATATAGCCGCGTTGAGTGGCTCTTGATGTGTCCTTGAAGTGTAATTTTTGAAATATGCGACGGTGGAGACCACATGATCACGTGGTTCTGCCAGCCAATCATCAGCCGCTGCAGGAAGTAAACACTGCAATGCAGTGAATATTAAGTAGCCATGTGGCTGGCTAGACTAGAGGACTCTCCCCGCCTCCTCTCTGGGACTATACATTGATAAAAGAATATAAAAAATAGCATGTGCTAACAGCCTAACGCAGATAAAGCCGCTATAGCGTACAGCATGCAGCACTTTAGTTAAACGTGCTATGTTACACTGTAACACAACGTGGGCACTGTGAACAGACAATTTTTTTTCAGTGCTTTGTGGTGGCCAGTGTTGCCGGCTGCTTTAACGTGTGGCTGTAACATACCACTGTGAAAGCAGCCTTAAACATCATAAAGAGACACATACACTGTGCAAAATCTACACTTACATACAGCTAATACCATCAATCACATGATATATGGTCAGAAATAGGATTAAAAAACGGTAACTAGTGAATGCATTACAGGCAAAAAACAAAGTTCGCATTATTAGTTGTTCTTGTCAGTGCGTAAGATTTTAATTCAACAATGGTGTTAATGGAGTGTGTACATCGCATTGTTTTCATGAGCAAATATGTACGCTACTGGAAATACATTACCTGATCTGACTGTCACATATCCCCCTTGTCCCTGCGGATCCTTGTGTGCTGGACTCCATCATTATCTGAATAGTTGGTTTATTTAAAAGACTTAAACCACTTAAGTACCAACAGCCTCTGCCCCCATAAAGGACCAGAGGCTGCTGTTAGGCTGAAATGCTGCATTCGGAAGCCCAACAAGAATCTTGTTTCTCCCGCTGTTCATGCCCCTCTGTCACTGCCGCAGTCTTCGTTCTGCTGTCTCCATGACGGCAGAGGGTTGTACGCAGGTCAGGATCAACTTACATTGCCTCCTCACGCTGTTAGTCAAAATTGAATTTGCTTACAGTCATTACAGGACCAGGAGCCAATGAAAACTGTTACGGGCCAGCTCACAGTGCTCTGCCATCATAGAGGTGGCAGGGCAGCACATTGTGGCGTGTAAAGAGTGGCAGGAGTGTGGGGGGGGGGGGGGGTTTGCAACGCAAATGGGACGTAGAGTTTAAGTCCTGGAAGAACCGCACTGCCACCCGTCAAACATAAAATTAAAATGGGTTTGTCCGCATTTGGTTAAAACCTAGAGTGCCTTGACTTTGTAAAGTTACCTGCACTGTAAGGACAGTGAAGCTGTAGGAGGCAACACAGCGGAGGCTAGGGGACTTGCGGTGTGTGGATCAGATAATGTATGCATGTGGATGGTGGGCGGCATCAGCGTAACATACAGTGCTGCGATGTTATGTTGACACCAAGTTGAAATAGGTTTTACATTAAGGCAGCCATATTATACATATTTTAATAATTGTACATACAACAACTATGTGTTGCTGAATGTAATGTGAATTTTGTTCCAAATGCAGCAGTGTATGGGCACGCTAAAGGTGAACTTAAATTGAAAAATATGATAAAAAGTACATAAAATTCACCATAACCCCCTGGCCCTTCCCTCAGCCCCCTGCAGCTGATCGTTGCCCACGTAGAGTGGCTCAGATCATCCTTGACCCGGCGGCAGCCACTTCCAGTTTTGCCGTCAGCCGCTGACAGGCTGGGAACACAAGCACCCTCTATGCTGGTATTGCATCAAGGAAGGCCGCAATAGCAGCATAGAGGGTGATCTTGTTGCTGGGAATGGTAAGAATCACTATTGATCCCAGCCTGTCGGCGGCTGACGGCAAAAGTAGAAGTGGCTGCCGCCGGATCAAGGAGAATCTGAGCCACTCTATGTGTGGAACGATCAGCTGCAGGGGGCTGAGGGAAGGCCCAGGTGAGTGAAACTATATTGTTTTAACATTTTACTTAAGTGCCACTTTAAGAGGAATACGGAGGCTGCCATATTTAGTTCCTTGTCATCAATACCAGTTGCCTGGCCACTTTGCTGATCTCTGTATGTAATACTATTAGCCATAGCACCTGAACAACCATGCATCAGATTAGGTGTTTGTGAATTTTATTTCAGATCTCACAAGACTAGCCGCATGCTTGTTTCTGGTGTTAGTGAGATACTGCTGCAGAGAAATAGAGCAGCAGGGCTGCCAGGCAACTGGTATGGATTCAATGGTCAAATATGGCCCAGTGCACACCGAGGGGATCCGCCGGCCGCATCCTCCTAAAAATCTGCTTGGCTAATGCAATTGCATGGCCTGGTGCACACCGGCGGTTTGAGGGTGTTAGCAAACTGCAAACGTGCCTCTTGATGCACTTTTGCGGTTTGCTACATAACCTCAAACCGCCGGTGTGCACCAGCCCATTCAATTACATTAGCCAAGCAGATTTTCATGCGGATGCGGCCGGCGGATCGCATTCAAATCTGCTCGGTGTGCACTGGGCCAAATATCTGTCATCCGCACCCTAAACCGCTAGCGTTTTGTGGATCTGCTAGCGGTTTTGGTGTGCACTGGGTCTTACTCCATATAGCTATTGAGTTCACATTAGAAACCTGCATAATGTTTAGAGGTAAGGCTTTTTTATTTTTATATTCGTTAACACAGCAAATACTTTAGATGTATTACATATCAGGCATGCCTTTGTTAATGTATTTGCTCTCCCACTAACATTCCACATGTTTTGGTGTAGATTCCATGGGACAAGAAGTCTTATTGAATTTGGAGCCCATTGTTGACGAAACAACATCATCAGCTGGTGAGTGTCAAAATGTACACACATGGCTTTGTTATATGTGGGAACGTGACAGAAAAGTGAAGGTGTTATCCAAAATTGAACACATTTTTTTTGTTTGTTTGTTTTTGAAAGGTATACACCACTGTAAAAAATAACTGCATAACTAGTGAGTGCTTTGTGCATTATCATAAATGTGCTAAGACCTACAATCGCACAATGACATTTTAGACTGTGTGGGCTGATTCACAATACAAGAGTTTATTTTGGTGCTCTTTTAATTGGACATTTCTTGATAATGTTATGCTATGTGTGTGCTCACACTGGAGCAATGTGAGATTGTGCAAAACCCACATAGCATTGTATTTTCACAATCTTTTTACATGCCTACTTTGAAGAAAGCTCTGATAGTGTGAATCGGCCCTGAAAGTGAGGACCATGGTTTGAGGTTTTAAAATCGGATTTTTGTGGCCCCCTATAAATAATTTATTGGTGGGTTGCTTGTGGGACAAGTGGATTCAGACCTTGTATATGACTGAAAGGCATTTTGAGCAACATAATTAGAATTTTTTTTAGTCAAAACACATTAGTAGGTTGCATTCGTTAAGATTGTGCCACAATCAGGCCTAAGTGAACTTTAAAGAACTGCCACATGGGCTTTAAGTATACTAGGCCATTTATTTGTAGTTTCCTTTTTTTTGGCTATTTAACATAAATGCTCAATTGTGAATGGGGCCTTCATGTAAATGCTTAATTTTTCCCAAAACAAGGTTATTTTCTGACCAGTGCATCATACACTTTAATCACTGTTATGCTGGACATACACGGCACAATAATACAGTAGCAATGAAGCCGCTGATGGCTTGATTGATATCCAAATGGACCCATCACCCCGTGAATCTATTCTGAACTTGATACCCGCGTCCGGACAATATGGGCAAATGAAGTGGAAGATAAGAAGCACCGGCGGGGATGATCATGAATCAATGCGGCCGAGCGGGGATGTGGCGCTAGTCAATCCGGGCCATAATTGTCCCACATATCTACCCGTGTATGCCCAGCATAATATAGAGGTTGAACATTACGCTATTCACCAAACCGTACTTTACACTGTGCTTCACACTGAATACACTGTTTAATTATGTGTAAGTGTGAAATTTCAAAAACAGTAACATTTGTTTGTTTCACCTACTAGGTGAAGGACCATCTGTGGATGTCAACTTGCCAATGGAAGAAGTTGAACTGGAAGGGCAAGAGTTGCGGTTACATATGTCGTCAAATTCCCCAGACACCCCAGAACTGGCCTCAGCTACATCGGTGATCGACCATTCTCAGCAGGGTCCCGCTAGTGATCAGCATTCACCAACTTCATTATCCCCTCCATCCCAAAGCCGTGAAGACTTTAATACAGCACGGTGGCACTCTCGCCAGTTCCTGCAGGCTCAGCGAGATTATCGTAGGCTCATGAGTGACCACATGAGCCAATTTCATGATGATCTTGCTGAGCTGCAGGGAACTGGTCGAGAGATTTCAGGCACCTTGGGACAAGGGGCCACTGTAGCCGAGGGTAAAAACGCAATATTGTTGCGCTTTACAGAGGTAGTTGCCTTACTTGCTGATGCCCATGAGCGCCAAAATCAAATTATGTTATGTTTGGCAGATGTGGCTGAGGCACAAAAGGATGCTATTTGTACCCTTGTAAGCAAATAAATATTTAGCACTGCATTGAAGACTAGTTTTTTTTAACAAATATGGATTCAGCCTGTACCATACATGTAACACCAGCTTATATGACTATTGTAAAAGTCACCCACTGTTGGATGGTATATAAGTATTAATAGTACATTCCATCGTGGGTTTGCCCATAACATATTGACAAACACCAGACTTCAGCATAGTAAAGTTTAAATGCCAAAGTATAGTTGCAGCCAATATGTACATACAAACATGTGTAAACTAACATTTATTTTTATTTGTGCACACCGACCTTTATGACAGATTAGTGAATGGTAACTAACACTCCACCAAATACATGGGAACATTCCTACGTGACACATTACTATATGGTTTTAGTAATGAGTTGTGGAACGGTATTACAGTGATACTTCCCAATAACATGACTATCTGCACACAACTAGTTCTATAACAATCTGCAAAACACAATAAAAGTATGAATAAACAACCAAATGAAAAAGTGAATATAACAATATTTATTTTAAAAACAGTAAAATCCGCCAGAAACATTGGAAGATCAAAACAATAAAAACGTAAAAAAAAAAACAAAAAAAACAATTAGTCGTCAGAGTCCGATTCGGACTCTGAGTCGGCTATTGCCTGTTGAAAGGCCTCCACCACACGGGCTAGCTGACGCCCAATCTCCACCATTTGTGCACGTCCTGCAAAATGGAAACATAATTAATGTAACTTACACTGATAAGCATGTCAAGTCAGTCTAGATGTTTGCAATGTTGCAACTTACTGCGGCCTCCTCGTCTTTGCTGCCTACCATCTCTGTCATCCTCTTGGTGGCCAGATGATCCTGCCTCTTCATCAGGGGGTGTTGGGTTCTGGGGGTGTAGTGCAGGGGGTCCTGCATCCTGGTTGGAGTCCTGGGGCTGGTCTGCAGGCGGTGCTTGGTCACCCACATTCAACGGTGGTGGGCTGTGGGAGTCAGGAGATTCCTCCAACAAGGGCTCCACTGGCCTACGAGGACGCCGTGGCATATGAGCATCTATTGAAAAATCACAAACTAATAAGCACCATACACACGCTCCACTGCACTTGGATACACATTAGAAATGTTGATCTTTAAAAAGTAAGTGCCATCCATTTTGTTTAAAAGAAAAATTACCATTTACACACGATAAGTGTGATAATACGTCCATACAGTTGCTATCACTTAACTGTTTGACAATGAGAGAAATGTGGCACCTAGAATGATGGACTTTAAATTGTTTAAGTGTCTATAAAAACATAAATCACAATTGCAAAACAACCAGATGCACATGTCATGTAGCAGGCATTAAGCAATGTGCTGTCCTCTTGTCATGAGTCTGCATAATTTAGATAACATGACTAAACTACTCACTAAGATTGGAGTCCCTTATTTAGCATGGTTGTTTAGGGGCTGTACGTAATCAAATATTAATAACACAGGCCTGATATATGTTAATTTTTTTATGCTCAAAAACCACTTTGTGGTTCACTCAAACACCTAAGGGCCTGTTTGCAATACACACATTTTGGATGCCAAATAGAGGCTGAAAAAATGACTCCTATTAATGACGAAGAGTCTATTTGCATGCACCACCATTTTTGGTACTTGCAATTGTACATGCGCCATTCATTGGAGTACATTTCTCACAATCCATTCTACATCAAGTAGTGGAAAGTGACCGAAAAGCATATACAACACAGTGTTTGCTAGTGTATATTTTACCTGGTTTTGCTAATTACTATACTGTGACTGCATGCATGTGTAGTTGTTAACTATACTATTTACCACACTACAAACATCACCACCTGTGTCAGAATGGAAAAGGGATGTCAAAAATAAAACCAAAACACATCATAATCACAAATATAAATAATCAAGTAACACACTATACTAACATATCTGTAGAAACATGTGTATGTACATTACTTACTAGGCACGTGGCAATCCCGGACTTGAAGGAGAAATCTCCTGTCCCTCCTCTTCATATCCAACCACCGCCGTTGAATCTGGGCGCTTCTGGTACCTCTCCCAAAGTTGAGCCCGCATCTCCTCCACAATGGCTCGCTTTTGGAAGAGGTCCCGGAGCCCATCATAATTCCTCTATAGCATTGTCTGTAAGTACCAGAATCATAGATTTGGATCAGTAGGATGAAATTTCACCATGCAAACCTGTGTTGATAAATAGCACTAGGTAATGGTTAAACATAATGTTGAACTGTAAGCACCACTCAAGTAGAATTCATCTAATCAAACTACAACCAGCAAAACAAGAGTAATTTAAAATTGTATAATGTGCAATTGTCTAAGAACTTATGTGCAGGAGTTACCTATCAACCAACTCATACAAACAGTTGACTAACAACAACACTGTCATAAATGCAAGGCGTGTATGGGAATTTGCTTTGGACGTTAGTAGGAAAAACAGTCGCCACATACATCATTATGCAGAAGGCACGATCACTAGCAACAAAATACTGCATGTGATGCTGTTACCCTTGGTGGACCTGTGGACTAACTGTAGAAATTGCAACACTAACTTTAGATTTTGGTCCTTTTTCTTTTGTAATCAGAAGGGGGCAGTGGATTATATGTGAAATATAGCTTTTAAAAGGGATGAAAAGAACAACTGTAATGACCATTATTCTGTCTTCGTGTGGGATGAGCCTTGTTGCATTATTGTCAATACAATTTAACACCAAATTATAACAGTGACAATAATTATAAATACAAACATGTCACTGTATTAGTATTGCATTAGTAAAGTAGAAAACAACCAAGTATTTATTAACATAGATTACAAAATCCATTATGTGCATTGTGAGCGGCTAAAAAGCTTGACTCAACTACAGATGTTTCTAAGCACTGCCACTTTAAGCTAAACTACAAATGCATGTCACTAGTCATCACGTACAGTTTAAGCAACCCGACAGGCATGATGATGCCAATGATTTTTAATGAAATACCATAATCACTGCAAATGGCATGTATAGAGAATGTACAACAAAACATTATTTCCGGAACCACGCCTCTGTGTCTGTTTGATGACACTAACGGCCGTAGGCCACACACGCAGTTGTATGCAGTAGTTAACATAAATCACTATCTCGTACATTTATGTGTACCAGAACATTACACACAACTGCATCAGTGGCCTCACTCCATTACATTATGTTGTTGGGGTGGCTGCAAGGATAGAAACAAGAGTGCGCCAAGGTGCCATTCATAAACACCTTTCACACAAATAGCCATGTGAATAGTCAAACCTATGACAAAGTAATGGCACTAGGCCTTTTCCAACTTATTTTTACATAAAAATTTAAAGAAAGAACTAAAAAAAAATAAAAAATCTATGTTTACATTTCCACTTTTTACAACAAGCACGCCAGGTCCCTCAGGATCTCCACACCGACAATATGATCGCACACACACCTGGAGCAAACAACAACCATTTAACCATACTATATAGGTGTGGACGTAGCAAAACACAGTGATAAACAACACAACAGTATGAAAGGTGTAAACAATTATTAAAACAAGTATAAAACAAACATTTTTTTAATCAAAAAAAAAAAAAAACATTATTGGAATCAACTTTCATCCAGTCCATGTGCACCTCTCTGGTGCGGTGAAGTTCTGCATGCTTATACTTCCCTCTCTAAACTTCATCTACTTCCTGTAACTTCCTGTATCCACACTGCGCCAGACGCAGCGTTGTGCACAGCGCGTACAGTGGTTTGCAAAGCGCCGCTCAGCATACAAGCCCCAAAATGGCTCATTTTCTGCATTGTGCGTAGTGCGCAACACGCTCATAGCGTATTTCAAAGCGCCGTTCAGCATACAGCACGACTGTACTGTGCGCATAAAGCTTTGCGCAAGTTACAGATCTGCGCACTCAAACAATGATGTGTGAGGGTTCATTAACAGATAGTGCACTTTGAACTCCCTGCGTACTGCCGGAACAGAAGAAGGCCATCGACTGTCCTTCTACCATTCACATCTACAGCGCTCCGCAGCAGTCCAATGCGCTGGGAAGCGTTTGCCTAATGCTGCCTGCATTTTGCCCTGAAGCGCAGAGCTGATCCTATCACTGTCATGGATGGGATCAGCTGCGCAGCGGGCAGCAGCGCAGATAGCGTGCAATCACACGAATTCCACTGGCATCTGCGCTGCTCAGAATTGAACGAGCCCTCACATTGTTACATTTTAAACATGTGTCTGTGAAAGAGGGAAATGCATGCACTAACACAAGAAAAAAAACAACACAAATACATACACAGTATCATAATTGCATATCATAATTGCATTTGCACATATGTTTATCACACAAATAAATGTGCAGTATATGTATGTCCTCCTAACCAACATGCCAGTTGTTGTGAAACATCGGCAGAACACAGATTAAAATATGCACTCAGTAATATTTCAAATAAACACGTGTAGTCCTAGATAGTAATGGACAATAGCATTGTAAGGCTCTGCCCACATAATATTGCAAGACCAACAACTTTATCTACGCTGCCTCAACCACACAAAAAAACAACAATATGTTGGGAGAGACAACAAAAAAAACTACACAAAAAAATCAGCAATGACTCTTGCACGTACTTCATTGCCTGCTGCGCTTGTCTCACGGACATCATCAAATCATCAGAGCTGGGTGTGTGGGGAAGCCTGTAGCCAGGGAGGTTATTTTTAATGCAGATGTTATGTAACACACAGCAGGCCACTATAATGTCAATGACCTTCTGTGGTTTGTATAACAACGCACCTCCACTGTGGTTGAGGCAGCAGAATCGCGTTTTTAAGTGCCCAAAACAATGCTCTACAACAGAACGGGTCTTAACCTCCTTGGCGGTATGGACGAGTACACACGTCCATTACCGCCGGAGGTCGCCGCTCAGGCCCTGCTGGGCCGATTTGCACCAAATAAAAAGCAGCACACGCAGCCGGCACTTTGCCAGCCGCGTGTGCTGCCTGATCGCCGCCGCTCTGCGGCGATCCGCCGCGAGCAGCGGCGAAAGAGGGTCCCCCCAGCCGCCCGAGCCCTGCGCAGCCGGAACAAATAGTTCCGGCCAGCGCTAAGGGCTGGATCGGAGACGGCTGACGTCAGGACGTCGGCTGACGTCCATGACGTCACTCCGCTCGTCGCTATGGCGACGAGGGAAGCAAAACAAGGAAGGCCACTCATTGCGGCCTTCCTTGTTTATTCTGGGCGCCGGAGGCGATCGGAAGAACGCCTCCGGAGCGCCATCTAGTGGGCTTTCATGCAGCCAACTTTCAGTTGGCTGCATGAAATAGTTTTTTTTTTAATAAAAAAAAACCCTCCCGCAGCCTCCCTGGCGATTTTAATAGAACGCCAGGGAGGTTAATGTGTGCTCTGTTATAGCGGTCTTCTGCAATATTGCTTGGATGGCCAACAGGTGTCAAAAGCCATGGCAGGCATGGATATACTGCATCACCTGCAAGATCAAAAATTTACATTCATAATTAATACAGTACATACAACATGGACATTATAATGTACACTCTACTAAAGAAAATATACCTTACCAAGCAACCAACCACCATCCTGATGCACTGCGTCAAAAAAATGAAAAAGGCCAGATTGACGTAAAATATGGGCATCGTGACACGAGGGAATTTAGCGACAACGGAGAAAACTTCCATGTCAGGGCCACACACTATTTGGACATTCAATGAATGGCCAAACTTCCGGTTCCTGTACATATACTCCTGTGCACTTGGAGGGACAAGTGCTACATGGGTGCAGTCAATGGCCCCTATGACATTGGGCATGTGGCCAAGATGGTAAAAGGCCACCTTGACTGCATCCCATTGGGCACGGGAACGCGGGAAGTGGATAAACTCACGGCTTATGCTCCGCATGCCCATCAAGAACTGGGATATAACCCTACTCATGGTGGACTGGGACACCCCACAGGCGAAGCCACCCAGCCGTTGAAAACTCCCATTGGCCAGGAACTGCAAGCAGGCAAACAACTTAGTTTGCCCACTAACTGCATGACCTCGAAATGCTAATGGCCTGAGATGGGGTTCCAAACGAGCATAGAGCTCATCAAAGGCTGCCCTGTTCAGCCTTGCCAGCCTCAACAGTTCTCCGTCAGAAAGAAACGCCACATCAGTGCGTTCCCGTATGACACGTGGAATGTGTCTCCTGCGCAGAGCATAGCGGTACATGCGGTCAACAGTGTCAGCTTCCTCCAACCAAACCTCAAACGGCTCCATCTGCAAGTTAATATGACAATTACATAAACTACTACTGCACACAAAAATATACATTACATTCAACAAATAACAGTCTACATTTATGGAAGGGACAGTACCTCTTTGCAAAGCCTGAGCCTCTTTTCTACTCCTTTTCCCTTCATTCCTGACTTTGTCCCTGTTTCTATGTACACATTTTGGATTCTTCACATAAAAAAAATAAATAAAAAAAAAATGCAGCCTTCACAGTCAACCACTATTTGTCAAGGATAACCACAGTGTCAGAGGTCATACAAGTGGATATAAAACAGTGTTTACCTCCTCACTACTAATATAAGCATCTACAGAAAGGAGGATTACAAGCAGATGAACTATTACAAGATAATACTGCAGAAGACGGTGCCGCAAAAGGGGACCCTGTAGTCCAAGGGCCCCAATGTGCTCACTGTATCTACACCCCCTTTTGCTAACACACTCTACTTAATGGTAATACATTACAACCATTAACCATTTGCCAGCTAACACAAACTACAAAGGGAAAAAAAACCTTGACACTTGCAGTACAGCTGGAACTCAGGAGAACACATGTAATGTTTGGTGCATCTGTAGACATACTATATCCAAACATTTTACTTTGACGGCAGGGAAAAGTAAACACACACACAATACTCAACACATTTGATTAGCAAATATCCATAGGTAAAAATCCAAAACCTGGTTTTACATAAACCCACACACAATTACAGTTTTTTACAATTGCTTAAGCACAATTTTCAAAAAAAATTTAAAATTTTTCAAAACACTTCACACAATTTTCACAACACCACACACAAGTAGCACAACACCTCAGATTATGTGCAAAATGGACCACATTAGTCAAAACTGTACACTTTCTTGCCAAAACCTTATTTTCTTGTTAAACAGATAAACATGTCATCATATGAGCAGATTCTGTTTAAATGATTTAAACACTCCAGTGTTTAACTTAAAGGGGAACTTCAGCCTAAACAAACATACTGTCATCAAGTTACATTAGTTATGTTAATTAGAATAGATAGATAATATAATCTCTTACCCACCCTGTTTTAAAAGAACAGGCAAATGTTTGTGATTCATGGGGGCTGCCATCTTTGTCATGGGGCAGCCATCTTTTTGGTTGAAAGGAGGTGACAAGGAGCAAGAGACACAGTTCCAACTGTCCTGTGTCCTGATTACCCCACCCAGCTGCACACGCTAGGCTTCAAATGTAAAATTCAAAATGTAAAAAAAAAAACTGCACCAAAACAGCAGAACGAGAACAACAACATCAGAAATCCCATCATGCTTTGCACAGCATCAGGGGAAAAAATCCCAGGCAGTTTTCTTCTGTGCAGCTAAAAATGAGGCTTGTATAAGAGAAACAAAGTTCTGATGCTGTGAAACTGTTAAAGAAACACCAAGCCTTTTCAGTGCTTCTGAGTTGATTTTTAGTCCGAAGGTTCACTTTAAAACACTGTTAGCATTTCCATAGTGAAAGTGTAAAAATACATTCCTCAACATTACATGGTACAAGTTATTCAGACCAATGAAAATGTTTATTGCTTTTCATCTATTCAAGTCCGTTTGTGACAATTAAAAAAAAAAGATTTATTTACAGTAAACAAGAAAACTTTTTACAGTTATCATACTGTACTTGCTGAACATACCTTTGTACTCTAAGGCTACTTGCACACCAAGACGTTGCGTTAGGTGCTACGTTAAGGTCGCATAACGTGCACCTAATGCAACGTATGGTGGTGCGGGAGAGGACGGTAGAGTGAGCCGCGTTAGGCGGCTCTATCCGTATAAGGTCTCCCATAGTGGCGCCGATTGGCCGGCGGGACCACGTGATGCGGAGCGAGACACTCCGCATCACGTGGTCCCGCCGGCCAATCAGCGGCCGCCAGTGCAGTGAATATTAAGTAGCCATGTGCGCGGCTACTGTAGCAGCATCTCCCCGCCTCCTCTCACCCCCCCACTGCGCATGTGCAAACAGTCTAACGCGGCTATAGCCGCTCTAACGCCGTAGCATGCTGCACTTTCCGAACAACGTGCAGCGTTACATGTAACGCAACGTGGGCTGTGTGAACAGCCCACTTGTGTTACATTGCTGTAACGTGCGCCTGTAACGTCTTAGTGTGTAAGCAGCCTTAGGCTAACTGTAAAAACATTTATAATTCAGTTCAGGGCTGAAAAAAATATAAGCTCAGACAATTTATTCTGGATGAAAATAGAAAAAAATAAATAAATTATATATATATATATATATATATATATATATATATATATATATATATAGAATACTAAAGGTGGCCTAATGCTACATCTACATGTAGCCATCCGGCGGCTCGATTAGCCGCCGGATCGCCTCTTCCGCATGCCCGCGCGTACCCGCCGCGTCCCCACTTGTTTGATTCGATACCCACTCGTCCCCGCAGGCGCCGCTTATGTTCCGCTCGATTCCCCGCCATTGTCCGCTCACGGGGGTCAAGCGGGGAATCGGCCGCGGCGAGATCGGACCTGTCGGATCTTATCAATTGAGCCGCATCTGTGCATCTTGATAAGCAAGATCGCACCTGTAGACCCAGCTATAGACCTGACAATTATCGACAGATTCCACATAGGCACAAATGTATCTCTAATTGAATCTGATTAGAGATACATTTGTGTATTCATCGAAGCTGCCCATACACTACAGGCCGACCTTTTTCACTCCCAGAATACTGTAGTTATAAATATGGCTTTTTCTTGTGAAGCAGAAAAAATGCATGCAAAAATGTATGCATTTTTATGTGCATATTCTACAGCAGTTGGATATACCTTTATTGTAAAAATGCGTGAGCATAGACAGGCCCTTACTGTCATTTTTAAAATGTATTTCCTTTTTTCATAATTTTTCACTGTGGATCCAAGTTTCTTTGCAGATTGCCTCCCCCCCCCCCTCCTTCTACTGCTGACCCAAACATGTATATTACAGCAGAGAGAAGACAGAGGACTAAAGTAAGACACACACATCAGATAAAAGTTTTTGGAAAATGAAAGATCACAGACCAATCTTACCACCCTTCATGTAGTATGAAAGCATATCTACCCGGTCTATTCCATTGAGCTGAACTCCCCATCAGATAGAAATCTTTGCAAGATGCTGCACACAAAGATGCTGTACACATGCAAAAGATCAGTATCTGCAAAAGTTCAGTTCCTGCAAATTGCATTCAGCACCTATGATATCTGCAGATCTCATACTCACCTTGTTTACTGTAACAGACATTCATCTGCAGATCAGATCCACCAGGATGGATTTTCAGATCTGCAGATGATTGTCTGATCTGCAGATGAATGTCTGTGTGTATCGGATCTGCAGATATCATAGACTATGAATGCAATTTGCAGGAACTGATCTTTTGCATGTGTACAACATCTTTGTGTACAGCATTTTGCAAAGATTTCTATCTGATGGGGAGTTCAGCTCCATAGAATAGACTGTGTAGATATGCTCTCATACTACATGGTAGGGAGTAAAATTGGTCTGTGATCTTTCATTTCCCACAGACTTTTATCTGATGTGTGTACCCACCTTTACAGTAAAGAGTGTACACATGTCTATCTCATCATGTCACATGTCACTTCGGGTATCCTTTAATAAAGAGAGTTGTGGTGAAGGAGGAAACGTTCTATGTAAATCATCTAAAAATTCCTTATTGATACACCTTCAGGCCTGGAACCCACTGAAAACCGCAAACGCAAAACGCAACCGCTAGCGTTTTGTCTGAGCGGTTTGCAAGCAGATTCATGCGCGTTTTTGGTCGTGTTTTGCAACATTGTATTTTTTTCCCCAGCGGGTGCCTAGCGTTTTGCGTTTTGCGTTTTGATCCTGATTGGTCCTGTGAATTATTTTTCATTTTGTTACAGTGTGCTGAACCGCAAAACGCTAGCAAAACCGCTCAGTTTAGGTTTTGCTGAGCGTTTCCGCTAGCGGTTCAATACTTTACATTGAAGCGCTAACGCTCCCAAAATGCTGCATGTCCTGCGTTTGCGTTTCTGAGAAACGCAAACGCTCCTGTGGAAGTTGCCCCATCCATTAACATTAGCCCAGCGTTTTGGCAAACTGCTAGCGTATCGCAGTGCTGCCAAAACGCTGCCAAAAGCGCTCCTGTGGGTTCCAGCCCTAATGCTGCGAGATCCTTAATGTTGAGACTCTAGAAAGCCCAGTCCCCTCCTAAGATTGAAGACCGAATTACACATATAAACTTCATCCAGGAAATTGAAGAAATCAGATTTACTTAGATGGCTAAAATCCACAAATATATCTTCCTTCTTCTGTCGAGAGAGGTCCACCTGTAGTTAGGTAGCTTGGAATAGTTTATGAAACGATTGCCATCATGTTTTTGTCTTTTTATAGAGTTGGTAAGATTATTATAATAAAACCCGGTCCAATTTTAACACACCACAGAGGCATAGCTAGGATTTTCGGCGCCCGGGGACAAAGACCATCTCAGTGCACCCCCAGCCCCCGCCCCTCCATCCACAGGTGGTTGTGCGGCATGTAAAGCGGGCATGGTCATGCAGATTGTGGGTGTGGTCATGGGTGGAGCTAAATGTACATTGTCCATCTGCACAACAGCAGGCTCCATGTTCAGTACAATCCCTTTATAGTGTATTTCAAGGGACGGGGCCAAGTAGTTTACTATATCAGAAGTTTACTATATTTGGCATATATTGTAAATTTTTGGGACCCAGGAACTGACATAACTATATGAGGATAGGTCATACATTGTATAGTCATGCAGGTACATGATTGGGAACTGAGGACTGAGTTTACTACTGTATATCAGGATTGGTCATACATTAAAAACATAATGACTGTCACAGTGGATCAGATCTTTAAGATTCCCGACGACTCCGGGTAAAGTACCGCGAACGCTTGACTTCCCGTTCACACCGGATGTGTAACATCACGCATACCCGCCGCCAGAAGATGGATTGCTGTGAGGGGGGACGTCGCTGGATCCATCTTCCTCTGGTGAGTACTTATGAGTATTTAGCTTAAAGAGAACCTGAAGCGAGGGGGATATGGAGGTTGCCATATTTATTTCCTATTAAGCAATACCAGTTTCTTGGCTGTCCTGCTGATCCTCTGCCTCTAATACTTTTAGCCATAGACCCTGAATAAGCATGCAGCAGATCAGGTGTTTCTGACATTATTGTCAGATCTGACAAGATTAGTTGCATGCTTGTTTCTGGTGTGATTCAGACACTACTGCAGCCAAATAGATCAGCAGATCAGCCAGGCAACTGGTATTGTTTAAAAGTAAATAAATATGGCAGCCTCCATATACTTCTTGCTTCAGGTTCCCTTTAAGCAGGATATATATAAGGGCAGCACAGTGGCATAGTGGTTAGCACTCTCGCCTTGCAGTGCTGGACCCCCATCTTCGAACCCCAGCCAGGTCAACATCTGCAAGAAGTTTGTATGTTTTCCCCATGTCTGTGTGGCTTTCCTCCAGGCACTCTGGTTTCCTCCCACCTCCCAAAACATACAAATAAGTTAATTGGCTTCCCCCTAATGCTGGGTACACACGATGCGTTTTCCCGCTCGATCAGCGGGATCGATTATTTCCGACATGTTCGATTGGGTTTCGATCGATACAGCCGTCGATTTTGAATACTTAACATGCAAAATCGACGGCTGTATCGATCAAAACGCGAACGAACATGTCGGAAATAAATCGATCCCACCGATCGAGCGGGAAATCGCATCGTGTGTACCCAGCATAAAATTGCCTCTACACTAGACGATACATACATAGACATATGACAATGGTAGGGATTAGATTGTGAGCACCTCTTATGCTAAACATACACGGTTCGAGAATGTCCTTATCAATCGAGCCGCTGATGGCTCGATTGATAATATCCGACAGGTCCGATGACCCGCCGAATAGATTCCCCGCTCGATCCCCGTGGGCGGACAATAGCAGGGAATCGAGCGGCTGATAAGGAGCGCCGGCGTAGACGAGCGGGGATCGATCCACGGGGGCGCGCCGGCATTGAGCCGCTGGCTCGATACCGGCACATTATCACGCAGTGTATGCCCAGCATTAGGGACAGTTAGGTGACAATATACTCTGTGCAGCGATGCTTAAGAGGCCGGCGCTATATAAATACTAACACACACACACTGTACACACACGCACTCTGTACACACACACACACTGTACACACACACACACTGTACACACACACACACTCTGTACACACACTCTGTACACACACACACACTCTGTACGCACACACTCTGTACGCACACACTCTGTACGCACACACACTGTACGCACACACACTGTACGCACACACACTGTACACACACACACACACACACACACACACACACACACACACACACACACACACACAGTGTATACACACACACCAGGTCAAACTCAAACAGCAAGCAAATCAAACATAGTGCAATTAGCTTGCATATAAAGGAACACAGGAACACAATGACAATGTTTACACATAGTTCACACATAATTAATCAATTTACTGCCCTGATAATGCCTCCCCATGAGTCCTCTCACCAGTCACAGGGTCAGGGCTTTGGGAGATAAGCGTCCAGTGTGCTGATGCGTCCAGTGTGCTGATGCTGGCTTCCCGGAAGAGGTGTGCAGAGCCTGTCTCACACGCACGGCAGGCTGGTCAGTGTGGCTGCAGGAGGAGAGGAGAACTGACAGCTCTTCAGTCTAGCAGCAGCCCCAGCCTCACCCATCCTCGTCCCGTCCCCATAGCTGGCTCCTTGCTGCTGCTTGAAAAGCTGCTGCTGCCCTGCTACTACTTCCTCCCCTCACCAGCGTGACCCAATCATCACGCAGCACAACAGAGGGGAGGGGGTTGAAAGAGGAAGCAGCGTGTAGCTGTTGTTGGGCTCAGGCTGTACCTATAGGACAGGGGTCAGGAACCTTTTTGGCTAAGAGAGCCATAAACGCCACATATTTTAAAATGTAATGACGTGCGAGCCATACAATGGCCTCAATTCACGGAGCATTATCAAACGTTTATCAAACACTTTATCAAACATTTGATAATGTACCTCATGGGTAAAATCTCATTTTTAATTCACTAAGGTGTTATATATTCATCGAATGTTTTACCGATAAAACGTTCAACAAATATATAACACCTTAGTGAATTCAAAATGAGATTTTACCCATGAGGTAAATTATCAAACGTTTGATAAAGTGTTTGATAAACGTCTGATAATGCTCCGTGAATTGAGGCCAATATGTTTCAAACTGGGACAGTGCACATGCACAGCAGAGGGCTCATGCCCCTGTTGCCATGGTGATGTGTACACAGTTGATCCATCGGGCAGCGGAAGTATCAGACACGTCTTCAGCTTCTCTTGGGTTTCAGCAACATCAGCAAATTCTCCGAGAGCCAAACAGGAGAAATGCCGACTAACAGCTGGTACAACTAGCTAGCTGACTTGGGGGTTGATTCACTTTGTAGGATGAGATCCCCGCACTTTGGACCAATAGGCTGCCAGTCAAGTGACCGGGATCTCGTCCCACAAAGTCACTGAACCTGACAGGGTCCAGAGTGGGGCAATTGGAGCAGCTGTTCGTTTTGGGGGGAGCGTGAATAAGTTAGTAGTGCATGCTACAGCAGTAGCATGCCTACTTTGAAAATTTTACTTGTGCTGCTGCAGTAAGCTGTGCCGCTTGAGCGGCGTAGCTTAGTGAATCAACCCCTACTGATTTGTATGTGAGCCAGATGTAGCCATCAAAAGAGCCACATCTGGCCCCCGAGCCATAGGTTCCCTACCCCTGCTATAGAGGATCAGGTATTAATTGATTCTCCACACAGCAGCGGCTGATGAGCGCCCTCAAGTCCCAGCGCCCGGGGGCATTTGTACCCCTCGCCCCCCCCCCCATAGCTACGCGTCTGACACACCATCAGTGGTTGTAGTTGATCCCACATGTATATTTACTGCCGATGCTTTTCTTTTTCTATAGAATTAGTATTTGTTCTCTTTCTAGGTGTACTGTTTTGCACATTTGTTCACTATTATATCTTCGTATCATATTATACTGTACACTGATTTATGTTTGGCTAGTTATACTGCCCTTTTTTCTAGCTATAATCAAAAGATGATTATTGCATATTTTTATTTCTTTATACAGAATACATGTTTTACTTTAAGAAAAATGTATATTTTTATGTTATAGAGCTCCTTAGGCATGCTCCAACTTCTCAGGAGTTCTTTAGGGCTCTAAGCTACTAGCAGCCTTTTCTAAGCGCTAGTGATTTCAAAAAGCTCTTGCTAATGCAATGCTATGGGGGATTTTTATAAAATCACATCGCTCAAGTGGGATCACACCCATAGCATTACATTAGCAAGAGTTTTCAATTCACAACTGCTTAGTAACATACTGTTAGTGGGTTCCAGGTCTTAGGCCTAGTGCCCGCCAAAAACCTCTAGCAGATCCGCAAAACGCTAGAGGTTTTTGAAGCAGATTTTCAGAGCGATTCTGGGCATGTTTGGAGAGATTTTCTAAACATGCCTAGCGTTCTTTGGAGCGTTTTTGTGTAGCAGGATTCATATATTGTTACGGTAAAGCTTTTACTGAACAGCTACTGTAACAAAAACGCCTGGAAAACTGCTCTTATCTAGCGTTTTTCAGAGCGGTTTGAGCTTTTCCTATACTTTACATTGAGGCAGGAACGCGCCTGCAAACCGCAAAAATGCTGCAGGAGCCACGTTTGCGGTTTGCTAAAAACCAAACCGCTTGTGTGCACCAACCCATTGAGATACATTAGCCGTTTTCACAGGCGGCAGCGGTTTTGAAACCGCTACCAAAATACGCGTAGTATGCACTAGTCCTTACTTCCATTTTGTAAAGCCTCTTGAACACATTGACATATTAGATTTCTTCTATATAGCAGCACAAAACTAGGGTTCAGATCGGGGAAATCTGACTGAGATTTGCTAAATATAGACTGCATGGAGCTCCTTGAGGCCTCATTCACAGTGGGACATTGCGGAGCTGCAAAATAAACTCTTATGCGCAGCTTACCACACTGCAATGCTAATCCTGTAGGACGTTCACAGTGAGACGTTAGCGTTGCATTGTAACGTGTAGCGTTATGGTACACGTTACCATGATTATGTAGTAACCTATGAAAAGTACAGTATATTTAAAGGCATCCCCTATAAAAATAATATTTGGAGTTTTATTTCTACTATTCTTTTCTATTACACAGCCTGAATTGGAACTCTACTAAAACAGCAATAGGAACTCCACTAAAAACTGCAAAATGCATACAAATTGATTTTAACTCCAGGTACAGACAGGTCTTAACCTCGAGGACCGCAGTGTTAAACCTCCCTAAAGACCTGGCAATTTTTCTGAAATTGGGCCACTGCAGCTCTAAGGCCTTGCTGCAGGGCCACACAACTCCACACCCATGCAATTCCCCCCCCCTTTCTCCCCACCAACAGAGCTTTCTGCTGGTGGGGTCTGATCCCTCCTGCGTTGTTTATTTTTTTCGTATAAAGATTTATGTACTTATTTTTTAAAATAAATTCCCCTATTTCTTTTAAGTTTTCAATTCCCCCTCCCTCCCTCCCCCACCAGTCAATCAGCGTAATCGGGCAGCCGATCACTTCCCTGCCTCTGGAGGGGACAGCTGTGTCACACAGCTGTCTCCAGTACAGCGCTGCCTTCGATCGCAGCGCTGTACAGTGATAAAAGTCTCCTAGCACTCAACAAACTCCTAGACACCTTTGGGAAATTCTCAGGACTCCAGGTCAACCCAAACAAATCCAGAGCTTTAAATATCTCTCTCCCCCATAACTTAATGATAGCCCTCCAGGACACTTTTGAATTTATTTTGGACCAACATAAGCTTCCATATCTGGGTATATTTTTAACTAACTCTTATGATACCTTGTTTCTATATAATTACCCCACTTTAGCGAAAGACCTACTTTCACTTCTAGAGTGCTGGAAAAAATATTCGATCTCCTGGCTAGGGAGGATCGCCGCAATCAAGGTGACCTTTCTTCCGAAACTATTATATGCGTTTCGATTGCTTCCCATCCCTCTGCCTCCTTCCTTTCTTGGCAACCTCCAAAATAAAATAAATGAATTCATCTGGGGCTCCATAAAACCCAGATTTCTTAATTTAAATTTGTATCATTTACGTCACGATGGAGGTCTAGGAGCTCCAAACCTAAAATACTATTTTGTAGCGGCGCAAATAGCCCCTCTAACCCACTGGCATCTTGATTCCGGCAGACCCACCTGGGTAGACATTGAAGAGAAGCTAATTAGCCCAATACATCTTTCCAACCTTCTTTGGTTTCCCCCCTTAGATAGGAAATCAATTAGCAATCCAATTCTTAAATTATCCCTCGCCACTTGGGACAGCTATAAATATTAAGGGAATCTTATCTCTCCACATAAACCCCTATTATCCTTTATGGGGAATCCATCCTTTCCAGCAGCATTGGACTCCCCAGCTAGTTTTCATTGGTGGTTCCAAGCAAAACTTACCACAGTATTCAGTTTCTCTTCTGACTCTGGAGTAAAGTCATTCGCTTCCCTACGTGAGCACCGCCATATTCCTGCGTCCGAAACCTTTTGCTTCATGCAAATATCCCATTTTGTTAAAGCGCATCTCTACCATACTAATTCTCCCCTAACTAAAACCTCATTTGAATATCTATGCTCAACTGACCCATGTACCCTGGGCGTAAATTCACTATTATATAAAACACTTGTTCATGAATTCTCTCGATATAAACCCAACTACATTATAGCCTGGGAAAAAGAATTAGGAACCACCCTAGAATCTGACGATTTGTCTGCTATATGGACGAACATCCCTAAAATCTCTGTTAATGCTAACCTAATTGAGGTCAACTATAAGCTCCTCTTTAGATGGTACCTAGTCCCTTCCCGTATAGCAAAATATAACAGAAACGCCTCCCCACATTGCTTCAGGGGCTGCAATACCCCGGGGACCCAGGATCACATTTGGTGGAAATGTACCAAGGTTCGCCGGCTTTGGATGAGGGTATGTACCTGGGCCTCCTCCCTTACCAACAAACCAGTTCCCAGAGATCCAGCACATGTATTGTTAGGGCTTCCCTACCCGGATCTAACAAAAGCACAGAATGCTCTTATTTTCTACATTTTGTCTGCTACTAAACTAACCATAGCTGCTGCTTGGCGAACACTTACTTTATCATTTGATTTAGTCAAAAACAGATTATGCCATATACTCTTCTTTGAAAAGCTAAGAGCTAGAATGTTAGACAAAATAACTAAATTCAATAAAGTATGGCTACCTTTTATGCAATATCTTCTAGGTCCAGAGGGCAACTCCAGGGTGAATAACCTATAATCTTGCCTGAATCTTTGGTTCGTTCTTTTCTTTAGTTAGGATTGGTTGAGTTGTGTGGTTTTTCCCGCCCCGGATATATTTCTCTCTTTGCTCCAGTCTTGGACTTCTTCTATCTCTTATTCCTTCTTCCTTCTCGACTGAACTTCTTCTTCCTTCCTTTTTCTCTTGCTCTCTGTCTCTTTTCCCTCTCAGATCCATACATTCTTATTGCAGAATTACTCTTACATTGGCATCTCTGCACCTATTTCATGCCTACGCTATACTGATCAGAAAATCCTACCTGCCCTCGCTGGGGGGCGGGCGTCAGTAACGCCACCCTGAGCAAGGTGTGTGCCCCTGTCCAGCCACTTCTGTGGTTTTGTGAATGGACTGGGTGTCATTCCGAACAATTTTTCACATTAATCGTGCTTGTTCATAGCTATAGTAAGGAACGTTTTAACTGTATGTTCATTCTCATGCAAGAATACTGCAATTAGTTGTATTTTGGCTTTCACTCCTTTTGAAAGTCATGAGAGGTTTTGCTATGGAATTGCACTTAAATATTTTCAGTTCATTGTCAATCTGTTTTCACTACTGTTTGTAGATGTTACGATTATATTTCAGTTGTTTTACAAAACTCAATAAAAAAATTTTATTGGAAAAAAAAAAAGTCTCCTAGCAGCGATCGCCGCTGGGAGACTGAAGCAGGGATGCGCACGCGATCTCCTGCAAACCATGCCCCAAGGACCTTCTGTCGATCGGCGTTAGGCGTCCTGGGCCTGCTGCCGCGTCAACGCCCATCGGCATGACGCGCCCGGCAAGTGGTTAAGCTGATCAGTAAAATATGTGCTAACATGCCCCCTAATTTCCATGAGAGTAGCTATTTTCCATAAAATTACTGCAAATTACCTCACAAATTACCTCATAATTTACGGCATGAGGTTAACCACTTAACGACCAGCCAACGCGGCTGGTTGCAGTGGTATTTCCATGGAAACATTCCATGTCAGTTCACGGAGGGCGTCTCTGTGAACAGACTGCGAGCCTACGATCGCGGCTCGCAGGCGAAATGTAAACACATGGGGAAGAAATCCCCGGTGTTTACGACGCACGGCGCTGCTGTCATAGCAGCGCCGTAAAGGAGACCTCTAATTGGCCGGGGATCACCACCGTCTGATAGGCTGAAGTCTATCAGAGGTGGTACAGGACGGATCGCCGTCCTGTACCGCCCACAGTAATAAGGAGAGGGAGGGAAGGAGAGGGAGGGCGGAATAGCACTGCGGAGGGGGGCTTTTGAGGAGGCCCCCCCAAGGCACAAAGCAGCGGCGGCGATCAGACCCTGCCAGCAGGACATCCCCCTAGTGGGGAAAAAAGGGGGGAAGTCTGATCGCCCTGCCTATTACCCGATCTGTGCTGCGGGCTGAAGAGCCCACGCAGGGACAACTGCCTTATGAATGCACATGGAGAAAATGCACAACTGCAATGGGAAGACCACCTGAGGAAAAGCAGCACACAAAAGAAAAGCCACCATCCTTCTCCTCTTCCTCCTTCAGGTGCATCATCTTAAGCCGCTTTCTCCCTTGCACCTTTACAATCACAGCCACCTTCCTCCACTCCGCCTCTCAACTTGAGCGGTTCCTGCTCCTCTGCACACAGCAGCAGCCAGGTGTGCATGAGGGAAATCTTTGCGCGGAAGAAGCCAATGTCTGCCAGTCACCCCCTTGCCCGGCGTCTGACAGCTGGCTTGGCGGAACTGTTATTTCGCCAGCTGTTACCATACCAGCTGGTAGACTCTGAGGCCTTCCGAAAATTTGTGGCCATTGGGACACCCCAGTGGAAGATACCAAGCCGAAATTATTTCTCCAAAAAAGTGATACCCAAACTGTACCGTGAAGTTGAAAGGCAAGTGGTGTCATCTCTGGCACACAGCGTTGGGTCAAGGGTCCACCTGATCACGGATGCCTGGTCTGCCAAGCACGGTCAGGGCATGTACATTACTTACACAGCCCATTGGGTCAACCTGGTGACCGCTGGCAAGCAAGGAGTACGTGGCTGTGCAGCGGACCTAGTTGTAACACCTCCACAGCTTGCAGGCAGGCCTGCTGCCACCTCCTCTCCTCCTGCTACATCCTCTTCGCTGTCGTCCTCCTCCTTGGCTGAGTGACAGTTCAACTCTACTGGTGCTGCGATCTCCTCTCAAGCTACACAGGGCCAGCTCCCCAGGGCCTATGCTGCATGACAGGTACGACGGTGTCATGCCATCTTAGACATGTCTTGCCTCAAAGTGGAGAGTCACACTGAAGCAGCTCTCCTGGCTGCTCTAAACAAACAGGTGGATCAGTGGCTGACCCCGCACCAACTGGAGATCAGCAACGTGGTGTGTGACAACGGCAGCAATTTCATTTCGGCTTTGGATTTGGGAAAGTTGACACTTGTGCCCTGCATGGCACATGTGCTGAATCTTATAATTCAGAGATTTGTGTCTAAGTGCCCAGGCTTACAGGACGTCCTGAAGCAGTCCAGGAAGGTGTGTGGGCATTTCAGGCGGTCTTACACGGCCATAGCACGCTTTACCGATATTCAGCGGAGAAACAAATTGCCGGTGAGACGCTTGATTTGCGATAGCCCAACTCGCTGGAATTCAGCGATCCTGATGTTCAACCGCCTGCTACAACAGGAGAAAGCTGTCAAACAGTATCTCTACAACTACAGTCAAAGGACATGCTCTGGGGAGATGGGGATGTTCTGACCGAAGTACTGGACACTCATGCGAAATGCTTGCAGGCTCATCCGGCCGTTTGAGGAGGTGACAAACCTGGTGAGTCGCAGTGAAGGCGCCATCAGCGACTTGTATCCATATGCTTTCTTCCTGGAGCGTGCCGTGCGTAGAGTGGTGGATCAAGCTGTGGAGGAGCATGAACAGGAACAGGAGGAAGAGTTGTGGGATCAATTCTCATCAGAAGCAGATGATTCCTCAACACCTGCGGCAGCACAGAGGGGGGAGGAGGTAGAGTCGTGTGGGGAAGATGTGATGAGAAAGGTGTTTTTTTGGAGGAGGCGGCGGAAGAACAACCACAGTAGGCATCACAGGGGGCTTGTGCTGCTCACCTTTCCCGTGGTATTGTTCGTGGCTGGGGGGGAGAAGGAGAACTTACCTGACATCACTGAGGAAGAGCAAGAGGAGATGGATAGTACGTCGGCATCCAACTTTGTGCAGATGGCAGCTTTCATGCTGTTGAGGGACCACCGTATAAAAAAACTCAAGGGGAATGAGCTGTACTGGGTGGCCACGCTACTAGACCCTCGGTATAGGCACAAAGTGGTGGAGATGTTTCCAAATCACCAGAAGGCAGAAAGGATGCAGCACTTGCAGAACAAGCTAGCAACTATGCTTTACAGTGCGTTTAAGGGTGATGTCGCAGCACAATGGAATAAAGGTGCCACTGCCAGTAATCCTCCTCCTCCCATGTCCACGCAGGCAAGGACAGGACGCTCTAGCGATCTCATGGTGATGTCGGACATGCGGACATTCTTTAGTCCAACGTCTCGCCTTAGCCCTTCCGGATCCACCCTCCACCAATGCCTGGCCTGGCAGGTAGCTGACAACCTGGTCTTAAGTGTGGATGTAGACACTGTGAGCAGTGATGAACCCCTGGACTACTGGGTGCGCAGGCTTGACCTGTGGCCAGAGCTGTCACAATTTGCCGTCCAACTTCTTTCTTGCCCTGCCTCAAGCGTCCTGTCAGAAAGGACCTTCAGCGCAGCTGGAGACATTGTCACTGAGAAGAGAAGTCGCCTAGGTCACAAAAGTGTTCAGTACTTCACCTTTATCGAAATGAATGAGGCACGGATCCCGGGGGGCTACTGCCCGCCCGAAGACTAAGTCAGTCCCCACACACAGCATCTCTGCCTGCAGCCGTGTGATTGCCTGCCCCATGACTAAGTCGCTCCCCACACAGCACCTCTTGCTTGATTGTCTTCTCTGCCACCACCAACAGGGTCCAGGACTCCAGGCGGATTCCTGAATTGCTATAATAATTTTTCTGGTGCGTGTACATGCCTGCCTAATTTTTCTGGCTGCACTGCAGCTGCAAAACAAAAGGCATGTACATGCGTCAATTCCCCTTCGTGATCGTTACCTTGCTGCGGTGAAGGGGCTTGCGTATCACAATGAAGCAATAGCCGATGGCTATATGAGTGTCTAGGGGGGGGGGGGGTAGAACCAAGATAATAAGGTCGTTGCTTCATTGTGGACAGACCAAATTCGATCAGCTGGACAGTCACTGTTCTGTCATTAAGCTACCTCAGCTTGGCGACCATATGGGCTAGAAAGCCACCATCACCTGCACTCTCGTCATGGTGCGCACCAGTCCAGCACAGCCGTCACTACACAAACAGCTGTTTGCGGTGCGTTACACAGTGAGTTTGGTCTGTCAGTGTGAAGCAGTACACTAATTACACTACCTCATTGATGTATACACATGCAAGATTGTTTTAAAGCACTTTAGGCCTTTTTGCGGAGGTTCGCGAACCAAAAATCGGAGGTTCGAGCCATCTCTATTTATTACAGTATGCATGTTGCAGGATTTTATGATTGTGTGTCTAGTATGTCAACCTGTATTTCCAGCATTGAGATTGTAACCGTTCTTTTATCCACTGTACCCAACGCAGCTACTTGGACAGTGCCAAGCACTCTATAAAGCTGACTGTGCTTAGGTGATCAGTAGGAGGAATTGTTTTCATAGCTGACTTCAGGGTCACTAAATTCTATTAGTTGTATAAAAATATATATCATAACTCAGTGGAATGCAGGCTGGAAAAAAACATGTCTATTTCAGCAGCTTTACACTGCACTTAGAAATGGGCAATTATACCACCATAGTGTGCGTACACTTAAAATGGGTGCTGTGAAAGTTTTGCCATCCAAGATAGCTGCACATAGAATATTGGTAAATTACTAATATTCTACTATGAATCCCTGCATAATTCTGATAGTATTATATCAGTAATCCTCTCATTTAATGCCTAACTATCCTCCTGCTGATGACTAACCCTAACTGGCCCCCCCATAATGCCTAAACCTAACTAACCCCCCTACTGCTATATTCACCAATACTGATGTCCAACATCCCCACCACAATCTGCGCCGATACAACTGCTGCCTGCCACTGAATACACTAATTACGTAGTGCGGACAGCCTAGCCGCAATTAACATTTTGGTCTATGTGGCTCCCATTTTAACATAGCACTGCTGCTGACAAAATTAGATGTTTCACCATGAAGCTGCTTGATACTGTTCAATGAATCCTGAAAGGAACCAATATAAAAGTACTGTCTACTTTCTCCTCAGACTAAGCACAGTCAAGAAAAGGATGTGCCTCATCAGATATCCTAACATATATACATATTAAAAAAAACCTTTGCAGGAACCCAAAAGATAACGACCTGTGCTTATTGTTTCTATACAAGTTTTTTGGACCCATGTGCAGTCCCTTGTCTGTACTGTTACCACATCTTGACCACTAAACAGCACTCTACCCACAGACAAAAACTGTGATAACATTGTAAGCACTGACTGAAATCCATGACTGAACTGTGGCCACTGATAAACAGTGATATTACTGACACTCTGGCTGCACTGTGACAATGAACAGAAACTTGGAATGTACTGTGAATACTGGCAGATTTAACTGGCCCACACCATGCCAAACTGTTGTCTTCTTCCTGGCTACATAGTATTTTCCTAAACAATTGCACAGTGGGTATGCTCAGAAGGCAGGGTACACTGTTACTGAGTGGCAACACATCAGTGTTACATCACAAATAAGCTTTCTGTCATTCCCATCCTAACCTTTCAAAAAGTGAAGCACTTGGGGCCCACAGCAGATAAAACTTTTCCTGAGACTGATGGCTTGTTTAAATGAATATTACCAACTGTTCCTAACTGGTAATTATTAAACCTGCTAAATCAAGTCAAGGAGTGGTCACGTATTCTGGTAAAGGGAAGGTTATATGGAGCATAGTATGGGTTATTGTGTCTCCTCTTGATCATATTGGTTATGGTAGTTGTCTCCCCCCCTCCTTTGTGTGTCCCTCTCCCCCCACCCCTTAGACCATAGGTGTCAAGCAAGGCCCGAATGTGGCTCTCCTTGCCATTTTATGTGGCCCTCAAGTGTTTCCGATGTCCATCATTGTAAGCAGCAAAAGAAATACAGCCTTCCTGTCCAGAGGAGCATAACGGTGACAGTGTTTCAGATTGAAACAATGGTAGTTTGAGCGAGAGTTCAGCAATACCTCCTGGGAACCCCCTCCCAATAAAATTGGAATTAGGCTCCCTCCTTTGAACCAAACCCTGCCCAACCCCCCTCCCCCAATAACTGGTAAGACGCACACACCTACAGCCCCACCCCATCACCACCATTTCCCCATATAGAGTTGTGCAGCTGATCAGTGTAATATTTACCTGTGATGTGTCATGTCTTTTCTGTTCTTCCTTGCAGTCCCACACTCTGTGCTTACATTTCATGTTTATTGTTACATCACTATTTTGGGTGCCATTGTTTAATGTCCCTGTGCAACATGGTTTAATGTTGTAATGCCTCCCCTGTCTATTATGCAGTACTGTGTAATATGTCAATGCTTCATAAATACATAATAATAATAAGTACTAGGATGGCATTATGAAGTTAATACGGCTGGCTTTGTCTGCTATACCTTATAAACATGGGAACATTTCTCATACTGAATTCTGCGAGTGCACTTCCAAAAAGCTTACAATCTTGTAGTACATATTTATAAATATTAATGGTGATGCTAATTTCACAGATCTAAAAGCTATTGTGTGAGCCGCTGGGTGATTTCACAAGCCTCTCGGTTGTCACCAGTAATTTTTAGCACTCGCATATGGTTAGCATCTGTGAGAGGAAGTTCACATTTTGGCATTTATTCTCAAGTTTAAGCTGAACAGACTAAATGTAACATTAAATGAATGCATTACGTCACCTCGTACTTCAGCTACTGTGAGGACACCTGTGTTCCAACAAAATCTTTCAAAGTCTACCCAAACAAGCCTTGGTTCTCCAATAAGCTATGGGAACTACAGAAGAGTAAGGAAGCTGCGCACAAGTCGGGCAACAAGGAAGATTATAGGTGGGTGAGAAATGACCTCACCCGAGAACTGAGAGTAGCCAAGAGGGAGTTCACTGAGAGGTTGAAACAAAACCTCTGCTCAAAGAACTCGCAAGCTGTCTGGAAGGAGCTTAAAGCTGCTACCAACTACAAGCCCCTCCCTCTACATGCCCCACGCAACATGAAACTAGCTGAGGAACTCAGTAAATTCTACTGCAGGTTTGAGAGCCAGGCTCCACCTGTGGATCAACTGTTGCCGTCCTCCACAACCTCGGTCCCTGAGGTGGATGCTTCCAGTCTAAGCTCGCCTCCTCCAGCTGTGTGTGAGACCGATGTTGTGCACCATCTGTCAACTCTGGACGCGGGGAAAGCCTCTGGTCCTGACGGTGTGTCTCCAGCCTGCCTGAATGTCTGTTCAAGGCAACTTGCTCCCATCCTCACAGCCATATACAACAAGTCACTTCAGTTGGGCAGAGTCCCTGCATGCTTCAAGAGGTCCACCATCATCCCCGTCCTCAAAAAGCAGGGAGTCTCCAACCTCAACAACTTCAGGCCTGTGGCCCTAACATACATTATGATGAAGACCTTTGAAAGAGTGGTTCTGCCACTCCTGAAACTCTCCACCCTGTCCCTCCTGGACCCCTTCCAGTTTGCGTATAGAGTAAATAGGTGCACGGATGATGCCATAAACATCTGCCTGGAACTCATCAGAGAACACTTGGACAGATCGAACTCATACGCCAGAATCCTCCTCCTGGACTTCAGTTCAGTGTTTAACACTATCTGGCAGCACTGGGAGTCCACCTGACTCTACGCCTCTGGATTTTGGACTTCCTAACAAACGAGTCCCAAACCGTCAAGCTGGGAAACATATGCACGAAACCAAGGACTACCAACAAGGGCGATCCACAAGGCTATGTCCTGTCTCCATTACTGTTCTCCCTTTACACAAACAACTGCAGATCCGTGGTGGACTCAGTCAAGGTACTTAAATTTGCTGATGACACTACCATTGTTGGCCTTGTCACAAACAACACCGAGCAGGCCTGGTGCAGGGAGAACAGACTGGTCCTCAATACAGCCAAAACTGTTGAGATGATCATAGACTACAGGAAGAATGCCCCCACACCCCCTCCAATCCACATTGATGGCACTGAAGTGGCAAGAGTACTCAGTGTCCGTCTCTTGGGCACTACCATCTCCAATGATCTGAGATAGAAGGCCAACACTTGCTGGTGAAAGCCCAGAAAAGGCTCTTCTTCCTCCACCAGCTGAAGAGGTCCGGCTTGGCCCAAGAGGTTCGGACAAGATTATTATTATTATTATTTAGTATTTATAGATTCTACTCTTCCACCACTGAATCGGTCAAAGGGTTATCAAGTGAGCCGAGAGAATCATCGGGAAACCTCTCCCCCACTTGATGACCTCTACTACACGAGACTGGGCTCTAGACGATCCCACTCACCCAGGCCACTGCTACTTTAATTGGTTCCCATCAGGTTAGAGGTTTCAGGCTATCTCCACCAGAACTGCTAGGCACAGGAACTCTTTTTTTTCCCCCTCTGCCGTCAACCTCAAACTCAACACTGTAACTGCACCACTCCTTACTGAAACCTCTTTAGTGTGCTAGTCTCCACAGCCGGTCATTGTTACTGTATTGTCTTGTATTGTATATGGTAAACGTGATGTGCTGAGCTATGTATGTGCCAACTCAATTCCGGGCATGATCCAGTCATGCTTGGCGAAATAAATGATTCTGATTCTGATTAATGATAATATGCTAACACGATAGGTTATGTTAATATTTAAGTATATTATCTGCCAGCTTAACAAGCACAGTGCCCAAATGCTAGTTTTTGTGTGAAATGAGGCTTTTGCAGCTTAAAACCCTGATTTATAAATGCGACAAATGATGTTAAGGCATGCAGTTGAAGTAGATAATAGTAGACCTTGGTTCAGGAGCATCATGCTGCACAGATGTACAGAATGGGGGACAGAAGGAATATTCTGAAGAGATTGGTACCTACTGCTATGTAAATATGTACTGCTATCAATCCTCCCTGATCAAGAGCGCTTAATTTTTTTTCTGCTGTGTACAGGGGAAGGGAGACATGGGTGATGAGGCCCGTGAGGGGGGGGCAGCTCATCACCTCATTGCACATGTGTCAGCATAATTGCTTAATATATGGCACAGTGTGGTGCTGAAAGGGATCCACCTAGCCGAATGTCATGCCGGACTAGATCCGGCAAAGGCGCACCCACATAATGCAGAATGCACCCACATAATATTTAAATTACATGGCACAGCAGTAGAGAGGAAGGGGCCGAAGGTGATAAAAGTGTCAGATGAAGTCCAAAACTGATCTAAAGGGGCTGGTGTTGTGCCAAACTAGATCCGGTAAGGGCTCCCCTACTGCCAGCCATGTTTTCCTGTGCTGGAAATTTGTCCGGACCTGGAAAATACCAATGTAGAACATAGTTTCGACAGCAGTGCAGTGATAGAGAACTGATCACATTATTATGCTGAATGCCATATGTATAACATAGTGTGTCATAAAGAAGCACATAAAAGTAATTAAGGTACAAAGTTTTCTCCTAGGTGATTTTTTTTTTCACACCTTGTCATTTTAATGCATTTTAAGCCACTGGAAAGCAAGAAAATACAAGAAGAATTAACAGTAATTTTCAGTTGCTAAGTACTTAATATTTATTTTAAAAAGAAGATGAAAAAAGATCTCCTAGGAGAAAAAGGTAACTGCATATGGCAGGGGAGGCACTAGGCTCATGATGGCCCTGGGCAAAGAAAGAATCAGTGGCCTTTTCGCCTTTTCGCCCGCCAATGTCAATATGGTATATTATCACGGTAAATGGCCCTGACACTGCATAGTTGCCTTGTGCTCACGACACAAATGTTTAACTTTTGCTGACATTTGCCACTTCATTTTGCCTCCTCCCACACTGTCTTAGCTTGTGGGATCCTTTTATCACGCTGCTGAAGGCAGAGCTGATGCGGCAGACAGTGCCTTCACTAGTGACGCTGGCAGGTGCTGGCACAGCACATGGATGCGGTGTCACTGTGACCTGCTGTGCTACATTGATGTGAGGCGCTAGCAATGATGTGTGCAGCTGTAGTGACCTGGTCGTCCCTCGGTGAGTGCATGTGGTGCCCCCCTCCGGAAATGGCACATGCGTAAGGCCGGCCCTGCTTATGGGCCAAAGTTTACTACAAAATTTTGCAATGTATAAAACTTCCACAGTAATTTCCCACATGTTAATAACATGGGTAAAAATACATGTTTTGAATAATGAGGATACCAATAATTGCCAACCTTTAAAAGATTCAAAAAGTTAGCCAGTAAATGGAATTATCTTGATTCAACACTTTCAGCCTTTAGTGATGGGCTGGCTAATATGGGTCTAGTATAGTTAAAATGGTCTCTGGAAATACCAGTGTACATACACATTGAAAAATAGATGTTTGCGTCTTCTTATTGTAATGCTTTTAGTGTATTTTATCGCTGTGGCAATTAGGTAGAGCATGTTGAACTGTAGTGCACTGTAAATTAACCATTTTATAAAAGAGAAGGAAGGCAACAATGCTGTTGGCTGCACATGGGAATAATAGCCTGTTCAGTGGATGACTCATCTTTGGGGCAGTCTACAATCTGAGTGCTTGTATTGTGTGGTGAACTTAGTTTAGTGTATGGGGGGGAAGAATGGGAATCCCTTTTCTATGGTTATTCACTGAGCTGAGAGCTAATTAATATTCAAGCATTGCGTATACATTCATTAGGTATTTTCTGCACGCTTTATTTCTTAGCATTCGCTGGAAATTACTCTTAACATACTGAATTCACAAACTAATCTTTAGAATTTTGTGGGATCCTACATAAACGGATGCAAAACCACACACTGAGAAAACTAGTACTGCAGTAAAACTTTAAATGCGCTTAAACAAGATGCTTGTTCTCCAGTAAGAGACCTGTCATGGCCATGAAGGAATTTCAGACGTGTTTGTCAAGATCTGCATTTCCATAAATACTTATGTCTGACTTACAAAGTGCGTGCTCCACATTGTGAGTCATGCAAACAGCTTACTTTCTTTCCAAACTTGTATATTGCCTACAAATTACCAAAGTTTTTTGTATATTTTAATTCAATTTAACCTAAAACACACTGCCTCTAGGTATGCATATTGCATACTACCTCACCCCCCCCCCCCCCCGACCCATTTGTTTAAGTTGTACGCTTGTAAGGGCAAAGTTCTCGCGCCTTTTTGTGTTGTGTAATTTGTTATTAATTTTGTGTCTTGGAATTTATTACACAATTTTATTCATCATGTTCCATTTGTCACTATAATGACCAACTCTGTATTTTGTACCAGTTTTTGGATGTAGCCTTTAGGATGAGAATGCCGTGCTATACAGCAGAGCTTGCTATGGGACTGTTGATCTATGGAGATGGTATCAGGAACTTTATGCCAAATTTAAAATAAAACACCATTTAGGGATTATGTACACTATGGCCTCAATTCATAAAAATGAGTGCGGTAGTTCAGAGATGGGCGGGAAATTACCGCTAGCGGTAAATGAGGGTTTTTGCAGTGAATTCATAAAAAAAATTCCGAGTGCGATAGCAGTCGGTAAGTATGCAGTAAGTGTGCAGTGTGGTTCGGAAAGCTGTCGGTAAAATTTGCTGAGTGCAGTAGTTTGTCGCTGACTTCCCAATGACAACATGCATGCCGGGTAGAAGTGGGCAGTTTTAGACACATGTGACTTATTTTTTATAAATTATATTTTTTATAAATCATATTATATATATATATATATATATATATATATATATATATATATATATATATATAAATAATTATTCTTATAAATTATATAACTCTGTACTTCTAATATATATAACTCTGTATTTCTAACCCTTCCTCCTCTGTATCCTTAAAAATTCCATAACATTAAGCTGAAAGGGCTCCATTTGTCACCTAAAATGCTACTGTGTAGAGCAGGGGTGCCCATTAGGTAGATCGCGATCTACCGGTAGATCACGAAGGACTTCTTGGCTCCCGCCCCCCCACTACATTTTCCATTCTGTATAAACAAGTCTGCTCCTAAAATAGTACATAGGTAGATCATTTTGACTTGCTAATTTTTCAAAGTAGCTCACAAGCCGAAAAAGTGTGGACACCTCTGGTGTAGAGCAAACTCGCCAGGTCTTGCTGGCGATAACAAGCTGTTATTTATCGCTTCCTTACTCCCCCTTTTTTTTTCCATGAATACACTTCATTCACTTTACCGACACAAACAACAGTTACATTACCGCACCATTACCGAATTAATACCGCACTATTATGGTAAACATGCGGTAAACATGCGTTAAATTTTATGAATCCACTAACAAAAACATACCATGCGGTAATTTATCGCTTGGGTGATAACGCATGCGGTAATGCTTTATGAATTGAGGCCTATGATGTTTACTTACCTTTTTTATTTTTTTATTTCTACAAAGTAAGCAAGCAGTTGCCTTTTTAGTAAGTAAACAATGTGTTTATAGGTTAATAGAGTGAAATGTAGGGAAAAATGCATGCTTACAGAATAAAATACAGTATATATTTCTGCAATGATCCTCCCTCTGGTTCTACAGTGCTAGTGCCCTGAAAGTGTCTGATCTGAAGTGCCATGCTCACCTGGCCCACTCGCCCCACATAGTCACATTACCGACTCTCCTCCCTTCTCCTTGCTTGATACAGCTTCTCATTGTAACGGTTGGGTGTCGTAGCTCAGATGTCTGATTATATGATGATCTGCAGAATCACCAATAATACAGACGTTATACCTGATTATGGGTGATCTGCAGAATCACCAATAATACTAGTATAGCAGACAAGGAGCAGAGTGTGTAGTGATTTGGTGCAACCGTAACTTTAATGGTACAATGAGACCTCACCAGAGGGGCTGGTGAGGTATAAACAGTACACTGACCGTGCACTAACGTACAACCTCCAGACAGCTGGAGGAACAATACTGAAGAGGCTGAATCTCCCGAGGAACTGGGGATTCAGAATATGCTGCAGGCAAATGAACACCCGAGGGGCGGGTGAGTCAGACTGTATTGCAGCCTGCGAGACACAGTAGTACTACAATGACAGGTAAGCTAACGAGCAGGTAATAAAGGCCTAGCAGAACTGCTTCACCAGCGGAGCTGGCGTAGTTAACACCTCACCAGTGGCGAGGGCCCACTGGTGAGTAGAATGGTCAGGCAGGCAAGGTTCGGCAACAGAGAGGTAAGTATCTGTACAGGATCGTGAGACAAGAGAGTAATCGGTAATCAGGCAGAGGTTCAGCAACAGGTAGGCAGGTAAGCGAAAGTACAGGATCGGAAAGCAGGATCAGAGTCAGGGTAATTGCAAAGAGCCATACACAGGAGATCAAAACAGTAAGTAATATCCTAGTCTGGGTGTGAAGTCCTTGGCATCAACACCTGGGAAGTAGTCTAAACAATTCACAACAACAAGGTAGCAATATCCTAGTCTAGGTGTGAAATCCTTAGTATCAACACCAGGGAACTAGCCTAAGGTCTGAGCGCTAACACGCAAGTATCCACGACAACAGACACCTGCAGAATGAAGCTCGGAGGCTTATGAAGCAGAGGAGACCCCACTGGCACGCCCCTCCTGAATCAGCCAATTCTGGGCGCTGTGGGACTCCTCTGACGTCAGCTGACCAGCAGGTCAGCTGAGGGGCTTCCTCCCCGCATAAAGGACCCGTCTGTGCTAAGGCGACCCCCGGCAAGTAAGAAGGCTCCGTCCTCGGCGTCCTGGACCCTGGACGGACGGATGGCCGCATGGAGGCAGCTGCGGCGGTGCTGTTTGCCGCAGCTGCCTCGTATATTACAGTACCCCCCCTTCTAGGCGTGGGCTCCGAACACGCACCACCTGGCCTATCTGGATGCATCCTATGGAACTCCATCCTGAGCTCCTCTGCATGCATGCAAGAGAGTGGTACCCAGGATCTCTCTTCCAGACCGTACCCCCGCCAATGAACCAGATATTGCAAAGATTTACGTACTCGCCGAGAATCCAAAATCTTTTCGACTTCATATTCTGGTTCTCCATTAACCACCACAGGGGGGAGAGGAGTGGCATCCACATACACGGCAGGCTTCAAAAGCGAAACGTGGAATGTCCTACCACCCCTGAAACTGGGGGGAAGTGACACCTTGTAGGTAACATTATTTATCCTTTTAGAAACAGGATAGGGCCCTATAAATTTGGGACCCAACTTAACAGAGGGCTGCCTTAGGGACAAGTGGCGAGTGGAAATCCACACCAAATCTCCCGGTGCGAAGTTCCACTTCACCGAACATCTCTTGTCGACCTGTCTTTTTTGAAGTAAAAAAAAGCTTTTTCCAAATTTTGTTTCACCTTATTCCAGATGTCCCTCATGGTCTCTGACCAATGTTCCAAGGCTGGAAAAGGTGACGCCACCACTGGCAGGGGTGAAAATTTGGGTGATCTCCCTGTAACAACCTGGAAGGGGGAAAACCCTGATGAAGCAGACCTCAAGTTATTGTGGGCAAACTCTGCATAAGGCAAGAACCTGACCCAGTCAGTCTGGGCATCAGCCACGTAACACCTGAGGAACTGCTCAAGGGCCTGATTTACCCTCTCGGTCTGACCATTGGTCTGTGGGTGGTAGCCGGAGGAAAACGATAACTTCATCCCCATATGCTGACTAAACGCTTTCCAGAAACGAGAAGTGAACTGGACTCCCCTATCTGACACCACATCCTGGGGAATCCCATGCAGCCTGAAGATGTGGAGAACGAACAGTTCTGCCAATTCCTGTGCCGAGGGGAGTCCGTTCAAGGGGATGAAGTGGGCCATCTTACTAAACCTGTCGACTACCACCCAAATTACCGTTTTACCCTCAGAGGGAGGCAATTCGCCCACAAAATCCATGGACACGTGGGTCCAAGGTTCCTCGGGCATTGGCAGAGGCTGTAAGGTACCAGCAGGTGCTTGCCTAGAAGCCTTGCTCCTGGCACAAACGGCAAAGCTAGCCACGAACTCCTTACAGTCAGTAGTGATTTAGGGCCACCATACACTGCGACTTAATAATTCTCGGGCTCCTGGGTGACCAGCATTTTTATGGGCATGAAATGCCTCCAAGACTTTGAATCTCAACTGGAAGGGAACAAATAGAACCCCCTCTGGTTTTCCTTCAGGGACCTCCTGTTGAAAGGGACCCAGCTCTGATGCCCAATCTAACTCAACCTGGACCCCAGAGAGTTCTGGATCCTGTTCAATGGTTCCAACTAGTTGGGCTTCATTAACTGCAATAGGGACCTGCTTTAAACATTGATCATGACAGTATGGAGACCAGCTTATCAACTGTCTGGTACCCCAATCAATGTCTGGTGAGTGCTTTTTTAACCACGGCATGCCCAGGATGACCGTGGACGTGGACATTTCTAACACCAGAAACTGCATTTGTTCCCTGTGCAGGGCCCCAATCTGGCATAACAATACAGGAGTCTGAGTGATGGTGAGGGGCAATGGGGAGTAGTCCACAACCGTAATCTTACTCTGCTCCCCCAGAGGAAGCAACGGAAATCTGAATTGATCAGCGAATCTAACAGACATGACATTGACAGCTGACCTGGAATCTACAAATGCCTGAGTAGTATGAACCTGATCCTCCCAGATGACAGTGCAAGGAAGCAACACCCGCTAATTGTTTAGAGGTATATCAAGATCGCCTAGGGTAGTACCTCCAGCTACTCCTAGGCAATAGAGTTTTCCGCCTTCTTAGGGCAGGCAGAAACCATATGCCCTTTATCGGCGCAGTATAAACATAGCTTCTCTGCTCGTCTTCTATTTTTCTCTACCTCTGAGAGCTTAGCTTGCCCAATTTGCATTGGCTCGTCAGCGGGTGGAGAGGAAGGCGTAGGAGCTGAGAAAGTACAGGAGGAAAACTTTCTTGGGGGCTTAGCCCGAGTTTGCTTTTGATAGCGAACTCGTCTATCAATTTTAATGGCCAAGGAAATGGCCTCATCCAGAGTCTTGGGTTCTGGATGACCCAACATAAGATCGGACACAGCGTCAGACAATCCAGACAAGAAACAGTCTAAAAGTGAGTACTGCCTCCACCTGGCTGACACTGCCCATCTCCTGAACTTAGCGGCATAAACCTCAACGGAACTATTACCCTGCCTGAGGGTTTTTAACTTCCTCTCTGAAGTTACTGCCAAATCAAGATCGTCATAAATTACGGCCATGGCTTTAAAGAATTCCTCCACTGAGACCAAGGCCGCATCCCCTATAGGGAGACTGTATGCCCAGGACTGGTAATCTCCAGACAACAAAGTTTTAATGAATGTGACCCGTTGGGCTTCTGTACCAGAAGAAACGGGTCGTAATTCAAAATATGACAAGCATCTATGCTTAAAATTACTAAAATCCAAGCGATGACCCGAGAATTTTTCAGGTGGGGGCACCCTCGGCTCGATCACATAAGGGAGAGACACTTGAGTATTAGGGTCCAATAAACTGTTAACTGACTCAGCTAGTTGGTCAATCTGAGTCTGTTGAGCGTTCACCGTGTTAATGAGTTCATTAACGGTGGTGGTTAACACGTCGACCCGTTGGCAGAGTGCCTCCATTATACTTTACTGGTCTGTTGTTCTGTAACGGTTGGGTGTTGTAGCTCAGATGTCTGATTATATGATGATCTGCAGAATCACCAATAATACAGACGCTATACCTGATTATGGGTGATCTGCAGAATCACCAATAATACTAGTATAGCAGACAAGGAGCAGAGTGTGTAGTGATTTGGTGCAACCGTAACTTTAATGGTACAATGAGACCTCACCAGAGGGGCTGGTGAGGTATAAACAGTACACTGACCGTGCACTAACGTTCAACCTCCAGCCAGCTGGAGGAACAATACTGAAGAGGCTGAATCTCCCGAGAAACGGGTGATTCACAATATGCTGCAGGCAAATGAACACCCGAGGGGCGGGTGAGTCAGACTGTATTGCAGCCTGCGAGACACAGTAATACTACAATGACAGGTAAGCTAACGAGCAGGTAATTAAGGCTGAACTATAGCCTAGCAGAACTGCTTCACCAGCGGAGCTGGCGTAGTTAACACCTCACCAGTGGCGAGGGCCCACTGGTGATAGAATGGACAGGTAGGCAAGGTTCGGCAACAGAGAGGTAAGTATCAGTACAGGATCGTGAGACAAGAGAGTAATCGGTAATCAGGCAGAGGTTCAGCAACAGGAAGGTACGTATCAGTACAGAATTGTGAGACAAGAGAGTAATCGGTAATTAGGCAGAGGTTCAGCAACAGGTAGGCAGGTAAGTGAAAGTACAGGATCGGAAAGCAGTATTCACGACGAAGCAGAGGAGACCCCACTGGCACGCCCCTCCTGAATCAGCCAATCCTGGGCGCCGTGGGACGCCTCTGACGTCAGCTGACCAGCAGGTCAGCTGACGGGCTTCCTCCCCGCATAAAGGACCCGTCTGTGCGCGCGCCCGTGCACTAAGGCGACCCCCGGCAAGTAAGAAGGCTCCGTCCTCGGCGTCCTGGACGCTGGACGGACGGATGGCCGCATGGAGGCAGCTGCGGCGTCCGTGCTGTTCGCCGCAGCTGCCTCGTTTATTACACTCATTTATGATTAGGCTGAGAACAACAAAGAGGCAAAGCATATTTTAGAAGCATTTATGACTTACTTAGTCATACAAGAACAGAGTTAGAGAGTTCAGTCCCATGTCTCATAGTCATTTTCTGTAACAAATATCATCAGAATCTTAATTTGCCAAGAGAAATGGCCACCGAAGATGAGTGCTACACAAAACCACTATCAAACTTGGGGTGACATTCCATACCACGTCTTGCATAACCAAGTCTTTAATACAGTTAGATTGGTCAAGTTTATGTATTCCTTGGGCCTTCTGTTATTTTGGAAAATTTCAGTACACTTCTACTAGAGGAGGATGAAGACTTCCAATTGCACCGCCTTTGTGTGCTTCATTTGCTTTGATGTGTGCCACCCTATCTACATTTTCTTTGGTGATTAGCTGTCATTTGGTTTTTTTTGCTCAAAGTCCTTTTATAAACACCCTTGGGAGGATGTGGGGAGGGTTAAATGCTTTATGTGATTCTGACCAGGGAAGCACTGGCAGGGAAATAACACTGCAGAGCTGAAGTGTTGGCCAGAGAGAGTAGAGTGTGAAGCCTGGCAGATCTCCTGCATTCTTTCAGTCCTTACGCCCCCAACCTCCAACCATACTCTTCACCTTAAGCCAATCCCCCTGCGTGAACGGGAGACGGAGTTACGCCTACCCGGCTACGGTTACCCTTTAGCACTTCAGCATGCAAAGCATAAGGACTGAGACCAGGAAGACAGAAGTACCACCAGAACCAAACTAGCTAGTACAGGTAGAGAGTACAGTCTGCAGCAGCAAGAGGATCAGATAAGGCAAAGTACAAATTCTTAGAGCAAACTCACGTCCAGTAACAATCCAGGATCATACACAGGAGAACACGAATATTGCAGTACACTGGGAATTGGCAAAATCAGGGTCAGAAACAATCCATTGTCGGTCCAGAAAGCAATCCAAAAGAGTAGTCGGGCAATAGTCACAACAAGTACAACCGTAATCCAAACACACCCAGAAGCTAGTGTAAGTAACGCTATCATGGGGAATGAATGAGAGTCAGGAGCAGCTTATATACCACAGGAAGCCACTCACCCCAGACCACACCACCCAGCAGCCCACCAGAAACCACTTCCTGCATAGCATCCATGCAAAGCAATGAGCTAGTTAACCAACCACAGTCAGTGTCTGCGACGTAATGCACAGGAGAAATTAGTGATCATGCGCGTCTGCCTGCAGAATGATGGGGATGCCATCTGCAACCTTAGAGGAAATCAAACTCTCACACTGACTTCCTGAACTGCTAGAACCATCACAGGCTTGCAAAGCAGGTGAGTTTATGACATAAAGCATCTTAAACACATACAAGGCATGTGACTTGGCAGGAATCAGGAACTGATCCTTGGGTGACATTGCAAGGACAAGGTTGTACAGATGCATCGCTAGCCTGCAGGGAATGACGTCACTTGGCCAGCAAGATGAGTGGGGAGAATAAGACTCCCGGTCATCAATCCTCGCTGGCTGAGGAGTTGGGGAACTTTGGGGGCCGCTGTACACAAGCTAAATTCTTGGCAGAGGCAGCTGCTATCATTATTAATATTGAGCATCTGAGGGAAGAGGTAGGTGTGGTCAGTTGATCTGCTCTGCTTTCTGAGGATTGAGAGTCTTCTATTTTGAAAATGCTCAACTCTTCTAGCAGCCACCAATTTTTTCAATGGATCCTGGGTCACATGACTGGATTTTTTCAATGTGAATTTGGAACCGCTGCATCAAATGTGAAAATAATGTGTAAGTAATGGCATAGTCCACCACTTACCTTTAGTAAGAATGAAAAATACTGAACGTTTAATTAGGGTTTTAATTTATGTGAAATTGTGTTTGTACTGACTGCTCTTGGAGCACAGCACCAAAATGGAAAGCCCCCTGTGTAACTGTGAGCAGGTGTTTTGCTTAATGGTTAACTATGCTTGCCTGAAGCAACCTTTTAGTGTGTCCATTCAATTTCACAATTCTTACTTGGAAGACGAAAGTGAGACATAATTGGTGGCTCTAGGCAACAAGTAGTTGGAGGGGTAAGGCAGTATCCAAAACATTGCATTATAATGTGGGGACTTGCACCTGGCTCGACCAGTAGAAGCAGAGTTACACTAATATTGGTCTGAGCAGGCTTAGCATGCAGTATGTAGTGATCAGACAAGGAAGGCTATTTTTCTCACAGTCCATCAAGTTTCTTTTAGTTTTCAACTGTGGAATCAGAAAAATATCTCAAACATGCTAAAATGCAAATATGTTCTTCCATTTTTTTTTCTATCCAGATTCTCAAAGACAACATCTTGAATTGCATATATTTGTGACCTTGAGGTTGGCTCAGACATGTAGATGCTGGTGCTGTGTATAACTAACTGATAATTATGGGGCCAAGATTATTGAGCCTTTTATAAGAAATGATTGAACTGGGCATAAAATGATTTCTTTCTTCCAAGACCTGAGGCATAAAAGCTGTCAGAAATGTTGGGAAGTGTCAAGAGACAGTCTGGATACACTTACAAGATCAAGAACTCACTGGTAAATATTTGCTGTCTGAGCATAATGAGTAAGGAATGTTTTATTCATTAGCATTATTATGCCTAAATCATTTTCAGTATTTGTATTTCTTTTTGTTGATGTTTAATTTAGTTTTATAATAATTCGTTTAGTGAATGATTTTCAGATTAAGATGGATTTGTAGCTTATTTACAAATAAAAGAGTCACACAGAGTCAGAGTCTTCTATTTTATCACTTAACAATATCTAGACACACCGAAAATAGCATTTTATTTTACATTTTTCATACACCATCCTAGAGTTTATCATAGCGATGCTTAAGCTTTGCGGATGAGTACTTCTTAATGGACAGAACAGTTATCATGCAAATGGAGTGTTTAGTTTCCTCTCTCATAAAGCACGTTTCTGGAATGTGGGAGTGAGACTTATGCACAGAATGAATAGAACACAAAAAACTGATCTTTCACTGGACTGGTAGAATGTTAAGTGAGTCAGCAGTGTCACTTGTTACTTCAGCCTAGTGGTGCAGTAATAGGGAATGCAGAGGTTGTAACCACACCAAGGTCCCTAGGCCAGAGGGGCCCACCTGGGGCCCTCCTACAGCCTCTGCATTATATCTCTTATCTGAAGTATTGTGATTTTACTGTATCATTGGCTGACCTTTCAAAGCAGCAACTTCCTTTAAACTACTTGAGGACCGCAGTATTAAACCCCCTAAAGACCAGGCCATTTTTTGCTTAATTGGCCACTGCAGCTTTGGGCCGCACGAAACAGCACACAAGTGGCAGTGAGCCTGTGACGTCAGACGCTCCTGGCTCCGCTTTACGCGTTTCGTCCGTGCGGACTCATCAGAGGCTGACGTCACAGGAGCGGCCGACGTCCTTTATACTAAGTACTTCCGGATGTTGACCCGCAACCCATCGTGGCCATGTTGATGCGTGAAACGCATCACATGACCCCGTACGTGCGCACTCTACTGCTTGTACATATTATTTGATTCATGTGTTTTCTTGCTGTGCTGGTGTGTATATCATTGATTATAAGGTTAATATAGACCACTGTTTACAGTGGTCATTTACACTGTATTTTGGATTTATACATTCATTGTTTGGCCCCACGATGCCATGCTATTGTTTTTATGTGTTTTAATGTTCTGTGTAGATATCCTTAATAAACTCATTATTGTTCAGTGTCAAATGGTTGTTAGGTACAGATCCTTCTCAAAAAATTAGCATATTGTGATAAAGTTCATTATTTTCTGTAATGTACTGATAAACATTAGACTTTCATATATTTTAGCTTCATCACACACAACTGAAGTAGTTCAAGCCTTTTATTGTTTTAAGATTGATGATTCTGGCATACAGCTCATGAAAACCCAAAATTCTGTCCACTATGGGGAGACTTTTGTACCCCCTGCAGACAATCCCACTCCTTTTACGTCATAAGGACGTTAAGCTCATTGAAGCAGCGTTCACAAAATTCATTTGGAAAAGAAAAAAGCCCAGGATAGCACTAATAAAACTGCAACTCCCTAAAGACATGGGTGGTCTAAATTTACCAAATTTGCGGAGGTACAACTTGCCAGCCTTACTGAGACATGTCCAGGACTGGGTCAAAGGGACGAGTCGGTTTTCGAACACCACACTAGAGGCAGAAATTGCCAAGCCCTGGTCTCTACTTGGCCTGTTGCACTCAAATCTAGCCGAACTTCCAGCACGTCTGAAACAAAATGTAATATTCCGTGATACAATGATAACTTGGAAGAGCATACGCAAACTACTAAAACTCCCTTATCGTGTATCAAAATACATGCCAATTTGGGGAAACCCTAACTATCCAGCTAGCACTTCCCAAAAACAATTCTCAGATTGGGATCAAAAAGGGGTATCTAAATTAGGGAATCTACTAAATTTAGCGACTGGAAAATGGTTTACTTTCAATGAGATTAGAGCCAAATATGGCATAAGTAAAAATGATTTTCTCCCATATATGCAAATTAAATCCCTGGTTCGATCTCACATAGCACATATAGAGAGCATAGCCTTGCCGGATGCATTTGATAACTTAATTAATCCAGGAGGTCCTGTACGCTCCTTAACAGAATTCAACATAGGCTTAAGCAGAAAAGACGAGAGCAGGGATATCAAAATCACCTACAAAGCATGGAGGAAAGATTTTAATGAGGAAACTATTGAGGAACATATTATCCAGGGGTTCAATATTTTTAGAGATAATATTAAAAATGAAATACACAGGACCTCACATTTAATGTTTATACACAGAGCAAAATACGCCTTCAATATTAAATATCGTAATCCCCCTAGCTACTATGTTTCTGCCTGTCCAAAGTGCAAATTTCCAGACGCGGGTTTGATTCATTGCATGTGGGAGTGTTTTGCTATAGACCACTTCTGGACTAGAGTCATTTCATATGCAAATGCAATCTGTGATAAGGCCATACTCAAGGAAGTAAAACTATGCCTGTTTAACTACCATAGCGGTGAAGAAGATAATAGCAACACCAAACCTTCTGCATTATATCATATCATCTTAGCCGCAGCTAGAAGAGTCATCTTCCAAGTTTGGATAACTCCACAACATCCCTCTATCTCATTGCTAAAAAAAGAACTAGCACAACTTTTCTTGATTGAAAAATTGCACACACTACAAGCAATGGACAAAAGGATGAAACGTTTTATCAAAGTCTGGAGGAAATACATCCTGGGAACCTTCACACAACCTGAAATTAATCTGCTTATGGGATCTTTCATCTGGACTAAATGGTATCTGCTAGAGCAGATAGGAGGAACTTTAGGAAACCTGGAATTTAAACCTGGAGACCCAAGTCATGGTTCTCCGCTAACAACATAAAGAGCAATTGAACTTGCAAATTCATGTCAGTCCTTATTCTTTCCCTAAACCATGAGAAACAGCTGGAAAAAAAGACAAGTTTCGCAGAATAGCCCAGCACGAAGACTTTCTGGTTTTTCCCTACGTAGACCTTTGCTCTATGGCGTAAGAATGTCATAAATATACTGCAGCTCAAATAATTCACACCAAGAGAGAAAGGGATGGGGGGAGGGGGGGGTCCCGTTTTTCAGAGGGTTAGGGAGGGGAGGGGGAGGGGTCTCTTCCCAAAAGGCTCCCAATAACCATAAATGACCATACAGTGGTTGACTCTATGTATCCAAAATATGCTCGGCTGAGTTCCCTGCGTGGAACGGATTGTCTTCAGAGAGCCAATTACTGTAGTTTCTCTGTATAAAAATGTTGGAAAATTGGAAATAAAATATGTTTGAAAAAAAAACAAACCCCAAATTCCTATAAAAAAAATGAGCATATTTCATCCGACCAATAAAAGAAAAGTGTTTTTAAAACAAAAAAAGTCAACCTTCAAATTATGTTCAGTTATGCACTCAATACTTGGTCAGGAATGCTTTTGCAGAAATGACTGCTTCAATGCGGTGTGGCATGGAGGCAATCAGCCTGTGGCACTGCTCAGGTGTTATGGAGGCCCAGGATGCTTCGATAGCGGCCTTAAGCTCATCCAGAGTGTTGGGTCTTGCGCCTCTCAACTTTCTCTTCACAATATCCCACAGATTCTCTATGGGGTTCAGGTCAGGAGAGTTGGCAGGCCAATTGAGCACAGTAATACCATGGTCAGTAAACCGTTTACCAGTGGTTTTGGCACTGTGAGCAGGTACCAGGTCGTGCTGAAAAATGAAATCTTCATCTCTATAAAGCTTTTCAGCAGATGGAAGCATGAAGTGCTCCAAAATCTCCTGATAGCTAGCTGCATTGACCCTGCCTTTGATAAAACACAGTGGACCAACACCAGCAGCTGACATGGCACCCCAGATCATCACTGACTGTGGGTACTTGACACTGGACTTCAGGCATTTTGGCATTTCCCTCTCCCCAGTCTTCCTCCAGACTCTAGCACCTTGATTTCCAAATGACATGCAAAAGTTGCTTTAATCTGAAAAAAGTACTTTGGACCACTGAGCAACAGTCCAGTGCTGCTTCTCTGTAGCCCAGGTCAGGCACTTCTGCTGCTGTTTCTGGTTCAAAAGTGGCTTGACCTGGGGAATGCCCATTTCCTACACACGCCTGTACACGGTGGCTCTGGATGTTTCTACTCCAGACTCAGTCCACTGCTTCTGCAGGTCCCCCAAGGTCTGGAATCGGTCCTTCTCCACAATCTTCCTCAGGGTCCGGTCACCTCTTCTCGTTGTGCAGTGTTTTCTGCCACACTTTTTCCTTCCCACAGACTTCCCACTGAGGTGCCTTGATTCAGCACTCTGGGAACAGCCTATTCATTCAGAAATTTCTTTCTGTGTCTTACCCTTTTGCTTGAGGGTGTCAATGATGGCCTTCTGGACAGCAGTCAGGTTGGCAGTCTTACCCATGATTGCGGTTTTGAGTAATGAACCAGGCTGGGAGTTTTTAAAAGCCTCAGGAATCTTTTGCAGGTGTTTAGAGTTAATTAGTTGATTCAGATGATTAGGTTAATAGCTCGTTTAGAGAACCTTTTCATGAAATGCTAATTTTTTGAGATAGGAATTTTAGGTTTTCATGAGCTGTATGCCAAAATCATCAATATTAAAACAATAAAAGGCTTGAACTACTTCAGTTGTGTGTAATGAATCTAAAATATATGAAAGTCTAATTTTTATCAGTACATTACAGAAAATAATGAACTTTATCACAATATGCTAATTTTTTGAGAAGGACCTGTGTATATTTTCCTTCAATCAGAAGCTCTTTTCTTTTGTATAAGGTCAATGTTTTTCTTCTGGTGAGGCACTTATTATGGTGCTATGTATTAGACCCATCTTCAGGTCAGTGTTTTTTATGTATATCTGTTTGTGGCCGACCTGTGTTTCTTTGTTTGTGTGCGCCAGTGATGTTAGGATACCCCTCAATCACGGATTCGACTATTCAGCCGTGACTGAAAAAAACCGGAAATTCCGTGATTTCCGGATTTGAAATGGAATAAGGCAATCACGGAAATTCACGGCCGTGATCACGGAAATGATCACGGAAAAGCATTTTAGCTAATAGCAAGGCCCCCATATATGCTACAATCCCCCAAATTGCATGGATTATAAAGGTGATAAGGGGCTACAACTTAAACCAAAAAATTACAAAAAGAAATTTTAAATTTAAAATCCATTTTCTCAAAAACTAAATCAACACTTTAAATGTGGCTATTAATTGGTAATAAGTAGTTTTAAACAGGGAAATACACTAATCAATCACAGAGGTGAATGTGAGTCCCAATGGCACCTGGCGGTGATGGTGCCACTGGAGGAGGCTGAGTGTTTTTGTAAATGTTTTTTTTTCTTCCTTGCAGTGATAGCAATGACATGGCAGCAGAGTTGTCCGTGGCCACTGGTGGTGGGAATGCAGACTTTAGTAGTGAAATAGAACATCAGCAGCAGCAGGATGAGGACGAAAGTGGTCAGTGTGGCAGCGTATGACAATGGCACCTCACTGGTGGTACCACAGCATGATAATGTTGCCCAAAAAATTACATGTATCCATGGCTCCCATCCATGGGTGGATGTCACAGCAAACGTGGGCTGCTGCTGCTGCTGGGAGTGCTGCTCACAGCGGAGGTCTGGGATAAAGTAATGATGGGCTGCTCCTCTGTCATCATGTCCATCAATGCCTGTGAGTCTATCTCCTGAATGATCACACGACGACCCAAGGTGCTTGGGACTCACTGGAGGCCATGATTGGGACCTAGTAACCCTCCTAGGAATGGCCCGGACCCACATACCTCGTCAGATTATCAGGGGTGAATATATAGCAGACAAGGTCTGGAGACCCAAAGCCAACTTGGAGACTGTGACTCTCAAAGTCTCTTTCTGTTTTTTTTTTCTTGTTACAATCGGTGTCGGCTGACTCGGTACAGGCTGTGCTGCTGATGGACGCCTCTCCGCTGCACCCCCTAACAGCTGAGCGCCCTCTCCCTGGCCATGGACCAGTCCCAGAAGTGGTGGAAGTAATGCCACTCCCTCTCCTGCTACACCAACAACCCCTGCCAGACATGTTGTATAACAAAATTTCGAGGTGGAGAAAGTGTGCTGATTTTTACAGTCAATACGTGTGTGTGGGCCTGGGGATAGACGGAATATAACAGGTAGAGATGGCCCGAACGGTTCACCGGTGAACGGTTGCCGGCGAACTTCGGTGGTTCGCGTTCGCGGAGAACCGCAAACTTTTCCAGAAGTTTGGTTCGCCCCCATAGTGCATCATGAGGGTCAATTTTGACCCTCTACACAGTCAGCAGGTACATTGTAGCCAATCAGGCTACACTCCACCCTGGAGCCCCCCCCCCCCCCCTTATAAAAGGCAGGCAGCATCAGGCATTGGACTCACTCATGTGCCTGCAGTAAATAGAGAAGGGAGAGCTGCTGTGCAGACACCTATAGGGAAAGCTTAGTTAGGCTCTTGTAGGCTTCTTAGCTTGCTCCTTGCGGATTCTTAATGCCAAAAAGTACCCCTCAACAGCTCTTTTGAGAGCTAATCTTGTTCTTGTGATCTATTTATTTAATTTTTTTTATGTGGCACACTTGCATAATATACAGCCCTGTCAGTCAGTCGCAGCTGGCCTTTGGCCCCTTGGTGGTATAGTCATTACTACTGTGCACATTGTAATACCCATCACTGCATATACCTACCTGTTCACAGTGCACCCACCTACCCACGTGAGCACACGCAGTGTCACTGTGCCTGTCCGGTACCTGTCTGTGTGTGACAGGTGCACATTGTAATACCCATCACTGCATATACCTACCTGTTGTTCACAGTGCACCCCACCTACCTACGTGAGCGTACGCAGTGTCACAATGCCTGTCCGGTACCTGTCTGTTTGCGACAAGTGCACATTATAATACCCATCACTGCATATACCTACCTGTTCATTTCAGTGCACCCACCTACCTACATGAGCGCCTGCAGTGTCACTGTGCCTGGAAAACTGCCATTACCTGCACTCTCATCATGGTGCGCACCGGTCCAGCATGGCCGTCACTACACAAACAGCTGTTTGCAGTCACTGCATACCTTTCACTGCATCTTTGACTGCACCTTGTATTATACCCGGCAGTCAGTGCATACCTTTCACTTGAATGGATGGTAGACTTGCCCTCCATAACAGATTCTCGTTAAAGGATTTAAAGTTGATTCATCTCATATACAGCAGGGCCTCAAAAGCCCTCCTGTATTGTTATTTTTGGTCACTAACTCGGGACGTGCATGCCATGCCTGCTGCCTTCCTTGGATGTGTGGTGGTAGCCGTTCCTGCTCCTTTGCCCACAACGTGCCTGCTGCCTTCCTTGGATGTGTGGTGGTGGTAGCCGTTTCTTAGGCTCCCACTCCGGACCGGAATCGAACCAGGATTGAGAAAGTACCACAGAAAGTTTCACACAGTTGAATGAATTGCAGACTTGCCCTCCATAACAGATTATCCTTAAAGGCAAGTGGTGTCATCTCTGGCATGCAGCGTTGGGTCAAGGGTCCATCTGACCACAGATGTCTGGTCTGCAAAGCACGGTCAGGGAAGGTACATTACTTATACAGCAAATGGGTCCTTACTTGGATGTGTGGTGGTGGTAGCTGGTTCTCAGGCTCCCACTCCGGACCGGAATCGAAGCCTGATTCCCCGGCCATTACCCATGGTCACTCACAATAGCAGACTTGCCCTCCATAACAGATTCTCGTTACAGGTACTGAACAGCCAGCAGAAAATGTAATTTAAAAAAAATAGATGTAAGCTTTTAACAATCGTAGAGAAAGAACCATCGAAAGTTGATAAGGCAGTCAGACATTACCTGATATTACTGAAGAAGAACAATCTCGCCATGGTGCACACCAGTCCAGCACGGCCATCACAACACAAACAGCTGTTTGCGGTGCGTTACACAGTGAGTTTGGTGTGTCAGTGTGAAGCAGTACTCTAATTACACTCCATGATTGATGTATACACATGCAAGATGTTTTTTGAAGCACTTTAGGCCTGCAATTTAGCATTCAGTGTGATTTCTGCACTTAAAACGCTGCTTTGCGTCAAATCCAGATTTTTCCCCGGGACTTTTGGCATCTATCCCACTCCTCCATGCAAAAATTCAGATGTTAGACCCCTTGAAACATCTTTTCCATCACTTTTGTTGCCAGCTTAAGTGTTTCTAGTTTTCAAAGTTCGCCTCCCTATTGAAAGTTCGCGCGAACTGAACTTTCGCAGAAGTTCGCGTTTGCGGTTCACAAACCGAAAATCGGAGGTTCGGGCCATTTATAATAACAGGGGGCTTTTATTGATTTTTCAGAAAAGAAAAAATACTGAATACGGTAAAATAGAACACGAAAATCAGTGGACAGCGCCGTGCTCTGCCTGTACTATGCGCACAGCAAACTAACCAGCTGCACGCTAGTAGCAAAGTACAAGGTCACTGACTAAACTTAGTGACTGAACAACTGTTGCAGTGATTGCAACTAACTGAAGTCGATCACTGGCTGGTTGGCTTAGCTAGCTAACAAGTATACAGTAATAGAGCAGTAGAATCAGTGTGAACTTGAACCTGCCTGCCTGCACTAAGAACAGCAATCAGTACACTCTCTCACTGACAACTACACTGACTACAACTAACTTAAGTAATCACTCACTGGCTAGCTAGCTGAATACAGCGATCACGGATTCAGAAGTCAAATAGTGAAAAATTGCTCGTGAATCATGGCTATTCCGTGATCACAGAAATTATCCGAGTACCACTGGTGTGTGCTTGGTCTCTTTCTCTCTGTGACAGCTTATGTTTTCTTTGTGTTCACTTATTTTCCTTTTGGATTGTCTCTGTGCCTGCTCAGAGTCTTTATGTGGACTCTATGGCACTCTTCTGCCAGTGAATGATACTTTTGTGAATGATTGTAACAATTCCTGTTAAGTTTGTCTGCTGTATGTTGCAATGTACGATATAGTATCTGTTAATAAAGGTGCCATGTTGTAGGTCGTGAAGAAGATGTAGAAGATGGCTAGAGTACAGGCATGTTTGTACTGAAAGAATACATATTTTTCATTATTGTTAATGTTGGGTGTAACATTAGCTCGAGCTGTAAAAAAAATTCCGGTTGAAAAAAACGTCCTTACGATCGAATAAACCGATCCAATGATCAAATACTTTATTTTTTCTCTCAATCTTCTTTCTCAATTTGAATATTTTGGCATATTCGATCATTTTCCCCAGATTTTCAGCCTAATCGAACGTTCATGTATGGTAGCTCGAAAACAACTATGCGATTTTTTTCGATCTAACGGGATAATCAAACGAATTTATCTAATCGGAAAAAAATGAAAAAATTGTACCATATATGGGCACCATTAGAAACAAAAAGCAATATCGAGATTACCCCTTTGGCAGTGTAGAGCAAACCCTTTACATACTACCAGGAGCTTGTAATTCAAAATGGTGCGAGTGATGTAACGGCATAGAAGAAAAGGGACTACGAGAAAAGAAAAACAGAAAGAGACTTTGAGAGTCACAGTCTCCAAGTTGGCGTTGGGTCTCTAGACCTTGTCTGCTATATAATCTGGCGAGGTATGTGGGTCTGGTCCATTCCTAGGAGGGTTACAAGGTCCCAATCATGGCCTTCAGTGAGTCCCTGGATTTAAACCAAACGTCCCATTTTATGTCATGGTCTTGTTGGAATATCCAACCCCTATATAACTTCAACTTTGTGATGGATGCTTAAACATTATCCTGCAGAATTGGATTGAGTTCATGAGATCCTCAATTTTAACAAGAGCCCCAGTTCCTGAACTAGCCAACCAGCTCTACAGATGATGGAACCTCCCCCAAATTTGACAGTAAGAAGCAGGTGTTTTTCTTGAAATGGGGTGTTTTTCTGCCATACAAATCGCTTTTTGTTATGACAAATAACTTTTTTTCTCATCAGTGCAAAGTACTTTGATTCAAAATTAATTTGGCTTGTCTAAATAGGCTTCAACATACAATAAGAGACCTCTGTTTGTGGCATAAGTGCAGAAAAAGGCTTGTTTCGCATCTCCCTGCCATACAGATGATCTTTGTGATGAATTCTTCAATTACGTACAGATAAACCATCTGCAGCAAGGGTACAGTTTTTGCAGAGGCATTTTTTTCCCATTTGATTTACGGTAATCTCAAACAACTACCGTAAATACTACTTCACTAAAAATCTTTAGTCAGAAAACACCCCAGTACACAAATGTATGTTATCTTGTTGTTTTGTTGACATTAGAATAAATTATTATGCTGGCTGAGAGAGGTTCCCATATTTTTTCATATGACTGTGTAAGCTGAGTAAAAGCATCACCCCAACTCAGGATCTCCTTGTAAAGCAGGTTTTGGCAAACATTCAGTGTTTGGAGACCCCGTGTATATTTGTACTAGGGTCTAGAGCTCTGTAGTTACAACACTGCTCCAGACACACTGCTTTTCACTGCTATAAGCACATACATCATGTTAATTATCTTCCTTTAGTTTCTTATTCCTTTTACCAGCTTTGTAAGCAATATTACGACATTCGAAACCAGATGGAACATTAATTTTTCAACAAACATTTCAAATTTTAACAAAATTCAGAGTGGTCAAATCCAGACCAACTTGTAGTGTCCCGTGCATCCTTTATCATGGTTGGTTGACATACTTATCTTCCACTAAGCCACATTCTCCTGGACCTACAGGAACTCCATTTGTGCTTCCACTGAGAGCAGGAAAAGGTTTCCAGCACTGTTTCCTGTTGTAACTTAAGCAGAGAGGAGAGTTAGGGGCACAGAGTGAGGGCCATTAAGTTTAAGCTACAACTGGAGCTAAGAATGGGGGCTACAGTGGCAGCATGGAGGGGAGGTTGGACACATATAAGGGAGCACCAATGTCTGAGGCACTTAGAGATTAAGCAGGTATACATAACTTTTTTTCTTACCTCAGGTTTACTTTAAATATACCTTATTGGTGACAAAGCAGTAATGGGGACTCCTGGGAGAGGATGATGACCTTCATGGTCAACCAATGGCTAATCCAGGGGGAAGAGTAGTTAGCATGAAATAGAGGAGAAACAAGTAATCACAAATACTATTTGCCCACTGGTAACACCTCATGACATGTATGCAATAGATGGGCGAGGAAGTAAAATGATGGCTGGAATAGAACAGGAAGAGGGAAGTGTATAGGCTTTGATGGTGTAATTTCATCTATTTTATGCCTTGGCCATTGTGGATGGGTGAGAGCAGGTGAAGAGAAGATAAGTGAGGGAGCAGAGGTGTCTGTGATAGCTGATGGCAGTTTGTGGCACATGAGAAAGTTTGTGTGGTAGTTCTCGAAAATGGACCATTGTGTGCATGCCATCAAAAAGATGCATTGTTATTGGTTGTTCACCCTCTTAGATGCTTGCTATAAACCCAATCTCCTAGAGTTCTTATCACCATTCCATAGGAGAAGCTGCAAGTAATTACAATTATTATTTGATCTCTCAGCTGTGTAGGAACAGGAATCTTGGCAGTCTCAGCTAATTTGTAAATACAGGATGTTAATCCTTTTCCTGCTTCCATGAAAGCAGTAAGTAAAAACACTGCACAGGAGTTCTGTGGGTTGTAACAAAGAAATGTTTTTCTTTAAAGGTGTTTATGCTGTTGCTTATCTTTTAGAGTAGAGAGGAAGTTATGAGTTTAGGTCTGCTTCTTTAATAGTGTGCATTGCCATGTCACCATGGATGTCATGTTGTGGAATAACTAAAGGCACCAAAACAGCAAAATAATATTTTCATCGACCAAAAGGTTTATTGAGTATAAAAGAAAGGGTAGTACAGAGTGTACATATTAAATATGTAGAGAATGCAATAGATAATGATACATTGCCAGAATTGTAGTACAGAACCGTAAAAGACAGAGTACAATAGACATCATACAGCTCATCTTGAAGCATAGCTAATAAGTAACATATCCACGAGGGTTTATCTATGAGTTCCATGGCATTGTTAAAACACTGGAGAAGAGTTGTAGAGGTAGAAAGGACAAAGCATACATCAGTTGGAGAGAGGAGAGGCCCAATGAGGGAGGGAGGGGGGGGGGGGAAGGGAGGGGAAGGGGAGGTATTGGATAAGGGAGGGTGGAGATCATATGTAAAGGAGGAGGAGAAGAGAGACAGGCCAGTTAACAGCCTATAAATAACTGTAGAGCAACTTAAATACTTTTGTCCAGCCACCTGTCCCATATTTTATTAAATTTAGTCGGGCATCCCCTGTGCTGGTATACCAGTCTCTTAAGAGGAAGCGAGTTTTTAACTTTAGTTTTCCATTCCCCAAAGGTGGGGCAGGTAGGGGACAACCATCTAAAGGCAATGCATAGTTTAAGCGCAAACAGAGTTTCAAGTAAAAAGTACTTGTCAAATTTATTCATATCTTCGTCATATATGTTTAAGATACAACATTTAACGTCTAAAGTGACTGGAGATCCCATGGTATCATGAATAAAGTCTACCACTTGCTTCCACAGGATGGCGATTGGAGGACAGAGCCATATCAAATGTAGAAAGGTGGGATTTGGTAGAGAGCATTTAGGGCATGTATTAGAGGTGTTGGTGGTGTACTTGGAGATCTGTTTGGGGACAAGGTAGCTTTGGTGAATTATATATAGTTGGGTCAGGCGGTCTTTAATGCAAGGGGATACTAGGCGGGTGGCAAGCAAACAATCTTCCCAATCCTCGTCCTCTATCTGTATATCACATTGCAGCCATTTGTCTCTGGATTTCTCCATAACTGCCGCAGCAGTGTGTTCATTTAGTGCATTATATAGAATGCCAATGTGATGAGGTATTGGGCCTTCCTTGAGAAATTCCATGAGAGTTGAATTCTCAAGTTGTGGGAGACCATTGGGGAATTGTGAGTGTAGTGCATGTTGTAGTTGTAAGTGCATGAACTGAAAATGTGGGGATAGTGAGTAACAAGCTTGTAGGTCAGCGTATGTGCGTAAAGTTGAGTTTGTAATTATCTGACCCATGTAATGTATGCCGGCTTCGGGCCCATCAAAAGGTGTGGCTAAGTTTAAGTAGCTCAGGGAGGTTGGGATTTTGCCATAGTGGTGTGTAGTATTCCCATATAGAGATGGACATCAATCTGTTGGCCATTCGCCATATTTTAGAGGCCTGTACTAAAATGGTATTAGTTTGGGAGTGGGTGGTAAGAGTGTTTTTAAGGAGTGCGAATGGGAGGTTCATATTGCACTCAGTGGCGGAGAATCCCAGTAGGTCTGGGGGTTGCAGGGAATTTGTTATAAACCAGTGCGCTAGATGTTCTAGTTGGGAAGCAATATAGTATAGAAGGGGGGACGGCAGGGCTACCCCGCCCAATGATGTGGGACACTGTAGTATTGCGTGTCTAAGTTTGGCCCTAGATCTGTTCCACACTATCGATAATATTAGGGATCTAATTTTGTTAAAAAACCGTATTGGAATATGTACAGGTGAGTTATGGAGAATATAGAGAATTTTGGGCATAAGGACCATTTTGATTAAGTTTATCCGACCCATAACTGAAAGGGGCAATTTTGTCCAGGAGGTCAGTTTATTTTGAGTAAGAGAAATTAGATGTGCTACATTGTCCTCGTAATAACAGGACGGGGAGGCCCGGACCGTCACCCCCAAATATTTAAATGAAGTAACTACCTGAAGAGGACATGGTAGTGAGGAGGCCGAGATTCTCAAATCATCCAGAGGGAGGATTACGGATTTACTCCAATTGATTGACAGGCCTGAGTATTCGCCCATTTCTGTAATGAACTCAAAGGCTGTGGTGAGGGATGCCTGGGGATCTGCAAGGTATAGGATCGTGTCATCGGCATATTGGCTGATTTTTTCCTCAATGGTGCCGATTTTTAAGCCAGTAATCCGTCGGTCTGCGCGGATTTTACAGGCGAGAGGTTCAGCTGAGAGTGCGTATAACAGGGGGGAGAGGGGACAGCCCTGCCTGGTGCCTCTACCTATAGGGAAGGGGTCTGAAATGTTAGAGTTAGTACATATTTGGGCCCTAGGGTCATTATATAGAATTTGCACCCATCTGATAAAATTTTCACCGAACCCAAACCTGGAAAGTGTTGCAAGTAGAAAAGGCCATTCCACAGCATCAAATGCTTTGGCAGCATCGAGGGAAATAATAACTCTACTACCACTGTTGTAGTGGTTAGCTTGCAAGTTAGCAAACAACCTTCTGATGTTAAGTGAGGTTTTCTTGCCGGGCATAAAGCCTGTTTGGTCGTTATGTATGAGAGATAGTATGACTTTGCTTAGTCGTAGAGCCAAGATTTTAGCTAAAATCTTAACATCTGTTGGGAGTAAAGAAATCGGACGGTAAGAATCGCATAGTGTTAAATCTTTTCCAGGTTTGGGTATCAGAACTATGAGAGCAGTGCGCATGGATTCGGGGAGGGAGCCCTGCTCGAATGCAAATTGAAGGGTTTGGAGCAGAGGGGATGAGATAATCTCTGAGAATCTTTTAAGGACTTCACCGGGAATACCATAAAGTCCAGGAGCTTTTTTATTGGGCAGCGAGTGAATGGCTGATTCAAGTTCATCCAAGCTGATAGGGGCATCTAGTAGCTCGGCCTGTTCTGGGGAAAGGCGGGGAAGGGAGATCTCGGACAGGAAAATCTCAGCCTCCTCACGAGAGAAAGTGGATTTGGCTGTGTATAAGTCCTGGAAGTATGAGGCAAATATTTTATTAATGAGAACTGGGCCTGTAATTAAAGTAGAATTCGTGTCTTTGATACTGCTAATGACACTTGTAGAGTTCCTACCCTTGGCCATTCTGGCCAATAGTGTGCCTGTCTTTTCGCCCTGTTCGTAAAAGGTTTGTTTGTAAGAAAAGGCTTTGGCCTGGGCCTTTTCTTTTAGTGAACGGGTAAGTTGGGATTGCGCCCCCTTCCAGGCACTCTCATTCGCACCAGAGGGGTCCGACAGGTATGCTTGTTCTAGTATCGGAATTTGTGACTGGAGATCGTGTATAGATTTGTTGGTCTCTCTTTTATGGTGTGATACGGCACTAATGAGGAGACCACATAAGTATGGTTTAAAGGAGTTCCAGACAAGTGCCCTGTCTTTTTCATCTTTGTGAGTCTGAAAAAAGAATGTCAGCTTGTCCACTAGCCAGTCCTCTGATGCAAACAAGGAGAGCCAGAAGGGGTTAAACTTCCAGATAAGTTGTGTAGGGGTGTCATCCCAAAGGATTGTCATACTAATTGGGGACTGATCAGAGACAATGCGAGGAAAGAATTCAACGGACAAGATCACAGGCATCAAGTTTCTAGAAACAAAGAAGTGGTCCAATCTGGACAGGGTGTTATGCGTGGCGGAGAAGCATGAAAATTGTTGAGACACCGGGTGGGCACTGCGCCAAGCATCAACGAGAGACATCTCGTTCATAAGGTGTGCAAAGGCTGTTATTTTATTTGTTCCAGCAGGAAATCTGTCTATGGCCGGATTACAGACCATATTGAAATCGCCCATCCAAATATTAGGACATAGGGGCAGTGCGGATATGAAGCGTAGGCCTTCTTTAAGGAGTAGCGAGGAATATGGAGGTGGAATATAAAAGGCCAACAAGGATATGAGTTTGTTGTATAATAGACCGTGTAAAAAAACATACCTGCCATATTGGTCAATCTTAACAGAGTGAGGGGAGAAGGGGATGGATTTCCTAATAAGCACAGAGATCCCTCTGGAATATTGAGAGAACTCTGAGTGATATGCCTTGCCCACCCAGTGCCTCTCCATGGTCTTGGACTTGCTGCCTGTGATGTGTGTCTCAATCAGGGTTAGGATGTCAGGTTTCTTCTTATTTATATAAGTTAGGGCCGTAGAGCGTTTAATCGAGTCATTTAAGCCTCTCACATTCCAACAGATGATATTCAAGCCATTAGTGTTTTGTGCCATCTAGTGGGCTATGTGGATAACTAGTATTTATGAGTGGGAGAAAGGGAAATAGCGGATAATTGTCCTCATGGATGTATGATGAACCTATGTCGTGTGTAGTGAAGAGTAAACCTGTAGGGTCAATGAATAACCTGAAAAGCAACATACTTAAAGAAAACAAACCCAAATAAACACCCTGCTTCACTGTAACCGCTAAGTGAAGCTAAAACCCAACTTCAAAACGTGCAGGGACAAGTGAGCAGACTGGGGCTAAATAGCTCTTCCAGACCACTCAGTTATATGAACCGGCACGTGAACAAGTCACTACACAGGTGTAGGCAAAAAAGGGTGTGGTGGTGGTAGGACGGCACGGAGCAGGTCCGTCCAGCAGGGATCAGAGTGTCAGCAAGCAAACATAGCTACATACATCTTAAACCGAGGTGGTAATAGCTGTAGTACGCTTGGTATTAACTGCATAACATTACAATATAACACTAAGTGGTATTAACACAGCGGCCCAGTAATAACAGTAATCCTGGAGGTGTTGCCGGTGATAGTGACCGAGCACAGGGGGTAGAGGGGGGAAGCGGAAATTTTCACCCATAATCTGTGTTATAACCTGCAAAATAAGTAGGGTTAGGAGCTGCAGACATATTTTAAAGAATCAGGCAGGAGCTTAGCACCAAAAGTAATGTTCCAGGGCTTGCAAGCACATGTCTGGGCTAAATAGGAGTCTAGTTCCCGATTCAGGGGGGACTTGTTAAGGTAGAGCAGAGTTTCCAACGGGGAGCAGTACAATGGTGCTTGTGAACAAGTAGAACAGTCCCAAAAAAAGAAAAATTGGGGGGTAATGAAGTACAGTACCTTAGCGGTTCGGAGAGGATCGATTGGGGCTTTTTTTGGTGTGCTTGTCGATCCAGGTGTACACGTCGTCAGGGTCTGTAAAAAAATGAGATTTACCATCTGCTAGAATTTTCAGTCGGGCAGGGTAGAGCATTGCATAGCTGAGTTGGCGATCACGCAATTTTCGTTTGACTGCAGCAAATTTAGCTCTTTGCTTCTGTACTTCAGTGGTGAAGTCGGGGTAGAAAGAAATTGTAGTGTTCTCGAAGGAGATGGCGCCCTTCTCCCGTGCAGCATGCAGGACCGCGTCACGGTCCCTGTAATTTAGGAGTTTGAAGATAAAAGTGCGTGGGGGCTGCCCAGGAGCGGGAAAATTCGGGGAGATTCTATGGGCACGCTCCACCACGAAAACATGCGAGAAAGTACCTTCGCCGAAGAGGGATTTCAGCAGGGCCTCTGTGAACTGCTCTGGGGCGTTGCCCTCGGCCTTCTCTGGGAGGCCTACTATTCTCACATTGGAGCGTCTTTGCCGGTTCTCCTGATCTTCCTGATGGTCCATCGTGTATTTAATGTTCTTTTGGGACTGGCTCATCTCCTTTTGTAGCGGGCATACCGAGTCCTCGAGGTCGCTTATGCGCTTCTCGGATTCACACACGCGGTCTTTCAGGGCGCCCAGGTCCTGTCTCAGGAAGGTGACATCTGTTCGGACTGAGCCCAGCGTGGTGGTGATGACTGCTAGGGTGGCTTGGCAGTCTGCGATGGCTGACAGGACCTGCGTTAGAGTAGGTGTAGGCTGCTCAGACTCCGTAGGATCCGGATTTCCGTCCTCAGAGGCCGGGGATAGTGGGGCCTCAGCGCCATCTTGGTTCCCGCGGCGGAATTTTTCCAGCTTAGCAGCGGCAGTGGAGATGCGAGGAGTCGTCATACCTAGTATCGCGGATCAGGTGCGTACTCAGCAGCTTGGTGGGAGCTCTGAAAGGAGTTAGGATTCGGTCAGGATAGCTGTAAAAGGGCCTGCTGGACGGGAGCTCACTCTGCACACGTCCTCACGCCATGAGCTTGCGGCCACGCCCCCAGACTACATATTCTTCAGCAAAATAATATTAGTATTAGAATTTCAAAATACCAAAAGCATTCTGAAAACCCAAAATATTTCTAGGGTTATGAGCGGTCTTGTGATTTACAATAAAATTGTAGAGCAATGAAATGTTGTAAAGTAAACATTACATTAGTGGAGGTTGTCTTTGCTTTCTTACAGAATTCAAATTGCAAAAGGTTTACTCTAATGTCACCCATTATTGTAATCAGTGATGAGCGAAAATGCCAATATTCTTTTCACAAAAGTACAAATTTTGCTTCGACAAGTGAAAATACGCTCAAATAGTTTAGCTTTTTTTGCTTGAATTTTCACTTATTAAGTGAAAATTTAGATTAGTGCTTTGTCTTTCCGCTTATAATGGCCACCAACTTAAGCAGTTAATAACAAAGCCCCCATACAATCTAAAATCACCAAATTTGCAGGATTTTTTTTTTTTTTCAAAAAGACCTAGTTTTGGGGAGAATCAATTTTAAAATGTATGTTCAGAGTGTGGGAAGGTTCAGTAAACTGACTTTAGCGGTTAATGGCAAAGCCCCCATACGAGCAAGCAGGGTATATTAAGAACAAGTGAGAACAAGAGAACATTTTTTTTTCTAAAAGACCTTGAAATTTTGAAGAAAATCGATTCAAGTTACGATAGGAAAAGTTTAGGTTAAATGACAGATAATATATCAACAGCAGTATAGATTTACATATGTAAAAATAAAGGGCAGTGAATTTCATGATGGGGTTTCCAGGTGGTCAGTACGCAGTGCATACTAACCACCTGGAAACCCTGTGGAAATTTGGCAATGATTTGGCCAGGGATCGCTATACATGGCTGTATAAGGATCTCTGGCAATTTTACTAATTTTTTGGACCATTAAATTAAACACACATACGGCACACATACGCTCCCCTGAATAGCTCTTATTTTGGGTACACACGATGCAATTTCCTTCCCGATTGACGGGTGATCGGATGGGAAGTTGCATCATGTGCACCTGTCCAAAGTGCACCCTATCGATAAAGAAATCGATTTTCCAATTATAAGTGCGCAAAATGGATCAAAATAGATTGGGAGCCGATCAGACATGTCGGAAATAATCGCCCTATTCCTGTCTGTCAGGCGCAACATTGCATCGTGTGTACTCAGCCTTATCTATACTAACTATAGCTGAGAGCTCTGTCCTGTGTGGACTCTGCCGCCACCAACTCCCGTTGTCCTTCCCACATCTATTGCAACAAAGGTCATATTTCTTCAAAATTAGAAGTTCAGTAATGGGAAAATCATGTTACTTATGCGTAAATAATGACAACTTCCAGATGTCACAAAGTTAAAGCATTGTAATTTAAGGTATTGTAATTTTAAAATCATATTAGTAATTTGATGTCACTGCTAAAATAGAATTATAATCCTAACATTTGTATAATCCTAACATTTGTATATCGCTTTTCTCCTGTTGGAATCAAAGCGCTCAAGAACTGCAGACATTTAAAGGAAACATCCAAGCTCCTCGAAAAAAACAAAAGCCTCTTACCCGGGGCTTCCTCCAGCCCCTGGCAGCCGTCCTGTTCCCTCACAGCAGCTCCAGTGCCTCTCGTTCTCCCGCGCTGCAGAAGCCGACCTGCGGCTTCCTGGTCGGCTTCTTCTGCTCTCCACCACGCGGGTCACATGGTCCGGCCGACGTCATCAGCATTGCACTGTGTAAGCGCAGTAGTTCTGCGCCTGCACATTACGATGCTGATGACGTCGGGCGGACCAGGTGACCCGCACCATGGAGCGCAGAAGACGACCAGGAAGCCGACCTCGCCAGGTTGGCTTCTGCAGCATGGGACAACGGGAGGCACCGGAGCTGCAGCGAGGGCACAGAACGGCTTCCAGGGGTTGGAGGAAGCCCCGGGTAAGAGGTTTTTGTTTTTTTGGGGAGCTTGGACCTTCCCTTTAAGGTGGCCACACACCATACCATTTTTTAAATATCTGTTCAATTCAAGAATAGCAATCAATTCTTCTGAATGATTGTAACAATCCAAAAATCTGACCAATGTACCACACACCTATGTTACATGTTTCCCCAATCATATATAAAATAAGTGAAACCTCAGAAAAAATTGATTGGAACTGTACATCAAGTAATTGACAATCCATCACACACCATACAATTCTTGATAAAGTTGGTCTGAAATTTCCAACATGTCCAATATCCCAAAAAATGGGAAATCTGATCGGATTTATCGATCGACAACAAAGAAAAGCTGTCGATTTTTCAGGACAACCGATCGTAATTATCGAAATGGCGAAAAATTGGATCTTTTCATTGTATGGTGTGTGGCCACCTTAAGGGTGTGCTCAAGAGGCCACCCTGCAGTGTCAGGAAGTCTTGTCCAAGGACTTCTTACTGAATAGGTACTGACCCCAGCCAGGATTTTAACTCTGGTCTCCCATGTCAAAGGCCCTTGACCAATACACTATCCAGCCACTACACAATTATGATTTCAGTGTATTAGTTCTAATGTTAGCACATTAGCACTCTGGTCTCCCATGTCAAGAGCCCTTGACCAATACACTATCCAGCCACTACACAATTATGATTTCAGTATATTAGTTCTAATGTTAGCACATGTGATATGATCTCACAATGAAATCAGTACATCATACCTTGCTACCATAGGTATTGTGAAGTGATACATCTCGTCAGAATTCTGATGTTGCAGAACATTTTCTAGCGTCATAGCGAGTTTTGTTACTTCATTTTAAAGGGATACTGTAGGGGGGTCGGGGGAAAATTAGTTGAACTTACTCGGGGCTTCTAACGGTCCCCCGCAGACATCCTGTGCCCACACAGCCACTCGCTGATGCTCTGGCCCCACACCTCCCGGTTACTTCCGGAATTTCAGACTTTGAAGTCTGAAAACCACTGCGCCTGCGCAGCTGCGTCCTCGCTTCCGCTGATGTCACCAGGAGTGTATAGCACAAGCCCAGTATGGTCTGTGCCTGTGCAGTATGCTCCTGGTGACATCAGAGGGAGCGAGGACACGGCAACACAGGCGCAGTGGTTTTCAGACTTTAAAGTCTGAAATTCCAGAAGTGAACGGGAGGCGGGGCCGGAACATTGGTGAGTGGCTGTGCGGGCACAGGACCTCTGCGGGGGACCATTAGAAGCCCCAGGTAAGTTCAACTCATTTTCCCCTGACCCCCCTACAGTGTCCCTTTAAGGCTGTGCTGCTCCATAATTAGAGGAAATATCATGTAAAAATAAAAAGTAATGGTTTGCTTGATAGCTAGAGGTACTGTGACATTAAAATCATGTTCGTATTCTGTTTTCCAAATAATTAAAACATTCGGATGCCACCAAATATATTATAAGGCCATGGATTGCATTGTGAGGTCAAAATGTCTTTAATAAGGTCATTATTATGATGTTGTATATGTTAAAATCCTATTAGTATTCTGATATCAAAGGTGAGATAGGAGATGCTTATTTTCTTTACCTTGGATCAGCCTGACTTCATAATAAAGGATAGGATAGTCTGATCTACAGTATTTGCCACCTGTTCCGCTCCAATCCACAGTAAACTTTTGAATCTTCTTTTTTTTTTTGTGAGTAAATGTAGCACCTCACCTTAAAAAGAGCCAGCATCAAGTTTGAAAATATAGTATATCCTTTAATTATTTAGGCTTTCTCACAGACAATCATATTTCCCCAGTTTTGCTCATATTGCATAAAATATCAACCTCCCAACACAGGTCTAGACATGGAAACTAGTATAAAGAAATGAGACATGAAATAATTAAAAACTGTTTAAGAAGGAGTGTACATTTTGGCTTAACTCCAAACAGATGTCACAGCAAGCTATCAAGCTATTTTCCAGCTATCTCATAGAGGTGCTCACTTTCTCATTGAAACATGCTGTGGCACTTTTTATTACCTGACGAAGTGGTCGTAACTCACAAAACTCGTTGCCAGATGCATTCAAAAAAAGTTTTGGTGAACAGATGGCTCGGACATCTGTTTTGAGGTAAGCCAACACTTTCACTCCCATTTAAACTGGTTTTAATCATTTTATATATTTTAGGTGCTTCCTATTTGCTTATCTTTTTTCCCATTACAGAAGAATCAAGTTAAAGAAAACAAGGAAAGTACTTAGACCAATTAGGTATAAGTTTATCAATTTGAATACCTGAAGCACTGTGGGCAGATGTTCACGGCATTGCCCAGGAAGTGGCAACTATGGCAGTATAATTCCAATAAGAAAGGTTTTAAAGCAAAACGGCTATCCCCTGAAAATCACTGTAGAAAAAAAAGGAAATTTCAAAGGAGATAGAGAAAAAAGCATCCAGCTGAGCTGAAGAATAGTGTGCAGTAATAAGAAGGCACACTTATGAGCAGTGCATGAAAAGTAAATGACAACAGGAGAGAAAAGATGAGTTATCCTTAGCAAGACTGAACCCTTTCATGTGAAAATTACAATGGTAAAAAACAAAGATGGAAGGCATTTCACAGAAGTGAAACATTTTAATAAAAGGTGGTTAAAATGTATGGAACAATTACACAAAAAGGACATACCGGTAGGTGTCACAGATAGTTATGATATGTTCAAAGACATTATGAAAAGTGATGTTAAATAAGCCTTAGGAAGTCTTGCTAAGAAGAAGGCAGCACAAAGCGATGAAATGGTGGCTAAATTGTTTGAATGAATGAATGATCCTGCTCTCAATGTGCTTAGCACATATACCCCCCCCCCCCCCCCGCAATCTGCTAGATTAAAGAAAAATCTGTTTCAATCCTAAATAGAAAATGCCAAAGTGAACTCAAATTGAAGAATAACTACATTTATTTCACATGTCAGCAAAGTGGTATTAAAAGTCCAGCAAAATATGCTCCTCCCACAGCATATGGACAGAGAACTACATGAAGTACAGACAAGTTTTATGAAGGGGCAAAGCACCTGAGCTGAATGAATTGTCAACAGCCATTGAATACGGTAATTGATAAAGCAATGGAATACTTCAAAAGTGTTTTTTGATTTATTGACTGCTCTAAAACCTAATGTTGTATGGATCAGAACAGAAGTGTGAAATGTTCTTAGGGAAATGAGAGCGTAAAGTCATATTTTTTGGCCTTGAAGGCATCTCTATATAAACTAAGAAGCAACTGTCAGTCAGAGCAGAGTATGGGGTAGTGGACTGCTTCAAGATTACTGTTGCTCTACTTATTTAATCTCTATGCTAAATACATTACAGATTGCATGAATCAGCTGGAATTCAAGTTGCTGAGATCATTAACTTAATAAGATACACAAATGATACATCTCCGACAACAAAAATGTAAAATGTCTGTTTAAGGTCAGCTGGTGCACGCCAGCGGAATACCGAGACCCGGGCTGCAGCTCCAACTTTCGGGGCTCGGCAAGCCGCTGACGTCACTGGAATGCAGGAGGCTTCTCAGCTCTCATTGGTTAAGCGGAGGACGCGTTCTCAGTGCGCGCTCCGCCGATGTAAACGGTAACTCTGATGCTCATGATTGCATGTCAGCTGATCAGCTGACACGCTGGATTGCTATTGGTTTGTGTTTAATCCTGCCTTTGTTGATTGGTTAGTTCTTGTATTTAAACCTAGTGAGCGCCCCCCAGTCATCGCCCGTGATAGCATTAGCTTTGGCTAGTTGTTGGGTAGCGCTCACTGTCTGATTCCTGTTGCTAACTATTGCCTTGTATCCTGACCATGCTTAACCTCTGATTGATTCCTGTTGCCGACTATTGCCTTGTATCCTGACCACGCTTAACCTCTGATTGATTCCTGTTGCCAACCTTGCCTTGTACCTCAACTACGCTTGTCTTGCCGCCTGGATTGACCTTTGCTTGGAAACAGATTTGTATGAACTCCGCCGGGACTGATGTACTTTCTACTTTATCGACTGGGTCATTAATAGAAGCGTACTGGTCCCAGTACTGACCCCTGTGGGACCTGCTGCTAACATTTAACTATTTAGAATATGATCCATTGACCAAAACTCTTTGCCTTCTGTCCATTAAGCAGTTGCTTTCCTTATTTATGTACACAGATTCTTCCTACATCTACAACTTTCCCAATATCCAAGTTAGCATTCACAGGGCCATATGCAATTCCACTTTTCTCCTACGTTTCCTCGTAGGAGATAATTTTTCATCTTCTATTTTAAATAATTTTCCAGCACTTTTCAACTGAAAAAGTACTGAGAAGTAAGTGCAAAAGTACTGTCAAATTTATTTTGAGTATTTTTTTTCTTGCTGGTGGCTGAAAAGGCATTTTATTGACAAATTTTAAATATCACTTAGGAGAAAACTCAGGTGAAAAGGTGAATTGTATATGGCCCACCATCTCATAAATCTATTGGTCAAACATGATCTGTCCTTAGTAAGAAAATATTGATGCTGAGAAATTAGCTTCTTCTCAGGTATGTAGTCTTGTATAGCATTCCTTATGTGACCCTTAGTTTGCAAACAATTGATGTTAATTTTACTGGTTAATAATTTCCCAGATTAAAGATGAAAAATGATAACCTAGAAGAACATAGGAGAAAAAGTGAATTGCATATGGGCCGCAGTATTTGTGGTTTAATGTAATTAACCAGTTCACCCCCAAGTGGTTTTTACCCTAACGGACCAGAGCAATTTTCACCTTTCAGTGCTCCTCCCTTTTATTCCCTAATAACTTTATTACTACTTATCACAACAAAATGATCTATACCTTGTTTTTTTTAGCCACCAATTAGGCTTTCTGTGGGTAGTACATTTTGCTAAGAAGTTTTTCATTCTAAGCGACGTTTTTACGGGAAAAAAGAAAAGAATGGAAAAAAATTCATTGTTTCTCAGTTTTCGCCCATTATAGTTTTAAATTAAACGTTCTCCTGTGGTTAAAACTGACACATTTTGTTTGCCCAGATTATTAAACCATTTAAATTATGTCCCTATCGCAATGTATGGTGACAATATATTATGCGGAAATATAGGTGTTATTTTTCTGTTTTGTTATAAAGTATAAGTTATAGTAATTTTCCCTCATAAAATATAAAAGCTAAGTCCCTAAAGCAACTATTTATGTATTTTTACTTTTTTTTTGGGGGGGGGGGGGGGGGGGAGGGCTTTGGAAGTGTAAGTGTTTCATTTTATTAATATTGTGTTTAAGTGTATGTGTATGTGTATGTATGTGCCTGTATGTGTACTTTTTGGCCACAAGATAGAGCTAGTGTACACTAGACAAGACAAATAACATTTATATCGCGATTTTCTCCTGGCTGACTCAAAGCGCCAGAGCAGCAGCCACTAGGGCGCGCTCTATAGGCAGTAGCAGTGTTAGGGAGACTTACCAAAGGTCTCCTACTGAATAGGTGCTGGCTTACTGAACAGGCAGAGCCGAGATTCGAACCCTGGTCTCCTGTGTCAGAGGCAGAGCCCTTAACCATTACACCATCCAGCCACTATCCTGTTTAGGAATTGTTCACTGTTTTTTTTGTTTTTGTTACATTTTACTGAACTGTGACGGCTTCCTGTTTTATGAATGGACGTGACTGCAGTCACGTCCATTCATTCCAGGCATTGCGATTGGGTAGAGGACCGCTAGCTCCTTCCCAATCATGGAACACGGAGCCCCGACGGGTAATGACTGACTAAGATAAACGTCCTGTTTGAGCCTGTTAACGGCAACAGGACATTTTAATAAGTCGCTCACTCCTGCCGCCGCTCCGCACGTGTGCGCCACTCCCGGCGCAGGAGTGGCGCACATGTGCGGAGCGGCGGCGGGATCGAGCGACTTATTAAAACGTCCTGTTGCCGTTAACAGGTTCAAACAGGACATTTGAATAAGTCAGTTTGCTATTTGACTGGTTAAACTGGTTTGCAATACATAGCACTACTAGGTTGCTCAAAACTACAATAGAAGAGGACTGCTGTGATGTGACTTATCCACAGAGTAGAAACATTTTAAATGTGTCCACACATTAACTATTTAAACATGGGGAAGGATGGAAACATTACAGTTTCATGGGTTTGAAGGAGTTATCAGGCTGATGAGGTAAGGATCTGTCCAGAAGAGGCATACTGGATTGAGATTTGTAAACAGAGGCTTCCTTAGAGAGTATTTATTTTATGATTTTATTATCTGGTACAAAAGCATTCTTATTTTTATTAAAGGACAACTGAAGTGAGAAGGATGCCATATGTATTTCCTTTTAAACAATACCAGTTGCCTGGCAGCCCTGCTGATCAATTTGGCTGCAGCAGTGTCTAAATCACACCAGAAACAAGCATGGGGCTAATCCAGTCATATCTGACAATAATGTCAGAAACCTCTGATCTGCTGCATTCTTGTTCAGGGTCTATGGCTGCAGGTATTACAGGCAGAGGATTAGCAGGATAGCCAGGCAACTTGTATTGCTTAAAGGGAATGAAATATGACAGCCTCCATATCCCTCTCGCTTCAGTTGCCCTTTAAGTTTTCATATGCATTTAAAAATCCACTAGATGTCACTGTGGCAAATACATCTACTGTATGTTTTTCTATCTGTCTCATTAAATCTGTACAGACTACCTAGCTAAGTCATGGTGAATCAGAACACTAGCATTTTAGTGATTTGTTTAAATGAACAATTCATGAATTCCACATAAATATTATACCTCTCGTAAACAATTAGGCTATGATTAAGGCCCATGTGTGGCTGAAACATTTATAAACCTTACTTCTTCCCAGTTTCTTAAAGAAAATGTTATTGTTAACCAAGAACAGCTTGAGTGTCACATCACTTGCTGTGAACTAAATCATGGAAGAATAAACACTGTAAACCTTGCAATAGTCAATCATCAAGTGTCACACATGCCATGGGATCCTGTAACATCCCAGGGTCATAGTGCTGCTCTTCCAGCAATGAGGTGTAGCTTATTATACAACACAATAAATGTGACTTAAGGTATTCGTTTATTTTGTGAAAGGTGGCTTTGACAGCAAAACCTTTGAACCAAGGATGTTAATCTTATGGAATGCAAGGCAAGCATAAATTAATGTTGACTATTCAGCATTTTTATGTTTCTATTTTTCTGCCTCTATTGCCCCTCCTCCCCCACATTTGAACTTCTTACATAGCAAGACCTTATTTGTAAGTCCCTTTGTCATAGTTTCTTCTTCCTCTCTCCCTTTGTTTACTTTCCTAAAACAGAAAGAATTTGCGATAATTCAGGTTGGAGTGAGCTTGAGATGTCTCCCAGAGCATCACTGCTGAATATATGCAAATTAACCATCTTAAGCTCACTCCAACCTGAATTATCGCAAATTCTTTCTGTTTTAGGAAAGCAAACTTTTGTTTTTCTTAACATCTTAGTAAGGGGGCTTTTAGGACCATTGTAGTCCCTCACACACTCCAATGAGTTCTGGGTCACCATGAGCTTGCTGGTTAGTCTGTACCTCCCTTTGTTTACATCCTCGCATTCAGTAGGTTTCTTACCATATGCAAATTTCTACAGGTTGAGCCCACATACTTAGTACCTGACAAAAGGAAATACTCTCAAAAGTTTTTTTAAAAGCTAATGTTGGTGCAGATAAAATAGTATTGCTTTAAGTATTCAACCTCTTTTTTTCATTTTCGATGCTAGATGTGCACTCACCTCAAGTACTACACAGATATACTATTTATAGCACTTAAGGACATACGCAATTCACATTTTCTCTGGAGATTTCTCCTAGGTGATATTTTCACACAATGGGCTCTATTCACAAAACTTTTAATAAATGTCTTATTTATCACCTTTTTGATAAAAACAACATTTCAGCACATTTACAAGCAAAATAATCGCTCAAAGTAAGTTGTTCCTGATTAACTTAATTTCAATATTACTTTTCTTACTTTAGTTATATTATATGTTTGCTGTTTGGGAGCTTAAAAAAGTAACATAGATAAGGTGAAAACAGAGGAAAACAGGTAAAAAAGCTTTGTGAATCATGCCCTTTGTCAGAAAAATGCCTTTTAAACCACCAGCAAGCCAGAAAATACTCAGAAAAATGTTGATGATTCTTTTTAACCACTTCCCCTCTGCCGGGACAAGTGACTACATCCCTGCGAAATGCCACAACTCTGTGCAGGGACGTAGCACGTCCTACGTCCCTCCCCGGCGCCCCCCTCCCCGCCCCGTAATCGGTACCACCGCTCATTACCGCCGATTGTTAGCCGCTATATCAATGAATGGAAAATCAGTTACCCCATTCATTGATTTAATTCCCCGTGTGAATGACCAGCCACGCAGTCCTGTTTCCGTACCAATAGTATGAAGACTGAATACACCACTGAGGATATCTTGTGGCCAAATTGTAAAATTACATTTAACCTACTTTTTGGTACTTTTTCAATTGGAAAATGCTGAAAAGTTATTTTAACAACTTGAGTGTTAAACCCCCCTAGTGACCAGGCCATTTTTACTTAATTGGGCCACTGCAGCTTTAAGGCCAAGCTGCAGGGCCGCACAACACAGTACACAAGTGATTCACACCCCCTTTCCCCCCCACCAACAGAGCTCTCTGTTGGTGGGGTCGGATCACCCCCACATTGTTTATTTTTTTATATAAATATTTAAGTAATATATTTTTAAAATAAATTTACTTTTTCTTTTTTTTTTTACTTTCCCCTCCCTCCCCCCAGCCAGCCAATCACGCGATCGGCTGTCATAGGCTTCAGCCTATGACACCCGATCTCTCTCCTGTGGGCCAGGGGGACAGTCGTGTCACACGGCTGTCCCCAGTACAGCGCTGCTGCAGATTGCAGCGATGTACAAAGTAATTCGACGTCTAACAGTCTCCCGAGCGGCGATAGCCGCTCGGAGACTGAAGGCGGGGCGAAGCTCCGTCCTCCAAGCAGGAGATGCACACGTAGTGTGCACGCGATCTCCTGCTAGCCCCATAAAAGAACATTCACGCCAATCGGCGTGGACCGGTCCTGGGGCTGCCGCACTGCTCACGCCAATTGGCGTGGAGCAGTCGGCAAGTAGTTAAAGAGGACATGAAAATTATCTCCTAGGAGATAACTCTGGAGAAAACGTTAATTGCATATGGGCTTTTCTTCATGTGAACTTCTTCAGCATGTAAACTCTTCATGTGTTTGTTTAACCAGTGACTTCTGATGCTCCCTGGTTATTGGTCATACAGAATTTAAACTTTCTCCTTAAATGTAGTCAATTACTGATCAATCTGGTTCTACTCACTGCACTGTGCTAGCACTACCTTTACTGTATGTTTCATTTTTACCATCTGACATTTAATCTTTAATAACTGGCTGATTGCCATATTTATATGATATTATCTGGTATATTGAGAAGGTGATGGAAAATGTAATAGCCAAATGCAGTGCTGGACTGGAGCTGAACATCATCTTTATCAAATAAAGTTTACCAGTCCCCACTGGACAGCGTAATCAATGATCTTCATCTTGTTAATTGTGAGTTCACTTGTGCAGGATATTGCTTCTCCTCTGGTGTGAGACCTTGAAGTTTGACACCTACACCTGCACCAGTGGCCACTAATTTCAATGACCATAATGATAAAAAAAATACTTAGTAGCATCAGTCAGTTTTAAACATTTTTAAAAACACATACACATGCTCAACAACGGTATTTTATGCAGCACAATTGTCAAACAACTTTTGTTGTAAAAACAAGTTGAACAACCAAGAAAAAAAGTTGCTTGCTATTGTTCACACAACTAATAAGACATCAATCCAACAGCTGGATTGACGTTTTATCAGTCTCATATAGAAGTCTGGAGCTGTGCAGGGAGGCTGTGGTGATCGATGGATAGATGGATAGAGGCTTGGTATGTATACAGTGGCTGGATGGGGGGGGGGGGGGGGATCTGAGGCAATTGGAGGGTTGTGGACACCTATACTAGCTAGCCTAGTGCTAGCTAACATGTAGTGAAGATACTAAACCTAATACATTTATACTGGGGGATTCAGACTAGCAAAACCTCTTGAGCGACATACCGCTCAGGAGGTTAAAATAACTTTTCAGCATTTTGCAAATTAAAAAAGTACCAAAAGAAGTAGGAAAAGTACTATCAATTTTTTGTGTATTTTCTTGCTTGTTGGGGTTATAAAAGGTTTTTTATTGATAATGTATGAAAATATCAACTTGGAGAAAACTAAGGAGAAAAAGTGAATTACATATGACCCAAGTTGTTCTACCAAATAATGGTTAAAGTACAATAAAGTGAATGTTCTGTAATGGCCAAGTTAAAGTCCTGACCTTAATATAACTGAAATATTGTGGAAAGACCTAAAGTGAGTGGTTCATGTAAGGAAATGCACCAACATCCAAGAGCTGAAGCTGTCTTGTATGTTAGAATAGTTTAGGTGCAATTATTGCTGCACAAAAAATAAGAAAAATCTGTAAAGACATGACCATTTATTAAATGTATCTTTCTTTTGATTTAATTTTCCTACTTTCTACTTTTAGGATTTATTTGAAAATCAGATGATATTTACGTAACATTTTTTACTAACTTTCCAGCACCACTGTAGGTAGCTGGATATGGTACATTTTTGTTGAGCCTTACAGGACCCCAAAGCTCTTATTCACACTTACTGTATGGAGTCATCAAATCACTGCAATCCTTCAATTTCAGATAAAGTAAGTTAAGCTAAATAAGGAAATATATATGTATATCTTTTTACAAGTAAACTTAAACAACTACAATAGCATAATGATGAATATTCACTTTCTTCAATACACCTAACTATGCCCGATCTTCTATAGACATTTGATGGGAATGTACAATAAAGTACAATAATCAGTTGCAAACTGCAGCAAACAACTGAAACCAGTCAAATGTTATTTTTTTTTGGTCAGACCAATAAAAGAATCATTTAGATTGCTTGCTTCATCCTGTGGGTTATGGAGTAAGCCTGAAACATTATGAAACTCTATATGCAATGATAAACTGTTAGCTATGCCAGTGACACGAGACGAAAAAGGTTTATGAAAGGCTAATGCTGCAAATTACCAGCAAACATTATATGCAATTCCGTGCCATAAGAAAGGTTGTCATGACCTGGTTTCAGACAGTATGAAAAATGAATTATGCTAACACTTTGTTCCTAAGCTTTCTACGGGTCTAACTGTTTATTTAAGCTGTGCCCTGTATGTTTATGTACATCTTTTCCTGTTAGTGTTAGCAGCCATTCCCCCCTTTCCTTCAGCCTCTGCCAAACCTCTCTTCTGAATACTGAATTGAAACTCCATGTATATATGTAACCTTGAAACCATCAATGACTTTAACACTTGATCAGCCTCAGTTTTCTGTGCTACTAATGATATATGCGTTCTGCAATGCCAATTATATTCAAAGCCTCTCAAATCCGGGATTACTTTTTATAGTGTTTATTCTTCCATCTGGTGTTTATATGGTTTAACTCTTTAAGTGTATTTATATGGCTGAAAACTCAAATTATATGTCAAACAGAATTAAATGAAGCCTATAAGAAGAATCTGAAAAGTCATTCTGGGGTGAATACGTTTCATTCTCTGAGATAAGTTTTAGTATAGAAAGAACATGATTTTATGACCTCTCTCATATATGTACAATGTAACCGGGAAAGGAATAATTTTACAGCTGCAGGACAGTGCTATGTTGAAGATTAGTTGATAATTAAAATATTACATTAAAAAATTTTTTTATTTATAAAGTGACCCCGAGATGAAAATAAACTGATGAGATAAACAATTGTATTTATACTCCTACTCCTAAAAAATAACTTTTTTTTAAGATATTGCATGGTTTTATTTTATATTTAAACATTTACAAAGTAGATTGAATGTGTTGTTGATTCTGCTCAGTGGCTGTCTATTAAGCGCCCCAGAGTTAAAATACATTAACTATTGACCTTTTTTATTGCCTTCTGCTCTTGGAAGTTGTATTCTGCCAGGAAAATTGTTATGGCTGTATATTGCTTATCAGTGAGGTTTAATATATTCCCGACAAGGTCCTAACAAGACAGAAGCTGTCTCTTCCATGCCTAAAAATTGAAGGGACTCCGAGCACCTCTCATGGGTATGCCTAGAGACTCCGACCAGTACTGAAAAATACTTAAAGATGCATACCTTTCTGTAGCTTGTGCTCTCCCCTCTTTCATTCAATGCCTGAATCACCGTTCTACATCAAATAGTTTTCATGTGATTTCAATTTAAAAATCACAGCTGCCATCTTGGCTATGTTATAACTTTTGGGTCTGCCCTGCCTTCTCTGTTAGAGAAGTGCATCACTGAATGAAGCAGAAAGAGGAAGTGGCACACATGGCCATTGCAAGAGGCTCTTCCAGAGGGGTCATAGCACAACTTTTTTGGAAGTCGTCCAGCTTAAAGGCATACCCATGAGAGGTGCTCGGAGTCCCTTTAACTCTTTCAGGCAGCAAAATACAAGTGAAACAACCTGGCTATTTATGTTTTGTACTGTACATACACGTTTATCTATGTTTATCTCATGTCACCTATCACCTCTGGTACACTTTAAAGCAACAAATTTAAAGTGGAGTATTAATTCATACCATTTTTTCAGTCCCGTACACATGCTTAACCAAACCAAATGATTGTGGTCTGATTTTGGTTTGGTTTTGGGCAACCAGGCATGTGGCAAAAGAGTAGAGGAGGGACTGATAACAGGCGGTTTGCCTAATCCATCCAGTTGACATCATGCAGTTGACATGGTGTGTACAAGGTTGTTTGAATGATGTACTTGTTTTATTTATAAAGCGCCAACATATTACGCAGTACCCTATACCTTTAATCTGACGTCAAATTACCATCAATCGACAGCCAGCTGGACACTGGCAAATCACTTGGATTATTTCTCACAAAGGCCTCTGGCTGCATGGCAATCAGCCACCTTGGACTTTGATTGCTGCAAGGACTACCAATGATGGTATTTTGAACAGTATTATAAGACATTGTTTCCTTTTCATCTCTACCCTTTTTCTATCATCCCAATATGTTCTAACTGGCGGGTATATTTATCTGTTGGTTGTAAAATATATTTGTGTGTATGGGTTAATAATAAAAGTAATGATTTTATCTTTTATTTTATCTTTCAGTCTTGTGCCTGTTCTGGAAATTTGATTGTTGCTTCAAAGAATCTGCCCTTCGAACAGTAATACTACCGCATTGTTTTATTATGTTCTTATAAATTGTCGTTTTGCTAGTTAGGTTTGCAAATAACCATTTTCTTCCTTCTAGGAATAGCTAGCGGGAGTCTCTTTCCCCCAAATAGAAAGAGTGGTGGCAGTGAAATGACCCGATTTCCAGCGCAAAATCGATTTTTATTTTAACGATTGTGCATACAATCCAGATTATACTTGTATGGACACCATCATCCAATCTTAACCGTTTAATGTGCACACAGTGGATTCGCTACCAGAAGTCTCTAGTGCTTGAGACCTGCATTGCAAATGTGGCCTAGTGATATGGGATTGGTGGGTGGTTGTCACATTATATTTTGCGACCAATCTTTAATGTCAGTCTGCTCACTGCATTTCAAGCCATCGGATGTGACTATTCCCCGAATGGTAACGATAGCAGATTAGACGGAATTGGCATGCTTTTTCACGTTATCTGATGATCCAGCAACCGGTCTTTTAACGTCATTTAGACAGGACCGTGGGGCTGGATTGTTTTGAATACAGTTATGTTGAGCAGTCAGTCGTTCCACTTGCTTGTGAAGTATGTAAACTAGTTGCTTGCACAGATTGTTGGTGCGCGGAAAGTCGTGTAATTGGTTTGTCATGGAGTTGGTCGTGCACCCTGTTGGATGCATGTACGTAGCTTTAAAGTGATCCTGAGGTAAACTTAAACAGTGCAAAACTATCATTATTAGCTAAAAAAAACCCTAACCTACAAAGCTCTCCACAATCGCTCTCCCCTGTACATTTTACTAATTTCCACACACCAACCCATTCGCAATCTCAGATCAGCACATGATCATCTGTTGTCCTCCTCTAGAACTACCCCCTCACATTCACGTTTAGAAGATTTTGCACACGCTTCACTCCTCCTCTGGAATGCCCTCCCACAACACATCAGTCTCTCGCCAACCTTTGTTACCTTTAAACGCTCTCTAAAAACGCACTTGTTCCGACTAGCATATTGCTCTACCTTAGGCCACTTCCTCCTTGTCCAAGACCTAATTGCACTCCTACTAGATATACTAAAACACACTCCCTCTGTTTGTTGTATACTACCCCACCCTCGTTTCCCCCATTTCTTTAGATTGTAAAGCTGCGTACTCACCGATTGACGGGTCCTGCGATGTCCTCTTGATGGCGGTTGCTAGCAACGCCTGTTCCTGTCGGCGGGTTAAGCATGAGGTCACGTGACATACACTGCGACGCGAGCGAGACTTATCAATAGCAGTACTTTGCATGGTGTCATTGGGGATCTTAAAGATCCAATCTGCCATTTCGGTCTTTAGTTAATGCGCAACGCTATACGGCGTTTGCAATCGTGCCACTGTACCCACATAGCGACGTTGCGTAAAAATCACTGGTCGTCGGAAAAATCGCCAGGAAAAATCATCAGGTGGGTAAATAGCTTAAGATCTCACAAGGGCAGGGCTCTCTCCCTTTTTTGTGTCATGGAAATCATCATGTTACTTTTATCACGGTAATTACCAATTCTGTATTTTGTATTCTGTATCACTTTTGTATTTTGTCACCAATTATGCATTTTTTATATTGGTGTACACCATTGTCTGTATTGTTGCGTACCCCATGTTTGTTTCTTACTTTGTACAGCGCCACGGAATAGTTTGACACTTTATAAGTCAATAATAATAATAATAATAACAGAGGCTTAAGTGAATGTGCATGACAAGTGTCTTCCTGATTTAAAGAGGAACTCCAGTGAAAATAATGTAGTAAAAAAAGTGCTTTATTTTTTGCCATAATTATGTATAAATTATTTAGTCAGTGTTTGGTCATTGTAAAATCTTTTCACTCCTAGATTTACATTCTGACATTTATTACATGGTGACATTTTTACTGTGGGCAGGTTATGTAGCTGCTCCTAGCTGTTTTGGCTGTTAAAGACAGCTGTAAACAGCTAATTCCTGTCTGTGAACATTGTTACATTGTGGCAGTTTGCCCAGAGTACCGCGGTACTCAGAGCTTCTTGTGGGAGGGGTTTCAGCATAAAATCAGTCATACAACACCCCTGATGGTCTGTTTGTGAAAATCATTATATTTCTCATGTAAAAGTGGGTATCAGCTACTGATTGGGATAAAGTTCAATTGTAGGTTGGAGTTTCTCTTTAAGGGCATAAATGATTGATTCTTCTCACTAAATAGTGATTTTAATTGTGAATACTTTTTTGCTGGCTGAAGTCAATAGGCATGTTCCTCTTCTTCATCCATGATGCAGCAAGCAGAATATATGGGACTCAGCCTTATTGACTGTGAATCCTTCAGTAAGCATCAAAGCCAACAAGCACAATCTTTTGGAAGCCCATTAGGGATCTGGACTTTGGCTTGGTTGACTACCATAAGAAATAACTTTTTCTGCTCTTTTAGGAGTAGTTGGTGTCATCCACAAGTTCACCCTTTCTTCAACCATTCAAATTAATGTAACAATTTAAATAAACATGAGAAAAACATAATAGATTTCAGTTTAAAAAAAAAATTACAAATGCTTAAAGGATAAATCCAAGCTAATCATAATAATAAGAAAAAAGATCCACTTACCAGGAGCCACCGGAGCTGGAGGAAGCCCCAGGTAAGTGGATTTTTTTTAATTAGCTTGGATCACTCCTTTAAGAGGAACTGTTGTGAAAATCTTAATTTAAAACACATACAAATAAGAAGAAGTACATTTCTTCTAGAGTAAAATGAGCCATAAATGACTTTTCCCCATGTTGCTGTCACTTACAGTAGGTAGTAGAATTCTGATATTACCGACAGGTTTTGGGTTAGTCCATCTCTTTATGGGGGATTCTCAGCGTGGCCTTTATTCTTTATAAAGACATTCACTGAAAAAGATTTATACAAAGACGCTGGCCAGCCTCCCTGCTCGCTGCTTATTTTTTTGGCAGTTGGACAGGTTGGAAAGTGCTTTTAAAAATAAAGGAAACCCTGAGACCCCCCCCCCTCCCCATGAGAAGATGGGCTAGTCCAAAATCTGTCTGTAATGTCAGATTTCTACTTCTTACTGTGACAGCAACATAGGAGAAAAGTAATTTATGGCTTATTTTACTCTGGAAGAAACACACTTCTTATTTGTATAGGTTTACATGTATTTTAAATTTTAAGATTTTCATGACAGATGTCCTTTAGGAATACTGAGTGCATCCCAGTAGCTTCTACACAATGTTGCAGATGTTAAATTTGTGTAACGAGTGGCTATAGAAAATATACTGGGATAACAAACTAGTCAATTACTTTTCAGCAGTCTGGTTATAGATGTACAGCAGGGGTGCCCACACTTTTTCGGCTTGCGAGCTACTTTAAAATTTGCCGAGGCCAGGAGATCTACCAACGTCTTAGCACGCCCCCCCCCCCCCCCCCGCGTAGGTTAGCCAGGTATATGTGCCTGCAGCATAGGTTACGTGCCATCAGTATAGGTTAGCCAGGTATATGGGCCCCCAGTGTAGGTTAGCCAGGTATATGGGCCCTCAGTGTAGGTTAGCCAGGTATATGGGCTCTCAGTGTAGGTTAGCCAGGCATATGGGCCCTCAGTGTAGGTTAGCCAGGTATATGGGCCCCCAGTGTAGGTTAGCCAGGTATATGGGCCCCCAGTGTAGGTTAGCCAGGTATATGGGCCCCCAGTGTAGGTTAGCCAGGTATATGGGCCCCCAGTGTAGTTAGCCGGGTGTATGGGCCCTCAGTGTAGTTAGCCGGGTGTATGGGCCCTCAGTGTAGTTAGCCGGGTGTATGGGCCCTCAGTGTAGTTAGCCGGGTGTATGGGCCCTCAGTGTAGTTAGCCGGGTGTATGGGCCCTCAGTGTAGTTAGCCGGGTGTATGGGCCCTCAGTGTAGTTAGCCGGGTGTATGGGCCCTCAGTGTAGTTAGCCGGGTGTATGGGCCCTCAGTGTAGTTAGCCGGGTATATGGGCCCTCAGTGTAGTTAGCCGGGTGTATGGGCCCCCAGTGTAGGCTAGCCAGGTATATGTACCTGCAGGCAGTCAGAGGAGAAGAGGCGGCGAGGAGAGACTCTGGCAGGCCAATGGGATGCATGGGAGAAGCGGCGGCGAAGAGAGAGGCGGCGTGGCCGCTACGTCATGGCTGGGGGCGGCGCCGGGTATGTTACAAGCACGCACGTTGCAGGCTGCCCGTCGCCGCCCCCAGCCATGATGTAGCGGCCGCGCCGCCTCTCTCCTCCCTCTCTCCTCGCATGCATCCTTATTGGCCAGCAGCTAAACACGAGCTGCTGGCCACAACAAATTTTACGAGACGCGGCCGAGATCTACCAAGAAGGCCGTCGCGATCTACCGGTAGATCGCGATCGACCTATTGGGCAGCCCTGATGTACAGTATAACGTGATTGAACATACAGGCATATACACAATTCCCATACTAATTCTCAAATAACCATTTGCTGGTTAAAGTAATCTGACATAGAAATCTATAGAGCCATAAAGACCATTGTGTGGTGATATACTGGGGTGCTTATGATGTAAGGATAATACATGAACATATTTCTTAATTTTCCTGTCTGCTGTGTCACGTGTATGTATGCTAGGAGGAAGCGGTTACCTTGGGTGCTAGCTTGGGGCAAGGAAGTGGCTCATTAGGCCACTAGCAGTCACCTTTGATCTGCTGTCCCAGGTGTGACTGTCTGTGAAACTAAATTTGCTATGTATTCCTGGGGTAGAAGGGTACTGCTAATTAGCAGCCATTTGAGGGAGAACAATGGCAGACAATCTCGGATGTGATTGTCTGTGTCTGTTTACAGGCAAACTGCTACCTTTAACCAAAATGCAATCTTTTGATGTATGGATTAGACCTGTCAAACTGTAGACGTCTGCCTGTGGGAATTGGATTTTGAACGAACACAGGATTGCTTTGAAGTCTGCGAGTCGGCGAAGTGTGACAGGAAAAGCCTTGAAATTCGCATGTCACAAGGGACTCGGCAGACCGTGATGTCACAAACGGGGAAATTGCATTAGTTCCTGGGGGCTGGACATTAAATGCCCCAGGGGACACTTCGGACTATTTAAGTTGGTCCAGGACAGTCACAGGTATCTTCTCCTGGAGATAGCGCATAGCTAGGGATGATCTCGACTCCTGGTCGAAAAACAGCATGCTCCCGCCAACGACGTTCTAACCTAAGCTGGTAACGTTTCCCCCGTTTACTTTACGCAACTGTCCTTGTGTGTATCTTGTAACTTTTACTTTGTAACTTTTTTACTTTGTTTTTTGTACATCTTGTGTATTTATTAAGTTCTGCATTGTTCCATGTTTTTTCTGGAATATTAAATTGTTATTTAATAAGATTGACTTCTGCTGTACTAAACTAACACTCATAGCCTAAAAGAGACTGAAGTGTAACTAAGTTCATGCCTGATTGTATGATTGAGCGACACTACCGTATAAGATTGTAATTGCATGGTGTGTGTAGTGTTTGTCATACGTTGGCCTAAAGCGCTGAGCTGACCCAACGTACGAAAACGCCAGTGCGAGTAGCTCGACAGCAGAGTGGCTAACCGTATCGTTCGGAATGACTGTTAGTGGTTTTGCTTCACTACACTGTAAGATTGCGACTATGTGTGTGGGTGTGTGCGTGGCGTTCCCGTATTCGGCCTAAAGCGCAAAGCTGACCCGAATACGAAAATGCGGATTGCGCGCTGAGCACTCGACAGCAGAGTGGACGTGTCTAGCAAACCGCTAGTGGTGGCAGTGATAAGTGTTCTGAGGGGTCACAGCCTTGTTTGTAGCTTGAATAAGGCTGCTCCCCGCTTGATCTAGTCAAACCCGCAGTCGGGAACCGTATATGCAGGCGTGCCGTGGGCCGGTTCCTGACATATTGTACTATGAATTCATAAGAAAGTGGGGAGAGAGCACCAGTGGGCAAGGTGTGTTTAAAGTAACACTTACAATGACACTGAACACATAAATAATCAGTTAGTTAATACTTGTAGTCTGCAAAATGTTATTTTGTTTCAGACATCTGAATACATAATAACATATATGCAGGTACTAGTTTACTGTCTAAAGTACTGTGAATTCTCTGGAGTGACCATTTAGCAGAAAGCTTTTCCACAACTTGTCCAAGAAACCTGCATCAATCGTACAAGGGGATATTATATTAATTAGAAGCCATTTTTTCATGTTTTCCAGCTCTCAAGCTACTCTAGGACAGTTTTGATATCTGTATTCAATATATCATTAAAAAAACAAATTCACTTGTTTTTAAAATAAAATTTTGATTTTAATATACCGTTTTTTTAATACAAAATAGTAAAAGAGACCGTTGTAAATCTAAAATGTTTACTGACAAACTGTTGTATTATGAAAAACAAGTCAGCATCTGTAATATCTTAAACTTCTTGCAAGACCAAGAAAATGATAACCTGAAGGGGAGAAGACTTTATCCAAACTATTTTTTTTTTTTTTTTACAGCAAGTATGAGAATAAATGAGATTTATACCAAGGTAATTTAATGTGCAGTGATGAACAAATACAGGACTTCAATCATGCTATAGTCTTAACAAAGATTTATAATCCAGTAATATGGATCTTGAAGACTTTCCAGAAGCAATTGTGCTTTTCTTCACATCAGTTAAAGTTGTCCTTAAATCAGGTTTATCTGATAAACAGTTTACGGATTCCAAAATCCTTTCACACCAGAAGACTGGATCATGATACCATTTTGCTTCAGAGGAGTATTTTTGAGCTGCTGGTCAGTATACTGAACTATGTATCCACTAATGCGGGAATTCCTTTCGGCAATGTTTTGTTCCACAAGTTTCTAGCACAGATTTTGGTATTCCTGAAGGAATTGTGAGGTCTCAAATTTTGCTCCAGAACTGCAGATACATTGGAAATAATGTATGTAAAAAGAAATGAATTTGTTGCAAGCATGATGACTGGATCCAGACATGACTAAAGCTGAAATAAAAAAAAATGTTCACATAAACCTAACTCAAGATGTCTTCCCTTAAATGGATAACAGCAGTTGAGAATGAGGGAGTTGAAACGAGTACAGTGACTTAATGGTATGCTATAAAATTGGAAACATCCTACTATTGGGCTTTCTTTAACAGTGGTAGTATAAATAAGGCAAATGAGTACTTATCAGTACCTTCAAAGTCAACTGCTAAGAATAAGTTGTTACCCTTTAACCTGAAACTGATTTGGTAACAAAGTGCATAAAACTGCTTTCTCCATGACCGATCAAAAATAATTTACTACAACTGAGGCACCAAGATCAGGATCCCAGTATTCATTCCAATCTTATGGAAAAAAAATAATAAAACAGACTATAAAAATGTCTACAACCCACAGAATCTTCCTTTTTATAGGCCATCTTAAGGGGGTGGGGGAGAATGTTAAGTCTGAATCATTTTAATCTTTTTGGAATAAATTCCCAAATAATTTACAAATAACTATATGTATAAATAGTTTTATAAACATGTCATAAATTGCCTTATAACATTGTCTTTAAACATGTACATTTCTCATAATGAATCTAATTCTCCTATAATGATACAGAATATGAATTAAGAGGCAATAAGCAATGTTTTTACAAAGTATGTTTAAGGACAGTGTTTTTTCTTATTTTTTATTTTGTGACTTTCTACTTAAAAAAAAAAATCATTAAAAAGCCATCAACAAAGTTACCTGAATTGAGGCTCAACATCAAATCAACGTAGGGCTGAAAATAGCTTGAAAAAAATATATAGGCCGCATGAGGTATCAGAACACCTTACTTCATCAAACATAATAATAAACTACATATCTACTGTGTCTGATTTTATGTTTTAGTACGGTCATTATGGTACAGTATTTTTGGGTTTATGGACTCGAGAAGCATTGGAACGACAATGAACATTTATTAATGTTGAAAATCAAACTGGTTTCACTTTTTTTTCTTCTACATTTTATTTTCCTAGCTCTGCATTTTTATTTCCCTTTTTATTTCATATAATTTAATTCAAAGCCTTTTTTACGTTATTTAATTTAGTTTCCATTTTTATACTAGTGTAACACTGAAAAAAAAAATCATCCTCCCTCCCGCCTTCTCACACAGTCAAGGTATCTGAACTCATGAGAGAGAAGACAGCATGAGTCACAAGATGAAGGAGATGTGGAGGAATCACAAGGAATTTGGCAGGCCAAACTGAGCTGCACACTCGACTGTTACAGTAATTAATTGTCATTTTAGTTTGTTGGGTAAGCAAAAGCTAATGTACTTTAATTTAAGTACACCTCTAACTTTTTTGTTAGGTTACATAATTATCAGTAGGGGAAAGTCTCTGGTTTCTCCAGAGGATTTCCTGATCCACAGTAGCTCCTCCTCTGCTGGCTGGGATCCTCTTCATCTTCGCAGTAGGTGCCAAGTAGGTTTACACCTTGTGCCGGAGAAAAAAAAAAAAAAGCTGTGCATGAGTAGCTTTATGCTACTGGACAAGACCGTACGGAGTGGAGTGTGGTCCTGAGCAATCATCATAATTAAATTCTAGCTTAGATAGTTTAGAGGGTCCCAGCAGAGGAACAGAAAGTTGAAGGAAGACTGGGTAAGCCTCTCGACCATCCAGAGGATTCCCCCTACTAAGGTAAGTATCTAACTACAAGTGTCTTTTAAGAACTCCTATTTTAACATCTGATAGTTGATTTGTAAGCATGGACCCACTACCGGGTCACTTAGAGAAACCATTTAGTTATCAAACCAGGGTTTTGTAACCTTAAATTTAAATGTTTCAAACTGCTATGGACAATTAAAAGCTTTCATTTTCTTTTTGGTTCATGTATTTTCTTTTCTTAATAGACCCTGTTAAATCTGAATATGTAGGTATTTTTTTTAAATAAAATTATATTGCAATTCATATCCATTGCGAAAACTGGTAGCTTGGAAAATATTTTACACAAATAGAAATTAATTTATAAAAAAAAAAAGTCCCAAGTGTGTTGCTTGATGTGATCAATAGATGGCACTGTCCAGTCAGTACAGAAACGAATGCTGTTTCCATAAAAACAGCAAAAAAAATGATAGTTGTAGGGAAAAATGTGATTATTTACTAAATCATATATTGAAATAAACCATAAGGATGAATTTGAAAAGTTAGTGAAAATCCCAGAGAAACAACTGCCCAGGTGCAGCATGTCAGCTTCATTTCTGTCTAGGGAGTTGATAAATGACTACTATTGTTTATAACACTTAATCTCCCAGAGCTTTCATCCATTTGACAAAGAAGCATTTTACATTTTTTGGGGGACAGCTATTTAGGGTAATGAGCAGAGAAGATTATTTAAACACCGATGTTAAATGAAAAGTAGGGGCTTAAATGAAAAGTAAAGGCTTATGTTGCCTTTGAAAGAGTCACAAGAGGTGAACCCACATTCCATTAATTGACATATTCTATAACAAACTTTTTAACTAATCATCCACATGTAGACCATTTTCTGGTCACTATAACGAGAACGTGAAGGCTCCCAACTAAGACTAAGGACCTGTTGCACTCTAAAGGTGGCCATAAATCTAGCGATTTGGCTGTATGATTAATCATTAGATTCAATCATTCTATAGAATCGAGAGGGAATAGAGTGTGTTCCAGAATTCCCAATCGCTTAAAAGTAGCTGATTTCATGTTGAATCAACCAGCTTAGTCAATCGAGCAGGATGCAAGTAATTGGTCAACCACACAGGAATTGAATACTGTTCACATCATTCGATCGACTCGGAACTGATATTTTTGCATTCAGAGCATGGAGACAACATCGGTAAGATCGAATGTGAAGGTGAATCGCATAGGATATCGTTTGTAGTTTGTGGGTCACTAGTCTATCGACTTTCGATCAACTATACTGAAGTCGATTCCTTAATAAAGTCGATAACTTTGTTGACTGAATCAGAATCGCTAGATGTATGGCTAGCTTAACATGTTGAGTAAACTCCAGGAATGCATACAGCGTGTGACATGAAGGGGTCTTTGACACACGCAATTCCGATTTTTAAGCTCTTTTAAATGCAATTCCGATTCTTAATGCAATTAAAAAAATCCTGCATACTGCATTATTTCTGCATTTTTCTTCTCCTGTTGCTAGCATCCAGTAAAAATTGCAAAACTGAATTGTGATTTGCAGTGTGAAAGAAGCTGTAAGGACATCAAACAGTGTATAGATAAAGATGTTGGCGAAGGAGGTCAAATCGGCAATGTACAGCAATTTAGGCGGCCAAGGTATAAGGACGTGAGCACACTTTTGCATTGGTCTGCAATACATATGGCAGTGCCTTTTACAAAAACACAAAGCATCTGCGTTGCTCTCTGTTGCAGCACTGGGCCCTTCAACTAGACTGAATGGGACAGTTCTGTGTTGCATGTGGAAATGCATTCAGCAGTGGGTTGTCAGAATGCACTGCAGGGCAACATATATGTAGTAAGTGTGTAAATAGCTTTACATATATAATTATAGAACCGCTAAGGATTTAGAAATGTTGTTTAGCACCTAGAAAAGCTATAAAGTTTGTTAGAAGCTGATAAATATTTAGTCTGTCTTCTATAGGTTTTGAGATATAGCATAGCATATGCCAGTAACCTTTGGTGATTCTTGGTGACTTGGACTGGGTGTTTACATGCGGCATTTAACAACTTTACTTTGAAAGGCATGAAAGAAACTTCAGTAGACACGGAGTATTGAATATACATACAGAAGTTCCAGTATTTCATGCTTGTGCATATTACTGCATTGGCTGCGGTAACAGTATTGGATGTAAGCGGGAAGTAGTGAGCCATCACACTGCAGACCCCTGGTGCATGACTGAAATGTCTTGTGATATTTTTCAATTTGCTGTTGAGTTTTATTTCAATATGATAGCTGACCAGCAGAGCGCTTGTGCTAGCTGAGCAGTGAAAGGAGGCCGACGTGGATTAAGTGTCATATAAAAGTAACAGATCCAGCTGCCCTGTACTGAAGTTTTTAAGAATTGTTTGTCATTATGTGTCGCAGCCCTTATCTGGATCTTAATGGGAATTGCTGAAAGGTTAGCAAATTAACAATTGTAATTTAAAGCAAATCTGAAGCGTGAAACTTGTGAGTTAATGAATTGTACGTAGCGTAGCAAAAGTCTCATGTTGTTTTACAGTACAGGAAGAGTAAAAACACTTGAGTTGGTATCTATGCAAAAGAGCTTCTCTGAGCTATTTGACCGACGTGGTCAAATTCAAGCCAGTTTTCTAAATAGCTTAAATAGCCAAGAAACAGTCAATAGCTCTGCTCTGTTTTACAGCTGAAAATACGGTTTCTAAACTGTGGTGTCTAAACTGCAAATATGACAGAATGATGCAGTTTTATAAATAAAGCTATATTTTTAGAATATAAGACGCTCCTAGGTTTAGAGGGCAAAAACAAGGGAACAAAATATACTTAACCTGGTGTGTTTTGTAGATGTTACCCCAATTATTGTGTCCCCTTGTACCCTCCTGAGTTACCATGTGTCTTTCTGTGTCCCCCAAGTCTCCACTTTTGTCCCCTATATGTCATCCTTTGCTCCCTTTCGTGTCCTCCTCCACTCCCGCTGAATAGATGAAAGCAGTGGCAGCACGTATCACCGGGTCATCAGCAGAAGCAGTAAGGGAGAGGAGCGGTTTCTGATCAATGTGGGCTCCAATAGATTAGGTGAAATGTGCTGCCGCTGCTTTCGTTTATTCAGGGTGAGTGGGGGACGACATGGGGACAATTCAGGGAGTCCCTGACATTGTGTCGGGTTGGCGGTTTGTATCAGCGGACGTTCTTAAGTTGGGGGTTCCCTGTCTTTGGAATATAAGATGCAGTGACCTTTTCTCCGCATTTTTGGGGGAGAAAAAGTATGTCTTATATTCTGAAAATTACAGTAACTAAGAATAAAAATATGACTTTTCTTTGCTACTAGTGTTCTATTAATTATCCGTACTACACACACAATTCATTATCTCAGAAGTTTATTTTTGCTTCAGTGTCATTTTAAGTTTCATGCAGTCATCCACAGTGTGAACTTGTATGCAGGCTATCCTGGTTTTAGTAAAAAATAAATAAATAATAATAATAATCACACAATTTAAAAGTAAACCTCTAGCTGTGGATGTTGCAAGAAACTGCAATCACACTTGCTAATTCACAGATCTCTCCATTATATGACCCAGGTTCAGGTAGCAAATCCTAACTACTTAACAATTATTCATTAGTATGAACTAGGTTTGCTGGCTCACTGATATTCACACTGGAAATCCTTGGAGATTTCTAAAGAGAGGTCTAATACATCAAGCCTAAAGTCTGACACGTGTAATCCATTGTCATCACTGTCAGTGGTTATTACATTATACTGTACATCTGCTTAGTAAGCTGTGGGAGCCTGCGCGGCCACGCCATCGCTCCCACCGATGTCACCAGGAGTGTATTGCGCAGGCCCAGTAGGTCTGCGCCTGCGCAGTACGCTCCTGTGACATTAGCGGGGGCGAGGACACAGCCGTGCAGGCGCAGTGGTTTTCCAACTTTAAAGTCGGAAATTCCAGAAGTGAACCGGAGGCAGGGACTGGAGCATCGGTAAGTGGCTGCGCGGGCACAGGGCATCCACGGAGGACCACTAGAAGCCCGGGGTAAGTTCAACTCTTCCCCCCCCCCCCCCCTGCAGTAGTCCTTTAAGCATTGACTTGTTAGGGGTCACTGTATACAATTATTTCCCTGCAAGAAAATGAAATACTGCTTCTTCCACTGACCACAACTCTGCCATTTCTGGAGCTTTATATAATCGGAGTCGCTAAAAGAGAATAAATGCTCTGCACACACAAAGCCAGAATTCAGGATATGAAATGGAGCTCTGTTGGGAGCTGAAGATGAATAGTTTTAAGTATTCATAACAATGCACACTATTCTTATACTGTACTAGTCTTTTTCTTTACAGAAGATGTAAACTGAGCGTTTAAATCTGTTTTGAGTGCTGCCCCATGTGGTGCAAAGTAGAATATGAGATAACAAGATTGAAAAATTAAACGTATTAATATTTTCTGCTCAATTACCATTGCTTAATTTGTGATATCTGATGTACAGCCTGATGAATTTTCTAACGATAGTAGCCTAATTGTTAACAGAGGATTCTTATAAAGGACAAAACCACATAACCTGTTCCAATACCCTATATCATTGTATCGGTTTTCTTAACGGCATCAAATATAATGCATAATATAGCTTCAGCAATGTAGGTACTTTTTCCTCACTTGTTGCGGCTTCAGGGTGTGTTTTTAAACAAAACAAAGCAATGTTGGTAATCCCTTGCATTATTTCTAGCTGAAACTTCACCTGAAAAATTTGTTATATGGATCGCTAATAGGGAAATACAATTATCAATATTTGCAGATTCGGTTAATCATTTCTCTGAGAGCACCACAAGCAAGAGGGGACAGATCAACATATAAGTCAATGTGCAAAAGAAAAAAAAAAACAGAAATAAACCATAAATAATCAATAAAACATTCCCATGATGAAATTTACTTAAGGTAACTAAAATCTCTGAAACTACAATGCACTCAGTGGCAGTTCTGTTTGCATGTAGAGGGATCATTGCAGCTGATCAATGCAGTCCAGGTGATCTGGTATAGGAAGGCCTGTTAATATTGTTAAACATTTGTTCCACACAGTAAGCGTGGGGCATACAGGCTGTGCAAAAGCAATGTCAAATGTGTACAGGTGAATGGAGTTTAAAGCATCATAGAACGAAAGCGAGCCATTATCGTAGTCTAACAAAATCCCAATTCGCCGGAGATGTGGTGAGGGCTCAATTGGAATCTCTTTGTTGTTATGCCTTACTGCCCAGTTGTTGTTACAGCGACAAAACACCCACGATGCTGTATTTTTTCCAATCCACTCATGCTTTGGTGCCGACTTGTATGCAATGCCAACAGCATACCTAAACAGGGAAAAGTACAAAACAGAATAATCCATATGTATGCTTATCCTAAAATGCCATAACAAATCTCAGCTACACAAAACAACCAGTAGCATTTTGTTTAAGATAGAGCAGTGATGTTCCAGGAACTAGTACCTACATGGTATCTTGAATGTCTCCAGACCATGATCATGGCATTTGGTCCCTCCGGCATCCTCGGTTCGCGTGTAATGCAGTCCCGAATAGATTGTGACTCCAGATTGCCCTGCTGTTTGCACAGTTAAGTGACGCTGCTCTTGCCATGCACCTTGCATCTGGTCAATCATGGCACCATGATTGTGAAGATGGCAGGAGTGAGGACAGAGTGGCACCACTGAACTGCACGTGTGGGCCAAACGAGATCCGGGTCAAAGGCGACTTCCTGAAGTTAAGACCTATACCAGACTATGGGGAAATGGCCACGGTCTGGAGACCTTCAGGATATTATGTAAGGCTTCCCTTTATTTCACCTTGGATATGCTTTAAGGATGCATCATCCTTCATTTGTATCTCTGCCTTCTATGGGTTTGGAACTGTGTATTAGTTTGTTGAGCAAGAAAAGAGTCCCGTGCATGTTTAGTTTATTTATTTATTTTGTGGCCCAGGCCTCATTATCATAGTGGCTGATTTATATACCACTAGCGAAATAACTTAACAATTGAAAGGCTCAAGTGCTATTCCAAATAAACCATTTTTGTTTTTTCAGTTTGCCTCAGGGGGGAATAATAGGATAGGATATTTCTTTTTTTTTTTTTTTTATTGCTGTCTCTGATAGTCCTGGGAAGATTTCACCTTACCTTCAGTCCCCCAAACACAACAAGTAAGTAAGACAAAAATCACAGAAATCATAGGGGAAATCCTATTCTGTATTTTATTTAGATTCAGTTTTATAGAGAAGAAAATGTCATAAAATGTAACAGTTTCATTCCACGACAGATTCATATCTCTGCCACTAGACCAAAACCTTATTTTTACAGACAAACTTGCTGCAGTGACAATAAAATAAAATAGCCCATAAGAGCAGGTTTTTACAGAGAAAGGTTAAAATCTTCAATTTCCTCTAAACAGTGATACGCAGGTATGTAAAATACTTTAGGGAAAGCTAAGCCTGCTTGTGTTACTGTTCAAATATTATTTCTGGTTTATTATGGTAGAAGATTTGTATAAAATGAAAGAAGAAAAACTACATACATAAGCTCAGGGATGGATAGTTAATACATACCAGGTGCTTCCACTTATAACCACTTCCCAGTAATGGCGACCACTGTCAAGGAACACGTTGCCAGCTACGCCATAACTTCCTTGGCTCGTAAAACGCTCTGGTGTGTGGCTCTTTTTCGAAGAGGTTTCATCTCTTTCTACAGTCAAGTTGTCATGTGAAACCTTAAGCTTCCGGTGTGCTGACTTGGGGTCCAGCTTGAAAGGCTGACCTGGTGAAAAATAAAATTTGATACTAAATACCCTCCTTTTTTTTTTACTGTAAATGAAAATACAACAGAATTTGTAACATAAGTCAAATAGTGTTCATGCTGCCAGCTGTAGCTATACAAAATATGGTTAACGCAGTACTAGAATCAGGCTATTCACTAATCTGTGTTGCGATCATGGTACACAGCTGTGCACTGCAAATACTGAATATAGTTCAACCTTTGTAAATATTTTGAAAATATGGAAAAGAGAAATGGCCAATGTTTCAATATTTGGAACTGTAAGACAAATAACCTATTAAGAAAAGAAATACATTTCCATAAGATGCTGTGATAAGGTTCCCAAACACAGAGGAGGAAAAGTTGCTGTTTGCCAGGAAGAATACTGTAATCAAATGCATTTATTAGGTTACTTTAATGCCACTTCGGAGATCAAAAATGTTTATTTCCTTGTTGGGCAAACTTGTTCCTTTCTAGAATAACAAAGGTTATAAAGTAAACCGATTCAGAGGTCTGACAGAGTTCTCAGCCCCCATATCTTCCAACCAATTGAGGATGAGGGACCTCAGCAGCCAACAGTGTTAATGCCATACTAGAGTTATTTCCAATCACTCTGACTGCCCAATTCCGAGGGACCTTTCTCAGTTCACTTCGAATGTTAACATAGTTATTAAAGCAAGCAGACATACCACATTTTCAACTAAACCAAATATGTAACTGCACAAAAAAATAAGTCTTTTATAGAAGCTTTAGCAAAAAAAAAAAAAAAAAAAAAAAAAAACGAAAAACAGATTGCCTAAACTAATTTCTTTTAAACCAACATTTCATGAGTGTACACTTTTCTTCTAGTAACTAGAGATGATCAATGAGATGCAAATTCTTCTGAAATTATGAAAATTTGTATGCAGTTTAACCACTTCAGCACCACAGAGTTTTTTGCTTAAAAACCAGAGCAATTTTCACATTTCAGCGCTCCTCCCATTCATTCACCAATAACTTTATTGCTACTCATCAGATGTAAATGATCTATATCTTGTTTTTTTTGCCACAAATTATGCTTTGTGAGGGTGATATTTGCTTTTAATAATTCTGTTATTATCTGTGCATTTTAAAGGGAAAAATGAGAAAAAAAAAAAGAAAAAATACACTATTTCTCCATTTCCATCCACTATAGTTTTCAAATAAACAATGTTACCATAGGTAAAACCCACACATTGTATTTGCTAATTTGTCCTGGTTATCTCAACATTTAAATAATGTTCCTAGTACAATGTATGGCGATAATATATTCATTTCTGGTTTGTGTTTTTTGTTTTCTCATTGTACTCTATCAGTAATTAAAAGCCCTTATCTTCATGATTAACAGTAATACACTCTCATGGCATACATATTTTAAAAGCTAAGTCCCTAGGGTAACTATGTATTCTCTTTTTAATGCTGTCACTTTTGTTTTTTTTTTTACAAGTATTTATTTAGCGGTATAGAGTACATGAAAATAACAGTTTTATTGCTTTTCATTCAGTTTTCCGGTAAAAAAAAAATCCCATGACTTAGCCCTCAGTTGTCAAACAACACAAAATCTATTCTCTCACTTGTCACGGTTAAAATGATACCCTATATACATAATCAGATAGCTTATTGGGCATACAGCACACTGTTTACCACAAGTACGCCTATCTACTCACCTGAGCTTCAGATGAAGTTTTGTGGGGAGTAGATAAGCGTAGCAAGTGATTCAAAGTGGTTAAAAAAGGGACCAATCAATTTAAACCACAGGTTTACATTGATTGATTCATTTTCAAGCTGCATACATTTGCAATAAAAAATGCATAAAGTTGCATCAACTTTGAAGTATTTGCATATCTGTGATCATCGCTACTAGTAACATCCTCCAAGTTATTGTTAGTCTAGAGGAATGTACAGTTTTTTTTTTGTATTTTATTTATTGATCTACTATAATCAAGACAAAATTATTTCTATAAAATATTACCCTTTAATATTTCATTTTTAACATTTATCATTTATATCCAGCAGCATGAACTCTACACAAGCCTGTAAACATGATATTATACAGAGCATGATTCATAATATGCTGCAGATTACACAGGGCCGTGTCTCTGGTCTTCAGATAAGTAGATGGGATGTTATTTTTTTTTACTTCAACATTAACCACTTCACAACTGGGGTTTTTTTTACCCCTTGAGCACCAGTGCAACTTTCACCTTTCAGGGCTCTTTCCATTCAGTCGCCTATAACTTTATCACTACTTAACATAATAAAATGAACTATATCTTGTTTTTTCCGCCACCAATTAGGCTTTCTTTGGGTGGTACATTATGGCAAGAATTATTTCATTCAAAATGTTTATTAATGGGAAAATAAGAAAAAAATTATTTTTCAGTTTACGGCCATTATAGTTTTTAAATAATTCATGCTACCGCAATTAAAATCCACGAAATTTATTTGCCCATTTGTCCCGGTTATTACACCGTTTAAATTTTGTCCTCATCACAATGTATGGCAACAATATTTTATTTGGAAATAAAGGTGCATTTTTCCCATTTTGCATTCATCACTATTAACAAGCCCATGATTTTAAAAATAACAGTTAACCGTCTTGACATACAAGAGTTTTCTTTAATTTCATGACTATGAACATTGTAGATTCACACTGAAGGCATCCAAACTATGAATTAACACATGTGGAAGTATAGTACATAACCAAAAAGTGTGAAACAACTGAAAATATGTCATTCTAGGTTCTTCAAACTAGCCACCTTTTGCTTTGATTACTACTTTGCACACTCTTGGCATTATTTTGATGAGCTTCAAGAGGTAGTCACCTGAAATGATTTTCACTTCACAGGTATGCCCTGTCAGGTTTAATAAGTGGCTACAAGATGGTCACTTTTTTAATGCATCCTCTAAGCGTACATAGTATGCTTACAGGAAGTGCACTGTGAAACCTTTTTTTTTCACAATGATCACGCGGCTTTTCATAGAAGCCGCAGAGATCATTGCTTTGGGGACATAGATCAATTAATTCACATTCATTGATCTCCGGGCGAGCGGGTGGCCACGTGAATGAGCACGGCAGGAGCGCGCGCACAAGGGAGCGGGGGAGCGGACAGCAGCGGGGGTGCTTGTATCTACGCTCCAGGCGGGAAAGTGAAGTTAAAAGGGGCGTATACTGTACCCGGGTACAGAACTGGTTAAAGGGGGGCTTCAGATATCCAGATACTTGAGATATCGGAACAAACCTTTAACCTACCCTAAAATACAGCTCCATCTAGTACCATGTGTGGAGGAGAGTGGCTTTTGTAGCTCATACCTACCACAGTGGTAGTTTTCTGGGTTTGAGACCCCTACACAATTCTGCTATCATTTGAGTGAAAACCTGAGGCTGCACAACCTTCAGTGTACCTCACACTAAACATGAATGTAGATGTGAACAGACACCCAGTAGTAAGTCAGCTAGTCACAAAAGGCCGATGAAGATGATGCAAGCAGATGTCCATCCAGCTTGTGCATAGAATGAACATTTAACGTTGAAGATGGGAGTTGTCTTGAAGGCCATTGCTACAGTAATGTCCTACATGCCCCCGCTCACCTCCACTCACACTATTATATATTTACCATATATATATATATATATATATATATATATATATATATATATATATATATATATATATATATATATATATATATATATATATACTTGTCTGAAGATCTTCGCTACAACAAAGTTAAAACAATACCATAAAATAAATCTTACAAATGTAAATGTTCCAGAATAGTATGTACTGAAAAACCATATATTTTACATTAAGTGTGGCCAGAAAAAACAACAACATAGCTCTTTTATAGTGAGGTTCTTAGCTTTTTACTTACACATGAAAACACTAGAGACTATTACAATAACTTGATCAAAAGTGACATATACAATCAAGTTAATTCCAAACACAGAGGTTGAAAGAGCAGTAAGAGGTCTGCTTGTATTGGCATGATCTGTTTTGAGCAGCATTAAGCACAATAACAGGAAATAGCTTGGGAAATTTCTCAGATAGTTGATAGCTCTTGTACAAACTCACATGGATTAGGGGTTTTCCAAGCAAAGGCAAATAAAAAAAAGTGCAATTAACGTGATATAATGTTAAAAACTGAGAAAACAAAACCCTACAGACATCTAAATGCTGGTATTCAAAAAAGCTCCATGTAATTCCAGAATAGAAACATACAGTACATACTGATGTCAGGAGTGGCCCACTATACCCTACCAACACCACCACTAGTAAGTGAAGATAAGCTATCTATCGTAAACCATAAAGGCAAGTCATTTAGTACAAACTCTGGATGTGTGCTTGCATTATACAGTCCTGTAACATTTCTGAAAAGCGGAGGTCAGTTTTTAGTGTTTTCAAATAGTGGAATGAGCATTGTTTTACTATGAGGATTACGGTGTTGCTCAGTGATGAGGTCAAGGCTCTATCACACATTGATTTCCATGTACCTGTGATATTCAGTGTCTCTTATGCTGCTGTAAACTAATGTAAATGAATTCAGTTTTGCTTAATACTTATATGGAAAATCTACAAAATAGTATACATTAAAAGGTGAAACATTGTTACTACTTTATCTTAAATATATGTTGGTTCTCTTTCTTATTGGACCTATTCAGTAAGGAGACATTGGGCAAGACTCCCTAACATTGCTACTGCCTACTGAGAGCGCTACAGTGGCTGCAGCTCTGGTGCTTTGAGTCCGCTAGGAGAAAAGTGCAAAATAAATGTTCTGTGTCTTGTGACTAGACCTTAATTCTGTTTTACAATGTGATACATGAAATACATGATTACATTTCAAAGTGCCTTTATGAAAGGATTAGAAATTATTTTTCCGTCTTAAAAAAGTGCTTTAGCAGATGCTGGATTTGAAGTTAATAATGGCAATCATCTTCACTGCTACAGGCGCTCTTCTGTGAAGCATCTCTTTGTCTATTGGCATATTGTTCTATCCGGACTTCCTGTTTCAGACACATGGCACACTTACAGAATTATGAACTGGAACTAAATGGAAGTGCATAAGAAAATGCCAGATCACATTTATGCATAACAAAACCTTGCCAATTTTGTATCGCACCAAATGTTGTCTAGCCATATGAAGCAATAAGGCTTTATGGAAGGCCAGTTGTCGTTTTAGTAACCTTGTGTAATCAAGTGCAAAATATACATAGAAGGCAATGAACTTTGATGACTTAGACCAAAGAGCAAGAGATAATGCTCTTAGACACATCAACCCTCCTGGCAAATGCTTTATAGCCAGACAGGGCTTGTCTGGAATAAAATATGCAGTTAAAATGAATTCACATGAATACATTGTATATAAACTTAATTACTTAGAGAAAAGGAGGTTAGCATAACATTGCTGGATATATAATCATGTTTCTGGCTCACTAGTAAACATCCTGCACCGACTACCCTTTCCGAATAGAGACAGGCTGCACTACATATGCAATTTCCACTGGGCTAGCCGCTCATAAAAATGTAAAAATATAGCTCAAGATATCCTAGACCTTAAACTTCTATAGGAAATTAAAAGGGCTTAAAGGAGACACGTCTATAAGCGTTTTGCAGATCAAAAGAACTCTCAGAGGACTTGTAAATAACAAAACGATGTTCCGGTTTTGTATTTAATGATTTAGAATTGAAATCCAGGGTTGCACTTGACTATCACCCTGGGATAATAAAGGAACGAGCTAAGTGAAAAGAGATGTTGAGGTTTAAGATACAGTGCGTAGATCGGTCTATACTGTGTGTTCTGTGCTGACATCTTGGTATTAGTGATATCAGCATAATCCAAAGCAGTCGTTCAGTTATTAGCTCTTGGACACCTTTTAAGATTTGCCTCATTTTATAAATGATTGAACAATATGGTCCAACAAGAAAAAAAAAAAACATCAAATAGCTGTCGTGTGTGATTAGCATAAGTATTGTTACATGTGAAGCATTTCGGAGTAGAGGATTTGTACTCATTAAGGTCAGAAAAGTCAAGAAGGTATATTACAAGTGAGAATTAAGTAATGCAAATATGCTGTGCAGGAATGTCAAATGTAAAGAATCTTACACATGAACAGGAGATAGCCCAACTTACTCTCACATACATGCATACTGTGCTCTGTTGTGCAGCTACAGACTGGGGCTGCTACAACACAAGGCTATGCAGCATCAAGTAGCTGCGGTTCAACAGAGTGAGCAGCAACTTCACAGGATAACATTAGCAGTGTATGTTACAGGGTTATAAGATTTACTAGTAGACCTAAGCCCGTTTAAAAACAAGCTCTAGGTCTGTGTTTCTCGGCGCGCACGCCCGCCACCCGCGCCACCTGTAATCCGCTGTATAGATGATTGGGACAGAAGAACTGAATGGGAAGCACCTCTCTCTCAGCCTGATAAAGTAAAGATGGCAATACTCATAGATGGCCATCAGATAGATCCCTCTCTCATTAAGTCTGATCAGAGAGTGATCTATTAGCTACCCACACACTGCACAGATTTTCAATCGATTTCAACTTAAAATTGACTTAAAGTCTGTGGAGCGGCCTGACTGGCCGCCCAGGTCTCCCCTATCTGTGCTCCCCTGGGGGTTTGCAGCAGAACTCTCACCTGTCCCGCCGACATAGGTCCTCCAGAGTCCAATGGCCTTTCTCCATGCTGTAGGGCTCCTCCTCCCTGTGCCTTCTCTCCCTGAGTTGTGACAAAAGCTAAAAGTTCAAACACTAGAGGTTCAGCGTGTATGCTGCCAGACTTCTAGCGTTTGAGCTTTAGTTGTTGTCACATGGAAGAGAAGGAAAAGGGAAGAGGAGCCCACAGCATGGAGAAAAGCCACCGGACACTGGAGGATGTGCGCAGGTGGGACAAGTGTGAGCTCTGCTGCCAACACACTGCTTTGGCTGTCGCCAAATTGAATGCCACTAGCTAAGTGCTCTCGACCTGCTGCTAATTAAGCAACATTTTCAAGAAGCTTTGAATGGTTACTAGTACACTTTGGCACATTTGCCTTGCGTGTTAGAGGACTTTGTCCTGACACCCAATGCTGCTATGAATGTTTGTATGGGTAACAACAGAGCTCTGATTATGTCTGGCTGCTTCTTAGATGGATACCGATAGTCAGATATTGATTTGATGTGCCAAAGCTACAACATTTACCAGCTGTTTTGTTGTACACAAGACGGTTCTCAGTAGATTTCATTGACCTGACCGTGTGTGGCCAGCTTTCTAAAGAAATGTGCTTGTCTAAAAAAATTAGATACATGTTTATGAGCTTCTCAAATATGAGAAATTCATTTCTTGGGAATGAGAGAGGAATGTTATTATGGTATTTTCATATTTTGTTTTACTGATTCTTTAGTGCCCACAAACAATCAAACATCTGCCCATGATCAGAACATTCTCTTATGTGCTGGATTAAATGAATAAATAGTGATTTTTTTTCTGCTGACTTAAGTTATTTGTCCCAAGACAGTATTTTACTTGAATAGACTCAGGTTTCAGTTAATAGGAAACTGATGCACGCAAGACTATTGTTACAGCAGACAGCAAAATAAGTTCCAAACAGGCATGAAAATGCTTAGAATAATTATTTTAAGAGACTGCAATGTATGGGCACTGGTAATAATCATAATCCTCACTCAAATTAAAAGAGTTTTTCTTTGGCCAAGCACAGCTGTTTACCTCCAATATTAACATTTTCTACCTATTGTACATTTTCTTAAACTACATACACAACATGGCGAACATTGTACAGACATTTATGGCCAGACATGCACCAACCAATGAAGCAACCAAATCTTCAATGAAATGACTGTAAAGAAACATCAAATGAAACCTTTCTTTCAAATTAGAAATCTGGATACATTTCCTGTTTGAACACATTGGAAAATAATATAAAAAATAATATATATGATTTTTTTTTTTTAGAAAAAATGATACCACTTGTTAACCACTTTAGAACGGACATATAAAACACCCTTAACCGGTTCAGCCTAAATGGACGAGCAAGCTCGTCCAGGCAGCGGCAGCTAAAGCCTAACTGGACGGGGATGCACGTCCAGGCGCACTTCCGCGTGTGCGCGCGCATGGACGCGTGGTGCGCGCGGTGCGCGCTCGTCCCCGACGGCTTACAAGCCGTGCTGTTTGGTGAAGAGGAGCCAGCGCTCCTCTGAGCCAATCAGAGCAAAGGAAGTAAAGAATTCACATAGTTACATCCAGTAACAATGTGAATTCTTAATAATGTTTGTAAATAACAGGTTTCCCTCTCTCTGTCTCTCAGCTCCTGTCACACAGATCAATCACTGTTCTGTGGTGACAGGAGCTGAGAGACAGACTGACAGATAAGCTGGTAGGAATTTCTTTTAATAAAATTTGCCCCCCATCCCTGAATTTTTAACCCCATACTGCCCAGAATCCCTGATTCTCCCTCTCCTTGGCCATTTATTACCTACTGATCTATTGATCACTGATCTATTGTGATCTTTTTCTTCCTATCTGTTACTACCTATACTCTACTCTCCTCCCCCCCCTCTTCTCTACTGTCTCCACCCCCCCTCTACACCCCCCCCCCCCCCCCCCAAAAAAAACTGTCACTTTAAAAAAAAAATCTTTCTATCTTTTTATATTTCTCATCTTTATCTATCCCTTTTTAAATGGCGAGGAGGCTCTATTCTGTGGAGGAGGCAGCCGCCATCCTCCAGCAGCGAGGATGAGTCAGGTAGTGATTGGCTCCCTCCGTCCGGCTCTGGTTCAGGATCTGAATCTTCAGAGTCCGAAGGGCCGCCATCACGCCGCTTGAGGAGGGACCCAAGTCCTGAGTCCGCTGATGAGGGACCATCAGGACTGTCCACAGCAGGGGGCTCCGTGGGCAACCCAGCATCGGGCTCCGTGGGCAACCCAGCATCGGGCTCCGTGGGCAACCCAGCAGAGGGCTCCGTGGGCAACCCAGCAGAGGGCTCCGTGGGCAACCCCGCTGCTGCTAGCAGCAGTGCGCCAGGGGGAGCTAGGCGCAGACAGGGTAGGCAGCCACAGGTACCTCGCAGGCAGGAGGTACCGCTTCATATGTTAAATGGCACCTGGGAACCCCCTAATTATGCTGCGCCCAACATCCCACCCTTCACAGCCACCGCTGGTGTGTCAGTGCCCATTGTCAATCAGGCACCAATTGACATTTTCCAGCTTTTTATGACAGAGGCAATGTGGGAGCATTTAGTAGAGCAAACTAATTTATTTGCTCTACAATTTTTAGCTGACCACCCCACTAACTATATCACCAGAAAATGGCACCCCACCAACGTGCCCGAAATGAAGGCCTATGTAGGCCTCACGCTCAGCATGAGCATCAACCCAAAGCCCCAGATAAAAATGTACTGGTCCAGGGACCTTTATCACAATGCACCCCTCTATCCAGCAATAATGCCCAGGCAGCGTTTTGAGCTGTTGTCAAAGTTTTTCCACCTGAATGACAACTCTCAAGATGTGGAACATACCAACCCTTCCCATGACAGACTGTTTAAGTTGAGACCCCTGTTGACCCACCTAAGTGCAGTGTTCATGGATGTATATACCCCACACCGGGTAATTGCTGTGGACGAATCCCTGGTACCGTTTCATGGGAGACTTTCCATGAAACCGTACATACCAAGCAAGAGGGCAAGATGTGGGGTGAAAATTTATAGGGCATACGAGAGTGGCACTGGCTATACCTTCACTTTTAAAATCTATGAAGGCAAAGACTCCATTCTGCAGCCAGCTGGGTGCCCTGAGTACATTAGCACCAGTGGCAAAATAGTGGTGGACCTATTAAATCCACTTCTCCACCAAGGCTACCACGTCTACTTGGACAACTTTTATACAAGTGTGCCACTGTTTAAGTTCCTCTTCTCAGTCCAGACTGGCGCATGTGGGACGGTGAGAGCAAACCGTAAAGGCCTCCCCCCACAGGTAGTAAATAAAAAACTATGCAGAGGAGAGTCTTACGCACTCAGATCTGAAGAGCTCCTGGCAATAAAGTTCCACGACAAGCGGGAGGTGATGATGCTATCTACCATCCACACTGAGGCCACAGTTCTTGCCACATCCAGAACGGAACAGCGTACAAAGCCAGAGGCCATAGTCGCCTACAATAAAAATATGGGAGCAGTGGACTTATCAGACCAAGTCTTGGCGCCTTATTTATTAAGAAGAAGAAGGAAAGCATGGTACAAAAAAATAACATTCTTCTTGTTGCAGATGACCATGCACAATGCATTTGTGGTCTATCTAAAAACAGCCACAACACCAACAAGCCAACAGATGACCTTTCTTGACTTCCAGATTCAAGTCCACAAGTCCCTAATGTATTCCCCTGGCCAAATTGCACAACAGGATCCTATCCATTTGGAGAACTCAATTAGACTGAGGGAGAGACATTTCCCTGAACTAATTCCCCCCAATGAAGTGAAAAAAGCCCCCCTGAGAAGATGCAGAGTGTGTGTGAAACACAAGAGACGGTGTGAGTCACGGTATTTTTGCCCAGATTGCCCGTCAGCCCCTGCACTGTGTGTTATCAAGTGCTTTAGGGCATACCACACACTTGCAGATTACTAATTTCTTTTTTTTCCTTTTTTTGTGTTTTTTTTTCTTTTTTTTGTGTTTTTTTTTTCTTTACCTGGACATATTTGACTGGCATTTTCCCCTTTCCTATATATTCATGTAACTTACAGACCCTCAAAGGAGCTCACATTTGGCATACCCCTATGTTTTTGGGGTGTTGGAGGAAACTGAATTTTTTGAGGAAAAAGAAAACACAAACAAAGTTCAAAATTGAATGTTGGACCCTGCTGCTCCCATCTTCTGACTCTTGGATCTGCTTGACCCCTGACTTATGGCCTCTGGCTTTTCTCTAATTCTGCAAGACATCCAATGGTAAGTTCCAATGTATTTGTTATCACTGTGAAGAGAAGTGATATATTCAAATTAGCCACATTTTGGATTTGTTATAACCAGGACAATGTGAGAATTCCTTTTGCAGTGTTCCTTTGAGAAGGTAGCTCACAAAATACCTACTGATGAATAGCCCTGGTTGTTAGCCTTCTATGATGGTGTCATGTGCGGTCTTTGTTTGATTCCAATCTCTCCTGGGAATATGCAAACAAACAATAGCTCTGCAACAATTAGTGCAAAAAAAATAGTGCACATTGGGTATAACTGATTGCTGCACCCAACCATTTGTTACTAAGTAAGGCATATGTTGTATCATTTTAACCGTGATGAGCTGTAGAAAAAATTTTGGTGTGTTTTAGGACTGAGGCCTAAGTCATCAGATTTTTTTCTAGTGCCAAAGTGAAAAAAATATGTAAAAAATATCATTTTCCAAGTTATGATTCAATTTTAGCAAAACCACAGAAGTCCAATTGTTTCAAAATATGTGTATCTCAGTAGGCCTGGGTCTCTAGTTTTCAGAATGGTGACATTTGTGACCTGTTTCAAATGTTCTGACACTCCAGGGGCTTTGCGAACAAAGAATGACTGTATTACTTTTGTTGCAAAAAATGGCCTTGAAAAATGCATTAGTGCTGCTCATGGTTAACAGAGTATTGCGTGGCCAAGAAGCTATCTGATTATGTGTATAGGGTATCATTTTCACCGGGACAAGCAAGAGAATAGTATTTGAGGTCTTTGAGAGATTAGGCATATGTGATGTGGTTTTGTTTTAGCAGCAAATGAAATGAAAAGCAATGCAATTGTTATTTTCACATACTCTGCACCAAACTAATACACTTGTAAAAAACACCAAAAGTGACAGAATTGAAAAGTGAATACTTAAATAGTTACCTTAGGGACTCCGCTTTTTAAATATGTATGTCATGAGGATGTATTACTGTTTTTTTTTTCAAATAAAGGCTTGTAATCATTGGTAGTGTGCAATGAGAAAACAAAAAACACAACATAGAAAAAATGCACCTTTATTTCCAAATAATATATTGTCACCATACTATGTACTAGGGACATAATTTAAATCTTGTGATAACCACGACAGATAGGCAAATAAAATGTGTGGGTAAAATGTTCAGTAGCATTGTTCATTTTAAAACTATAGAGGCTGGAATTGGAGAAATAGTGTATTTTTTCATTTTTTCCCTCGTTTTTCTCTTTAAAATACATAGACATTTTAGTAGTTACTAACAACAAATGTCACCCTCCAAAAGCCAAATTTGTGGTGAAAAAAACAAGATCTAAATAATTTATGTGTGATGAGTAGTGATAAAGCTATTAGCGAATGAATGAGAGCAGCGCTGACAGGGGAAAATTGCTTCAGTCCTTAAGGTGAAAATAGCTGTGAGGCTGAACCGGTTAAAGAGAAACTGTCGCGAAAATCTTAACATTTTAAACACATGCAAATAAGAAGTACATTTCTTCCAGAGTAAAATGAGCCATACATTACTTTCTCCTATGTTGCGGTCACTTACAGTAGGTAGTAGAAAACTGACATTAACAAATTAAAGTTTTAAAATAAAATGTGCTAATGTAGATAAAAAACACAAATTACATTTGGCTGGTTCTCCCGTTTATCGCTAAACTTTTTGAACTGAAAAAATGATAAAATTATTTTTAATAGTAAAAATAAGAGAGAAAGGGATACTGGAGAAGGTTAATTAAAAATGTTATGTAGAGGGCTAAAAAGTGGGTGGGGTTAAAATGTATATTTTATTTAGCCACTTCAGCCCACCGGCCATTTTACCCTTACCCCCAAGAGCCATTTTCACCTGTTAGCTCTCCTCCCATTCATTTGGCCATACATTTATCACTGCTTCTCACAACTGACTGATCTAGATCTTGTACTTGTTTTAGCTACAAATTATGCCTTTTGTGGGCGATACTGGTTTTCAGTAATTACTTTATTTTCTATGCATTTTATTGGTAAAAACAAGAAAAAATAAAAAAAACTACACTTTTTTTTGCAGTTCCATCCCCTATAGTTTTAATAAACAATGCCACTATAAATAAAAATACACATTTTATTAGTCCCAGTTATCACAACATTTAAGTTATGCTCCTAGTACAATGTATGGTGGCAATATATTATTTGGAAATAAAGGTGTATGTTTTTGTATACGGCCAATAATTAAAAGCCTTTATTTACTAAAATAACAGTAATGTACCTTCATGACATAGATATTAAAACCGCTTTGTCTCTAAGGCAACTATTTCTATATTTTAACAGTTTTTTTTTTAACAAAGAAAAGAGCTGGCACATCCAAAGTTAATCTTTATTGGTTCCATGTAAAAGAATATAGCCAAAATTTCGAAGCCACATAGGACCCCTTTATCAAGGCTATGTTTGCTCGGAGGCAAAGATCTGTCTGCTGCTGTACACAAGTTCCTGTGAGGAAGTAGGAGTCTGTCTCCTCTAGACACTTGCAGAGAGTGATGTGTATTCATCTGGGACACTAGAGGCAGTACGATCATGGATGCTATGCAGAGCGGAGTGGGAGTGATGATTGCCAATGGAACCAGGAGAGTTGAGAGCCATTCTTCTCCTGCAGCTGCCTTAGTGATCACTACAATCAGCAGTGATCGTAGTGATCACACGATCAGGAGCAAACCCCATGATCACTAAAGGGAGGTGTCAGCTGTCATATGAAAGCTGAATCTCCCCATTTGAGTGTGTGCTATTGCAGCAGGAGCACGTGGGATGGCAGCTAGTGAAATCTATGCCCTGGCAGAAATAACAGCTCCAAAACAGGACGTAGATTTCAATTGCTGCCGTCCACAATGGGAAAACTTTTATTCGAGGAGGCAAGTCCTGATTGTAAGAACCATTTCAAAGTGTATTTTAAGATGGTTCCAAATATCTGACTTATCCAATAACTACTGTTTTACACAAACCGCTGTTGATGTTAAAAATATAGGTCAGAAAGGGAGCGTGTAAGGGGAGAAATATTGGAGCTCCCTTTGCTGACTTATTCAAAATTTAAAAAAATGAATTGCTTAATCAAAATCTGCCGGATCAACTTTTCACTGATTTTAGCCAGTTTAAAAAACAATGTTGAGGTGACTTTTTGCCATTTGAAATAAGCCTTCAAAGACAAGTACATTAAGGTATGTTTATTTAAGGCTTGCATACCTTTCAGTGACCTCCAGTGTTTTATTCTGGTTTTAGCTATGCAGATTGCTTTTCCTTCTCATCTCTGTTTTGGGAGCGATTTCTGTAGTTTCAGCATTTGTCCCCACCCCTTCCAGCCATTGTGCATCTCTGAACTACTCCACTTTCTCGAATCTCACTTAAACTTTCCCTTTAAGCAGTTATGAACCCTAATAAACCATCTTCCTGAAGCTTAAACCTAATTTAATAATTACGGATAACAGATACAATTACTGAGGAGGAGAATGAGGCCTAGAACACTGGAGAGGAGTCAGGATATCCACTAGCTAAATGTAATTCACACCGTGCAATAGTGAATTTAAACCACAAAAAATATGTCACTTTGTTTATCTCAGGAAACTATGTATTTACATTTTGAGGGGTGGGGGATCCAGAGAGAGTACACTGGGAACCCGTCCATACACTTGTAAGTCAATTCTGATAATATTAGTAGTCTAGTGTCCTATTTTAAGTAATGTGACCATCATCTAACTTCAAATGGGTTTATACTACAGGGAGATGAACTCCATATGGATGTTTGTTTTTTCATGGGAAGTCTCAACATGAGACTCAGTGTTCTTGGCCACAATACAGCGTCAACAAGAGGTGGCACAGGGGACAGCCGGCTGCCACAGAACATGCCAGGATATAAACAAGGAAAGAGCTACACACTCAGGGCCAAGAATGCTTTACATGCTTTTACAATTTTCTGCAGCGTGGAGAAAAATTCATCCTTAACAACAAATACAACCTCAAGGAAAACATTTTATGCAGAACAAAAGGAAAACTTGTACTTTGTAAAAAGAGCAGGGCAGACTTATCCTGTATCCCATTATGGTGCTCATGCGGTCATATGAGTGATAACTGGTTGTGCTCTTTTCACATACATTTCACTGCCTTTACAGGAGGATACAGCAAGTGTCTTGAACATGTGGGTTTCAATGGAAGTCACAGTGTAAAATTTATGTAAAAATACAATTAAAATGTTTTTCTTAATGGTCAGTTTTTTTTTTTGTTTTTTTTTATCAGAAAGTCCTAGTTCTATGGTTTATATACATTTTGTTTTGTAACCCCCCCCCCCCCCCCCCCCCAAGTTGTGTTGAAATAATATTAGCCACTTCTGCACCACAGTTTTTTTTCCCCTTCAAAAGCTCTACCCATTCATTCGGTAATAACTTTATCGCTACTTATCACACTGAAACGATCTATATATTTTTTGCGGGAAAAACTAGGCTTTCTTTGGGCAGTACTTTATGCTAAGAATTATATTATTTTATATGCATTTTACAGTGAAGAATAAGAAAAAAATAAAAAATTCAACATTTCTCAGCTTTCAGCCGCTGTAGTTTAAAGAGTAACTGTCAGGCTGCAGAAGCTAATTTAAACCTCTATTCTCCTGTGTTAAACAGTTTAGAAGGAAGCCAAAAAGGCATTACTGAAGATAAAAATCTCTCTTACCTTTGATGTGTGCTTATCAGCAAAGCTGTTAGACCCAAGCAGGACGCAAGCCGCATACCATACTGCAAAGCATTCTGGGGCCCTCCCCTCGGCTGCTAATGAGACGTTACAGGATCGAGTTTCAGCAGCTTGTAATCAGTCCAGCGTGTAGCACTGATAAATCTCCGGGCAGAGTACACTGCAGGAGTCCGCTATTGTTCCTAGCCACATGGCTAATTAATATTCACTGCACACTGTGTTATTCAGTACGAGCTTTTCTGTGATCAGGAAGCAGGGAGGACATGACGACACATTTGGCTTCATAGGACAACAGACAAACATGGAACCTGCCATGAGCTGTCAGGAGCATCAATCTCTGCATATACTATATAAAAATTCTGTGAAATCCAAACGTGGACAGCGAAATGCATATGTAATGTAAGTACAGCCAATCTTTAGCTACTGATATATGTGTTTATTTTCTCTGAGACCCCTTACCTAACAGCTCCTCTTTAAAGATAAAATGTGCTATTGTGGATAAAACACACATTTTATTTGCCCATTTGTTCCGGTTATTACAATGGTTACGTTTTCTATGGTAAGTGTATAATGTTGCATTTGGATGTAGTTTTACTATTTGGTCACAAGATGGTGCTTTACCAACTCCGTTTTCTAAAAATAGAAAACAGAACCAAGTTTTTACAGTTGTTTATATACAGGGACGTAGATAAGCGTGGCAGAAGTTCTCAAGGGGTTAATATACATTTAGTTAGCACTGTCCTGTATTTGTTAGAGTGTCACAATCTTACAGAGAAACTGTACTAAAAATAACAATGAATAACAATGTTTCTTTTTTACAATATTACTTTATAAATTATTTAGTCAGTGTTTGCACATTGTCAGATCTTTCCTGACCCCAACTTACATTCTGAGATTTATCACAAGTGGCAACATCTTTAGTCCTGTCAGGTGCAACACTGCAGAATGTTTTTTTACTGAGAGTTTGGAAAGTGGTGCAATTTATTACATGTTCTCCCAGAATGCTCTGGGGCAGAATTCTGCATAGCTAAACAGCAGCACTGGGAGGGCAGGGCTACAATATACAGCAATATATAGCTATAGGAGGTGTTTCTGATCCTAAAAACAAGAAAATGTATGTAGAAATTGAGTATCCTCAATTATCTGTATTATATGTCACTACAGTGTCTCTTTAACTTAAACATTGTACACCTGCTAGATGACTCTAGTGAGTGTTTTGGGGCTCCTGAACTTCCTTGAAACATCAGCAAGATATCAGCCTATTGGAGTGCTCCATCATGCACATCCACCCTCCTCCCCATCTGTAGCCACAGACTGTGTCAGTAGCAGGGCTGTGGAGTCGGAGTCGGAGTCGTGGAGTCGGGCAATTTTGGGTGTCTGGAGTCGGGAAAAAATGCACCGACTCCGACTCCTAATGAATTTGTAACTGTAATTAAAATAGAAAATATGATAACATGTTCTATTTCTTAGATAATAGTCATTAAAAATAATGTATATATACAGTATATATACAGTAATAGCTGCGCTTAGTCCACAAAAATGAAATAAACCAATCAAAATTAGTTACTTGTGCTGCTTCAATAAAGCAGTCCCCGTATTTTTAAGGTCAGATATACATATCTGATTGTGACTTATATATGATGTGTACACAGGAATCTCTTATATATACTAAATAACATCTATGCTGTAAGAATAAAGCCTGATGTGTAGCTGTGTCACTAATAGAGATGGTCAATGAGATGGAAATAATTCTGCACTGATGCTGATTTATGCAAATGGATGCACTCCCTTTGCTGATGAAATCAAATAATTTGATATGTTGTTAAAATTTGGTTTGGTGACTACAAATTAAAGGGTACCTGAGACGGATGAAAAGTAAAGTTTTATACATACCTGGGGCTTCCTCCAGCCCTCTTCAGGCTAATCAGTCCCTCGCTGTCCTCCACCACCCGGATCTTCTGATATGAGTCCTGGTAATTCAGCCAGTCAGCGCTGTCCGGCCGCATGCCACTCCCACAGCCAGGAACATTCTGCACCTGCGCAATAGTGCTGCACAGGTGTAGTATGCTCCTGGCGGCGGAGTGTGTACCTGGGCCTGACTGGCTCAAGTACCTGGACTCATAGCAGAAGATCCAGGTGGTGGAGGAGGACAACGAGGGACTGATTATCCTGAAGGCGGCTGGAGGAAGCCCCAGGTATGTATAAAACTTTAATTTCATCTGTCTCAGGTTTACTTTGTTACACAGTAGTACTATACTCTACATATGCACTCCCCACAGAGCTGCAGGGAATCCACTGAGAATGCTGTGCACATTGAACACAGAGGTGTTGTCTGTCACCCATAAACCTTGTTCAGATTGTGCATGAAGAATATGTAATAGAGGAAGAATCTCCTCATTCCCCTGCAGAGTACCTGCACATCATTCTTACATGTACCCACACTTACATTGCCTATGGCCTGATAGATGTTCTTTGTTCCGGTTTGTACCTTTTACAAGTACTCTTACCAAGGACTAGCTTTAGTCTAAAGGGAATAAATATAGTAGTCTACATATCCTTCTCACTTCAGTTGTCTTGTAAAATTCCTAAGCGTTGGCAGTTAAGAGACGAATTTCATGTTACATACTTTTAATCAACAAAATTGTAATATGCAAATTAGAGGAGTCGGAGACGAGGAGTCGGAGTCGGTGGAATCCTAAACTGAGGAGTCGGAGTCGGTGGATTTTTGGACCGACTCCACAGCCCTGGTCAGTAGCCTGCAGGCTATCTAAGCATCTGTACAGAACCAGTCCTGAAATGTCAAAAAAAGATTGAGTCCTGATCCCTACAGGCTACAGTCCTGGTACCTACAAACATTCATTCTCATTTACTGTATGTACTGTATTATTTTAACGTCAGCAGTCAATGCCCAAGTATTTGTAGATGAGTAATCTGTAAATAGTATTTAAAAAAAACTAACCAGTTAGCTTTTACTTTTTGAGGTAAATGCCCCGCCCCAATTTTCCTGTGACTGCTGCTTGCATGATAATGTGACTCTGCTCATCAAGTTTACCTCACGGCAAGATCTGCTCTTAGGTTTGCTTTAATACAAGTGTGGTGAAATTCTATCAAACAACTGAATGCTAAAAAAAACCCTACATTACTTTTTTTTTTTTTTTTTAAGTGACACTGAAGCAAAAAAAACAAACAAACAAAAAAAAAAAACTACTCATAATATAATAAATTGGTTGTCTAGCACAGACATATAACATTGCATCATTCGCTAATAATTGCAGTTTTCACAATACATTCTGCATTTTAAATGATTTCACAGAGCAGGCGACTGACCCTTTAGACTTTTCTCTGCAAAAAGACCATAAACAAAGAGGAAACAAAGAGACAGTTGAGATAACTGCTTCAAAAGACTGTGCTGTCCACGACTTTATAAAGTCGCAGAGCTCACAGAAGCTCTTTTGCATAACAACTGAAGTTTCTTAACTCTTCCTGTACTGGAAACAATATGAGACTTGTATCTGTGCTAATAATGTTTTATTTCTTAGCTGTACTACACATACAAATCATTATATCATAAGTTTATTTTTACTTCAGATTCCCTTTAAACATGCATGTCTCTGAAAAGAGAAAAGTTGCTTTCCAACATTAGAAACCATATGTAATTTTTTTTTAAATGGAAAAAAGTGAAATCATTAAAATGTACAAAACTTTATATAAAGATTCAAAGTGATTTATAAATATGAACCACAGAAGCTTGTTTTACTTACTGGAACTAAGAAAATGTGGAACAAATTGTAGCTGAGTAAAATATCAGGTTAACACCAAAAAACATATTTTGCCCTTATAGTTCATATCTACAACTTGCAGTGCTGGGATTTAGCAGTCGTTTAATAAAAGCCTACATATCCTATAGGCAGCACACGAAATCTCTTCTGATCACACGGAAAGGTGATATTCTGTGATTGAAAGGTTTTCCTCACAGCTGCTGTTGAATTTGGTTTCAATCTAAATGGAATGTTACTTCAGGGACTTCCATTTTATGACTGTATGCTTGTTAAATCAGATGTAAACTGTTTTGTGTGTCGGATATCATGCAGCAGCCCACTTACCCCCGATCTTAGCTGCAGCATGGGTCAGGTCGCTGCAGATATCTGGCTTCCCGCTCTTTTCCTCTCAGGTTCTTTTTTTGTATGGGAAATTAAACATGATTCTAAAGGAGTTTAACAATTGCTGCTAATAACGCACACTTCCTATGAGATTTTGCTCACAACTTTTACTGTTTTATGGATTTTCACAGCTGTGTAAATGTCCAAACTCAATTAAAGTAGTCGTTACTTCGGGATAAGCTTACCGATAGAGAGGAAATAAAGAATCAATACACAGGAACACTGAAAACAAGCACTAGACCATTGAGATGCCCCAGTGTACAAAAAAAGGCTAAGAGCTCTTGTGGTCAGCCAGAATAAAAGATAAAAAATGATGTCATGATATGATAGTTTCCTCTGCAGATGATGGTTTGCAGCCACAACATTAAAATGAAATTACAGTGAAAAATGTTTTATATCAGGAATACTGCTTGCTGTGCATTATCCAGCTGTCTGCTCCCTTACTAAAGATGAAAAATGCTTTCCTCAAAAAAACAGTAAATGGGTCTAGATATGTGGAGAGCCTTAGCCGGGTTTAAATATATAGAAATGTAGATATAATACTTCCCATTACTCACGTGCTTCATGGTGATTTATATATATTTTAGATAGTATGTAAGGTTTTCAGTTTTCTGCCAATTCAGATGGCGTTTAAAGTGCTAAGTAAATAAATCTATTCATGCCCAGCCCGCCCTCTTAGTTCACAAACATCCACTGCTTCTAGTAACCCTGGCTTGTCACATGACCTTTATTGAAGGGTGAAATCAGGAAGAGAGGTCAGCTGAGTCTTGCATTATCAAGAATTGTGATTTTCCAGTATAACTATTTACCATAGGTGCAGACACAAGAGGTGATACTGTAGGTGCAGACACAGGAAAAGGAACCTTCAATTTCATGACCAGTTACTTTTAGTAAAATTTAGTGTTAATTTCCAGCTGGAAAGTATTGTAGGATGGCTACCTTCTTTTCACCCCTCGAGCAATTTTTTTTTTAAAACAATGGGTTGCAACTTAAATTAAGCAAAAACCATGATGCACAGACAAATATGAATAAGCCAGAACCTGCTATGGAGAGCCAGACCTCTCCTCCACTTAACAAATCCTCACATACTGTATAATACTGTGATTATAATATCCCTTACCCCATTGAATTGTGGGAATGCTTTCATCACATACGCTACTGTGATCGGTAGATTGCCTACCCCACTGAATTGTGGGAATATTCTCATGTACATACTATTGACATATGCTACTGTGATTTGTAGACTCCCTACCCCATTGAATTTTGGGAAAGTTCTCATTTACATATGCTACTGTGATTGTTAGATTACAGTTTGGAGGGGAAATCCCTTATTAATGGTGTCATCCTATTATTTTAATTATATGTAATTATAAGTGTTGTAGGATTAACAACCATCGTTTGCCCCAGGAAGCCAAAGGAAAGTACTCCCTTGAAACACATAGGGATTTAAAGAGAACCCGAGGTGGGTTTGAAGAATGTTATCTGCATACAGAGGCTGGATCTGCCTATACAGCCTAGCCTCTGTTTCTATCCCAAACCCGCCTAAGGTCCCCCTGCACTTTGCAATCCCTCATAAAACACAGCTGTGCTGCTGACACGCAGCTTGTCAGAGCAGGCTGTGTTTATCTCTATAGTGTCAGTCTGCTGCTACTCCTGCCTCCTGCAGAACTCCGGTCCCCGCCTGCGTCCCTTCCCTCCCCACTGATTGGAGGGAAGGGATGGGGGCAGGGACTGGAGCTCTGCAGGAGGCGGGGAAGCAGCAGAGACTGACACTACAGATGTAAACACAGCCCGCACAGCTGGGCCTTGATTTATGTCTGATTGCAGAGTGCAGGGGGACCTTAGGGGGGTTTGGGATAGCAACAGAGGCTGGGCTGTATAGGCAGATCCAGCCTCTGTATGCAGATAACATTCTTCAAACACACCTCGGGTTCTCTTTAACCAGCTGAGCGGTCTGGACGAGCCAACACCGCCAGAGGCTGCCGCTCAGGCCCTGCTGGGCCGATTTTAATGAAATAAAAAGCAGCACACGCAGCCGGCACTTTGCCAGCCGCGTGTGCTGTCTGATTGCCGCTGCAGCGCGGCGATCCGCCGCTTGCAGCGGCGAAAGAGGGTCCCCCCAGCCGCCCGAGCCCAGCGTAGCCGGAACAAACAGTTCCAGCCAGCGCTAAGGGCTGGATCGGAGGCGGCTGACGTCAGGACGTCGGCTGACGTCCATGACGTCACTCCGCTCGTCGCCATGGCGACGAGGTAAGCGAAACACGGAAGGCCGCTTATTGCGGCCTTCCGTGTTACTTCTGGCCGCCGGAGGCGATCGGAAGAACGCCTCCGGAGCGCCCTCTAGTGGGCTTTCATGCAGCCAACTTTCAGTTGGCTGCATGAAATAGTTTTTTTTTTATTTAAAAAAAACCCTCCCGCAGCCACCCTGGCGATTTAATCAGAACGCCAGGGTGGTTAAACAAATTCTTTCCTATATATACCACTGTCAGCCCTGATTTACTGACACTTGCATTCACCAGCCAGAGGAGATTTTTGAGGCTCTGCAAGTGGTGCCTAATCCTACATAATGCTATACCTGTACGGGGACACCAGTCATCACAACAGGTGAGATCATTCTACCCATGGCTTTTTGACTTATGCTCCGTAGCATGAGTGTGTGAGCTTTGTTTTTTTTCTAGTGCAGTGTCCTGACTGGTTTATGGGGCAGCACCCACGGTTATCCATGCATCTGTCCATCACCCCTACCTCACCCATCGCTCCTTTGGAACTCCTTTGGAACTCTCCAAGCGTACCATTTCTTCTAAATATAATAAGACTGACTACAAATTTGTTGGGAAACCTTGTGAAGCAGCACATCTTTAAGAGCTGTTTTGCTCTTAACAATCTGAGACTTAACAGAATTTAAACTATCAACATCCAAAAAGTGAAACATAAATAAATGCAGCATTAATGGTAAAACAATTTAGTTGAGTTTAAATCATTAAAATACGAAAGAGACAAACTATGCAGATATTTGATTTAAACTGTAAATATATTTATTCTTAACCTCCTTGCCGGTTATCCCGAGCTCAGCTCGGGGTAACCTGCGCAGGAGGATTTCTCAGGCCCCGCTGGGCCGATTTGCATAATTTTTTTTCCCTACACGCAGCTAGCACTTTGCTAGCTGCGTGTAGTACGCGATCGCCGCCGCTCGCCGCCGATTCGCCGCTACCCGCCGCGCCGAGCCGCCCCCCCACGCCCCAGACCCCTGCGCAGCCTGGCCAATCAGTGCCAGGCAGCGCTAAGGGGCGGATCGGGGTTCCCTCTGTCGGTGACGTCATCCCGCCCGGTCGCCATGGCGACCGGGGAAGCCCTGCAGGAAATCCCGTTCTCAACGGGATTCCCTGCATACTCTGATCGCCGAAGGCGATCGGAGTGGGTGGGGGGATGCCGCCGCTTAGCGGCTATCATGTAGCGAGCCCTGGGCTCGCTACATAATTTTAAAAAAAAAATTAAAAAAAAAGTGCGGCGCTGCCTCCTTGCCGGATTTTTTAGACCGGCAAGGAGGTTAAAGGCTTAGTTTGTACAGACAAAGGTTAGGTCCAGATGCTCCCAAAGGAAAATAAATTGAGACCCAATTACGCTAGTTTATGCTCGCCAAATTTCTTTGAGGCCACAGAAAAGATGAACTGGGGTAAGCAAAGCCTCCAGCCCTCAGATTTGCCAGGCGTATTTTCTCCTTCCAAATTCTAATGAAATAGTTTTTCTTTCCAAAGTAAAAAATTACAATCATCATGTCTTTGCAAATGAAAAATAATGACCTTGTTCCACCCATTTAGTTACATAACTGCTCAGGAAAACGCTGCAAATTAGTACCTCAGTTTCCATGTGGGTTAGCACACTGTACATTCATACTCTAAGCTATTTTTGTACTATTACAAGATAAGTTGATGATGTATGTTGCAAAATAACATTATAATAAACCTAACTATTTGCGCTCTCCTGCATGTGTTCAAAATGAGCCAAACAACATGTAGGCCAAATACTCCCTCCTTAAAGCAGGTTGTTTTGGCATGATTGCTTTTGGCATCAGCACAATGCTTAATTACCTACTTAAAGGGAACCTAAACTGAGAAGGATATAGATTTTTCATTTTAAAATAATACCAGTTACCTGACTCTCCTGCTGATCCTGTGTCTCTAATACTTTTAGCCACAGCCCCTGAATAAGCATGAAGATCAGGTGCTCTGACTGAAGTCAGAGTGGATTAGCTGCATGCTTGTTTCAGGTGTGCGAGTCAGCCACTAGTGCAGCCAAAGAGATCTGCAAGACCGCCAAGCAAATGGTATTGTTTAAAAGAAAACGTCCATATCCCTCACAGTTTAGGTTCCCTTTAAGGCAAAATAATTTTTTTAAAAAAATCTATTTACCCAGGGCTTCCTCCAGCCCCTGGAAGCCGATATGCCCCTCGATGCAGCGCCACTTCCAGTCGGTGGCCCGGAGTCCCCTCTGTTGCAGATGCCGACCTAGCTGGGTCAGCATTTCCTGAGCCTGAGCGCGGCCGCACCACTCGCATTTACGTGACTTGGAGCGTTCTGCTCAGGCACAGAACTACTGCGCGCTCACGCAGGAGTAGAGCATGCCAGTCGGCATCTGCACTGGAGGGGACCCCTGGCCACTGGCTGGAAGCCGAGCTGCAGCGAGGGACATATCGGCTGCCAGGGGCTGGAGGAAGCCCTGGGTAAGTAGATTTTTTTTTTGTCATTTTGCTCGGACCTTCCCTTTAGGCAGGTAATCAAGCATTGGGCCGATGCCAAAACGAATCATACCAAAACCACCTGCTTTAAAGTGAACCTCCGGACTAAAACTCTACCCAGCAGAGCTGAAAAGGCTTGGTGTTTCTTTAACAGTTTCACAGCACCAGAACTTGTTTTTCTTACTAAAGCATCATTTTTAGCTAAGCTCCACCCATCAAAGAAAACTGCCCAGGCTTTTTTTCCATGATGCTGTGCAAAGCATGATGGGATTTCCTATGTTGTTATTCGCGTTGCCTAGCAACTGGGAGGGGTGATCAGCACACAGGACAGTTGGAACTGTGTCTCAGCTCCCTGTCACCTCCTTTCAACCAAAAAGATGGCTGCCCTCAAGAAATCAAACATTTGCCTGTTCTTTTAAAACAGGGTGGGTAAGAGATTATATTACCTATCTATTTTAATTAACATAACTAATGTAACTTAATGACAGTATGTTTGTTTAGGCTGAAGTTCCTCTTTAAGGAGGGATTATTAGGCCAACATGGCATTTGGTTCATTTTGGCAAGTAGATTTTTTTTTTCCTCCTCGCATCTGTCCTTTAAATCAAGGAGCCCGTCGCAGACGTCAGACACGGCCATTTACGTAGGAGAAGTGCGCCCTCTACATTTCTCTCCAGTGGCTGCTGGAGAGATACGCAAACAGCGTACTTCTCTTACGCTAGACTGGCTCCGGCTGACAGAAGTGCAGGGACCTGGTTCCTGAAGCTGCAAAGCCAGCGGAGGACGGCGACGTGGAAGCAATCGGAGTGGATGAGGCTGGAGGAAGCCCCAGGTATGTATAAAATATTTTTAAATATTCAGCTCTGGTACACTTTAACTCTCTAAATTCATGCAGAGTGATTTCTCTGTTTTCCTTCTATCCTGTGCAAGAGTTCAGGTCCACTTTAACCAGCAGAACTGGGGAGGGCTGCAAAGTATTAAAGAAAACCTTAAGTCTACACAAAAAAAACGAGTTTTACTCACCTGGGGCTCCCCTCAGCCCCCTGCAGCTGAACGGTGCCCTCGCCGTGTCCCTCCGATGCGCCTAGACTCGCCGGCGGCCACTTCCGGTTTGGCTGTCACCGGCCTACAGGCTGGGAACGCGGCTGATTATCTGCGTCCCCGGCCGCAATAGCATTATAGAGGGCGCTATTGCGGCCGGGAACGCGGCTAATCAGACGAGTCCAGGCGCATCGGAGGGACACGGCAAGGGCACCGTTCAGCTGCAGGGGGCTGAGGGGAGCCCCAGGTGAGTTAAAGTCATTTTTTTGTGCAGACTTAAGTATCCCTTTTAGCTACAAGTATATAACAACTATTGGGCTCTGCAACACTTACACTGCTGACCATGAGTTTATTTTATCAAAGTAATGAGGAAGGTGAAGCTGAATTAATTATATTTAACACTAAATGATTTTTTTTTAAATCCTAAGTAACTTACCATGTGTGCAATGGTAGCTTTCTTAGGCACAATTCATACTGCAGTAATGTATCCTTTTAATTAAAAAACCTCTATGTACTACCATATATGCCTTCCAGCCAAGTTATTACAAAACACCTGTGAACTTTAATGTCTGACACATCTAACAAGGCAGCAACAGCCAACACATTGTTTCCAAATGGTATAAAAATATGAACTTGCAAAGATTCTGTAGGTGGCTTGCCTGTAAAGGACAAGATGCCAGATACAAAACGTTGCCATCTAAACATGGTCCAAACTAAAAGAAATCTTCCTGTTTTATCTTCCTTACTATAACACCACCCCCGTGGCTCTGGCATGTTTTGCTAATCGTTTTCCATGATTCATGAAATGTTCTGTTTGGCATACAGCAGATGGAAACTGAAATGTGATTTTTAATTTTACACTGATGCCAAGACCTCAGAAACACACTTTCGAAGCTGATTTGCAGAGATGTGTAAGTGTAACTTTTATTATATGCAGTCATATTATAAGAGAACCTGATGTGACTATAAAATAAATAAGTAAAATTGCCCTAGGTAGAAGGCTGTACCTTCAGCATTTGAAATCCTGATACCCCGCCCCTCCCCCCCACCCTCCCCCCCCCAATAATCCAGTTAGTATAGTAGAATAGTCCTCTATAACTCCAAGCAAACCCAACAGCCAGAAGTGCTGGCAGGAGCCAGATTTGAATGTAGTTACTTCTGCTCATCTCCTCCTACCAGTTCTCATTGTCCAGGATCAATGCACCAATGGGGTGTCTTAGCAACAAAATTAAAATATAGTAAAGTCCTCGCACCAGCGGGGATCGCCTCATGCAAGATACATATGCTTGCTGGTTGATTAAGCAACCAGATGAAAATGCACAAACATCTCCCCCCAAACACTTACTCAGCTTCCAGCGATGTCTAGCAGCCTTCATGCAGCTCCTAGCTGCTTTCTGGCTTCCTCCGTGCACAGAAGCCGACGTGTCACCTGACCTATATTGGGTCAAGTGACAAGCTGTGAGCTGCGCACAGATGCTGGAAGCTGCAAGGTGCTGCAGGAAGGCTGTTCGATATCTCTGAAGGCTCAGAAAGTATTTTCCAAGCCTGCAAACCAACCCAAAACAAAGTCCCTATTATCCCTCAGGCATTCCGGTTAGTTGCGACTTCCGGTTGTCTGAGTTCCGGATAATGTGGTTTCACAGCAGCAGTGGTGTGGTGGGTAGTTTATTTCTGCAACCACTTTTTTTGTAAGCACAAAAGTCATGGACCAAGTGGGTTGACACTGTTCAAAGGGTGCAGTTGCATGCTAGCTGGTCCAGCCCTTCTGACAAATACACATAGATCAGCATGATGGCCACTTTAGAGATCACCAAATAGTGTTCATGTCCTTCAAAGTGGGGAGCACTATTGAGTTAAATGGAGAAGAGTGGATACCAGGGTGTTATTTTCAAGGAACTATCTCTCGCTTTAATAAGTGGTGATCCAAAGCTTCAGCAAAGTCAAGTGGTAATATATATAGATTGGGAAGATTTTATAGGATCCAGAGCCATCCCTCTCCATAGGTAAACATGTGACTTTTTTGTCACAACAGATTAGACGTTAGCTGCAACATAAACATCAATTTTTGGTAATTGCTAGGGCCAACCTGATGGTTAATTAATCACGATTTTGGTTAACAGTCATCTGCAAAAGCTGTTCTTTGGTTACAACAAAATTACCGTCTGTTCAAGCAACATTTCCTACAACTTTGTATTGCCCTGCACAGTACAGACCTTGCAGTGGTAAAATCATACTGACAGAGAAACACGCAGAGATAGAGAGAGAGAAAATAGCAATAGTTATGCTCACTCACTGTTTGTTTTTAATTTTCCAGGTTCACTGTTCCGGCTGCCAGCTTGATTGATGGCCTTGACAATGAAGATATACTTGGTACCGCTCTGCAGACCATGCACTGTATAGTGGTTCTGTTTGATATTGGGAACAATCATCCAGCTGTCGGCAGAGTTACACAAACCTGCGGGTTTAATGAGAAACATTGGTCATTTCTACACAATCTTTTCTGCCAAGCTGCACACAAAGATTCGAAAAAGTGTCAAATTCAACATTTGAGTGTTTATATTCACATTTTAAAGTGCTCCTCTTTCAATGTAGCCCTTCACTTTACAAGTCTGTTTCAAGTGGAATAGTGGAATAAGTTCACAGTCACAGTTTTACAGAACATGAAAATTCAACCCAACTTAACTAATTGTAGGTTTCAAGGAGTTGCTTAAACTAAGACAGGTATTGGTTTAGTTAAAGACTACCTCCAGCCCCCCCAAAAAGTTTAACCACTTGAGGACCGTGGGCTTTACCCCCCTTAAGGACCAGGCACTTTTTTTCCATTCAGACCACTGCAACTTTCACGGTTTATTGCTCGCTCATACAACCTACCACCTAAATGGATTTTGGCTCCTTTTCTTGTCACTAATAAAGCTTTCTTTTGATGCTATTTGATTGCTGCTGCGATTTTTACTTTTTATTATATTCATCAAAAAAGATATGAATTTTGTCAAAAAAAAAAAGATTTTAACTTTCTGTGCTAACATTTTTCAAATAAAGTAAAATTTCTGTATACATGCAGCGCGAAAAATGTGGACAAACATGTTTTTGATAAAAAAAAAACCATTCAGCCTATATTTATTGGTTTGGGTAAAAGTTATAGCGTTTACAAACTATGGTGCAAAAAGTGAATTTTCCCATTTTCCAGCATCTCTGCCTTTTCTGTCCACCTGACATGTTTCATGAGGGGCTAGAATTCCAGGATAGTATAAATACCCCCCAAATGACCCCATTTTGGAAATAAGACATCCCAAATTATTCACTGAGAGGCAAGTGAGAATCACTTACCGAGAGAAGAGCTCTGTGTGCCGCTGCTGGTCTGGTCTCCTGCATTGCATTGTCCAATTACGCTCTCACAGGAAGTACTGCGAGAGCGTGATTGGACAGTGTCAGTGCAGAATACCAGACCAGCGGCACACAGAGCTATCGCTCTCGGTAAGCCGTTCCACTGGCTGGCTGGAATTCTGGAGGTGGGGGGGGGAGTGCGCAAGGGGGGGCCCTAGGTGAGGGAGGGGAGGCTTCCCCCCCTACCCGCCGCTCTATGCCCACTTTCCCACCTTCCTGCGCTGTGCCCCCCTCTATCCTCTTAGGAGATCCCGTGCACCTGCCGATCCTGCAGAACTCCTGGGGATGAATGGCTGTAGACAGCCTCTGCAATCTGTATTGCATAAGCTAGAAACACGAAAATTGTTTGCTAAAACAAGAATTTTCGGCAAACAGTGTCATAAACAAAATGGCTGCTGGGGAATCCCCGTTCCCCGGAGGCCACCTCAGAGTGTCAGAATACGCGTTCTTTCACATGAATGGGTGGGTCCAGGGGATTAAGGCACCTCCTGCTCTGGTCACCTGGACCCACCATCTATGTGAAAAATCACTGGTTTCGCCACTCTAGTGTGGCCTCCAGCGATCGGGGATTTCCCAGTGGCCATTTTGATTGCATCACTGTTTGCCGAAATTTCTTGTTTTGAAGGCAAAATTTTCGTGTTCTCAGCCTTTGCTATACAGATGCAGAGGCTGACTGTGACCATTCAGTGGTGGGAGTTCGTCAGTGTGGGAGGGAGGTGGGATGTCATAAGAGGATACTGGCGTGGGACCACTCCTGAGGTTACTGGCGTGAGATTATTGCAAGGTAAGTATCCCTGGTTAATTTAGAACAATAAAGGACTTTTTTCGTTGTCGTGTTTTTATTTCTTTTTTTAACTTTGCTGAAATGGGTAAGGGGTACCGTGTACCCCTATACTCATTTCTCCTGGGGAGGGGGCGGCTTCCGGGGTCCGCTTGTTAAAGGGGAACCCCAGAGGGCACCATGAACCCCCCCAGGACATCGGCGGCCCCCACCTCCTCCTGGGGCACCGGAGGTGGGGAAGAGCCCCTTGTCCATGGATTGGACAAGGGCTCTGGGGGAGAGGGGGAGGTTGGCCGCCCCTCTCCTCCAGAGCCCCCCCATACCATGGACCATGCGGGCTGGTATAGCTCAGGGTGCGAAGCCCCACGTGGCCGGGGCTCCGCATTCTGGCTATCCCAGCCTGCATGGGGGACAAGGGGTTAAGGAGGCTTGGGAGGGGGGACCCCACGCTGTCTGTTTTCATGAAATGTATACAATATGTATACAGAACTCGGAATGCAGTAACCTGCTCTGCAGCAGTGTCATTTTACACAGTTTAAAAATCATTTTTCTTATGAAACTTTGAAATCGATTTGCTCAAAAACTATAAGCTCTTTTCACAAATTTTTTTTTACCATGTTCCTACTCATCTGCTTAACATACATGCCAAATTTGGTGATGATAGCATGTACGGGGGCTTTACAATTAACCGCAGAAGTTAACACTATTTAATTCAATAGAAATGCACTCGGAACACGAAAATTCGGAACACGAAACTCGGTTTTCGCATGCGGTACACGAAATTTCGACGAAATCGGAATTTAGCTGTTCCGATCAGCCCCACACATACCCATGCTGGGTGGGAGAAATATCTCTGTAAATGACAATTATTTGATTTTTTTTTTTTTACACACAATTGTCCATTTACAGAGAGATTTCTCCCACTCAGCATGGGTATGTGTAAAAATACACCCCAAAACACATTATACTACTTCTCCTGAGTACGGCGATACCACGTGTGGCACTTTTTTGTACCCTAACTGCACTAAGGGGCCCAAAGTCCAATGAGTACCGTTAGGATTTCACAGGTCATTTTTGTTTCAAGACTACTCCTCACGGTTTAGAGCCCCTAAAATGCCAGGGCAGTATAGGAACCCCACTAATGACCCCATTTTAGAAAGAAGACACCCCAAGGTATTCCGTTAGGAGTATGGCGAGTTCATAGATGATTTTATTTTTTGTCGCAAGTTAGCGGAAATTGATTTTAATGTGTTTTTTTCACAAAATGTGATTTTCCGCTAATTTGTGACAAAAAAATAAAATCTTCTATGAACTCACCATACTCCTAACGGAATACCTTTGGGTGTCTTCTTTCTAGAATGGGGTCATTTGTGGGGTTCTTATACTGCCCTGGCATTTTAGGGGCCCTAAACCATGAGGAGTAGTCTTGAAACCAAATGTCGCAAAATGACCTGAGAAATCCTAAAGGTACTCATTGGACTTTGGGCCCCTTAGCGTACTTAGGGTGTAAAAAAGTGCCACACATGTGGTACCGCCGTACTCAGGAGAAGTAGTATAATGTGTTTTGGGGTGTATTTTTACACATACCCATGCTGGGTGGGAGAAATATCTCTGTAAATGACAATTGTTTGATTTTTTTTTACACACAATTGTCCATTTACAGAGAGATTTCTCCCAGGCCCAACGTCCTATTCACAGGTCATTTTGAGGCATTTGTTTTCTAGACTACTCCTCACGGTTTAGGGCCCCTAAAATGCCAGGGCAGTATAGGAACCCCACAAGTGACCCCATTTTAGAAAGAAGACACCCCAAGGTATTCAGTTAGGTGTATGGCGAGTTCATAGAAGATTTAATTTTTTGTCACAAGTTAGTGAAAAATGACACTTTGTGGAAAAAAAAAACAAAAATCAATTTCCGCTAACTTTTGACAATAAATAAAATCTTCTATGAACTCGTCATACACCTAACAGAATACATTGGGGTGTCTTTTTTCTAAAATGGGGTCACTTTGTGGGGTTCCTATACCGCCCTGGCATTTTATGGGCCCAAAACCGTGAGTAGTCTGGAAACCAAATGTCTCAAAATGACTGTTCAAGGGTATAAGCATCTGCAAATTGACAGGTGGTCTATGAGGGGGCGAATTTTGTGGAACCGGTCATATGCAGGGTGGCCTTTTAGATGACAGGTTGTATTGGGCCTGATCTGATGGATAGGAGTGCTAGGGGGGGTGACAGGAGGTGATTGATGGGTGTCTTAAGGTGTGATTAGAGGGGGGAATAGATGCAAGCAATGCACTGGCGAGGTGATCAGGGCTAGGGCCTGAGGGCGTTCTGAGGGTGTGGGCGGGTGATTGAGTGCCCTAGGGGCAGATAGGGGTCTAATATGATAGGTAGCAGTGACAGGGGGTGATTGATGGGTAATTAGTGGGTGTTTAGGGTAGAGAACAGATGTAAACACTGCACTTGGGAGGTGATCTGACGTCGGATCTGTGGGCGATCTATTGGTGTGGGTGGGTGATCAGATTGCCCGCAAGGGGCAGGTTAGGGGCTGATTGATGGGTGGCAGTGACAGGGGGTGATTGATGGGTGATTGATGGGTGATTGACAGGTGACTGACAGGTGATCAGGGGGATAGATGCATACAGTACACAGGGGGGGGGGGGTCTGGGGAGAATCTGAGGGGTGGGGGGTGATCAGGAGGGGGCAGGGGGGGGATTAAAAAAATAGCGTTGACAGAAAGTGACAGGGAGTGATTGATGGGTGATTAGGGGGGTGATTGGGTGCAAACAGGGGTCTGGGGGGTGGGCAGGGGGGGGGGGGTCTGAGGGGTGCTGTGGGCGATCTGGGGCAGGGGGGGGGGAATCAGTGTGCTTGGGTGCGACATAGGGTGGCTGCAGCCTGCCCTGGTGGTCCCTCGGACATTGGGACCACCAGGGCAGGAGGCAGCCTGTATAATACACTTTGTAAACATTACAAAGTGTATTATACACTTTGTATGCTGCAATCCGGGTGCTAGTAACCCACCGGCGCTTCCGAACGGCCGTCAGGTTACAGCGCGAGGTGGGCGGAGCCAGTCCCCGGCGGCCGATCGCGTCACGAATGACGCGAGCGCGCCGCCGATGCCCCTACAAGGACCGCCGCCATTTGTCAATATGGCGGTCCTTGCGGGGTCCACTTCCCGGCCGCCAATTGTCTATACAGCGGTCGGGAAGTGGTTAAATAGCAATACATATATGCAGTCTATGCACAGTGTACAGTTAGACAAACATATAATGTTTACATCTGGATAGAACAGACTCACATCTATATCTGTAGTAGCACTTCCTTATTTCTAAAGTACACCCTCAGCGTGTGTCCTCCCATCCAGCCAGGTTCCCTCTGCCCCTCCCTCCCCTGCACTCTGCCTGCCTGGATCAAATCACATCTCTTTTCACAGTGTGTAGAGAGAGAAGAGACAGGAGAACTGCTGTAGCCTGTCCTATCATATCTGTCTGCTAGAATTCTTATTTCAGATGTCTACGTGCCTAGATTAGATCACATGAACATGAGGGGTGGAGTTAAGACATCAATCCCCCAGCATCATTTGCACCTATGGTTTGGAAATAAAAAAAATGCCAGGGCCCAATTTCACACTGGGGACCGGGTTTTCAAGACCATACGTGTGTGTGTGTGGGGGGGTAAACCTATTCAGTTGCATATATATATATATATATATATATATATATATATATATATATATATATATATATATATATATATATATATATATATATATATATATATATCTATCACGTATGTGTGATTATATATATATATAGGCAACTGAATAGGTTTAAAACATAGTGTAACATGAAAAGGGACAAGAAAAAAAAAAAAAAAAAAGACATTGTGGATAGACTCTGAGAAATTGTAGGTTTATAAATTCCTCTGGAACCCACTGACTTTTTTCAATTAACAACAAAACTTCATTGCTTTTCTGTACTCTTTCAGTACCCAACATCCTATGAGTAAACAACTACATTTCTATAATGCTCTACAGTATGTCACAATGTACAATGCCCCAATGCTCCTGCAGCCATGAGAAGAGACGAGCCTGATGTCTATGTCTCCTTTCCTCTAGTCAGGGATACTATACACTTGCCTCAATTCACGGAGCTTTATCAAACACTTTATCAAACGTTTGATAATTTACCTTATGGGTAAAATCTAATTTTGAAGTCACTAATGTGTTATAGATTTATTGAACATTTCATCGATAAAACATTCGATAAATCTATAACACCTTAGTGAATTCAAAATTAGATTTCACCCATGGGGTAAATTATGAAACGTTTGATAAAATGTTTGATAAAGCTCCGTGAATTGAGGTCATAGACTATACTATGAAATATTAACATGGAGGAAAGTGAACCAGGGAGGATGTGGTTTCATCAAGGTACTGCACCAGCCCACAGATCAGTGAGTTCCATGACTTCCAGTACTGCGCATTAGAGCTGCTTAGGCCGCCTCCCTTATCTCCCGTTTCCCCCTGTAACTGGAATTCTTTAGTGTGGTATGTACAAGGCATTCATGCAGCGACACTCTAATCTGACACCTATGATAGTGTCTTTTATTTAAACAAACCACAAAATAGGGGAGCTGCAACACAAGTAAATAGAGCACAAAGGGCCATATGCAATTCACTTTTTCACCTGATTTTTCTCCTAGGAGATAATTTTTCAATGTTTCTTTAAGCATTTTGTAATCGAAAAAGTACCAAAAAGTAGGTTAAAAGGTACTATCAAAAATATTTTGAGTATTTTCTTGCTTGCTGGTGGCTTAAAAGGCATTTTATTGACAATTTTAAAAATATCACCTAGGAGAAAACTCAGGAGAAAGAATGTATTGCATATGGGCCAAAGTATCAATGAGGTGAGATGAACAGATTCCAATATTAAAGGACACCTGAAGTGAGGGGGGATATGGAGGATGCTATTTTTATTTTCTTTTAAGCAATACCAGTTGCCTGGCTATCCTGCTGATTCTCCACTTCTATGAAATTTAGCTGCATGCTTATTTCAGGTGTGATTCAGACACTTTGGCAGTCAGATAACTCTGCAGGGCTGCTTGGCAACTGGTATTGTTTAAAAGGAAATAAATATGGCATCCACCATATACTTCTCGCTTCAGGTTCCCTTTAAAGTATATTCTAAGAAAAAAAAACAGCAGAACAAAAAAAGACAACCTTCTATGCCTATTATATAGTTTGTTTAATATAAAAGCACAGCTATACTCATCACGTCACTCCACCTGGTTGGCTTTCTGCGGCTTCCGTTATTTATCTGTATTTGGTTACTTCTGTTAGTTTTACAATTGGTATTACTTTGACTAATTGTGGCAATTGGGTATTATAACTGACTTAAAGAGAATCTGTATTTTTAAAATCGCACAAAAGTAAACATACCAGTGCGTTAGGGGACATCTCCTATTACCCTCTGTCACAATTCCGCCGCTCCCCGCCGCATTAAAAGTGGTTAAAAACAGTTTTAAAAAGTTTGTTTGTAAACAAACAAAATGGCCACCAAAACAGGAAGTAGGTTGATGTACAGTATGTCCACACATAGAAAATACATCCATACACAAGCAGGCTGTATACACCCTTCCTTTTAAATTTCAAGAGATCATTTGAGTGTTTCTTTCCCCCTGCAGTTCTCATGCACTGAAGTTTCAGGCTGCTCTTTTCTTCCTGCAAACAGCTTTGCCCTTGTCTGTAATTCCTCACTATGTGAAAGCCCAGCCAGCTCAGCGGAGATTTATCCAGCTTGTAAAAGATAAGAGAGAAGCTGCTCTAATCTAAATAATACACAGGCAGTGTGCATAGAGGGGCCAGGAAGGGTGAGTTCATCACAGAACCACAACACTGAAGAACTTGGCAGCCTTCCAGACACAGGCTGACAAGTCTGACAAGAGAGAGATAAGTTGATTTATTACAGAGACAGTGATAGTAGAAAGTGCTGCAGTAAGCCAGAACACATTAGAATAGCTTTTGGAACTTGTAGGATGATAAAAAACAGGATGCAATTTTTGTTACAGAGTCTCTTTAATTTCTTAGGCATTGCCAATTTACAGTGGTGTGAAAAACTATTTGCCCCCTTCCTGATTTCTTATTCTTTTGCATGTTTGTCACACTTAAAGCGGAATATAACCCTGCATTTCAACTTTGCTCTAAAACATTATTTACAGTATATTATATGCAACCAGCATTTTTTTTTTACTAGACCAGCATTGGAAGGGTTACACAGGGCTTTAAAGTCCCTGGAGATTTTTGCAGACCCATCCGAACTTCAGTTAGATACTTTTTGTTTACAAATAAGTGTTTATTGTGACTCATCTCTCTCACTGAGAAGGAGCTTGGAGGACAGCCAAAGAGTGTGTAACTGTTTATCAATAGATACATCTAACTAAATAGAATGTAACTATCTGAACGTCTGCACGGAACTTAAAACCTCTGTGTTTAACCCTTCCAATGCTGGTCTACTAAAAAAAAAATGCTTTTTGCATATAATATGCTGTAAATAATGTTTTAGAGCAAAGTTGAAATGCAGGGTTATATTCCGCTTTAAATGTTTCTGCTCATCAAAAAACGTTAACTATTAGTCAAAGATAACATAATTGAACACAAAATGCAGTTTTAAATGATGGTTTTTATTATTTAGTGAGAAAAAAACTCCAAATCTACATGGCCCTGTGTGAAAAAGTGATTGCCCCCCCTTGTTAAAAAATAACTTAACTGTGGTTTATCACACCTTAGTTCAATTTCTGTAGTCACCCCCAGGCCTGATTACTGCCACACCGGTTTCAATCGAGAAATCACTTAAATAGGAGCTATCTGACACAGAAGTAGACCAAAAGCACCTCAAAAGCTAGACATCATGCCAAGATCCAAAGAAATTCAGGAACAAATGAGAACAAAGTACTGTAATTGAGATCTATCAGTCTGGTAAAGGTTATAAAGCCATTTCTAAAGCTTTGGGACTCCAGCGAACCACAGTTAGGGCCATTATCCACAAATGGCAAAAACATGGAACAGTGATGAACCTTCCCAGGAGTGGCCGGCCGGCCGACCAAAATTACCCCAAGAGCGCAGAGAAAACTCATCCGGGAGGCCACAAAAGACCCCAGGACAACATCTAAAGAACTGCAGGCCTCACTTGCCTCAATTAAGGTCAGTGTTCACCATAAGAAAGAGACTGGGCAAAAACGGCCTGCATGGCAGATATCCAAGGCGCAAACCACTTTTAAGCAAAAAGAACATTAAGGCCCGTCTCAACTTTGCTAAAAAACATCTCAATGATTGCCAAGACTTTTGGGAAAATACCTTGTGGACCGACGGGACAAAAGTTTAACTTTTTGGCAGGTGCGTGTCCCGTTACATCTGGCGTAGAAGTAACACAGCATTTCAGCAAAAGAACATCATACCAACAGTAAAATATGGTGGTGGTAGTGTGATGGTCTGGGGTTGTTTTGCTGCTTCAGGACCTGGAAGGCTTGCTGTGATAGATGGAACCATGAATTCTACTGTCTACCAAAAATCCTGAAGGAGAATGTCCGGCCATCTGTTCGTCAACTCAAGCTGACGTGATCTTGGGTGCTGCAGCAGGACATTGACCCAAAACACACCAGCAAATCCACCTCTGAATGGCTGAAGAAAAACAAAATGAAGACTTTGGAGTGGCCTAGTCAAAGTCCTGACCTGAATCCTATTGAGATGTTGTGGCATGACCTTAAAAAGGCGGTTCATGCTAGAAAACCCTCAAATAAAGCTGAATTACAACAATTCTGCAAAGATGAGTGGGCCAAAATTCCTCCAGAGCGCTGTAAAAGACTCGTTGCAAGTTATCGCAAATGCTTGATTGCAGTTATTGCTGCTAAGGGTTGCCCAACCAGTTATTAGGTTCAGGGGGCAATTTCTTTTTCACACAGGGCCATGTAGGTTTTGAGGTTTTTTTTTCTCACTAAATAATAAAAACCATCATTTAAAACTGCATTTTGTGTTCAATGATGTTATCTTTGACTAATAGTTAACGGTTTTTGATGAGCAAAAACATTTAAGTGTGACAAACATGCAAAAGAATAAGAAATCAGGAAGGGGGCAAATAGTTTTTCACATCACTGTATAATACTTTATTGCTGATTGAAGTCAGCAATATTGTATTGAATTAGCTCTCACCTGGTTCCTGTGTGCATTGTATTGCTATTTCAGGTGCTATGCACATTGTTTTATGGAGTGAGGTGTATTGATGGGAGTATTGTTGTACTTTGATATTAAACTTTGGAATACATACTTTTTTTTGCCTTTTATAGTTTTTGTTTTTATTCTTTCTGGACATATACTTTATTGTCCTGTTTTGGCCCACTTTTTTTTGCACATCGAATTATTTCATATGGAGGGAACAAGAGCAGCACAAAAAGCTGTTCTGAAAGTGAAAGTACACCGACATTATTACATGTGCCACTTTTCTATTGCATTTGAGGGGGAAAAATTAAATAAAAATGCATAAAAATTATTTTTCTTATTAAAGTTGGGTAACCTAACCGTCTCTGCCACACCCCCTCTTTGCACAAACGCAGGTACAGTGTCACTTCTTTTGAAACTGTTCTCACTCATCCTTATAATTTCCAATAAGGAGCAACTCTAAATCTACCATGAGACTGATCCTACTTGTTAAAGAGTAACTGTCAGGCTGCAGAAGCTAATTTAAACCTCTATTCTCCTGTGTTAAACAGTTTAGAAGGAAGCCCAAAAGCCATTAGTGAAGATAAAAATCTCAGTTACCTTTGATGTGTGCTTATCAGCAAGTCTGTTATAGACCCAAAAGGACGCAAGCCGCATACTAAACTGCAAAGCATTCTGGGGCCCTCCCCTCGGCTGCTAATGAGACGTTACAGAAGCTTGTAATCAGTCCAGCGTGTAGCACTGATAAATCTCGGGGCAGAGTACTCTGCAGGAGTCAGCTATTGTTCCTAGCCACATGGCTCATTAATATTCACTGCACACTGTGTTGTTCAAGTAGGAGCTTATCTGTGATCAGGAAGCAGGCAGGACATGACATCACATTTGACAGAAAAACATGGAGCCTGCCATGAGCTGTCAGGAGCATCTATCTCTGCATATACTATATACAAATTCTGTGAAATCCAAACGTGGACAGTGAAATGCATATGTAATGTAAGTACAGCCAATCTTTAGCTACTGATATATGTGTTTATTTTCTCTGAGACCTTATACATAACAGCTCCTCTTTAATATTGCTAAATATTGCATAAGAAGCTCTGAATCTCAGTCCCTTATTGAGAGAATAAACAGCATAACAATAAAAAGGGAATAGAAACAAAAAAAACCCAACTTCAAACTTCCTCCATTTATATCATCAATCACTACATATTACGCATTATAAAGCAGTGTTGCTCTCACTCCCTCGTACAGAAAACGGAATTCAAACTTCTTGTATAAAATAAAGTATATAAATTCTCTCCTTCCACATAAAATAGGCAAAAAGGGGAAGGGGAATCATGGGAGTTCCCCCCCCCCCCTCTAATGATGCTTTTCAGTCACTTCTTTAACAGTCTTGTCTACATCACATAAATGAGGGTTAAATGTTTAAACTTTTGCAGGAAGTGCTGTTGGCAAGTGTGCTATCCATTAAACAACATTTTAATACATTCTGCATATCCAAAAAGCATATTGCAATTACCTCCCTTAGATTGTTTTTCTGCATTTGATTAAGCACATTATGTTGACTAATGTACAAGGTATTGTAAGTTTATCTCTTTCTTTTCATGCAGTGATTCATAACATCCCTTTCAAAAAAAAAATCTTTTTGAAATGAATCAATAAGCGAAAGTATGGGATAAGACAGACATTTCCTCCTGCGTATATTGAAGCAAAACCTGAGTACTTACACATGTTGTTAAATATGCAGCAATCAAGTTAAGGTGCTTACTTGCTGCTATAACCTTCTTAAATGCAAATAGACTGCATTATGGTGTATGTATTCACTTTTACTGCTGTGCCGTTTATGAGCAGCAGACGGCTTTGACTAAGCTTTGACATATAGTACTTTAACAGCTTGTAGACTGACAGAAAACAAACAAGCACACGCTGTAAGTTAACCCTTGATAAAGAGTAAGACGTAAAGCGGAATGAAAAACAGCATTTCTACTTTGCGCTAATAGATTATTTACAGCATATTATATACAACCAGCATTTTTTTTTTACTAGAACTGCATTCAAAGGGTTAACACAGGCTTTAGAAGCTTCCCTGCCTGCAGAGCTAGCCGCTTCCTAACTTTACATAATGTTATCTTGTGTTTAATTGTATCAAGTGAGAAATGCAGTGGCGTAGCAATAGGGGGTGCAGAGGTTGCAACTGCATCGGGGCCCCTAAGGGGCCCACCCTCAAACACAGTATTAGCTCTCTATTGGTCCTGTGCTGGTAATAATCACTTCTGTAGATACTTTGAATAGTGGTAATCAGTAACAAACTGCTCCCCATCCCCTTCTTGCACCTCTGACACTGTAGTTGCCATTGGCAGGTTTTAGTGCGCCGTATCAATTGTTATGTACGGAGTGCTTGGGGGCCCCAAAGTAAAACTTGCATCGGGGCCCACAACTTCTTAGCTATGCCACTGGTTAAATGTAAACAAAGCCTTCTCTCACACTGCCAGGACCCCTGAACAAAGACACGCATAAATGCTTTCTGATGCTTTCTGCTTAAGTTAGAGGATGAATAAAGCAGTTATAAATAAAATGCAAAGTCAGCTCTCAAAGTAAAATAAGTGTACTTTAGGAACGCATAATTTCTAAATGAATAATAATACTTATCAGTGTTCTCCCCAGAATTTTTTTTCCAGCCGGGTGGCATGAAATAGTAGCTGGGTGGCATGAAAAAGCAGCTGGGTGGGGCGAGATGAAAATGCAGGGCAACTCTGCTTACAGCATAGGAGGAGGTGAGGAGGTGAGCCGATGACAGCCGGGTGGTCACCAAATCTAGCCGGGTGGAGCACCCGGCTAAAAGAGCCTGGGGAGAACACGGACTTATGCACAAAAGCAAATATGCTAACCGTACAATACAATGTTATTGTATTGTATTGTTTTTATTGAATATTATGTCAGGGTTTTATGCTGCTTTAACCACTTAAGGACCGCAGTCTTTTCACCCCTTAAGGACCAGAGCCTTTTTTCCATTCAGACCACTGCAGCTTTATTGGTTTATTGCTCAGTCATACAAGCTACCATCTAAATGAATTTTGGCTCCTTTTCTTGTCACTAATACAGCTTTCTTTTGGTGCTATTTGATTGCTGCTGCGATTTTTACTTTTTATTATATTCATCAAAAAAGACATGAATTTTGGCAAAAAAATGATTTTTTTAACTTTCTGTGCTGACATTTTTAAAATAAAGTAAAATTTATGTATACATGCAGCGCGAAAAATGTGGACAAACATGTTTTTGATAAAAAAAAACCCATTCAGTGTATATTTATTGGTTTGGGTAAAAGTTATAGCGTTTACAAACTATGGTGCAAAAATTGAATTTTCCCATTTTGAAGCATCTCTCTCATTACTGAGCACCTGTCAGGTTTCATGAGGTGCTAGAATTCCAGGATAGTATAAATACCCCCCAAATGACCCCATTTTGGAAAGAAGACACCCCAAAGTATTCACTAAGAGGCATGGTGAGTTCATAGAAGATTTTATCTTTTGTCACAAGTTAGCGGAAAATGACACTTTGTGACAAAAAAAATAAATAAAAAAAAGTTTCCATTTCTGCTAACTGGTGACAAAAAAAAATGAAATCTGCCATGGACTCACCATGCCCCTCTCTGAATACCTTGAAGTGTCTAGTTTCCAAAATGGGGTCATTTGTGGGGTGTGTTTACTGTCCTGGCATTTTGGGGGGTGCTAAATTGTAAGCACCCCTGTAAAGCCTAAAGGTGCTCATAGGACTTTGGGCCCCTTAGCGCACCTAGGCTGCAAAAGAAATGTCACACATGTGGTATCGCCTTACTCAGGAGAAATAGTATAATGTGTTTTGGGGTGTATTTTTACACATACCCATGATGGGTGGGAGAAATATCTCTGTAAATGAGATTTCTTTTGATTTTTTTACACACAATTGTCCATTTACAGAGATATTTCTCCCACCCAGCATGGGTATGTGTAAAAATACACCCCAAAACACATTATACTACTTCTCCTGAGTACGGCGATACCACATGTGTGACACTTTTTTGCACCCTAACTGCGCTAAGGGGCCCAAAGTCCTATGAGTACCTTTAGGATTTCACAGGTCATTTTGAAGCATTTATTTTCTAGACTACTCCTCACGGTTTAGGGCCCCTAAAATGCCAGGACAGTATAGGAACCCTACAAGTGACCACATTTTAGAAAGAAGACACCCCAAGGTATTCCGTTAGTAGTATGGGGAGTTCATAGAAGATTTCTTTTTTTTTTCACAAGTTAGCGGAAATTGATTTTTATTGTTTTTTTCACAAAGTGTCATTTTCCACTAACTTGTGACAAAAAATAAAATCTTCTATGAATTCCCCATACACCTAATTGAATACCTTGGGGTGTCTTCTTTCTAAAATGGGGTCACTTGTGGGGTTCCTATAATGCCCTGGCATTTTAGGGGCCCTAAACCGTGAGGAGTAGTCTAGAAACCAAATGCCTCAAAATGATCTGTGAAATTCTAAAGGTACTCATAGGACGTTGGGCCTCTTAGCGCACCTAGGTTGCAAAAAAGTGTCACACATGTGGTATCGCCGTACTCAGGAGAAGTAGTATAATGTGTTTTGGGGTGTATTTTTACACATACCCATGCTGGGTGGGAGAAATATCTCTGTAAATTAAAATGTTTTGATTTTTTTACACACAGTTGTCCCTTTACAGAGATATTTCTCCCACCCAGCATGGGTATGTGTAAAAATACACCCCAAAACACATTATACTACTTCTCCTGAGTATGGCGATATCACATGTGTGACACTTTTTTGCAGCCTAGGTGCGCTAAGGGGCCCAACGTCCTATTCACAGGTCATTTTGAGGCATTTGGTTTCTAGACTACTCCTCACGGTTTAGGGCCCCTAAAATGCTAGGGCAGTATAGAAACCCCACAAGTGACCCCATTTTAGAAAGAAGACACCCCAAGGTATTCCGTTAGGTGTATGGTGAGTTCATAGAAGATTTTATTTTTTGTCACAAGTTAGTGGAAAATGACACTTTGTGAAAAAAAACAATACAAATCAATTTCCGCTAACTTTTGACAAAAAATAAAATCTTCTATGAACTCGTCATACATCTAACGGAATACCTTGGGGTGTCTTCTTTCTAAAATGGGTTCACTTGTGGGGTTCCTATACTGCCCTGGCATTTTAGGGGCCCAAAACCACGAGGAGTAGTCTGGAAACCTAATGCCTCAAAATGACTGTTCAGGGGTATAAGCATCTGCAAATTTTTATGACAGGTGGTCTATGAGGGGCCGAATTTTGTGGAACCGGTCATAAGCAGGGTGGCTTCTTAGATGACAGGTTGTATTGGCACTGAAGTGCAGGAATGTTCTCAAATCGTGACCTGGACATGGCAATTAAGTCGTACCAGCAGTAATCAGAAAAAAAATTTCTGTCACTGTGGTGGGGCGGGTGAGGGTTTGGCCGGGTAATCAGAAGCCCGCAGTGGGCATATTAGGGCCTGATCTGATGGGTAGCAGTGACAGGGGATGACGGGGTGGTTGATAGGTGATCAGTAGGTGATTACAGAGGAGAATATATGCAAGCAATGCACTGGCGAGTTGATCAGAGGAGGTCTGGGGGGCTAATTGAGGGTGTGGGCGGGTGATTGGGTGCCCGCAAGGGGCAGATTAGTGTCTGATCTGATGGGTAGCAGTGACAGTTGGTGACGGGGTGATTGATGGGTGATCAGTGGATGATTAGAGGGGAGAACAGATGTAAACAATGCACTTTCGGAGGCGATCTGAGGGTGGGTCTGCACGCAATCTGAGGGTGTGGGTGGGTGATCAGGTGCCCACAAAAGGCAGGTTAGGGTCTGATCTGATGGGTGGCAGTGACAGGTGGTGACAGGGGGTGATTGATGGGTGATTGACAGGTGATCAGTGGGTGATTATAGGGAAGAATAGATGTATACAGTACACAGGGGGGAGGGTCTAGGGAGGATCTGAGGGTGTGGGGGGGGGTTCAGGAGCCCCCAGGGGGCAGTTTAGGACCTAACAGTGACAGGGAGTGATTAATGGGTGATTAGGGGGGTGATTGGGTGCAAACAGGTGTCTGAGGGGTGGGCAGGGGGGGTCTGATGGGTGCAGTGGGCGATCAGGGGGCAGGATCAGTGTGCTTGGGTACTTACTAGGAGGGCTGCAACCTGCCCTGGTGGTCCCTCAATCACTGGGACCACCAGGGCAGGAGGCAGCCTGTATAATACGCTTTGTATACATTACAAAGCGTATTATCCGCTTTACATGCGGCAGATCGGGGGTTAACAACCCGCCGCCGCTAATTGGCTGGAGGGTTGACGAAGCGGGCGGGCACATCCAGCATGCGATCCCCGGCCAGCTAGCCCGCAACGAGCCGCCGCCGATCGGCGTATTGCGGCCGTTGCGGGCTCCACTTTGCCGCCGCGTAGGGGCGGTCAGCAAGTGGTTAAAATCACAATCCAGTAAAATATATATAGATCTATATCTATATATCTATATCTATATCTATATCTATATCTATATCTATATATAGATATATCTATATATATATATATATATATATCTATATATATATAGATCTATCTATATATATATAGATCTATCTATATATATATAGATCTATCTATATATATATAGATCTATCTATATATATATAGATCTATCTATATATATATAGATCTATCTATATATATAGATCTATCTATATATATATATATAGATCTATCTATATATATATAGATCTATCTATATATATATAGATCTATCTATATATATATAGATCTATCTATATATATATAGATCTATCTATATATATATATATAGATCTATCTATATATATATATATAGATCTATCTATATATATATATAGATCTATCTATATATATATAGATCTATCTATATATATATAGATCTATCTATATATATATAGATCTATCTATATATATATATATAGATCTATCTATATATATAGATCTATCTATATATATATATAGATCTATATATATATATATAGATCTATATATATATATATATAGATCTATATATATATATATATAGATCTATATATATATATATATATATATATATATAGGTGGTTGGGGGAGATCTGGATATAAAAAAGATTTTTTTTTACACTAAAATCGCACAGCCTGTCACGGCTGCAGGCTGTGCGTCTCTCCCTGTCACACAAGATCCACAGTGACAGGGAGAGGGAGGCGGAGAGGGAGGCGGAACGGCAACTATGTTGCCTTTCGGAGGGTGATCGCTGTGATTGGCTCACAGCGATCACACGGCAGGGAGCCAATCAGTGACGGCTCCTGCCGATACCCGGAAGCCTTAGCTGTCATAAGACAGCTAAGTGCAGCCGGTTCGGTGCGCACGATCGCGGCGGGGAGCGGCGGCGCCGGTGATAGAGATCTACGCCCTGCCAGCCAGGAGCCCATCAAAACAGGGCGTAGATCTCTATCACCTCGGTCCTTAAGTGGTTAAAGAGGAAATTTACTGAATATAAGTTAATGAATTTACTGAATATAAGTTAATGAATTTTTTTTTCATCCTCCTTTATAAATTATTTAGTCAGTGTTAACCCATTGTAAAATGCTTCCTTACCTCATTTATCGTAAAATGTATCACAGCTTACATCTTTATTGCTTGCAAGGTACATCACTGCGGGATGTTTATTTGTTGTGTTTTCTGAAGCAAGAACACCTGGGGCCATATGCAATTCACTTTTTCTCCTGAGTTTTCTCCTAGGAGATATTTTTTCATCTTCTATTTAAAATAATATTTCAACACTTTGCAACTGAAAAGGTACCAAAAAATTGGTGAGAAAGTACTATCAAAAGTATTTTCTTGCTTTCTAGTGGTTTAAAGGGCATTTTATTTACAATTTTAAAAATATCACCAAGGAGAAAACTAAGGAGAAAACATTAATTGCATATGGGCCCTGGTATCAAAAAATGCAATTGAAAAAGGAAGCTTTGTGACGACATTGCCTAAGCTAATCATCACTGTGGTGGGCGGGATTACATACAGAGATGAAGCTAAAACTAGGATAATTAACGCATTCTCGCTATATTTTCATCTAACAAACAGGTAACAAGGGTAAATGATTGTTATTATTGTTGATTTATAAAGCGCCAACATATTTCCCCAGCTGTTTCAAGATGATACTCTATACCTGGTAATTGAAGGTATGCATGCCTCTCAATGTGAGGAACGCATGCAAGCCCATCTTAACCACTTCAGTCTTTTTTTTTACCTTAGGCATCCAAGCAATTTCCACATTTCAGCACTCTTTCCATTCGTTGTCCAATAACTTTTGTCAGTACTTATCACACCTAAATGATCTATATCTTGTTTTTTATTCGCCACAAATTAGGTTTTTGGAGGTTATTTTTTCAAGTAATAATTTTATTCTCTATGCATTTTTAAGGGGGGGGGGGGGGAATCAATATGACAAATACACCATTTCCATCCACTATAGTTTTAAAATAAACAATGCTAATGCAGATAAAACCCACACATTTCATTTGCACATTTGTTGTGGTTATCCCAACATTTAAATTATGTCCATAGTTCAATAAGTATGGGGATAACCGGTTTGGAAATAAAGGTGCATTTTTTTCTATATTGTGTTTTTCATTTTCTCACTGAACCCTAGCAATAACTGCAAGCCCTTATTTGCAAAAATAACAGGAATATACCCTCACGGTATACATATTTAAAAATCTGAGCCAAGGTAATAACTTTATTATAATATTATAATATGATATTTATACATTTATTTTAAATTCAGTCACGGTTTTCTTTTTACAAACTTTTTATTTTGGTACGGAATATATGAAAATAAAATGTATTGCTTTTTTTTGTTTCGGTATGTCACTAAAAATAATTCACAAGACATAGGTCCCTTAAACATACTAAAATCATTTCTACAACTTCTCATGGTTAAAATAATACCCACATATCTCTCTGCTGATAGCTAGTTGGCATCTAGCAGGCAATTAAGTGTGCATGTGGCTATGTACAGGCCATTTTTTTCCACAAAGTATTTTAGTGCTATACTTTGTTTGCTCATAGCCTTAAAAATTACTTTTTTCCATAATGGATTGAGTTTGCAGGCCATTTTTGGCACTCATTGTTACAGTGCCATTCTTTGTTTGACTAGCCCCAGAAGAGTTAGGACTTCAGAAAAAGGCCACAAATGTCACCATTAGGCCTCTTGCACACTGCATGCATTTCAGATTCCGATTCCGCTTTTTTATCTGTTTTTACATCCGATTCCGATTCAGATTTTTAATCTTAACTGCATGCTGCGTTTTTTGATCCGTTTTTCTGTTGAATGTATTCAGGGAAAATCGGAAACGGAATCGGAATCGGAAAACGGATTTGCAGTGTGCAGGGAGCCTTACGGTAAACTAACAACCAGGGCTATTCAAAAGTGGGTGTTTTGTAATCTACCAACTCTTGATCTTGATGACTCTTGATTGGTCACAGATACCTCATTTGATTAAAAAAAAAACTGGATGCACAGCAATCCCTAATTTTCAAGGTGCACATATGGCTTTTTTTTAGCAGTTCATTCAGATAAGTGTATGGTTTGTGTTAGGAATAGGTAGTGGGTGGTTAGGGTTAGGAGCAGTTAAGGAGTGGTTAGGCATAGTTAACGGAGGGTTCAGGTGAGAGTTAGGATAACGTGGGTTATAGTAGAATATCTGTTCATATTCTACTGTAGTGGATAATAGAATATCAGTAAAATTAGATATTCTATTACCTTTATTTTGTGCCTATTACCATTATTTTTTCACGCTTGTGCCACTATTATAGATATGCCCTATGCCTAACTCTAACTTTCCCCTATCTATACCTAATCCATAGACAACCCACACATACTCCTTTTAACACGGATCCTACCCAATCTATGCCCAACACTAATAGGCGCCACCACAGGTGCCATGGTAAAACGCCACTAATCACAGCTATAGTAGTAAATTTGGGTGCCCCAGGTAAAATAACAGCAATATAACTTCACACTATAGTAACTGCAGCTATAAATAGTGTGTGCCGAGGTACCCACTATTTTTTATATTTATAGCCACCATATTTATAGCCACAATTTTAGTAGTGGGTGGTCCCATAGGCTCCCTTATTTTAGCTGGTGACTTTGGCGCCCAAAGTCACAGTTATAGCCAATATTGGCATTTTACATGGAAGCCTATGGTGGCACCCAAATTTATCAGTGCACACTGCCCCCAAATTTACGTGACTCCTCACAGCAGCTTCTGTCACCTCAAAACACATATCCATGGAAAACACCAGAGTTTTCCCGTAGACAATTCTTTGCATAATAACTGCTACATCCAAAATGCATAAGTGTGGAACTGCAAATATAGGATTTTCCACCACTAATTTTTGAGGCAACATATTCCACATCGTATCCAGTGGTATAGCAATAAGGGATCCAGAGGATAGAACAACCACAGTGGGTCCCAGAGGCTAGTGGCCCTCCTTCAACTGTTGTATTAGTTCTTTATTACCGTTATGCTGATCATCTCTATTAGTACTCATCATCTCTATATGTGAATCATTAAACTGTTCCCCCCTCCACACCCTTACATCTTTCTGGCACTGGGGCTCTCTTGTGTAAAAAAGGGATGCATTCTAGAGATATTTTTGAGATGGAAGTAGCAGGCAGTTGTTAATGTGCTAATATGTGTTTGCAATGAAAGCTCACAGTCCAGAGTCACCCACTCATTTTCTCCTTTTCATAGACAAGGGATAAAAATATTGTTTTCCAATCTTTTATGTTGATCTTGTATTTATTCATCCATACTAACTATACCTCCTCTAAGTAATTTCTTTTCCAAAGCCATGTATCCCTTTTATTAATTCAGTAGTCCAATTTTGCACCCTTTCTGAAACTTTTCTGTAATGAAGTGACCTATAGTATCTATTTTCCAAATGTGGCCTTTCAAATGAATTATACAGAGGTAGTAGTATACTAGCTTTTTCTGTTCTATTAACCTTTCCATGCATCTCAGAAATGTATTGCTTTTTTCCACTGCTCCTTACCACTGAATACAGCTGCATAACTCACTGTTAATTAGTATTCCCACGTCTTTCTCCAAATCCATTGTCTCCAGCTGTAACCTATTTCATTTATATGGGGCTGTGTCATTAGCATGTCCAGTATGCATGAACTTATATTTAATGATATTACATTTAATTTGCAATGTATCCATCTGTGTAGTCAGTCAAGATCCTGAAGTATATCACTATTCTGCTGAGTCTTTATAAGTCTACATAATTTCGTATCACCTGGCATCATTACTTTCAATTTTACCTGCTAGGTCATTAAAAAATAAAGGGAAGAGATCTCATCTGAGACTACACCTAAACGTCATAATTTTACCGGTGCTTACGCAGGTCATGCTAGCAATGCACAGGTTGTGTACATAGCAAGTAAGTATTGGTAAAATTCCTGTGTGCCGCTTGCGCACAGCAATTTAACTGCAGTTTAGTTAATATGGCCTATTGAGTCTAAAATAAATGCCCCGCATTCTCTACCATAAAAATATAGCCTTGGAAAAGTATTTACTGGTTTCAACCTAAAAAGCCTCCTTTCTTTTCCTTGGGTTGTGGTCACACGATTAAGCCTACAGGAAAATGTCAACATGACATGAATAGAGCATATACAAGCATTTCAGAAGCTTTGCAGCTTCTTGTAGGCATACCCTTGTGACCGCCACCCAGGAAAATAAAAAAACAATAAAAAACAAAAACACTGTTTTACAGTACTGTGCTGTGACAGTCATTGGACTTTAAGAATGTGCTTTAAGACTTCACTCAAAATTCAAATGCTGCTCTCCAGAAAACATACAGGAGACCTAAAATGTTTTGTTTAACATAGGAACAAGGTAACTGGGGTTCTGTCAGGTTTTGGGTTTGCAAACATGCTGCTTTCAACTGTAAAAATAAGACCTGTTCCTATATTGATAATTTACTTTTCCAATGTGAAACTACACAGAAAACATAAATAACTGAATGGATCATAAAATTTCCTAACCAAGACCTGCTGTCAAGAAATGTTTATCAAGGCTTGCTAAATCTTTATAAAAGATGGGATATCACAGCTGCAAAATGCAAATGAGTACAGGATGTATGGCTTCCCAAACTGACAATGTGCAGCCTATGCAATCTGGAGGCAATAATGTAGAAAGTTATTTCCTCTGGGCTTGATACCGACATATTCTGCACACCGGATGGGACTGATCCCAAATTCATCACAGCCAAAGAAAAATATCTACATTCCATCTGCACCATCTGATCCCATTTTGCAGCAAGATATCAGAATCCTGACGCCAAGTTTGTCTGCTTCCCCAGAGATCTGGATCTAGTCCTGGATCCTGTCTATGATCCTAAAGTAGCAGAAAGGAAACCACGACACAATGTAAAAGAAAGAAGATAACCAGGTGGTTAAGGATACATCAGAATTTTTCATCAGGCTTTTTTATTTGCTGTACACAGTTTTATTAATGTGGTTAATAGTTTGAGGATGTTTTTCATATACAGTTTATTGTAGATTGCAGAATAGGTGCAATATATTCTGAGTGTACTCATTCTACAGTGGGTTGCAAAAGTATTCGTCCCCCTTGAAGTTTTCCACATTTTGTCACATTACTGCCACAAAAATGCATCAATTTTATTGGAATTCCACATGAAAGACCAATACAAAGTGGTGTACATGTGAGAAGTGGATCGAAAATCATACATCATTCCAAACATTTTTTACAAATTAATAACTGCAAAGTGGGGTGTGCGTAATTATTCGGCCCCCTGAGTCAATACTTTGAAAAACCACCTTTTGCTGCAATTACAGCTGTCAGTCTTTTAGGGTATGTCTCTACCAGCTTTGCACATCTAGAGACTGAAATCCTTGCCCATTCTTCTTTGCAAATCAGCTCCAGCTCAGTCAGATTAGATGGATAGCGTTTGTGAACAGCAGTTTTCAGATCTTGCCACAGATTCTCGATTGGATTTAGATGTGGACTTTGACTGGGCCATTCTAACACATAGATATGTTTTGTTTTAAACCATTCCATTGTTGCCCTGGCTTTATGTTTAGGGTCATTGTCCTGCTGGAAGGTGAACCTCCGCCCCAGTCTCAAGTCTTTTGCAGTCTCCAAGAGGTTTTCTTCCAAGTTTTCCCTGGCTCCATCCATCTTCCCATCAACTCTGACCAGCTTCCCTGTCCCTGCTGAAGAGAAGCAACCCCCGAGCATGATGCTGCCACCACCACATTTGACAGTGGGGATGGTGTGTTCAGAGTGATGTGCAGTGTTAGTTTTCAGCCACACATAGCGTTTTGCATTTTGGCCAAAAAGTTCCATTTTGGTCTCATCTGACCAGAGCACCTTCTTCCACATGGTTGCTGTGTCCCCCACATGGCTTGTGGCAAACTGCAAACGGGACTTCTTATGCTTTTGGTTAACAATGCCTTTCTTCTTGCCACTCTTCCATAAAGGCCAACTTTGTACAGTGCATGACTAATAGTTGTCCTATGGACAGAGTCTCCCACCTGAGCTGTACATCTCTGCAGCTCGTCCATAGTCACCATGGGCCTCTTGACTGCATTTCTGATCAGCGCTCTCCTTGTTCGGCTTGTGAGTTTAGGTGGATGGCATTGTCTTGGTAGGTGTACAGTTGTGCCATACTCCTATTTATGAATGATCGCTTAAACAGTGCTCCGTGGGATGTTCAAGGCTTTGGAAATCTTTTTGTAGCCTAAGCCTGCTTTATATTTCTCAATAACTTGATCCCTGACCTGTCTTGTGTGTTCTTTGGACTTCACGGTGTTGTTGCTCCCAATATTCTCTTAGACAACCTCTGAGCCCCTCACAGAGCAGCTGTATTTGTACTGACATTAGATTACACACAGGTGCACTCTATTTAGTCATTAGCACTCATCAGGCAATGTCTATAGGCAACTGACTGCACTCAGATCAAAGGGGGCCGAATAATTATGCACACACCACTTTGCAGTTATTTATTTGTAAAAAAATGTTTGGAATCATGTATGATTTCCGTTCCACTTCTCATGTGTACACCACTTTGTGTTGGTCTTTCATGTGGAATTCCAATAAAATTGATTCATGTTTGTGGCAGTAATCTGACAAAATGTGGAAAACTTCAGGGGGGCCGACTACTTTTGCAACCCACTGTATATTACTTGTCTTTATGGAATTCTATTCTTGCATTTAAGCCACCAATGATGCTCAGGCATCTTTAAAACTCCCATGTGCTATTCTCTCTCTTAATAAGGACTTTTGTCTTACATCTGGACCCACTTCCCTGCACCGAAATTTTTCTAAAAAAAAAAAAACTACTACTCAGAGTGTTAAGAATAGCCCTGACTGCAGCTTGAATATCATGGCCGTTTCTCCCCATTTTTGTGTTTCAAGCAAGGCTCCTTTTGCCTCCACCAATCTTGTGAATAGGAACACTGAAGCTTACATGAATTCGTTTAGCGGGGCCACGTGAGGAGATTTAGCGGGACGCCACGGTTTTTAATCCTAAGTGCCCAGGTGGACAGCCCTGCCTATTGATGGGCTATTTTGTGTGAAGTTCATGTAAGTGCAATTCTGGGTATAGCGGGAGCCGCAGATGTACAGAGTTACGCTGTGGTGCTGTTTTATATGTTTTTACATGTCTGGAATTAAATCTAGTTATAACTATATGAAGAGGATTTGACTACTGTTGCGGTGTATGCAGATTTCCTTGGAGTTGAAATGCTAGAACCACCTGTTTGAGGTGGCGACAATCTGGTGAGCTGTTGGTCGGGGGCTGTGGGTATTACTTGTGGTGCAAACTGGAGTTGTTTTCCTTCAGGACACTTGTGGTGTCTCTTCCCTGTCCTGTCAAATTCAACAGAGAGTTTATACAGACTCACACTATGTGAATATATGCTTCCTTTTTTTTAGGTGGTGAGCGCAGGTGGATCATCAATATTCTATCAATTAGTTTAGCGGGCATCAATGACACAATTATAGGTTACCATATATAGTGCAATGACATTGCTTCTCAAAAATCAGTGCATAAAGGATACAAACAATTAACAGGACAGAACCACCTAACTGGCCAAAACTAATGGAACCCACACTGCAAATCCTCCTTATAATTGTTATGAAGGGTGTGTAGACACTTTTTAAAAAACATTATGTTGCTTATGTACATCCAGAGTCTTTATTGGTCAGGATATTGCCCCGAAAATCAAGACGATTTGCAACAATCAATACAAACCAATTCAACAATAACTGCAGCTTAATTAGCACAATAATTGCACCTGCCATATCATTATGTATGCTAATCATCAGTTCCCATTAAAGAGAGTCTGAAGCCTTCTAAAAATCCTCTTTTTATTTGACATTTATCTTCAGCAATATCAGCAGTGCTAAAGCGCCGCATTACCACGGCAGAACGCTGTAATTAAGCACATGAGGACCGCAGTGTTAAACCCTCCTAAAGACCAGGCCATTGTTCAACAAATGGGCCACGGCAGCTTTAAGGCCTCACTGCAAGGCGGCACAACTCAGCACCCCCCCTTTTCTCCCCACCAATAGAGCTTTCTGTTGGTGAGGTCTGATCACCCCCAGCACGGTTTATTTATTTTTTATAAATATTTATTTTATTTTTTTCTTAATAAATATCTGATTGTAAAGTCTTTCCTAAAGCTAATTTACATTCTTAATTTATTACAGATGGCTCCGTTTGGAATGTATGTTTGTTGTGAAGTGAGCAAAAACAACGCCACGGGCCATCTGCAATTCACTTTTTCTCCTGCCTTTTCTCCTAGAAGATATTTAATCTTCAATTTAAATGAACTTTTTAGCACTTTGCAATGGAAGAACTACCAAAAAGTAGGTGGAAACCTACTGTCAAAATTATATTGAGTATTTGCTTGCTGGGGGTGTAAAAGGCATTTTATTTACAATTTGTGAAAATATCACCTAGGTGAAAACTCAGGTGAAAAAAGTGAATTGCACATGTCCCCAGGGCCCTTATTCCATTTACTTTTTCTCCTTGGTTTTCTCCTCCTTACTTTTACATACTTTATCAAATGCAGAGAGCTGAAACTTTATTTTAAAACAGAAGATTAAAAAAAAATCTCCTAGGAGAAAACTTAAGAGAAAAAGTAAATTAAATAAGGGCCCTAGTGTCCCAGAGTGCACTGGGAGGAGAAGGCCTCATGACATCATAGCATAGGCAACGCATCACTGGGAGGGTGGAGTTACACACCAATTTACAGAAATATATAGATATAAGAAGCATTTCTGATGCTGAATGCAGAATAATTAACATAACAGGGAGTATCCTCAACAATTTACTACATTCTACTATATGCAATTATGGTTCCTCGTTAACTATTTATTTTGGAAAGCGCGTGTAACTCCCACTGTTTGAATGAAACTATGTAAGTGCTCACAACAATCTGTACAGGGAACATATTTGCCTGCAGGCAGATTTCAGTAAGACACTTAACCAACCTTTTAGCTGAAAAGTAATACATCTTATTCATCTAAAATATCTTTTTTAGCCCTGTCCAAATCTGACTCATACACTCAATGAACTCATTCCAAAATTTCTATCCTAACACTTAAAGGATACCCGAACTGACATGTGACATGATGAGCTAGACATGTGTATGTACAGTGCCTAGCACACAAATAACTATGCTGTGTTCCTTTTTTTCTTTCTCTGCCTGAAAGAGTTAAATATCAGGTATGTAAGTGGCTGACTCAGTCCTGACTCAGACAGGAAGTGACTACAGTGTGACCCTCACTGATAAGAAATTCCAACTATAAAACACTTTCCTAGCAGAAATTGGTTTCTGAGAGCAAGAAAGAGGTAAAAAAGGGAAATTTCTTATCAGTGAAGGTCACACTGTAGTCACTTCCTGTCTAAGTCAGGACTGAGTCAGCCACTTACATACCTGATATTTAACTCTTTCAGGCAGAGAAAGAAAAAAAGGAACACAGCATAGTTATTTGTATGCTAGGCACTGTACATACACATGTCTATCTCATGTCACATGTCAGTTCGGGTATCCTTTAAAGTTCTATTTAAATTCAGTCTCCATTAATCTGCTTTATATATAAGATCAAACAACTGGCCAGTTTAGGCATCTGTGAATCTGCTGACTTTTTAAAAACTAATTTTTCTATATTACTTAGGAACATATTTTCATAAAATTCAGCATTCCCTGAAGTGAACTGATAAATGATTAACCCCCCCCCCCCCGGGGGTAATCCCGGGCTGAGCTCAGGCTGAGTCAGAGGACCTAGAAGCGGTAAGCACGAGCTCAGCTCCAGCTGGTTGAAACCGCTGCTCCCATTTTGCGGCACAACATTTTCAAACAGACCTAAACTTTTGCACAGAGCAGAAGGAAAACAGAGAAATGCGCCCTGTATGTATATAGAGAGTTTAGCCTGCCTAATTCCCCATCAGGACACCTCGATCTGCACAGGACAGAAGAAAACAGAGAAATTATGCCTGCATGTATTTTGAGAGTTTAGCCTGTCTGATCCCCCCTCACCCAAATTTCAGGCACAGCACAGAAGGTAAACAGAGAGAAATGCAGCCTTTATGCATGTCAAGAGTTTAGCCTGTCTAATTCCTCTTCATTTTTCTCTAATAACCAGTTGTAATATGATATCTCCTGTGTCACCTGACTACCATGGCAGAGATGGCAGACAAGCTCATTTGAAAGCACAGAATGTTAACAATATAGCCATTTGGTTCCCAACTGCTTCTGAGCCAAGTGCTTCTGCCTTACTGTTACCGATTTTTGCCTGGATTTTGACTACTTTCTGCCTGCAGCCTGTGCCGACCTCTGCCTGGATTTTGACTATTCTCGGCTGGCTGCCTGCACCGACCTTTGCCTGGGTTTTGACCATTCTCTGCCAGCAGCCTGCACTGCCCTCTGCCTAGATTTTGACGACTCTCTGCTGGCCGTCTGCACCAACCTCTGCCTGGGTTTTGACTACTCTCTGCCTGCCGCCTGCACTAACCTCTCCCTGGGTTTTGACTACTCTCTGCCTGCCGCCTGCACTGACCTCTGCCTGGGTTTTGACTACTCTCTGCCTGCCGCCTGCACCGACCTCTGCCTAGGTTTTGACTACTCTCTGCCTACCGCCTGCACCGACCTCTGCCTGGGTTTTGACTACGCTCTGCCTGCTGGCTAAGACTGATAGCAAAGGGAATAAAGTCTGAACGGGATCACGCTTCGACTGCCCGATTGTGATATCGTCCTCTGTGCCATTCCCACACGCGGGAAGTGTATTAGGTATATGTGTACATACTGTATAGTCTTGTGCCTTATTTGTACAGTTTCACAATTTTTTTAATAAATTTAATTATTTCAACAATTTTGTGTTCCATTCTTATTTATAAGCAGGATGTCTACCAGGCCTTTATTCTGATATATTTTGGTGAGTTAAGACTTAAGAATAGGAGGCCTAAAATACTTGAAAAAAAATGTACCGCTTTTAGACCCATAAATCCAGACAGAAATGCACTGCCAGGGAGGTTAATTGTCTCTCTCTTACCAGTTCGCTCCTGCACTGGGGAAAGTCTGCATTTGAACCCTCTATACTTTCTTACTAGAGGGGTGTATTCACTAAATGTCAGTAAAACTGGCATGTACAGGGGTTGCGCAGCAATTTTACAGGTATTTGCAACAGTTAGGTAGCGCATTGTGCAATTACCATGACAAGCTGTGCAATAAATGTGACAAGCTTAACCTAGGTAACCCGCTACCCTGGCAATGAATGTGTTACCTAGGTAACCTGGGTCACACTAGCTGTGCAACGCTCACTACTAAACTATCAGGAGTAAGGGTAAAATTGGCGTGTGCTCTTTGTGCATATGCCCCATAGAGTGAGTGAACCAATGGGAATATGAGTCATTCATAATATACATTGACCACATTAGTCTTCATGGTTGTTGTCACCTTATGCATCCGACCATGCAGATCATGATGGCCACACTTGTTTTATGACCCTTGTGAAATAAGCCCAGACTGTGGAGGGTAGCAAGGGGAGGAAGGGAACATTGGGGGGGCATCAAAGTTTTGCTAGGGGGACCATGAATTGTAGTTACACCACTGGTAGCACTGTCCTCTCCCCAAACTATACATTTAAATGAGAATTGGTTTTGGGACCATTAAGGCTGTTGCTGTGTTTAAGTACAGTACATTTTGTTGTACATTTCTACCCCTATCATTTGGTATAACAAAATACCCTCATCTGATGCCTAGGCTTTACGTTAATTCCTTTCTGATGCTTCATGATAATTGCCCCAATGGTAGTGGCAGGGCTTGTATCAACACTAACCACTCCCTAACAAGTAATACTAACCTCCACTGCCTGATGCCTATTGGTGATGCACTGATCTCCCCCATCCTTTTTAATCCTACCTAGAGATGTCGCAAACCCGCGGATTTTAATTTGCGAACCGCGAACGTGAACTTCCGCAAAAGTTTGCGAACCGGCGAACATAGTGAACCGCAATAGACTTCAATGGGCAGGCGAACTTTCAAAACTACACACACTAATTCTGGCCACAAAAGTGATGGTAAAAGATGTTTCAAGGGGTCTAACACCTGGAGGGGGGCATGGCGGAGTGGGATACATGCCAAAAGTGCCAGGGAAAATTACAGATTTGACGCACAGCGATGGCTGTTTTCAAGCCCATATGGTCGGGCTGAGGAGCTCAATGACAGAACAACAGTGACTGTCCAGCTGATCGAATTTGGTCTGTCCACAATGAAGCAACGACCTTATTTTCTTGGGTGTGCCCCCCAACACACTCATATAGGTCATTGCTTCATTGTGATGCACAAGCCCCTTCACCGCGGCAAGGTAATGATCACGAAGGGGAATTGACACATGTACATGCCTTTTGTTTTGTTGTTGCAGCCAGAAAAATTAGGCAGGCATGTACACGCACCAGAAAAATTATTATTCTTTTTGTTAGCGGCCTTAAAAATTCAGGAATACACTTGAAGGCCTGGACCCTGTTGGTGGTGGCGGAGAAGGCAGTCAAGCGGCCTGCAGACAGAGATGCTGTATGGGGACTGACTTAGTCTTGGGGCAGGCAGCCACACGGCGTGCAGGCAGAGATGCTGTGTGTGGGGACTGACTTAGTTTTCGGGGAGGCATTAGCCCTCCGGGATCCATGCCTCATTCATTTTGATAAAGGTGAGGTATTGAACCCTATTTTTGACCTAGGCGACTTCTTTTCTCACTGACAATACCTCCAGCTGTGCTGAAAGTCCTTTCTGACAGGACGCTTGAGGCAGTGCAAGCCAGAAGTTGGATGGCAAATTGTGACATCTCTGGCCACAGGTCAAGCCTGCGCACCTGCCTCCTCTTCCTGTTCATGCTCCTCTACAGCTTGATACACCACTGTACGCATGGCAAGCTCCAGGAAGAAAGTCTATGGGATAAAGTCGCTGATGGTGCCTTTACTGCGACTCACCAGGTTTATCACCTCCTCAAACGGACGCATGAGCCTGCAGGCATTACGCATGAGTGTCCAGTACTACGGCCAGAAAATGTGCAACTCCCCAGCATGATCTTTCACTGTAGTTGTACAGATACTCGTTGACGGCTTTCTCCTGTTGTAGCAGGCGGTCAAACATGAGGATCGTTGAATTTCGAGTCGGGCTATCGCAAATCAAGCGCCTCACCGGCAAGTTGTTTCTCTGCTGAATATCGGCCAATCGCGCCATGGCCGTGTAGGAGTGCATGAAATGCTCCCAGAGCTTCCTGGACTGCTTCAGGACCTACTGTAAACCTGGGTACTTAGACACAAATCTTTGGATTATAAGATTGAGCACATGTGCCATGCAGGGTACATGTGTCAACTTTCCCAAACTCAAAGCCGAAATGAGATTGCTGCTGTTGTCACACACCACGTTGCCAATCTCACGTTGGTGCGGGGTCAGCCACTGATCCACACACACACAAAAAAAAAAAATCTCAAAAGAGCTGTTTTGGTGGTGCTTTTCAGCAACAAATATCAGCAAGGAGCAAGCTAACAAGAGCCTAACTAAGCTTTCCCTATCTGCAGCAAACTCTCTCCCTTCTCTCACTAATACAGCAGCGCACAGAGTGAGAAAATGGCCGATGCTGCCGCCTTATAGGGGGGGAGGCTCCAGGAGGGAGTGCAGCCTGATTGGCTGCCATGTGTCTGCTGACTGATGTAGAGGGTCAAAGTTTAGCCCAATGATGTAGTATAGGGGGCGGGTCAAACTCGCATAAAGTTCGCAATCAGATGCGACCGCAAACCCACGTTGTTTGCGCAATTAAGTTTGCATGCACACCGTTCGGCACATCGGTAATCCTACCTAATAAAACCTAACTGTCCCTGCATACTCCTGTCTCTGTGTCCTTGGGTCCGTGCTTTTTGCTACTGCGCATGTGCCCAGCATGGATCGTTGGGACAGGAGGACGGAGTCAGTTAGCCGGGTGGGTGTGTGCGCTGGCAGATGGGGGTGTGTGTGTGTGTGTATGTGCGGCGGGTGCGCGCACATACGCACTGATATTCGGTGGTGAGACACAGACCTAGAGCCCATTTTTAAATGGGCTCAGGTCTACTAGTATACATATAAAACTGTAATTACCTGGCTGATCCTCCAGTGTCATAGGAGAGAGTGCACTAACCTTAAGGATCTTATTTTCACTAGGATATTACATATTGCATGTGTTTTTATGCAAATTTTCATATGCCTCTAACAATCATTACATGGCAAACTGATGCGTGATGCAGAAATCTTCAGCATTCCCTCCATATTTTTCCTGCATTGCACCTGTATATGAAAATGTGTATACAATGGAAATGACTCCTTTAGCAATCATTGTTTTCATTTGCGAAAATTTGCATTGCGAATTTGTACTTAGTGGAAATGGGCTAAAACAGATGGTTACCTATCATATTTACCCCTGGGACTGAATCCAAGCACCAGGTGCCAAAATCCTGTGTTAGGTGGATGTTTAATGACAAACAATTGCCAGTTAACATCCTGGGCACTGACAATGGCTATGTTGTAGCTTTGCAAAAACCACTGAAATGCCCCGGGCTCCAGCACCAGGACCTGCTATTAGCAAGTGGCAGAGCCTAAAGCAATCCGTTTTTGCAGGAGGGACATTTAGAGCTAGTGTACAGGTACCTTTGTTATCAATTCACTTTCTGTATAGAACTCCAGCACTTTTCAGCTTATGTGCCTCTCCTTTCCCTTAGGCCATAATCTACAGACCTCAGTTATCTGTTAGCTCAGTATAGTGTGGTCCCCTTTTTTGGCTTTGTAATAACAATTATAGTTAAGCAGGACTAATTCACTACCGGAGTTACTAAGAGATGCAAGAAATCAGCATTTATAACTAAACATGACTGGCACTGACCTTGAAGATGAAAAAGAAAGAGGTTGGAGAGTTGGATTATCTATGCAATTGCTTATTTTCTGCTATAGTCTGGCATGATTGTCAGAATCTCACATATCTTGGTTTCATGAACCAAATCCTGTGGTGTTTTTTCTTTCATAGTGCCAGAGGCAACTTCATTACAAATAGCTTCTTATTAACCACAGATGGGAGAAGTGCCAGCACAGGTTTCACAGCAAAACATTATGTTCTGGCTACAATGGTATATTTATCTGTAACAGCTAATGACAGAAGGACAATTTTTGAAAAACATTTGAATTTATTCTTACTAACCTGCAGTAAATATTTGGTTATTTATTGTGTAATTCTGGTAATCCTGAAGTTCTGAGATCTGGCCACAGTACACTTATACATACATACTCCAAGAAAATGCTCAATGTTAACCACAGCTTCCTGCAGGTGTTGTTGTACCGGGCTAAAACATGTTACAGCTACAATAATGTGGTTTCCATCAACAACCAGAGCCACTATATCAACAAAAACTGAAATCTGGATTTTTTACTGTAAGTGCAATGAAGCAGATCAGAATAAGTAGAACAGATCTATGGAGGAAAGTGAGTGGGAATTTGTGAAGTTGAATTTTCTGGTGTGACCTATAAGTTTAAGCTGTGGTACAATAAATAATTAGGCTTAAAATGAACCCAAACTCTTGCATAGGACACACGGAAGCAAGATAAAAATGCACCCTGTGTGTTTTCAGAGAGAAGAGCCTGTCATCTGTAAGTCATCACAAGTGTAATTTGAACTCTCAGCTGCATCAGCACAGAAACTCTGCAGTCTTGGCAGACACAGCTAATACAGTGGGATGCAAAGGTTTGGGCTACCTTGTTAATTATCATGATTTTCCTGTATAAATCGTTGTTTGTTACAATAAAAAAAATTCAGTTAAATATATCATATAGGAGACACACACAGTTATATTTGAGAAGTATAATAACGTTTATTGGATTTACAGAAAGTGTGCAATAATTGTTTAAACAAAGTTAGGCAGATGCATAAATTTGGGCACCACAAAAAAAAGAAATGAAATCAATATCTAACAGATCCTCCATTTGCAGAAATTACAGCCTCTAAACGCTTCCTGTAGGTTCCAATCAGAGTCTGGATTCTGGTTCAAGGTATTTTGGACCATTCCTCTTTACAAAACATCTCCAGTTCATTCAGGTTTGATGGCTTCTGAGCATGGACAGCTCTCTTTAATTCACACCACAGATTTTCAATTATATTCAGGTCTGGGGACTGAGCTGGCCATTCCAGAACGTTGTAGTTGTTCCTCTGCATGAATGCTTTAGTGGATTTGGAGCAGTGTGTAGGGTCGTTGTCATGTTAAAAGATCCAGCCTCGGCGCAGCTTCAGCTTTGTCACTGATTCCTGAACATTTGTCTCCAGAATCTGCCGATACCGAGTGAAATCCATACGTCCCTCAACTTTGACAAGATTCCCAGTCCCTGCACTGGCCACACAACCCCACAGCATGATGGAACCACCACCATATTTTACTGTAGGTAGCAGGTATTTTTCTTGGAATGATGTTTTTATCCTCCATGCATAACGCCCCTTGTTATGCCCAAATAACTCAATTTTAGTTTAGTTCACTTCTAAATATCACTGTGCGTGTGTCTCCTATATAATATATTTAACTGACATTTTTTATCGTAACAACCAACGATTTATACAGGAAAATCATGACAATTAACAAGGTTGCCCAAACTTTCGTATCCCACTGTATGTAAACATAGTATGTTAACCCTTTCTCTGCTTCCATGGAACCAGGAAGTAGACACTGCAGATTTAATGGAGGAGTTCTGTAAGCTGCAACAAAGAAATGTTTTTTTTTCAAGGTTATTATGCTGTTGCTTATATTTTAGAGGAGAGAGGAAGGTCTGAGTACAGGTCCACTTTAAAGGATGCCGGAGTTGAATAGTAAAGAAAAAAATGTACACTATACTAGTGTGTGGGGAGGTGTGCAAACTCTTACCGCGCCTCTCTTGTGCCAGCATTGCCCTACTTTTGTCTGTGAAAGCCTCTCTTCTCTGCTTGTAGGTCAGTGACCTTTGATCTGGACATATATGCTATTCTTGCAACAGTATGTATGTCGAGTCAAAGAATGCCGACATCGCCAACCTACAGGCAGAGAACAGAGGCTTTTACAGACAAGGGGGGGGGGGGGGGACGCTGGCAAACGGGAGGTGCAGTAAGAGTTTGCACATCTCCCCACAAGTTCACACCAAAAAGTGATAACATAATCATACACGCTCAGCGCTTTTTAAAGTGATTCTAGGCGATTCTAGGCATGTGCCTAGCGATTTTCTAATCATGCCTAGCGATTTTTGGAGCGTTTTTAATTTTTTGTTACAATAGAGCTGGAACTGAACAGCTTCGGTTACAAAAACGCTTGAAAATCTCTGATCTAGCGCTTTTCAGAGCAATTTTCCACTTTACTATACTTAACATTAAGGCTGAATCAGCAGAAATGCTGCAGGACCCGCATTTGCGTTTGGGAGAAAATCACATCGCTGTGGTATGATCCATCCCATTCAAATACATTAGCCAATCGCTTATCAAAGTGCTGGCGTTTTTAAAAGCGCTCAGAAGCCCTCTTGGTGTGCACCAGCCCTAATATAGCATTCAATTTTTATTTACTGTTCAACTCAGGTATCCTTTAACGCGTATAAGAAGGCCTGGGTGTAACAAGGTCGGGTAGACGTTTCCAGTCTCCTGTTCAAGAGAGGGAACACGCCACATAGGGTGAAAACTGCAGTGTCAGATTGGGGCATTAGGACTGATCTGAGAGTGGAGATCCTGAATGGCCTCACAGTAGGTTTTAGGGTTAATTTTTTTCAGACAAATCTGACTTGTTTTAGGGTGACCACAGATAGAATACTTTCTTTTACTTGACCTGCTGTTGAGCAGATGTGTCCAGTTGTCCACTAACGTTACAAACTATTGCAAAACAGTCCATCCTGTTGGATCTAGTTATTAGTGGACAATAGTTGCTCATCAGTTGTGGTGAGTAGTGCTCACCACAACTGAGGAGCTGTCAGCTATATCACTATATCATCTAACAGGAATTGGCCCTGAGTAAACCACACCACAAGGTATTACAAAAATAATAATCAAGCCTTTATTAATCCATATCAAAGATTAAAAACATATAAAAACAATTGCACAACAATAGTAAAGCCCTCAAATACAGCAGTATAATGCAGTTCAAATAGAGACAATATATGTCAATATGAGTATCTGAATATGCACAGTCGCCCATACACTGGAAAGTTGGAAATATAAATAGGAAATGTTGGTATTGGGAGTGAAAAGCAAGCCAGTGCAAAAGCACCCTGCATAGATATGCAAAGGTGTGTGAGGAAGGAGTGACTGGAAAAAAAGGGCCTGAATGAATGAATGAATGGAAATCTGGTGAAAGGACCAGTGAAAGACCGCTGGTGAGTAAGAAGATGGCGTGGGCCACCACGCAAGGAAAGACAGTGACAGGAGAAACCAATACCGCTGTGTGAGGCACCCAGATAGGAGCGTTCGTGGAGACCAAGCTTACCAGACGTGGACTGAGCGGGAGGGCGTGGGTGTGCGTGGGTTTTCCAGTCACTCCTTCCTCACACACCTTTGGATATCTATGCAGGGTGCTTTTGCACTGGCTTGCTTTTCACTCCCAATACCAACATTTCATTATTTATATTTCCAACTTTCCAGTGTATGGGCGACTGTGCATATTCAGATACTCATATTGACATGTACAGTATTGTCTCTATTTGAACTGTATTTTACTGCTGTATTTGAGGGCTTTACTATTGTTGTGCAATTGTTTTTATAGGTTTTTAATCTTTGATGTGGATTAATAAAGGCTTGATTATTATTTTTCTAATACCTTGTGGTGCGGTTTACTCAGGGCCAATTCCTGTTCTGTTGAGGTTTGTAATTTCCTCCCTATTGTCATCGTGTGCCTCTGTGGTCTGGAAAGTAAAGAAGAAGAAAAGAAAAAGAAAAAAAAGACAACCCAACATGCCCTGCAACTTCCTTTGTGCGGCAATGTACCAAATAAAAGCGAGGTAAACTGGGGAATGGACTTTTATCAAACAAAAAGTAAGAGTGATCTTTAACTCAGCCAGTCTGACGTAAGGGAAGAGCACTCTTTACATATCTCTCCAGCAGCTGCTGGAGAGATACGTAAAGAGCCCACTTCCATTGCGTCAGACTGGCCATGAGTGGAGGAAGTTACGAAACCCGGTACCGGCGCAGGAGAAGGCTGAGGATGGTGGCATGGGAGCGATCTGTGCGGATGGGGCTGGAGGAAGCCCCAGGTATGTATAACACTTTTATATAGGCTCAGCTCTGGTTTCCTTTAAGTGCCAATGATAGGCCAAATGTGTTTTGCTGGCAATTTGGCAATTAGGAGCTTGCTGACATGAAGAGTAAGTAAGGTGATGCCTCGTCAGAACGGTATGTCTTTTTATTCTTCAGTCAGCAGGTGATGTTTCAGTGAGTGACCAAGCTGTTCTGTGTAACTGCAGTAGGGAAAACTGAGGTCACAGACCTGGCAATGTTAACGATGTAGTCTAGAAGAGGTCCCTAGATCCCCAAAAAGGCTGAACTAAATTAGAACGACTTTAGCAGGTGAAATGCTTCTTAAATACTGTATATATTTTTGCTGTTTCCTTAGTACCTTGTCTGAAGTTAAAACATGAATTAAAGAAAATACACAAAACATAAAGCAAAAGTACATTATACTAAAAACCTACTTCTTCCTGAAATTTGCTATAATTAACTGCCACTCACATAAAATCAGACGGCTACGGCGAATTTCTCCTGGAAACGCATTTTCTGCTTGATCTATATTTGATTTTGCCATCTATTTGTTTAACGCCGGTATGAGAAATGTCAGCTTCCATTTAATTATCCTTCCATCTCATTAATTATCTTTTATTTCAAAAGATGATACACAGTGCAGTAATTAAAATGGAGAGTGGTGGGTGTCAGCCTCCTACTGAGCAATCCTCAAAGTATAGCAATTAGCACATCCCAACAAGAAAATCTTATTAACACATACTTTGAATATCAGGAGTGCTTGTCTACATGAGTTTCATTTATTATTCAATAATTAAGCAATTAGTCCTTCGCTTGCTGTTGAAATTAAAGAAACAAAATCAAAATAATGTAAGCATTACACTCTAACTTGCAGAATGAGTGCAAATCTCTACTAGGATTATGCTATTAAAATAGATACTGAAAATTATTCAGTTATGTGTTCAAACTGCTCTAAAGAATAAACAAAACATTTTCAATGTAAGATTATAGGTGCATCAGTCATATGAGGTCTTCAACACCTATACAAAGGCAGTAATATAAGTATAAGTAAAGGACAATGGAGGACACTCAGAGAGAAAATGTATAAATTTATTTCGATAAAAATATAGAACAATTCACTCTCCATTCCCACTGCTCTTCTCACTCGCATAAAAACGGACTCTGCTGCTGCAAGTGACAACCATCTATTTCTCATGCTGTTACTACCTGCAGTCTGCAATGTAACTGTAAGTAAGAGATATCTAAAAAAAAAATCAGTTCACCCATTACACTCAACTAATAAAAATAATCAGTAAACAGAAACTTCAATTCATGCACATTATTACAGAAGAAATTGCACTGATTCAGTTCACCTCAAAAGTATACTTAAGTGAATTAAATAAAAGGCAGTATTACTTACCTGGGGTTTCTACCGACCCTGTGCCAGCGCCGGTACTCAACAATCCTACGGTATCCCTTCACAGCTCAGTTTCTGTTGGCTGCCACTGCACCTGCATGGCCCTGGCCGTGCGTCCTTGTTTGCGAGAAAATGTCTACTGTGCCTGCGCAAGACACTCCCGGCGACAGGAGTGTGAACAAGGATGCACACGGCCAGGGCTGCACAGACACAGTGGGCAGCGACAGGCTCAGTTGCTGAAAGTGAAACTGATCGGCGACGGGGAACTGGAGGGTCATTGAGTACCGGCACAGGACGACTGCATGGGGCCGGTAGGAGCCCCAGGTAAGTAAAACTGCCTTTTTTTACATCGCTAAAAGAGAAACCGAAACCAAGAATTGAACGTCATCCCAATCAGTAGCTGATGCCCCGTTTCCTATGAGAAATCTATTCCTTTTCTCAAACGGATCATTGCAAGGCTCTGTATGGCTGATTTTGTGATGAAACCCCTCCCACAGTGTGATGTCAATGCCTCACAGCACTGAGGTACTGACATCACACCGTGCAAGCCTTGTTACATTGTGGGAAATAACAGCTGTTTACAACTGCCCAAAAAGCAAGCAGCATCTCTATCCAGTGACATCACCTGCCAGCAGTAAAAATGTCACCATGTGATAAATGTCAGAATGTAAATCAGGGAGAAGAAAGATTTTACAATGAGCAAACACTGACTAAATTATTTATACATAATTATTGTAAAAAATAAGCAGTTTATTACATTATTTTCACTGGACTACCTCTTTAAGTATCCATTTAAACGGATTTGAAATAAGCTACAGATCAATTTACTTAGTGCAGTCCCACTAAAAAATGATTTGTATTGCACTACTCCTATGTGAAATAGCTGGATAGCACAATTTAAACTGGTTTGCTCCTTAACAACTTGTGCCTGACTTGTTACTTCCTCTCTGCTACCAGTTTTGGTAGAAGGACATGAATATTAGTCTGAAGAGCTGATAAGCATCGCACATGTACTCACACAGCAGGCAACAAGTGAGCAACAACAAGGGTGTAATGCCCTGGTGTCAGATCTCCAATCCATCCCCCTACTCCTGGCAAAGTTTGACAGCTAGAAGCATGAATATCCAAGTATGATTCACCCCTCCTGGTTCCTGCAGCAATCAAGAGTCTCCCTTCACTTACCACTGTGTTAGTATGTATTGGGTTCTGGATTGTTGACGTTACAAGGGGGTAAGAAATTCTTACAGCCATGCTTCCATCTGCCGCACTATGTATGGCTTAGATTTGGATTCTCTGCTATCTGGGAATGGCAGAGAATCCAAATCTAAGCCATACATAGGGCAGGCCACAGATACAGTATGGACACTTGGGAGTGGATGAATTGGCTAATGGTGGTATATCTCCACGCAAAGAGATGGGGTTGGCATAGAAGCTAGGTGCATTTTGATAAATAAGGGTCTATCGGGACCATCCGCCTCCAAATCCCTATTGAGTCATCATCAGGTCTTGAGTTTAAAATACTTTTTTACTGTGGGAAAACACGAGTGCACTACTTGGCACTTAATAAAACAGTATCAGGCTATGAAAATGTATTCTGGAGTTGTCTATTGGTTGATGCGACAGGATGGAGTGAAAAAAAGCAGAGGTCGGCCAGATCAAATACTTTTACACATGCGAACTGGCTGGTCTGTAAATTTCTCACGATCGTTCTCTGGTGAGTGCATTGCATGAAGGAGTGTTTACACATATTTAAAAGAATTTCACAAAGTCACAGAGGTGTGTTGCAGGACCATGGTTGTCATAGGCAAATTTGCGCTTTGTATTTCACGCCTATGTGCGCTTTGTTTATCTCTGAAGGAATTTGAGATTGGTGACAGTAGTTGAGGTCAAGCCTGGAGATCTGAAAGAAAAGTGGGTACAAAAGTCTGGATCCCCAGAAAAGCGTTTGTAATCACTTTCCCTCAAGCCTCGTAATTTGCAATGTGAATAAACTGATGACATTAAAAGTGTCTCGCTTTCAACATTCTGTCTGTGGTCTTCACAGCAGGGCTTTAGATTGATACATTTAGTTTTGTTGGTATTTTGTTTCAAAGCCTGTATCCATTTCCATCATTTCTGGTCATTCTGAATGGATTTGTACATACATCATCACAATGTTTGCAAATGCAAAAACAAATCATGCCCCAACAATGAAAGAATACTTGTAAGGCTTGTAAAGTACTTACTGACTACATTGGTTTGTCCTGTGAATATGGTGTACTGAAGTTCATAGGAAACGACACTGAATTCATCATCAGATGTCCAATGAACAGTAATTGTGTCATAAGATGCTGTACAGAGTTCTTCCCTAATCATAGGAGGATTGGGAGCTGTCAGAAGACATAACACATTAACATTATCATAAAACTTTCTATACAATTATAGCTACTGACATAAGAAACGAACCAAAAACACATAGGGCTCAATTCACTAAGCTTTATCAAACACTTTATCAAACATTTGATAAATTTACCTCATGGGTAAAATCTAATTTTGAATTCACTAAGATGTTATATATTTATCGAATGTTTTATCGATAAAACGTTCAATAAATCTATAACACCTTAGTGAATTCAAAATTAGATTTTACCCATGAGGTAAATTATCAATCGTTTGATAAAGCTTAGTTAATTGAGGCCATAGTCAAATATCTTATCTACTTGTTAAAGAGGAACTCCAGCCTAAACAAACACACTGTCATTAAGTTACATTAGTTATGTTAATTAAAATAGATTGGTAATATAATCTCTTACCCACCCTGTTTTAAAAGAACAGTCAAATGTTTGATTTCATGAGGGCAGCCATCGTTTTGGTTGAAAGGAGGTGACAGGGAGCATGAGACAGTTCCAACTGTCCTGTGTGCTGATCACCCCTGCCAGTTGCTAGGCAACCTGAACAACAACATAGGAAATCCCATCATGCTTTGCACAGCATTAGGGGAAAAAAAGCCTGGGCAGTTTTCTTTGATGGGTGGAGCTTAGCTAAAAATGCAGCTAAAAATGATGCTTTGGTAAGAAAAACAAAGGTTCTGATGCTGTGAAACTGTTAAAGAAACACCATGCCTTTTCAGTTCTGCTGAGTAGATTTTTAGTCCGGAGGTTCACTTTAACTGACCATAAGATTAATGACAGTTCAATTATAACTAAGATTACTGACAGTTCAATTGTAACTGATATTTGAGTTCTTCTAGATACCAGATTGATGAATACCACATAACTGCCTTAACCCCCTCGTAACCCAGCAGTCGGATCTCAGCTTATAGACAGGGTACTGCAGTTTTGGAAATGGCTCACTCATTAAACCTAAATGAGATTTAAAGTCACATGTCACATGGGGCAATCAGAATTAATACCACTCTTCATTTGCTGTAGCTGTTGGAGACTTTTGGCTCAACTACCACAATGCAGAAAAATTCCAAAATTCTGATCACATTTGGCTCCCCCACAAAAAAAACATGTAAAAATCAGTGTAAAGGCCTTCCCCAAATCTCATAAAAAGCATTTACAACAGCTTTTAACTGCTGCACAAGGTTACATAGACACATACATAGTCATCACCTTTAGTCACAAATTCCTAGAGCATGCAGCAGTGGGGGTTCGATGCCTTGCAAAGAAGGACAGCGAAACCACCCATTCCTCACAAACCACTGTGTCCAGTGTTGGTGGGCACTATGCATTTTAACCATTTACTGCTCTGGCGGAGAGTTTAGGTGCAGGTACAGTACTTGAGTGGAAAAGTTTGAAGAGGGCAGGTGCTTTCCCGTGTTTCTCTACACTCAAAATAGATGACTACAAGCAAGAGAAGAGGCTCCAATCAAGTGCTGGATAAAACCAAGAGTCCCAGAGAACTCCAAATCCCAAAGACTTCTAGAAACGAACAGAAAATATAATACTACAACAACCTTTGTGGTTTATAGACGATGGCTTCAATTCATCAAGCATTACCGCATTCGGTATTGCTGAAAACAGCTGACTTTACGGAGCACTTAAGAAAATGTTAATTCATCAAAGCTGTTACCGCATGAAAAGCTCAAATTACAGATTAATGAGATAAATTACCGACTTGAGCTCAACACATGTCAGCAAATTGCGCAAAAGGTGGATCAGCGCAACACCAGGCCGCCTCCGAATGGCCTCCAATCAGAGATGCGCTGAGCCCCCCCAGGAACTACAAACGCACCTTGAACCCAAACAGAAGCTCTGCATATACACCAAAAGCATGGCTGTTAAGTGGGAGCAGCTGACCAAAAACGAATTAAATTAGTACATAGCAAGGAAATGAGCAGCGCTACTTAAAAACAGACTAGTGCCTACCTGCAAAAGAGTGCAAGCCCCACTTGTGGGGTCGAATACACACCGAGCATACACATGACCTGTCTACCACTGGAGGAGGATGTTGGTTTCCTGTAACAGCTTGCATGCAACCTATTAAGTACTCGTCCCTCCCACTGCAAAGAAGTCAATCCTCCATGGGAGGGGCCTAACACTAACACTAACTGGTGTTGCGCTGATCCACCTTTTGCGCAATTTTCGATTTTTCAATTGTATTTGGTAGCGCACCCAGGCTATGCATATACATAGGTTAGGATTTAGTTAGTGTTAGGCCCCTCCCATGGAGGATTGACTTCTTTGCAGTGGGAGGGACGAGTACTTAATAGGTTGCATGCAAGCTGTTACAGGAAACCAACATCCTCCTCCAGTGGTAGACAGGTCATGTGTATGCTCGGTGTGTATTCGACCCCACAAGTGGGGCTTGCACTCTTTTGCAGGTAGGCACTAGTCTGTTTTTAAGTAGCGCTGCTCATTTTCTTGACATGTCAGCAAATGTCAGTAAATGTCAATTCATCAAGGTTACAGCATTCGCTAACACATTCGGTGATTATGCACTCTCCTTCACTCCCCACATCCAAAACCTCACAAAGTCCTGCAACTTCCACCTTCGTAACATCTGTAAGATTCGCCCTTTCCCGACATCTGCCACCACCAAGCTACTCATCCATGCCCTCATAATTTCCTGCCTTGACTACTGCAATGCCCTGCTGCCTGGTCTCCCTATGACCCAAACTGCCCCACTGCAGTCCATCATGAATGCGGCAGCCAGAATTATCCACTGCTCCCATCGCTCCACCACGGTGGATCCCCTCCTTGAATCCCTCCACTGGCTTCCTATCCAGTCCAGAATCAGATTCAAGATACTGTGTCTGACCTACAAATCTGTCCACAAAACCTGTCCAACCTACATTTCCAATCTTACTCAGAGGTACACACCTAGCCGCTCACTCCGCTCTTCCAATGAACTTCGCCTAACCGCCCCTTGCATCACCCAGTCCCATGCACGCCTCACTTCTCAAGAGCTGCTCCAACACTATGGAACTCCCTACCTCCACCCATTAGGGCAGCCCCCTCCAACATCTTCAAGAAAGCCCTCAAAACTCACCTTTTCACTCTGGCCTACTACCTCTCATAAGTGCTCTAAACCCACAGCCATGCCTTCTATTGTAATTGCCTCACGGCAGCTTGTAGCAACACAGAGACATTCCAAGCTGCTCTGCAGTTATCGAACAGCCTTTGATGAATTGAAGCTGTAGTAGTTCGGTAACTTAACGAACATCTACCGCACATGTGAAAATATTGATGAATTAGCACACACAAGTGTAAAATACAGAATGCGGTATTTTAACGCCTGGGATTTTGTTAGTGAACAGCCTTTGATGTATTGAAGCATATAACTACTAAAAAAAACTAGCCAATGTCTTAGAGGTCTTTGACCGCTCACGGTGCACATTACCTAGGGAAGGGGTGCTTATCTGATTGCTCCATTAACAGGGTGAGTGGATAGCACCATAAACCCTCACTCCACATTACTGGCCACCAACCAGGCCAAGAAGCACCCCACAATCTCTTTATCCTCCAGCAGTGGGTTGGGTGCTTTGCGAGGAGTAAAGACATTGCTGTCAACTGCACTTACAGTACCCTACATAATCATCCTCCACTATATCTGCTTCCTGGAAATTTACCATTTTTACAACTGTATATCAAGTTTGGGTAAACTTCTGTCTTCATCACACTACTTAGAATCTGGGACATATAAATGTGCAATGCAGATGTTTTCACTGATCCTGGAAATGAGCTATACTGAAGACGCTCCAGTTTTCAAGGAAGTAGAGTTTGGTAGTGTCTACGGTGGCTACCGTGGTAAATGTAGTGTATGACATTTAGTCCTCTCTCCACCATATTTCCTCATTCCTGTGCCTAGGCTACATATAGAAACAAGCATTCCCACATTTGTCTTGGAAAGCAGTTTTTCCTTCAAGGGAAAATCCAGGGATAGGTGGCACTTACCATGTTGTTTATCGTTGACAAATTTGATAAAGACTATGCTCACAGCCCGATCACAGAAAATGCTGCACATATATTTTACTGCAATCACCACTTTCCCTTGATGACTGTAACATAACCGGTGTTCCAAGGTTTAGAAGCAATTAATTATTAATTACACAGATAAGAGTTCTTCTAATTTGAACATGAGTAGGCAACATTTTCTATCTAGCCCTCGTGACAAAGTGCAGTCTGGTGAAGTGAGACACAATCAGCTTACATCATTTGTATGATTAAATTAATAACAGTTGACCAGCAGTTTACCTGTGAGATAGTCAAGACATTCTAGCATCTTCTTTTCTCTAGAGAAATCTAAAGCGAATGTGTCAAATGTGTCATTCAGATTGATCTCTGGGATCAGCACTTGGGAGGATGCTGTTGCCATTGAAACCCTAAAATGAGAAAACACTTAAATTAATAAATAAAAAGATGGTATCTTTATGCAGAATAATGTATTTTTTTTACACAACAGCAGGCAGGTTCTTTTGTGTCTGGCTGATTTGCAGTGGAGTCATGAGGTGTAACACCAGTGCACAACTCATACAAATAAGGAATAACACCAGGAAGTGCCTTTTTTTTTTTAAAGCGCATAGCTTTTGCAATTAGCATATGTCAACCCAATCATTATTGCAGCATTTTCAAATGCCTTGGCTACCTGCTGGAGTGTAATCAAAACATTCTGTGGCTGATGCATAATGAAGATTGCTACACCTTTCTGAATAATTAATTTTTAAAGTCAACATATTTTTAACAAATGGAGATTGCAGAGCTCTTCTATAAAGTTATTGTAGCAGTCTAAAGATAGATGAAATAAACAAAACAAAAACAGCAAGTGAAACTGCACCTAGTTTTGTAAGTCTGGCGTGGGCAGCCTTTATTAGTGTTGGTGTTCGAATTCAGGTTATTGAAATTCGGAAACACAAATCTGCTCATCACCACACTTCAGCATCCAGAATTGTGGACGGGGAGTTCACTTATTTGCACTTCACTTTGTGCATCGTGAGTAGTCTTGATTAGTGTTTGAATTTGGGTTAATGAAATACGGGACCCGAATCTCGCCACACTTGGCGTGCAACTTGAAGCACAAATAAATAAACTCCCCCTGACAGTCCACATGTCTGGGTGCTGACGTGTGGTGACGTGTTTTGGTTTTCCAAATTTCAATAACCCGAATTTGAACACCAACACTAACCTTGATCTGTACTAAACAACAGGAAGTTGGAGTAAAGCAAATGCAAAACCACAACCTGCCCAAAGAGAGGACAAGCAGAAGCCCTGCGTAATATGTTGGCGCTTTATAAATACAATAAATAAATAAATAAATGGACACAGCACGCACAGAAAGTTATGCAATGGATTTCTGAACTTTAACAGGTTACCACATTTTGCAGACTTTAAGATGCTCCAGACTATAATGCTGGGCATACATGGTTCGTTTATGCGCCGGTATCGAGCCAGCGGCTCGATGCCGGCGCGTCACCACTCGCCAGCGCGCGGATAGATTCCCGCTCGTCCCCACGGGCGCTTCTTCTCAGCGCTTCCTTTTTTCTATTGTCCGCCTGCGGGGATCGAGTGCGGTATCGATCCGCTGTGGTGATCGGACAGGTTGGATCTTATCAATCGAGCTATCAGCGGCCGCCATCGTGATTGGCTCCTGATCACGTGATCACTACGATTGCTGGCGGATCGTATTTATCACTATTAGAGAAGCGGCGGTCTGAGGGGAAGAAGAGGATCCACTCACCTTCCAGACGTTGCCCCGGTGATCGTCACACCCCTCCGCTCTGGCTGGCATCCCCGCTCGCTCTGCCTTGAGTGTCTGGTTGCAGCTTGATGACGTTATCAAGCCGCAACCCGGAACTTAAAGCGGATGCGAGATGAAAAATTAACTATAACAAGTTACTTGTCTATATACAGTGGTGTGAAAAACTATTTGCCCCCTTCCTGATGTCTTATTCTTTTGCATGTTTGTCACACTTAAATGTTTCTGCTCATCAAAAACCGTTAACTATTAGTCCAAGATAACATAATTGAACACAAAATGCAGTTTTAAATGATGGTTTTTATTATTTAGTGAGAAAAAAAACTCCAAATCTACATGGCCCTGTGTGAAAAAGTGATTGCCCCCCTTGGTAAAAAATAACTTAACTGTGGTTTATCACACCTGAGTTCAATTTCTGTAGTCACCACCAGGCCTGATTACTGCCACACCTGTTTCAATCAAGAAATCACTTAAATAGGAGCTAACTGACACAGAGAAGTAGACCAAAAGATCCTCAAAAGCTAGACATCATGCCAAGATCCAAAGAAATTCAGGAACAAATGAGAACAAAAGTACTGTAATTGAGATCTATCAGTCTGGTAAAGGTCATTAAGCCGTTTCTAAAGCTTTGGGAGTCCAGCGAACCACAGTGAGAGCCATTATCCACAAATGGCAAAAGCATGGAACAGTGATGAACCTTACCAGGAGTGGCCGGCCGACCAAAATTACCCCGAGAGCGCGGAGAAAACTCATCCGAGAGGCCACAAAAGACCCCAGGACAACATCTAAAGAACTGCAGGCCTCACTTGCCTCAATTAAGGTCAGTGTTCACGACTCCACCATAAGAAAGAGACTGGGCAAAAACGGCCTGCATGGCAGATATCCAAGGCGCAAACCACTTTTAACCACTTCCCGACCGCCGTATATACAATTGGCGGCCGGGAAGTGGACGCCGCAAGGACCGCCGTATTGACAATTGGCGGCGGTCCTTGTATGGGCATGGGCGGAGCGATCGCGTCATCCGTGACGCGATCCTCCGCCTCCGCCTGGCGCCGCTCACCCGCCGCAACATCCCGCCGGCCATACGGAAGCGCCGGCGGGATGTTAACCCGACGATCGCCGCATACAAAGTGTATAATACACTTTGTAATGTTTACAAAGTGTATTATACAGGCTGCCTCCTGCCCTGGTGGTCCCAATGTCCGAGGGACCACCAGGGCAGGCTGCAGCCACCCTAGTCTGCACCAAGCACACTGATTTCCCCCCCCCCTGCCCCAGATCGCCCACAGCACCCATCAGACCCCCCCTGCCCACCCCCCAGACCCCTGTTTGCACCCAATCACCCCCCTAATCACCCATCAATCACTCCCTGTCACTATCTGTCAACGCTATTTTTTTTTTATCCCCCCCCTGCCCCCGCTCCCTCCTGATCACCCCCCCACCCCTCAGATTCTCCCCAGACCCCCCCCCCCCCATGTACTGTATGCATCTATCCCCCCTGATCACCTGTCAATCACCTGTCCATCACCTGTCAATCACCCGTCAATCACCCATCAATCACCCCCTGTCACTGCCACCCATCAATCAGCCCCTAACCTGCCCCTTGCGGGCAATCTGATCACCCCCCCACACCAATAGATCGCCCGCAGATCCGACATCAGATCACCTCCCAAATCCATTGTTTACATCTATTCTCTCCTCTAAACACCCACTAATTACCCATCAATCACCCATCAATCACCCCCTATCACCACCTGTCACTGTTACCTATCAGATCAGACCCTAATCTGCCCCTTGCGGGCACCCAATCACCCGCCCACACGCTCAGATTGCCCTCAGACCCCCCCCCCCTTCTTATCAATTCGCCAGTGCATTAATTACATCTGTCCTTCCCTGTAATAACCCACTGATCACCTGTCAATCACCTGCCAATCACCTATCACCCATCAATCACCCCCTGTCACTGCCACCCAACAATCAGCCCCTAACCTGCCCATTGCGGGCAATCTGATCACCCACCCACACCAATAGATCGCCCGCAGATCCGACATCAGATCACCACCCAAGCGCAGCGTTTACATCTATTCTCTCCTCTAAACACTGACTAATTACCCATCAATCACCCATCAATCACTCCCTATCACCACCTGTCACTGTTGCCTATCAGATCAGACCCTAATCTGCCCCTTGCGGGCACCCAATCACCCGCCTACACGCTCAGATTGCCCTCAGACCCCCCCTTATCAATTCGCCAGTGCAATATTTACATCTGTCCTTCCCTGTAATAACCCACTGATCACCTGTCAATCACCTGCCAATCACCTATCACCCATCAATCACCCCCTGTCACTGCCACCCAACAATCAGCCCCTAACCTGCCCCTTGCGGGCAAACTGATCACCCACCCACACCAATAGATCGCCCGCAGATCCGACATCAGATCACCACCCAAGCGCAGTGTTTCCATCTATTCTCTCCTCTAAACACCCACTAATTACCCATCAATCACCCATCAATCACCCCCTATCACCACCTGTCACTGTTACCCATCAGATCAGACCCTAATCTGCCCATTGCGGGCACCCAATCGCCCGCCTACACGCTCAGATTGCTCTCAGACCCCCCCTTATCAATTCGCCAGTGCAATATTTACATCTGTTCTCCCCTGTAATAACCCACTGATTACCTGTCAATCACCTATCAATCACCCATCAATCACCCCCTGTCACTGCCACCCATCAATCACCCGCTGTCACTGCCACCCATCAATCAGCCCCTAACCTGCCCCTTGCGGGCAAACTGATCACCCACCCACACCAATAGATCGCCCGCAGATCCGACATCAGATCACCACCCAAGTGCAGTGTTTCCATCTATTCTCTACCCTAAACACCCACTAATTACCTATCAATCACCCCCTGTCACTGCTACCTATCAGATTAGACCCCTATCTGCCCCTAGGGCTCTCAATCACCCGCCCACACCCTCAGAATGCCCTCAGACCCCAGCCCTGATCACCTCGCCAGTGCATTGCTTGCATCTATTCCCCCCTCTAATCACACCTTGAGACACCCATCAATCACCTCCTGTCACCCCCTAGCACACCTACCCATCAGATCAGGCCCCAATTTGCCCCGTGTGGGCTCCTGATCACTCGGCCAAACCCTCAGATCCCCCTCAGACCCCCTTCCGATCACCTCCCCAGTGCATTGATTGCATCTATTTTCCCCTCTAACCACCCCCTGAGACACCCATCAATCACCTCCTGTCACCCCCCCTAGCACTCCTATCCATCAGATCAGGCCCAATACAACCTGTCATCTAAAAGGCCACCCTGCTTATGACCGGTTCCACAAAATTCGCCCCCTCATAGACCACCTGTCATCAAAATTTGCAGATGCTTATACCCCTGAACAGTCATTTTGAGACATTTGGTTTCCAGACTACTCACGGTTTTGGGCCTGTAAAATGCCAGGGCGGTATAGGAACCCCACAAGTGACCCCATTTTAGAAAAAAAGACACCCCAAGGTATTCTGTTAGGTGTATGACGAGTTCATAGAAGATTTTATTTTTTGTCAAAAGTTAGCGGAAATTAATTTTTATTGGTTTTTTTTCACAAAGTGTCATTTTTCACTAACTTGTGACAAAAAATAAAATCTTCTATGAACTCGCCATACACCTAACGGAATACCTTGGGGTGTCTTCTTTCTAAAATGGGGTCACTTGTGGGGTTCCTATACTGCCCTGGCATTTTAGGGGCCCTAAACCGCGAGGAGTAGTCTAGAAAACAAATGCTTCAAAATGACCTGTGAATAGGACGTTGGGCCCCTTAGCGCACCTAGGCTGCAAAAAAGTGTCACACATGTAGTACCGCCGTACTCAGGAAAAGTAGTATAATGTGTTTTGGGGTGTATTTTTACACATACCCATGCTGGGTGGGAGAAATTTCTATGTAAATGGACAATTGTGTGTAAAAAAATCAAACAATTGTCATTTACAGAGATATTTCTCCCACTTAGCATGGGTATGTGTAAAAATACACCCCAAAACGCATTATACTACTTCTCCTGAGTACGGCGGTACCACATGTGTGGCACTTTTTTACACCCTAAGTACGCTAAGGGGCCCAAAGTCCAATGAGTACCTTTAGGATTTCACAGGTCATTTTGCGACATTTGGTTTCAAGACTACTCCTCACGGTTTAGGGCCCCTAAAATGCCAGGGCAGTATAGGAACCCCACAAATGACCCCATTCTAGAAATAAGACACCCAAAGGTATTCCGTACGGAGTATGGTGAGTTCATCGAAGATTTTATTTTTTGTCACAAGTTAGCGGAAAATGACACTTTGTGAAAAAAAACTATTAAAATCAGTTTCCGCTAACTTGTGACAAAAAAATAAAAACTTCTATGAACTCACCATACTCCTAACGGAATACCTTGGGGTGTCTTCTTTCTAAAATGGGGTCATTAGTGGGGTTCCTATACTGCCCTGGCATTTTAGGGGCCCTAAACCGTGAGGAGTAGTCTTGAAACAAAAATGACCTGTGAAATCCTAAAGGTACTCATTGGACTTTGGGCCCCTTAGTGCAGTTAGGGTGCAAAAAAGTGCCACACATGTGGTATCGCCGTACTCGGGAGAAGTAGTACAATGTGTTTTGGGGTGTATTTTTACACATACCCATGCTGGGTGGGAGAAATACCTCTGTAAATGACAATCTTTTGATTTTTTTACACACAATTGTCCTTTATCAGAGGTATTTCTCCCACCCAGCATGGGTATGTGTAAAAATACACCACAAAACACATTGTACTACTTCTCCCGAGTATGGCGATACCACATGTGTGGCACTTTTTTGCACCCTAACTGCGCTAAAGGGCCCAATGTCCAATGAGTACCTTTAGGATTTCACAGGTCATTTTGAGAAATTTCGTTTCAAGACTACTCCTCACGGTTTAGGGCCCCTAAAATGCCAGGGCAGTATAGGAACCCCACAAATGACCCCATTTTAGAAAGAAGACACCCCAAGGTATTCCGTTAGGAGTATGGTGAGTTCATAGAAGATTTTATTTTTTGTCAAAAGTTAGCGGAAATTGATTTTAATTGTGTTTTTTCACAAAGTGTCATTTTCCGCTAACTTTTGACAAAAAATAAAATCTTCTATGAACTCACCATACTCCTAACGGAATTCCTTGGGGTGTCTTCTTTCTAAAATGGGGTCATTTGTGGGGTTCCTATACTGCCCTGGCATTTTAGGGGCCCTAAACCGTGAGGAGTAGTCTTGAAACGAAATTTCTCAAAATGACCTGTGAAATCCTAAAGGTACTCATTGGACTTTGGGCCCTTTAGCGCAGTTAGGGTGCAAAAAAGTGCCACACATGTGGTATCGCCGTACTCAGGAGAAGTAGTATAATGTGTTTTGTGGTGTATTTTTACACATACCCATGCTGAGTGGGAGAAATATCTCTGTAAATGGACAATTGTGTGTAAAAAAAATTAACAAATTGTCATTTACAGAGATATTTCTCCCACCCAGCATGGGTATGTGTAAAAATACACCCCAAAACACATTATACTACTTCTCCTGAGTACGTCAATACCACATGTGTGGCACTTTTTTGCAGCCTAACTGCGCTAAGGGGTCCAAAGTCCAATGAGCACCTTTAGGCTTTACAGGGGTGCTTACAATTTAGCACCCCCCAAAATGTCAGGACAGTAAACACACCCCACAAATGACCCCATTTTGGAAAGTAGACCCTTCAAGGTATTCAGAGAGGGGCATGGTGAGTCCGTGGCAGATTTCATTTTTTTTTGTCGCAAGTTAGAAGAAATGGAAACTTTTTTTTTTTTTTTTTTTCCCCTCACAAAGTGTCATTTTCCGCTTACTTGTGACAAAAAATAAAATCTTCTATGAACTCACTATGCCTCTCAGTGAATACTTTGGGATGTCTTCTTTCCAAAATGGGGTCATTTGGGGGGTATTTATACTATCCTGGAATTCTAGCCCCTCATGAAACATGTCAGGTGGTCAGAAAAGTCAGAGATGCTTGAAAATGGGAAAATTCACTTTTTGCACCATAGTTTGTAAACGCTATAACTTTTACCCAAACCAATATACACTGAATGGGTTTTTTTTAATCAAAAACATGTTTGTCCACATTTTTCGCGCTGCATGTATACAGAAATTTTACTTTATTTGAAAAATGTCAGCACAGAAAGTTAAAAAAATCATTTTTTTGCCAAAATTCATGTCTTTTTTGATGAATATAATAAAAAGTAAAAATCGCAGGAGCAATCAAATAGCACCAAAAGAAAGCTTTATTAGTGACAAGAAAAGGAGCCAAAATTCATTTAGGTGGTAGGTTGTATGAGCGAGCAATAAACCGTGAAAGCTGCAGTGGTCTGAATGGAAAAAAAGTGGCCGGTCCTTAAGGGGTAGAAAGCCCTAGGTCCTCAAGTGGTTAAGCAAAAAGAACATTAAGGCTTGTCTCAATTTTGCTAAAAAACATCTTAATGATTGCCAAGACTTTTGGGAAAATACCTTGTGAACCGATGAGACAAAAGTTGAACTTTTTGGAAGGTGTGTGTCCCGTTACATCTGGCATAGAAGTAACACAGCATTTCAGCAAAAGAACATCATACCAATAGTAAAATATGGTGGTGGTAGTGTGATGGTCTGGGGTTGTTTTGCTGCTTCAGGACCTGGAAGGCTTGCTGTGATAGATGGAACCATGAATTCTACTGTCTACCAATAAATCCTGAAGGAGAATGTCCGGCCATCTGTTCGTCAACTCAAGCTGAAGCGATCTTGGGTGCTGCAGCAGGACAATGACCCAAAACACACCAGCAAATCCACCTCTGAATGGCTGAAGAAAAACAAAATGAAGACTTTGGAGTGGCCTAGTCAAAGTCCTGACCTGAATCCTATTGAGATGTTGTGGCATGACCTTAAAAAGGTGGTTCATGCTAGAAAACCCTCAAATAAAGCTGAATTACAACAATTCTGCAAAGATGAGTGGGCCAAAATTCCTCCAGAGCGCTGTAAAAGACTCGTTGCAAGTTATCGCAAACGCTTGATTGCAGTTATTGCTGCTAAGGGTGGCCCAACCAGTTATTAGGTTCAGGGGGCAATTTCTTTTTCACACAGGGTCATGTAGGTTTTGAGGTTTTTTTCTCACTAAATAATAAAAAACATCACTTAAAACTGCATTTTGTGTTCAATTATGTTATCATGGACTAATAGTTAACGGTTTTTGATGAGCAGGAACATTTAAGTGTGACAAACATGCAAAAGAATAAGAAATCAGGAAGGGGGCAAATAGTTTTTCACACCACTGTATCTTATCTAAAATTTAGACAGCAAATCTAGCTGTGATACAATGACAGCAGCCATGTTTGTAAACATTACACACAGCCAAGCTTCTCTGCTTCTTCAGCACTTAGCCTGTGAAAAAAAAAAACCTAATCCCCCTCCTGCTCCCCTCTGCCCCTGAAATATCTGGCTAGTAATACCTCCCCCTCCTTCTGCCCAGACTGAGCTCCCATGAGCCCTTGCTACTGTCTGAAAATGCCTTGGCTCTCTGAAAACCTGTGGGTGAGGCTTGTTTAGTTTATAGGGAATAAGAGTATTAAAACAAAAACAAAAGTATTTGGCTTGAGGAATGCCCTATAAACAATAGGAAAGGAACACAATTATGCAATGAGTAAAAGTTCATCTCGGATCCTCTTTTTTTAACGGCTGTGCGAGGGAGGATGCCGGCCAGAGCGAAGGGGGCTAGAGCTGCTCATCCCTGGAGCCTGGGAGGTGAGTAAAGGCTGCTGGCATTTCGAGGGGACACCTGGCTACACTAGGGACACCATGCCCCATCGGGGGGGGGGACACACACCGGGCTACAGTGGGGACACCATGCCCAGCTAGCTATATTGGGATCCGGCTGCCTGACCCCCCCCCCCCAATGCACCCCACCTCCACATGTAAAATGGCCTTGTCCCTAAAGGGGGTTAGGCAGCCGGTCCCCAAAGGGTTAAAGGGGTAATCAGATAGCATATGACTACCCCCACCCTAACCTATTAACAATATTATTGCCTCTTGTAAAATATAACCCCACAAACCAGTTAACATTAACAATGGTGATTGTTAACAGCACATTGGCTATATTGCTATTAAACAGCCAATTTCTGCTTTTGGCTGTTGGAGGTTATTTGTGACACCAGGAGTTCGGGAGTAAAATCTGGAACCCACAGCATAGAAGATATTCCCTGGATGGGATCAGATTAATTGCTAGTGTTGCGAATGACAAAAAAAGTGAATATCAATCAGGGTTTGGTGTAGAATTTCAGGATTAGGGTTAGAAGATAGAACATGGTGAAATTAAAGTTATACAACAAATATGAGTTTAATGTTAGGAAGGAGGTTAAAGTTAGGCACTGAGAAAGGGGTTCCACTTCCCAGCACAGAGGTTTGGATAGTATCTGGTGAATGATGGGGAGTAATGATAACACTACTACTATTAAACACAATGTTGCTTAAACAAATCCCTGTAACAGTGCCAAAATTACCATGTAAGCTGTGATTGCTATAGACTACAGTTATTGAGTGTTCATAAGCACATAGTATATGCCTAACCAAAAGTCTTAACTTTCTCCAATGCCAAATAGCTTTCTGCAAAGTTTTCTCATAGAAAACCCTATGGCAGTCTTAGATGTTGTCATGAAGTCATCTAGTTTATGGTTTGTAATGGGGATAGGAAGGTAAATAGGTAGGACATACTCTTATGAACACCAACAATTTAATTCTAGGGTCCCTACAGAGAAGTCCAGTACTTGAGATTAAGTTTGGATGGGCAGAGTGCTTTAGGCTCTTTTAATAACACCACCTAATATTGATGGACATACAGACAAATATCAGCTAAGAAATGAGTCCACTTGTCTCTGCCCTTTTACTAAGGAAACCTAACTTCCAATACTTGGGGTATGGCTTGGAGGGAGGAGGAAACAAAGATTCACCATTTTATACTACTTTAAAGTGGACCTGAACTCTTGCACAGGACAGAAGGAAAACACGTAGAAATGCACCCTGTATGTATTTAGAGAGTTTAGCCTGGCTAAACACAACTTGGGATTTGATCCCTCAACTGTGTCAGCTGACTGCCAGAGCTAATTAGTAAACACAGGATGTTAATATGTCTGCTTCCATGAAAGCAGGAAGTAGAAAAACTGCAGATTTATTGCAGGATTTTTATCAGCTGTAACAAAAATGTTTTTCTTTCAAGGTTATTATGATGTCGCTTATCTTTTAGAGCAGAGAGGAAGTTCTGAGTTCTGGTCTGCTTTACAGGATACCAGAGCCCAAACACAGATGAGACACGGGGGAGCAGGCATGTATGGTGAACTGTCCTAATGCTCACCGCTCCCCCGGTCACCTTTCTGCCCGCTTGTTTAGCTGCAATTGCCCTGTGGCCCAGTCTTCTAGTTGGCCAGGAGCATTGCGGCTTTCTGGCTGGGCTGCACATGTGCTACAGCACGCCACCTCTGCCGCCACGTGTACATCAGTTCAGGAACCCCCAGCCAGGACCATGTAATCTCACACGTAAGCACAGAGCGGTCCTGGTTGGGGGTTCCCGTACAGTCCTGGCAAAAAGTTTTGAGACTGTCAAAAATATTGGAAATTAGAAAAGTTGGTGCTTACATTTTTATAATCGCAATTTTCATATATTCCAGAATGTTATGAAGAGAGTTCAGATGAATTACATAGTCCTTTGCCATGAAAATTAACTGGATCCCAAAAAAAACCTTTCCACTGCATTTTATTGCTGTCATTAAAGGACCTGCTGAGATCATTTCAGTAATCATCTTGTTAACTCAGATGAGAATGTTGATGAGCACAAGGCTGGGGATCATTATGTCAGGCTGATTGGGTTAGAATGACAAACTTGACATATTAAAAGGAGGGTGATACTTGAAATCATTGATCTTCCATTGTTAACCATGGTGACCAGCAAAGAAAAATATGCAGCCATCATTGCGTTGCATAAAAATGGCTTCACAGGCAATGATATTATGGCTACAAACATTGCACCTAAATCAACAATTTATATGATCATCAAGAACTTCAAGGAAAGTGTAACGATCGGTGTAACACAGAGAGGGTCTGATTACCGGTGATCTGCAGTATCACCGAGAATGCAGAATATACCCGATTATTGATGATCTGCAGTATCACCGATAATCAGATATATATTCTAACCTGTGGACACCTGAAGGATAAGAGTGTTTTGGTGTAACAGTAACACTTTGAGTATTGCACCTTAGGAGAAGGTACAGAAGCAGTAAGGAGTACTGCACAGAAGTAAGTTCCTTCCGAATGCCTAGACTCTCCCGGGGGAGGAGCTAGGCTGAGGGTAGGAAGGACAGAACGTGAGTGACACCAAAGAGAGGGTGTCACTAACAGGTCTGGGAACTGCCTCTAACAGTAAGGCCAGTTCTCGAGGTCGGGCAATCCAGGTCGTTAACACACAGACAGATACGGTACAGATTCAGGAGACAGATACGGAATCCAATAAACAGGCAGGGTTTGGCAACGGAGTATCAGAATAGCGGGGTACAGAATCAGGAGGCAAATACAGAGTCCAGGAACGAGCAGAGTTTGGCAACAGGATATAAGAGATAGCAAGGTACAGAATGAGAGTTCAGCAGGATAGTCAGGCAGGCAGAAGGTCATAACAAATAATACAGTTCAATATTCCTAATGCTAAGGTGTGAGGTCCGTGATAGTCAACACCTTTGGAAACTATGCTAGAACACAGATACAGACAAGGCCTGAGTGCTACCACGTAGTGATCGCAGCACCAGACACCCGAGGAATGACCAGCACCCAGTATATATACACCAGTGCTCTCCAGCACCTCCCTAAGTGCTGGACCAATGAAAGTTGCTGCAATTGTCAGCTGACCGGCCTGGTCAGCTGACCCTCCTCTGACTGCCATAAAGGCCCTGCCTCTCTGCGCGCGCACGCGTCCTCCTAAACCAGTGTGGACTATCAGTCCCAGCCACACCAGTCATGTGTTGTAATGTTGTTGCTGTATGGGATGCGGAATCCGCCGCCAGGCTGTCTGAGCGTGCGGCGTTTCCTCCGCATCCCGCCCCACTGAGAGAAGCAGGCCTATGTGTACAAACCGCCGCGTCAGACGTTCTGCTATGCCAGACGCGGAAACAGCCGCCTCATCCTGCGTCCATGCGGCGGCTTTTCTGCGTTTCTTCACAGAAAGTGGTTCAATTCTTGTTAAGAAGGCTTCAGGGCGTCCAAGAACGTCCTGTAAGCACCAGGATTGTCTCCTAAAGAGGATTCAGCTGCGGGATCGGAGTGCAACCAGTGGAGAGGTTGCTTAGGAATGGCAGCAGGCAGGTGTGAGCGCATCTGCATGCATAGTGAGGCGAAGACTTTTGGAAAATGGCCTTGTGTCAAGAAGGACAGCAAAGAAGCCACTTCTCTCCCCCCCCAAAAAAAATCAGGGACAGATTGATCTTCTGCAGAAAGTATGGTGAATGGACTGCTGAGGACTGGGGCAAAGTCATATTCTCCGATGAAGCCCCTTTCCGATTGTTTGGGGCACCTGGAAAAAGGATTGTCAGGAGAAGAAAAGGTGAGCGCTACCATCAGACCGGTGTCATGCCACCAGTAAAGCATCCTGAGAACATTCATGTGTGGGGTTGCTTTTCATCCAAGGGAGTGGGCTCACTCACAATTTTGCCAAAAAACACAGCCATGAATAAAGAATGGTACCAAAACACCCTCCAACCGCAACTGAAAACCAATGCATTTTCCAGCACGATGGAGCACCGTGTCATAAGGCAAAAGTGATAATTAAGTGGCTCAGGGACCAAAACTTTGAAATGTTGGGTCCATGACCTGGAAACTCCCCAGATCTTAATCCCATTGAGAACTTGTGGTCATTCCTCAAGAGGCAGATGGACAAACAAAAACCAACTAATTCTGAGAAACTCAAAGAAGTGATTATGAAAGAATGGGTTGCTATCAGTCAGGATTTGGCCCACAAGTGATTGAGAGCATGCCCAGTCGAATTGCAGAGGTCCTGAAAAAGGGCCAACACTGCAAATACTGACTCTTTGCATAAATCTCATGTAATTGTCAAGAAAAGCCTTTGAAACGTATGAAGTGCTTATAATTATATTTCAGTACATCACATAAACAACTGAAACAAAAATCTAAAAGCAGTTTAGCAGCAAACCTTGTGAAAACAAATATTTTTGACAGTCTCAAAACTTTTGGTCAGGACTGTACTAATGTATGCGTTGCGACAGAGGTTGCATGCTATAGCACACGTGCAGCCCGGCCAGAAAGTTGCAATGCTCCCGATCTGGCCGACCAGAAAACGGGGCCACGGGGCAATTGCAGCTAAATGTGGGGGCAGAAAGGAGAATGGGGGGAGCAGTGAGCATCAGAACAGCTCACCATACATGTCGTGTCTCCTCTGTGTTTGGCCTCTGCTATCCTTTAAAGCAGGGCTGCCCAATAGGTCGATCGCGATCTACCGGTAGATCGCGACCGCCCTCAGAGTAGATCGCCGCCGTGCGGCCGCGTCTCGTTACCTTCTTTAGCCTGCAGCTGTGGCTGTCAGATTTTGCTGCCATCGCAGCATCAGTAAGGAGAGGGGAGGCGCGGCTGAAAGGGAGGCGTGGCTGGAATGGAAAGAGCAGCAAATGAGGAGACAGCATCTTCTCCCCTCCAGGCTGCGAGACAGCGCCTCCTCCCCCTCTAGGCTGCCTGTGATGAGAAGTGTACCAGAGTCTCCTCCCCGCCAGGCTGCCTGTGAGATTTTCAGTGTGCCTTCCCCCCTCCAGACGTCTCCTACCCTCAGGCAGAGAGAAGTGCACAGCGTGGCCAAATAGCTTCAGACGGATTCTGAAGCTGACTGCTGTGTTTAAAGGTAGTAAAAGGATTGTGTGCTGGGATGGGGAATTCTGCAGTTATTTGGTATGGGGGCAGAAGAGTACTGTGACTGCAAACTATGGTGTGTGTGTGTGTGTGTGTGTGTGTGTGTGTGTGTGTGTGTGTGTGTGTGTGTGTGTGTGTGTGTGTGTGTGTGTGTGTGTGTTTCGAGACGTTGTGTGTGGGAGGGGAAGTCAAGACACTGTGTGTGGTGGTGGTGGTGGGGGGGGGGGAAATCAAGACACTGTGTGTGTGTTGGGGGGGGGGGGTAAATCTCCTGGGCTCGGAAATGTTTAGAGTAGCTCGCGAACCAAAAAAGTGTGGGCACCCCTGCTTTAAAGGAAGCAACCTGTAAAATTAGTGGGAACAGTGGTCAGTATTTACAGACACAACATCAATGATCAATTTGCTCTTCTCTTTCCAGTAGTACTATAAATACGAATACAATCAAACTTTTGAAAAACTTGCTACCTCAAGCTACAAACTATGTACAATATACATTCCAAGACAGAGACTAGGTATCAGATTAGAGTAGCAATCTACGCAAACTCCATGTTTCCTGTACTTAAAAATTTCAACCTCTCCCCTGCTGATATCTCTTTCACATGCTGAAAAATGAGAAGACATACAGCAAAGTCTGGTGATTATAAAGCCAACTTTAGAATTTCTGGGAAACTTTCTTGATAAATGATATACATATGCAGTTTTTGTGTCCAAAATAACTTGGCTACAACAAGTTACTGCCTCAAACAAAATCAGACTTTGTGTATTTTGTAGAAAGGAAATAAAAAGGAAACGGGGAAATGCTACAACAGGATACACAATATTTATATTGAAAACAGCAGCCTATATAGACTGCATAATCTGACTGAAGAAGTGACATCCAACATCTAATAAAAAGACATAATTTTATTTGGAACTGGTTTTATTGTGAACAGTAGTGGATTAAGTCTCTTTTCTGTCAGTCACCATTGCAGGCTCTGCTTTGCTATGCTACCTTTAAAGCTAGACAGATCTTCTGAATGAGGAAGCATGGACCTCAGAAATATGCCAGCAGCACTCCATATTAGTTTCCAAATCAATGTGCTGGAGATTAGGCGGGAGGCCTACCATCTTGAAAAACATTGTCGGCCACCCAACTATGTTCTCTCTGACTGGAGCAGTTTTTCATAGAGGAGTTCGATAGGAAAACATTTTTCATGTTTAATGTAAAACATACATGCAAAGTACCTAATTAGCTGTAACCCCACATTTGCAGGAGTGTTATATAATTATATCAACTGAATGTAAGAAGACTTTAACAACTAAATATTTTTGCTTCTATAAATATACCATTTACTAGTACTTAATTGCTGGCAAATCTCTCTTCTTCCAGGAAATATGTTGCCTGACCCTGGTTTGAATGTGGGCCAGGACAGTATCTGTTTGGAGTTTGCATGTTCTTCTCATGTTTGTGTGGGATTCTTCCACACACACTGATTTTCTCCCAGAAACATACAAATAAGTCAACTGGCTAATTAAATACATACTGGGTTTGGAGAAGCCATGAGATATGACAAAGATGTCCATACATGGGCAGATGGGGCAGCAGATTCCAATCTGAACAGAGAGGGATCTATTGCTGCACAGATCACATTTGCACATACATTTCCAAAATATTTAATGCTCAAATCTGTGGAGCTGTGTCCACCTGCCACTGGCACACCTCCTCCTGTGTTCCGCATCTTCCTCCATCACTGCTGTAGGCACCTGCACCCCGTGAGCCTACTGCATGTACTGACATCACGCACATGTGGTGGCGTGAGGCGTGGGACACAAGAGGAGGTATGCTGGCAGACAGGTAATCCTGAACACTCTGCACAGCCCTCGGTATTTACATTTTAAATGGAGGAGACCGGCAGCGGGTCCCTCACTCGTCGGAAAATCACTGCTATGGTCATACACCTGACAGAGCCCTTCCAAGCAAAATCTTTCCAGCATGTTGAATCCATTATTTTCATCAAATTTGTTGGCTATCAATGCCGCAAATAGAGTATTGTACAGGCACCTTAATGCTAGGTACACACCATACAATTTTCTGGTAGATTTACCTCTCAGATCGATTTTTTCCAACATGTTCGCTCTGAATTCCAATCAATTTTCCGATCAATTTTTTTTATCGATTTTCATAGAACCGAATGAAAATAGATTTGAAAAACGATAGAAAAAACGATTACTAATCGATCAGAAAATGGATCGACATACAGATTGGAACATATTGGAAATAATCCATCTGGGAGGTAAATCTAACAGAAAATTGTATGGTGTGTACCTAGCATTAGTTTGACCTCTCATGAATAGATATAGGATTTCTCTTACTTGTGAATCAACACATCTAAGGAGCATGACTGTACCCACAGCATGCTGTTATAGAGCTCAAAATCACTAGGGAATCCGTGCTATCTGCATTCAAAAAGATTAATCCAGACAACAATAACAGGTGACAAATGCTTTCTGATTTATAAATGTGTAGTTGAAGTACCTCAGCCAAATTGCTATTAAAGCAATTTGTCAGGTGCGGTGAAACCTCATGGTATTATCTTTCATGACTTTCAGTAATGAGGTTGCCTTCAAAATGGATGAAAAGTAAGATGATCCATGTTTTAGCTGCAGGGCTTAGCCACGCATACGAACACATCTATAAAACATCACTAAAATTGTGGTACCTTTCTGTTATGCTCTTGGCTGACTGGAGAAAGCGAGCGTGGTCTACTTCCTTCAATGACTGTTCTGCCTGAGATATGAGAGATGTAGAGCGCTCTATGCACTGCTTGCAGTTTGCAATTTGTTGAGCCAACTTCCTCAGCCTAACCACCTGCAAAGAAAAACAAGAAAAAGCATGAATACTTTTAAAGTAATTGCATTAGCACTCTCAATCCACTGAGTTTCATTCACTCAAAAAAGTAAAATGTAATTATATTACAGATTATTGACCACCTAAAGCAACATGAATTTGAATAAATACACTACTTAGGCATTGCTATGCATTGACTTATAGGAAGCCTGCACTGAAAATAAACTAAACTGAACAGTATTATTAATTGTATTTGTAGTGCTAATGGTATATAGAACATTCATGTAATTTCAAAGTTTTAAAAGTTCAAAAACTAGTTCTAAACAGCAGCCATGATCTGCTTCATTCAGCTGTGAAATGAAATGCATTTTCACACTTTACAGCAGTATCTTGTTATCAGCAATATTCGTGTTTTGGCGGTTTACGTTTCAAGAGAGCCCTTGTTAACTTCAACTGCTGTCTGACTACTTTATTTGCATAGATAAAATCCTTTTTATGTTGGACTACAATTTTTACTGTTTAAATGGAAACATGTGGATTGGGGAGGAAATTCAGATTTATAGATGTACAATACGGTGTGGCGGATTGGGGTAGGGGGTTATGTAGGGCTAATGCCCCTTTCTAAATGCAGAGGAAGTTGAAAAAAAACCCAAAACAGATAAAAGGTACGTTTACTTCTCTAGGAGTACAGGAAGTGCCTGACTTACGAACGCCCCCAACTTACGAACGACCCCCCCAAGTTGGGTGGCATGACCCAAGTTTCCGCCAAGGCATTTCCTGCATGATAAACTGCTTTTTTAAGGTGGCTATTTCCTAAATCAGAAATGCGTTGAAATGAATCAGATTACTCATGTCAAACATTGAGTAATTTGAAGAGATCTTCGTAAATAATCCATGTGTTTTATGGGAATTTGTTTTAAATAGCAGTATACATTCTTATACAGTAATACCATCCTGCTAATGTGTCAACATAAGTATGAGATTTGATTGACAAAAAAAAAGAAGAAAGCAGTTAAATTATGTTGATGTTGACAAGCAACATACTGTATTTCCGACTGTTTTCTTTATAATGCTAGAAATTAAATAACAGTAAATCTCCCACTAGCTACTAAGGGAATCCTCCCAATAGTTCCCGGTAATGTTAATAAGGCCATAAATAGTAAATAGTGATACTGAAAATATAGATCTATAAAATATACTGTAATTAAAGTGTACCCGAGCTAGAGCTCAGATACACAAAAACAACATACTTGCCTAAAGAGAGGGAAGCCTCAGGATCCTACTGATGCTTCCTCTCTAATGCCCCCCGTCGCTGAGCGTGCTCCCCAGAAGATTAGCCATAAAGCATTGTCGCTAATCAGATCTGGGCCACACATCTGCAACGGAAGGGAAGCTGCACAGCCCTGATTTGGAGGGGACCTCACTCTGTAACAAGGGGCTGCCGACTAGAGAGGGTAGCCTCAATAAGATCCTGAGGCTTCTCTCTCTGCAGGGTAAGAGTTTGTTTTGAACCCGAGCTCCGGCTCAGGTATACTTTAAAGCAGTGTTACGGTAATAAGACAGATCAAGGAATAAACTGAATGCAAGCGAATGAATCGAATAAACAAATACTGTATATACTCGCACATAAACCGAGGTACCCAAGAAAAAGTGATTGATTCATGTATAAGCCCCATCCCCAATACATCACCCTCCACAGTAGCCAGATGTGCCCCCAGTACAAGTCAGCCCGCCTCCCCATAGCCAGATATGCCCCAAGGATCATACAGCTGTGTCTCAAGAAGCCACTAGATGGCGTCAGATATGAAACACATCGATTGCCACACAGGAAGAACCCCCAATCATTGCACCACTGACACATTACTTGCATGTTCTGGTCCACAAGCCAGGAGACACAGGTAGTCTTGAGCAGCGCACTCTGTACACCATACTGCGGGGAATGGGGGGGTACGGACACAGCAGGGCGCCAGCTGGTAAGAGCAGGATCACTAGTGCATGATCCTTAAGGTGGCCACTAACGATACAATCTTTTTTATCCAATTTTACCAAATCTGTTGAACTGTATAAGGGTAAACTGAGTGACTATATTCAATGGATAATCTAGGCGGTTACCTTATTTTACATAGACATTGTAAGGTTTGATGAAAAAGATTGTATAGTTGGTGGTCAGCTTTACTCTCCTCTGCCGGTAGCAAAGCCTGCTCCACCATCCGTTCTTCTGCACTAACTCGCATATAAGCCGAGGCGGTAACATTTCAGCACATTTTTTATGTTGAAAAATTAGGCTTATACGCAAGTATATATAGTAGTATTAACTGGACACCTTATGACATTCTGAAAAACATTTCACCACTGTTACAAGCAACTTCTTTGGTGTCTGGTTATTTATTCTGTTGTCCCCATTAAATTGAAGAAGATGCTTTTCATAGAGACATACCTTCTCAGTGTTCTCCCCAGGCTCTTTTAGCCGGGTGCTCCACCCGGCTAGATTTGGTGACCACCTGGCTGTCATCGGCTCACCTCCTATGCTGTAAGCAGAGTTGCCCTGCATTTTCATCTCAACCCACCCGGCTACTTTTTCATGCCACCCGGCTACTATTTCATGCCACCCGTCTGGAAAAAAATTCTGGGGAGAACACTGCTTCTTTTTGAACACAAAGGTGTCCAGTTGAAGTAACATTCTTTTTAGTTTTGTTTAATAAATAAATTTAGTAACATTTTCGTCTTTGTAAATTTATGAAAACCAAATACGGTACCAAAGTACTGACAGAAGTTACAGTAACTACATTGATTTAATCTGGTAAAATAAAGGATTTGTTTGACTCCCGTATTTGTGAGCAGTCTCATAAGTTAAAAGTATGAGAGTTGCTAAATTGTTGGCCAAAATGCTTTTAGATGTTTATTCTTACTGTGCAAGTAAGCAAGTTAAAGGACAACTGAAGTGAGAGGTATGTGGAAGCTGCCATATTGATTTTCTTTAATGCAATATCAGTTGCCTGGATATCCTGCTAATCCTCTGCCAGATCAGGTGTTTGACATTATTGTCAAAGCTGAGAAGATTAACTGCATGCTTGTTTCTAGTATTAGGGCCCATTAACACTGGGGCCATAACCGCTAATCGCAGACAATCGCTAGCACTTTTTAAAGCGCTAGCGCAATATTAAGTATATGGCAGTGATCTCACTGCCACGAATGTGGAGACTTGCAATGATTGCAAAACACGCTACATGCAGCATTTTTCGTGATTGCGATTACAATGCTATAAAAAAACGCTAATCGCGATCACTCAAAAATCGTGAACGTGTAGTGATTTTTACGTGTTAATCACATAAAAATAGCTGGCGCTAAGCGATAGTGGTTTGCGCTTGTCAGCATGAATGGGCTGTTATTCAGTCAGTACTGCAGCCAAATAGACCAGCAGGGCTGTCAGGCAACTGGTATTGTTTAAGTCTGGTTTCACAGTGGGATGTTAAAGTCCCACGTTACAGCAGCCAGTAACGCAGCCTAACTCACAGAGGTGTAAAATCAATTGTGCTGTTCACAGTGCCCACGTTGCGTTACATAGTAACGCAGCACGTTTAAACAAAGTGCTGCATGCTGTGCGTTATACTGGGCTAAGCAGCGTTAGACTGCTTGCACATGCTCAGTATTGGTGGAGGAGGAAGTCTACCCTCCTCCTCTGCGGCCAGCCACATGGCTAATTAATATTCACTGCACTGCAGAGACTCGTGGTAGGACTGTAGTGTTGTCCGGATCATGAATGAATGAATCGTTCATTTGATCCGGATCTTTTTTGTGAGTCGAATCATCCGGATCATTTCAATGAAAGATTCGGTTCACAGTGGATGTTTGTCCGGAAAAAACAGGAACATACAGAATGTACAGTGCAGGGAAAGTCCTGTCCTGCTAGTCATTTCACCCTGTCTGCTTCCCTAGTAAAATGATTCAAATGATTTGGTTCAAAGATCCGGATCTTTTCAATGATCCGATTCAAATGATCCGAATCCTTCAAAAGATCCGGACTTCCTATCACTAACCTGGAGCGGCTGCTTTGAGAGCTGCATAACACAGCTCAATCTGACGTCCAACTTCAACACCACCATGCGTTGCGTTAGGGGCACGTTATGCGACCATAACGTCCCCTAAAATGCAACATCTTGGTGGGAAAGTAGCCTAAAAGGACATAAATATGGCAGCCTCTATATACCTCTCACTACAACTGTCCTTAAATTATTTAGCTGAAAACAGTGAATAAACAGGAAATACAAATAACAAGCAAAATCAAACACACAGTGCAAAGTAGTACATGAATTAAAAAGGGAATCTGGTTAAAAAGGTCTTTACAGTATAGTTCTAGGTCATTTATGTAAAACAAAGTACAAAAATAAGGAAAGCTGTAACAAATAAGCCTTGACAAACATTTAAAAGCCCCATTAATTCTGTGATTTACAAATTACACACATTAAACTCTTAGTATACCACTGAGTATTATGTAATCTGTTTAGACAATATGAGCTTAACTAGTCACTTGAGAAGTCGTGCACAAAATGGCCTCTCAGCATGGCACGCTGAGCTGCGTGGGAGTTCATGGCTAGGTGTCATTTTGGCAGCGAGGCCTTTTCAGACATTAGCACTCTAAATGTTATTAATAATACTTTGGAAACAGATTTCTCTAACAGAAATAATAAGTGGCTTACAGTCTCATACACCTCTCACAAACCAGAGGGACATTAAGCAACTGAATAACAGCAATTATAATTTCTTTGTTAAGCAGAAAGATTTGTCTGTGTCCTGCCAATCTCGCCAAAAACGTGAGCCAAAACAAGCACAGCTGGCCTATTACCCTCTGCAAGTCACGTCATTTCCTGACTGTCTGACACGATAACCAAAAGTTTGATAAGTAAAATCGCCACAAGCAAATGTGAGAATGCATTACTTGTTAAGCCATCTGTTGTTCAACTTTATTTATATATGAAACACTCTTAATTCTCTTTTTCTGATGTTTTTGGCATGTTGCGCATTTAGTTTAAAATCATACTACATACCGGTGATGGAAATCCATTATGGACCGATTTATAAAATGAATGGAAAATATTTATGTTACTTCTCATAGCTAACGACACATTAGGGTTCCTTTTTTAGCCAGAGCTCCTCAAACAACTTAAATGTTGCATCCCCATATGCTAATTCCATATTTCCCAGACATTAATTCTCAATGTATCATCATTTCTATTGCCAAAACCACGACCAGTGGACTCCTAATGGAAGTGAAAAAGAATGCAACCATGCAAAGGTCATGGAATAGCAATTTGTTATTCAGTCACAAAAGACTCTTCACCGCTGAAGGAAAGAGGGTCACTAAAGTGAACATGTCACGAAACAGAACATGAATTAAGAACACATTTTTTACATTCATTTACTGAAACCTATTAGCCAAAATATCCCCATTTAAATTAAATACAAAAGGGTATTAAGTTTCCTAACATGGACCTCTGGCCACAATGGAATATGAAGTCTCTCAAATTTAGATCCAAGTGCTTCCAAATCAGAAGATAATTGCAGGCAACTGTAGATAACTCAAGGACCAAGTATGAAACATTAATATAGACTTTCAGAGTTATTCTGTCCAATCCATAATCCCTGTTCTGTGTATAGTGCTGACATCATCAGGAAGATAGCAGTTCCCATGTAGACAAAAACAATTAACTATGGAAAATGAGTTACTGTAGAGGCATGCTGTCGCTGTTACTTCAAGATGCTGATAATGTCACGTTTATTTAAAATAAATCTTAAACATTTGCATAACGATTATCTGGGGAGGCACTTATTTTTTTTTTTTTTCCAAAGAGATCTTTATTTTGCAAAATTGAAAAAAAGGTATAACAGTACACGCATATACATCTTTAGTTTCATCATCACAAGGAAATTGGCAACAGAACATAGTTCCTCTCGCAATATTAAGCAGCAAACTTATCATAAACATCATCTCTGGTATAAAGCTTCCAACATCAACTACAATCGTTTACTTAAAACATAGCTAGAAACAGCTGCCTATAAAAGCATACAATGAGTTAGTATATAACACCAACATGTGAGGTTGCAAGCTAGGTATTACAGAAGGTACATCTCCACAGTGCCATCAAAGATGCACATGCTACAGTTTAATTTGCTCAGTAGATTTGGTATTGAGGGTGATGTTGCCTCTATATCTATTCCATCTACAGACTCTTTATAAAAGCGCCTGGAGGGACAGGTATTCCTCTGTGGTCTTGAAATCTACCCACTGTGCCCAGGTGATGGCAAATTTATGGATTCTATCCAATTTAGTTGCTCTGAGTTCTTCCATATAATATATGAAGTCCACTTTCGCTAGCCATTCCTTCATGGATGGTATTCTATCCGATTTCCACCACCTGGGGACAAGGGTTTTAGCTGCGTTGAGAAGGTGGATCAGGAGGGAGTTTCTATACGTCTTAAGAGACATGTCATTATGGTGAAGGAGTAGGGCCAATTTATTGAATGGTACATGAAAAGAAGAGATTTTCCTTGCCCACTCATGCACCAATTTCCAAAATCTCATAATTTTGGGACAGTCCCACCATATATGCTCGTATGTAGCCTGTAATGAGTCACATCGCCAGCATTTTGTGGAGTAATCTGGGATTATTTTGTTCAAAGCCACTGGCGTTTTATGCCATCTGGTGAGAATCTTGTAATTGGCTTCTTGAACTGAAGAATTGACTGAGCATTTATGGGTGAGTATAAAAATGTTTTCCCAATCCACCTCTCCCACCTCATCTCCCTCCCCTTTTTCCCCTTTTTCCCATTTGTCAGTGAATGGCAAGGGCGTTTCCTGGTTTAGGTTTTCTAGAGCCTTATACATTAGAGATACTGCATGAGGTACTTCATTTCCTACCTGGCATATTTCTTCAAAACCTGACAAAGGTCTACAGAATTGCTGTTTATTGGCGCTATTGCTGATGTATGAGTGGATCTGACGTAAGGGCCATGGAGGGATCGTAAAATTCTGATGTCTGTCACTGATCTTCCCCTTGACCACAAAGTGACATACTTTGTATTCCGCGTTAATTTCCTGTGTTTTAAGAAATGGGCCTAGAATTCCAGGTCCAAAGTCTAAATTGTAGGTTAGACTGGTCAGTGGGCTCTTTATGGATGATAGTTTGAGCTTTCTGCAGGCCATCTGGAAGGTTGTTATCATACTATTAATAAGCGTAAATTCACATACAATCTTTTTGGCTGCAGGATTGGGAATCCATGGAATGCATCTGACAGGTTGGCCTAAGATTTGTTCATCAAGATCCACCCAAAATTTCGCCCCTTTGTGGCACGACCAATCAATGATCCTTGTAAGGATGCAAGCCATATGGTATCTCTCAAAATTTGGTAGGGGAGGCACTTATTTTAAAGCCTTAGGAGACTCAGGCACATCCTCATTTCCATGAAAACAGAGTACTGTCCTGTGGGAGGCTATTTGCATGCCTGAACCACTGGTGTCCACAAAAGCTATCTGCCATTTCCAATTAGGGGAATCTAAATAATTGGGGGTTAAGGTTTATAACTGTAAAGCCCTAGAGTGCACATGAACCATGCAGGGCAGCTCATCTGTCTTCTGGTTTTCCTGAGAACCGATTATGGAGAAGGTTTTGGAGGAGGGCTTCCATGTCATCACAGTGGCCAGGCATCCTTGTAATCAAGTTTGAGCAGAAAGAAGAGGCTTATGCCAAATACATTCTTCCTTCACTGGCTATTGTAGAGAGCATTGGCCTTTACTTCCAAAAACAGCCTCCTTTTCTGCCTAGTGGTATTGGTTATGATATGGTTTACTATGGCAGGGGGGGGAAGGTGTGATCTAGGGTTGAGTTCAGAAGGGTTAGGGTGCGATGCACCACCTACACAATGTTCACAGTTCTGCAGGTGCACTGTGGTGTAAATGCATGCAACATCGCAAAATGAGCATGTTCTCAGGTTGTAGGTGGGTGGTGTAGGGGAGGATTTGGTGGTTGGGTTGCCAAGGTTTACATTTTGTAGAGAATTCAGGAGCGTCGAAGGAAAAATAAAAAAAAAAATCTGTGGATAGGAGTTCCCTTAAATTGTAACTTTTTGCAGACAAACAGACCAATATATTCTGTTGTTTGCTATGTAATGTAAATCTAAGTATACCTATCTGTGGTTTTCACCTGAAATTATAGTTGCAGTGATAAAGCATGTGCTCATGGGAAAATCTTGTTCCACAAACACACTTTGCACAAAGGTGCTTCAGGAGTTTTTATTTTACCATCCTAAGAAATGAAACCTGGTGGAAATCATTAAAAGTTGAACTTGACAAATATGAGTTTTTAGTGTAATACCCAAATATCTAACTAATTACAGCATGTAGAATATAATGTTGATATAAATAATAATTTAGAAAATTAAAAGCTAGGTTTTATTTACATAATTCAATTTAAAGTAAAAATTAGATGTAAAATGATTGCCAAATATGCTGGCAGTATAGGATTTGTGGGTGGCTACAGAGATTAGAACAGATGTAACTTATGCCAGATTCCCTGAACTTGCCTTCACAGCAGGACTGGCCTTGCCCTCCAGCTGACTTTACTCCGTTGCTGTGACACAAGCGGAAAACAAATATTATCACAATGTGGCTGAGTGAGGAGAGGTAGACTTGCTTTCCCTCAGAATTTCAACCACTTACACATTTGCTTACTTTATGACTGGTAAAAAAGGGAAATCAATCACCAGGACTTAACCGATTAAACATGTCACTCGTATAAATATGCTGCATTTATTCATTCCCACCCTGGTTTTTGGGCCTACAAACTCCAGCACTGCCAAGCCTGACATAGCTTTCACATGAACAGATGATCCATCTGGCAGACTAAAACAAATCTTACAGTGCCTCATAAGTTAAATATTTCATTGGTTTGCAAGCTCAGTTCCAAACTACCATATTTTGCAAGACCGCATAACTGTCCTGGGTTAGCTACTGATGAATCCATGAACAGCTCATAATGCGGTGTGCCTGAATGAAAGAACCATATAAACAGGGGCTAAAAAGGACAAAGCACAGATGGGGATATCCGTGTGTCAGAAAAGACTTACTGTAAAGTGATGACTATTATGCTTCCTTCACATTGCTAAAAATAAAATAAAACATCCATTTATTATGCAGGTTTGGAATTCTAAGACCAAATAGGTGAAGTTCTCACACAGCGCGAAAATATGGAACCTTTTTCTTGCCATATTTTTTCTAATAAAACCATATGAGGAGAAGAAAGGAAAGGTAATAATTCTGCAGATCAAGATACACATGTATCTTATACATATCTAAACTGTTTCTGAGATGCACTGGAGTCATTTGAAATTTAGCTTTATTAGTGGGGAACCCAAATGCCACACAGGAGCCTTCTTTTTAATAAAACAGCAGCAGTATAGGTAGGTAGGTAGATAAAGCTGTATAACATGCAACTTTACACTTTATTTTCTTTTAAGGTTCACTTTGGGATCATTTTTAAGTGGAACTAAAGTTTCCACTGCTCTGTATTTTGCAATTTAAAGGCAGCCATACACTGGTCGACTGCCACCAGATCGACCAACGGATAGATCCTTCTCTGATCGAATCTGATCAGAGAGGGATCTATTGGCTGCCCATACACTGCAAACAGATTTTGAATCGATTTCAGCATGAAATCGATTCACAACCTGTGGAACTGCTGCCTGCCGCCTGTGATCAAATCTGCTGTCTATCGGCGGGAAATCGCATTAGTGTATGGGCACCTTAACTGTTGTGGCTGAAGCTAGGCTTATCTCAGTTTGGTATGTCTGCCAGGCAGACTGGATCTTTAAGATCCCCGCCAACTCCCGTGCAAAGAACCACACACAGAGGTGTAATCGTCTAGGTGGTCAAATAGCTGCAATGGGGGTGACAGCGTTGGAACGAGAGGATTGGGAGAAGACTCAATAGGAGCATTCCCTTTCCAGAAGTATCTGACTTTTTTTCACTTCAGTTTTACTTTGAGGGACATACATTTCAATATTCACCAGTGATGCATCATGGGATTTAGATTTTGATTTAAAAAAATACCAGCTTCTTGTCTGCTCTGCATTCTGTGAGATGCTAGGCTCTGCCTACATGCAGTGAGAAGATTCACTGTAGTGACATTACTGACCAATGTGAGGGAAAAGGCAAAGTCACCAATGATTACTACTGTGGATAGAAACGTTTGGTAAAATGGTAATGCTGTACCAACAAGCCTGCTGGCTATATACACGTTTGACTTGATGTCTATTAACTAAAGTATCATTTCTCTCAGCTATGTTAACCTGGTAATTTGTTGATATAGTCCCGACTAAGGGTTGCAGCCTGCAGGTTCACTTGCAGCCCTCCAGGCCTTTCTACTGCATTCATTTTGAAAAGCAAGGCTGCAGAGAGTACCAAATCATTTTTTTCTTATTTATGTGTTCTACCTACAGAAACTAAGCCATAGTGACCAAAGCCATGAGCATAGATGTAAAAATGGCAACGGGAAACTTGGGTGCAGGGTGAAGAAGAAAAATGGCTTACCCTAATCCTGCAAAAGTCCTGGCGGCGTTAATTACTATTCCCCCTCAAGGTCGCCATGGACACGGGGGAAAGACGTAATTCGCCTGCCACCTAGTGCTGGCGGCCGAATTACGCTGTTTTTAAAATTATTTGGGCTGAGTCCTTCTCTGGTGCCTAAATTACCTTCTAAACGCCGCTATAGCCTTAATTCACATTTTGACCTATGGCGCCACATGGTGCGCTCAAATTTGCAGGTGCTTATTTGTTCTGCTTCGAAGCCACGAGCCCTCTCTGCACCACTAGGCTTCACACTGGTGCAACAGATCCTATGCAGTCACATGTGTTATGGCTGCACAGATGATCACTAAACTGACTGAGGGCCTTTTCACACCGAAAGCTGACAAGTGGTGGGAGATCTGAGTATGGCCACAGCTGCACTCAGACTCGACATATCACAGTTCTCTGCCGTCCAGTAACATCAACGCGTGGTGTTACAACTGACAGGAGGCTGAAATGCTCGGCAAATGCGCAGTTCAGACATCAATCTAAAAGGGGCCTAAAAAAGTCACCCTCTGCACCAGTGGAGTACCCAGTATATGGCCAGGGACAATACTGGTTTACCCAAAAACAGAGGGACCCTCCAGGGATCCCTGCAGCCTGGTTTTCCAAAACGAAAACCGCACTGAATTTTGTAAGGCTACACAGCATACAGCCTTTAGTTGGCAAATTTGATATAGGGCAGTGATGGCTATCCTTGGCACTCCAGCTGTGTTGGAACTACAAATCCCATGAGGCATTGCAATACTCTAAGTATAACTCGGGAAGGCAGAGGCCTGATGGGATTTGTGGCAAATACAAAAGATGGTGGTGGGTTGGCACTGCAGTGTGGATACAGTTAAGCTGTAGAACGTGCACTGGTGGAATGATAAGCCCCTCCTCTTGTAAGCCCTGTGTCAGCGTGCTCCAGCTGAGAGGCGCAGCAGATTTGTTCATTCGGGCTGTCCCTGAAGCCCAAATGAACAAATCTGCTGCGCCTCTTTGTGGCCACCAGATGGAGCTTTCCTTCCATCGAGGCCATTTTTATGCCTTATTGCCGCATTATGCTTAATACAAGCTGTATCCATGTACCAATGTGGCATGCGTACTTTCGTGCCGGTAGGCGTACTTACGTACGCGTGCGGCCAGACGTGTATATGTCATGACGTACGCGTACATTTTGCGGAAGCCAGGGCGGCGCTAATACTTGACGTGACGTCACACGCTGGCTTTCTGCCGCTATTTAACCAAAAGCCATTTTGCTCTGGGAACTCAGCCTCCGTAGAAGCGCAGTTTGTATGCGAAACGGCTGTCAGGCATCCTATACCCGACACCCACCGGCATCTACAGCACCTCCTCACTCACTCTGGTATGTGCTAATCATTTTTTCACACAATTTTGTACAAAGAAATTTTTAACCCTTTGATATTGACGTTTTGCTATAATAAATGAAGCCACTACAGCAGTGTCAGCTTTTTTTTCATTTTTGCCTTTTCTACAAATCTGCATGATGGGATTTGTAGTTTGTCACAGCTGGAGTGCCAAGGTTAGCCATCACTGATATAGGTTATGTTTACATTCAGTTTTTATTTATTTATTTATTTTTTAAAGAGAAAGCAATTTTCCCATTTTCCCCAATAGGGTCTGAATGTACTTTGACAGAAATCTACATACCTAATAACAAGTGAAAGGAAATCCCGCTGCACCAGTGTTTTATGGTGAAAGTAGAAAAATCTTTATTTCATAATCCAGCATCCCAGCATACAGATAATAGATTTTATCTGTATGCTGGGATGCTGGATTATGGAATAAAGATTTTTCTACTTTCACCATAAAACACTGGTGCAGCGGGATTTCCTTTCACTTGTCATTGATGCTGGTCAAGATTCCCTGCTCCCTTTGTTGGGTGAGTGTGTGTGTAGCAGCCTTTTCTCTACTAATTTCTCTACATATCTAATACTTTAGGAGTTATAGTGTTAACACATGATAGTTAAAAAAAACACAAACAACAAAATAATAACAAACTGGTAAAATCACAAAAATAAATGGATACAGTGCACTATTTAGTTGGAGGTGGCATCTCAAATAGTTCCACTTACAGCGCACATTGCGGCTAAAAGCAATTTACCATAGGACATGCTTCCCTCTCCTGATAGCAAAATATCATGCTAATTGGATTTCGAACTAAAGAAATTTTGAAAATAGCAGTATGGTAGTTTAAAAATTAAAGGATACAGGGATTGCCAGAAACTTTTCCACAAGCTGCTTTATTTTTTTCTTTAATTCTGTAATTGAAATTTCATATCAAATGGCTACATTTTCAGCAGAACCATTTTAAAATTAAGAGAATTTAGATACAGACAAGACAGAGAACATTTATATTGTGCTTTTCTCCTGGCAGACTCAAAGCACCAAAGCTGCAGCCATTAGAGCACGCTCTACAGGCAGTAGCAGTATTAGGGAGTCTTGCCCATAGTCTCCTCACTGGATAGGTGCTGGCTTAGTGAACAGAAGAGCTGAGTCTCCTGTGTCAGAGGCAGAGCCCTTAACCAGTACACCATACAGCCACTACAGCTCCTATGGTGAATACCATGTGATAAGGTGAGGTGTAGGCTTTTCTATCAGGGACCCAAGAATGTGAAGCTCAGAGCTGGCCATTGATGCAATTTTATCTAGATATTTGTGGAGTAGTTGTGGACATCTAGTTGTGCCTATACTGAACTTGAAAATGGAATATGTTGTATTCATATCAGGAGGCACACCAATATTTTGTTTTCGATTCTGTTGCTTTTGACAGTGTGCATTAAAAAAGTTTAATAAAAATAAGTTTAGTGATGGTCATATCTAGAACTCCTGGAGAAAACATGTGATAAGTTTTGTCAGATGGTAGATATGCAAGTCTCTGATTTGCTAGTCATAATCATGTGCTAAAGCAGGATGTGATCACAGCAAATCAGAGCTTTGTAAATCTAATCAAGCAAATCACATGCTTCTCCATGCGTTCTCCCAGACATGACCCTCACTAAATATGTTGTACCTCGACTTTCTGCTGAACTTGCATGGGTGGAACTGGAGATATAGATAAACTATCATTCATAATAGGCTTCAGAGCATTTACAACCTTCAAGACATCTGGAATACAGATAGAACACTAGCCAAAGTAACAGGTGATCAAGGTGCAGATCCCATGTGCTACAAGAGGGATGTAATGACATGCCCTTGTGTTATAGTGGGATTGTCACCATAAAAATCAAATTTCAACAGCAACTTGTCTGAGTGTATTAACCGCTTCACAACTGAGGGGTTTTACCCCTTCAGCATCCGAGCAATTTTCACCTTTCAGCACTCCTTACATTCAGTCGCCTATAACTATCATTACTTATCGAAATGAAATGAACTATATCTTGTTTTTTCACCACCAATTAGGCTTTCTTTAGGTGGGACATTATGCCAAGAATTATTTTATTCTAAATGTGTTTTAATAGGAAAATAGGAAAACATTTGGGGAAAAAAAATTATTTTTCAGTTTTCAGCCATTATAGTTTTTAAATAATGCATGCTACTGTAATTAAAATCCATGTAACTTATTTGCCCATTTGTCCCGGTTATTACACCGTTTAAATTATGTCCCTATCACAATGTTTGGCGCCAATATTTTATTTGCAAATAAAGGTGCATTTTTTTCAGATTTGCGTCCATCCCTAATTACAAGCCCATAATTTATAAAGTAACAGTATTATACCCTCTTGATATAAATATTTAAAGATTTCAGTGTAAAAGTATGTATTTGTATATGAAAAAATGTTTTGGATGTAGTTTTACTATTTGTACACAGTAATGTTATGTGCATGCATCCTGTAAGCGTCGGAAGTACGCTTACGGGACGTTCAATGAGGCTGGGAAACTTTTTTTCACAATGATCGCGCTGCTTCTCATAGAAGCAGCCGATCATTGCTGGGGGGCAGAGATCAACGAACGGGAATGGTTTTCCCCATTCATTGATCTCCGGACGAGTGGGTGGCGGCGTGCACACCAGGAGAGCGCGCACGTGCGAGCGGGAGCACAGACAGCGGCGGGGGTGCGTATATCTACGCTCCGGGCGGGGAACTGAAGTCCAAAGGAGCGTAGATATATTGTACCTGGGCGGTCGAAGTGGTTAAGTGATAAAGGATGCTAATCCTACATTCAAAACTTTTTCTGCTGTTATGATTTGGAGTTATCACATACTTAAGGAGCACTGGCCCTTTAGTAGTCAGTGCCAAACAGTTGCACGCTGGGGGTTCTTTTTATCTGTAATATGTTCCTCCTCTTCCATTTATTTCCCTGCCTAGCTGCTTATCTGAAACACAATCCTCTGCTCACTTGTGTTTAAAAGCATGGCTGAGGTGACTCAGCAATTGGAGGAGAAAAGAAAAAAGTAAAGGGCAGAAATGACATCAAGATTTAGCCTAAACTGTGGGCAAAATACATGGTTCCTACCAGGAACAGAATTCTCTTCATTTACTATGGAACATTCACTGAAATCAAAACATGGACAGTACAATACATGTGTTATGTAAGTAGATCAAGTATTCATCTACTTATACATGTGTTTTTTTCCCTGGCATAGTATGGCTAATCCCATTGCATTAACAGTATATGGGCAGGAGGACAGAGAGGACGCTCAAAGAACGGACCAAAGAGCATGTACGCAATATTAACACAGGCTTTCTGCCTACTATAAAGAATTCCACAATTGCATACTAAGAGGATATAGTTTCCTGGGGGTACATCAAGTCTGGAAAGATTGGAGAGGAGGTGATTACATACAACAGATATCAAAAAAGAAACAACCTGGATTTATCAATTAGATGCTATGGCCCACACGCAAATATCTTTTTCTCCTGAGTTTTCTCCCAGGTGATATTTTCAAAATTGTCAATAAAAAATCTTTTAAACAACCAGTAAGCAAGAAAATGCTCAAGATAATTTTGGTAATACTTTTTCACCTACTTTTTGATAATTGCAAATTGCTGAAAAGTTACTTTAAATAGAAGATGAAAAAGTATTTCCCAGGAGAAAACTGGGGAGACAAAGTCAACTGCATATGGGCCTATGACCCCAAATGGATTAAATTGAGAGATGGAATTACGGTATATGCATTCCTGTGAAGCTAATTATTGCTAACAGCTGCTCATTTGTTGAAACAGAAAGTTTTTTTCCATAGCGATATATTATTTGCAATGCTTTCAATTATGATTGGCCATTCACTGACCAATTTTACTACGTCTATGTAATATGAGAGTCAACAGATATTGAATATTATAAACAGATCATGATAGTAAGCTCTTATATTAAATGTAGGTAATAAAATTAGCCAATCAAAATTGAATGCATGTACTAGGCCCAAGGCCAATTTGAGGGGAATCAAATGACTTATCGTTCTGCTTTTAAGTAATGATAGGAAATTAGTGTACCAAAGAAAATTCATGCAAAAATGGCAGAGGACATGCAAACACCATGCAGATATTATCCTAGGCAAGAATCAAGCAAGGTACTAAAGCACTGCAATAACTAACTACTCACTGTCCAACTCTCTACATTGCTGGCTGTAACTTACAATTACATTGCTGGCTATAACTTACAATTATGATATATTGAAGTCAAAATACATAATCAACTTATTTATTAAACCATGACTTTCTTTTGTTTTAAACATAAAAACTGAATCAAGCACATTATAAACTGTACGATTTCCAACATTCACCACCAGCACATTATTACAGCCATGTAAATAACCCTAACAATGTCTGATGTTTGTCCAATGAAAAAAAATATCGGTACATGGTAATTCATAGCAGTAAGCAATAAGGGATAATACCTCTCTGTTTCTGATAAAAACATGTAGCAGTTATGTTATTGCCCAGGTGAAGCTATCTGTGTTGAAGTGATGCCAATGGGCATCATTTGGAGAACAGCACCCACGATTTTACCAGTCGCAGACACATACTACAAGCTACGTATTCATCTTTCCACTTTGCTTATAAAATAAACTGTAAACAAGTTAAAACCTCTGAAGAGGTGGCCTCTGAGACATGAATCATGCACCAGGCAGTATACTCCATTTCATGACATATTTAGCAGCTATGGATGCACATTTATTGTATGCCATTATTTATAACATGCTGTTCATGTTTTACTGTTGAATAAAAAGTAAAGATTATGTTTTAATAGGGTTTGGAATAAGAAATATTGGCTTCAAAATATTGTACTGTATAGAATAGCCACTAAATAAAATCTTCAAAGAGTAGGGAGTGGTTAGGTTACTTCTTTTTTTGTACTACTACTAAAAATACTTGGACCTGTGTCAGTCATATATAGAAACTGTTCAACTTCGCCAAGAGTTGTATGGTAAACAGAGATATTAGGGATTTGATTCACAAATTTTTTTCTCAAATTGTATCCCCTTACTTGGTTTTTACCTTAACAATAATGCCTAATACACACCATGCAATTTTACCATCAGATCAACAGGTCAAATCAATATTTTTCAATCTAATTTGCAATTGTTTTTCTGATCGATTTTCAGATCACTTCTGTACAAAATCCATCTGAAAAGCGATCTGAAATCAGACCTGTCAGAAATTATCAAGTCGACCCATCTGTCTTAGGAAATTGCATGGTGTGTACTAGGCATAAGGTGAGTTTAACTTGCCTGAGCCTTCTACCGCCCCCTACCCCGCGTCTTGGCAAAACAATCCTCTGGTCCCTCGCTGTGGCTCAGTTTTGTTTTGTGAGTCAGCGGGCCACTGCGTCCTCGCTCCTACTCGCGTCGCCAGGAGCATCCTGAACAGGCACAGTACAAGGTTTTCTTGTACTGCGTTCCAGTGATATGAGCAAGGATCCCCTTTGTCAGGACTGCGCAGGCGCAGTGGCTGTTGACTTACAGCTTACAAAGAAACAGAGCCACAGCGGGGGACCAGAGGAGAGTGTCACGTACCTTTGTGGATGGAGACCGGTATGCTGAGGACAGCAACTCCTGCGACTTGCCAACTGAGGTCCCTGAGGTTGGAACAGGAGCCAACAGTAACCAAGGGGCAGGAGCGCTTGCAGAACCGTTGTAGAGTTCAGGTTGGTTAAGCAGCGCCCCCGCAGGCTGAGTCGGGTACTGCAATGACTCAGGAACCCAGTTAAATGGATGGCAGCTGGTGACTGGAGAGCTGAGCAGATTCTTGGACAGGCAGAGTTCAGCAACAGATCAGATTCTCGTTCAAGCAGGAGGTTGGCAACAGGACGGGTTCTCAGACGGGCAGAAGTCGTTAACAGAGCGGGCAGTCGTACAAGCAGGAGGTCGGCAACAGAGTGGGCAGTCAGACAAGCAAGGATCGGCATTCAGGAGACAAACAGGCAGACTCTAGGTCAGGTCACGGGAGTACACACTCACAAACTAGCTGCAATACTACAGCACTGGAGAGTGGCACTCTCCAGACTTAAATAGGCCGTTTGGCGCCAATGCGCCGCGCGTCACGCCGTGCGCATGCGCACGCACACACGCACGCGCGCGCACACGCTAACACAATCAGGCAGAGAATATGCATAAGGCAAGCCTCCTACGCGCGCGCGCGCACAGCGCTACGCCAGCAGCTTTCGCCACCAACGGTAACGCCGCGCAACGCGGCCCGCGGTGCGCAGAACGCCAGATCTCCACGCCGGCGAACTACACCAGGAGACCCGCCAGCATCCGTTTGTGCCAGCCGCCGGTCCTGGACAGGTAACTGACCGTGACAGAGAGTTTGCCAATGTCCCGGCCACAGGGCAGAAGCCCCAGGTAAGTGAAATTTTTTTTTCAGCCTTCAGTTTCACTTTAAAGTGAATGTTTACCGGTTAAAAAAAAGAAAAAGTCAGATACTCACCTAAGGAGGGGGAAGGGTCGGTCCTAATGAGCCTTCCCTCTCCTCTCCCGCGCAGGATCCCCCGTGGCAGTATTCGACCAGTTCGGTCAAATACTGCCACTTCCGCATGCCGAAGGGACCTTTTGGAAGCCTTCGGGAGCACTCGGGCTCCCGATGACGCGGCCGCTCCATACTACGCATGCGCGAGCGCCCTCTATGATGCGATTGCGCGTACGTAGTATGGAGCGGCCAGTCTTCGGAAGCCCGAGTGCTCCCGAAGACCTCCGAAGTTCCTGCGGCGGACGTGAACGGGGGAGCCAGCGCAGCACCGAGGGCACCGGGAGAGGAGAGGGAAGGCTCATTAGGACCGAGCCTTCCCTCTCCTTAGGTGAGTATCTGACTTTTTCTTTTTTTAACCGGTACCCATTGGCTTTAAAGGAAATCTTAAGTGTAAAAAAAAGTTTAAAAAAATCAAGTTTAACTTACCTGGTGCTTCTTGCAGCCCCCTGGAGTAATCCTGTCCCTGCAAAGCTGGCCGCCTATTATTATTATTGATTTATAAAGCGCCAACATATTCCGTGGCGCTGTACAAACTAAGTCTCCTCACCATGCTCCTGATGCTGGGAGCATACTGCACATTCTCACTATGCAAGAATCGCTACTACCCATGGACAGAACACTCCTGGGAGTGCAACCAGGGGTTGCACATGCGCAGTAGCCAGCCAGTTTTCCGGGGGTCGCTGCTGCTGGCCAGAGGGGCTCAGAAGGATGGTGTGGGAACAGGATAACTACAGGGGGCTGCAAGAAGCCCCAGGTAAGTTAAACTCATTTTTTACACTTAAATAACCCTTTAAGATAGATAGGGAATAAGTTAATATTGAAAAGGAGAGAAAGTATAAGATAAAAAGCTAAGGGGCCTGATGCACAAAGTAGCAGTAAAACTGGAGGATCAGCAGGAGGTAGCAGATACCTGTTGGCCATTTCACTCAAGGCCCTGGAAGAAGCACATGTTAGCAGGAAACAGCCATCGATCGGCATTGTGTGGCCTTCACCCAACACCACCTCCTGCTGATCCTCCATCACGGTATTAGCCTCTCATGCACATTTGAACTTCATGCAATTGATATGCTCAAACTATCTGCACTTTAGGATTGCAATAACAAATCTTTTAGCTGTGTTTGACATAAATCCTGGGCTAAGACAGTTAAATAGACATAAATCAGGTGTTAAGACAAGTAAGGTGGTAGATTCACAAAGAGAAATAAAACTGCTTTGCCCAAACTGCCTATGGCAATTTTGCCAGTGCTTGCAGAAGTAGGATAGCATGCGCTGTGCACATAGCATAACTCTTGTTATGTACACTATGGCCTCAATTCACTAAGCTTATCTCCTGTCTAATAAAGTTTCTAGAGTCATCATCATGGTGATAAGGCATGTAGTATTTAGGAAACATTTTACCTCAGGCAAACCTAAAGCTAAAGGGGCCCAAACACCTAACGATTTTCCCGCCGATATACAGCCGTTTCTATCACAGTGATTGAAACGGCTGTGAAATCGCCGCGCACACCGCTGACAGAACGATCGATTTCCGTCCGAAATCGACCGTTCCCGTCGATTCCCGCCGACCCATGCGTGCGGAAGGTTTTTCACGGTGGCCGGCGGGTCGTTAGTGCCTCGATAGCGGCGTTCGAATGCCCGACGACTGACGCAATGCAGCGGGTATACATTACCTGTTCCGGCCGGCGCGAGTCCCCGCTGTCTTCTTCTCCGCTCCAGACAGTTACCTGCAGCTACACAGCACTTCCTGTCCCTGCAGGAGGTTTAAACAGTAGAGCGCCCTCTACTGTTTAATCTTCCCCTGGACAGGAAGTTCAGTAGCTGCAGGTAACGGTCTGGAGCGGAGAAGAAGACAGTGGTGACAGCGGGGACTCGTGTGGCCGGAACAGGTAATGTATGCTGGGGGAGGGCGGCGGTAGCAGTGGCAGCGCCACAGATTGTGATCGGTTTCAGGCTGAAATTGATTCACAATCTGTTTGCAGTAAAGGTGGCCATACGATCCCTCTCTGATCAGATTCGATCAGAGAGGGATCTATCTGTTGGTCGAATCTGATGGCAAATCGACGAGTTTATGGCCACCTTAACTCTTCAATCCTTAAAATAACTTGTGAATTCTAAAGTTAAAGAGAAGCTGTAAATTAAAGGGGCAGTTTAGTGAAAATTATTATTTACCATCACATATCAGTTATTTAATATAGAGAGCATATGTTTCTCCATAGACCTTGTGTTAAAAAAAGTAGATATCACTTAATTCTGCTTTCAGAGCTAAGCTGCTTAATTAGCATACTATGCGTCGGACGGACTTCACTGATAGACACTCCAGCTGATTTATAAAGGCCCATACACACGTCGGACTTTTGCGAACGACGGGTCGTTTGAACATCCCGTCGTTCAGTCGTCCGCACGGCAAATCGGGCGTGTGTACAGACTGTCGTTCGGGTGATAAGACTGGTCTTGAGCGATCCGACGTGTGCATGGGCCTTAACTCTGACTCACACACTACAGAGAGCTGCTGTTCTCACATGTAACTAGCTAAGTAAATAGATAAAGCAGGCTGCTAATTAGTTACTTACTTACAATCCTGTTTGTTTATTTACTTAGCTAGTTACAGAGAACAGCAGGGCTCTCTGTAGTGTGAGAGTCAGCATTATAATCAGCTGGAGTGTCTGGTTTTAGTGAAGTCCATCGCAAAGTATGCTAATGAAGCAGCTCAGCCCTCTGGGAAAGCAGAATTAAAGGGGCCCATACACCTAACGATTTTCCCGCCGATATACGGCAGATTCGATCACAGTGATCGAATTGGCTGTGAAATCGCCGCGCACACCGCTGACAGAATGATCGATTTCCGTCCGAAATCGATCGTTCGTCAATTTCCGTCGATCCATCCGTGCGGAGGATTTTTCTCGATCGCCGACGGGTCGGGAGTGCGTCGATAGCGGCGTTCGAATGCCCAACGACCGACGCAATACAGCGGGTATACATTACCAGTTCCGGCCGGCGCGAGTCCCCTGGTCCCCGCTGTCTTCTACAGCTACACAGAACTTCCTGTCCCGGCAGGAAGTTTAAACAGTAGAGCGCCCTCTACTGTTTAAACTTCCCCTGGACAGGAAGTTCAAATCAAATCGAATCAAGGCAAATCGACCAGTGTATGGCCACCTTTAGTGATATCATCTACTTTTTTTAACACAAGGTCTATGGAGAAACATTTGCTCTCCATATTAAATAACGGATATGTGATTCACGGAAAATAATAATTTTCACTAAACTGCCCCTTTAACTGTGTGTGAAAATAACTACAGAGGAGGTAACTTAAAAAAAACCTGAATTGAAAATTAAAAGTCAAAATAAGCATACACAAGTCATACTTACCTTCCATGTAGTCTACTCCTCAGTGTCTTTCTCCTGTCCCGCGTCCTATTTGTTCACTGTGATCAAGGGAATTTTCCGTCCTCCATTTTGAAAATGGCCATTACCCATAACAGCTTTCTAGTCAGCACACAGTTAAACTGTAACATCGCCCACTTGAGCAATAGGGAAACATAGACATTACTTGGTACATCAGTTTTCCTCTCCACTATAACTGACAGCAACTGATATTTTATTGACAGCAACTTATATATTTCAGATCTGACAAAATATTGTCAGAACTGGAAGGGATTATTGTCAGAAGAAAATGGTGAGCTTCTGAGAGGAACTGATGGCAAGGTAACTATGTAATGTTCATTTGAAGTTACCTCATGTGTTTATTTTAAATATTTTTGTTCAGTACAGGTTCTCTTTAAGGAATGAAGAGATAAGATAACTCTCTCACTATGTCGTGGTAAGTTTTCTCTTGCCTTATTATCTCCAGCATGATCTTAGTGAATTGAGGCCTGTGTGCGTATTGATATTATAATGTGTGTTACATTAATAGCTTAACACACATTTTTGAAAGCAATGTGTGCAGTGTGTACGTAACATGGTTTGCACTACGTGCACAATGCACGCTATGCTACGTAACGTAAACACTAGGGAACTTACTGAGCAATATGTGTTAACAGATCCCTTTAACACTCCCGACTCTGCCTAAAAGGTGCGTTATTGCCATAAGTGTCACACTTGGTAAGAATCCTGTTCAATTCCTAGGCTACGGTGCTGTAACTCGCACTAGAATTTCAAAGCTTCTCTACGAAATGAGAGTTCGTCCGATTTTTATTCACATTATTACCGCTTCCGCTGGAGGATGACTTATTTGACACAATGTCATTAAGATGTTGTAAAGCAGAAAATATGTTGATATGCTGTAGTTGCAGTACATTAGATTGTGCTTCATTTGTTCTTTAGCAGGAGATTTCCTCTTTTTTTAATTTAAGGTTCTATTAAGAACAATCTTTACTTTTTCATTTCATGTGTCAATAAGGATTGTCAAAATGTCCTGAAAGCTCAAGTCAGTGAGCAGAAAACTTCCTTAAAATAGCAAAAGATTTTTTTCATTAAAGACCTCACAGTTTCACCTCTTGGAAGACTGCTCTTCAAACACTTAAACTTCAGTTATTGGCCGACAGTGCTTTTATTTGAAGTTAATTAGAGGTGCATGACAGCTTAGTGAACCATTAAAACCTGCATTGGCCTTTCTTCTTAGACTGCATCTTTCTCACAAAAGCACTACCAGACTTGACATTTAAAGTTAACTTTAGATGTTATAGAATACCACATACCAGGCAAGCTCAGCTAGACAAGCAAATGACTACAAAATAAAGTCTCTCCTTGCTGCAAAGAAAATATAAATAAAAGCATTGTGGTCTGAAAGTGAAAAATAGCTTGGTTGTCAGGGGTCTTGCAAACAGCTACTCAAAGATTTGATGTTATCGACATCTCACCTAAAAGATAGCAATCAGTTTTGTAAACAATCATATCAATAGACACTTTCTAACCTCAGCAAACCTTGTTTCCCCAAGTTAAGGTTGATCATTGATTTTGGTAGAATACACTGGCAAGATCAGAATGACCTCAGACTAATGATGCGTACACACCTTTAAAAATGTCGCCGGTCGGAGATCAGGACCTGATTCCTTTGGGCGACATTGCTGGGCTGCACACACACGTCCGCTGTGTAGCTGATGACGCGCTGTGTTGCTATGCGTGGAGGACAACGGAGGGACGATAAGCGGAACACGTGTGTCCTGATGCAGCAGGCGGGGGAGAGGTGCAAACAATGGGATCGGTGTTAGGGATGAGATGGGGGCTGCCGTACACACGCCTCATTATTGGCTGAGGCAGTCGTTATTGGCCACCTCAGCCGACTTAAGTCAGGTATGAGTACAGGCCTTTAGTTAGGAATCATTACAGTGACAGTTTAATGAACAAGCACTGTAGAGATACACTGCTTTATGGAGATGGGAGGAGTGACAATGGGACCAGTGCATAAGCGGTGACCTGTGGAACGTGGCAGAAAAGAAGACAATGTGTGTTTATTGGTCTTTTATTGATCTGCCAGAACATTGTGGACAGCTGTACACATGCTAGATTCATTTTGTACTGTCTTGGAGAAGGTTTATTTAGAGTGTTTATGAGACTCATAAACTGTGCAGCGTAGTCTGTCACCTTGTACACTTAGCTAAATATACAAGTTGATGAGTAGAGACAAGAAAAGGAGGAGTATGAAGGACATTGCTAGTATGGTTTATTAAACCGCGCAATGACGATTGTAAAGCAGCCTGTTCAGTTTGTCTCCTCAGAGATGTTGGCCAGTCATGTCTATGGACAATCAAAGACATAAGACTGTTCCTTGGCTAGTCATCATCTCATGTCTATACCTGGTACATCTGCTAAGTGAGAAAAAAACTGCACATTTATCCTAAATTAAGCTCCGAACACCACCTTATTTCTGAGATTATACAAAGGACTCATTCCCACTACCAATTTTTTTGATGTTTTGCAAAATGCATGTTTTTGAGGTTAACAAAGATGTGTTTTCCCAATGGAAGTCACAGTATCATTTTCACATATGTGCTGCATATTGTTTTAGTGCATGAACAGGCTATTTTAAAATGTTTTGAAATGCCATTATGGTCAATGGAAAAATAAATGCACAAACACAGGCCTTGTGCATTTTTATGGCATCTACTCTACAGAAACATGAACAGAATCGCAAACACAAATACAAACTTGCATGATTGTATGTGGTCCATTGTTAGTCAGAGAGAAACCTAAGACATGACAACAAAAGTTGTTTAGATGATACCTTTAATGGCTAACGGTACATGATTTCTTTGCAAGCAATCTTACTTTGCAAAGAAATCTTGTTATGTCTTTGGAAAAATAGGTGATTGAGTGCAAATGCAATGCATGTACAGTGTGTTGTGTGTGAACAAATGCATCCAAAAGTATTGTTGTTTTTTTTATTCTGCAAATGCATTTTGTAGACTGAATGAACCCTAGATATGTGCACCGAACGGTCATGCAATTTTTTAATCGCATGCAATTTTGAAAATGCAAAGCCTTCATGAAAATAGAAAAAAAACACATTGCACCAGTGTGTATTATTATTATTATTTGTATTTATAAAGCGCTAACATGTTACGCAGCGCTAGACAATAAATAGGGATACATACATTGCAACAAGGGGTGACAGGCAGAGAGGTAGCAAACGGTTATACAACATAGCACAAGGTTATACATGCTATCAGAGTATAAAATGCGTTTTACAGAGACCCGGCAAAACAAGTCCGAGTTAGTCCATGAGAAAGGTGTCATTGCAGGGGTAGTAAAATTAAGAAGGACACACTAAGGGAGCGGGGAGGCCCTGCCAAAGGTGTACAGGTCTTCCCGATTTTTCAAAAGACCTTGTGATTAAAAAAACGCATGAGATTTTAAAAATGCACCGCAAGCACAGCAGTGTGTACAAGCCCTTAGTAGTTGGCCAAAATGATCATATAAACAGCATGTAAATGGTCTCTACTGCCTTAAGCAACCTTATATTTGTCAAGCAAGAAGTTGCAGCACCATCTACATATGGCTCAGCAATCCATCTATTTACAAAATGGGGCCACTGAGGATAATCTGAATGCGATTCTTACAAGTTGTCCTGTGCTCATGTTTGTCGGGAAATACAGACTATTGTCACCAAAGGCAAATTGTTATTAGTTAAACATGTGATATTGCCAAATATTACAACCTAGTGTGCTTTGGCTGAAATTCCACATTCCAATGTGTGCAGAATATGTCTCTGACTGATCAGACAGTTACATGTCGGTATAACAAGAATAATTTAATTATAAGCACACTATTCATTACGATCACTTGAAAAATGTTCCCTGTGTTTAAAGCCATTGCACATGAGTGATTCCCTCTTTCACTACACATTACTAGCAGGGAACAAACCAAATGTTGTTAGAGTGAATCCATGTACATAGATCCCCAGTTATATACTGAAACAAATATTTCATAAGAGCACTGTTTCTTATTCCGATAGTCTCCCCAACCCTCTACACAACCACTTGTGCAATCAAATTTGACTATAGTAATAGTTTAATGTAGTTCAGACTAGCCTGACTGCTGCATTCACCTAGACGAACACTTCTCTCTCTTTAAGACTCATGTTGTCAACTCTGCTAGAGAAGAAACTATTGTTTTAGGATATAACTGTGCATTCATGTGTATGGTACCACCACATGGTCACTTTAAAATTAATATGCATGACGTTCCTAGACATGGAACATTTCGTGCTAGAAGATAAATATCAGCAGGTTTTCAAATTGCAACACAGTAACATTGTTTGGTCAAAAGTACCTTAATTCCATTCACCATAATAAGCGCTAGCCACCCTGCCTTTTAAAGCAATACTGAAGTGTATAGAAAAACAATTGTGGGCAATCTTGACAGTCCAGGGGTTTACGGGATTCTTCTGAATTCCACATATCTAGTGCTTGGATCACTTCATCTTCTGGCTTGAAGGGAGGCCATGGATGTGGCCACAATCCCAGCCAGAAGATAAAGCAGAAACAAGTGCTATATTGTGGCATGTAGGTGGACCTGGGAAGCCACTGTAAGTAGTTCCTGACTGGGTTAGCGATGTTAAACTAAAGCCTCTGAGGGTGTACTTCATATGCAGTACCATACTTTGCTCTTATTTCTACTGCAGATAGTAGTTTTGTATTTTGTATGAGTGCTTGGGTTGGTGGCATGCTGCAGATGCAGGCTGTGATAACTACAATGCCTCCCTGGTAGCAAGACATGAACCATAAGAATATGTACAACTTGGCAGCAAGAGTACCTTTAACGCCACTTACGAAATACACTTCCAGGGATGTGTGCTAACCTTTACCAGGTTTTGTTTTTGTCTGGAGACATTTATCAAGTTACTGCTCTCTACCCATTCACCAGGCAAACTTGTCTACTTTATCAGAATATTTACAATTTTGACTGATCAGTCCAGAGTAGCAGCTGCTATTGCTCTGAGCCCTAGTCCTTGTATTTTTGTGAATATCAGTAGGTACTTGGCTTTGTTTCTATCTCACAAAAACATATTTTTGGTCATGACTCTTCCACAACCAGAACTTCTAATTAAACATATGTAAAGCATAAGTAGGTGTATCTCCCAGGTTTGAAGGGAATTAAGCTTGATGTGTTTCTTGCCTTTCTGCTGCTCTCAGGTTTGGGGAGCAATTCAACAAATGGAGTAGTGATTTTTGTCAAAACTAATGTGACACCTTCAGAAAGTGCATTCAAAATGTACCTAACAGGATGTCAATATCTTAAACGTTGAACAAAGCATTGAAGCAGAACATATTGAATAAGACAAACTGGTTAGAATAGGGATCAATAGAGAGAGTTATTACATGTGCACTGTTGAAACACACAGAAGCTTGCGCATACACAAACACGCATATATTTCCCTATCACGTTTTTTATCCATTTATCAAAATTAAATATTTCCATACAATGTATTAAAATGGCTAATCCCATAATGGTTTGTATTTACCTTTCCCTCCTTAATTTTTGTTCCTATAATTTGTCTTCTTTGTTGTATAATTTCTATGAGTTGATCGCTTTCCTCCATGAGTTTAGCTTCTTGTCGAGATGCATTTACCTGTAGTGAAAAAGATTAAATTCAATTACCAGAGAAATTAACAGAGAAAAGCAACACCGGTCATACAACTAAAATAAACTATCCAAGTAGTGTATTGCAGTTTAAATGATCAAAAAAAAAAAAAAAAAAAAAAAAAAAAGTTCAGCCTCAATCAAAACACAGTGGTTTTAATATGGTCTATGCAGGACAAAACTACTGATGTGTTAATGATTTGATTAAACTTAAATCCCACATAAGATTAATACATGAGCTTGAGGCCTAGGTTCACAGTGGGACATTGTGGTGTGACTATGGGGGCATCTTAATGCAGAAAGTCGCAATGCAATAGAAAGTCTATGGAACGTTCACAGTGCTTTGGGATTCAATACACTACCGTATTCAAACTCACTGCATGCAGTGCGTTACTGCATAATGTGTGCGCTAACAGAGGCAGTGAAGCATACTTTCCATTGACTGTAAGCTTCACTGTATACCACCTAAAGGTTGCATAACTTGCGGTGGGACTTTTTCCTTCCATTGCGTTGCGTTCCTGTTATACAGAGAACACAATGCAATGTCCCACCGTAAACCAAGGTTAGACTGGTTCATTTTAGCACAGTGTTGCATTTTACACAACTCTGATCAAGTATGTCAGAAATCTATGCCCAAACGTGTCCTATCGATTGTAATTCCTATTGATGTCAAATTGGTCAGAAGTAGAGAAATAAAATATCTTGTAGGGAGTCCCTAAGAGATGATCTTATGGCCACCAGTTCATCAGAATAAATGCACTATCTATACAGACCTGAGCCTCAGAATACCTTAAAATACAACAGAGGAGAAAGAGAAATCTAGTTTGCAAGTTCTGCCAGCCACTAACTGACAGGTAGCAAGGCAGCTCTCATTCCTTTCTCACGAACAGCATTGCCAAAGAGCTACACATTAACTATATATTGCCTGAGGACTTAAGGAATGAGCCGCCTAATTGTCAGAAAGCTCAACATGTTTGCGGTGACCTGCAAGAGGCCCCACACCTCACTGTCAGAAAGATCCACATTTACCCCTGATGGTCAAAGACTCTTGCTTTGCATGCGGCACAGAGAAGGCCAAACATTAACCCTCACCAGCCACAGCATCCACATTAAGCCCCAAACTTTGTGGACCTAACATTACTTGAATGGATGTCAACAGCTTGTACAGTGAAGGATGAGTAACATCACCCAATTACCAATATACACACTCACTGTACACACACACCACATGTTTGTTGTGTATGTTTATTTTTATATGTCTGACCATCCTAAAGATGACCACACACTATACAATGAAAAGATCCAATTTTACATCAATTCGATAAATAAAAAAGGTTGTACAGAAAATTCAGAAGTGTTTTTATTTTTATTTATTCAGAAAATCTGTTGTAATTTCCTATTTTTATTCGCTTAAAGAAAAATCGGGAGTGTTGGATTTTTCTAATCAAGTTATATGAGAACTAAATGGTGTAGAAAAGATTGGCAGTTTCTTGATGTACAGAGTTTTCAATCATTTTTATCATACTTGGGGAAAAACTGAACATACTGTATGTGTTTGGTACATTGGTCAGATTTTTGAATTGTTACAATCAGTCAAAAAACAAACAAACAACTGATTGCATTTCTTGAATTGAAAAGATATTTAAATAATTATAAGGTGTGGCCAGCTTTGTTCCAGCAGAGGAGTTGCCCGTCCGCATATTAGCAACAAAGTATTTATTTAGAGCTTTCTGTGAATAAGCATCTCAGTTATGTTTCCTTGCATAGAGTATTTACAATGTAAAGGTCCAGATTCCAGCTTGTATATACATCCTGAACTGCGCCCATCCTCAAGCATTTCCCAGTGCAGCAAAGTCAAATGGGGGACAAGGTAAAGAAATGTTTATAACTACAGTTTCAGTCGCCAGTATAAACAAATCCAGTATGATAATCAATGAAGTAATGTGTAAGTTACATGGAATTTGTAGTATATTCTCCAGAAAGCAGAGTTCACCTGAAATCTAAATGCTCCCTCTAGTGGTATCTGTATGTCAGTTAGCGTCCATGCTGAACAACTAAAAGATAAGATTAGTACCAGCAAAGGATGAACTAAATATTCCACTCTGTATTGGCAATCCATTCCAAGCATCTGGCATAAAACCATTCCAGGATGAATGCCAGTTTGGGTAAATTCACTCTTCTCTAGATGACACTGCTAATCCTGAATTGCCTTTAGCAAATAGTTCCGTTAATGTAATTAGATGGGTTGCATGCATTCAGAATCATCATATTGTTGCACTATTATGTTATTTGTATTTTTGTATGTTTTAACCTGTTTGCAAACCAGCACATTTTAATGTGAACCTTGCCTGCACCTAATAGGCCACTTATCAAGAAAGAAATATGGAGGTTGAAACTGAGGGATGACCATTTTCTTTGTGAATTAGACACCTAGAGCAAGTATACAGATGATTTATCCTACTTTATAAGCTTGTTTGTTTCAGTTAGGGTTCTCAAATTTCAGATTGTATCCATAGGATCAGGTTTCCAGTTAGGCAACAATCATTTTAACAAGATAGCTAGAATTGACAGTCTCTATACTCTTTCCTGCATTAGGATCCATTCACACTCTAGTGTTTAAAAATGCAGAGCAAAGACACCCTTTGGCTTTGATCTGATATTTAGAAGCTGTGACAAGGTGTCCTTAGAGGATATGAGTCACTGCACTATATGCACCAAAAATGTTAAAGGGAAGGTTCAAGCAAAATAAAAAAATGAGTTTCACTTACCTGGGGCTTCTCCCAGCCCCATGCAGCCATCCTGTGCCCTCGTAGTCACTCACTGCTGCTCCAGTCTCCTGCTGACAGCTTGCCGACCTGGGAGGTCGGTGGGACGCATTGCGTACATTTTTACGCATTCCCGCTAGTGCAGGAACATTAACACATACATTTTTACGCATTACTGGTTCAATGCGTAAAAATTTACGCATTGAACCAGTAACGCGTAAAAATGTATGTGTTAATGTTCCTGCACTAGCGGGAATGCGTAAAAATGTACGCAATGCGTCCCGCCGACCTCCCAGGTCGGCAAGCTGCCAGCAGGGGACTGGAGCAGCAGTGAGTGACTACGAGGGCACAGGATGGCTGCATGGGGCTGGGAGAAGCCGGAGGTAAGTGAAACTCATTTTTTTATTTTGCTTGGACATTTCCTTTAAGGAAATGTTTAGCAAATCACGGCTCTAGGTATCAACATGATGGCTAGTGTTTATTTAGCTCGGATTACTCCTCTTCCTCTCCAAGTAAAAGTTAAACCTATTTAGCTCCACCTGGAGGGCAGCAAAAGGGAGAAAACTGCCATGATCATTCAAAGTTGTTCACTATAGCATTCTGCAGCATCACTATGGGGCAGCTCAAACACTATCAATAATACTTTCAAGAAACATATATGTTAGACTTCGGGGACATTTAATGTTTCAATAGTAGAATGCACATAGAAAGAGAATACATTGACCACCCAATATCCCTGGCAATTACAGGACCAATCAGCACCTTTAACCCTCTGGGGGATAATCCCGAGCTGAGCTCGGGGTAAGCCGCCACAGAGGACTTCTAAGGCCCTGGTGGGCCGATTTGCATAATTTTTTTTTTGTTGCACGCAGCTAGCACTTTGCTAGCTGCGTGTATATACTGATCGCCGCCGCTCCGCGCTGATTCGCCGCTACCCGCCGTGCCGCCCCCCCCCCCAAGACCCCGTGCGCAGCCTGGCCAATCAGTGCCAGGCAGCGCTGAGGGGTGGATCGGGACTCCCTCTAACGTCACGAAGTCGTTGACGTCGATGACGTCATCCCGATCGTCGCCATGGCGACGGGGGAAGCGAAACAGGGATTTCCTGTTTGCTTTGATTGCCGGAGGCGATCGGAGGGGGTGGGGGGGGGGGGGGTGCCGCTGCACAGCGGCTATCATGTAGCGAGCCCTGGGCTCGCTACATGATTTAAAAAATAAAACATTTTAAAAAATAGTGCTGCGCCACCTCCTGGGTGATATAATTGTATCCCCCAGGAGGTTAAATGGATAGCCTGGCGACCAAACAGTTCACATTCTTTGCCCTGCAATGTCAGAGTCCCAGATTTGAATCCCAACCAGAATCTGAATGCAGACTGCATATTTTCCTCCAAGAAATAACACAACCATAAGTCAACTGACTGTTTCTCAATCAACCTAGACCATGGTAGGGACATGGGACTGAGTCTTGCAGTGGAAGGGTAGGTGGTATTGATTGTTCAGAATAATCTGTAAACTGCTGTGGAAAATACATCAATGCTACATAAATAAAAATGTATGATAACAATTAAGCATCGTAGAGAGTGGTCAATCACAAAGAGACAATCTTAATTGGTGAAGATGAGGAAACAAAGATGCTGACTAGTGGGAGTTTTTATTGTGTTTGTGCCACCATGGAAGCATGTCCTCTCTTCTTACTCTACTTGGGTAGGGACAGAAATGTTCCTAAATGCTGACATAACCAAATACAGATGTTGCGTATTTTGCCCCTCTTTACTTTAAACGTTTCTACTTTTTTTTGTATGTATTCCCAATGTATGTGTATGACTATGTACAGTATAGGTAGCATGTTTTTTTCTCTAGACCTTTATCATGGAGCTGTTCCATGTGTTCACAAAGTAAATGTAAAATGTAGATAGCCATGTGAAATGAGCCAGACAACTCTGTGTATTGCCATGGCGTTATGAACAATTTCTCTGCTTTTAAAAGTAAAGATATGTGTAAAACTCTTGCTTGCAGCTGCCAGTCTGCAATAACCAGCCATCAAGACATGGTTGTGTGATGTGACATGTTTATGTCTACATTCATATTTCCAAGTCCTCTCTGTGCTTTTAAAGCCTTGAGCGACCTAAAACAGAAAGGTGCTAAAGACTATAAACAGGCATACCATCAGTTTCCTGGACATGTACACAAAGCAATGGCAGACAGACTCACCAAAACATGTACAATATGGACATGTGCAAATGTCAAGGGCTTTCATTGCGGAGCTAAATTATAAACCTGAGGAGCAGATAAATGGTGAATGGTGACATCCCGCAATCTCTGCTTAAGTTATTATTTGGCTTGAAGTAAACTTGCATGTTCTTAATCTATGCCGTTTATAAATACAGTATAAGGAGTATATAAGAATGTGACCTGCCCATTGTGCACCATATGGAGGTACACTTTTTAAAAAAATGTTGTAGTTGCCCTTCTATATGCAACTTAAGTCAAATTAGTTATGCAAAGTATTTAGCATTACCTTAGTAAGAACCCATTACACCCGACCAGGCTAGCTGTATGATTATTACATGTTTATATGGCACCTACATCTTCCACAGTGCTTTACAGAATAGTTATCTGACTAAGGCCCAGTGCACACCAAAACCGCTAGCAGATCGCCAAAACGCTAGCGGTTTTGGGAGCAGAGAGCAGATATTTGGCCAGGTGCACACCAAGCGGATTTTGTATGCGATCCACCAGCCGCATCAGCCAGTGAAAACGCTTGGCTATTGCATTTCAATGTGTGGTGCACACCGGCGGTTTGAGGTTTTTTAGCAAACCGCAAACGCGCAGCAGGAGGCGCGTTTGCGGCTTGGCAAAAACCTCAAACCGCCGGTGTGCACCATCCCATTGCAATACATTAGCCAAGCGTTTTTCCAGGCGGATGCGGCCGGCGGATCGCTCCAAAAACCGCTCGGTGTGCACTGGGCCTAACTGTTTCTTACAATCTAATCCCTACCGTTGTTTAATATCCCTACTATCTTCGAAGGCAAAACTTGTTTGGGGGAGCCAATTACCGTCCGTATGTCGTTTGGTATGTGGGAGGCTACCACAGTGCCCAGAGAAAACCTGCATAAAAACAGAGAACATATACTGTAATCCCCCTGCAGACAGTGTGCATATTCTTTTCATACCCTATACTTCTCATGATTATCCAGTGGTTATCCATTGTTCCAGGGTCAGTGAATTAAAGTGAACCGAGCACCTTTTTAGCATTTAGGACATTTCTATAGCACATGAAAAATGCATGCCAACAATCTGTTTCACTATTAAAATAAACTTTCATTTACCTTTGTATTTTACAATCAAAGTAGCCGTATTAAGGCCCATACACACGTCGGATTTCCGCGAACGACGGGTCGTTTGACCGTTCCGTCGTTCGCCCACTAAATCGGGCGTGTGTACAGACTGTCGTTCGCTTGATAAGAGTGAGTTTGAGCGATCCGCCGGGCGGATCGCTCAAACTCACTCTTATCAAGCGAACGACAGTCTGTACACACGCCCGATTTAGCGGGCGAACGACGGGACGTTCAAACGACCCGTCGTTCGCGGAAATCCGACGTGTGTATGGGCCTTTAGCCTGTTTCAGCAGACCTGACTGTCCGCAGAGCTCTCAGGACGCCAATTCTTTTATTGAGCTAATTACCCATAAATAAACAATAGCTTTTCTCTCAACAAAGGGGGTGGGTAATTAGGACTGTTTGACACACACTATGTCTTTGAAGAAACAGTCCTTCTGGAATTAGCTCAATAAAAGAATTAGCGTCCTGAGAGCTCTGCGGACAGTCAGGTCTGCTGAAACAGGCTAAAAATACTACTTTGATTGTAAAATACAAAGGTAAATGAAAGTTTATTTTAATAATGAAACAGATTGTTGGCATGCATTTTTCATGTGCTATAGAAATGTCCTGAGTGCTAAAAAGGTGCTCGGTTCACTTTAAGGGCTGGAACCCACAGGAGCACTTTTGGCAGCGTTTTGGCAGCACTGCGATACGCTAGCAGTTTGCCAAAACGCTGGGCTAATGTTAATGGATGGGGCAACTTCCACAGGAGCGTTTGCGTTTCTCAGAAACGCAAACGCAGGACATGCAGCATTTTGGGAGCGTTAGCGCTTCAATGTAAAGTATTGAACCGCTAGCGGAAACGCTCAGCAAAACCTAAACTGAGCGGTTTTGCTAGCGTTTTGCGGTTCAGCACACTGTAACAAAATGAAAAATAATTCACAGGACTAATCAGGATAAAAACGCAAAGCGCTAGGCACCCGCTGGGGAAAAAAATACAATGTTGCAAAACACGACCAAAAACGCGCATGAATCCGCTTGCAAACCGCTCAGACAAAACCCTAGCGGTTGTGTTTTGCGTTTGCGGTTTTCAGTGGGTTTCAGGCCTAAAGGTAGCACAGCCTAATTAGGATGACCATGATAAGCTGGGGATTAGAAGGTTAGCAGCACTAGCTTCTACATGTCCCTATTATCAACTGGAAGCAGCAACTATTCACTAATCATAGAAACTAGTCGCTAGTGACAGTTGCTAGTGCTGGCACCTCCGTTAAACTGTATTGAAGCCTAGTTGTGGCTGGTATTTGCTGTAACTAGTTAACAGAGACTCAGCTGCCCATATGACATAGCACTAATCAGTAATTTATTTTGAAGAACCTCAGTATAAAGTAAAAGGATCTTTCAATTAATTTATTTAGATGCCCTTTGTAATTATAAGCCTCTTAGCAAACTTAACAATTTTGAGGACTTGATACACAGAATATTTTGTTCTTGTGCCCACTGGATTCACTACAGAAAGAGAACCTTACAAAGGGTGGAAGAGGGAAATCTCCTACTGGATAATGCATATTACTTTTTTTTTAAAGAATATTTTTATTGTGTAGTTTTAGGTGGTCAACAGTGCCACTACAAACAGATACAGTACAATACAATGAGGATAATGCATATTTTTAATTCCATGCTTAGACTTAGAAAGTTAAAGAGCTACATACATATAGCCCTGCTAGATGTTCGTTGCGGGCAGATAGGTGCAAGGTGGAAGTTTAGTGTTAGGCGTGGAGAGTGGAAAAGGGTTGGGCAGAGGGAGAAAAGTTACCATCCTCTACAGTTTTTAGCTCACGTGCAGGCCCACCTTAGGCCTCATTTCCATCTAGCGCTGCGGGCAATGCACTGCATTACTCTACGATTTTCCCTGGTGTGATTGTAATTCCATTCATAATGAATGAATGGAACTGCAATGCAAATACAGTGAAATGCATGCAACCATGCGTTGGATGGAAACAGCAGACAGTGCAGTCGATGCACTTTCTGGTCTCGGTGTCTCTGCGTCTCTGCGGATCGCGTTGGGTTTCCTTAACTGTCTGAAATCATGTAGATGGAAATAAGGCCTTATTGCGAATGTTACTCGCTTTTTATTGCTCTCCCAGGTGTCACAAAGGACAATATATGAGTACAAACCACCACAGCAAGGTCACAGAATACAACATTTTTATAGAGTGGATAGCAATTAAAGTCTGTGTGAGATTTTTTTTGTTGTCTTTGTCACTCACTTCCTTTCCCTCTCATGGGTGTCACAACAGACAGCAAGTCAAAGGAATCTATGCAACAGGGACCCAGTAGACAGCAACAAACTAATATGAGTTCCAAACTTCTTTTAAATTTACAAACTACATTTTTGGTGGCGCTTGATATTAATGTCCTTAAAATTACCTCACTTTGAATTGGATATGGCTGTACATTTTTATTTTAAACTGAACAGAAGAACAAACTGCACACTTTCCAAAACTACAAATATAGGGGCGTAATAACTAAACTACTGTAAAATTACCATGTAAACGCAGCACACAGCAATTTTACTGGTACTAACATAGTGAGCAATTAGCAAAACTCACATTACCTAGGTAACATGCGGGTTGTTAACACACTTTAAACTACTTGCATAGCGTGCACTACACTGGCAATGCACGTTACCCAAGTTGTGCCAATTGGGCTACATGTGCTCACCAGTGGCATCTGTAACAGTAAAATTGCTGTATGCACAAGGTCGTACGAAGGTTATTCAGAGAGTATGTCCCATGGAACTGTACTCCACAAAATAGACTGTCCACATATTTTACCACTTCCTATGGGAATAATTAGCTGCACAAAACAGGGGCCCTGGTTACTTATTTTTCACAACAGCAATAACTGATTTACTGAGAGCACCCTTGACATCCATAGGGTTACTGTAGACAGGCTGAGTGCTTGTATCACAAAAGCAAGGTAGTAACTACTAATTCACTAGCTTCTCGGCAACCCTTGTTATGGTTTGAAAGTTAAAAGGCAAGTTAAAAAAACTTTTTACAGCTAAAAGGAGATTTTTTTTTTTTTTAGAAATAAATCTAGACAAGGTTGCTGGATTAATTAATTAATTATAGGGCCAGCTCACATACATGGGCTGTGCTGGTGCCTGCTTTTAATGCAACACATACATGCTGCTCTTCAGTGCGGATGCATGTTACCCATTCAATGGCAATGTAACAACTGCTTGAAATATGTAGGTTGCAACATACTGTACATGGGTGAAGAGTCTGTGCATACCCAGTCATCAGATATGTGTGAAAGGACCTGGTGCCCGCAGAATTAACACCACCAACCACACACAGTGGGAAAGCGACCATAATGTCTGTTGACCCCTGTCAAGAATTCCAGCTAGTCTATTTTACAATGCACAAACTTAGCAAATCAGCAGCTGTGTCATCACAGCCATGGTGAGCCCTTACAGGTTTATGCTAAGAAATCATTAGGTGGTTTATCTCTAAACAAAGTTGAATGATCAGCTATGTGTGGGCTGACCTTTTACAGACTCCTGGGTCCTTCTTTCTTTACTTTTTAAAGTCGGTTTACAAAATGAGCCCCCATGCATTTTAGCACCAGGAAGTGTTCATTGTAAATAGAGTTTTGTTGTGGGTATATTTAACTGAGCCCTTCCTCCAATAACATTTTCACATTCTTAAAATAGCATCAAGTCAGGGAAAGCTTCAGGGAAATGCCAGAGTTGTCCCAAGGATTAGGAAACATTGTTTGTGGGAAGTAGGGGTGGGAGTGACAACCTGCTTACGGGTCAAGGAACTATCAAGAAAAGCATGTCTGCAGCACACAAAAGTCTCTCAAACCAACTATCAGTTTAGTATGTAAATATAACAGGCTTATTTAGTATACCAGTAAAGGATGGTGCACACCAAGAGTGCGTCTGCGTGCTTTTAAAAACGCTAGCGCTTTATAAAGCACTTAGCTAATGTATTTGAATGGGATGGATCGCACCAGAGCGATGTGATTTTTCCCAAATGCAAACGCGGGCCCTGCAGCATTTCTAAGGTGATTCAGCCTCAGTGTTAAGTATACGAAAGTAAACATTCGCTCTGAAAAGAGCTAGAACAGAGCAATTTTCCAAGTGTTTTTTATACACAACAAGTACACTTGCAGCTCTACTGTATTAAAAATATAAAATCGCTACACCAAAACGCTTCCAAAATCGCTAGGTTTAACTAGAAAATGGCTAGGCACATGCCTAGAATCACTAGAAAAATCAATTCTAAAAGCGCTGAACATTGTGCGATTACACTAGCGCTTTTTTAGTGGCTGAATAGAGTACTGGTTAAGGGCTCTGCCTTTGACATGGGAGACCAGGGTTCGAATCCTGGCTAGGTCAAGTACCTATTCAGTAAGGAGTTCAAGGCAAGACTCCCTAACACTGCAGGGTGGCCTCTTGAGCGCGTCCCAGTGGCTGCAGCTCTTGAGCGCTTTGAGTCCAACAGGAGAAAAGCACTATACAAATGTTCAGATTATTATTATTCAGATTATTTTAGGTGTGCACTGGCCCTAAGTACAAAGCCCTACTGCTGCCAAATGGAATATCGCTTATTTGTACTATGTTAACGTCAATTTTGATTGGCTGCTATGAAATATATATACTGCACCTAACATAGCATTACTTTTTTGCATTATTAACTCTCTGTGGACCGCAAGGCTTTAGGCCCCTAAGGAGCAGAGCCTTTTTTCATGCAGCCATTCAGTGTCCCACATAAGCACCGGGTAAGGAGCCAAGGAAACTAGCTCCTTACCCATAGGAGAAAGCTCAGATGTCACATGACAGACAAGTATGCGGCCGCAGCAATCAGCTCAGGACTGCAGAAAGCCACGGTGTAGCATCTACGCAGCATCAGAGATGGCGAGCCTCTGATGCGGCATAGATTCTCACTTCTGCAGTACCGAGCCGGTTAAACAACCTCAAGGGCAGGTTCACATGGCAGCCAACAAAAGCGGTGTGTAAAAGAGATCTACTGCCGTTCCATTGCACTGAATGAAAGTGATTTTTAAAAGGTGGTGACAGCAGTTAGCATTGTGTGCGTAAATGTCATGGTAGATCCTGTCGTCTCATTACCTAGGCTACATGTAGCAGTGTTGGCTGTGTTTGCATGCCCCCCCCCCCCCAGTTTCAAAATGCGATGCAATGACAAAAACCAATGCGAACCTATGTTGAATGCTTTTCTGCGCTGTTGCAGAGTCGTCTGGCCATGTGCCCACGAGAAGCAGCTCAAAAGCTTTGTCTTCACCTCTGTTATGTTTTCCACACCAAACAGTACCCATCACTCACAGGGTTTAAACTAGTATGATTAGAACTTAAAATAGTTTGAGACAAAGCATTACTTTAACTGCACTGTACAAGGATATTCATTCGTCCATCTCTCTGCTTGATAGTGGCATGTCAGAACAAGATAATATGAGGCCTTCCCAGCTTTAAAGTGAACCTCAGGACTAAAAATCGACTCAGCAGCACTGAAAAGGCCTGGGGTTTCTTTAACAGTTTCACAGCATCAGAACTTTGTTTCTCTTATACAAGTATCATTTTTAGCTGCACAGAAGAAAACTGCCCGGGCAGTTTTCCCCTTATGCTGTGCAAAGCATGATGGGATTTCTGATGATGTTGTTCTCGTTCTGCTGTTTTGGTGCAATTTTTTTTTTGTACATTTTGAATTTGACATTTGAAGCCTAGCGTGTGCAGCTGGGAGGGGTTATCCGTACACAGGACAGTTGGAACTGTGTCTCATGCTCCTTGTCACCTCCTTTCAACCAAAAAGATGGCTGCCCCATGACAAAGATGGCAGCCCCCATGAATCACAAACATTTGCCTGTTCTTTTAAAACAGGGTGGGTAAGAGATTATATTACCTATCTATTCTAATTAACATAACTAATGTAACTTGATGACAGTATGTTTTGTTTAGGCTGAAGTTCCCCTTTAATTAATGTAGACAGTTACAGTTGGCCATACATAAATAACGCAAGTGTTCAATGTGTAATGAAGAGTTCCACAATCTGCCATATTCATACACCCATACAGCCAAGTTACTATGTGTTACAATTATGGAAATATATTATATCCTTTGATACAATATCTTGATGGCCCTTTTAGAAAAAAAAAAGAAATGCCATGTCCAGCATTTGTTTATGTCACATGGGTAACCCTGCTGATGTTACCCACCACTCATGTTTCCATCAGATGCAACAAGCAGTTAGCAACAGACTTGCACTAAAATTATTTTTCATAAGCACTGACAGCCTTTAGTCATTGGATGAATGGAAGTACAACGCACAAATTGGAAGCCTTCATAGATATATTGAGGTAACATGCTGTAACGGCAATATTGCCTGTGTGACATGGTCTTAAAGCGAATGAAGCATAATGTGTTCATTTTCAGAGTTGTGCAGGGTCCAAGGCTGATCGCGTGAAAAAAACTTAGTGCAGTGGATTAGCTTAAAGGACAACTGAACCTTTGCTTGATCTTAACTCTGCCATGTTCTAGTATTATTTTTAGTAGTTATATAGCGCCGACATGTTCCACAGTGCTTTTACACAGTATATAGTCTACTACCAACTACCTCAGAGGGACCCACAATTTAGTCCCTGCCATACAAACATGTCCATCGTAGTCAATTTAAAGGGAAGCCAATTAACTTATCTGTATGTTTGTGGGAGGTAGGAAGAAATTGGAGTGCATGGAGGAAGTCCACACAGACGCAGAGAGAATATACAAACTCTATGCAGGCAGTGCGCTTGCTGGGATTCGAATCGAGGACCCAGCACTGAAAAGTGAGAGTACTCTCCACTACGCCACGGTGCTGCCCACATACTTTAATAAAATTGTTAGACTGATGCAGTGTGCTGGACAAAGCTTCATGCCTAAAGGTGCCACATAACGTCATTCAGTTGTAGAACCATTATTGTACATAAATCACTGTAGAAAGTAGAATGACAAAGGATGAAGAAAAGTGACCGAGTTCCCTTCATTGTCCTCAAGTACAATAACCCACTTCCTGGTTCCCACCATAACATTCAGTCTACAGCACAACATCTGCAATGCTCGCTAAGTTTAAGAGGAATTGGTGTCTAGTCGACAACTACCATTGCAGAAGATTTGCCAAAAAAAGAGGTGCGAGACATTTGGAATGTCTCTTCCATGCACTTCTTTTAACATAACAATAAACACAAGACTCCTGTCACATCAAAGCTTACAAATGAACTAAACATGCTTGGTTCACAAGAAGCAACGCATAAAATCACAAAGAGGAAATTGCAGTAATTGATTTCTGACCTGACAGCCTGTTTTGTACTAGATTTTTTTTGTACTAAGCAGATCTATGGATTGTCATGAACAAGGAATAAAAATAGCTTTCCACAAAATGATATAGTGGCCTTTAGTAGTTCAGAAGACAAGGTAACAATTTTACAGTCCACTTGATTTATTTTAAAAGTTCTAGATGTGCCTGTCAACCAAGTGTTAATTGAACCTTCCACTGACTGGTACTTTGAGAACGTCTGAACATAAGGAAAGAAGAAGAGAAAATATCAATTTTTGTAAATGGACTTGAAAAATAACTAATCGGAAGTCCAGTTATTAGTTTAGAAAGATGTTCGACTTCTGCCTGGTACTTTATTTATTTGTCGCTGTTACAGGGATTTTCCTTCACTCACGCAAATCACCAGTGACAACCAATGCAGAGATTGTCACCAAAGTGGCAAATACTGAAAGTAGTATTGAGTTTTGTTGGGAATTAGTCACATATTTATGAGAGCTCTTTGATACAGAAGGCTGAAGTGTGAGCTCAGTGCTCAGTTTAAACTCTGATCTGTCGGCATCTTCAGGCTGCAATTTCATGCAGTCCAACTGCAGTGTTTGTAATCACACACATTAGCACTTGACACAATGGAAAAAACACCTTTTGTCACGTCTGAGTATAGCCTCTTACACACGGACCAACCTGCTGCCTGATTACAGTCTGACTTTAGTCTGTTGGACAATATATCAGGCACATATGTGTAGAAGCACACACTACTACATGATCAACTGATACAGGCGGTTGGCCCAATCCAACCATCAGATCTACTCACAGGACTGTTGGGCTGATATCGTGCAGTTGTTTGAATGCGGCTGTATCATGCAGTCCGTCATTACGCTTGCGTGTGCAGTATGTAGAATATGAGTTGCTCGTTAAGTCACATCGACATACAGGTAGTGCGTTTGTTGGACGTGTGTACGCAGCTTATGACTGCAGCAGTTCAGATGTAAAGGTCAGAAGACCAGGATTCACATACTTGTAGCTTAACCCTTTCCAATCCCATGTCCAACATTAGGCTTTTCCACTTTAGTATGATACACCGTTACCCCTTACTATATTCATTTGCAAGAACAACATATTCTAAAGTCTAAGGGCCCGTTCACACTGCACGCGTTTCCAGCCGCGTTTTGGAAACGCGTGCAGGTGGCCAAAACACACGACATCAGACATTGCATAGAGTGCAATGTCTGATGTTCACACTGCATGCGTTCCGGACCTGTGCGGTCCGGGAACGCATGCTGCACGCAGATTTTGCAAAAACGCGTGGCTGTCCCATTCACTTTTCAGTGATTGGATCAGCCACGCAACGCACACAAACGCGGATGGCCATGCGTTCGTACGCGTTGCGTTCCGCACGCATAGCCATCCGCATTTCTGATCTGAACGGGCCCTAAAGCTTGATAAAGGACCTGTTGTGTCCAAAACAGACTAGTGTAGTTGCCATTGTACATTCATTTTTATCTATATTGCAATAATACAGTATATTTGGCTACCTTGAAAATGGGAGTTGGGAACTTCTTGTGGTGTAGATTGAATTTTTGTTCTTGTTACTCCTGTCTGGTTTTCCTCCTCAGAGAGCTGAGCAAATCTTAGGAGCCCAGTAGCCAACACACCTGCAATTTTATTTCTTTATTTTTATCCCTACATGAACTTTACCAGTGAGAAAGTTATAACCTGCACTACAGAATAGGATAATCTCCAAGCTTGTAAAGGTGGCCACGTATGATACAATTTGTAGAACGATCATTTACGAACGATTCTTCATATGAATGATTGGAAATTATTGTTTAGGACCACTAGTAGACAAAAATCTCCTGACAAATACGATCAGATTGACAAGATGGATCTGAAATTTGGATCTATTTCATTTATCTGACCAGGTTGGTTAGGCGATTTTTGTTCCCATTAGTGGTCACAAACTATCATTTCCAATGGTTTATACGAAGAATCATTCTTAGACGATCATTTGTCAAATTGTATCGTTATTGTATCGCATGCTGGTGTCTGAATAGGCAGCGTTTCCCCATCTAGCTCGTATATGAGTAAATGCTGTGTATTCATACCTAGTGGAAATGGATCTTAAAGTGGATCTCGCCCCTGGTATGACATGTGGTGTCTCAATCACCAACTGCTAAACCCAAGCGTGGTCACATGGGGGGGGTAAAATAGTAATATATGCAAGACCACTCCTATTGATATACATAGCAAAGAGTGAAACTGTTGAGGAGAGGTGGGTTCCAGGAAGAAACAGGACAGCACTACAGCAGTTTCCAGTTGCTACAATGCTTGGTCATGTGCTTGTCTGGATGCCCAGATAAGCACATGACCAAGCATGGTAGCAACACAAAGTGCTGCTGTGCTGTCCTGTTTTTTTCCTGTAACCCACCTCTCCTCACCAGTCTCAACCTTGGCTATGCATATCTATGTGAGTGGTCATTTAAGAAATAAACCAGTAATTGGACTGTGCCCAGCCTGTGTCTTCTATGAATGGTAGCACTAGAATGGTGGGCAGCACGGTGGCGTAGTGGTTAGCTCTCTCGCCTTGCAGCGCTGGGTCCCTGGTTCGAATCCCAGCCAGGGCACTATCTGCAAAGAGTTTGTATGTTCTCTCTGTGTCTGCGTGGGTTTCCTCTGGGCACTCCGGTTTCCTCCCACATTCCAAAAACATATGGATAAGTTAATTGGCTCCCCCTAAAAAAATTGGCCCTAGACTACAGTACTTACACTACATAATATAGACATATGGCAATAGTAGGGATTAGATTGTGAGCTCCTTTGAGGGACAGTTAGTGACAAGATATATATATATATATATATATATATATATATATATATATAGATATATATATATAGATATATATATATATATATATATATATATATATATATATAGATATATATATAGATATATATAGATATATATATAGATATATATATAGATATAGATATAGATATAGAGAGAGAGAGAGAGAGAGAGAGAGAGAGAGAGAGAGAGAGAGAGAGAGAGAGAGAGAGAGAGAGAGAGAGAGAGAGAGAGAGAGAGAGAGAGAGAGAGGTATCTCTATCTCTCTCTATCCATCTATATATATGTAGATATAGATATAGAGAGAGAGATACACTGTACAGCGCTGCGTAATATGTCGGCGCTATATAAATACTACATAATAATAATAATAATAATAATGGTATTCAGAGCCTCCAACTGTCCCTTTTTTGGAGGGACACACCTTTTTTGGGAAGAAAAAAAGAACCCCTGTCCCTATTTCTTAATTTGCCCATTTCAGGACTGATCTACAGATCTAGGAAAATATATGTCTATTTCCATTGAAAAAAATTGTCTGACTCTAAACTGTATTCTCATTCCTTTAAGTAAATATATTTCTTATTTTCAAATCTTAATTTGAAGGAAAACTAATGATCATAAAAAAGAACAGTTTACATTATAAAACTATGTTGTTTGCTTATGAATTCTCAGTGGCATGTTTAACCAAGGGTGTGGCGGGGGGTGTGACTGGAAGTGTGACAGAGGCGTCTTAAAGGTGTCCCTCTTTCCTACCTTAAAGTGTACCTGAACTCTTGCACAGGACACAAGGAAAAAATAACAGAAATGCACCCTTTATGTATTTAAAGATTTTTAGCCTGTGTAATTCCCCTGTCATTTGTGTCTAATCACCAGTTGTAATTTGATCCCTCCCCTGTGTCACATGACTGCCTATGGCATATAAGCAGATAAGCCCATTTAAAGTATAGGCTGTAAACAATATGTCTGCTTCCATGAATCAGTAAGTAGAAAATGTGCAGATTTATTTTAGTATTTGTATCAGCTATAACAAAGAATTGTTTTTTTGTTTTAAGGTTATTATGCTGTTGTGTATCTTTTAGAGCAGAGAGGAGTTCTGGGTTCAGGTCCACTTCAAAGTTGGGAGGTATGGGTACACAGTTGCTTCACTTCCCTACACAGAGTGCACATCCTGCTGGAGCTGAAGATCGCCAGAGGGACAGGTGAGACTGCACTCTGTTTTGCCTTGGTAGTGTTGCCTGTCCACAAAATCCCCGGTTGGGTGCCAAGCTCCCTGCTATCTTAATACATAAAATTTGCAAACCCTGGTCCTGGATCACTGTGATAAACAAGGCCCTGCCCTTTACATACATGAACATTTCTGAGTAGAAACTGACCTCAGAAACTAAACAAAGTGATCCTGTTGCATAAAGCAGATTAAACATTCTGAGACACTAGGGCTGATAACTGAACAATAATGCTACATTCTATTGGTGCAGTGACCTAGGGGTTGGTTCAGCTGATATCTCACTTTCTTCCCTTCACTCCCCATCTTCTTTTCTCCTCTATAATTATTTGCACCTGCCAGATGCCTGTCGATGCTGCAATACTGATGCTATACATGTACTGTATTGCTGTAAAATCTGTTAAGGATTGCTCCCTTTCTGATGTTTGAATTGAAACTTTTTTTGTAAGAAAACAAAAACAGTAATTTTCCCATATATCAACTGGACTTTTCCAATCTGGCCAGGCTAGAGCCAAATATTTATCATAGGCAATATCTAGTAGTGTTAGAGGAAAACAAAAATATATCTTTATTATATTAAATGTCTTTTTTCACACTGACATGGCCCTGCGATGCTATTACTTCCCATTCGCAGAACACTCTTACACTAAGCATTGCAGTTACATATGGTAAGCCGTCTGCAAATCAAGCACAGTCATCAGCTGCAAACGTACAGTAATGACCACAGGGCTAGGCACAAACCAGCTCATACCAGGTCAGCAACTGCGGTGATCAACAAGATTATGTTTCTGATTTTCCTCTTATTTCTTATCAAAGAAACCCAACTGTAAAGCAGGATTTCAGGTAATTGCTACAAAACGGACTATGTCCTTGGGGTAGCCTCCTGTCAGAACAAACCGGCATGTTTATTTCTGTAACATAAAACTGAGCAGGAACCTCTCCGCTCTGCTCCAAAACTTTAAAGAGAAAGCTTGAACTATTGCGACTTGATAATAACAATGTATTAAGAGCAGATTTTACTTGCACAACAAAGAGCATCAGTCCTACACAGGCTTGAATCAGAAACACATACTTGTAAAAATAAATTACTAGGACTCTGGCCTTTAAGTAGTGATAATACTAACTTGTGATTTAACTCATATCTCTCAACCAAATACCAAAAATGGCATTTCTCACAAACTAGACCTTTGCTAGAAGCTTTTTAAATACTGATAAGGTTGATCCATGATGTGGCTGTAATAATGAAACGTAAATAATGTGTTTCTTACAGGACATCCGAGGTGAAAATAAACTGATGAGAAAAACAACTGTATCTGTCCTTCTCCTAAAACTGACTTTTTTTTTAGATATCCCAGTCTTATTTTATATTTAAATCTAGTTTTTACGGTTTCATTGTCTTTGCTCAATGACACCTTCATTGAAGTATGCTAGAGCTCAAATGTATGAATTATTGACCTGTTTTATCTCTTTCCTGCTCTCAAAAGCCATTTACTGACAGGAAAGTATCTTCGGGCTGTAATTACTAATCAATGAGGGCTATGCTATAGTCTGACCCAGTTCGACTGATTTTTAACTATTTCAGGCAGAGAAAGAGAAAAAGGAGAACAGCCTAGTTATTTGTGTGTGTGGCACTGTACATACCCATGTCTATTTCATAATGGCACACGTCACCTCGGTTGTCCTTTAAAACCAGGTACAGCTATGCATACATACGGACCCATATGCAATTTTTTTTCCTCCTGAGTTATTCCCTATGAGATACAGTAATTTTCATCTTCTCTTTAAAATAACATTTCAGCCCTTTACAATTGAAAAGGTAACCAAAAGTTGGTGAAAAAGTACCCACATTTTTTTTATATTTTCTGGTTGCTGGTGGTTTAAAATGCATTACATGACAAGGTGTGCAAATATCAGCTGGGAGAAAACCCAGGAGAAAAAGTGAATTGCATATGGGCCACTGTATGTTTATTATGGTCTTGCCTGCTTTCTACCTGCAAAGATGAGTAAAATGAAGACATTTTCTTTTGCTTTTAGTGATAGTTTTTCTAGAACCAATTGTTGATGGCACTGCAGTATAATCACTAGGGATAAGTGAGAACAATTTGCTAAAAGCAAAATCAGACCAGTGTAGGGGGCCTGGGCTGTGTACACGAGGGTAAACTAACCTTGGTGCCACATCCCTTCTAATGCATTCTTTTAATCTGAGATACCCTAATTTCCTGTGATGGTCAGCATTAAGGGCTGGTTAAGATGGACCCCTATGGGCAGTCTACTGGGAGGATATTTGATGGAGTGATCCAGTCGAATAAAAAGAGGACCGGGGACAAGGACCCCAAAGCCAACAAACAGCATCAGGAGTCTAAGGCATAGATAATCTAGCCCACTAAGGGCTTCATTCAATTGCCACCTCCACCCCACACACAAATTCAGGGGTACTTTAGCTAAGTATTGGCATATGATCATCTTCCAGACCTGTTTGCCAGTTGTTTATGCTTCTATCTATATTTAAAAGGGAACCTTAAGTGAGAGGGATTCTGAGGCTGCCCTATTAATTTCATTTTAAACAATACAGTCTGCCTGGCTGTCCTACTAATCCTCTGCCTATGATATGTTTAGCTATAGACCCTGAACAAGCATGCAGATCAGATCTTTCTGACAAAAATCTGATAGGTTCATCTGAATGCTTGTTTCAGGTGTGTGATTCAGACACTACTGACCAGAAAGACCCAAAGGGCTGCCAAGATTATTTAAAAGGTAATAAATTTGGCATCCTCCATATACCTCTTGCTCCAAGTTGCCTTTGAGATCTGAATGCTCAATTTAAATGTATAACATATCACCCCCAAAACAGGAGTCCTGGACACTCTCAGAAATTCTGGGATCAAGGAAATACAGATTACAAAAAAAAAAATAAAAAAATCTAACAATTCTCCTAAAATTCCACTAAATCAGAAATGGAAATAAAATGAGCAGCTACTTATTAGTTGGCTAAAGGCTCCCATCAAGCAAACTGACCTCCCTCCCATGGTAAAGAGAGATTTGCATGTTAGGACAATTTTCTGCAGACCACGATTACTCAGACTGGTATTTGTGTAGCCATCAAGCACTACATGATATCAACAATAGCAACAACAGTTGGTAAACCTAATTTATTCTAAATCGCTTTAGTAAAATACCCTTACATGAAATCTTACTTCTATAAATATTATATGAAAACAAACATTGACAACTGAACAAAATGACAATATTCATGTATGCATTAATGAGACTGCATTTTGTTAGATCATGTCTACAGGTTGTGCTATAACATAATTTGATTCATAGTTCTGGTGTAATTCAATCATCATACAGTATTCATGTGCATGGGATGACTCCAAGGCATGTTTGATCAAATTTAATCCATTTTGGCAAGTGAATATTACCTTAAGAGGATAATTACAAAGAAGGTCAAGAGGTGTTTATACAGTTTTACGATGGAGGTCGCCTTATAAGGGGCTAAAGATTTAAGCACACTATAGGAAAAATTGAAATTGGTAACGTGTTGGATTAGACCTACACTTAAAAGCAGACACAGCCTGGAGTTACATATTTTATTCCAAAGGCTGTTCCAATTTGTGGTAGATTTATTTTTCATAGCGTATTAGGTATGAATCTAAAGAGCTAATAAAGACAACCAATGTAGCATATAAAGAGTATATTTTACAGATTGATCTTGAACCGTATCATTGAGCAAAAACTTAATAAGACATGGGTGGTAGACTTGGGAGTTCTGGTAGGTCCAGCGTCTTGGTGGCTCTGGATACTTATTTCTGGGAAAGCTGCCAAGAAGCCAAACAAAACCATAATTTGAGTATTCTATAATGGGCCATTAAAATATTTAACGCATATTTCTCATGTATTTTTGGCAGCTGCCCAACATGCCATGTGAGAACCAAGAAAGCTTCTTCCAAAATATCTCGAAGATATAAATCTGTGATCCAACCCTGGCCAGGAGTATCCTGGTTACCAATGCTTTTGGTAGAGGTCTCTTAAATTACACTTTAAGAATAAAACATGTAATCTATAGCCTGTTCAAACTGAAGCACATCAAACGAATACAACTTTTAAAAAACGAAACTCACTTTTTTTTGTTTAATTGTTCTATAATAAGGTCTAGTATAGACAATTTAGGTTGTTTTGCATTGTAACAAGATTGGTCTTCAGAGACAGCAACCCCAGTCCCTTTGCATTACATTTAATTCTGCATCTCAGCTTTTTTTTCCCCCCCTTTTTCTTCTATATTAGGGCTGGTGCACACCGAGCATCTTTTTCAGCGTTTCTGCAGCCGCTTGCGGCTGCGGATCCGCTTAGTCAATGTATCTCAATGGGGTGGTTCACACCAGAGCGGGAGGCGTTTTGCAGAAACTAATCCTCCCGGGGTGAGGCATTTTTTGGATTGCGGATGCGTTTCTGCCTCAATGTTAAGTATAGGGAAAAACGCAAACCGCTCTGAAAAACGCCTGTTCAGAGCGGTTTTGCCGGCGTTTTTGTTACAGAAGCTGTGCAGTAACAGCTTTACTGTAACAATACATGAAATCTACTACACCAAAACCGCTACACAAAACCACAAAACGCTAGCTGAAATGCTACAGAAAAAGAAGAAAAAGCGTTTCAAAATCTGCTAGCATTTTGCGGATCTGCTAGCGGGTTTTGGTGTGCACCAGGCCTTATAAAGTCATTGCAGTTTGGTATTCCTTGGTTTTGTGTGGTTGAGATGACCAAGCTGGATGAAGCTGCTCTCCAGTGATACAGTTATGATATATCCAGTACAGATACCAGTACAGATTGCTGTAGCTTTCATAACAACATGTACATGTGATTTCTCAGTTTATTTTTTATTTTTTAATAAATTTGCCAAAACCTCAAACATTTTCACCTGGTTGTTCTAGGCAGAATTCTGAGGAGAATGAATTGAATCCATTTTGGAATAAGGCTGTAAAATAACAAATGTGGAAAAAGTAATGCGCTGTCAATACTTTGACAAAAACCCAGCTCATGCTAGATGCCATTAAAATGAATAAGGATTGCATGCATGTCAAAGTATTGACAGCGTAATTCCTACCTTAAGTTGGAGAAAGTTATCTATCAGCATAGAAAAGCTTCTGGGAAATTTGACTTAATTTGGGCTGGGTGGTTAGATACTCCAGGTCTTCCGGACATTTCATTAATTCAGGATAGGTTATTTTCAGGTGGCTCCTAAGGGGCATGGTCGAGGCTGCTACTTTAAGGTTATGCTTACCTTTATTGTAATTCGGTTGTGATACATAGTACTGCTGCACTATTTTTGTTTTTGTTTGTATTCAAATACAGAAATGTTGGTATATATACTGTGACAAAGTCGATACCCAGGAGGTAATCGATTTGTCCCAGGTTGTGTTGGATGGGAGGTACATTCCACCTGGGATCAGACGCTACATCCAGTAGCAGCTCCGGAATAAAAAGGTTTTGGCTGTCTGTCACATGGACAGAGGTTAATAACCTTACTTGGGTCCGGAGCTGACCAGATGCAGAGTGGGCGGGCGCATCTGGTCGCCAGATCCTGGGTGGATCGTTTGCTCTGTGTATGTGGGCTTCTGCTGGAGTCAGGACACACAGGGTTAACAGAGCAGCTTTGAAAGGCTGGAGTAGGAGGAGAGAGAGTGGGTGTGACCAGCAAGGTCTGACAGTCTGCTAAGAAAGACTTCACGTTTGAATCCAGGAAGCTGGTTTTGCTCTGGAGAGAAAGTGCAGGCTGCACATGGAGTTTGGTGTGTTCCTGATATTGAAAGCTGAATGTAAGCTGCTGGCCTGGACTGGCCTTTTTGTTTTCATTTGAACTGTACTTTACAAACTGCCAAAAGACTGCTGTTTAAGAAGCCTGCTGTCCAATAAACTGTTGTTTGTTTTGGAAAATACACCTGTCTGTGCTGCTATCTCCCGCTGAGTACTCACCATTTGCAGCTGATCCCTCACAATTGGTGGAGGATGCGGGCAACTTAGCATGCCTACAGCGACAGTGTGTTTGGCGTAAGATTTAAAAGTTTGAACAGCAGCATGGATGAAATGGTGAAGCAGCTGGTGTTAGCGAATGCGGCCTTGCAACAGGCTAATGCTGAGCAGCGGAAAACAAACACAGCCCTGCAACAACATACAGAGGCAGTACAGCAGCAAGCGGTGGCCCTGTGTGAGAGTCTGGCTGCAGCTGCGGAGGCCGATCGTCAGACTGCTGAGGCTGACAGGAAAGCAGTGAGTGAGTTGGTGCAACAACTTGTGGCTCGGAACCAAGAGGGACAGCTGCTGGTACCTGGCAGTGGAGGCACCATCCGCGCAAGCCACTTCTTGCAGAAGCTGACTCCCCATGATGATGTCGAGGCGTTCCTCCATACCTTTGAGAGGACAGCGGAGAGGGAAGCCTGGCCTAAAACGCAATGGGCAGGATTGGTAGCTCCGTTCCTGACTGGGGATGCTCAAAAGGCCTACTTCGACCTTGCCCTAGAGGATGCTAAAGACTACGACAAGCTGAAGGAGGAGATCCTGCGTAGACTTGGTGTCACCCCGGCGGTGCGAGCCCAGCGAGTTCACCAGTGGTCCTATTCAGCCGGATGCTCTCCAAGGTCCCAGATGCACGATCTAATCCACTTGGTAAAGAAGTGGTTGGAACCTGAGAAGTTAACAGCTCCGGAGGTCGTCGAAAGAGTTACCATTGACCGTTTCTTGCGCTCCCTACCGCCGGCTTTGCGAAGGTGGGTGAGTCATGCAGATCCACAGTCAGCTGATGAACTAATTGCGCTGCTGGAACGTTATCTGGCTGCAGAGGACTCTTTGGCTTGGGCCACAGGACAGCGCTCAGCTACCCGGAGACTGGCAGCACCCCAGGGAACTGGTAAGACAAAAGCTGACTTTGTGGGGGGTGTGGTCAGTGAGCCAAGCTCTGCAGGCCGAGGTCGACCAGGCACAATGGTAAGAAGTCGATCCCCGGTACAATGTTGGCAATGTAAAGAGTGGGGACATATTGCTGCTAACTGTCCTCAGGCAGTTGAACCCATGGAGTGCGATTACACTCGTCGCAGGTCCTTGTTTGCGCGACCTGTGTATATCGCAAGCTGTGACTCTCATTTGGCGGTGGTAAAAATTGCTGGAAAAACTGTCCAGGCTCTCTTAGACTCTGGTAGCTTGGTGACCCTGGTGCATTCCAGTTTAGTGGACCCGGCCTGGCTGGGGAATCGTCGGGTCACAGTACAATGTGTTCATGGGGACTCTAAACAATACCCCACCGCCCTTCTCACCATTGAAACAAACTGTGGACCTGCCACTCAGGAAATAGTGGTGAGCCCGAACTTGGCACATAGTGTCATCCTGGGGAGGGACTTTCCACTGTTCTGGAACTTGTGGGAAGGGGATAACTGTGGAGGCTCAAGAGAGCTGGAATCTAAAAATAATACAGAAATTGATGGTAATGAAATGTTTTCTCCCTTGGAGGTGTTTGCTGGGGACTCTGAGTTATCCCCAGAGACCTCTGAGGGCTCGGTCCTACCAGAGCTGGAGGTGTCTCGGGATAACTTTGGGACTGCCCAGTTAAGGGATCCTACGCTGGCAAAAGCGTGGGAAAATGTCAAGGTGTTGAACGGTGAACCCCAAGTGGTCGGGGCTGAGAAAGTATTTCCTCATTTGGCGGTACAGTCAGACTTGCTGTACCAGGTTTGTAAAATTCAGGGTGAGGTTGTGGAACAACTCGTGGTCCCCAAGTCGTATCGCCCAATGGTCCTAGACCTAGCGCACAAACATGCCCTGGGGGGACATTTGGGTACCGAAAAAACTAGGGACCGAGTCCTGCAGCGATTCTTTTGGCCTGGGGTACATGGAGATGTAAAAGCTTACTGTGAATCCTGTCCCGAGTGCCAAAGATGTGCTCCGGCTCCCCATTTTCGAAGTCCGCTCGTCCCCTTGCCCATTATCGAAGTTCCCTTCGAAAGGATAGCCATGGACCTAGTGGGGCCATTGGTTCGATCAGCGCGTGGTCACCAGTACATTCTGGTGGTAGTGGACTATGCCACTCGCTACCCAGAAGCGGTTCCCCTCAGAAATACGTCGTCTAAAGTGATTGCACGTGAGTTGTTCCACATGTTCACCAGAGTAGGTTTGCCAAAGGAAATTTTGACAGACCAGGGTACCCCATTTATGTCTAAATTGATGAAAGAAGTGTGTAAACTGATGAAGATCGATCAGATTCGTACTTCAGTGTACCACCCTCAAACGGACGGGCTTGTGGAAAGATTCAACAAAACCTTAAAAAATATGTTAAAGAAAATAGTGGACAAGGATGGCAAAGATTGGGATTGCCTTTTGCCCTACCTAATGTTTGCAATTCGGGAGGTCCCTCAGTCTTCCACAGGTTTTTCGCCGTTTGAGTTGTTGTATGGGCGATGCCCACGGGGAATTCTGGATATAGCCAAAGAAACCTGGGAGCAAGAGGCCACCCCCTACAGAAGTATTGTTGAACATGTGTCTGGTATGCAAGATAGGATTGCAGCGGTGATGCCTTTAGTCAGAGAGCATTTGCAACATGCCCAGGAGGCACAGTCTCGTGTTTATAATAAATCAGCAAAGGTTCGAGCTTTCAGTCCTGGGGATCGGGTCCTGGTGTTGGTTCCCACGGTTGAAAGCAAGTTTTTGGCTAAGTGGCAAGGTCCATATGAGATTATTGAAAAGGTCGGGGAGGTGAATTACCGGGTTTACCAGCCTGGCCGGAGGAAGCCAGAACAGATATATCATGTGAATTTACTGAAACCCTGGAAAGAGAGGGTGGCCCTTGCAGCTTCCCAGGTTACTCAAGAGTCCACCAAGGGTGGAATAGAGCTGGTACAGGTGGCTGAGACGCTGTCTGTTTCACAGAAACGGGAGGTCCGAGAGTTCCTCTTACGGAATCGAGAGGTGTTCTCGGAACTTCCAGGTTGTACCCAAGTCATCAGGCATGATGTTGTGACTGAGCCCCATGTACAGGTCCGCCTTAAACCTTATAGAATACCTGAAGCTCGCAGACAGGCCATAGCAGGGGAAGTAGAAAGAATGCTGGAACTGGGGGTTATTGAGGAGTCCAACAGCGAATGGAATAGCCCCATAGTGCTAGTTCCGAAGCCTGACGGTTCCATTCGTTTCTGTAATGACTTCAGAAAGTTGAATGAGGTATCAAAATTTGATGCCTACCCTATGCCAAGGGTAGATGAGTTAGTCGAAAGGCTGGGCCCCGCAAGATATGTCACCACCTTAGATCTGACCCGGGGATATTGGCAGGTGCCCTTAACTGAATCAGCCAAGGAGAAGACAGCCTTCTCGACTCCCCAAGGGCTGTTTCAGTATGTCAGGATGCCGTTTGGGTTGCAAGGGGCCCCAGCCACCTTTCAAAGGATGATGGACAAGATCCTCAGGCCGCATCAGCGGTATGCTGCGGCTTATTTGGACGACGTGGTCGTCTTCAGTACAGATTGGGAAAGCCACCTTCCGAAAGTCCAGGCGGTCCTGGATGCCATTAGAAAGGCGGGACTGACAGCGAACCCCAAGAAGTGTGCAGTAGGGTTGGAGGAGGCTCGTTACCTGGGGTACACAATTGGGAGAGGTCTGATTAAGCCCCAAGTGCAGAAAGTGGAGGCCATAAGGGACTGGCCTAGGCCTACCACGAAAAAGCAGGTCAGGACCTTCTTAGGTTTGGTGGGCTATTATAGGAGGTTCATTCCAAATTTTGCCACTTTGGCCACTCCCATTACAAACCTCACAAAAGGGAAAAGTTCCTCCATGGGTCCATGGGGACAGGAGGCTGAAGAAGCCTTTCAAGGTCTTAAGGAGGCATTGTGCAGGGGTCCAGTCTTGGTCACGCCTGATTTTAAAAAAGAGTTTCTGGTACAGACAGATGCTTCAGCTGTGGGGTTAGGAGCAGTCCTATCCCAAATCGTCAATGGAGAGGAGCACCCAGTTGTGTATCTGAGTCGAAGGCTGACCGCAGCCGAAGAAAGATATAGTATCGTGGAGCGGGAGTGTCTGGCCATCAAGTGGGCACTCGAGGCTCTACGGTACTATCTCTTGGGCCGTCGCTTTCGCCTCATTACCGACCATGCTCCTCTCACATGGATGTCTCAAAACAAGGAGAAAAATGCAAGGGTAACGCGCTGGTTTCTGGCATTACAGCCCTTTAATTTTTCTGTGGAGCACAGAGCTGGAAGACTGCATGGCAATGCAGATGCTCTATCAAGGGCATTCTGTCTTGCCGCAGACTGTGTCCGATCCCACGGGATCGAACAGAGGGGGGGAGTATGTGACAAAGTCGATACCCAGGAGGTAATCGATTTGTCCCAGGTTGTGTTGGATGGGAGGTACATTCCACCTGGGATCAGACGCTACATCCAGTAGCAGCTCCGGAATAAAAAGGTTTTGGCTGTCTGTCACATGGACAGAGGTTAATAACCTTACTTGGGTCCGGAGCTGACCAGATGCAGAGTGGGCGGGCGCATCTGGTCGCCAGATCCTGGGTGGATCGTTTGCTCTGTGTATGTGGGCTTCTGCTGGAGTCAGGACACACAGGGTTAACAGAGCAGCTTTGAAAGGCTGGAGTAGGAGGAGAGAGAGTGGGTGTGACCAGCAAGGTCTGACAGTCTGCTAAGAAAGACTTCACGTTTGAATCCAGGAAGCTGGTTTTGCTCTGGAGAGAAAGTGCAGGCTGCACATGGAGTTTGGTGTGTTCCTGATATTGAAAGCTGAATGTAAGCTGCTGGCCTGGACTGGCCTTTTTGTTTTCATTTGAACTGTACTTTACAAACTGCCAAAAGACTGCTGTTTAAGAAGCCTGCTGTCCAATAAACTGTTGTTTGTTTTGGAAAATACACCTGTCTGTGCTGCTATCTCCCGCTGAGTACTCACCATTTGCAGCTGATCCCTCACAATACTTTATACGGTTTAATAAAGGCTGTTTAAAAAAAAAAAAAAGTATTGACAGCGCATTACTTTTTCCACATTTGTTATTTTACAGCCTTATTCCAAAATGGATTCAATTCATTCTCCTCAGAATTCTGCCTAGAACAACCAGGTGAAAATGTTTGAGGTTTTGGCAAATTTATTAAAAAATAAACTGAGAAATCACATGTACATACGTATTCACAGCCTTTGCTCAATACTTTGTCAATGCACCTTTGGCAGCAATTATAGCCTCAAGTCTTTGACTATGAACTCAGAAGCTTGGCACACATATTCTTCGCCAGTTTTGCCCATTCCTCTTTGCAGCATCTCTCCAGTTCCATCATATTGGATGGGAAGCGTCGCTGCACAGCCATTTTAAGATCTCTCCAGAGATGTTCAATCTGATTAAAGTCTGGGCTCTGGGTGGGCCACTCAAGGACATTCACAGAGTTGTCCTGAAGCCACTCCTTTGATATCTTGACTGAGTGGTAACGGTTGTTGTCCTGCTAAGAGAGATAAACCTTCGTCCCAAAACCCAAGAGCGCTCTGGATGGCCTGGAACCCACTGAAATCCGCAAACGCAACCGCTAGTGTTTTGTCTGAGTGGTTTGCAAGCGGATTCATGCGCGTTTTCGGTCGCGTTTTGCAACAGTGTATTTTTTTGCTCAGCGGTTGTGTAGCGTTTTGCGTTTTTATCCTGATTGGTCCTGTGAATTATTTTTAATTTTGTTACAGTGTGCTGAACCGCAAAACGCTAGCAAAACCGCTCAGTTTAGGTTTTGCTGAGCGTTTCTGCTAGCGTTTCAATACTTTACATTGAAGCGCTAACGCTCCCAAAATGCTGCAGGTCCTGCGTTTGCGTTTCTGGGAAAAGCAAACGCTCCTGTGGAAGTTGCCCCATCCATTAACATCAGCTGAGCGTTTTGGCAAAACGCTAGCGTATCGCAGCGCTGCCAAAATGCTCAAAAAAACGCTCTTGTGGGTTCCAGCCCAATCAGTTTTTTCATCCAGGATGTCTCTGTACATTGCTCATTCCTTTTATCTTGACTAGTCTTCCGGTTCCTGCTGCTGAAGAACATCCCCACAGCATGATACGGTCACTACCATGCTTCACTGTAGGGATGGTATTGGCCTGGTGATGAGTGGTGCCTGGTTTCCTCCAAACAGCATTCACACCAAAGAGATCAATCTTCGTCTCATCAGACCAGAGAATTTTGATTCTCATAATCAGAGTCATTCAGGAGCCTCTCTTAGGGGAGTGGCCGTAAGTTGTAAGTTCCCCATTGGATCAGCTCATTTGCATGCCACATTTTGACTGGATAATGCATGTTTGTGATACACTGTATAAGACTGGTGTTGTGCATTGTATGTTATGCTTGCTGACATGAACAAGAGCCCTTGTGGCTCGAAACAGCAGGCTGTAGCCACTCGTGCAGAATTTTAAATGTAACTTTGTACGTCTTTCTTAAAATAAAGTGGATTCTTTCATAAATGAGCTGTATTGGATTATATTGGATGCTGTTTGAAGTCCCATTGATACACGGGTGAATCCATGCACGCTCCAACACCCAGGTCATTTGAGTGTCGCTCTAATTTTCGTTTGGATGATAAAACCTCAAGTAAACTTTTTTACATTGTCATTATGAGGAGTTGTGTGTAGGATTCTGATTAGAAAAATGAATTTTATTTATTTCGGAATAAGGCTGTAACATAACAAAATGTGGAAAATGTGATTTTTACCCCCTAAGCTTAATGTACCACAATATCACTTTGGGTGGTCGGTAAGGTGGAGTCCATGGGTCCCCTGAAGAAAACTAAGCCACTTTTTTAAACACTGGTGGTTGCCTGCCCCCCCCCCCCCCCAAAAAAAAAACAACATGCTAGTGTTAATGTTAAAATTGAGGGCGTCTTCCTTTTCTATCTTGTTAGCAAAATGCTTCCTCCCATGTCGGCTCTCATCATTTATTCACTGAACCCTGGCCGGGAGCCCCAGCATGGGCAGATTATATGCATGCTGGAATAAAATGTGCAGGCCCTTCAATCCCACAGTTGAACAAACCTATTTAGTAGTGATAGATCATGGGGGATCTTTCTTGCTCATATAAAGCTGAGTAAATGCAATTATATTGTTCCTATTTTTTTTCTTTTAACCCCCTTGGCGGTATGAAAAATACCGCCAGGGGGCAGCGCAGCAGTTTTTTTTTTTAAAATTTTTTTTAAATCATGTAGCGAGCCCAGGGCTCGCTACATGATAGCCGCTGCTCAGTGGCATCCCCCCGCCCGCTTCGATCGCCTTCGGCGATCTCCGATCAGGAAATCCCGTTCAGAGAACGGGATTTCCTGGAGGGCTTCCCCCGTCGCCATGGCGACGGGGCGGGATGACGTCACCGACGTCAGCGACGTCGGGACGTCATTGGGAGACCCGATCCACCCCTTGGCGCTGCCTGGCACTGATTGGCCAGGCAGCGCACGGGGTCTGAGGGGGGGGGGCGCACGCCGCACCGGATAGTGGCGATCGGGCGCGCGGCGGCGGCGATCGGGGTGCTGGCGCAGCTAGCAAAGTGCCAGCTGCGTCCAGCAAAAAAAAAAATTATTTAAATCGGCCCAGCAGGGCCTGAGCGGCACCCTCCGGCGGCTTACCCCGTGTCACACACGGGGTTACCGCTAAGGAGGTTAAGCAAGAGAACTTTTGGCTTCCTTTGCGGTGAACATGTCTATATCATGATTGAAGGTACACTGAAGAGGGGGATAAGAGGAGAGCTGATCCTCCAACTTAGTTAGGAAGCCATTAGAGGATCTGAAGCCACATGATAAAAGTGAAACCAAAGTAAGGGCACAAGACTGCTTACGATGATGAAGTTTGACTAAGCTGTTTAGATAACTATATTGGTTGGACAGAACAGATTTTTGGAAGTACCGTATATTCCGGCGTATAAGGTGACTGGGCGTATAAGACGACTCCCCAACTTTGCAAGTTAAAATACAGTGTTTAGGATATACTCGCTATATAAGACTACCCCTTTTCCAACACACACCAAAGAAAAATGAAAAACAATCATCATAAACTGGTGACATGTATGAACAGATTCTGGTGCTGTACTGTATGTGGAACCCAGTATATAACAGTATACAGGTGATTGACTGCTTGGATTGGTCAACTCTTCCTCGAACACTAAGAATCCAGCGCAGGAGACTTGGGCGCAGCTGGCACCACCATAGGCCGTAATAGGAATTACGCTATAGCAGTGCACACAGTGTAACTTTAGACCCGTCAGAAGATGGAGCTGAAGTTACATTTAAAATATTGTAATTCGGCTTCCAGCAATAGCTGGAAGCCGAATTACATCATTCCCCACTATCCATGGCGGCCTGGAGGGGAAATAGTAATTAACATGGCCATGACTTGTGTGGCAGCAGGATCAGCCATATACCGGCTGTATTCTGCGCCCAAGTCTCCCAGCGCAGATTCATCTCGTACGCTCTCTCCCTTTTCATAAGCGGATTGGTGAGCTCTCCTTGTCTACCTGTTTATCAGAGCGGCATGGAAGAATAGATCGTGCTGTGCCCATAAAACACGCCTCTTTCACCCGTCTGGCCTACCCCTGTATCCTATTTACCTCCCTCACATATGTGTATCTGCGCCGCTTCACTACAGTCCTCAGCAGCGAGGTCTGAGAGGCGGTAACAGGATAGGGCGTATCACCCGGCATCAATGACACCTGGCATATAAGATGACCCCTGACTTTTCAAAAGATTTTCAAGGGTTAAAAAGTAGTCTTGTACGCCAGAATATACAGTAAATATTTTTCAACTATACTGTGTCTGTGAATTAAGTTGTCTGTCTGGCATTCAGCAGACAAAAAACACAAGGCAAATACATGTAGCTTACTGATGTATTAACAAGTCATGAAATTATTTACCAGTTGAACTGGTGTAGCTATATGCAGTCTGCCCTCATATGAGATGCCCAATAATTTGCAGTGTGTAATTGGATACCACCTGTACACTACACAACTATGTAAGGAGCCACGTCTACATGGAGCTTTGCAACACAAACAAACATTCTACATGGCAGATGAAACCATTGCCTGAAAAAGAAGGTGGATTGTGAAACAAAATAAGCTTTTGTTTCTAATAGAATAATGCCTTCATATTAAAATGACAGCATTTCCACACATCAGGTAACACAAGAGCTCTGAGCCTACACTTTGATCAAGTCCTGTCAAATCTCTTGTTAGACAGTATCTGTCGCATTTTCTCAGGATTCAAGAGAAAAAAAGAAACATGGCTACTTCAAAGTGATGCTTCTAAACACTTCTCAGCATAGGAAAAATGTGATTTTCTCAGATTTTCATGTTCAGCTTATATTCTTGTGAAAGGAAAGTAAAAGCAGATGCACAAGAAGTCAAGTGCTTTGTAACATTAGAAACATCTAAGCATCTAGAATAAAAATCCTTAAAGAACAGAAATGATGAAAGTAATCCCAAGGAAGAACCAATTTCCGCATGCTGCTTATAGTAATACATATACTTTGTGTATTAAATTTAACAAAACATGTTTGAGGAGGTAATTATGTTGAAACCGTTAAATCTGTGCAATTCCCATGAAGTGACTTCTGACATACTTTAACCTCTTGACGACCAGCTAACGCCGATTGGCGTAAACTGGTCGTCTGCGGGTTACCATGGGAGCGCCCTTTCCATGTCAGTTCACGGAGGGTGTCTCCGTGAACAGCCGGAGAGCCGCCATCTCGCCGGCAAAATGTAAACAGGCGGGGAAGAAATCCCCGCTGTTTACATCATACGGCGCTGCTGCGCAGCAGCGCCGTAAGGCAGATCGGCGATCCCCGGCCTCTGATTGGCCGGGGATCGCCGGCATATGATAGGCTGAAGCCTATCCTTCAATGCGCAGGACGGAAATCCGTCCTGCGCAGCACACAGGGGAAGGGAGAGGGAGGGAGCTGGCGAGAGGGCTGAAAGCGCTGCGGAGGGGGGCTTTGAAGAGCCCCCCCCGCTAAGCAACTGCAGCCGGCGGCGATCAGACCCCCCCAGCAGGACATCCCCCTAGTGGGGAAAAAAGGGGGGTAGTCTGATCGCCCTGCTGCACTGCTGATCGGTGCTGCGGGCTGTAGAGCCCACGCAGCACCGATCAGTGTAACATCCCCTGGTCGGCAAGTGGTAAAAACATTCCATTCACAAAAGTCAGTCTCATTCTCAGGTCTGTGCATCACGTTCAGACATAATGATATTGTGTTCAATACTCTGTTCAATGCTCTGTTCAATTTTGTGGAGATTGTTGGGCTGTTTCAACCTTAGTCTACATTAATACTAAATCCATAGTGTTGCATATCAAGAAAAATAGGATTGCAACACAACAATGATCAAAAGTCGCACCACACATTTTAGATGTGATGTGACACATACAGTGCAGCATACAATCCATAGACTTATGCTTGCACTGCACTCAGAACAGTGCACATCCATGCAGTGCATAATCCCAATGCAATGCATTACACCGCAAACATGCTAGTTTCAAAGTGCCATTGAAATACAATTGCATAGCATTTCAATGCAATTATATCATCAGTTGCACCATGGCGCCACGGACAGCGTTAGGCGGCCACAGAGTCTAAACCTTACCGATTCCATTAAAGCTCTCCACTAGGTTACATAGCTACACAGTCTAGGTCAGTGATCTGCAAACCTGCCTCTCCAGCTGTTGAGGAACTACAAGTCCCACAATGCATTGCGAGAGTCTGACAGCCACAGTCATAATTCATAAAGGCAAATGCATTGTGGGACTTGTAGTTCCTTAACAGCTGGAGAGCCAAGTTTGCAGATCACTGGTCTAGGTCATACCTGTTCTCTTAAAATGTACCTGAGAAGAACGACAATGGGCCGCATTCCTGGCATTCTTCCCCTCCTCCTTCCCACAATGCAGAGTTGTGAGCAGGCGATAGTAGTCGGTTAAAACTCACCAATTCCAGTGTTGCATATCCATGGCAACAGGGTGTCATATGAATCACCCTCAGGACGTGCCAGCGTATTACCCACTGGCATGGTCCTGACAGCGAGTCATGTGAAGCCTTGTTGCCATGGAGACGCAATGCTGGAATCGTTGAGCAGGTGTTTTAACCCACTGCTATTGCTTGCTCGCGACTCCGCAGGGAAGGGGGGGGGGGAGGCTAGAGGAATCCGTGGACCAAAGTTTGCCTAGCACTGATCTAGAACAAACCTTTTCTCTAAGGCTATTCACAAAGGTAGGTGGACCTACAGTCTAGGCCAGGGGTTCCCAAACTTTTTCGGTCAAAGGCCGGAACAACATACTTCAGACTGCTGGAGGGCCGGAACATTAAATGATGTTGAAAAACATTACATGGAATCTAGGTATTGATTCCCTCAATCATGCCTAGAGGAGAACTCCCAGCAGCAGCCATTCAGTCACGCGGCGGCCCGAAGAACATCTTTGTGCACCAGACAGTGAAGCTTACCCAGGTGAAAACCTGCCATCCAAGTGGACAGCAGTGTCACCTGATGCAGAATTGGATTGGAAGCCATTGAATTGCTGCTTGCTGGCTTCTACATGTGTAAGGGTGGTGCCAGGACTGCTATTCTGTATGCGGGCTGCCAATATTTAAAGGTGCAGTGGGTAGCATCTATAGTTATACATTTTGTTTGGGGGACCAGTGAAAAAGCCTCGGCAGGCCGCATTCGGCCCACGGGACTTAGTTTGAGGACCACTGGTCTAGTCTGTGCCCCTACCGATAATTGAAATAGGTTAAGGAGAACTGCATGACTAATTTGAGGTAAAGCCTCCTGTCTGCTGTGTCGTCGTCGTCGTCATTTATTTTATCCATTAAAGCTACGATGTTTAGTGTTGTAAGGGGACTGTAATATTTTTGGAATTCCCAGAATTCCACTTTCAAATATACATTAATATTGCACAGTATAATTTCCTCTTTAAAGAGACTCTGTACTACAAAAAAAACAAAAAACGAAAAACAGCTCTGTGGGATACTTGCCTCGGGAGGGGGAAGCCTCAGGGCCCCGACCTCTGAAGATGGCAGGAATCCAGCGCTGGCTTCACCCAATCCTCCCCCCTGACAAGCAACAATTTACCTCTCCGGGATCCAGTGCAGGCGCAGAAGCGGCTCTTCATGTGGGCTAGACGGAAATAGCCGTACCCGATCGTATCCACTCTACTGCGCAGACGCAAGTCGCAGAAGAGCGGTAACGATCGGGTTCGGCCAATTCCGCCTAGCCAAAATGAAGAGCCGTTAGTACGCCTGCGCAGTATCGTGGTAGGTAAATATTTACCTCACCGCACTTCGCAGGGTCCCGGCACTTCAACGGAGGGATGGAGGAGGACAGGGGAAGCCTTGTTAGGATCCAGAGGCTTACCCCTCCCGAGGTAAGTATCTCCCAGAGAGGTTTTTTTTAGTTACAGATTTTCTTTAAAAGGAACCTGAGATGTGAGACTTATGAAAGCAGCCATATTTATTTTCTTTTAAATAATACCAGCCTGGCAGCCCTGCTGATTTGTTTGGGTCATCAGTGTCTAAATCACACACCTGAAACAAGCATGCAGCTAATCTTGTCAGATTTGCCATAGAAATCTAATCTGCATGCTTGTTCAGGGTATATGGCTTAAAGTACAAGAGGCAGAGGATCAGCAGAACAGCCAGGCAATGTGCATTATTTAAAAGGAAATAAACATATCAGCCTCCATATTCCTCTCATGTCGGGTTATCTTTAAAATAGAGTAGAAGCCATCACTGTTCAGCATCCCAGACACACATTACACTCAGATCAAGCCTTCTTCATAAACAGCTATTGTTGTGCAATTACACTTTCACAAGGATTCACCTTCAAGAATCGACAAGCAGAATCCTGTGTTGTTTCTAGAGATCTAAACAGTTCTGCAAAAAGCGAGACTTCAGTAATCCAGGGTGTAGTTTTTCTTAAGGATGTCATGACATGGAATATAAGTGATTAGATATTTGTACTCACCTCAACATGTTGGCAGGTCTGAATAAGCTTGGCTAGCAGCATTTCCATTTCTGTATTCCTTTTGATGAGGCTGGTAAGGTTGCTTTCCAAACTTTGCTGCAGAAGAAAAAGTACAACACAGGGCTTATTGACACGTTTGAAGAAAGACATAATACATCAAGTGAGAATAGTATTTCTATACTCTATGGGAAAAGGAAATGAGAGCAGACAATTCTTACAGTGTCACAACTCCGAAGGAGAGTTCACATCTGGAGACAGAAGCCCAGGTTCTATTTAATAGATTCAATATTAAAAGCAAAGTGTTAAAGCTCTGTTCATATAAAATGATGATTAACACTACAGTTAGTAGGCCATGTCTTTTGTTTGTAAACACTGCCTAAAACTGGCAGAAACAGAACAGGGGCACAGGAGAACATAATGCATAGAATGGTATGCTTTTTACTGTATGAATTTTAGAGTACAGATTCTCTTTAAGAACAAGAGCAATTTTCACATCACACTCCTCTCATTCATTCGCCAATAACTTTATTGTTACTTATCACTCTGAAATCTTTATTTTATATGCATTTTAGAGGGAATAATAAGGGAAAAACCCAAAATTCATTATTTCTAAGTTTTCGGCCAATATAGTTTTACAATAAAACTTGCTGCTGTGGGTTAAAAGCCACACATTTTAATTGCCCATGTGTCCCGGTTATTACACCATTTAAATTGTGCCCCTAGTACAATGTATGTTCTGACAAGCATATGCACTACCTTAGGCCACTTCCCTTTGTCCTAAGACCAAATTGCACTCCTACTAGGTATCCTAAAACACACTGCCTTTATATATTTTATCGTATACTACCCCTCCTCTTGTTTCCCCCCATTCCCTTTAGACTGTAAGCTTGCAAGGGCAGGGCGAGAGAGCCCTTTTGTCTCTTGAAAATCATTATACATTTTATCATGTTACTTTTATCATTGTCTTTACCAATTCTGTATTTTGTATTGTTTTTGTATTTTGTCACTTATGTATCTTTTATATTGGTGTACACCATTGTCTGTATTATTATATACCCCATGTTCGTTTCTTACTTTGTACAGCGCCACGGAATATGTTGGCGCTTTATAAATCAATAATAGTAAAGTATAGCAATAATATTTTATCTGGAAATAAATGTTTTTTTGTTTTTTTACCATTTAGTGATTTATAATTCTACAGTATATCACTAATTACAAGCCTTTATTTTCCAAAAATAAACAGTAATATAAATATTAAAAAGTCCATAAGGTAACCGATAATTTATTTTTTTAATTATGTCTTTTTTATTCAAACATTTTATTTTAGTAACTATAACGTAGGGGTGTAAGGAGATAAAAATGCATGTATTTCTATATACAAAGTGTATGTGTGGGTGCATTCTGACTTTTTGGCCACAAGATAGTGCTACACTTAATTGTCGAGACTGTAAACAGTACACAGAACTATTAAGGCTACTTACACACTAAGGCGTTGCGTTTTAGGGGACATTATGGTCGCATAACGTGCCCCTAACGCAACGCATGGTGGTGCGGGAGAGGACATTAGAGTGAGCCGCGTTAGGCGGCTCTATCCGCATAAGGTCTCCCAGAGTGGCGCTGATTGGCCGGTGGGACCACGTGATGCGGAGCGAGACACTCCGCATCACGTGGTCCCGCCGGCCAATCAGCGGCCACCAGTGCAGTGCATATTAAGTAGCCATGTGCGCGGCTACTGTGGCGGCATCTCCCCGCCTCCTCTCCGCCCCCCACTGAGCATGTGCAAACAGTCTAACGTGGCTAAAGCCGCGTAGAACACACAGCATGCTGCACTTTCACTACAACGTGCAGCATTACATTTAACACAACGTGGGCCCACTTGTGTTACATTGCTGTGCGTTGGGGGAGCGTTACAGGCTGCACTAACGTGCACCTGTAATGTCCCACTGTAAAAGCAGCCTAAGGGCCCTTTTCCACTAGCGCGTTTGCGCTAGCTGAATCGAAAAATCGCAAACCGCTAGCGATTTTACAATCGCTAGGGTTTGCTAAATAACATAGGAATCGCGGTAGGGTATTTCCACTACCGCGATTCATTTTTTTGTCAAACACGATCGCGCCGCGGAGCGATCTTTACCGCGATTTTGCTATGCAGTACAGTGCATAGCAAAATCATAGGAATCGCGGTAGGGTATTTCCACTACCGCGATTCATTTTTTTGTCAAACACGATCGCGCCGCGGAGCGATCTTTACCGCGATTTTGCTATGCAGTACAGTGCATAGCAAAATCATGAACGCAATCGCCGGAGGTTTCCTGACTTTTGCGATTCAGCAATCGCTAGCGTTCAGCGTGAACGCTAGCGACTGCTAGTGGAAAAGGGCCTTACGTGTAACGGTTTACGTTTGTTTTGTGAATGAAATGCTGGCTTTTCATTCATCACAGGCACTGTGATCAGGTTTGGGAAGAAGCGGTTACCTTTCACAATCACGGAATGGCAGGACTGCAGCGGAAACAAACGACAGCAGTGCAGGGATTGAGCACTGAGAGGGAAACTTAAGGTTGCCATACACCGGTCGATTTGCCATCAGATTTGACCAACAGATAGATCCCTCTCTGATCGAATCTGATCAGAGAGGGATCGTATGGCCACCTTTACTGCAAACAGATTGTGAACCGATTTCAGCCTGAAACCGTTCCCCAATCTATGGTGGCGGTGGTGCTGTCGCCAACCCCCCCCCCCCCCCCCCCCATACATTACCTGCTCCGCCGGCGCGAATCCCCGCTGCCGCTGCTGTCTTCTCCGCTCTGGTCTGGTCTCCGGCATGCTTCACTTCTTCCTGCCCGGCAGGAAGTTTAAACAGTAGAGCGCCCTCTATTGTTTAAGCTTCCTGCCGGGCAGGAAGAAGTGAAGCATGCCGAAGGCCAGACCAGAGCGGAAAAGACAGCAGTGAGCGGGGATTCGCGCCGGCCGGAGCAGGTAATGTATACCCGCTGTATTGCGTCAGTCGTCGGGCATTCGAATGCCGCTAGCAACACACTCCCGACCCGCCTGCGACCGAGAAAAATCTTCGGCGCGGATGGGTTGACGGGAATCGATGTGAACGATCTATTTCGGACGGAAATCGATCGTTCTGTCAGCGGTGTGCGCGTCGATTACACAGCCGTTTCGGTCACTGTGATCGAAACGGCTGTATATCGGCGGGAAAATCGTTAGGTGTATGGGCCCCTTAACAAGTACGTGTATTTACTCCCCTGATGCTGAAAAAAGTTTCCAGGCGCATAAATACACGGTACAGTGGTCAGTAACTGGTTAAAACCCTACATTTTATTGTTTGCCAAGATAAACAAGCTCACACAGCAGTAGGACTGAAGAGACAGCTCACCAGGAGGTGATCACCAATTGAGAAGAATAACTGATCTGATTCAGGAGAGAATGCACTAATATGTCCTTGTATATACTTATATTTATGCTTGGAGTGGAATTGTAGAGATGTGCTAATAAATATGGTCCAACAATGAAGTTTTATCATTTATTTTATCCTTTTTTAAATAAAGAGTGCCCAATTAATCAACATATATTATGAATTAAACCAAAACATGAACCTTTCACCTTTAAATAGTAATGACAGGATACTAAACCGTGCTATTAGCTACATTTACTTCATGGCCCCTATTCAGATGGACTGTTCCTGCATCTTTCATCCATCAGTGTGTGACTGATAAGGATTACAAAACTTTTTTTATGCTTAATTTTAAAAACATAAGAGCACTGTTTAGTAGCTCGTCATTATTATATAATTATAAATAAGAAGAGCAGTATCTGGCACCAAATGCAGCAGGACAGAACAATTGGAGCAGAGACAAGAAGCGTGCACATCCAAGTTGCTGTCAACGCCCAATATGAAGAAGAGAGCAGGGAACCACTTCAATAAAATCCCTTTATTCCAACTGGGAAGAGCAGGTACAAAGCAGTGAAGGTATCCTAGTGCCTGACAGCTGTTTTGCTGGCGACACCAGCTTCTTCAGAAGAAGAATATACCTGCCAGAATATACCAGTGCCCTGAATTCTCTTCTTCATATTTGTGTGCTTGGCACTGTACATACACAAAAACATGCACTGCAAAAAATAATTCAAAAATGTGCTTTTAATTAAAAAACAAACTAAAAAGTGCAGTAGCAATAAAATAGCACCAAAAGAAAGTTCTATTTGTGAGAAGAAAGGGAGGTAAAATTAATTTGGGTGCTAAGCTGTATGACTGAGCAATAAACCGTTACATTTGTGAAGTGGCAAATTGTAAAAAATGGCCTAGTCACCAGGGGGTTATAAATCTCTGGTCCTCAAGTGGTTAACAGACAATGACAATATTAGAACTGGGACAAGGATATAAAACAACAACAATATAAGAGTTATACAGACACCCAGAGTGGCAAATTCATTAAATCAGTTGCAAAGTGTTATTGTTTTTTTTTTAACACGCATAAGCAGGTTTTTTTCATTAGCGTATATGTGAAAGTAAAGAGGTGATAACAACAAAAATGTAACACTAATTTTTTTTTCATTAACACATACAGGCAATATTTTGTACATTTATTGGGCTGATTATGTGCAAGTTTACTAGTCTCTACGCAATGTACGTAGTAAGTTAATCAAATAGTGTAACTTACGTTATACATACAACACTTATGTGGGTGGACTGCACCGGAAAATTAAATTTTTTTAATCTTAAATTTCAGTTTTGGAAATGTGTGCAATCTAAGGCAGAAGTGTGATCATCGAACAATCAAGCGTTTCATTCACAATAGTCAACAGGGTCGCAAGAAGCATGTGGAAAAGCCAAGGCGCAAAATAACTGCCCATGAACTGAGAAAAGTCAAGCGTGCAGCTGCCAAGATGTTTGGCCACCAGTTTGGCCATATTTCAGAGCTGCAACATCACTGGAGTGCCCAAAAGCACAAGGTGTGCAATACTCAGAGACATGGCCAAGGTAAGAAAGGCTGAAAGACGACCACCACTGAACAAGACACACAAGCTGAAAAGTCAAGACTGGGCCAAGAAATATCTCAAGACTGATTTTTCTAAGGTTTTATGGACTGATGAAATGAGAGTGAGTCTTGATGTGCCAGATGGATGGGCCCGTGGCTGGATTGGTAGAGGGCAGAGAGCTCCAGTCCGACTCAGACGCCAGCAAGGTGGAGGTGGAGTACTTTACTACTTGTGGGGCCTTTTCAGGTTGAGGATGGAGTCAAGCTCAACTCCCAGTGCTACTGCCAGTTTCTGGAAGACACCTTCTTCAAGCAGTGGTACAGGAAGAAGTCTGCATCCTTGAAGAAAAACATGATTTTCATGCAGGACAATGCACCATCACACGCATCCAAGTACTCCACAGCGTAGCTGGCAAGAAAGGGTATAAAAGAAGAAAAACTATGACATAGCCTCCTTGTTCACCTGATCTGAACCTTTGAGAAAACACGGAAAAGCCGCCGTGAGTGCTCAGGATAAGGCGGCTGATTCCGCGTTCAACATGGCGGATTCCGCGTCCGACGCGGCGGTTTACACGCATAGGCCTACTTCTGTCCGCATGGCGGAACGCGGAGAAACCGCCGCGTGCTCGGATAGCGGTGCGGCTGGTTCCGCGTCCGGCACAGCGGATCTGGTGTGGCTGGGACTGATAGTCCACACAGGTTCAGAAGGACGCTCGCGCGCGTTGAGAGGCAGAGCTTTTATGACAGCCAGAGAGGTGTCAGCTGACCAAGCCGGTCAGCTGACAATTTTACCACTTCCCATTGGTCCAGCACTTAGGGGAGGCGCTGGAGAGCGCTAGGGTATATATACTGGATGCTGGTCATTTCTCTGGTGTCTGCCATTGCGATCACTACGTGGTAGCACTCAGACCTTTTGCTAATCTGTGTTGTTATTCTCTGTTATACTTCAGACTAGTTCCAGGGTGTTGATGATCAAGGAACTCACACCCAAGACTAGGGAATTGTATTATCGTTCTGTTATACTTCAGGCTAGTTCCAGGGTGTTGATGATCAAGGAACTCACACCCAAGACTAGGGAGCTGTATTATCATTCTGTTATACTTCAGACTAGTTCCAGGGTGTTGACGATCAAGGAACTCACACCCAAGTCTAGGGAACTGTATTACTATCCTGTTATACTTCAGACTAGTTCCAGGGTGTTGATGATCACGGAGCTCACACCTAAAGAATAGACATTGTTTATATCTGTTATGACTTCCTGCTTTCCTGACCACTCTCTTGATCTCTGAACTGGTACTTCGCTATATCTGATACTCTGTTGCCAAACTCTGCTTGTCCTTGGATTCCGTTTCTGTCTCCTGTCTTTGTACTTATTCTGTCTGTCTGTTGCCGACCTGGCCTGTCCGACCTCGAGAACTCTCTACCCTGTTGGGAGATAGTTCACAGACCTGTCAGTGACACTTCACCATGGGTGTCACTCACACTCTGGTCCTTCCCACTCACTGCCTGGCTCCGCCCCTTGGGGAGCCTCAGGCCATTGTAAGGAAGCTGTTCTTTAGGCAGCATCTCCTACTGCCTTGCACCCCCTGTACGGGTGCTTTCCTCAAAGTATTACTGTTGCACCAAACACTCAGTTATTACTCAGGTGTCCAGAGGTTAGAGATATATCTGATTATCGGTGATACTGCAGATCATCTATAATCGGGTATATATCTGTATTCTCGGTGATACTGCAGATCACCGGTAATCAGATTCTCTCTGTGTTACATCGATCGTTACAGAACCTCATTGAGAACCTGTGGTCCATCATAAAATGTGAGATTTACAAGGTGGGAAAACAGTACACCTCTCTGAACAGTGTCTGGGAGGCTGTGGTTGGTGCTGCACGCAATGTTGATGGTGAACAGATCAAAACACTGACAGAAACCATGGATGGCAGGCTTTTGAGTGTCCTTGCAAAGAAAGGTGGCTATATTGGTCACTGATTTGTTTTGTTTTGTTTTTGAATGTCAGAAATGTATATTTGTGAATGTTGAGATGTTATATTGGTTTCACTTGTAAAAATAAATAATTGAAATGGGTATATATTTGTTTTTTGTTAAGTTGCCTAATAATTATGCACAGTAATAGTCACCTGCACACACAGATATCCCCCTAAAATAGCTAAAACTGAAAACAAACTAAAAACTACTTTCAAAAATATTCAGCTTTCATATTAATGAGTTTTTGGGGTTCATTGAGAACATGGTTGTTCAATAATAAAATTATTCCTCAAAAATACAACTTGCCTAATAATTCTGCACTCCCTGTATGTATGTATGTATGTATGTGTACAGGGCCTGTGTGGGTACAGAGCATGTGTATGTGTGTATGTATGTACGTACATAGAGCATGTGTGTATTTATGTATGTATGTATATAGAGCATGTGTGTATACATGTGTACAGAGGTGAGTGAATCTGCTCCCGCTGCAGAGGGTGGCGCGGGGGTGATTTGTTGGAGGACATCCGCACAGGCACCTGCTCTGCCGGTGGTGGTGGTGGTGGTGGTGGGGGGGGGGGGGGGGTGACACGGAGCAGCAGACGTGACTGGCTGTCATTCTGGTTAAATCTGCCAACATTATTGAACGCGTTTTCTTTTTGAAAAATCTTTATTTAGAAAAACAAGCCAGAACAGTACAAGATATAGTTTGAAGACACAGTCAATTTGTTCAGCTTATGGCAATCAAAAATATAGATAATATCATTTTAACAATTTTACATAATATGTAGTACATCCAGGGTCCTTGATATCCCCCTATTGGAGTATATAAGGGTGAGGATCCTACTTTTTAATATAAGGGTCACATCTCTTGAATAGTGCTTGTATCCCTCTGTTTGTACCTTAAAGAGACACTGAAGCGAAAAAAAATATATGATATAATGAATTGGTTGTGTACTATGAATAATTACTAGAAGATTAGCAGCAAAGAAAATATTCTCATATTTTTATTTTCAAGTATATAGTGTTTTTTCTAACATCGCATCATTCTCTAATATGTGCAGATTATACAACATTCGGCATTCAAAATGATTCTTTCAGAGCAGTCTGTGAACTAATGAACTCTCCTCTGCCAGAGGAAAAGTAAATGGTTAACTAACAGTTGAGATAATAAAAGTCAGAAAACAGCCCTCTCCACGACTTTTGAAAGTCGTAGAGATAATGGCTTTTTTGTATACAGATAACAACTGGAGTTTCTTAACTCTTCCTGAACTGGAAACAATTAGACTGATGTATCTGATCTTAATGTTTTATTTCTTAGCTGTACTACACATATAAATCATAATATCATAGTTTTTTTTTCGCTTCAGTGTCTCTTTAAGGCTTTTGCCACTAATGGTATAGGTTATGTACCCATTGGCCGTTCTTCTAGTGATAAAGAAAAAAGAAAATGTAAACCTAAAACAACAACAAAAACAACGTCAAGACCACTATGTATCTCGGGTGACGCTACCCCATTTTTTATTTTAGAGATTTGTCAGAATGACAGGGGGCGTCTGTATGTGACAGTCTCACTTTATCTGAATTACCTCCTATGTAGCTAAAAAAAAATTTTTTTTCTTTCCTGAGTTATGTTCATATCAAATACTAGGAGTTGTTTTACCACCTCTTTTGTCCCTCCTCTATCCCTCATTCGCTACCACTGCTTCAAACTCCTCCGACTCTCTAAATGCCGACCAACAGTTCCATGTCTTTCTGAATACTTCTGTTCTATTTTGGGCCACGTGTGCCAGTTGCTCCATTGTATATACCAGGTCTATTTCCCTGACCACCTCTTGCATATCAGGTGTCGCTGTGCATTTCCAGTGTCTAACTAAAGTACACTTAGCTGCATTGAGAATATGTCTCATCATAGATTTTTTATACTTCCTGATTGACCAGTTGTTGTGCTGTAGCAAATAGAATCCCGCAGTGAACGGAATCTCTCCCTCCATCACCCCACTTAGCAGTTTTTCTACTCCTTTCCAAAAAGATAGTAGCTTAGGGCAGTCCAAGAGGATGTGTAGGAGCGTGCCCCTATGTTTTCCACATCTCCAGCATTCAGGGTTAATATCTGGAAAGATATGTTGAAGTTTAGAGGGAGTCTGATACCAATGCGTCAGAATTTTATAGTTAATTTCCTGGATACGTGTTGCGAGGGAAGATTTATGGGTGAAAATATATATCTTTCTCCTCTGAGGTGGGGAGAGTGAGACTCCAAGTTCGCCTTCCCATTTATCCATGAAGGTCATATTTGGGGCTGACTGGTCAATCAGGAGTGAGTACAGTGTTGATAAAATTTTTCTCATTGGTTCTTTCCCTGTACATAGTTTCTCAAAAGTTGAAACTGGGCGAATCATGTTTGGTTGTATATTTAAACGCCTCAAATAGTAGCGTATTTGGAATAAATTCCACCAGTTTAGATTAAGCCGAGGGAATTTCTCTTTAAGGTGGTCAAGGGTAGGCCAGTCGTTTTGCACTATGAAAGAGGTGAGTGTTAATGCCCTCCTGTCTTCTAAGTGTCTGGGGTCATTTTTAGATATCGTTGGTATGTCTGGGTTTGTCAAGAACGGTAGCAGAGGGGAGGGCTCCGGAGAGAGTTCTGTCATATGTCTTATTTTGTTAAGGTTTTTGAAGGCGTTAAGGCACAGAGGAGGACAGGGCCAATCAGATGTGTCTGGGTTCGCTATCCAAAGTAGATCTGTCAGAGGGAGTGGGGATAGGTCTTGTTCTAATTTGGTCCATTGTTTGCAGGCTATGTGCCTACTCCAGTCTACTGCCCTTGTAAGTATCGCTGCCCTGTAATAGAGTGTGACATTTGGTACTGCCAGACCTCCTGCTTGTTTAGTGCAATATAGAATCTCTCTTTTAAGTCTGGGGGGTTTGTGCCTCCAGATATATCTATTGAAGGTTATTTGTACCCTTCTGAGGAAAGAGACTGGTATGGGGATAGGAAGAGTCTGAAACAGGTATAGCAGTCTGGGCATAACATTCATTTTTATAACTGCTATGCGCCCAATCCAAGATAGTTGGGGCAGTTCCCATTTTTTTAAGGTCTTTCCCAGCATCGGTGGAAAGTTCAGGGTGAAAACTTCTCTCATGGAATTTGAAATGTTAGTGCCTAAATATCTAATGCATTTGGAGTTCCACTTAAATGGAAATGCAGCTTCTAAGTGTTGCCTAGTGCCTTCAGGTAGACTCACATTAAATGCTTCACATTTTTCTAAGTTGATCTTGAAGTAGGAGACTCGAGCAAATCTTTTAAATTCTTCCAGGAGATTGGGAAGTGTTGTGGCTGGATTTTTGATGTAAAATAACAGATCGTCCGCGTATGCGGCTACTTTATGTTCAGTGTCTCCCACTTCAATGCCCTTTATATTTCTATTTTCCCTAATGTGACAAAGGAACGGCTCTAATGCTAGTGCGAAGATGAGGGGGGATAATGGGCATCCCTGCCTGGTGCCATTTTGTATATTTAATGGTTTAGAGAGATCTCCATTGATCTTAATGCGTGCCGATGGGACTGTGTATAGCGCTCCAATAGAGGAGAGGATTCTAGGCCCCATGTTTGAATGTTGCAGTACTGCTCTGATCCAGTCCCAGCCCACCCGGTCAAACGCTTTTTCGGAGTCTGTGGAAAGGAGCATACCTTGTATTCCTCTAGACCGGATAAGCTGGACCAGGTCCAAAGTCCTGATTGTATTGTCCCTTGCTTCTCTGTTTGGTATGAAACCGACCTGGTCCCAGTGAACCAGGTGATTCATATGAGGGGCAATCCTATTGGCCAAAATTTTGGAGAAGATTTTTAGGTCAAGGTTTAATAGGGAGATTGGCCTATAGCTACCACATGCTGATGGATCCTTATTTGGCTTTAGTATCACAGAAATGTGGGATTCTAAAGACTGCGCTGGGAATTTAAGCTCTGTTTCACCTTCCGCCAGTGCATTAAAGAGTTTACAAAGGTATGGGGCCAGAATGTCTTTGTACTTTTTATAATATTCGGCTGGGAACCCATCTGGTCCTGGTGCCTTGCCTATCTTAATCCCTGCTATGACCCCTTTGACCTCTTGCTCAGAAATGGGTAATTCAAGTTCTGTGATTGCCTCCTCTTCTAGTTTGGGAAGGTTTGTTGTGTGTAAATATCTTTTGATCGTCTCTTTCAGGGTTTGTTTTTCATTCTTGCTATGGTGGCTTTCTAGGTTGTATAGTTTAGAGTAGAATCCTCTAAAGCAGCTTGCAATAGAGCCGTTCCTTATGTGCTTCCTCCCATTGGTATCTATTATCTGTGCCACATAGGTTCTTTGCATCTGTTTTTTGAGTGCTTTGGCGAGTAATCTGCCTGATTTGTTCCCATTAATATAATAGAGGTTTTGGCATCTACGTGCTGCTTGTTTAGCATATTCCTGGAGAAATTTGTTAAGCTTAGTTCTATGCTCCTTGAGTGTATTTAGTACTTCCGGTTCTAGGGAGTTTTTGTGCATCAGTTCTAACCTTAGTATTTCTTCTGTGAGCTGTTTAACCTGCGCATTTCTTTCTTTCTTAATTTTTGCCCCCATCTGAATTAGAAAGCCCCTCAGCACACATTTATGTGATTCCCACATTATGGGGGGAGAGGTATCCTCAGTATCATTGATCCGAAAATAGTCATTCAGTTCTCTCTCAATCTTTTTGGAGCATTCAGCATCCTGCATTGTTGAAATATTCATTCTCCAAGTGAAGGGACAATCCTTTTTAACTTTACAGTTCAGAGTGACACTTACAGGTGCGTGGTCCGAGTAGGATATAATTCCTATGTCAGCTCTAATGTGTTCCGATAGAAGATTGTGAGAGATCAGAATATAATCAATTCTACTGTAAGTCTGAAATACGTTAGAAAAGAAGGAGTAGTCTCTAGTGTCTGTATGTGTAACCCTCCATACATCTACTAGTTGTCGTTCATGGAGAAGCTTTTTGATTTTGTTGGTTTTTGCTAAGGACACTACAGACCTTCCTTGAGAGGTATCAACCTTGGGGTTCAGAGCTAAATTTAAATCCCCTCCTAATATAATGCTTCCCTCTGCAAAGGCATCAAGCTCCTCCAAAAAATTTTGTAAGAACGAGACTTGGTCTACATTGGGAGCATAGATAGAGCCCAGGGTATATTTCACTCCTCTGATTAGGCATTTGACTAGGCTGAATCTTCCTCCCTGATCAATTTTGGTGTCAATCTCTGTAAATGGGAGGTTCTTATTAATCAAGATAGCTGTTCCTTTGGTCTTTGATTCAGGAGTCACGCTCAGATAAGAGGTGGGAAAGTGTTTATCCTTAATATTGGGATGATTATCTCGTCTAAGGTGGGTCTCCTGAATGAAGACAATCTGTGCTCCCTGCTTCTCCATGTCTTTCAGCAATAATCTCCTCTTCTCAGGTATATTCAGACCCCTAGCATTGATTGATATACATTTCATAGCTGCCATGGTATTTTCAGGTATAATGAGCTATTTTCAAGTGACGCTGTCACAAAAGGAAACATAGTGGTCTGCAAGAACATAACCTTTAACTGTAAATTTCCCTTCAACATGAAGAGAATAACTAACGTAGCTGCTTTCCTTCTTGGAATAATGACTACTTGAGTCATCCTATGTGGGAGAAGAGAGACCATAGTCGACTGTTCAGACTGTCTCCTCCTCACCCTACCCACATTCAGCGCTGTTATACATCCATATATATCTTCAGGAATCCTATAAAAGGTTAATTGACATATAAATATCCGCAACAGTAATTTAAAGAGATACGACTGCCGTGTCTGCCGTTCCCCCCCGGTGGCTGTAGGGTAAGTATCCCGGGTCTTACTTCCAGCATGAATATTTCTACTGTGGTTACTCTTAATTATCTTGCACACATTGCTTCATTATGTTGAAATTTAAATTCAAATCAGAATTCTCCCCCTCCCCCTCCCCCCACCCGGCCCCCCACATGCCCCGCAGATTTACAGCCGTATAGATCTCAATGTGCTTTATATTATGGAATGCGAGTAATCGTGCCGGTGTATCAAGGATGTAGTCATTGAGCCTGAAAGCCCTTTAGGCCATGTGGCAGGTTCTCCCAATGTCTCATATAGCTATGCAATCCCGCATCTAGATGTGGGTGTGCGTGCATCCTTACATCATGGCGTCTATTACAGGTTCACAACATAGGCGTATGGAGAGGTATCATAGTAGCTCATACAGGACTAGTTAAAATAGTGGTCGTATTAGCCAAGTGCACAGTTTGGACCCTCTAAGTTGGAAATATGAGTTCAGTGTGCATGCACAAGACATGCGCCGTCTTCTGGGGTCCTCCATAGGTGGAAGTTCACAAGGAATGGCTGGGTGTAGAACCCTCTGTTCACCATGTGCATTGCTTATTAAGTAAAGCTCAGTATGGGGGTGACTCTTCCTATTTACATTTAAGTAAGATTGTGTTCACTTGGCTATACTCAGATACTGCAAGATTATGGGGAGCAAGTGGTATGGGCTGGTAAAGCCTGGTAGGGTGGCGGGAGGAGGGGGGACCCACGGATTGCTATCTGGGGTGATTGCATAGTACCTTATCGTCGTACCCTTTTAAGCCTCCCTGGGTCTGGTCAGTCGTCGCTCTTTATAATCCATATTTTCAGCGTCGTTGCCTCTTGTTTCTTTGCGGTAATCCCAGAATCAATTTATCCGGTTGCCATTCTGGAACTGTAACTTGTGGTAGGTCCAAGGCCTTAATCAGCTCCGGTAGCTCAGCCGGTGTCTTCAACGAGTATACCTTATCTTCGCCCAGGATGTTTAGTTGGAAGGGGAATCCCCATCGGTATTTGAGCCCTTTCTCATTTAAGGCTTTCAAAAGTGGTTGCAGAGCTCTTCTTTGAGCTAGAGTGCTCGGGGCGAGGTCCTGGAAGAGTTGGAGTGTGTGTCCCTCATGTTCTATGGCCTCCATTTTCCTCGCTGCCTGCATTATCGCTTCCTTCACGCAATAATGGTGGAGTCTGCAAATAATGTCGCGTGGCGGTTCATTCTCAGCCGGTATGGGTCTCAATGCTCTGTGGGCTCTGTCAATCTTGATGGTGTGACCAGCGGGTTGTCTAAGGATCTCATTAAAGATAGTTGTCAGCGTGTCCTCAATTTGTGGTGTTTCTATAGATTCTGGCAGGCCTCGTATCCTAATGTTGCATCGCCGGCTCCGATTCTGCTGATCTTCCAGCCCTGCACGCAGTAGGGAGTTCACCACTGCTTGTTGTTGATGGCTCTCTTTCAGTTTGGCAAGATCTGTTTTCATCGTCGCCATCTCTCCTTCTAGGCCTTCCAATCTTGCGTCATGCGCTTCTACCTCCGCTTGTACGACTTGCAGTTCCGCTCGTGCGGCCGCTGTGAGCCGATCCGCAAGCTCAGAAAGGTCATCTTTTGTGGGGAGGTTATGAAGGAAGTCTCTTATCTCGTTCAGAGATCTAGTGGTGGCCGCCGCTGCTTCCAGGGCCTTGTCCGTGCTGCTGGTGTTGGGCGAGGCGTCGGCCATCTTGGCTGGAGTCTGCGTGGCCTCGTTGCGTTTGAGGTATTTTGTTACTCTCTGCTGACCGGGCGAGGTCTCGGGACTTGGCGTTTTAGTTCCCTTCTTGCTCTTGTCTCTTCCAGTCATATTTTGGTATAGGTCCGTACGTTGAAATGGATTCCAGTCTTTAAAACCTTGTGGGTGAGTGAGGAGCTCTGTGAAGACACGTCTTTACGCCGCCATGGCTAGCTCCGCCCCCCCTGAACGCGTTTTCTGGTCCAATCTGCCGACATGATTGCTAGTCAAATCTGCCGTCATGATTGAGCATAATTGCTGGTCAAATCTGCTGACACGATTGAACGTATTTGCAGAGCACACACAAAAGCAGAGTATAAAGCTGACAGAGGATAGACAATAATACAGAGCAAAAAAATGACAGGCTGGAAAACACAGCAGACATTACATACACAGGCACAGACAGATATCACTGTAACTGTACACTATCACAGGCTAATTTGCATGTGATTGGAAAAAGGAGCTGCTTGAGTAAGGAGGGGTTGGAAGAAGTAGAAATCAACTGGATGGCACTGTAAACTTGCCAACCAACATATGGCTGCGCACTGCACTAGAAAGCAGTAACAGAAATAAGAACATCTGACAGGTATATAACAGCAAACATACATTTTTATTAATTAAAGCAGTATTAAGCAACACATCAGATATTTTTACAGTGTCAAATTTTAAGGACAGTTCCACTTTAAGTAACACATCCTTCACTGCTGCCTGCTTCGCTCGCTGACGCTCACCTATCTGTGTACCACATGCTAGCTCATCCCACTGTGTATGCACTGGCATACATGCAATAATGTGTAAAGTGGGGGAATGGCTGAAATTGCCAGGCTCTCTCAGCAATTCCACTCTCTCTCGTCCTCTGCACTAATGTGAGGGCAAAACATGGGGAGGGAATGGTGCAGTGTATGTCAGGAGTAAGAATGGAGGAGGGAATAGAAGAAAAGTATCAGGTACTCTCATAGCAGGAAAAAAAGTAATCATCATGAAAGGTAAGTATGCATGTTAACATAATTGTTGCCCTGTGTAAGTGAATACACACACACACATAAATATATATATACATACAGTACATATGTGATATAATATTTGCAGGGCAACGTTTGTTTAACATAGTTCAAGTTACAGAAATCATGCTCATTTCTGTAAATGTAAAGTTTCTTACATTATGCGGATAGTGTTCAGTAAAAGCTCACCGTAATGAAAATTTCCACTTTCCAGTTATTAAAAATGTTGCTTTAGTATTTACACGTAAACTAAATAAACTATAAAGCATTCCTGAGTGTGCCTATAATTTAGCCTGCATTTATAGGTTAACTCTCCTGTGATGTATTAAAGTCAAATTGAATAAACCATCACAGGCTTTATAAGCCAGAGAGCCTCCCCTGGGTATATGGTGTTGTGGTCTATGCTGTTTATTGAAGTCTAACAACCACACAACATTCCCAAGAATAAAAGAGCAAGTAGAATAAATGTACAGGCAATAAACAGCCAAGCATTACGGAAATAATACACTCGAGATTAAATATGTTATAAGAATTCAGACAGACAGGCAGCAGTCTCGTTGCTGAGAATAAAGGCTACAATGCTGACCTCAATTTGACCTTGCTAGCTGATGCCTCTCTGAAAATTACAGAAGACGCTTAAATGGATAATAGGAACAGGAGTGTCAGAATTTGTCATAATGAATAGTTGCATGCAAACATGAAATTAAATGTAGCATTTTTATGTTTGCTACACAGACGTGCAGATATGAACACCCCTCCTGTGCATTAGGAAGGACACCCGCAGTGCCCCACTAACCTCAGGGAAACCGCAATATTGGTTTAAAAAAAATCCTCACTGATAATCTTTTTGGCTAGACATACAAAGGTCAAGCTGTCTCTCTGGGTTTGGAATTAAATTTGCTAATGCATTCCTGTATACATTTGTGTTAGGGATTGCTCGGCTTATCTGCCTTTCTTCTAAATTACAATGTTCAGTTTAAAAGGAAAACATACAACTGGTTATGAATTTACCAGGAGTAAAGCCTGGCACACCCATACAAATTTTACCACCTCCATGTAGTATGAGAGCTTATCTAGGCAAACTGTTCATAGCAATCAAAATCTGTTGGCCTTCATACTTCATGGTGGGGGTGTTAAAATTTGGCAATCGTTAGCTTAAAGGAAACCTAAAGTGACACTATGGTTCACAGTTTAACTTACCCAGGACTTCTTCCAGCCCCCTGTAGTCTGCCTGGTCCCTCATTGTCTTTCTGCTCTGCAACATTCTTCCGCTGTGCCCGCCTGAAAGCTGCAGACAAAGCATGGGTCTCGATCGCAACTCCCGTTGCCGGGAGCATTCTCCGCTTGCACAGTTTGAATCAAATTGCAATTGCACATGCCCAGAACATTCCAGGCTGAGTCAGCAAGATTTTGGAGGGAGACAGCGGCTAAATGGAGGGAAAAAAGCAGCTAAATTACAGCGAGGGACCAGGACGACTACAGGGGGCTGGAAGAAGTCTCATGTAAGTTAAACTGGGGACTATTATTTATTTATTTATTTATTTTATTTATAAAGCGCCAACATATTACGCAGCGCTGGACATTAGTTTAGGTTACAGACAATATTTAGGGGTGACATACAGCAATATGACAATAGAGGAATAGAAGAAAAACCAGATCACACAGCACAGTATGAGTACAAGGTAATGCATAGTCAGTCACTGGACGGGAGCATGAAGATTAGGCAATTTGAGTTCACTCAGATGCATAGCATGGGGTCACAGTAATGGAGGTGCATGATCAGGTAGGACACAAAAGGAGGAGGACCCTGCCCAAAGACTTACAATATAGAGGGAGAGGTAGGGACACGAAAAGTAGGGGACTATAATGTCACTTTAGGTACCCTTTAAAGCCTGATACTCTCATCCAATACTTATTGGTCAATAAATGACCAATTTTACTACCTGCATGTAGTATGAGGGCCAACAGATTTTGAATACTATGGATAGAGGCGGGCATGTCGCGTGCCATCAGAATCCTCTGGAATGATGCTGTTGCATGCTGACTGGCTGCAGTGAAGAGGAAAAGACAACCTGGTGCTGGAGTAGGTATATATGCTATACTAAACCACTCACATAGGTAGAGAGAAAGAACTGGCCTCATCCTCCCTAGTTGTGACGGCTAGAGTTACATCCTTGGGTGTGTCTACTACAGTTAAAGTAGATGGAAAATGTTACTATAGTTTCACCTTAATAAACACGTACAATTTTTAATCACAGCACCAGTATTTCTTAGTTATCCAGGTATGGGAGAGCTACAATGTGAATAACGACAATCATGTAATTGAATACTACCCAATCTACATAATTTAATTTTTGTTTTTTCTTAAGTTTTTTGGTCAACAACACCCTTGCCAAAGAGGATTTACAGATCTAATCTACCATTTGAATTATTATCATAATAATAATAATCTGGACCTTGTATGGGCATCTTCACAAGCTCAAGCCTAAAGGTTACGGCAGTTTGATCCAAATGACTAAACTGATCAACTAAAAGTACACTGTGAGACGTCATGTCCTGTTAACATTTCACCATAGAAATGTTACAGTCTGGTGACAGGCTAACATCATTAGGCTAGCACTTGTCTTATGGCAACAAAATCACTCCACAGGACACGGTACCTCCGGACATCTCAGCAGAACACATTGCACAATCCATCAAATGTAACTCACAAGCCAATAACCGAGAAGAGTCTAACATGATGCACATGCAATTCATCTCTTTGGAGCAGTGGTAAAAGAAAAGAAAAAAAGGTTTCTCCCAGCTGGAGCACAGAGATGTTGTCATAACATGCAGCCCGAGGGAGGAATGTCATAAATCTCACAAATGCTCCATCATCCTGTGGTCGGCAGACAACTGTGCTGCTGGCTGTAATTTTCACTTCCTGATGCTAGGGCACCTGTCTGCGGGATTACAGTCACATCAAGGGATATTTTACTTTCTACCATACTCTGCCCTGCTGCTGTTTCAACTTGCCTTTCCTGTCCTACTTAATCTGTTTCAGCATGTAAAGTTGGTACAATTAAATGGGAAACAACCTGATCAGCTTTAGGTAAGCCATGATTACTATGGAATTAATAATTCAGATATATCAACATCAGGTGACATGGAATAATGGAACTAAAAGTATCACTACATGTGTATGACTTTTCCTGTGATGCAGGTTACAAGTCATCAGCCAGTCGATCTGACACTGCTTCAGTTTTCCATCTATTAGGCAGAGACAAACCCCAGTAATGAAGCACAACATGCATTATCCAATACGTTCTGACTTTTTATGGATACACATACATGCAGGAATTGGGGTTATGCTGCACCCTCAGGGATACAGAGGATTTTCAGCTACTATTACAGGGCTTAATTAAGACAGATTCTAATAATAACAACAACAACAACAGGCTACTGGGTTTCATTTGTAGCTGGGCTGTTCTATTGCTCTGACTTGAGAAACTGCCAAACCAACAAATTACACTATATCTGCACTGTGTGACCTGTCAAACGATTTATCAATCTGTGCAGCCAATCCTGCGATTCAGAAAGATCCAGACAAACAACAGATTGCACAGTCAGCCATATGAAGTCACAAGCAAACACAGTAATTGCGGACATACTCTGCAGATTGGACTTTGAACAGGTTTTATAGGATACAAAAATCATTTCAGATGACTGATATGATAAAACACTAAAAAAAAAAAAAAAAAAAAAAAGCCAGCAATTACCTGGAAGTATACGTTTTATTTAGCACTGAAAGTTATTTTCTTGCTTAAAGCTTATACTTTCAGTTATTGCCGACCTTTTTCTACAGAAGATGTAAGACCAACACTTCCTCTCCTTTTTAAACTCTGTTTTATCATATTGAAATTGCTCTTGTATCCTAAATCACACGTCAGAGTTGGGAGGTTGTAATTGTTTTAGTTGGCTCAAGAAAACTACTTAGGAGTGCGACCATCCAGTTCCTGTATCACAGAACCTGAGTTGGGGCAGGCTTCTCCGCACAAGCTCTGATGGTGGTTGCATTTTCTGCAACCCACCTTTGTTAATATAAAATGTAATTATCTATCCTAACCCAGATATTCTGACATACTGCAACATTTGGTTTCCCGGTTTTTCTTCTGTTTCCCAGTTATTGCAAAAGGCTTTGAAAGCACCAGGAAACCCCATCTCTTAGTCTGTGAGGTTTTAATAATGACATTTAAATTCAAGAACTTTAAGCAGTTCCCCCAAAATGTTTTAACTGTCTCCTTTGCTCAGTGACATAAGCATTAATATCCATAAATACCTTTGGCTACAGGTGGGAGGGGGAAGTGCTCAAGGTTCCCTTCTGCTACTCCAGGAAAGCAGCAATGCCTTTTGGGAGAGGGAGGTGTGACCAAGCTGACAGTCACCACCCCTTCCAACCCAGATATGAGTAGGAACATGGACAAGCTGCCACTCAATCACTCTTGCTGGGTTCAAGGATAGTAAGGAGGGGGGTTGAGACTTCAAAGAAAATTAGACTGGTTTAGATGTCAAGCTCCCCAGACACTGAAAGATAGTACAAATAAAGCAGTAGCACAAATGACTTGGCCATACTGCAAAAGCCTAAAAAGGTTTAACACTCTTCTTGTATATGTGCAAGGCAGCCAGGGAATGAATCGTTTGCCTGAATACAGTTTGTGTTGGACAACTGCTCATCGTAACCTTGAGCATGCAAATGCAGTGGCACCACTGCCTAGTTACACACATTTCAGCAAGTGCAACCTGATATGACCCATGTGAGGGCTGCAAGCCGTTCATCAGTGGTAAACGGTGGGGATCTCCCTCGGAGGCACCTCTTCTCAGTGCACATCACTGGCCGCACAGCGCCTGAGATGAGCACAGCTAAAGCAGCAATGTTATAGTCCGCACGGAGGGGGAATAGTATTAAATGTCGCTGGAAATTTTAGGGGCAGCCGGGTGAGCATACTGAAGCGTACGCATCTCTCTCCCCTTGGGTTGGGTTTGTGTAATATCTAGTTGTGTTTTCTTCAGCAGAGCTACAAAGCATCATTTCTAAGGATGTGTAAAGAAGTTTTTGCTTTAAAAAAACCACTTAAGGACCGCAGGAATTTTCAATGATCTGTGCTGGGTGGGCTCTTCAGCCCCCAGCACAGATCGTGTGGCAGGCAGGGCGATCAGACTTCCCCCCCTTTTTTCCCCACTAGGGGGATGTCCTGCTGGGGGGGTCTGATCGCCGCCGCTCACTTTCGCCTAGAGGGGGGGGGCTCCTCAAAGCCCCCCTCTGCAGCGCTATTCCCCCTCCCTCTCCTTCCCTCCCTCCTCTTCTCTCTATGGGCTTTGTGGATTGGAGGATTGAGGATTGTCGTCCTGTACCGCCTCTGATAGGCTTCAGCCTATCAGATGCCGGCGATCCCCGGCCAATCAGAGGCCGGGGATCGCCGATCTCCTTTACGGCGCTGCTGTGACAGCAGTGCCGTACGATGTAAACACCGGAGATTTCTTCCCCGGGCTCGCAGGCTGTTCACGGAGACTCCCTCTGAACTGACAGGAATGGAAACACCACTGCGACCAGCCGCCACCTATTGGCGTTGGCTGGTCGTTAAGTGGTTGGAACCTAAACTGAGAAGAATATGGATTTTTCCTTTTAAAATAATACCAGTTGCCTGACTCTCCTGCTGATCCTGTGTCTCTAATACTTTCAGCCACAGCCCCTGAACAAGCATGCAGATCAGGTGCTTTGACTGAAGTCAGACTGGATTAGCGGCATGGTTGTTTAAGGTCTTTGATTCAGCCACTACTACAGCCAAAGAGATCAGCAGGACAGCCAGGCAACTGGTATTGTTTAAAAGAAAACATACAGATCCCTCTCAGTTGAGGTTCCCTTTAAATTCCACTTTATTGCTGTTTTGGCCCTGGTACAGACTTCTGCTGGAGACATAACAAGAGGCAGGCAACCTTGTAACAGAGACAAGCATAACAAGAAATTCAGACACTTGTTTAATCCCTCCCTTTCTCTCCTGACTAAAGAACAAAACTCAGACTGGCATTCCATTTTCAGAAACACCCATACATGCCAGCAAAACAAGACTCAACAGACTTTAAATATGCATTTACAACCTAAATAACTCAGCCAGCCCCAGGAACTGTGGATTATTTAAGCACATGCAGATTCATATTAAATAGTAAAAAAAAAAAAAGAATTCAGCTGCAAAACAAGCCAATGTTTCTACAAAGGTAATCACCAAATACAACTTTTCCATCTATCATTCTCTTTATGTGGAAGAAAGTAATGAGCAGAGAAGATATTGTAGTACAGAGCAAAGTCAGTCACTCTGAACCATGTTTTGAATGGTGCGAGGTTACACAAAATAGTTTATAGTTTCAAAGCTCTAGCAATGAATGGAAGCTCAGGGAAATGGAGCCCGTCCTCTGGACACAAGGCTGAAAGAGGACTGAGAGCAGAAAAACCTTCCCGTTATACTAACTTGCCTTAGTAACTCTACTCAGCAGCTTTGGTTTCAGGCACACTGGAGCCCTTGTTGGAAGTCATGTGTGAAAATAATGACGTCCTGTTAGTTACCTGTGGAATGGCTTGCACTTCACAAAGACTCCTGAAATCTTTCATCTGTCTTGGCAGAGAGCATCTCAGTCACAATGATGGCCAGGGGACTAAAAGCTAGCTGTATGTCTTCTCTGCTTATATAATATTTAACCCATTCAGCCCTATATTCTTAACAGAATACTTAAATAATTTAATCAATAGTGCAAGTATTTCCTAATACTGAATCTTACCCCTTTATAAGATTTCACAGGGCATTACTTACAGATGCCTGGCCGCAATGGTTACTGCCAGCTGGCATCCTTGTCCTCCAGCTGCTATTTCCCTACATAAGAACTATGTTAGAAAGCTGGTTTTATACTTGCCAGCAGGGCGTCTGTCCTGTTTCTGACCTATCTGGTGCCCACACATTATGTTAATAATACAGGACATCCACTCAATTACTTAAACTTAATTTCTAGTGGATAAAATAATAATAACCTCAGAGGCATGGTATTTTGCCCAGTACAAGCACTAACTAACTGCAAGTTTGCTAGGTGTTTCCAGGATGCCAGAATATACAGCGTACCTATGGCGGCCAAAAGAAAAAGTACATAGTGTGCTGCAGAGGAAGGTAGGTGTGGCTACGACAGGCTGCCAAATATGAGGCATAACCATACAGGAACCTAGACTGCATACACTAGGCACAATATTAATGTGCCACACTCCATTTACCCTATACATTACTGGGCCACAAGTAAGCATTACTACTCCTGATGCTACAGCGTCACACATGAAGATTAAAGGTGCCCATACACTAGTCAGATTGGCAGCAGATAGATAAGAAATGTATCTGATGATCTATCTGATGCGTTTTTAGAAAAATTTTTAACAGGATAGAATTCCAATAGATTTCAGTTTGAAATCTATTGAAATGCGATCTGATGGCATTTTTTTGCCATCAGATTTCCATTAAGGCCAATGCAAACTGATAAGCACTCTCATCAGATCGACCTAAATTTTCCACCCTGCCAGTTCGATGGAAATCCATTGAAATCGATCGAAATCGGCCATCGATCAGTCGATTAGGCAACCGATTTGCGATCGATCGATCGGGATCGATCGGTCGGCCAGAAAATCGGCTGAGTGTATGGGCCCCTTAAGACTTATAACAATTTAAATGGGAAACAAAACCCACAGATAAATAGCAACTAAGATTAGAGTTGTTAGTTGGTAATGAGTAGTGACAGATACCAATCGGTGACAAGTAGTGAGGGATCGGTACTGGGTGTTGAGTAGCTGAAGACCGGTATTGGGTCGAAAATGCTAGGGGACAGGTACTATAAAATTAGTACTGAGTGACAGGTAATGGGTGAAGAGTTCAGGGTGATGGTTGCCAGCTTGGTGGTTGATAAGTACTAGATGATGGGTACTGGATGAATGGTCCTGAGTGACAGGTACTAGGTGAGGAGTACTGAGAGACAGGTGCGACGCGAACTGAATAAGAAGTGCTGGTTGACAGGATTTGACAGGTACTGGGTGATGATTACTGACTGGCAGTTACAAGTACCATACTGCAGGTACTGGGTAACAGATACTTGGTGACAAGCAGAAGTGAATGATAGGGACCTTGATGTTCAGTGGGGGCATTATTCACCTTTTTAACGGCCTGCTCTCATGCTAAGCGAGCTGGGCATAACTACCCCTACACCTGTGGAAATAAGCCCTTTATTTAATATGGGGATAACAGATTCCACCCACCCCCCTTCCCTGAAGTAGTAATGGGCATTGAGGTATATCTCTATCCTCTCCTAAACTAAAAATTAGTTAAAAGTAAAAAAAAAAAAAAAAAAAAAAAAAAAATTTTAAAAACATACACGTGTATGAATACAAATAAGGTGTACATGAGTTCCAGAGTAAGATGCAATGTAAAGTAATTTTTCCTATGTTGCTGTCAGTTACAGTAGGCACTAATAATCTGGCAGATCTATACCTCTTACCGACAAGCTTTGGACTAGTCCATCTCCTCATGGGAAATTCTCACAGCAGTAGCACAGTCCAACTGCTAGAACAATGTGCTTGCAAACTGGCTGGTATTTATCATGCAGGTCCTTTCCATAGAGTGCTTTTAAATACAATAAGAGAGTGCTAACACTTGTGAGTGCAAAAATGCATGCGCAATTTCACACAGGAATCCTAGGACATCATATCCGTTAATTTGCACAACGTATGCATTTTGCAACAGTAGTTAATGATTGTTAATGAAAACAATTGGCTCAATGTGCCAAAATATTATTCAGGCTGCATGCAGAAAAACGTACGAAACAGTCAAGTGTGGACCCTTAACAACTGTGAAATTGCAAGATGCCTTGTAGAAAAGGGCTCTTCTTTCCAAGCGCATGTAGTAACAAATGTAAATCTTATTTCTACATGTACGCTTGTATTTCACATATTTCCACAATAATGGTACTTAAATAAAAATGAGATTTCCTATAAAACGTAAAGGCAATTGCCCCATGCTGGAATCCAAGTCCAAAGGGCTATCCTAACCATTGTAACCCTCCACGATTGTCTGCCTTGATTGAACTTTCCTCTCCAGAAGAAGTAAAGGCACAGCGGGAAATGCAATGATGCTTTATGCCAAGTCTGTGTTTACCTAAGCATATTTCTGCTATACAGAATATACAAGGAACACTGCCAAAAGCATCTTCAGCATTATCTCAGTTTGTTTGCACCAATGTACATATAAAGCACAGCCAATCCACTGTGTTTTAACATAAACTGGTAGATAGAAGTGTCAATATTTGCTGACAGTCCATGGATTAGTGCAGGTGCTGAAACTAACAATGGTACTGACTCACAAGGCAGTGTTGTGATGTAATGCATGGATTATGCAAGCTATTTTGGAACATCTCTTTTTAGGTTTTTAGGAACAGTGACAGCCCTGTTTTAGATAGTTTCCTTTTCGAGCTGTTAAGCTGCCGCTATGAGCCCATAACAGCACGATCTCTGTTTATATATCACTGTCCTAGCTTCAGAGCCAATCAGGAACCCAGGATTTGAAACCTGGTAAACCAATCATACACCGTCCCTCTAATTGGACCTGATGGGCAAGTGCTGCTTAGACCACTAGATGTAGCCAAAGCCTGTGTACCAACCTCTAGTGTTTTTTTTCACATTCTGAACATCCTTCCAAATGTACCCACACACCCTACAACAAGCATCATTCAACGCCGAACCTGTGGATAGGGTTAGGGGGAGGTCACTTACTTGCACGGTCCATGTGACACCATAGTTCCCCCTTCCAGAGCCAAAAGAAGGAAGTATTGGAATCATGTGAAACGTGCTAAGACGCACTAGTAAGCAAACTCCCCATAACTCTGTCCTCAGGTTCAGTACTAAATGATGCCAAAGTGTGCTGTTCAGGTGAATTCAGAAGGATGCTAGGAAGTTTAACACCAACACTACCGCCCTCCAACATGTTGCCATAGCAAGTAAACTGAGCCTCATCTGCACGGTACAAAGGAACGACAGCAAACAGAGAAAAGGGAGAAGGGATGGACAGCTCCCAACACAGAATGCCCACCTTGATCACCAACACTAACGCTCCAATCCACCATGGACCATGGTAACCAGACCGCTACTACTTGTGTGCGCCGGCTCCACCTGCTGGGTCGCTTTGTCATTTTCTCCCCGTTCCCCAGGAGGGCATGGCTACGGCATACAACATGTTGTTGTATGCTGTTGCCATGCCTTTCAGAAATTGTTACGTCTTGTTTTAATATTTTCCATAGACAGTTCCTATCACATCCATGAAAAAAAAAAAAAAGATTATATATATATATATATATATATATATATATATATATATATATATATATATATATATATATATATATATATATATATATATATATATATATATATATATATATATATATATATATATTTTTTTTTTTTTTAATTTTTTTTTTTTTTTATTTTTTTTTTCAAGGGTGCATATGCAGCCAACTTAAAGGGGCACTATGGCGAAAAATTGTAAAATTTAGAATATGTGCAAACATATACAAATAAGAAGTATGTTTTTTCCTGAGTAAAATGAGCCATAAATTACTTCTCTCCTATGTTGCTGTCACTTACAGTAGGTAGTAGAAATGTGACAGAAGCGACAGGTATTGGACTAGTCCATCTCTTCATGGGGGATTGTCAGGGATTTATTTAGTTTCAAACGCACTTAGTGAATGGCAGTTTCTCTGTCCATCTGCCAAAAAACTATGTAGTGAGCAGGGAAGCTGGCCAGCATCATTGTTTCAATACTTTTTCGGGAATATCTTTATAAAAGAATAAAAGCCTTGCTGTGAATCCCCTATGAATAGATGGACTAGTCCAAAACCTGTCACTTCTGTTAGATTTCTACTACCTACTGTAAGCGACAGCAACATAGGAGAAAAGTAATTTATGGCTCATAGCGCCCTTTTAAAGAGAACCCGAGGTGAGTTTGAAGAATATTATCTGCATACAGAGGCTGGATCTGCCTATACAGCCCAGCCTCTGTTGCTATCCCAAACCCCCCTAAGGTCCCCCTGCACTCTGCAATCCCTCATAAATCACAGCCACGCTGCTGACAAACAGCTTGTCAGAGCTGGCTGTGTTTATCTCTATAGTGTCAGTCTGCTGCTCTCCCCGCCTCCTGCAGAACTCCAGTCCCCGCCTGCATTCCTTCCCTCCCTGCTGATTGGAGGGAAGGGACGGAGGCAGGGACCAGAGCTATGCAGGAGGCGGGGGAGCAGCTGAGACTGACACTACAGATGTAAACACAGCCTCACAGCACGGCTGTGATTTATGAGGGATTGCAGAGTGCAGGGGGACCTTAGTGGAGTTTGGGATAGCAACAGAGGCTGGGCTGTATAGGTAGATCCAGCCTCTGTAAGCAGATAACATTCTTTAAACACACCTCGGGTTCTCTTTAAGGTTTACTAATGACAGTGTTACTTGCTTTACCCTATTAAACTAGCATCATCCACTAAGTACATGGATCAATACTTGCATAGCAAACTGGCCATAGACAAATGATCCATGTGTTCTGCTAACCAAGGATACTTCTAACACACAAAAAAGCATAATATAGGATTACATTTTACAGTTAAACTTAAAAGAGCTTAAAACTCAGTAGACAAGTGGCTTGCCCTCCGGTCTGTCTTGGTTTTAGGTTTCTAATGATTGAGAAAGGAACTTTTGCTACTAGCTTGACACACAAAACATAAAAGCATAACTGGTATTTAACCACACCAGAAACTTGAGGAATATTTGTTTTAAGAATTAAATCTACACTTTGTATTAAATTAGACCAAGGGTCGGTCAGTTTTACTATGTTTTGCAGAATTCATGGTCTGTGGTTACATTCATAAGGGAAAGGTGTTAAACTTGGGAAATGAAAGTGAAAGCTAAACATAAAACTATTTACACTTAAAGCTGAATGTTAGGCATATACAGATACAAACAGGGAATCCTGCCCTACTGAACTACAATAGAAATGTAAATGTGCAAAAATAAATGGAATGAGAACCATCCGCTACAAACTGTCACTTAGTTGCCAAAAGAGAAAAGTGGTGGCGAATGCAAAACACTAAACTAGCTGCCACAAGCACTAAAGCTCCATATTTGGTATATGAAAATGACCAAAAAAATTATGCAAAATAAAGAATGCTCACAAATCAAAATCAGAATTGTAATTGCAAAAATTAAGTAAAATTTAGCAAAACTGAAATAACTCAATACCATCAACACTACTATGAGGCCAAATAGATTGGCTGACACGAATACATTTTTAACCTCCCTGAAAATAACCCCATGCTATGCTTAGGCTAGCCGCAGGGAGCACAATACAGAGCAATGAAGTGCAGCATGTGTTTTTACTCACCTCCCAGGGGATACAGGTGCAGGCAGCCATTCAACTTCTCCACGGAGGCTCTGATTCACTCTGATCAGATCACAGTCCGTGATCTCACTAGAGTTACAGCGCCACCCGGAGGATGGAGGGAAAAGTGCAGCGCTGGAGCCCAGGGAGGCGAGTGAGTGCTGGGGCTGCTGCAGTCATTCTGGCGGCATGATTTGTTCCTGATTTTAGGGTCTGCAACATTCGGAAAAGACCCTAAAATCCGGAATTAATCATACCGCCAGGGAGGTTAATGTAGCCTCTTATAATACATACTGTATATGTGGTAAGATTTGGGATTGATTATACCATCAGATTACATAGCGTATGGTCTAGGGCAGAAGCCAGTTACACAAGATAAATGACAGAACAAACACTAGAAAGACAGTAAAATGTTAATATTTGACTAGAATATTACTACTAAAAAATACTAAAAAGTGATTGGAAATAATTAGGATCTGAAACCAGGAGAAGACACTAATCTGGTTAGAATAAAGCAATGCCATTAAGTCAACCATTTTGTTTGCTAAAATGTAGAAAATATAGCCAAATAGGTGTTGGCTGCTTATTATAAAACTAAAAGCAAAGCACATGTCTTGTGAGACACTTCTGGGAGGTCTGTCAAAACATAATCTACCAGTGACCTAAAAAAAAGAGCCTGAGATGTTTGTTGCTGCGCTCCAGCAGACAATCCCAAGACTTCATTCTGTTGTTGAAATATGTTTACATGGTTACATATCCCAGCTTCAGGCCAGGCAATCTCTTGTATAATTCATGTTTAGCGATTATCACTGAAGAGCTTAGCCTAGAACTCATTCGTATTGGTCATGACCAATTGAAGCTTAAGAACTAACAGGTGCAGATAAAGCAGGATGCCCCAATAGTGATATCCCGTCATCTACAGGGACTATAGTTCCACAATAAATATAACTTAACATACACTATTTTATCCTGAGTGGACCTGTGATACTATTCATAAAAATACTGTAACTGCTTTGGTCTGCAGTATGTTATAGCAATTTTCTATTCATATTATTATTATTTATACAGCACCAGCAAAATTACTTACTAAGCTTTGTATACTATAGGGCAGATTCAAGTAAAATAAGAATTGTTAGCTTGAAGTTGCAGACATACAGCGAAGCAGCCAATTTGGGCACCTTTGTGTGCCTGCAGTTTGGGTGCTGCATAGACCACAATGCGCTTTATTGGCAGAGCCCAGTGTATAATGTGCACTGGAGGCGCAACCTAGAAAAGTCATTTTTCAGCGACAAATTGAGGCAGAGGATGGCGCAGATATTGGTGGAGGGAATCTTTAGTGGAGGAGGTTAAAGCGCAGATATGGAGCAGGGGAGAGATAGGAGTAGGTAGAGTGAGAGTTGCTAGCAGGGACTGGGTTGCCAGTAAGGACTGGGACTTGATTCCTTGGGTGACAGTTTGGGGGTGAGTGACAGTGCATGACAGGGTCTTCAAGGGCGTACATATTAGTACACCATCAGCGAGTTGGGAGCAGGAAGAGCCATGGGAACAAGGCAAGCCAAATGACGTCTCTCCCTGCTGCTGCTAAACTCCCCAGACATCACAACTCGGAGGGAGGTGAAGTTTCAGGAGCCCTGAATTACTCTTACGCGCCCCGCACAGCATAACATCGCTACTATGGGATGCGTAGTTTTGACTCCTGGCTCTGAGCGCCGAAACCACCTGCTTCGCTTCAAGGGGGCAAAGCGAGTGCAGATAGGCATGACTGGCTTTTGGCTGAGACAACCCAGCACTCCATATCTTTAAGTGATGTATGGGGACCACCATAAACATGCTAGATTCCACCATTCGTATGCTAGACTCCACCATACACGTGCCACTTCTTAAAGGAATACTGTAGGGGCGTCGGGGGAAAATTAGTTGAACTTACCAGGGGGTTCTAATGGTCCCCCGCAGACATCCTGTGCCCGCGCAGCCACTCACCGATGCTCCAGCACCGCCTCCGGTTCACTTCTGGAATTTCAGACTTTTAAGTCTGAAAACCGCTGCGCCTGCATTGCCGTGTCCTTGCTCTCGCTGATGTCACCAGGAGCGTACTGCGCAGGCATAGACTATACTGGGTCTGCGCAGCACGCTACTGGTGACATCAGCGGGAGCGAGGACATGGCAACGCAGGCGCAGTGGTTTTCCGACTTAAAAGTCTGAAATTCCAGAAGTGGAGGCAGGGCCAGAAATTCCAGAAGAGAACCAGAGGCAGGGCCAGAGCATCGGTGAGCGGCTGCGCGGGCACAGGATGTCTGCGGGGGACCATTAGGTTCAACTCGTTTTCCCCCCGACCACCCTACAGTATTCCTTTAAGCCATACTTATGGTGGAACTTCAGTGCCAGCATACACATGCTGACATTCTTGGAAGATCCATTTAGGATCTGTACAAGGCTTTAGAAGAAGATACCTATATTCCCTGCTAAAAAAGAGTTGGGAGAAAAATGGGACAAAAATGATTAACGTGCCATTTTTGGTAAGATTTGTAAACCTGAAAGAACACGAATACAGTGACACAATTACATTAACAGCAAGTTATGAGTCACACTAAATGCCAATTAACAAGATGTGCCAGCTAATGAAGTGTTCTCTGAGAGGACCGATATGGCTGATTCTATATTCTTCAGGCCTCAAACTACTGCTTAACACCAAGTGTTAAAGATGTTTTCAAGTCTAAATTCAATATGAATGACTCATTAACGGAGGGGGCTGGATGCTGGATCCTGGCTGTGTGACAGGTATAAGGTGTGCTGCTGCATGTCGGACTTCATTGAAATAATGCAGTGACAGAAATACCATACAGGTGCCAAAAAATAGGATATCCAAGTTTATGCTCTACAGATCAGGACAGCAGCATTATGGTGGGGACTAATGATCCAATCTTTTTCTTCCAATCTTACCATTTCTATTTAATATAAGAGAACTGCCTACTTTATCCATTCAAAATATTCACTCAATTACCCTTATACTACATACAGTAGATTTGGTAAGGTTGGATGAAAAAGATTGGATCTTTAGTGGCCACCTCTAGTTATACCCCGCTATGTGCTGTTCGCCCGCAATCAGTCCTAGTACCAACCATGACTACAAGTGGTAGCCCACCTTTGTACCTCCCCATACTAGTTACTACTGGTACAGTATATGTGTCCTTAAAATGTTGATTGTTGCTGTGCACACACATAATTTATTGGCATCATCTTATTTTTATTGCAACACTGTAGATTTGCACTTATATAACATTAATCTTTCTAGGAGAACTAGAGTAAAATAGGTTTTGTGTATTTGAACCGTATTTGCTAAAACAGTCTCTCAGTCTCAGTGAGATTGGGTAGTGCTCCCATTAGATGATTGCAAGGAAATTATAGCCATGTTGTGTGCAGGTTTAATTTTTATGTGAACCAAATTGTACCTTATTCCTTAAAGCCCTTGTTCAGTCTTTTTTTTAACAGTAAACCTCTTTTCTTCCTCAATATTGATGTAGCTTCAGTGATTAAGAAAAAGCCATTAAATAGATTTATTTTGATGTAAACTGTGGTGCCCATGTGACTGCTACTGTGACTTCTTGGCTGTAAATAATGGACAGGCTTTGCTCCAAGGAGATCCTAGGGTGATTGCTGTCCAAACCATAAAAAAAAAAATTTTGGCTGAAAGACTCGCCTTTCACTCACACCTCTGTATTTTCTTCAAAGGTGCGTACACATGCCATACTGTAGCGAACGACGGGTCCGTCAGACCCTTAACGCTGGGCAAAAGTTCTGCCGACAGTAGCACGTGTGTACACGCTGTCGGCAGACTGAGAGCGGATCTGTCAGAAACAGTCTTATCAGTCTGCTGACAGCGTGTACACACATGCTACTGTCGGCAGAACGTCCACCCAGCGGGAGTATCAGACGGACCCGTCGTTCGCTACAGTATGGCATGTGTATGCGCCTTTAGAGACCTTTTGTTTCCACTGCCTGTGAATCACCCATTTTCCCACATGCAAATTCAAACAGGGAAAGACATGAAGGGAAAAAAGAAAAATGGCATGCAGAAAAAAAAAACACATAGCACACCTGAGGGAATCAGATTTGTTCTCACATGACAGTAAGTGCCAGTGTATGTCTCACAAGATGCAAGAGGCACTTACAGTCATTATGGATTTTATGGATAAGTTAGCAATGGTCTACTGATTGGGAGACAAAAATTCCAATCAATACCTGCCTTGTTCCCAAAGGACCATTTTAACATAGAACTTTGTTAGGAAGTCAGCTGGGCAGTCAGTCTGGGGAATACAATGAAGAAATTAAATATATGATGAAGAAACAGAATATGTAAAATAAAGATAAAGAAAGTTACAAATGATGATGCAAATGAACACCCCCCCCCCCCCCCCCCCAAAAAAAAAACCAAGGCAATAAAGCCAAATATCTTAGGTTGAGCCTTGTACATGGTACGCTAAAATAAAAAAAATGAAAGAAAAAATGAAAAAAAAAAAGTCTGAGGAGAAAGGCGAGAAAGGCAATGAATACAATTTTCTCAGGACAATGTGATAGAGGAGATGTAGTCCACAAAACATACTGGTAAGTAAACTGTCCACAACAAATTGGCTTTGGGCCCATTTACGCTTCATCAGTTGGTGTGCGTTGGTACACGATTTTCGGTAGTAGTGCATTGTGAAAAAGATTTCAGTTAAAACTCGTTAAGTGTGAAAGGTGCCTTTGAAAGAAAACGGATTTTAAAAGTAATACCCATGTTTTTCTGTTATAGTTCAGTTCTTTCAAGGTATTCCGTTAGGTGTATGATGAGTTCATAGAAGATTTTATTTTTTGTCACAAGTTAGTGGAAAATGACACTTTGTGAAAAAAAAAAAAAAACCAATAAAAATCAATTTTCGCTAACTTGTGACAAAAAAAAATTCTTCTATGAACTCACCATACTCCTAACAGAATACCTTGGGGTGTTGTCTTTCTAAAATGGGGTCACTTGTGGGGTTCCTAAACTGCCCCGGCATTTTAGGGGCCCTAAACCGTGAGGAGTAGTCTGGAAATCAAATGCCTCAAAATGACCTGTGAAATCCTAAAGGTACTCATAGGACTTTGGGCCCCTTAGCACACCTAGGCTGCAAAAAAGTGTCACACATGTGGTATCGCCGTACTCAGGAGAAGTAGTATAATGTGTTTTGGGGTGTATTTTTACACATATCCATGCTGGGTGGGAGAAATATCTCTGTAAATGGACAATTGTGTGTAAAAAAAATCTAAAAATTGTCATTTACAGAGATATTTCTCCCACCCAGCATGGGTATGTGTAAAAATACACCCCAAAACACATTATACTACTTCTCCTGAGTACGGCGTTACCACGTGTGACACTTTTTTGCAGCCTAGGTGCGCTAAGGGGCCCAAAGTCCAATGAGCACCTTTAGGCTTTACAGGGGTGCTTACAATTTAGCACCCCCCAAAATGCCAGGACAAAACACACCCCACAAATGACCCCATTTTGGAAAGTAGACACCCCAAAGTATTCAGAGAGGGGCATAGTGAGTCCGTGGCAGATTTCATTTTTTTTTTTTTTGTCACAAGTTAGCAGAAATGGAAACTTTTTTAAATTTTATTTTTTGTCACAAAGTGTCATTTTCCGCTAACTTGTGACAAAAAAAAATTCTTCTACGAACTCACCATGCATCTTAGTAAATACTTTGGGATGTCTTCTTTCCAAAATGGGGTCATTCGGGGGTATTTATACTATCCTGGAATTCTAGCACCTCATGAAACATGACAGGTGCTCATAAAAGTTAGAGATGCTTCAAAATGGGAAAATTCACTTTTTGCACCATCGTTTGTAAACGCTATAACTTTTACCCAAACCAATAAATATACACTGATTGGATTTTTTTTAACAAAGACATGTAGCACAATAAATTTGGACCAAAATGTATATAGACATTTTACTTTATTTGAAAAATGTCAGCACAGAAAGTTTAAAAAAAAATCAAAATTCATGTCTTTTTTGATAAATATAATAAAAACTAAACATCACATCAGCAATCAAATAGCACCAAAAGAAAGCTGTATAAGTGACAAGAAAAGGAGGTAAAATTCATTTAGGTGGTAGGTTGCATGACCGAGCAATAAACCGTTAAAGCTGCAGTGGTCTGAATGGAAAAAAAGTGTCTGGTCCTTATGGGGTTTTAAGACTGCAGTCCTTAAGTGGTTAAAGGAGTCATCAGTTACTTTGTGCTATCCCATGAAATATTTACCTGGGGCTTCCTCCAGCCCCTTGCAGCCGACATGTCCCATGCAGCATCTCCGCTCGCAGCCACCTCGAAGTCGTCCTTACTGCACCTACGTAAAGTGCCGCAGTCAATCAAGCCCCCGTTGTCCGCAGTGTACTGCGCAGAGTCAGTATATCTGCTCCTGCGCAGCACACAGCAGACAACGTGGACTTGATTGGCAGCGGCACTCGTGCAGGCGCAGTAGAGGAGGTCGGGCTATGTACTGGCGGGGATCACGGGCCGGCGGCTACGAATGGAGATGCTACGTGGGACATGTCGGCTGCAAGGGGCTGGAGGAAGCCCCAGGTAAGTATTTCATGGGGTAGCATAAAGTGACTGATGACTCTTTTAAGAATGCAGAAAACAAAATTAATAATAAATCTCCATGGGGTGTGTGGCTTCCTGTCTCCAAGGTGCCATTAAAGGCTACTATCAGGCAGATTTATCAAAGCAATTACAAGTTTCTTCTTCTTATTTCCTACCTGCTTCATACTTTTGTAACTACATTTCCATCTGCTTGATATCTGCTTGTGTATCTTTTTTTAGGCTATGTGAAATCATGTCACCATATGAATAAATTATACATTTATTTTTAAACTTGTTCCCTTGTGTTTTTAGGAAACCGAGAAAAGAGCAAACAGACTGTGTAAGCTGGATGTAGTATATGACAGATATTCATATAACAATAGTGTCCTCATACTTCTAAAAGAGAAGACTGCTCATTTGGAAGAAAACAAAAACACAAAATACTGTATATTCTTCTTATGACTACACTCAGACCTCTTGAAATGGGGGAAACTATCCTGCTTGAAAACAAAATCCATCAACTTATTGTAACAGAAGGTTAACATTGTAACTGCAGGTCAACCATTAAATTGCTTACTATAATTAGATGTCACAATAAAGGCAATTTACCAAAGTCAGATGAATTGGTGTCAGCAGTCACATATTGTGTAAGGAGTGAATCTGTTATTCAGGATGCATCTTCCTGCTAGTTCTTGGAGAGGATTTCCTGGGATCAACCCAAAGACGAGATACAATCCACAAATGTCACTGCTGGCTCACAGCAAGAGACTTAGACATAAGAGTGACTGATAACATGGGAGTTGGATAGGACAAAATGCTCATGTTCAGCCTCAGAACTGGTGAGATGAATAAGACGAGGCACACAACATTCCTTGAGGTAGCCATACACTGGTCGATTTGCCATTAGATCGACCAGCTGACAGATCCCTATCTGATCTAATCTGATCAGAGAGGGATCGTATGGCTGCCTTTACTGCAAACAGATTGTGAATCGATTTCAGCCTGAAACCGATCACAATCTGTGGAGCCGCCGCTGCCGCCTGTCCCCCCCCCCCCCCGCGCATACATTACCTGACGCTGCAGGTAATGTATCTTCTCCACGCTGCACCCGCTCCATCCCGGCGCTTCCTGTGTCACTCCGTGACCAGGAAGTTCAAATAGAGCGCCCTCTATTTGAACTTCCTGGTCACTGCAGTGACAGGAAGCGCCGGGATGGAGCGGGTGCAGCGCGGAGAAGATGCGGAGAAGACGCCCGGGAGCCAGCATCAGGTAATGTATACCTGATCAGATCGGCCGCCGCTAGCGACGCGCTCCCTACCCGCGGGCGATCGAGGGTAATTTCCCGCACGGCGCGATCGACGGACCGATCCGATTTCGGGAGGAAATCGGATCGGCGGGTGCGTTTAGCGCGAACGATTGGCAGCAGATTCGATCCCAGGATTGAATCTGGTGTCGAAACGGCCGCGAATCGGGCCAGTGTATGGCCACCTTAAGGGTGCAGTAACTTCTAGATATTTACAAAGTTTTGAAATACCGTATATACTCGCATATAAGCCGACCCGCATATAAGCCGACCCCCCAACTTTTCCCTGAAAAAACAGGGGAAAATGATTGACCCCCATATAAGCCGGGGGTAGAAAATGCTGGATTGGTGCAGCACCCCAGTGTGTCCCAATATAGCTAGTATAGTGCCCAGTATAGGTAGGTAGTGTCCAGTATAGCTAGTATAGTGCCCAGTATAGCTAGTAAAGTGCCCAGTATAGCCAGTATAGTGCCCAGTATGGGTAGGTAGTGCCTCAGTTTAGCTAGTATAGTGCCCCAGTATGGCTAGTAAAGTGCTCAGTTTAGTTAGTATAGTGCCCAGTTTAGCCAGTATAGTGCCCAGTTTAGCCAGTATAGTGCCCAGTTTAGCCAGTATAGTGCCCAGTTTAGCCAGTATAGTGCCCAGGTTAGCCAGTATAGTGCCCAGGTTAGCCAGTATAGTGCCCAGGTTAGCCAGTATAGTGCCCAGTTTAGCCAGTATAGTGCCCCAGTATGGCTAGTAAAGTGCTCAGTTTAGTTAGTATAGTGCCCAGTTTAGCCAGTATAGTGCCCAGTTTAGCCAGTATAGTGCCCAGTTTAGCCAGTATAGTGCCCAGTTTAGCCAGTATAGTGCCCAGGTTAGCCAGTATAGTGCCCAGGTTAGCCAGTATAGTGCCCAGGTTAGCCAGTATAGTGCCCAGTTTAGCCAGTATAGTGCCCAGTTTAGCTAGTATAGTGCCCAGTTTAGCCAGTATAGTGCCCAGTTTAGCCAGTATAGTGCCCAGTTTAGCGAGTATAGTGCCCAGTTTAGCCAGTATAGTGCCCAGTTTAGCTAGTATAGTGCCCAGTTTAGCCAGTATAGTGCCCAGTTTAGCCAGTATAGTGCCCAGTTTAGCTAGTATAGTGCCCAGTTTAGCCAGTATAGTGCCCAGTTTAGCTAGTATAGTGCCCAGTTTAGCTAGTATAGTGCCCAGTTTAGCTAGTATAGTGCCCAGTTTAGCCAGTATAGTGCCCAGTTTAGCCAGTATAGTGCCCAGTTTAGCTAGTATAGTGCCCAGTTTAGCCAGTATAGTGCCCAGGTTAGCCAGTATAGTGCCCAGGTTAGCCAGTATAGTGCCCAGGTTAGCCAGTATAGTGCCCAGTTTAGCCAGTATAGTGCCCCAGTATGGCTAGTAAAGTGCTCAGTTTAGTTAGTATAGTGCCCAGTTTAGCCAGTATAGTGCCCAGTTTAGCCAGTATAGTGCCCAGTTTAGCCAGTATAGTGCCCAGTTTAGCCAGTATAGTGCCCAGGTTAGCCAGTATAGTGCCCAGGTTAGCCAGTATAGTGCCCAGGTTAGCCAGTATAGTGCCCAGTTTAGCCAGTATAGTGCCCAGTTTAGCTAGTATAGTGCCCAGTTTAGCCAGTATAGTGCCCAGTTTAGCCAGTATAGTGCCCAGTTTAGCGAGTATAGTGCCCAGTTTAGCCAGTATAGTGCCCAGTTTAGCTAGTATAGTGCCCAGTTTAGCCAGTATAGTGCCCAGTTTAGCCAGTATAGTGCCCAGTTTAGCTAGTATAGTGCCCAGTTTAGCCAGTATAGTGCCCAGTTTAGCTAGTATAGTGCCCAGTTTAGCTAGTATAGTGCCCAGTTTAGCTAGTATAGTGCCCAGTTTAGCCAGTATAGTGCCCAGTTTAGCCAGTATAGTGCCCAGTTTAGCTAGTATAGTGCCCAGTTTAGCCAGTATAGTGCCCAGTTTAGCCAGTATAGTGCCCAGCATAGGTGGGTAGTGCTCCCCCCCCCCCCCCCCCGCGGCCGCCGCTGCTATTACCTGCTTAGGCAGCGGCCGCTTCCTAATCCGCGTTCCTCTTCTGAACTTTCTCAGAGTGTATCACAGCAGCGCGCCGGGCGCTGCTGCTGTGACGATGCAGAGTGCAGGAAAGAGCGCGGCTCCCTATAGCGGCGATCTGTATCGCCGTTACCAAGGGAACCGCTCTTTCCTGCCCCCTGCATCGTCACAGCAGCAGCGCCGGGCGCGCTGCTGTGATACACTCTGAAAAGTTTCAGAAGGGGAACGCGGATTAGGAAGCGGCCGCTGCCTAAGCAGGTAATAGCAGCGGCGGCCGCGGAAGGAGCGGGGCGCGGACCACCCACCACTAGACCACCAGGGAAGACTCGCATACAAGCCGACCCCCCAACTTTTGACCCCCTTTTTGGGGGTCAAAAATTCGGCTTGTATGCGAGTATATACGGTAAATGAGATTTGCAACTTTGTATGTCTGCAACACAGTATTAACACTCCGACATGAGTCTTTAGAGTGATTGATGCAGCTACAGTAGGCAGGTACATTTTATTACAGAATTTTCGGACTATAAGACGCTCCAGACTATAAGACGCACCTAGGTTTAAAAGGCAAACACCAGGGGGAAAATTTTTTTAAGCCTAGGTGCATCCATAGTCCAGGAGTATCTTATGGCCTGTACCCCCTCCCCAAGATGTCTCTAAATTACACTGCCCAGCTTCATTAACCACTGCTGCCCCCACTAACTATACTACACTTCACAAATCCACTGATGCCACCTTCTCCAGCTACACTACACCTGCATCAGCAATGATCCTGTCCTCACAGCGAGGAGGCAACAGCCCGATACGAAGTTTCCCTGTCTCTAAATTACACTGCCCAGCTTCATTAACCACTGCTGCCCCCACTAACTATACTACACTTCACAAATCCACTGATGCCACCTTCTCCAGCTACACTACACCTGCATCAGCAATGATCCTGTCCTCACAGCGAGGAGGCAACAGCCCGATACGAAGTTTCCCTGCATCAGCCATTATAGTGTCTCTGCGGCGAGTCAGCAGCAGCCCGACCTAAAGTGTTCCCTGCATCAGCGTGATCCAAGCAGTACAGGACAGCTTCAGCCGCTAGAACGGCAGAGTCCTATGAGGCTTCCGTACAGCATTGTTTACTGGTGTCAGCACATGACCCCACGCACGCGGGCTCCAGGTCATTAGAGGGCACCAGTAAACAACGCAGTACGGAGGCCTCAGAGAACTTTGCCGTTATAGCGGCTGAAGCTGTCCTGTACTACTCAGATCACGCTAATGCAGGGAACACTTTAGGTCGGGCTGCTGCTGACTCGCCGCGGGGACACTATAAAGGCTGATGCAGGGGAAACTTCGTATCGGGCTGCTGCCTCCTCGCCACGGGGACAGGATCATTGCTGATGCGGGGAAACTTCATAGCGGGCTGTTGCTATCATCAGACACATGCGCCCAGATAGGTAAAAGCTGCATGCGGACTATAAGACGCAGTAACTTTTTCTCACCACTTTTGGGGGAGAAAAAGTGCGTTCTATAGTCCGAAAAATATGGTAATCACTACTGGATCAGAAATTTTAATTTTACTTTGACTCTTCATAAGTAAAATTAAATTTTCAGTGTGAATTGTGGCACTGAGCAGGAATGTGCAAAGGGGCCCCAATAACTACTACATAAAGAGGCTTCTTCCAGCATACACAATTCTCAAAGTATGAAGAGCTCTACCTGCTGCCAAAAGTTATACTGGCCCTTATTTAATTAACTTTTTCAAGTTTGATCTTAGGTGATATTTTCACATCTTATCAATAAAATGTATTTTAAGCCCCCGACAAGCAAGAACATGCTCCGAATAATTTGAACAGTACTTTTCACCCACTTTGATACTTTTTCATTTTCCAAAACAGAACATGATAAATTATCTCCAAGGAGAAAACGTAGCAGAAAAAGTGAATTGAATTGGGCCACTGGTCCAAATCCAATTAACTTTTTCCCCTGAGTTTTTCCCCAGGAGATGATTTTTCATCTGATCTATAAATAACTTTTCAGCACTTCGCAATTGAATAAGTACTGAAAAGTAGGGTAAAATAATATTAAACTTATTCTTCATATTTTTTTGCATGCTGGGAGCTCTAAAGGTATTTTATTGGTAAAGTTTGAAAATAACTCCTTGGAAGAAACTCAGGAGATATGTTTATATGATATGGGCCATTGTATTTTATGGCTTATGTAAAAGAAACACAAAAGGAGGTACTGGATTACTAAGACAAAAATGATGCCACATACAACATTAAGCAATAATGCTCTCTCTTATCTGCAGATTCACAATTGTCTACGTTTAGATTTAGAGACAGTAGGTAAGGGTTAGAATTCCTGTCAGATTGTATTTGCCACATGTGTAGTTAATGCAGAGATTTCACTAAATTTCCTCCTCTTGATGACCCTTTCACTAGGACAAGCAGTGAGGGCCGGTGCACACCGAGCGGCTTTTTGGGCGTTTTCAGATCCGCTTGCGGCTGCGGATCTGCTTGGTCAATGTATCTCAATGGGGTGGTGCACACCAGAGCGGCAGGCGTTTTGCAGAAACGAAAAATGCCTGGGTGAGGCATTTTTTGGATTGCGGATGCGTTTCTGCCTCAATGTTAAGTATAGGAAAAACGCAAACCGCTCTGAAAAACGGCACTTCAGAGCGGTTTTGCAGGCGTTTTTGTTACAGAAGCTGTTCAGTAACAGCTTTACTGTAACAATATATGAAATCTACTATACTGAAAACCGCAGCAGCAATCCGCAAAACGCTAGCAAACCGCCTCATAAAAATAAAAAAAAGTGTTTAAAAATCTGCTAGCGTTTTGCGGATCTGCTAGCGGGTTTTGGTGTGCACCAGCCCTCACAAATGTTTTTTTTCCAATTAGGGCTTACAGCAGTAAAAATGGAAGAGATGCATTAACCCTTATCTGCAGCACTGAAGAGTATGAACATTACTGTCTCTTCTGTACGTAATGGGATAAGAACCAAAGAGTAAAACTGTTCATACAAGTACAGTATACCGGTACATGCCATAAGATGGAACAGTATACATGTTGTAAGATGGAACAGTATACATGTTATAAGATGGTAGGCTTATTGGGAAGGGTGTGGTATTCTGATTGTTTATGTCTGAACAATAATCTATCCCCTTCCCCATTAAGCTGTAACAAATATAGCTCAATGTGAGCAAGAAGGAGCATGAACTTGCTGGATACTCAGTAAGAGGCTGTAGTGCTGAGGTTTCCACCGCAATTCTTTCTAAATCACTCCCTTTATAACAAAATATTTAGACTTTGGTGTAACTCGGACGCTAGATCTTTGGTAATGCCTTCCTCTGATCTCAATCAGGAGGTTCTGCATTGCTTTCCAGCATGGTAATTTGAAGGCTGAAATTGAAATATAAAACTGAAAAGAGCATTTAAAGACACTCTGAAGCGAAAAAAGAAAAATTAAGATATAATGATTTGTATGTGTAGTACAGCTAAGAAAAAAAAGCATTAGCAGCAAAGACACAAGTCTATTATTGTTTCCAGTAAAGGAAGAGCTAAGAAGCTCCAGTTATCTATGCAAATTAGCCATTGAGCTCCACGACTTTCAAAGTCGCAGAGAACTGACACTTGAGATAATAAGCTTTGAAAGAATGTATCTTTTTTTCCTCAGCAGGGAAGACTTTGCAGAGCAGGCTAGTGAACTTTTTAACACATTTAGAATGTTGAGTACTGTCTAAACTGCAAATATTAGAGAATGATGCAATGTTATTAAAAAAACACTATATAACTGAAAATAAAAATATTAGAGTATTTTCTTTGCTACTAAAATTCTAGCAATTATCCGTATTACACAACCAATTCATTATATCATAATTTTTTTTTCACTTCAGTGTCTCTTTAATGATAACCTTGGCCCTAAAGAAAAATATACACTTTATACTATTGTGGTGTAAAACAAGAACTAGAGTTTATTCCGGGTATCACTGTACAGACAAGCTACTTGGCTCCTGGAGTATGAAGGGGGGGGGGGGGGGGGGGAGGGGTCGGAGGAAGTGTCCTGCTCTTGGAACTTCCAAGAAAGTCCTTGCAGGACAGGTACTGGGCAAGAGCAATCTGTTAGAGTGGAGCCCAGTGACATTAGGTGACACCTGATCATACGTTAATTATTTGACTGAAACAATCAGGAATGTTTTGACCAAGGAAACTCGTGTATATAGTTTAAGGCCTCTTTTACATTATATGCTGAAAAACTGATGCATTTTTAACTTTGAAAATCTGTAGTCCTTTTAGCTATAACTAAGAGCAACTGATATAGTGTAAAAGCAAATCTAATACTAACCTTCTTCACAGAATAAGCCTAAAGTAGTCCTGAACAGCACAGCACACAATGAAAACTCTATTACACATACAGTTGCCAAAGAACTTCACTGCTCTGTGTTTGTTTAGGCAGATCAAAGGGTCTAATTAGGGCTTATGGGCAACTGTGAATAGTACAGAAGAGCTCTGCCTAGGCAACTGTCCATACACTAAACACTGAGGTCTGACCCTTCCAGTGCTCCCTGCAAAAAGTGAAACCCAGCAAAACTTCAGGGTTGAATTTTTTTCCCAAAAAGGTTATTATGCTGTGGCTAATCTTTTAGAGGAGAGAAGAAGTTCTGAGTTTAGTTCCACTTTAAAACAAACATCATCATTTCATGTAAGCTGAACACTAACTATTTATATTAAGCTTATAATCACTTCTAACATTAATTATACACATACAGTAGTCTTACTATCTCAATGTCCAAAAACTTCCTCCCACATCATACTGATTGCAAAAAATTAATTGCGTCTTAATAAATGAAATAACTGCAACAAAGTCCAACGACTTTCTATTCAATTAGGTCTGGAAGTGTTCTATGACCGATACAACCCTAACAAATGATTGCTACAGGAATAAAGAAAAGGTTACAAGGAAAAGACCTTTAGGGCAATGAAGTCACATCAGCTAACCAGATATAATACAACACCACCAAGATAACATAAATATGCTGAGAGAAAAGGAAGCACAACAGCAGTTTAATTAATTAATGTGAAAGTGACCTTCAAACTAGAGCTGATTAGGAAAAATGAGTCAGGCAATAAATACACAAATAAGATGTCCCTCTTGCCTGCCTGTCACTCCCAGAGCTCTGGAAAATCAGAATGATGGCTCCATTAAGTCAGCTATTCGCCTGACCTGCCGAGGAAGGAAGGAAACCCACCGCTAACAGGGAAATATGTAAGAACAGATATAAATTACATGACTATATGGCCAAACAAAAATTGGCAGAATAGTTGGGGAGTAAGACAATATGATGCTCTTAGTTTTTTTTATTTCATTTATTTTAGCTAGGTTTGCCAAAAGCCTGAAGTAAAGCTTGTAAAATGTCTTACTGGAGTTTGAGGTTTTGATTTCTTTTATTTTAACTATCAGAGGGTCAGTCCACTGAGAGCAGGAAGAAATCCAGGCATTTTACTCATCTGAGTAGTGTGCAAGTGATGCCCAGGCCTTGATGCACTCTGCAACCCATTTGGTGTTCCTCATTGCAGAGTTATGGCACATGTACATACCCAGGTCACCTGCCCACAGTCTATTGTAATAAGAACCAACTGAGGAATTACAGCATTTTGTGCCTACAAGCTGTCAGCTGCTCAATGAAAACCCCTTACCACAACTTCAGAATTCAAATATTCACCAGCTGTCCCCACTTTACATAACTTCCTATAACTTTACTAGTGTCACAAACTCCTATCACAGCCCATAACACAATCCTAATTCTATTGAGGTCACACTACACTTAATAGATAAGGCACAGTCAGAGTTGGCATGGGCATGCCATGTCACTTGACTGCGCAAGAGATCCTGCATTATAGCTGTTCCAACAACTACCGGTATGCACAGATGCCTTACTCATTTCAGCCAGGATGATCAATGAGGATTGTTCTGGATTTTAGGGTAAACAAATACTGTACAGACAAACTCATTCTGAGTATCTAGTGTCAAAAGTGGTAACTAACGATACAATCCCACAAAAGACTGATCATCCAATTCAATCATGATACTGATTGGAAATGATCATTCATGCCCACTAACAAAAGAACAACTGCTAACCAATCCAATCAGATTTATTGTGTTTTTTTGTATCAATTCCATTAATGTGATCAGATTGGTTAGTAGTTTTCATTTCATTAGTGTGCCTGAACTATCTTTTCCAATGAATATTACGATCAAATTGGCCAACCAATTGGCCAAGGAATTGTATAGGTAATGGCCACCTTTAGGAAGATATTCAAATGAAACTAATTTATTTGTTTACTTTCTGTTTCCTCTTGCATGACAAGAGCATACAAATAGAAACATAGAAGTACTACTGTTGTATGTTCACATCAGGGATTTTTTTTTCTTTTTTTTTTTTTACGATAAGTAGTCAGTTTCCTCACAATCTCACAAAAAGCCCCTGTAATGCCACAACTGCGAGCACCATATCCTAACCTTTTAGATCATTTATTTTATTTATAAAGCGCCAACATATTACACAGCACTGATCAAGACCTCTGTAGCCCAAGACTGGATTCCACAATTACTTCTCTACTTTCAAAAATATTAGATAAATAGGGCAAGGTCGAGTGGAGAGTTATACTAACTTACGAATTTACTTTCATCCAGAAAATGGAAACCGTACTAATAAATTAAAGCCACTATCTGATCATTCATTGTCAGCAGCCACTCGACAGCTAGTGGATTTTATAGGCTAGCATGGTAGCAAGACTTCCACTTTCCAGGGTGTGAGGATTGGGAAAAGAGGAAGAAAGAGCAGAGAAACTGCTGAAAACCGCAGCAGCTTTCCCGATACCTAGAAGATCCCGCAAGGGATTACTGATACTTCCCACAGACTTTTTGGAAGAAAAAAAATATCCATCAGTGTGCCCAGGTGCACGGCCCTATCAAGATTTTGCTAAGTACTACCATGCTTTTTAGTTAAAGGGAAGGTTCAAGCAAAAAAAAAAAATGAGTTTTACTTACCTGGGGCTTCTACCAGCCCCATGTAGCCATCCTGTGCCCTTGTAGTCACTCACTGCTGCTCCAGTCCCCCGCTGGCAGCTTTCTGACCTCGGAGGTCAGGGCCACATTGCATACATTTTTACGCATTCCAGCTAGTGCAGGAACAAAAATTTACGCGTTGCACCACTAACGCGTAAAAATGTATGCGTTAATGTTCCTGCACTAGCGGAAATGTGTAAAAATGTACGCAATTCGGCCCTGACCTTCGAGGTCAGAAAGCTCCCAGCGGGGGACTGGAGCAGCAGTGAGTGACTACAAGGGCACAGGATGGCTGCATGGGGCTGGTAGAAGCCCCAGGTAAGTGAAACTCATTTTTTTTTTTTGCTTGGACCTTCCCTTTAAGCCTCTGTATGGAAAAACATAGAAATGCATAACAAATGAGAATCTGGAGAATAATTCTATACTGTACAGCAATTCTTATCATTTGAATCGGGATTGCATGCAGTTGAATCTTTACCATGTTATAGATGTTTATTCCTGACTGACATGGCAAAGATTTAATTACACCTGCACTCACACTCGCTTGCACACACCACCGCAAACTCAGCTGTCTGATTGCAGCGGAGTTCTCTGCACCCATCAGGAGTAAATTACCATGTGATCACTGTGATCTAATCACAGTGAGAACAAAATCAAGATGTAAAAAAAATAATAAATAAATAAATAAAAAAATGTGTTTCAGCCCTGGTAGCTGCTGACTACTGAGCATGCATGACCCTGGCCACACACTGGCTTGGCCTGATTTAACTGCGCAGGCACAGAATGCTCCCAGCTGGCTCAGTTGGGAACTTGTTCACTGAGGGAGCCCATGGACTACAGGGGGATAGAGAAAGCCCAAGGTAAGTATAAAACATTTTGTTGTATTTATCTCAAGTACACTTTAAAGGGAACCTAAACTGAGAAGGAAATGGATTTTTCCCTTTTAAAAATAATACCAATTGCCTGACTCTCCTGCTGATCCTGTGTCTCTAATACTTTTAGCCACAACCCCTCAACAAGCATGCAGATCAGGTGCTCTGACTGAAGTCCATCATGATCAGCCACTACTACAGCCAAAGAGATCAGCAGGACTGACAAGCAACTAGTATAGTTTATTGAGACTCTAAAAAAAAAAAAAAAAAAAAAAAACTGGGAGGGGGAAACCTCAGGGTCCCAATGAGCCCCCCCGTAGGTTCAAGAAATCGAGCAATAGCTCCCCCGAATACTCCCCGGACAAGCTTGACAAGGGAGGATATATTAACCTAGCCGGGATCCAGTACAGGCGCAGCAGGGGCTCTTCGTTCGGGTTAGGCGGAAATAGCCGAACCTGATCATATCCACTCTACTGCGCAGGCGCAAAAGTACTTGCGCCTGCGCAGTAGAACGGACCAAACAGGTTCGGCTATTTCCACCTTAACCCGAATGAAGAGCGGCTAGTGCGCCTGGGCAGGATTGTGGTAGGTAAATATTTACCTCGCCGCACTTTGTGGGACTCTGGCACTTGAACGGAGGGGCGCAGGAGGACAGGGGAAGCCTTGTTAGGATCAGGGCTGTGGAGTCGGAGTCAAGGAGTCTGAGTTGGGGGAATTTTGGGAACCCGGAGTCGGAGTTGGAGTCGTTGATTTCATAAACTGTACAAAATCCACAGCCCTGTTAAGTATTAGGCTAAGGAGTCGGAGCCATTTTGGGTACCCGGAGTCGGAGTTGGAAGATTTTTGTACCGACTCCACAGCCCTGTTTTTTTTTTCATTACAGGTTTTCTTTAAAAGGAAACATCCATATCCCTCTCAGTTAAAGTTTCCTTTAAGGAGGCACAGCAGTGTGGTACTAGAGAGGTTAAAGATTAAATTGTTTATATTATAACAAACCACATAAAATAACATGGAATTCCCCCTGAAGTTCCAAAGACAAAGGACGTTATGTTTTAAGCTAGTATAAAAGTTTAGCAAGTTCTTGATTTGCTGAGAGTATATGGGTTAGATTGAACCAGCGTACAGACTATTTACTGGAAGGTTTCAGTCGAATGCAGGTAGAGTATCAGCTCATTGGTGTCATTTTGGAACACAGTCATTTTGCGGTCTGCATTAAGTTGAGGCTATATGTCTTCCGCCTCTTTAGGCATCTGTGCCATCCATCTGACAGATACTCAGTGAGAGGTTACATGAATATCCACTCGATAAGCCTGCCAGAAAACTGAACTAGCGCTTGTTGAAGCCTCACATGTACTGTCAAGTCAGTGACTCACAAATATCCATGTTACCTTGGGTAGGAAAGCCCCCAGACAGCTGTCTGACCCAGGATTCTGGTCTATATGCTGTAATGTGGGAATCAGAGGGAAAGGGTGTAATGACATCAACATTCATACTGCCTGAGCAAAGTATCCATTAACTCTGTATGCAACAGGCAGATGAATATTATTTATTTCAAATCAAAGCCAAACCATCTTCACTAACACGATACTAAATTGATTAGCTCCAGCACAGAAACTAATGACCATCATGGTATATTGATTCATACTGCTACACACTCGTTTGGGAATGGCAATTTGCCTGACATATTAAAACTTGGCACGAAATGTGAAAATCCAGTTCCCCACTACTAAATTGGCAGAGAAAATGTGACCTTTTTTTTCTGCTTACAAAACTTCTTATCTGACATGAAGGACAGGTTCACACAAGAGCTCAAAGAAATCCAAGTGCTTTCCAGCATGTCTGTGCCAGGAAAATGCAGGTAGAAATCATACATATTTTATCGATTTGTGGACCGACAGCGATCAAAGTATCAGACTTAAGGCGGCCACTAACTATACAATTGGTTGAACGATAGTTTATGAATTATTTCCAATCTGATTAATAAAATCAATCGGATTTTCAGATCGATCTGTGAAGTCCCAAGCGATCATTAACCAGTACACTGTTCAGCCACTGCTGCTGAAGGGCTCTGCCTTTGACACAGGAGCCCAGGGTTTGAATCTCTGCTCTTCCTGTTCAGCAAGCCGCCACCCATTCAGTGAGGAGACCTTGGGAAAGACTCACTAACACTGCTCCTGTGCGTCCTAATGGCTGCAGCTCTGGTGCTTTGAGTCCACCAGGAGCAAAATGCAATATAAATGTTTTGTGTTTATGTGTTTGTATGTGTTCATACGAAGAATGGTTCGCAAACAATCATTTGGCAAATTGTACCCTTAATGGTCACCTTTAGTACAAAACTTTGATATAAAAATGGTGCAGCTGAACTGGATTTTTTCCAACATCACCACCCCCTAGTGGCAGCCATTTTTCCAATGTTGGACTATATCCTAGAACAGACTCTGAAATAGTCCAACATAGGGCTGGAAAGACTTAAAGTGTACCAGTGACGACAAGTCTTCAAAGTTTTATACATACCTGGGCGCTTCCTCTAGCCCCATCCGCACAGATCCCTCAGAGAGACAGAGAGAGCGCACTGCGCTTGCGCAGACTGGCCGAACTTACAGGACCTGGTGTAGAAGACGGCGAAGACTGAGGATGGCGGCGTGGGAGCGATCCATGCGGATGGGGCTGGAGGAAGCCCCAGGTATGTATAAAGCTTTGAAGACTCATTGTCTCTGGTTTCCTTTTAGGTTGTACTTTAATTTAGACATTGCTGCCAAACAAGTTTTTTTGTGCGACAGCCCCTTTAGAAAACAAGCTGTCTACCTACCCAGACTTGATGGAATGCAATGATACAAAAAGGCAAATTTGTGACCTGAAGTCCACATACTTTCATACAGTATAGGATTCTGCTAATTATAACAAGGAATTTAATAATTGTGGCATTGAAGCCAATCTGTGCAATCAAAGGTGTGCATACATACATCTGATCACTGACCAATTTCACCATCTCCATGCAGTATGGATGATACCATTTATTGGCTAACTTAGAGATGGATAAACCAATAAATGGTATCATCCTGATTCAAAACTTCTTGCTTTTACTCATGGCTAACACTGTACAACACTTTACTGCTTCTTCCATGTAGTATGGTGGGCAAAAGATTTTTGAATACTATGGTCTTGGATGTAGTATGAGAGCTTACGTACACAATCTGTTCATAGCATTCAAAGTATGTTGGCTGTCGTACAACACAGAAATGGTAAAATTGGCCAATAAATATTGAATGTGTTTACACACCCTAACTTCATTGACAACAAAAATCTCTACCATACTTTATTACTTATAGCTGACAAATCAATTACCAATTTTACCATATTCATGTAGTATGAGGGACAACACATTTTGAATATTATGAGCATATTGTGTAGGTAAACCCTCACACTATATGGAGGTGATCAAATTGGTCACCGATAGGCCAATCATAATTAAAAAAAGTGCATCAGGCTTTAGAGAAAAGGCCTACTTTAGGAATGTCTGGAACGTATGCATACACAATTATGTTTTACTTATAATACTTGTATGTGTTTGATTAACAGCAGGCTTCAAGAAAGGGTACATGGGTACATATCATGATTGTGTTAGGAAATGCTGTTCTATAGAAATAAAGCTTCAGGCTGTTCAACTTTTGTAAACCACACATGGAAAGGGATATGGGCAACTGAATTGTGACCAACTGTGGAACAATAAAGCTTCTCTGCTACAGCAGGTGCTTCTGCGGTTCCTCAATGTTTACAATAGGAGAAAGTGATGGTGATTCACAAGTTTCAGTGTTTACATATTGCTGCAATACTGTCTGTGGCTCGACTTGTTCTTGCAAGAAAAACAAACATCGGAATGTAGGAGTTCCTCACCATGTCTTAACACCTTTTTAGAGCTCTATGCACAACAGTACACTTTACAAACATTTTTAGTAACTAACACTGAAGCATATATTACACGGTATCTTCTCACAAGTCTTCCAATTGGTCTTCTAATTCTAATTGGCATGCCTAGGGACAAGTCAGCACTAACTGGACAGTCTCATATGGCATGTGAGGACTTCTCCAACCAGCATTAATAACAGAAAAAAGTCTGTGGAATCCAGATCGTTTGTAGATAATCTCGCTGAGAGAGAAGACACTTTTTTTAGAATGCAACCTCCCCCCCCTCCCCCCTTTAGGAGACACATTAATGTATCCATCATGGTCTCTATAGTTGCCCATACATCTAGCGATGATGGGTAGATTTGATCAAGAGACAGATTTCTCTCTGATCAAATCTGATCAGAGATAGATCTGTCAGCTGCCCATACACCACAGGTCGACTCCTGATCAATTTCAGCATGATATCCCTCAGGAATCTTGCGATGCTGCATCCACCGCCACTGTCCCTGCCACCCTAATGTACACATGCCCCCTGTGCATGCATTTACACTTTACCTGTCTGTGGTGCCCATCAGTCTTGGGCTTCCTCCACTTGCACCTCACATGCTGGTGGTGTATAGCATGAGGCGCGTGTGAGATAGCACACATGCAGCACCTGGTATACGCTGGCAATGTCTTCGCACAAATTGAGGAAGCAGAAGACGGAAGGGCACTGCGAAGGGCGACAGCAGACAAGTGAAGAATAAATGCATGCACAGGGGGCACATTTACACCAGGGGAGGGACAGGACAGAGTTCAGTCACCTTTGTCACTTAGCCCAAGATTTACCAGCATGTTTGATCGATACATATGACCCATTTTGACCTCAAATTGGTTGCATTGTCGATTGGGCATGCTCTTGGCGACACAGATTTTCATCTAATGTCGAGTTCTTGCAGTCCTAACACAGATGCATTGGAGAAACTAGTAAAGCAGCAGCAACAACAAAAAATACATTAAAAAAGCTCTAGTTTGCCCTTTATATATTTCATTGCTAGTAAAAGTGACTAGGGGATTAGAAAATCACTCCATTTTAATATTAGATGAAGCTGCTCTAGAGAAATTCCCTCAGGAAATGCCAGTCACATGATCAGGAGATCTGTGCACAATATGTAGAGCTGCCATGAGATTGGGAGTTTCTTTCTCTACACAGAGCCATCACTTGACTCCTTCCACCTCCTCCAAGTCAAATAAAAGTTGATCTTTTTAGGCTTGTTTGGCAGGGGGAACACGCTTGTCTTTCAGTTTTCTGTGCGCGTTTTTCTGCATATATTTTCTGCACATCATGTGTGTTTGTATGCAGAGAAATGCACACTTTTCACAGCAGCTACTGTACTTGATAGAGAAAACTGACAAAATGTGCAGAATTATGCTGCAAAAAGCTAAAAACATTAAACATGAACTAGCTCATGAGTTTTCTCAGTTTAAAGACAATCTGTAACAAATGTAATGGTGTAAAATGTGTAAAAAAAATTCCTCTGGGGGTTACTCAACTCGGGTGGGGGAAGCTTCCAGATCTTTACCTTCCCAGCTCCAGGGCAGACACAATATTGGCTCTCCGCTCGGAGATAGGTGGAAATAGCCGTTCTTTGTCGGTCCGCTCTACTGCACAGGCGCAAGCCTGCGCCTGCGTAGTAGAGCGGACCCAACAGAGATCGGCTATTTCCACCTATTTCCGAGCGGAGAGCCGCAACAGCGCCCCTGCTAGAGACATGGAAGGTAAATATTGCAGCGCCTGACAAATTGTCGTCTGTGACCGTCATGGGACACATGAGGACGGGGGATGCCTCCATAGGATCCAGAGGCTTCCCCCTACCGAGGTAAGTACCACCAGGGGTACTTTTTTTTCCATTACATAGTCTCTTTAAATCAGTTTTTCTGTGCAAAAAAACCGCACAGAAGACAGTCAAGTTTGTCCCCTGCCTTACATGGATGTATGGAGTGCACAGTTTTCACCCATCATCAACCCACTTCTCAGTGGCTATTTAATGCAACTGAATGGAGATATCCATGTAAGTGGTAGATGCTGCATTTTATAAGCGGTTGGCTATGTGGTTGGAAACCATCAAATGGTGGGTGGCTGCCACCTGGTCAGATATTATACCAGCTGTGGCATTATTCAAGCTCTGTACCAGTGTACCAATGTCAATTACCTGTTCACACCAGCAATGATGAACCTACCACCAGCCAGTCATATTAGGCCTTAAACTGTATATGACTGCATAATTAATGAACAAAAAAAAATGTACATCTGCTTGAAAGGTTCTGTTACATCCACAAGAAGCACTAGTGAACCTTACAATGCCGAAGTACAAAAGATCATGGTTACTATTCCTCTTCAAACTAATGTCTGGCTCCAGCTGCTGACACATTTTGGCCCAGGACAGTTTTGGACTAAAAATGGTCTCTTGTGATGGGGAAGTTCTAGTTAGCGATAATGCTGGAATGCATTGGGCTTTGTTTTACAATGCACAACTGCAGTGACTTCATAAACTGCAAACCCAGTACTGGTGGAAGAACCTCCAGGGAATAGCTATAAGAATTGCCAAAATACTGTAGTTACATTTTATTTTTAATGGAATAGTTTTAAAGATTTCCTCCATAGGAAAGTTCAGCTTTTCCATTCTCTTGCAGTACGATAGCCTACATTGGTCAATCAAATGTACACAAAAGAAACAACTAGTAGATCAATGACCACAACAATTCAGAACTAGAGATCATCAATGGGATGCAAATTATTCCAACTTGTTTGCAAATGTACAAACTTACAGTATGCAGCTCGGAATTGGACCAATCAAAATAGCAGGATGGGAGTTTGCCTGGCCCAAAAGCAAGCTGCATGTAGTTTGTAATTAATTTGCATGCGAGTCAAAATTATTTGGATTTCTTTGACCATCTCAAGTCAGGACTTAGAGACACTGAAGTGAAAAAAAAATTATGATACAATGATTTGTATGTGTAGTACAGCTAAGAAATAAAGAGACATAAGTCTAATTGTTTCCAGTACAGGAAGAGTTAAGAAACTCCAGTTGTTATCTCTATGCAAAAAAGCCATTAAGGTCTGCGACAGTCGTGGAGAGGGCTGTCTTCTGAAGTTTATTATCTTAAAGGTCCGTACACACGCCTGATCAAAGGCAACGACTGGTCCGTCGTCACCTCCTGCTGGGCGTGTTTTCAGCAGACAGTACAGCGTGTGTACAGTCTGTCGGTGGACTGATGAGGCTGTTTCTGAGCGATCCGCCCGGCGGATCGCTCAGAAACAGACTCATCAGTCCACCGACAGACTGTACACACGCTGTACTGTCTGCTGAAAACACGCCCAGCAGGAGGTGACGACGGACCAGTCATTGCCTTTGATCAGGCGTGTGTACGGACCTTAACTGTCAGTGAAGAATTTTATTTTTCTCTACCAGAGGAGAGGTCAATAGTTCACAAGACTGCTCTGAAACAATCATTTAGAATGCTGAGTGTTGTGTAATCTGCAGATATTAGAGAATGATGCAATGTTAGAAAAAACACTATATACCTGAAAATGAGAATATGACAATATTTTCTTTGCTGGTAATCTTCTAGTAATTATCCGTAGTACACAACCAATTCATTATGTCATATTTTTTTTCGCTTCAGTGTCTCTTTAAAACAGAGGCAATTTATCACTGGATGATTACAGGAACAGGCAAATTTTGTTAGACTTCTGCAGGCTATAAGTCTAATCTCCATATCCAGCCAGACCCAGCACTGATGATGACCAAAACAGCCTGCAACAGCTGTCTGAGGCCCAGTGCACACCAAAAACCTTTAGCAAAATGCTAGATGTTTTTGAAGCAGATTTCAGAGCGATTCTAAGCATGTTTAGACACGTTTTCTAAACATGTCTAGCGTTTTTTGGAGCGTTTTTATGTAGCAGATTACAAATATTGTTACAGTAAAAGCGGTTACTGAACAGCTTCTGTAACAAAACCGCCTGGAAAACCGCTCTCATCTAGCGTTTTTCAGAGCGGTTTTTCACTTTCCTATACTTTAACATTGAGGCAGAAACACCTCAGAAATCTTAAAAATGCTGCAGCCCCTGAGTTTGCGTTTGTGGAAAAAACAAACCGCTCTGGTGTGCACCATCCCATTCACTTTCATTAGCCAAGCGGTCTTCCCCCTGCAAGCGTTTTAAAAAACGCTCCAGAACCGCTCTGGTGTGCACCAGCCCTGAAAGGTGGATTTATAAGGCACTCTAATAAGCAGCCAATGTGCTACACACCAGCAGTACTTGCAGTCTCGGATGTGTCCGAATTTCAGCTACATAAACAAATGATTTGCATATCCCATCCACTATTATCATTTACATATTAAACCCATTATGGGTATTTCTTCTCATTTGAACAAAGATGAAATTTGCACATGTGCACTTGGCTACAATTTACCAATACTAAATCATTAATAGGGATGGCACAGCCTAGGAGAACTCACGGAGAAGCAAGTGATCAGTTTGATCAGCCGATAGATTTCTAAGGCTCTGATTTGCGGTCAAGACTTTCTGGTTTAATGCATGATCATGAACAGCAATTCAGAGCCTTACAAATCAGCTGATCAAACTGATCCCATGCTTCTCCAGGAGTTCTGCCAGGCAGGGCCATCTTTCTTCACTAACCCTTTAAAAATTTGCTATAGGCCGATGTGGTCCTGGGAAAGACTGCAGACTTTTTGCCACCTAAATACAAATAATTTAACTAATCAAGGCACCTTTCCCAGATCGCATATTTTCCCCACAGTTTCATATAACATTTTTTCAAAACAGAAAATTTAAAAATGACTTGTTGCACCTACAAGCATAAACTCGCGCCACCACTTTCCGCCACCTATGGGCGGTCAGAAAATGGTTAAGAAATGTCAGTTATAAAGTAAGTTCTTATACATTGCTCCCACTGTTACTTTGTTATTGAGTAGAGTGCTTTCTCAGCTTGACTCATGTCATTTTTAGTATAACAAACGGACATACGATATTCACACTAGTTAGTAGTGGATCGACCTGTGTATGCAATTACCAAGTTGATTTATGCAAGTGGTGGGAGGACATTTAATTTCTGAAATATGAGCAACATATGTTTTACTAATTTTTTTTTTTTATACACTTGGATAACCAGCAGAGAGACTGTGTGCCTTTCAGCTGCTTCCAATGCTGCAGTGTGTTGGCTGTGAATGTATAATTTATGACAGCAGTTACAACTATGTACAGAATAAATTAGAACTTGTCAGGATAAGGGATAGGCAGCACTCAGAACACACATCCCACCCTCTCTGATATATACTGTGCGATTCAATCAGCTGAATGCCATGGAATTTGCACGAAACTAAAGAAACAAAGGGGGTTTTCTCCCCACTGCAGGGGAAGGAGCAAGATTACACAACAACGCTTTGTTCCTCATCTAATGAAGGATGATCTACTACTAAAATAATTAGCAACACTAATTAGCAAAGCCTAGTGCTCAATAATACCTACAACATCCTGGCATTTCTTTATGGTAAAGAAGTGTGCTTCTGTCATTTTAATGGTGTCTGGTCCTAAAATATGACATTCACTTAAACAATCTCAGGCTTTCTGATGTAGTGTTTATATGCTACCACCTGTGTGAACAGCAATAAATGAGAAAAGCTTAATAGCTATAGAAGTGCCATGCAAAGGCAGACAATGTTCATTCAGAAAGTTATTAGTCATGTACTTCATGCCCATCAAACACGCATTAAATGTGTCATATTTCTTAGAAACCATCGTATGAGCTGGATAACCATAAAAACACTAACAGGAAATCCATTATTAAAAACAATAGGACGGTATTTCATATGATGATTCAAAAGTTTGAGAAGAACTGTCATTGTGACGTTAAAGTGCCTATTACTGATAGAACAGGAACATGTGTGAAATGCTGTCCGTCGTGCTGGAGACTATCAGCACAAGCTGCTTTCAAAAACACCAGTCTTACACTACACAAAAAAAATTCTACAGCTGCCATCCAAAGTGGGGCTGATCAAGCATAACTGATGAAAAATAGGGAACAATAATGTCTAATTCTAGTTAAGCTCAGTAAAGGTTAGTCAGAGAGAAAAAAGCTATCTAGTCTCCATCAAATGTAGCTGGCTAGTCATTACACTTCTCTGGATACCCCAAGAATGCCATTCTCCGACCTCATGACCTTACCTTTATATTCTGTTCAAATCATTCATATCATTTAAGCTAATTCAAATGCTCAATTTATTTGGAATACATAAACCAAAAGTTTACCCTAGAAAATAAGTACAATTTTCTAATTAGTTTGAAATTAAATAAATACAATGGTAAATTGTTTCTCACCACCATGACAAAAAATGTTTTACCTTCTCCTAACCTCCTACCTATGCTTCACCCTGACCTTCCACTACATGTGTCAGTATCTTGTACCCTTTCCTAAACACCTTTCTCTAAACCAGGCTTTCTCAACCAGGGTTCCCTGGAACCCCAGGGTTCCTTGAGTACTCTGCAGGGGTTCCTTGGCATTTTTCCCATCGTGGGGGAGGTATAATAGAGCACACTATAATAGATGGTACTGTAACAAGAAGCACTAAATTGGGGGGTCAGGAGACAGTATAATGAGTAGCAGTGTAATAGGGGGTAGTGAAATAAACAGCCAGACAGATTTTTAAGACCATGCCCCTGCAAAGCAAATGCAGGGGATCCTTGAGATCAAAAAGTTATTTTCAGGGTTCCTCCAGAGTAGGAAGGTTGAGAAAGGCTGCTCTAAACCAACGATCCCTAATCTTAACCATATTACTGCAACTGCAACACCACTTTTCAGGCTGGTAACATGAAATTACATTGTGTGCACCTAGAAATATTAGCCCACAAAAAAAAGTCTAGCTCCACAAATGTAATTCTAACAGTAGAACTTCGATGACCAATATGAATGTAAGTGGTGATGCTAAAACTGGCTTGAATTTATTAATGCATTTCCTAACACTTGTTAAATGCAAAGTTGTCATACAACTCAATAAAACAACCAAAATCATTAGTCAACTTAGATTGGGCAAATTGAGAAAAGTTAGTTCCTGATTGGTTGCTTGCAACTTTATTCTACCGTCATACTGCTAGAACTTACAGTTGTGAAATATTACATTTTTAACTTTATGTGACTCATGCTGAACAAAGTGTAAAAAGGGACAAAGATATTTAGCAAACCATCAGTTGATGTTCTTACCTTCAGCTTGTCGTATCTGTCAGCAAGAGCTGCCACCTGATGATCTCGATGCCGACCAACCAGTTTACACAAGGCACATATTAGTTGGTCATCTGTTACACAGTACATATTCACTTTCTCGTCCTCATGCTCCAGACACATTAATCCTCTAATGTGAGAGTCAGGGATTGGCTCAATCAACCGATGACCAGTAAATGGTTTCTTATTTGGGTGAGTTGCCTTCAAGCAGTCATCACAATAGGATACTTCACAGGTCACACATGTCTTTACAGCCTCTCGTGCCTGGTCCTGGTCACAGAACTGGCAGAGGACTTTCTCACAAGATGTCATGCTGTTAGAGTCGTATGCACGTTCACGACGTGTTTCGCTAGGGGAATTAGGGCCACTCACAGATGCTTTCTGAAATCTGTCGATGATGTTCTGCAATGTCACGTTCCGCTTGAGTCCTTCTAAGCCACGCTTACTGAGTGTGATGACATAACGGCAGGTGGGGCACTGGAAGGCGTTAATAGATTCTACGGATTCGTTGTTGGCACAGTGGGAGACCAGGATGCGATGCGCACAGTTGAAGCAGAGGCTGTGAGCGCAAGGCAGCAGCAGTGGGTCTTCAAACAGCTCCAGACAGATAGGGCAGGTCAGTTCAGACTCCAGTGTTTCCATCTTCACGCAAAGCTCTCCTGTGTCGTCAGCAAAATCCAGGGAAGCTGATCAGCTATCTGAAAGCACAATGCAAAATTTAGTTAACCGAGAAAAGGTCAGCAATGGGGGGTTGTCAACTTGAATATTAGAAATACAATTGTGTATGTTTTGATTCGATCTGCAATTTAATATAGCCACTCACTCTTTCAGAAATTAAATGGTCTTATTGTCCACAGGCACCCATTATCGCCAGGCTAATTGGGAAAAAAACAATGTCCAAAGTCAGTGCAATTAGACTTTCAACTGTCATAAAAACGAGAGGTGGAGAAAACGAGAGTAAAACCAACTGCCACATAAAAACCCATACAACTTGGCTCGGACGATCAGCATGACACAAATCTATTTTTTCATGCAGTCCAGCAATGAATTCTTGTGCTAAGGACTGACGTATTTCCCCTTCCCCCCCACCTCTCCTCCCCCTTAGGTGGAAGGTCCGTGATGGCACCACTGTGATCAGAAAGGGTCCTTGGGTTAAAAGTGTCACGAGACTTGCTATCGCCTAAATTCACACCTGATCCATCTTCCATTTAACGCTAAACGATCAAGAAGTCTAACTTCCTGTGAAAAGCTGTCTCACAAGTGTAACATGAATGAACTGATGCTGCATTTCCAGCCTAAGCAGGAGGAATGGCTTTGTTGAGTTGCTCTACACAGCTCTCCCTGTTTCGGCTCTTGTCATGGGCTCATCACTGTCTTGGGTAGACAGGCCGGTGAAGCAGAAGCAAAAACGATGCTTCACACTCACTGAGATGTACCTTCTCAGAGTGCCACATATGTAGGCTTTGTTGTCCTGGACTATGGACAGTTTTAGCCAGCACAGCTGCGGCACTGTACACTGTGAAATCTATGAACTCTATTTTTAGTGTGCAGTGAATCATGGAGAAAACAAAACAAAATGAAGAATACAACAAAACTATGGGTCATTAGGGCTTATGCTCATTAGCAGTAGCTTGGGAAACAAATCCTGTCTACTCAATGACTTCACTAAAATTCAATTAGTGTATGTTTTTATAGAAACAGACTTTTTAACAGCCTTACACAAGCCCTAGGCAAATAAACATTTCAACAAATCATGGTCTAGCATACGTTTATTAATTTAAAAATAGATGCAGAGAGCTCACAGTAGCACAACAAGCTTTACTTTTCAACCCGACTGCTGAGAATGAAGAGAACCACTCCAATTTCAACAGTGCAGATTTCAATTTACATAGACCTATGTGAACTGTGTTTTTAAATGGCCTTTATAAATGAGAGTGCTGGACTATCATAAGAGTGGGATGGTGATTGCCCTATACCAAGCAGCAGCTGATTTTTAATAGCTGCAGCTATTGTCAGGAAGTTACTTCCTGGCAAATTTAAAAGGCACAATACTGTGACTTTTTCTACAGTGCCAGAAATAGCAAGAGCTTAAAGGGAAGGTTCAAGCAAAAAAAAAAAAATGAGATTCACTTACCTGGGGCTTCTACCAGCCCCATGTAGCCATCCTGTGCCCTTGTAGTCACTCACTGCTGCTCCAGTCCCCCGCTGGCAGCTTTCTGACCTCGGAGGTCAGGGCCACATTGCATACATTTTTACGCATTCCAGCTAGTGCAGGAACAAAAATTTACGCGTTTCACCACTAACGCGTAAAAATGTATGTGTTAATGTTCCTGCACTAGCGGGAATGTGTAAAAATGTATGCAATTTGGCCCTGACCTCCGAGGTCAGAAAGCTGCCAGCGGGGGACTGGAGCAGCAGTGAGTGACTACAAGGGCACAGGATGGCTGCATGGGGCTGGTAGAAGCCCCAGGTAAGTGAATCTCATTTTTTTTTTTTGCTTGAACCTTCCCTTTAAACTATTGCTCTGTCCCACAAAGATACGTCAGTTCCACATATGAGATTGCTGGACCTTCCAGATAAAATGCACTATAGAGTTCCTGCCGATGTGCAGATACACTCAGGTCATCTCCTCCACTCAGCTCCTCACAGCAGTTATGTGCCTACACCTCTGAGTATCAGTAATATCAAATGCTTATGCAAATGGATAGCAAATATCCTTAGGTCTACTTCACAATGCTCAGTTGCGTTGCAGAATAATCCTGCATGCCAATTCTATGGGGCTGTTCACTGTACTGCGTTGTAACGGCTTGTGTTATTTTAACTCGCTGCAAGCAGGCTTTGTATTAAAGTCTATGTCCAGTCACCACAGCAGTTCACACTCATAACGAGTGTTTTATGCAACTGACCACTCTGAATCCAGCCTTAGGTCCAGCTCAGTACATCAAATAACTCATACAAACCTGTATTATTCATATAATGCATGTGCACCTATGTACACCATTACACCATCAGTTGGCTGATGGTGTAATGGTTAAGGGCTCTGCCTCTGACACAGGAGACCAGGGTTCGAATCTCGGCTCTGCCTGTTCAGTAAGCCAGCACTAATTCAGTAGGAGACCTTTGGCAAGTCTCCCTTACACTGCTACTGCCAATAGAGCGCGCCCTAGTGGCTGCTGCTCTGCTCTGGCACTTTGAGTCCGCAAGGAGAAAAGCGCAATATAAATGTTATTTGTCTTGTCTTGTCTACATTTCTTATGCGACTGCTGTATTTGGAATTAGTATCACTAGAAAATGACAAGAAGTTTTTAACAGGATGATACCATTTATTGGTTAGCTTAAGAGAAAAAGAGTAAGCTTTCAGCTAATAAGCCTTCCTCAGACTCAATTCATGTATGGATACAGGAATTGAGTCTGAAGAAGGCTTATTGCCAAAACTTCTCGTTTTCATTGATGGTTAGCCCAACACGGTACAATATTCTACTGCAACGTCTAAAAAAATGACAAACTAGTACAACAGGCAATGAACGCAAAATAAGCCCTTAGGGGAATGGCCTATTCTTCTGGTAAGTATGGTTTGGAAAATATGGTGTGGGAACACCACTTACCACCAGTTACTGGAGCTCTGAGGCTGAACACTATGACAAAGTAAAATGTTGGAGCATACACACACAATTCACAAAGAGAAACTACTGGTTAGGCTGCCAAGCAGATAGCATTGTCACTGTTATTGATGCCTTCTACCTCAAAACTTTTTGAGATAAGAAATAGGAACACCTTTAAGACACACCCTTTCCACACCTCTAACTGCTCCCCTACTGCACCCCTAGTCATTGCATACCACAAAATATTGATAAGCAAAAGACGCAATTTTATAAGTCAAACCTTTCTATAATCACCACCTTTCCTTGATATTAACACATGGAAATAAATACACTTATAGTATAAGAATAAAGTTTACAGTCAAACACATATTTCAGTAAAAAAAAAAATACATACATATTTTCAACATCAGTCCAGAAAAGGGGACAAAGAAGAATAATAGGGAAAGGCAATTTGGCTCCTATGGGTAGGACAGTTGGGAGCCATGATGAACATTTAAAACAGGACTGTACAGAGCCCCAGCAGCTCTCCCAAGTGAGATAAAAGTGCAGTGCAGCCCCATCTGCCCATAAGTGATGATTAGTCACTGCGGGTTCTTGCTGCTGTGTGCAAGGGGTGAACTGTGGACCTCAAACCCCACTTTAATCATCAGAGAGTATGTCTGCAAGGCTTCCTATACTCTATCCATTTTTAAAAAGCTCTCTTTCACTTTTGGGAAATTACCAAGTGTATAGACAGTTGCCAAACATCTACTCACCTAATGCTGTACTTAGCAAATAGTGCATATTTGATAACGTTAATAAAAAATATAATACTTGTTTTCTAAACCCGAATGACTGTTCACTGGACCTCTTGCCGGCTTATCTAAATGACTGCATACAATTTTGACAGGATTGTCAGTTCGGCTCCAGGCTGAGTGCCTAAGCTGGGTGCCGCTGTAGCACTAATGCATTAGTGCGCTCCCCATGCAATGCCTATTCAGGGTTCCGCCAATCGCCGGCCCCCCAATTACTTCTCCCTCTGAGTTGCTATAACTCGGGAGGGAATTGTATTTAAAGCCCCTGGGAATTTGATCGGCAGCAGGGTCAGCAGTCACTTGGCTCACCCTGCGCCCAGCTCACCAGCAGCATAACACATACAAGGGTGCAAGATGTTTCCTTTTCTCCTTCAAACTTCTGTGTGGTAAAGATTGTCATGGCAACAAAAGAAAGACAAAGTGGACCCTTGAGGAAGGGTTGAACTAAAGGTTTACTACTTTTAAGTAAACCTGCCATGGTTCTTATTGTTTGCACTGTTACAGGTACCACAGGATACCTGTAATGTTGGGCATACACGGCTCGTTTTTGAGCCATTAAGATGGCTCGATAGATAATTTCCGACATGTCCGATCTCCCGCCCGATCATTTCTCCTGTCGATTCCGGATTGCAGTGAATGGAAAAAAGATAAGAAAAACGATCGGAAGATAAGAGAATTGACTGCGGAATCCAGCGGCGAAACGATCGAGCGGGTGAATCGAGTGGCAAAAAGAAGCTGTGTATGCCCAGCATAAGCATCTGTGCTACGGTCCAGATTGTTTTCAGTGTACAGTATCTACTTGGAAACCCAAAATCTCAGGCCTAAACTAAATATATGCCTTGAATTAGTCTGGCCTGCTACTCTCCACCTAGCAATACCACCATGGTCTTTGGCAGGTGAGGTTCTTTCACTAATCTTTGGCTAACAGGAAGGGGCAGGTTAGAGCAGGTGTCAAATATTCTGTTTGTTGAAGGCCTGAGATTTTTGGGGCATCCAGGAAAAAAACAGATCTGGTGCTTGCAAACACCTTGGGGTACAAGCACTTAAGCAGCCACGGCAGTTTAGAAATGCTGAGAACTTTGAAAGCTTTGCTTTAGCATCTGTTTCAAAATTGCTAATTATGACGCACCAGTTCACAAGAAGAGCAGAAAGGACTAAATTCCCAGGTGTTGTCTCTGGCAGCCAAGTTATGATGAGCAGCTGTTTGATGATGCATGTATCAGCTTTTCCAGAAATGTTAACTTGCAGATTTGTGCGCATTCACTCACCAGTAATTGTGATGAAGAGTTAGAATAAATATCTTTATACACACATGAAATCCTAGGATCTGTATGTATTTTATAAGAACACTCATCCAAGTGTTTCTCCTCTTCAAATCTTATTAGACAGTTTTTTATGCTACATATATTACAGATAAAACTAGTATTTTTAACTGGCAAACTAGCCTGGAGAAAAAGAAAATACCTGTACAATATACAGTACACTCTAAAATAAAGAAAAGAAGTTCTACAGAAAAGCTTTAAAGATGAAGTGTCAAAAAGTTTAAAAATAGTTAAAAGTAGTATAAAAATGTAAAGTGTTGCACTACATTGATCTTAACTGTAACGGAAGAAATTGATTTTGTGGACAAATGTGAGTTATACACATAACGAGTTGAGAAGAAGAGTATTTGTAACTGATTGACAGAGTGATTGTAATTTGTGTGCCACTAGAGCACATACTGTAACCAATCTGTGAGCGTCAGAATTCTGTCTAGGTTGTAGGGGATCTAATACTTATTAAACTCAATGACTTGCAAATCAATAACTTATGTCATGTGCCTTTCTGGATTTTTAGTTGATATTCGATCTCTCTCCATGAGAATGAAACTTCCAAACCACCATCCAAATATCAAACTGTTTTGTTTCTTTGCAATTGGGCAAATTTAGCTGGAGTACATATTTTCTGCACTGTATACTTGGATGTATTTTCTATAATCCATTATTTCTCAAAATTTTGTAAGATGAGGTTTACTGAGTATCCCCTATTGTGGGTAATATAGAAATCATCAATAATATGCTAATTGATTTAATGCAGATGTTATGTTAATTGTATGTAAGTTTATGTAGCCGATGCCCCTTTTGGGGCAGTACTGATGAGGAGTAGGGTGAAGTCTGCAAGAGGGAGTGACGGGGCTATGAAACCAGCACCACAGAGCAGTATGAAACCAGTACCACAGAGCAGACCCAGTGCAGCAGTTTTTAATCTAAGTGTTCTATAAATTCACTTTGTTATGAGAGTGATCCTGTTTTCATATTAAGAGGCCATACAGCCCTACAGGTGCATACTGACCTGCCCTTTAGAAGTATGAAACTGCTCTGAGCTGCAAACCCCTGGACTTGTGGTGACTTGTTTCTTCTCTACAGACTGGTAGAGAGGAGTTTGGCAAAGCACCTTGTCGCTGAGTGAACTTTATTTGCAAGCATGGATTTCAGCAAACTGACTCTTGCCTTATAAAGTGTTGCTAGTGCTGACTAACTGAATGATTGCCTGTTTGTGTACATTTTAACATTGATTGACGAAAAATATTTGTTTTACACATACATTTTAAAACAAATTTGCATATTTTTAATTTCTTTGAATTTTTTATACTTGGAAATTGTAATTAAACAAATGTACAAATTCTACATCATGGCTACGAACCATACAGCACATGTCCATGGCTTACAAGATGTCCACAGACCAAATTTTAAAAACAACTGTTAGATATTTAAGCATGACAAGGTACAAATCTCCCAGGTGTCTAAAGAGCACTCCACATTTGAATATTGAGTCACATGCCTACTTGCCATAGAACTTGAAGCAAAAGGCTACATTTCAAGAGCTCACCTTTAACAAAAGCAAGGTTTAGTCGGCCTGGATGAATAGGCTTGAGGTAAAACTCCTCTTCTTAAAACTAGTGCAAGGGAAACTGATGTAACTTTACATCTGCTCCACCTTGCTCTAGTATCCCTTGAACAGGCTTCCACAGTACTGCTCCCATGTTTCTAAATATGGTCTGTAATTACAGCTCTACACTCTTAGGGCCCTTTTCCACTAGCAATCGCAATCACAAATCACAAACGCCAGCGATTGCGATTTCTCATTAATTCTGTTATGCGATTGCGATTTGTGATTTTCATTTGCATTGCATTATCATTGTAAAAATCGCTCCAGCAAGCGATTGCGATTTGCGATTAGCGATTTCCAAATCGAATCACTGTAGTGGAAAATACTTCTCGTGATTTCTATGATAAAGTAACAACTCTAGCGATTTAAAAATCACTAGCGATTTGCGATTTTGCGATTCAGCAATCACAATCGCTCTAGTGGAAAAGGGCCCTTAGGCAGGGGTCACACTTGCTTAAAATCCCATGCGTTTTCTGCAACACGAAAATGCACATGATGCTTCCCACTGCACAACTGCATTGCAGTGGGAGCAATGTGCATTTTCATGCAGCAGGAAAAAAGAAGCCTGTGTTGCTGCTTTTTTGCATATCGCGTGTGATTACCTATCGCCGGCAGTCAGCTGGCTGTCGACCAACAACGCAAATTCGTCCATGGAAACGCTGCCATTTTTCCACAGACTCAAGTGTGATCCCTGCCTTTGACATATATTAGTTAATTCCATCACATATAAAGGCTCTGCTCGTTTTGTGTGACTGGAGAACGGAGACTCGTGGAGGACCGGCACAGGACAGGACGGCTGCTGGGGGCTTGTAAAAGCCCCAGGTAAGTGAAACGGTTTTAAAATGATCTTCAGCTCCGCTTTAAATACAGCTGGTAAACACTGGTATTAATGGTAAGTTTGTCTAATCAAGAGACAGATATATCATTTTTCTGACTTTGAACTACCCTCATTCAAATTATTGATTGGGGAATAGTGATTGATGCAATATAGGACTAAACTGACCCTCCGCCAGATTGCAGCAGAAATTGATCAACCCTTCTCCCCCTAATCAACCCACCCAGTTAATGGAAGTTTACAATCGCTTCCAATCACATTCGGTAAAATGTCTGAAATTAGTTAGAAGTCAATTTAACGGCACTGTGACAGTGACCACTGACCGGGTTACTATCAGATAATCTGACAAAATAAAACTGACCTGCGTATAGTCAATCTGAAGTTAAATAACTACTTTAAATTGTAATGAAATATATCAATAAATGCATTAAACTCGAGCAATACCCCAAAATAGATAGACGTTATGTAAAATAATACATGCCCATAACAAAGTCTACAACAGCTAAAAATACATACAGAAAACAAAAGAAACATTAACAAAATAATGACTTCTGACTTCAGATAATGATCTGAGAGAACGTACAGAGAATAGTTTATATATGATAAAAGCACTAACTGTGGAGAATAATGTTATCGCTTTGTCAACTCAGAACTGAATCTTTATAAAAAGAGAGAGAATGCACACATCACCATGTACCTTGGTACTCGGGACAAAAGCATCTACTTCCACCTGTTTCTGCTTCCTAATCAGCCCCTCCCTTGCTGTGACACTATTCAAAACAACCTGTCAAGGAGAGAGACTACCCTTTAGATAAAAGAGACTATGCAGAGTAATTTTACTCCCAGCATTAGAATGCCCAAGATTTAAATGACATAACATCTGTAATCTGAGACGGCCTTTTGATGAGGACAAATCAGACAGAATACTCACCGATGGACCTCGCAAAACTTCTTTTAACTGGAGCATTGTGCAATAAGGGAACTAACCAACTAAGAGCTGACAGGTCAGGGTTCCTAATGGTAGCAGCTACTGACACAACGAATCCTTTTGCTGAGCAGAGGTAGCTAATGCTAGGCTGCTGACATTGGAGCACAACAGGAAAATCTGTGTTACAATGCCAGGAAAACCAGCTCCACCCAATCACCTCCGCCAAAAGCTCTCGTAGCAGTCTCACTTCAGCCAAACATAGAGAGAGCCTTTTTCTCTCAGGCGGATACTGAAACCAAATGAAAGGCAGCACGGCATAAACTTCTTTCACTACAACATCTCCACTCGTTTGGGGGCAAGATCTAGTAATGGAGATTTGAAAAGTAGGATAAGCTCAGCTTTCTCTGTAATTAATCCATAGCTGAATGAAATGCCACAGTTGCCATGAATGTAGCAGGAAGCTGACCAGTCACTAAGAGTACTTTACATACTGAGCAGTGGAAGAACTTCCAATGTACACACAAATACAATATCAGAGTGGCTAAAGTTATAAAAATAGCTCATCTGTAACAGAAACGTGTAGATGTGTGACAGATAGCATTGTTGCTGGGGATTTCATTCGTCATAACCGTTTATTCACATAATACACATCACCACAACTGTCAATCACTGAACTCTTAGGCCCCGTTTACAATTGATCAGTTGGTACGCGTTTTTTTTCTTCTCCATAGCAGTGCATTGTGAAAAAGATTTCAGTTAAAATGCATTAAGTGTGAACTGTGCCATTGGGAAACATGGGGCTTGCTTTGAAATTCAGTTGCCCTTTCAGTTATAACTGAGAGCAACTGAATAAGGGCCCCTTTTCAACTACTTAGTGATGCGAATGCAGCTACCTAGCCGCATCACATCACTTGCGGAAGTGTATTGGAGGAGATGGGACGCGGCTGCAGGCGGATGCGGCCGTGCGAGAATCACAACATGCACGCACAACATGCACGCAGTGGAAACTCTTCCATTGCCGTGCATGTGTTTCAGGACACTTGTGGTGCGATGCAGCTATGTAGCCGCATCGAACCGCTCCTAGTGGAAACGGGCCTTATGCTGGGGCCATCACTGATGTCCATATAACTGAACTGGGATAATGGAACTATGGCTCATATGGGACTGATATTGTTTAGTGTCGTGTCCACCTCCTGCCCCCCAATTGGAAACTGAAGGGCTTCACAGACTAAGTACTTATAAGTCCACTTTATTTTTGCTCTAGTTTTCTTTTGCCTTTTTCAGAGTACTTGTACAGACTAAAGCCTTATACACACGTAATCAGGGATGGGTCCCTCTGGCGACACTGCATGTCCCCCTGCTGTATAGGCTAGCTACCATTTTTTGCTATGTGGGCGGGGAGAGGGAAGAGGCATGGGAGTGACGTGTGTGAGGGAAGAGGCATGGTAGTGGCAATGTGGTGGGCGAGGGTAAGTGGGGATCACTAGCTGAGCAGACAAGGGGAGTCTAGGACTGCTGTACACATGCTGTATTCTCAGCAGAGGCAATCATTATTGCTCGCTTCTATGAGTTTCATCTAGCATTGGAACATGGCTTTACCAACTGGGTTGCCCCTAGTGGCTGCCTCGTCTGACAATTCTAGTGTGTATACAAAGTCATAGGCAAGGCAGTGCCACATCTGTATTGTATGCATGCACTCACTGAAGATCATAGCAAGGTCCGCTACCCCCTCAGGGCAGATGCATCCCATTCAAATGCAGGGCAGTAGATGTAAAGAGAACTTCAAAGCTCATTATTCAAGCACCAGAACAAACTGCAGCTAATATACTATACTATGAGTACAGCTGGCATGTCTATAGCTTATAAAAAAGGAAGTAAATGTCATTATTGATTGGGCCTCATATTAAAGCCACTTGATTAAACGTACACTAACACTTAAAGAGAAACTCCAACCTAGAATTGAACTGTATCCCAACCAGTAGCTGATACCCCCTTTTACATGAGAAATATAATGATTTTCACAAACAGACCATCAGGGGGCGCTGTATGACTGATTTTGTGCTGAAACCCCTCCCACAAGAAGCTCTGAGTACCGCGGTACTCTGGGCAAACTGCCACAATGTAACAATGTTCACAGACAGGAATTAGCTGTTTACAGCTGTCTCTAACAGCCAAAACAGTTAGGAGCAGCTACATAACCTGCCCACAGTAAAAATGTCACCATGTAATAAATGTCAGAATGTAAATCGGGGTGAGGAAAGATTTTACAATGAGCAAACACTGACTAAATCATTTATACATAATTATGGTAAAAATGAAGCACTTTTTTTACTACATTATTTTCACTGGAGTTCCTCTTTAAAAAGGACCATCACAAAAAATTATAAAATTTAAAATACAAAAGTACATTTGTCCCAGAGTAAAATGCACTATACATAAAACTTTTCTCCTATATTTCTGTTGCTCACAGTAGGCAATAGAAATCTGAGATTTTTGTGTAGTCCATCTCTTCATGGGGATTTTTTAGCAGTTCTCCGTTCCCTGCCATAATAGTGTGCAAGCGAGTAGGGAGGCAGGCAGACATCTTTATATAGAACCTTTCCAGGGAGTGCTTTTGCAAAAAATAAAGTAAACACGGAGAATCCCCCATAAGGAGATGGACTGGTCCAAAACCAGTCAGATTTGTCGGATTTTTACTGCTTACTGTTATTGACGGCAACATAGGAGAAAAGTAATTCATAGTGCTTCTTAATCTGGGAGAAATGCACTTCCTATAGGTATGTGTTTACACGTATTTTTACCCTCTCCCGACCGCCGGGACAGTGGCGCTCTCAGGACCGCCTAACGCCGATTGGAGGCGGGATGAGCAGGGAACACGCGTTCCCTGTGGGTAAACCGAGCAGGGCTCAGTCATCAGCCTGCTAGCTGCGAACGGAGCAGGCAGGCTGTAATTTACAAGTATAGTGTTAAGCAACTTGTACAGTGCTGCAATCTAGCACAGCGCTGTACAGGGGAAAGCCTCGTCACTTAACTGTCCCTCTTAATGGCTCAAAATCTAATCCCTCTCATAGGCTGATGCCTATGAGTGTGTAGTGTAGTGTAGTGTAGTGTAGTGTAGTGTAGTGTATGGATCGAAGTCTAGGGCCAATTTAAAGGGGAAGGAGGGGAATAAAATAGTTTTGTTTTTTGTTTTAATTGCTTTTTTCTATTAAATTTTAAAAAATTCCAAATCGCAGCAGCAATCAGGGACCACCAAAAGAATGCTCTATTAGTGGGAAGAAAATAAGGTTAAATTCATTTGGGTGCCAAGTTGTATGCTCCTGCAATAAATCGTTATACTTGAGTGCTGAATTGTAAAAAATTGCCTGGTCACTAGGGGGTATAAACCACTGGTTCTCAAGAGGTTACATTTTACAGTTTTTGGTGCTTTAAAATATAGGTTCTTGCTGGCGATGCATGCATGCAAGCAACTTTAACAAGTAATCTTTATTGTATTATGACATGTCCCAGGCGAGGGTGGAAACCTTTGGGCACCTAATAGCACACACTTCTTAAAACATGTAGTCCAAGTTTGCTGGATCAATGATGTTCTTCAGTGCTCTCCACTAATCTTCAGCCAACCTTAGTAAATTAACCTCATCGACTCCCAGCTAAGGTCACAAGTAAAAAAAAAAAAAAAAAAAAAAAAAATGTATAGCAAGCCTATCCTCATTCCTTTCACAAAAGCGAGGCACCTGGCTGCTGTCAGGAGAGCTGAGCTAATGTGTTGTATACAATAACAACAGTTGATCTGGGTGCCCTTGTCTTGCCTTAGTAATACCTGACATTTTTCAGTTATAGTTTAGTACACAAATAGGATGACAGAATACATGTGACTGTCTGATGTATAGTTGCCTCATTTTGAAAAAAATATGTTATGTTAACAGTGCAATCAAGGGTACACTTTGCTCCTCACATGACAAGTCAACTTTATCAAAAACGTTTTCTGGAAAGTTAAGGTATTTCAAGGAAGGGTTAATCTACTTTCCAGAATTTATTGCAATCTGTTTTTGTTTTGGGGACTATCTGTTCCTCTCATGGGTGTCGAAAAGCAAAGGCTCTTAGAGGAAATTTTGTTAGAGGCACAAAAAAACCCAAAACTACCTTGCTAGGCCGTAACAGGTTAGGCCCCGTTTCCACTAGCCCCCGCGTGCGGCTGCGAGACACGCGGCGGCACTTCTTGGTATACGTGTATGCAGACAAATCCCAGAAGCCGTGCCATGCACGGCTATGGGATTCACTGCCTCCCACATGAAAACTGATGGCAGCAATTCGGCCGGGGGCACTATTATTTCCTATGGCACAGTTTCCACGCACGATTTGCCTGCGGGGAAACTCTGCGGATTCGGCCCGGTTTCCGCGCTAGTGGACACGGGCCCTAAGTATCCATGGAAGTTTTTTTCCTGTAGCTTCATTGCAAACATTTTATGAGCTTCCTGGTCCTCTCATAGGTGTCCAAAATTATGTGAGTGATAATACAACCTAGTAATACACGGAGCACACTACAACAGAAGGACTAACCTAACCAGTAATTTAATTTTAGCAAAATGACCTTATTTTATTTTGACACTACTACATATTTCTAATACCAACCAGATTATATAGGTAGAAAAAAAACGTTTTGTAAAAAATACCTTTTAATGGCTAACTGATAGTTACATTAATTTAACTATCAGTTAGCCATTAAAAGGAATTCTTTTTTACAAAATGTTTTTTCTACCTATATGATTTGTTTGGCTAACATGGTACAAAAACTTTTTTGCTACTAATAACCATCAAACAAAACCAACAACATACAGTTTGGTTTACAGAACTTCCCAGAATTCTCATACCTGGTTGCATAATTGGATTCAAGGCTTATTCAAACTAAGGAACACATGCCAGCATCTCAGGGTCTTATTACCCTTGGCCAGGTGTGATTTTGAAGTATGAAGCATTCTGACTTCATATGGCAGTCAGAAAACAAAATTCTCAGGATAAACAATCCACTATTTTTTATCTGTACTGTAGTTACTCTTCACAGTGTTTTAACCACTTGCCGACCGCCCACTACCTATGGGCGGCAGCAAGGTGGCTCCCCCAGGACCGGGTAACCCCGATCCGTGGCGGAATCTGGGGGACTAATTTGCCGGGGATCGCGCGCAGGGATAACACGCATCCGCCGGCATTAGGCTCCGCCCACCCGTGACGTCAACCCGCCGGCAAATTAGCAGCCCCGGCGGGTTGTAAATACCCCGATCTTGCCGCTACTAAATGTATAATACACGTTGTTAAGCTAACAAAGCGTATTATACTGGCTGCCTCCTCCCCTGGTGGTCCCTAATCACCCATCAATCACTCCCTGTCACTGTCAACGCTATATTTTAGATTAGGCTCTAATCAGCCCCCTAGGGGCTCCTGATCACCCCCCCCCCCCCACACACACACACACACACACACAGATCCTCCCCAGACACCCCCCTGTGTACTGTATACATCTATTCTCCCCTGTAATCACCCACTGATCACCTGTCAATCACTCATCAATCACCCCCTGTCACTGCCACCCATCTGATCAGACCCTAAACTGCCCCTTGCGGACACCTGATCACCCACCCACACCCTTAGATCGCCCGCAGGCCCGCCCTCAGATCACCTCCCAAGTGCCCTAATCTGCCCCGTTGTGGGTACCCAATCACCCGCCCACACCCTCAGATCGCCCTCTGAACAACTCGACAGTGCATTGCTTGCATATATTCTCCCCTGTAATCACCTACTGATAACCTATCAATCACCCCATCACCCCGTCACTGCTACCCATCAGATCAGACCCTAATCTGCCCCTTGCGGGCACCTAAACACCCGCCCAGACCCTTTAGAGACCCCTCCCCCCCCCCCCCCGATCACCTCCCCAGTGCGTTGATGGGCCTAGGCTACAAAAAAGTGTCACACATGTGGTATCACTGTACTCAGGAGTAGTATAATGTGTTTTGGGGTGTATTTTTACACATACATATGCTGGGTGGGAGAAATATGTCTGTAAATGGACAACTTTGTGTAAAAAATAAAAATCTAAAAAATTCCCATTTACAGAGATATCTCTCCCACCCAGCATGGGTATGTGTACAAATACACCCCAAAACACATTATACTATTTCTCCTGAGTACGGTGATACCACATGTGATACTTTTCTGCAGCCTAGGTGCGCTAAGGGGTCCAAAGTCCTATGAGTACCTTTAGGATTTCACAGGTCATTTTGAGGCATTTGATTTGCAGACTACTCCTCGCGGTTTAGGGCCCCTAAAGGAGGTAAAATTCATTTAGGTGGTAGGTTGTATGACCGAGCAATAAACAGTTAAAGCTGCAGTGGTCTGAATGGAAAAAAAAAGTGTCTGGTCCTTAAGGGGGTTTAAGGCTGCAGTCCTTAAAGTGAACCTCCGGACTAAAAATCTACTAAGCAAAACTGAAAAGGCTTGGTGTTGATTTAACAGTTTCACAGCATCAGAACTTTGTTTTTCTTCACCAAAGCATCACTTTTAGCTGCATTTTTAGGTAAGCTCCACCCATCAAAGAAAACTGCCCAGGATTTTTTCCCCTGATGCTGTGCAATGCATTATGGGATTTCCTATGTTGTTATTCACGTTGCTTAGCAATTGGGAGGGGTGATCAGCATAAAGGACAGTTGGAATTGTGTCTCATGCTCCCTGTCACCTCCTTTCAACCAGAAAGATGGCTGTCCTCATGAAAGCAAACATTTGCCCGTTCTTTTAAAACAGGGTGGGTAAGAGATTATATTACCTATCTATTTTAATTAACATAACTAATGTAACTTAATGACAGTATGTTTGTTTAGGATGAAGTTCCTCTTCAAGTGGTTAAAGGGGATTCCGGTTAGGTTTTGCTGTTTTTTTTTTTATATTTGCATATAAACATGGGCCTGCGCAGCACCTTTTCATGTTTTGTTCCCATTTAAATATAAAGCTGTCCAAAACTAATAGAAAACTCAAATAGCACTTCCTTTCAACCATGATAACTGTAAACTGTTTGGAGTACAGACTGCCTCCTAGATAGATAGGGCAGGAACTGTTGCCTACTATTTAACAACTGCACTGTTCATTTACTGCCAGAAAACTATTGAAAAAAAAAAAACTGGTAGAAAGGATTGTCAAAGTGTAGACAAGTTGAAAACTGATACTTACCCAAGAAGAGGGAAGCCTCTGGATCCTGCAGAGGCTTCCCACGTCCTCTTGGCCCACACAATTGACATGCTCAAAGCCTGGGACATATTGACAAGAGCTTGTCAAATATATTACAAGGCCGTGCTCCAATTAATGCACAACTGCGACCGTACTGATCCTGCGCAGTAACACAGAGCCTATCATCCAAGAGCAGCTCTATGCTGCTGCGCAGGTGGAGCCGCACTTGCACAGGTGCAGCATGCCTACACATGCATGAAGAAGAGCTTGTGCTGGTCAAATTTACAAGGAAGTCCCAGGAAGCAGTGGTGGTCTCCTAAAAGACACAGGACGCCTCTAGAGGATCCAGAGGCATCCCTCTTCTTAAAGAGAATCTGTACTGTAAAATTCTTACAATAAAAAGCATACCATTCTATTCATTATGTTCTCCTGGGCCCCTCTGTGCTGTTTCTGCCACTCCCTGCTGCAATCCTGGCTTGAAATTGCCATTTTTATGCAGTGTTTACAAACAAAAGACATAGCAAGTGATAGGCTGAGAGTAGCTCAGTGTGTGCGTCATACAGAGTGTGCAGGGGGCCTGGAGAGGGTGTGTATAGCTTCTATCCAATCACAAGCAGCACAGCACATTCCAGCCTGACTGCCTGAGCCCGACAGAGGAAAGAAGATTAGATCATATAACAGAGAACACAGCCACTGTGCAACCAGGAAAGGGTGCAGTAAGACAGAGCACATTAGAACAGCTATAGGAACTTATAGGATAGAAAAAAGAAGGCTCAACCTTTTGTTACAGAGTCTCTTTAAGCAAGTATCTGTTTGTTTTTATTCTTTTCGCCTCATGTACACTTTAGGAAGCACTGTAATGACTTATAGACTTATATTTTATATTTATATAAAACGTAAGCAAGCCAATCAATGCCAAAGTCTGTAATAAATCCTTATATTTAGCAAAAACTGGTCATTTACATCTATGCAACTTACGTAAGCTGAAAAGATAGAGGTATTGCAACTTGAGACAAAGTTTCATATGCAACGGACATGTTCAGAATGTACATGTATGGAAGAATTTCAGCTTATAAAATGCAAGTGCTGCCAAAAAATCTTATATATGTTTTGAACAATAAATATACCACTACCTAAATCTTACTTCTCCAAACTCCAGTCAATTGTTTCAGCCTTTATTTGAAACAATAAGAAACCTAGGATATCCCATGCCACACTAACTACTCCCAACCACCAAGCAGGTATAGGTCTCCCATGTGTACAATCCTATTATTGGGCCTCCATTTTAGAAATAACAGCATGGTGATCCTGCACACAAAATAAATTGTGGCTACAACTGGAAAAAAGCTTATTAAAACAAGAAATATCATACTTCAAGCCTTACTAAAACTTCCGATGCCCCAATTGGATTACCCCACAATACAAGCCTCCACACTAGCTTGGTCGCGTTTGCTATCTACCGCCCTACAACACAATGACTCCATAGTCTTAACAACCCCACTAAAAGCCCTCATCTCTATTATACCAGATATAAATATTAACGTCTGGCAAACTAAAGGGATATACAGTGGTGAGGTGCTTTTGGTCTACTTCTCTGTGTCAGATAGCTCCTATTTAAGTGATTTCTTGATTGAAACAGGTGTGGCAGTAGTCAGGCCTGGGGGTGACTACAGAAATTGAACTCAGGTGTGATAAAGCACAGTTAAGTTCTTTTTTAACAATGGGGGCAATCACTTTTTCACACAGGGCCATGTAGATTTAGAGGTTTTTTTTCTCACTAAATAAAAACTATCATTTAAAACTGCATTTTGTGTTCAATTATGTTATCTTTGACTAATAGTTAACGTTTTTTGATGAGCAGAAACATTTAAGTGTGACAAACATGCAAAAGAATAAGAAATCAGGAAGGGGGCAAATAGTTTTTCCCACCACTGTATAGACTCAATGACATACTGAACCAGGGGAAACCCCATACTTTCCAAACACTACAGAAAAATCACAATCTCCCCCAAGATCAACTATTCTCTTACTGTAGAATTTGCCATGTAATTAAACATCGAAATATCTCTTTATCTCAACTACCTCGATTAATAGTTAGACATCTAAACTCTCCCTCTCCCCAATCTGGAGGCATTCGCATCTGGTACAAAACCCTGACTCACCAACTCGGTAATCAACTACATAGATATTGCCTAATTTCGGCAAATGACCTAGCTACACAAATACAACCACACCATTTAATAAAGGCATCTAATGACATCCGCATGCACTCCACATGTATGGCTCACTGGGAAAACTATCAAAAAATGTTACTAAAATGGTACTATACTCCCAGAAAGTTGGCTTGCTTCTCACCCATAAACTCGGAACTCTGTTGGAGAAACTGTACACACATAGGTACCCTAGCCCATTTATTTTGGGAATTCCCTAAAATCCAACCCTTCTGGAAATATATCACTAAAACAATACAGCTAACAGCCAAAACCTCTATTAAAGTACCACCTGGACTAGCACTATTACACATAGGCCTAGATGAATTTCCTATACACCCTCGCCCAGGAATTTCGCTGTTGCTAAGCACAGCAAGAACCCGGATTGCCTCACACTGGGGATTAGATACCTTGCCATCCTTGACACGTCTACAACAAAGTGTGGAAGTATGGAAATCAAATTGAAACCCATAACCAATCCTCCTACTATATCTCATGGCACTCCAATAATATGGCCTTCTATTCCTTGAATAAATCTTACTATAACCACCATCCACTTAGAACCTGACCTCCAAGGCAAACTCAAGCCTTAAAGGGAATGTCCAAGCAAAATAAAAAAATGAGTTTCACTTACCTGGGGCTTCTACCAGCCCCATGCAGCCATCCTGTGCCTCGTAGTCACTCACTGCTGCTCCAGTCCCCCGCTGGCAGCTTGCCGACCTCGGAGGTCGGCGGGCTGCATTGCGTACATTTTTACGCATTCCCGCTAGTGCAGGAACATTAACACATACATTTTTATGCATCACTGGTTCAATGCGTACAAATTTACGCATTGACCCAGTAATGCGTAAAAATGTATGTGTTAATGTTCCTGCACTAGCGGGAATGCGTAAAAATGTACGCAATGCGGCCTGCCGACCTCCGAGGTCGGCAAGCTGCCAGCGGGGGACTGGAGCAGCAGTGAGCGACTACGAGGCACAGGATGGCTGCATGGGGCTGGTAGAAGCCCCAGGTAAGTGAAACTCATTTTTTTATTTTGCTTGAACCTTCCCTTTAAGACTAGTGCACACAGGAAATTACTAGGCACTAAGATTACGCTTGTTCAACCTTGGAAAATATGGGTAAATAAACTCCAGACATATATATCACCACTGAGGATATTTTTGTTGTTTCTATTTTTATTTTTAATTTTTATTTTATTGTTATTGTTACTAGATGTACATGCTACAAGTCTCAGTTTTTAGACCTTATGCACATCTCGGCTTATTTCACTGTAAAACACCTGTTATATGTAACTATGCTTTACTATATTTTAGTATGTTATGCATAGAAGATAACATTTTAACTCTTGTTATGCATATTCCTTGTATGTTTAAAAAAAAATTACAATAAAAATGCATTGTTAAAAAAAAAAAAAAAAAAAGGAAAAAAAGAATGTACATGTATGAACAAGCTCATAGCAAGGTGTGGGTCCTTTTAACTTGTAGCTTGGTCCTCTATTCTCCACTATGAGAAATGAGTTGACAGTGGACCCAGTGTAAATGGGGTCTCATAGTGAAACAGGCTCATAGCCAGATGGGGTAGAGAAACTGCACCTGTAGAGAAACTGAACCCATGTATGGGGGGACAAAGACCCCTTCCTCAAACAATGACAGTGATGACACTAGCAACTGCAATCCATATAAATACATTTTAATATGACCAGTGGCGTAGCTAAGGAGCTGTGAGCCCCGATGCAAGTTTTACAATGGGGCCCCCCCAAACAAACACTCTATACATAACAATTGATACGGCGCACCAAAACCTGACAATGGCAACTACAGTGTCAGAGGTGGAAGAAGGTGATGGGGAACAGTTTGTTAATGATCACCACCACTCAATGCATCTATAGAAGTGCTTATTATGAGCACAGGACCAATAGAGAGCTATTAGTGTAGTTGAGGCAGGACCCTTCAGGGCCCCAATGCGGTCGCAACCTCTGCAACTCCTATTGCTTTGCCCCTGAATATGACCTAATCTGGGTCCCCATAAGTATGCATGCACTCACACATTGAAAACCAAAATTAGCTTACCTGGTAATGCTGTTTTTAATAACCCTCCAGGACAGGTGCTACATATGAGATATGGGCTCCGCCCTCAACAGGAAACACAAAGAACTAGCTCTCTATAAGTTCCACCCCTCAGTATCCACCTGCCAGTACGTTCCAATTAACTGTCCTGATACCGATTCTTCTTTCAAACAATTTAACAAAAAACTGCATGTACATAAACATCCGTATAAACACACAGAAATATATGCTTCAGTCAATATTATACATAAATATATATATCAAAATGGGTGGGTCACCTGTCCTGGAGGGTTATTAAAAACAGCATTACCAGGTAAGCTAATTTTGGTTTTTTCAAATAACCCTCCAGGACAGGTGCTACATATGAGATGATATGCAATAAATACCAACCTCAGGGAGGGACAACAGCCTGAAGAACTTTTCTTCCAAATGCCTGTTCTTCTGCTGATAAGCCCAGTCGGTAATGCCTAATGAAGGTGTTCACGGATTTCCAAGTTGCTGTCTTGCAGATATCCGCCGCTGTTGCTCCAGCTCTATAAGCCCAGGAAGTTGCCACTGACCCTGTTGAGTGAGCGGTTACCTCTCTAGGACTTTGAACTCCTTTCGATTTGTAACTGACAAACAAAAAAACTAATAACTAGAGGTTCTAATGCTAACCTCTCATCCAAGTATAGTGATAAGGCTGCCACTTGGATCTTTAGGGTACTCAACGCTAGATTTTTGTCAACGTATTCTTGCAAAAATTCTAACACTGTAGCGAGCTTATTGGATCGGAGTCCTGTCTTTTTCTTCCATTGACAAAAAGTTTTCCAATAGTTTTGATATATTGCTCTAGTGACTTTCTTTCTACTTTTAATTATATTCTATTAACCCTCTATCTTTTAAGATCTTCCTTTCAGAAACCAAGCTGTCAATCGAAGATTCGGAATCTGAGTCCATTTGTCTTTTCTTTTTGAGAAGGTATAGTCTGTCTGTTAATGGCATTGGTCTGTCCACCAGCATCAACTTAATCATTGGATACCAGATTATTTTCAGCCAATCTGGTTCAATTAATATTAGATACATTGTTATCGATTTCAGCTTCTGTAATACTATTGGTAACAGCGGTATTGGAGGAAATGCATAAGATATTTGATAATCCCACATTTGAGCCAAGGCATCTACTCCCGAAGCGCCTCTTGGGTCTAGAGAGAAAAACTAGCGGCACTGAGTATTCTCCAGATTGGCGAATCAATCGATCTGTGGTTGTCCCTACTTTTTCGCTAACAACTTGAACACTTCAGGACTTAGCATTAGATTGATAGTCTCTTCCCGCTGAACAGATCCACCATGTTGCTTAATGAACCCTTTAGGTGAACCGCTGAGATCGATTGAAGATTGTTCTCCGCCCAATCTAGCAGCTGCAGTATCAAATCAAGAAGTTGTGATGACCTGGTACACCCTTGTTTGTTTACATACATCACTACTGTTATAATGTCTGACCTGATCTTGAACATGCTGGTCTTTTAACCTGTATTTTGCATAGTCTAGGGCTCTCTTCACTCCCAGATGCTCTCCGAAATGTGAAGTTTGGGTCTTAATCTGCTTTGACCAAGTTCCTTGTAGATATATCCCATCTATGTGGGTTCTCCCAAGAATACTTGCGTCTGTTAACACTTTTGTCATCTGAAACTACCATAGTCGTCCCCGAGTGACATTGTCTGCTATTATACACCAACTGAGTGATTGTTTCAACCGTGTTGCAATAGACACCATGCGGTTTAAAGCTGCATGACTTACTTTCCAACTGCGCAGGAGCCGTTGTAATATTCTCACGTTTCAATCAAGGATGGTCGTAGTCAGCCAACTTCGCTACGCTGGAACTACACATGGTTTTACTCAATTACACTTCAACAACTACGGCTGCGAATATCAAATATTCGTTTTGTATGCATCACGTAGACTATGCATTAAAAATACGCAATTACGCGTAGTGTGAAGCATAGTGTGTGCGGATGCTTGTGCTTATATGCAGAAAATTTTACACATTCATTTCTCTATAACTGCTTATACCGGGACCTCTTCAATGCATACATTCCCCTTTCCCCTGCGTAAATTTGTAAGCATACAATCACACGCTGAAAATTAGACGCAAGAAACGCATTCGTAGTTCACTACGCAATACACACATTCACTACGCATAGTGGGCGTAAGCTACGTGTAGCAGTACTTCACTATGCGTAAATTCATAAGCGTTGTTTTGAAAAACTTTACCTATGAACTACCATGCGTAGATGCAAACTATGATGCGTAAATTCGCACTGGCGTAGTTTCTGCTCATCCCAGGTTTCAATGCCCAATACACTGCCGGTGCTGTGGATGTCAAAAATCCTATTAGACTCATCACTTGTTTGACTGTTACAATTGATTTTTGCTGGAAATTTTCCACTAAGGCATGAATTTTGCCTAACTTGTCTTGTGGAAGAAATAATTTCTAAGCTATGGAAATTAATTCTGAACCCCAAGAACTGAATAACCTGTGTCGGAATCAAATTTGATTTTTGTCGGTTCCCTAACCAACCTGCTCGTACCAACTGCTGGATGACGAGATCTCTGATGTTTCAACTTCACAATACTGTCTGTCACTACTAAAAGGTCATCTAAGTATGGCATTATCATAACACCTTTTTAATGAAGGGTTCCCACAATTTCTGCCATTACTTTTGTGAAGATTCTGGGTGCTGACGTGATTCCGAATGGGAGCAGTAGCAGACCATGCTTCTTAAGAGAAATTTCAACTTATTTTCTGGTTTTTAAGGCCGCTTTAGACCTTGAATGCTAACTCATTCACCTTCCAACCTGACTAAATGCAGCATCAAGTTTAGAACATGAATCCCCAGGCTTAGCGTCTTCCTCAGAAAATGGAAAACGCCTTTTCAAACCCAGAGGCTAGGGATGTTGCGTTTTGATGCAACGTTACAATCGCAACGCAAACTTACACCGCAGCACCCCAAAAGGTTGCAACGCAAGTTAATGCCTCGTTATCGTCCCATACAGTAGAACATACAGGCAATGAAAACTATGCTTCCAAGTAATTACTGAGCATGTGCAAACCGTCCAACGCAGCCAATAATGTGTATAACGCACAGCATGCAGCACTATCTAACAATGCTACAAGTTACACACAAACGCAACGTGTGCACTGTGAATGTCCCACAGACTTCGTATTGCTGTGCGTTAGTCTGCGTTGAATCATTTTATAACATGCGATTTTACTGTCGCACTGCGAAAGAGGCCCTAGATACAAATATTCTTTTATCCGGCTCTTTCCATTGAGCTGTGATTAAGTTTTAATAGAGGAATATGAACTGGGAAACATAACTGCTGATGCTCACATGGTTCCATTCCTGTGTATATCATGTATCATTGCAGATTTTTTTTTTTTTTTTTTTTTTTTTTGAATGAATTGCCTTCAATGATTCTTCAGTTTCTTCCAGCAGCAAACTTAAACTTTGAGGACTTTACAGTCCCCTCTGCTTCACTCTGCACAGATAAATCCTCAAAAGATTTGGAATCCGGATTAACAACTTCCTGCTGACTATCATCTTCCTCTTCAGAAGAAAGTATTATTCTAGGAGTTTTCCTTATTGCTTTCTTAGGTTTTGCAGATTGAATTTAAGCAGTCTGAAGCGGCTGTGAAACTGAAGTAGAAGGAAGGCTTTCTTTAAAAGCTTTAAATGTTTCCACCATTTCTTGCCTAATGGATAACAAACTCTTTGCAAGATGCTGTAGTATCTTCATTATTTATGCTTGAAATGCATTTTTAACAAGATACTTTAGACCAGTCTATGGCCTTTTGCACACTGCATGCATTTGCAGTGTGCAGGGAGCCCAAGGCTTCTTTCCCACCAGGACGTTGTGTTTTAGGGGATGCTATAAGTTGCATAACATGCCCCCAATGCAACGCCCGGTGGTGCTGGAGGAGGATGCTACCAAGAACTGCATTATGCAGCTGTTGGTGCGCCTTTTTCGCGATGTGCGATGCGGAGACCATGTGATCCGCATCACTTGGTCCCGCCAGCCAAACGCCACACAGAGCGGCCGCTCCAGGAAGTAAACACTGCACGTCACACCGTGCAGTGAATATTAATTAGCCATGTGGCTGGCCGCGGAGGAGGAGGGGAGACCTCCCCTTCCAACATAACTGCGCATGTGCAAACAGTCTAACGCGGCTTACCTGTTTATAACACACAGCATGCAACACTTTGTTCCAAAGATGGCAATTGCTGGACCTATCAGCTATCAGTAGGCTCAAAAGCATCCTGAAAAACATGCAATTGATGATTTAATCAATTAAGTCTGTTAACCAGCATACATAAATATTTAACATGCCATGAGATAGCTATTTGGTATAATCAGTAAACCCCAGACTTAGCTCTACTCATAAAGCTAGGCATATATAAAGTATAACAGTGAAACTTAATCTAATTTCAAGTAAAATGAAATGATAAAAATAAATTATGCTGCCCATTCAAATGCAAGATGCATACGACAAATTAAATGCGCACAGAACACATTTCCTGGGATAATTAATCAATCAATTGATTTTGTCCACCTGCATGCACAAACCTCATGATGAAGTTATCTGCAGCAAAGTTATATAATTCAGCAGTTTAAATAAAGACATGAGAACATGCTTAAGATAAACACCCACAACCCAAACAATTTGGGTAAGTAAACATAGTGCTGAATACATGGGCAATAGTAGACAAAAGACTTTTTACAACCATCAGCGCTGTAAGAAACTAAAAAAATCTTCCCTTGCGCCAGGTTTAGGCATAGACCTCAGAATCAGACGGGCAACCATCCTCCGATGTCCGCCGCCACTTACTTGGTCTGCCGTCCTCTGTCTCGTGTCCATCTCCACCAAACACCAACCGCGGTGTGGGGAATGGACCTCTCGGCGTTCTGACAGCTGCGCGTACCGGATACGATGTCCCCGTAAGGTCGGAAGTGTCGTGCTCACAGCGCTATTGCCCTTGCCTCCGCTCTGGACACGCTGAGAATCACACTACCGCCAAAGGAAGTCACCTTTCCGCCTCCGCAAAGTGAAAGCTTCCCTCCGACGCGCGATCGGTCTCCACCATGCTGCCTCAAACACCGTCTCTCCTTACATAGCTGACCTCCAGCATGATTCAGAGATCCACTACCGTGGAAAAACAAGGTAAACCCCCAGTAGTCCTTCCAGGACAGGGCTACCTATAAAAGTTCCATGGCCTCAGCACTGCCTGGCTGCTGACCATATCTAGCTGTAGAGAGCTAGAGGCTTCCCGGGACAGGAAACACAAAGAACTGGCAGGTGGATACTGAGGGGTGGAACTTATAGAGAGCTAGTTCTTTGTGTTTCCTGTTGAGGGCGGAGCCCATATCTCATATGTAGCACCTGTCCTGGAGGGTTATTTGAAAAAAATGACATCACTTTCAATACAATCTTGGCATTAACCACATGAGCCAAAGTGAGTGCCACGCAGAAGACCACGGCGACCCTGATGCAATGAGATCTTCCACACTATGACAATGTCATAGGCATCAGACATGTGAACAGAATAAAAACTTGTTTGAGATGGGAATGTTTTATGCACTGTTCAATTATTGTACCAATAATCTTTGCTTTATATGAACACATTATATCCTGTGGGTATGCCATTTGTCACAGCTTGCTGCTATAGCTTCTGCTTTGCCAGTACCATGTTCTGACAGAGGGGAGAGTACTACACATAGGATGGCTACATCTCTCCAATATCTTTCAGCTGACAGGCTAAGTTACCAGCTGTTTCTTATTTCCAGAGATAACACAATGTTGGGAAGATCAGCCACTAATTGCCTCATCCCTTGTTTTATATGTGCATGGAATGAGTAGGCTGTGTCTTGCTGTTTTTATTTCAGGCGATCTGTTGGTACATGTTGCTTGCCTGGAAATCTCAATCCATATTACCTTTCAGGAAAAAGCGATATATGGGGCATGGGGAAACACAGCACCATGCCAGCAGCAACTGTATCGCTCTTAATTTAATATGTCTGCGTTAAAAGAACAACAAAATCTTTCTTGTAGGTACACGGGGCAAAAAGCGCCCGAAATGAGCGATGAAGGATGCATTGTTCAGATATCGGGCAGTCAATTAAGAATCAAACAGGTGAAATGAATGATCCGCAATGATTCTCATGCTTTTCGAATGACCATCATGACAGATCACATCGGCAGATAATTGTTCATAGTCAGCACTGAGTATAGAGCTATGAACAGTTATGAAACTAGGTGTCTGCAAAGTTTACAGTGCTTGCGTTCCACATCGTTTAACAATCCCATTGAGTAGCATATCGTCTGTGGTCATTCACATATCTTGGGAAATAGTTAATTGAACGATCATTCAATAGCCGATTCACACGATCTTCCCTTCAGTGAGTAGCTTTAGGAGGTAGATTTGCCTCTACACATTTTATCTCAGGGAAACACTGAAAATGAAAGCACAAAGTTTGATAAGAAGGTAAGATTTATCCACTCTCAGAATATTTCTTACACTGATATAACCACAGACTGCAGAAACAATTACATGTGCAATTGCTGAGGGAGAGGCAGTAAAGGTGGCCATAAATGGATCAGGCATCATGAAGGCAAGACTGGAGGCGTGGTGAAGGCAAGACTGGAGGCGTGGTGAAGGCAAGACTGGAGGCGTGGTGAAGGCATGACTGGAGGCGTGGTGAAGGCATGACTGGAGGCGTGGTGAAGGCATGACTGGAGGCGTGGTGAAGGCATGACTGGAGGCGTGGTGAAGGCATGACTGGAGGCGTGGTGAAGGCATGACTGGAGGCGTGGTGAAGGCATGACTGGAGGCGTGGTGAAGGCATGACTGGAGGCGTGGTGAAGGCATGACTGGAGGCGTGGTGAAGGCATGACTGGAGGCGTGGTGAAGGCATGACTGGAGGCGTGGTGAAGGCATGACTGGAGGCGTGGTGAAGGCATGACTGGAGGCGTGGTGAAGGCAAGACTGGAGGCGTGGTGAAGGCAAGACTGGAGGCGTGGTGAAGGCAAGACTGGAGGCGTGGTGAAGGCAAGACTGGAGGCGTGGTGAAGGCAAGACTGGAGGCGTGGTGAAAGCAAGACTGGAGGCGTGGTGAAGGCATGGTGGGGCTTTATCTTTTTCCCAAATATGTATTGAACTAATAATGTGTTGTCCCTCTTCCTGGTCTCAGAAAGCTGGGAGGTACAGAGACATATTTTACATCTAGTAACCAGGACACTGTAACCAGGGAAGCAAACATTTTGCCAAAGCATAATAAGGGAGGAAAATACATTCCTCAATATATGTGACATTTAGCGTCAGGACGGCACAAATGGTTAAACAATGGCACAGCCCCTTGGAGTGAGATTGCTTTGTATGTTCCTGACTGCTCCAAATTCTATTTCTGCATCACGTTTGGTTCAGTGAAAGGGGAGCTCAGGCCTATACAAGCGTGTACAATGAGGACAGAGAGGAAATCCTATGAAGTGAATGAATATGAAACAGAAAAGTCTGGATCAGATGCTACAGCACAATGCCCTTTTCATCAAAGGGGTGACATTTCTGAGGAAAGAGCTGGCACTGCCAGCCAGAGTAAAGGCAGCACCATATCATCACAGCTAGGGAAATTATTTTTCCTGTGTTACATTGTAAATTTCCTGCTCGGAGAATGGTTGGTGGGTCACAGACTCGTTCATGCAGGGAAGGTAGGTCACAACACATGGCTGGAGAAACTCACTGTGGGAGTAAAAAGCCTCCAGCCCAGCCAGTAGTATTCATTTATAATTAGAACAGCAATGCTGAACTAAAGTCTCCAGGAACCAGAACAGATTTTGGAAATGGGGGTGCCTGTGAGTGTATATGAACAACACTGAAATTACCGCTCTGCAGCCATCTACAAAGTAATAACGCATTATTCTAATGAACACCTACAATTTCACCTGAATATACTGTATATAGATTTTTAAACTTAATAGGGACCTATCACAAAAAAGTATGCTTTGCATAAATCAGTGGGGCGCTCTTCAACACGATCAACTTGTGTTACTAACATTCTAATTTATATGATCCAGCAGGAAAATAAGACACTGTTCTCAAGCTTCCTCATCTGACCTACAGCCTTGGGAAATGATCACATGGTCTCTGGCTACCAAAAGCATTGAGGGCGTTTCACATCATTAGACAATGAAAACACAACTCAGAGGGAGAGATTTCTTAGTTTTCATGTACAGCAAGCAGTGAAGCATTTTATGGAAGGAATTTATGATAACAAAACAGCTGGATTCATGAATATCCCCTTGTGGTGTCAGAATGAGAAATCCGCCATCCATGTCTTACAGGTGTTTTAATGTGGCACTAAACTTCCCAAATTACGCTGCTGACTAGATAGTCAGACTGGAGCAAACTTTAAAAGGAACAAATAATTTGATGGCGTGCATGAAAAAAGGGCCCGGACGGAAAACGAAATGGCGCCAGTGTGAAATCTGATAACAATAAACATTTCTGTCAAACTTGGTTAACGATAAATACCGTTAAAACAGACGGGAAATAGTAAAATATATTAATGTTAAAAAATCGTTACGTTAAAACAACTGTTCTTTATTGGTTTGGATGAGATTTCAGGAATGACCATTATAAAGACACCCATGTGGTTATCTGATGAAAGGAAGGGAAGACAAGCAGAGGACATTCTACTGTGAGCTGCAGGAGGAACTACAATAGTCAGCACTGTATTATTCAATTTGCAGATCACAAAACACTGAGAGGTCCAGCAGCAGGAGAAAGATCCAACAGACTGCAAATCAATAAAAAAATCAAATTGTTGATGTAATTTTAAAAGCGGACTTGAACTTCTTCCTGACCGAAGCAGTACGAATCTACGTCCAGCAGGTGGTGCTGTGGCTCTGACTGGACGTAGAGTCTACTGCTTCCGCACTACTGCCGATCTGCACCCGCTGCACTTCGCTCACTCTGCTGTCTCTATGACGGCAGAGCTCTGTGAGTAGGTCAGAAGCCGCTTTCATTGGCTCCTGACTGTGTGATCACTGTAAGCCAATCACATTGGATCACATTAATAGACAGCGTCAGGAGCCAATGAAAGTGGCTCCGTCCTGACCGACTGACAGCGCTCTGCCGTCAGAGACGGCAGAGAGAGGAGCCTGCGGCGATGGGACAATGTCGTAACCGGCAAGAGCGGCGTGTATGTGCGGCGACTCGTCGGGAGGGCGGCATTTTACGGTACCAGCAGTCTCTGGTCCTTAAGGGGGCAGAGACTGCTGGTATGGAAATGGTTAAAGAGAAACTTTACCAAGAGATAGTAGCAGGGGATTACACGCATTGCGCTCTGATCTCGTGCCATCTGTGTTGCTGATCCCATTCACTACAGGGAAAGGGTCAGCGTTGCATTTTGCAGAAAGTGTGTGCAGTGTGGTCTACGCACTTCTGATGTTGCCAAAATGTGCATTGCAATGTGTATGGTGTAAATGAGGCCTTAAGGTCCATATCCACGATGCATTTGTTTTGTAACATGTGCAAAACTATGTTTAACAATGGGTTACTACCCGAGGTGATCGTTCGTAATGACTGACCGTCATGTCAAATCACTGGACGAGCAATCATTACAATAGTGTAAATGATCATTCATTTTAGCAGACACAAACGGCACTTGCAGATTTGGCTAGATGGATTGCCGGCGGAGATCCCCGATCCATCTTGCTGTGGGTACTTTGCTTTACTCTGAACCTCAGACAGTGCCGTCTATGCACTTCTATGTTCTAATGCAGGCATGGGAAAACTTGGCCCTCCAGCTGTTAAGGAACTACACGTCCCACAATGCATTTGCCTTTATGAGTCATGATTGTGGCTGTAAAACTCCTGCAATGCATTGTGGGACTTGTAGTTCCTTAACAGCTGGAGGGCCAAGTTTGCCCGTGCCTATTCTAATGTCTAAATGTGCATGGCAACATGTATAATATGAAGGAGGCCCAACTCTCCCTCAGTAAATCAGAATATTGCAACAGTCCCGGGATCACCTTTTACTCTCTATTTAAACATCCATTACTTTCAAGCATCTAAACCAAGTCTTCTTGGGTTTTAAAGCAAAGCATTTTCCCTGAGCGATAATCACATTTACAACCACACTTGCTTATTCTTCCAAATGAAGTCTGATGTTTGGAAGCAGAACAACATCCCCCGTGGGTTCCATTTTCTGTCTGTGGTTAAGAATGCGAGTCTTACAAGAACCTCCATTTGTTTAAGTAACGATCATCACACACCCTTCTCCAAGTGGAATGACCTGAAAATCCACATTTCCCAAATAAAAAAACCAAGAGCTTCATCCTTTTGCTAAGGTTGTTACAGTAGCTAAGAACTTTCTTCAGGTTTAAATTTTGAAAATGTTGATGATCTAGACCACTTGTTTAAACTGTTCACACCCCACTAAGCCGACATTTTGCCTGGTTTCAGTTCACCCTGATAGTTTCTATTGTGCTTGAGTGGCGAGACAGTAATCTTTCACAGACTGCACAGTGTATTTAGTCAATGTTAAGCAGTTAACAAAAGCATGTCTTTTTCATGACTCACAAATCAAAGTTCCAGAAAAGAAATTGAGAATGCAAAGTATAAGTTTGAAACCGGGATTACTGAAATGATAAAAAGTGCTGTAATAACAACAGTACCGCACAGGGGCGGGCAGGGACCTTTTGGACTTGGTAGAAAACACAACCCAGAGGCCCTTTCACATCAGCCCCAGCCCAAATGCATGTATTTCTTGCCCCAGCCCAGATAAACATCTTTCTTGTGTGCAAATGTATCATAGACAAGGAGTTCAGTGCATTCCAATAACCTCCACAGTCAGCAAATATTAATCCAACTGAGCCCCTTTGGGATGTGGTTGAATAGGAGATTTGCATCATCAATGTGCAGCTGATAAACTGCAGCAACTGCATGACGCTACTATGTCAATGTTAGGCTTGGTGGTGTATTCTCCACAGTCAGCATGCAACGCATGAGCTGACGTGAAGGAGGTACACACACTAGCACAAGGAAACAGGCTATCCCTAGTATAGTGGAGGGGAGGACTGACTCCAATAGGAGATTGTGGCGCACAGAGCCGGTGCAGATCCGACAGCCACAAACAATACTTTCGCGATAACGTCTCAGCGCAAGGTAGCGCTGAGCGCATAAACCAGAACTGAGGAGATCAGGACAGGTAGACAGAATGAACGCTTGCTAGCTAGCCGCTACTTAGTGACAGCAAGCGTCCACAACAAGACAGACTGGAATGAGGCAGCCAATGCGTTGCAGCGATGGCGTGCCTCACAAAGACAGGACAGGATAGTCAGGAAATAGCAGGATCAAGATAGATGAACGTAACACAGACAATTATACAATAAGTATGTTTTCCTAGCGTATTACAATTACAGCTATCAATGAAACTATTTGTAACGTCTGACTAACATATGTATATATCGGCAATGAACCGATATATGACATAAGCAGGAACACTGACTAGGACTGGAGCAATACAGGGAACAAGACTCAGAAGGATTCGCTATCTCTTCGCAGAGATGAACGCAATCCAAAAACGGTAACAGAACAGGATTCAGAAGGATTCGTTATCTCTTCGCAGAGATGAACGCAATCCACAAACAGAACCAGGAGCAGGATAACTAACTCAGCACGGGTGATCACGATACGCGCAAACTACCAAAACGTGCTGGAAAGCTGACTAACTGAACACAGGATATAAACAGTTCGTGTACGTATACATCAGCGACACTGATGTATCAACGTAACACAAATACAAGGAAAATAACAAACGTGCTGGTATGCATATATATTGGCAATGAACCAATATATGATGCAAGACCAGCAAAGTATCTTTAGAATAAGAAACACTATCTGGGGCTGAAGCAACAGCAAGACAGGCTTAAACTGAAGCGATGATAACCCGAGGAGTCCTGCAGGAAGCAGATCTTTATACTGAGGTCATCCAATGGAAGCAGATATGCAGATTCCCACACAGGTGAATGATAATCAGTCACAAGCTGACAGCAGGGAAAGGCAGACAAAGCTATGCAGCTTGCATGGAAAGAGATCAGAACTGCCTGAGCTGCAGCACTACTACTGCCAGCAGTACCTGCTGCAGCAGCGATCATGACAGTCAATTTGGACCAAAATCTCTGAAAAATGTCAAAAGGGCAGGTCTGAAGGCAAAAAGGGGTCCAGCTCAGCACTAGCAAGATGTACCTAATAAAGTGGTCAGAGATACAAAGTTGTGTTCGAGTACAAAATATACAGTACTGCTTTCTATCATATGTTTTGTCATTAAATGTTTCAGTATTTTAAAAACTGTTATAAGTTGTTAAAACCCCTTTAAAAGCACATAGAAAACAATAAAAAAAAAGTTTATATTAAATGCTAAAATCTAGGAGTCTGAAAGTAAATAATTTCTTCACATTTCACTAGGTTTAACACAGGACTTGCAAACAAAATTACCCACAAACAATTTCCCAGAATGGAGCCAGTTTATAAGTAGAGGATCGCCTGTATTCAAGCAGCATGTGCACCAGAAAACATAATTTCCAGCGTTTATCTTCAAAAGAAAAAATATTAGCTAGAGTGATCTTGATCACAATAGGCAGTGTTTCTCCATAAAATAAATTAGGCAGCACATTCCCCAAACATATTTAGGCAGGAAGCATTTCATATCAATATAGGCAGGGATTCCTCCAACATAATGAGTTACCCACCCTAAATCACAAAGCCTATGTATGCCTATTGTCTCCCTCCCAAAAAAACAACAAATATAATAAGGCAGTGTACCCCCTTAAATCCACAAACATAATGCCCTTTGGTCCTAACATCAATCACTATGCTGTGCCCCTTACTTCCCACAGTTTTCCCAGGTGCTCTAAAAAGTCCCCCCCCCCCCCCACCTTATAGTGAGACAAGGAACGCAAGACAAGGTGCCATTACAGCACTAATGCTATAGGGTGCGGTCCGTGCATTGGTAATTTGGGGTCCCGCCAACTGCCAGATGCCGTATTACTTCTCCCTCCGAGTTGCTATGACTCATAAGTATAAGAGCAATTAATGCTGCCCAGAATTTGGCGAAGTGCCATGAGCGCCCCCCTTTTGTATTACCTCTGGTGGTCTACCGATCCCACCATCCCCATATGGCTTCCCTGGTGGTCTAGTGATCTCACTGTGGCATCCCTGGTGGTCTAGTGGTCCTCACCATTTAGCTTCCTTTGTGTTCATTCTACTAGTCTATCTTGCTTCCCTGGTTGTCTACTGGTCTCAGTCTCTCTTATGGCTTCCCTGGTGGACTAGTGCCCCCCCCCCCCCCCAACTACTCAATTTTATTCTCTTTCGGTCTAGTGGCCCCTACTTCCTATACAACCCCCCCCCCCCTCCCCATAAGCAAATTAGGGCAAAGCAGTGGGGCTTCCCAGATTAAACTGCTTTATACTCTACACAGCTGTCTCCCTTTGTCATCAGCACCACACCACATTAAGGAAACAGGAAGTGGAGAGCAAGTAGCTTCTGCAGAGAATGGAGGGAGCCCTGTTTGTAAAGGTGCGTACACACGCTCTACATCCAGCAATGACAGGTCCGCCAGACCCTCCCGCTGGGTGGACGTTCAGCCGACAGTAGTGTGTGTGTGTACGCTGAGCGGATCGTTCAGTTATCTGTCCGCCGACAGCGCATACACACGCACTACTGTCGGCTGAACGTCCGCCCACCGGGAGGGTCCAGCGGACCCGCCATTGCTGCCGGTAGTGCGTGTGTACGTACCTTAACTCTGTGAGCCTGTGAAGCCCCACTGCGGCACACTATTTTGCTCATTGTTGAGACTTAGGTGGCGGCCCATAACACAGGGGCAGGAGGTGGACCGGAGGGAAACTACCTTTGCTTTCCAGGTCAGTCTATGCCTGGTACTGCAATTCTACTTACTACATTTTAATAGCTATAGTTCCCTGAAATTGTAAACTCAAAAAAAAAGGCATAAAACTATTAATATTAAACTCCTTACAGCAACCCTGTTTACCACCATGAAGTCACTCTAAAGCTGCCAACAAAGTTCAGATGGTGCTCAGAAGTTTGCTAACAATTCAGCAGAGATGAGAAAAGCAGCTGACTATGTCTAAGAATCAAGATAAATTAGGCAGATTCCTTGACTGCTCATTCGCCAGGCAGTTCCACTCATCCCATCCCATTTCCTGTAACACAGGGGTGCACCAATCAATATGAAATTCAGTAGCCAGCAGAGTGAAAAACTCACAAGTCCTGTTCTTACGACCATATCCAGTACATGCCATGCGCTGATGAAGACCAAAATAGCCTGGAAAAGGTTTCTGCAAGATGGATTGTATGGCTCTCTTTAAAATGAATAAGCTAAAGGCGTGCCATGAATAGAAAGTGGCTCTCTACATAAACCTACTGTCAAAAATATGATGGAATAGTTTACATATTTAAACCATTCTCCTGAAGGGATGCATTATGGGTGTGACTGCTCTACGATTTACAGGTGAAAATTACAAATACCTTCTGTTTTAAAGGGAACCTTAACTGAAAGCCAAAACAAAGCATTTCACTTACCTGGGGCTTCTGCCCCCTGCAGTTGCCCTGTGTCCACGCAGTCCTGTAACGATCCTCCGGTCCCCCGCCTTGGCCAAGTTTTGTTTTCACTGCACTTGTGCAGCCCTGGCTGCAACCGTCCTCTCTCACGCTCATGTGGTCGGACTACTAACTACACAGCATGAGGACTAGAAGTGCGTGTGCTCCTGCCTTTTTTATCTCATTTATCCATATGCCCTTAGAAAAGACAGAACATAGAGAGCCTCAAAATGCCAGCACAGTGCCAATGAGTAGGTATGAGCAAAAGCGCCTCTAGCAGTCTATTGAGGAATTCCTTGAACTTCAGGTGGCTCCACAAATTATCGCCAAAACAACCCTGCAAATTGCATTGTCAACATTGCTGAATTTTAGTTATTAAAAGCAAAGCCCTTATACATGCTATAATAATACTGCTGTATAAGGATCCCTGGAAAATATACCTTTTATTTACCCTTTGCCCATTTCCACAAAGGGTTAAGTTGAAATAAAAATGGAACCATGAACGAAACCAGTGGCAAATGTAACCATGTGCACCACAGGAGCATGTATGCACACGCACACACATTGTAGCACTTGAGCTCATGGCAATGAAGTGGTTGAAAATGGGTCTTGCTATACTTTAGTGCGCAGAGATCTTCAATCAAGACCTCAGAGAATACTGACTGGCGTGGGACATTTCTGAGGATACTGGCGTGGGAACATTAAAAGGTAAGTATTTATGGTTAATTAACAACATTAAATTATTTTGTCATGGTTGCATTTTTACTTCAACTTAACCTTTTGAAGAACTGGGGAAGGACTATATTATACCAGGCCAATTCACTGCAACAGAGAGCTATAATGTGAACCGGAGATGAAAGCCATCTCAGGTTCTAAACTTACCTGGGGCTTACTTAAAGCGGACCCAAACCAAACATTTTTTTTAATTCAAAATATTTAGTTGCACCCCTCTGACACATACAAAGATAAATAAGCACTCCTTCAAGCCTATGAGCATTTCAGTGCATGCTTGTCACCCTCCTCTTTGCATAACTAGGGTTATACAGGTGGCAGCCATTAGCAATTCCTCCTTTGCTGGACACCATCTACTCCAACAGTTTGCTGGATTCAGTCCCGGCAATATGAAAGGAAGGGAGGGGTTCCTCCAATAAATGTAAAATATTTTATATTTGTCATCATGCAGCTGAAAAAATGCTGCTATTTATTATTATAATTTAGAAAATATTGTATTTCTTAAATCTTGTATTTTTAATTTGGGTCCACTTTATGCCCCCTTGAGGCTGCTCAGTCCCTCGCCGTCTCTCTGGGTGGCCGCTGTCCCCCGCAGTACAGCTTGGTAGCCTAACCAAGTCGCACATGCGCGGCTGCTCCCCCGTCGTGATCCCGCTGCCAGAAGCGTCCTGCTCCAATGCAGTAGTACTCCCAGCCGAGCAACTAAGCGCATGTCGGGCCAGGCTTTCGGGCAAAATTGCGGGGAACAGGAGCCACCTGGGGAGACAGCGAGGGACTGAGTGGCATTAAAGAGGCTTAAGCACGACCCAGGTAAGTATGCTACCTGAGATTTCTTTCATCTCAATTACACTTTAAACGTTTTCCTGTGCATCCCTACGAATGAGCTCAAGATGAACCCAAGATGACAACATGAGTTACTAGTGTATGATTGTAAGCTTACAAGAGCAGAGATCTCTCACCCTTTTGAGTCTTGGAATCTGCAATACATTATGATATGCAACGTACCAATGTCGATATTCTGTGTATACCACTGTCTGTATTATTAGGTACCCTATGTTTGTTCCTTACTCTGTACGACGCCAAAGACTATGTTGGCACTTTATAAATCAATAATAATAATAATAATAATAATAATGCTTTGGTGGGATTTGCATCAGATTAATTAAATGAAAAGCAAGCAAAGGTTTGCAGATTATACTGAGTCTTTCAGGAACTGATTGACAGATATATTTGGACCCCTTTGAGTTCATTCAGTGCACTGCCTACTAAACATCATTGTAGAAGTAAGGGCATAACTATATCCCTAGCACATGACAGAGCTTCTAGGGATCAGTAGCAGTACCATCATCAAAATTCATCAAAATGTAATTGGCCCCATGGAGAATATACCTCAGGACCCCATGTGAGCCCCCAGTGCATGTTATACACAGGAGATAACAAAATTAAAGGTCTTGTGATGATTTGTATCATTCCATTCAGGTATACAACCCCTTGTGGAGTACAGAGGGACCAGATGAGACTGTAATAAGGCCAGACCTTCTGTGTCAAGATTCCCATCTTGATATACAAGCACCCATGTACGAATATACTAATATTCTGTTGAAATCTCTTGTTACCCCCATAAATATCAATCATGTGTAACAGAGACCTGGGGCAATGATCTCTGCTGTTTGCACCCCATTAACTATGAAACTGTCAGATTCTAAAATTGTACTATAGAACAGCTTCCCCTCTATAAACCACATGCTAAACCCCACACTGTCCCTCCAGACTTCCCCTGTCCTAAGACAATATACTCAGCCTGGATGATGAGCTGGAAGAAATGTTCAGCTCTTGGGTACCACACACATTCTCCTAGCATCGCTAACATAGAAAAATGGCCAGTCCTGCTGTGAACCACCTAATTGGCAAACACTGCCATACAGGATGAATGCACTGTAACACTAGATCTGCACTGCATGCAGCTGATTATGTTTTAAACTATAACTCACTGTCTTAATTAGTGATTTATAAAGTTTCCCAGCTGTTCAAGTAATCAAGAAAGTCATTCAATGAGGAGGAAAAAAACAAACATTTCCACAGCTGGACCAGTTTCATAAATATTCCCCTTGTATTTTATCTCCCATACATGCTGACATGTGAATAATGTTATACATTAACGATCTGGGAGCTGAGCTGCTGAATTAGCTCTCCAAGGATCTCCCTGTGACCCATCCTTACAGACCTTCTATATATGAGCAGCTTTTCTATACACAGCCAGTGTGTGTGCGCTCACAAACCGCTTTTGTAAACGCAGCTAGCGTTTGCTCACAAACACACATTAGTCATGGAGTATAGAGGAGCAGCTGCAGCTTAGCACTAGCCACAGACCTAAGATGACTATCAGATGTACAGGCACATCCAACTGTCCACAGAGGTATTATGGGTAAATATAATAGACACTAAAGGTGTCCACTCATGATACACTCTAGATTTTCTTACGGTACCAATATAGTAGAAGGGTAAACTGAGTGAATATACTTGAATTGATATTTTAGGTAGTCCCTTATACTAAATAGATGTGGTAAGATTATATCATTAGTAGTCACCTTTAGCTTCAGGGATTCAGAGGAGAGAATGGATGTCACTTGTGAAGTTCCAGTTTAAATGTGGGGGAAAATAGATGTATCCTCTATAATAAAATCCCTGTGTCCGTGCGTTTACGCTACCGTGCATGTGTGGCACGCGGGCGGACGTTGGAGAGCAGGAGGACGGATGAAGGGGGAGAGCAGCATGGGTAAGATTGGGGGGGGGGGGGGGGGGTTGGGTCGCGGCTTAGCCCTAGTGCCCATTTTTTACGGGTGGGCTTATGCCTAGTCATAGTCAAGAAGCCATGTACTGAATGATAGATCACTTGGATAATCTGTTTCAATAATCTGTATTAATCTGTATCAATGGGCGAAAGAACAGCAGGACATTTATCATTGACTGGCCTGTCCGTGCAAATATTGTGCCTCAAAATACAGAGACTGCAATGCCGCTAGCTTTCTGACATACACTGGAACTTGTCACCAGCCTCTGCCAACATTTACACTGACAAAATATATAAATATATATATATATATATATATATATATATATATATATTACATGACTTATCCAGCTGCAGAGTTATGTAAGCATGTATTCTCAGACTAGTTATCTACATTCTAGAACTCTTTGTGTGCTGAATGTGCAATCCACAAAAACGCCAGGTAGACATAGTTGGGTTAAAGGGTTAACTACTCCAGGTTCACAGGAGAAGGTTTCAACAATCTATTTATTATTTTAACCATCTACGGTATATACAGATGCAGATAAGTGGAAGACTGGAAAAAGTGCTCATCTAGCACCATCCAGACTTCCCACTCTATTCCCAGACTTAATATTAGTGGGGAACCTATTCTGACATTAATGGCTGCTAAGAAACAACAATGAATATAATGAGACCATTAACTATGAAAATAAACTTTAAAGCACACATCCTTCCATTATTGAATAATAGAGAGGGAAGCAATAAAAATTGTCCTCTCAGTAGGGGTTATATTACAGCAGAGTAAACAGCACTCCTTATCCCTGACACATACAAAGCATATATATTGGGGGAGAGCAAGCTGGCATTTAACTACCTACCTATTGCAGGAATGACAACTCCTATTATAGGGAACACATTTCTTGTCCTTCTATTTTTAACTTTTCTAGGTGATAGGTGATCCAGATACACCACACAGGAAACAGCTCTGGATTATTAAACATTCTCACTTTTTAACATAAAACGCACCACAATTGGTAACACTTAAGGTGGCCACACACACAATACAATTTTTCAATTCCTTTCAAGAAGTCAAGAATTACAACTATTGTAACGTTTAAGAAATCTGATCAATGTATCCACACACAAAAAAAAAAAAGTTGCTTAAAAAATGCTGAATCAAGAAACGGACAATGTACTTTTCTTTTCATAAAAAATATCAGAAAAATTCCCCACTGCGGCTGTTCTTTTATCGAAAAAAAAGGGGAAATTTGATACTGTCAGTTTGCCCAGACACCTGCCATTTTATCTGGCTCCTCTATCGGCCAAATTAATGTTAAGTTACAAATAAGAAACTTAACATTGCTGCCCATGGCGCCGCCCTTTTCACCAAAGCACCAGAGCCAATTTGAAGCCGTCCAGGTATGCTACAGTGACAGTAGCTCAGCTCTTCATCTGAATGTACCATTATCCGACCTACAATTTACTGGTGAAAAACCATTCAGTTTATAAACATGACAGCTATTAAGACATACATTCTATGACTGACAAACATTAGAATTGCAGCTGAGACAATCAGCTGAATAAATGGTGATATTTTAACTCCTTTGTCACATTTATTGATTAAAAAACAAACAAAAGGAAAAACTGTTAATCAAGATTTTGTCTACAAGCCGAGAAAATAATAAAAAAAAAATCTTCCTGGTATATCGCATGTGTAAGCATCATGTATCCTTTATTATAATGAAAAGGAGAAGTTATGTGTAAAATAAAATACAAATAAACTTAGAAATACATGTTATGTAACAATTCTATTTTGTCAACAGTAAAGGTGTCAGTTTGCTAACTTTACTCTTGCAACCTTGACAGTGAAGTGAGCACCATAAGGTACATCAGCTGTTATGCCTACCTCCAAATCCACCCGTGTACAACTGATGGATGTTAGTGAGAAATTGTATTCATTGTATAAATACCCAGATGGGTACTATAAACCATGCTGGTTCACACTACAGAATTCCAACACGTGTAAACATTTGGCATAAGCGATGTGTGACGTTATCACTAGCTATGAATAGACTGGCTGCGCTAGTTGGGTACATCAGACATATCAGCAGCACCATCAGACTGGTTCCCCAGAGTATAGTAAGGCACAGCTACAGTAGGATACTTTCAATGACACGCCTGGCTACACTCTGCAATTTTGCCATCCACAAGCCTAGCCTAAGCCATGTAACACGGTAACAAGCTATATGTTGTATTCCTTCATCTGCTACCCTGACACCATTATAAAGGAAGGAAAAGGTGGGAGAAATCACACCCGTTGTGGAATTCTTTAAAAGGTCTCGAGCAGATTTATTTTACATTTCCTGTTGGGAATCCCAAACAGGCCACATAATCCCACTGACACTAATAAGAGGTTTCCTTCTAAGTACTGCTTTTGCCAGTGGTTCAATTAACTCTTAATTACTTGGTAGTAGTGTGCCCACTATTCCTTATAAAAGCTAATTATACACTGCACTGGTCTGCTTTCAGCGAGATTAAACTAATTTTACAGTGTAACCTGTACACAACTGTCCTGTTTATTTGGTCAATTTCTTTATTTACATAAGTTGCGTATTTGCTAAATTCAGTTAGGACTCCACTTGCAAGTGCAGGCGAAGCCCTGATGCAATAAACAAATACCGGTAAGTAAGAAATAAAAAATATTTTACTGTCTAAGGGCTGGTTCACACGGGCGTCTGCCCGGCTTTTCGGAGGCGTTGCGTTCGGCGGCATTGTGGCAGTGTCGTGTTCGAGCCTTCAGAGGCTTTCCCTGGCGTTCAGTTGCAGTCAGCGTTTTTCTTCCCCACAGGGGGACATTAGCCGCAGCGGTTAACCGTCCCAGGACGCTACATGTAGCGTCCAGGGTCGTCTCGATTGCCAGGGAAAATCGGGATCTGAACGCCGTGCTCGCGCAAACGCCGGAAAAAGCCCAGTACAAACGCTACCATTCACTTGAATGGGAGCGTTTAATGCAGAGTCCCGAACGCCGGCGGTAAACGTGGGGCAGACGCCTGTGTGAAACAACCCTTACACAGTTTATCCAAACTGATTAATTTCTGACAGAACCTGAAGGGAACCTGAAGTGAGAAGCATATGGAGGGTGTCAGACAAGACAAAACATTTATATTGTGCTTTTCTCCAGGCGGACTCAAAGCGCAAGAGCTGCAGCCACTAGCACGCGCTCTATAGGCAGTAGCAAAGTAATGGTGCCCATACACAGTACAATAAAAACGTTTAATTTTCCCTTTTATTCTACTAAAACAATCTAATCAAATGAAAGTCGAAAAGATTATTTTTGTGGTCAAGAAAGATGAACGAATATCCCTTTTTTTGATAAAAGTCCAATCGGTCATGTTGGAAAAATCTATATATTCGATCTAACTTAATAACTGAACTAAATTATCCAATCGAAAAAAAATGAAACAAATTGTACCATGTATGGGCACCATTAGGGAGTGTTGCCCAAGGTCTCCTCACTGAATAGATGCAAGCTTAATGAACAGGAAGAGCCGAGATTTGAACCTCATTTCTTTCTTTTTAAGCGATACCAGTTGCCTAACAGTACTGCTGATATTCCTGGTCAGTGGTGTCTGAATCACCCATCTAAAACAAGCATGCAGATAATTGTCTCTGATTCTTGTCAGAAACATTTGATCTGCATGCTTGTTTAGGGTCTGTGGCTAAAGTGAATCTGTAAGAAGGTGGGTACTTACCTCGGGAGGAGGAAGACTCTGGATCCTAAAGAGTGACACACACACTCTGCTGAGCAAGTATGGGCAGAAAAAGTACCAGTTCCCATAAATACTGAAGTTTCAGTAAAATGTACACGCTATAGGCTCGCTTTACATCTGTGGTTCTGGATGTGAGCCTGGCTGTCAAGGGGCATAAAAAGATCATTTATCTATTCAGCAGTGATGCACCATGGGAGACCTTTGTTAAAACTGCATTTTTGCAAATACCTTCTGTTTTCAAAAGGCACATTTTTATTTACATAAGTTGGGAATGGATGAGGGCAGATTCACACTAGACAGGAATTGAATTTTAACATCATGCTCAGTATTCAGCACAGCAATGTCATGCATCAAGCGACCGGCAACGCAATCCGTCTAGAAAAAATTGTGCGGAAAGACTTCTCTGCAGTGGACCACAATGGACAAAACAGAATGGACAAATGTGTAACATCCCATAGAAAATAATTGCGGTCTTCAAACTGTGGCCCATATGCAATTCATTTTTTCCTAGAGATAATTTTCATATGCTTGTTAAAATAACTTAAAGGGACTCCGAGCTCTAAAAATAATCAAAATTGGTACTTACCTGGGGCTTTTTGCAGCCCACCGTAGGTCGGGAGATCCCATGGCGGCGTCCTGGCTCCTCTCCCAGTCTCTCCGCACAAATGGCTCCCGGCGACACCGGGCCCTCTCTTCCTGGAAGAGGACGTTAGTCGTCATCACGCCGGATGGCGTGACTGTACTGCGCATGCACGATTAAACTGCGCATGCGCAGTACAGTCACGCCGGCCGGCGTCATGACGCAAGGCATCCGGCGTGATGACGACTGACGTCATCTTCAAGGAAGAAAGGGCCCGGCACTCGGGAGACATTTGTGTGGAGGGTCTGGAAGAGGAGCCTGGACGCCGCTGTGGGGTCTCCCGACCTACGGTGGGCTGCAGAAAGCCCCAAGTACCAATTTCGATTATTTTCAGAGGTCAGGGTCCCATTAAGCATTTTACAATTGAAATAGTACCTAAAAGTTGGTGAAAAATTACTACCAAAATTATTTTGAGTATTTTCTTGCTTGCTGGCGGTTTAAAATGCATTTTATGACAAGGTGTGAAAATGCCACCTAGGAGAAAACTCAGGCCGGTTTTACAACAAAAACCAGCGATCCTCCGATTGCTCCGCAGGGTTAAAAGGAGGCTTTGGATATTACTGCGGAAATGCAGGTTATCTCACTTCTGGCTGCAAGCCGAGCTACAAGTGAGGCTCTAGGCTCTCTAGCGTTCACGTCCTGTGGGCAAAAAACAATTTGCACAGAAATGTATTGAAAAAATATGCTTCCACACTTGCGCACCACAAAACCATTTAAAAAAAACCTACGTCGCCATTACCTTACATGGCTTCCGGTTGCTGCACATTACCACGTTAAAGCGCTGTTGCTTTCACATCAAATGCAGCTCTTCCAGCGAATCACACCATGGGAGGTATGAAATGTCCCATAGGTTTTCACTGCTTAAAGGTCCGCACACACGCCGGACTGGAGGCAATGACGGGTCCGTCGTCACCTCCCGCTGGGTGGGCGTTCCAGCGACAGTCCGGCCTGTGTACAGTCTGTCTGCAGACTGATACGGCTGTTTCTGAGCGATCCGCCCGGCAGATCGCTCAGAAACAGCCTTATCAGTCCGCCGACAGACTGTACACACGCCGGACTGTCGCTGGAACGCCCACCCAGCGGGAGGTGACGACGGACCCGTCATTGCCTCCAGTCCGGCGTGTGTACGGACCTTTATAGTCTTACCCTGCGGTAAGAAAGATCTATATCCAGGCACCTCACCTCAAGTTAGAAATCGTAAATACGTTATTAGGAAGGTGCTAAAGGGAAGGGACAGAAAAATATCAAGAAAAAAAACTGCATTTGCATGTGAGTGTGCAAAGGGATAACTGTTTTTTTTCTGCAGTAAGAAAGGGTATCGCAACACAATGAAAATGTCCCCGTGTGAAAGGGGCCTAAGGAGAAAAAGTGAATCACATATGGGCCTGTGTGTTTTGAGTTTGCTGACCAGTGGCTGTACTATGAGCAAGGCCTGATTCTTACTGTAGAATAAGCAAGCACTCTATTACAGCCTTTAAGGATTTGTGTGTCTAATGAACACCAGATTTGTATATTATTTTTAAAAAGTGATCTCGTAGGGTGTTATAGTTCCTTCAGGAACCGTCAAAAGCCCTTATGTATGCTCGGTTTCTGAAATAAAGAAAAATAAACTGTACTGCAGAACCACCGCAAGACGGAAAGCTCACCAGAGCAATCAAAAACTTTCCAAAACAATCATTTGATGTTATTTCACACATTTCAGGCATATAGATTCCTCACCTCAGGTGTAAATTATTCAGTGACAGACAGCCAGTTATAGCTGGGAAGCTGCAACCTGCTATTAGAAAGCAGTTTTAGGCAGAGACGTTCACAACTGTAACAGCAGAATGGTTAATTGCTCTTCTACACCTAGCCAGGTGCTGCTGTAACACACTTGTGGAGGAGCAATTTGTACGCAGCATTGCACATTTGTACAGAAAAGATAACCAACATCCTGAGATATAAACTTTCACTGTAACTGCAGCGACTTCTCCACCAAGCTTATGCATCTCACATCAAGTCATTTTTAATGCAGTTGGCAGCTCAGAAATAGACATGTGTTCAAAATATTTGACAAATCTGGACCTTCATTTCTTTGCACGCTACATTAGTGTAGTGGCCCATCTGCTGTTAGTCTGCCTTAGTAATGCTTTATGGCTGCAGGACTCCTACCCCGAACAGCACAGTGGCAAAACAGACAGGCATTACTGCCAGGATACAAACACTGACTTGTTCTTCAAATCACATGCAGATGAGTGTAGTTATTCTTCCCTGTCATATGTATGGCTGTATACTACATGCACAATTTAATCCCCCACTCTAAACACACACACACTGAATGCAAAAGGTTTAACACCTCCATTCTGGCAAAACCATTTACAATATACATAGAAAATATTTTTTTTATACTAGGAAAATTATTATTATTACTCTAAAGGTGGCCAAACAACATACAATGTTTTAACATTTCAATTCAAAAATTACACTCAATTGTTCAGATTGATTGTAAAGGTGGCCACACACCATACAATTTTTTTTAAATATCTGTTCAATTCAAGAATTGCAATCAATTTTTCTGACTGGTTGTAACATTTCAAAAATCTGACCAATGTACCACACACAATTTTTCCCCAATCATGATAAAAATGATTTGAAACTGAGAAAATTGCTAGGGTGCATATATTAATAAATTGACAATTAACACACACTATACAATCTTTAGAAAAATTGAAGTAAAATTTCCAGCATTCCAGATAGATAAAAATCGAAATAAAATGGGAAATCCGATCGGATTTTTCAGTTGAATGACAAAAAAAAGAAAAGCTTTAGACTTTTTTTTAGGAGATCCAATCATACTTATCGAATTGCAGTGAAATCGGATTTTATTGTATCGTGTGTGGCCACCTTACCATTTAAAAAAATCTGACCAATGTACCACACATGTGTGTTCAATTACTCCCCAATTATGAAAAAAAAAATTAAGATTAAAAAAAAAAAACACTGGGTCTATACATTAACAAAATTGAGAATCTACCCTACACTATTAAATTTCCATAAAAATTGACCAGAAAAATCTACCACTCCCAATCGACTTATATCGGAAAAAAGGAAAATTCAGTCAGATTTCTTGCTCGACTGAAAAAGAAGAAAGCATTCAATTTTTCGGGACAACTGATCATTTTTATTGAAATTAACGTAAAATTGGATGATTTTATTGTATTGTGTGTGGCCACCTTTAGAGGGTAGGTATACAAACATGGTAAATAAGATGGAAATAATTCCAAGTTGATGTAGATTCTATGCAAATTTATATGCATAAACTGCAGGCGCAGTATGGATCAGTTTGTCTTCGGAAGTACCCAGATATGTGAATACTGCTGAAGCTGCACAGGGAGCCCTAAAGAGGTATTAGACTTTCTGGTAGAATAACTTAAAAGGTATGACAGCGGTGGAATGCAGGGACGGAGGGGTTCAGGAAGGCTTTATCGGATACAGAGCCTCCACTTTACATTGCAAAAAAAGAGTAGCAAGGAGGTACTGAATTATCCACACGCTGGCACCTTTATTCAAAAGCTGGGTACAGACATGGGGATATACAGCTGTGGGGGTGGGAAGGCCTGACAACCATTTCACTTAAAGGACAACTGAAGTGAGAACTATATGGAGGCTGCCATATTTATTTCCTTTTATACAATACCAGTTGCCTGGCAGTCCTGCTGATCTATTAGGATGCAGCAGTGTCTGATAAACACCAGAAACAAGCATGCAGCTAATCTTTCACATCTGACAATGTCAGAAACAGCCGATCTTCTGCATGCTTGTTCAGGGTTTATGGCTAAAAGTATTAGAGGCAGAGGATCAGCAGGACAGCCAGGCAACTGGTATTGCTTAAAAGGAAATAAATATGGCAGCCTCCATATCCCTCTTGCTTCAGTTGCCATTTAACAAGCTTCCTCAGAGGCCAGTGGTACCTTGAGGAAGCTTTTGAAGCAAAACGGCTGTCAGGCCTTCCCACCCCCACCGCTGTATAGCTCCCATGTCTGTACCCAGCTTTTGAGTAAAGGTGCCAGCTTGTGGATGATTCAGTGCCTCCTTGCTCTCTGTTTCACAATTGAATTCTGGTTTCTATGGGCGCAAAGAGATACTTCGAACGTGGAAATCTGACAGACCCCCATCCCTCAATTTCTGGAAGAAAAACGTTATCAAAACTTTACCACTATACCGTTTAACCTATAAGAGCAGGAACTGCCCCCAGCGATACGACAAAATCTGGGCCCCATGGTACAATAACGTAGATGCTCTCCCAACCGGTCCGGATGATTAATCATATTTCTTTTTAATAGCCTCTCACTACAAGAATAACCAGAGATGGGCTTAAGGGTCATGGTCGGACGGGGAGGTGCTGGAGAATCTTCCTCTTTCCTTCTCTTCCCTTTTCTTTCTCTCCTTATCTCCTCCCTTCTATTCTCTCTACCCCCTCTAACTCCTTCTTTCTTCATGCTCTAAGGTCCACAATGTATTGTATTGTGTATTGGTATACTGAATAGTCAAAATATTGATTACGAGGATATTTTATATACAGACACAAATATATACCATGCAATCTTATCCGCACTACTTTGGCATAACTTTATATATAATACTGATGTATATAAGCCCTACATGTATACGTTTAAGCTGACAAGTAAATAGTCGCACATTGTTCTTCAATGTAAGCAACAGTTGTCAACAATACTCCGATTTAGGGTGGATCGAGGTGCTGTTTCTTATCTTTGTACCTTCTTAACTATGTCTATGTATTGTTAAAAGTAAACAAAACAATAAAATTGAATTGTTAAAAAAAAAAAAAAAAATTGAATTCTGGTCTTTTCAGAGTGCACGTCTCATCTGGGTACCAATTCAGCTGAAGCTCCAGACCCTTCTCTAGCAACTAGTGCCGGGCTTTCTCTACTTTAAAGAAAAGCCTTCCCTTTACATAAGAATATCTATTTTTTTTTATTGCCCACTTCAGGTTAACTTTGGGGATTTACAAAAATAGTTATTTACGAAAGAGTTGATTACAGTGTATGTGCAATAAATCCAAATGGTAGTACCGTAAATATTGGATGTTTGAAGTAATCACAGCTTTGCTTTACAGAACGTCTGAGTTCAGCAGCAATGGGGTTCCACACTAATGCCTGAAATAAAATAATGATGTGTGGATATATGTATATAAATCCTACATTTGCTTCTTTTTACACTGATCACAGGTGCCTCATACAATCCCACAAGCCCTGTGTCTAGACTTACTAAAGAATCTCTGCGTTAACTAGCAAGAACTGATAAAACCGGTATATAAAAAAACATTTCCAGCAGAAACCCACTAATATCCATCAGTGACAATGAAATATTATAGGAGGCAAGAGACAAGATCTACACCTGCACTATACATGAAACATATGTACCAGGAAGAGCCAGTCAAGTGAGGAGAAAATGATCCCAATGAGACTGTTTAATGTAACATACAGTGTGCGTGTGTGCAGAGAACAGTCTGTGTGTGAACCATGGTCTGCTGGAGATTGTGTACAGGAACAAATACCAAATCACATATGGGCCTGTTTAAGAGCTATGATAATATGTCAAGTGCAGTGTCCCATGGTAAATTTCACTTTTCATCACTGCAGAGCAGCCTAGGCAATGCAGGATGTTTGCTGAATACTCGGTAGAGACTTTTGTGCCTTTACTGGTTTCTGTGTTTGCTGGCCACATTATACTCATACAGAGGAGCAGATCACTGGCCATCTTTTTAGAAAATAAACCGATAGCGGTTTCCCAATCATTAGCAATAGATCATCCATTAGTTGTTTTATCTCATCAAGGTCTTGTAGATTTCCTACTCCTGCCACATTATACTGATAGGTCGTTTAAACATACACATGGTATGACATGTGCATGACCAAGATTCAGATTTAATATTTTGGCCAGTCACGTAAAGGCTGACTGAAAAGTTGTCCATTGGTAATTTATGAATGGGGTGGTAGATTAATTTTCTTCAATCAACAGTCCTGACTGGTTCCAGACTCACACACACACACACACACCCTCCGGAAACACTGATTGACGATCTGTTTGCCTTTCGGAGTCGGGAAGTTGGACCATGCCTTGTAAGGGTTTTTTGCCTTCCTCTGGAACAGGGGTATGCAAGGGTGTAGGCTTTTTTTAGTATTTATATAGCGCCAACCTCTTCCACAGCGCTGTACAGACTGTAGTGTCTTGTCACGTAACTGTCCCTCAGAAGGGCTCACAAACTAATCCCTACCATAGTGATGTGTCTATATATGACTATGCATGCATAGCGCATATATCGTAGTCTAGGGCGAATTTAGGGGGAAGCCAATGCATTTATCTGTATTTTTTGGGATGTGGGAGGAAACCAGAGTGCCCGGAGGAAACCCACACAGACACGGGGAGAACATACAAACTCCTGGAAGATGTTGCCCTGGCTGGGATTTGAACAGGGAATCCAGCGCTCCTAGGCAAGAGCGCTAACCACTACGCCACCGTGCTGCCCACTGTGCTGTAGGCTAGTGTTGTACCTTATTGTCTTGCTGAACTCGATGGATGTATGTCTTTTGCAACACAGATAACTATGTAACTATGTAACAAAAAAGAAAAAAAAATTGTTACTATGGTTCTTTTTTGGAAGGTTATTGTGGTTACTTTAAATTTCTCAGCAATTGTAGTTATGCAAACTATTTGGTGGTATATACATTTTTTTTTATACAGAATTATTAAAAATGAATATAGGGATAAAGCACCACATTCCCATATTCGAATACAGCGAGCGAGCAGCCTTTCTAATGGCAGATGTAACATATGGAAAGAGCAGGTAAAATATTCAGAGAGGCACAGAGGCATTTCAGGCATGTCCAAGCAAGCATGAAATGTTTTGGCACAGACCCATGAATGGTTCAACCTCACTTGCACTGCCAGTTGCTTGAGACTGAGGAATGCTCTATACTTGTTCTGAACATAAACTAGAAAGTCGATAGGCAGACAAATGGCATTCAGACAAAACAAAACACTTTTCATGGAAAATCTGTGGCCATGCCACAGGTAACATTATATGCAGGGTACAGATTCCAAGTATAAACGTTAGGTGTGTTCATGGGAAAAATATGCAGACAGGAGAAAAAAAAAAAACGGAGAAAGAAAATTAGTACATCTACTGAAAACTGTCTGGAAATAAATAGTTTTTGTTGCCCACAGCAACCACTTTATCTATTGTTCTGACCCTCAACACTATAACTGAAGCTATAAAATAATTAGTGTGTGTGTCCAGTGTATGAAATTCAATCGAACTGCAAGGATCGGGAAGAGGGGGAAAAAAAAAAAGTGCCTATATAAAATTCCCTTTTTCACCCGAGTTTTCTCCTACATGATACTTTAAAAGGCATTTTATTGACAAGTTTGAAACCACCAACAAGCATATACTCAACATATTTTTAATAATACTTTTCACCTACTTTTTACATTGCAAAGAGCTAAAAAAAAAAAAAAAAATTATAAAAATCGAAGAGGAAAAATTATCTCCTAGGAGAAAAGTCAGGTGAAATGTGAATTGCATATGAGCCCAGGAATGTCATTATAGTGTAGCATTTCTGACGATGGGATAACAAGTATAGAAAAGCTACTTACAAAACTGGGTTGCTAAGGGCAACCACAGTATCACAAAGGTGGGAGGAGGCTCCCCAAAATATATTATAAAAAAAATGTAAAAGCAGTTTAAAATAAACATTCTTATTTATCTACAGATGAGGTATAACGATTAGAAAATTGCAAGTTGATTTGACACTAAAAGATGACCCATTTCACTGACCTTCCCTGTTACCTCAGGTTACCTACCTGTAGGTACCATGGACATAACAATGCATTCCACATCCGTGGTACCTACAGACACTATTTTTTTTTTTACATGAGTAAAGGGCTGTGAAACGCGTATGTTATTGTGCAACAAACGTGCAATTCACTTTGTTTTTAAGACTGGTCCTAAGGCCAGGAAATTATGTCACTGTGAAGCCACAAGCGTATGGCTGGCCTGAAAGTGATGTGGATGTGTGGCAGTGGCATAACTGGCTTTCTAAAGCAGTAAGTCCAGCTCAACTATGTCATCCGCCAAGGCTCAACAGCACCTTGCTGGTATGTACTGCTAAGATAGTAAGGCTGTGCACTCTATAGGCTTACTACCAGATAAGGAGGCAGCGAATCACTGTATGATCACTTTAAAGCAAGTTATCATTGACATCCTCTATAGCAGTGGTCCCCAAACTTTTTTGCCCTAAGGACCACTTCAGCATCAGGAAATTTTTCCAGGGACCGGGGTAAAAAAGTCCTGACATCACCATTCCTACCCAACTACCACCATCATTACCCTCAGCAACTTGGAAAAGATGTGTCTGCTGCATAACGCACCAATACAAAGGTACATGTAGAGCGTCAGGAGACAGGTGGTAAAAGAGAGGTGGGTACTGTCTGGGCTTCCCTATCTACTGGCAAGGTCACCTTCAGCCTTTTCCCCTCACCACACTCCATCTTTCTCTCCTACCCACTCGCCCCCTCACTTTACCCTTCCCTAATGCTGGGGATACACGGGTCGACCGGCGGCTCAATTAGCCGCCGGATCGACCACAGCCACGTCCCCGCTCAGTCTGCGCAAAACGATTACCGCTCGCCCCCGCCGGTGCTTCCTTATCAGCGCTCTATTCCCTGCCATTGCCTGCAGGCAGGAATCGAGCGGGCGGGGGTCGAGCGGCTTGATCGGGCCAGCTGAATATTATCAGCTGGTCGGATCAGCTGGTCGATACACGGTACAGAAACGTACCGTGTATCCCCAGCAGAAGTCTTCCATTATTCCTGCACCAGCTGCTCTCCTCCGTGCAGACTCTGTGACTGGTAAGAGACCATAGCGTCACAGTCATCCTCACTGCTGCCACCCAGTGTCCACACAGACAGAAAGCATACTGCAATACAAATTACAGACACCAGGTGGCAGCAGTAACAATGGCTGCAGACGGCTCTGCTCTCCTAGTATCCTACTGAGTTCAGTGACTCACTCACTTCTCCCAGCTTCCATGCACAAGGAAGTAAGATGTGCACGGCCCACCTCAGCACATCCTGCAGCCCGGCAGTGGGCCGCAGACCGGAGGTTGGGGAACCCTGCTCTATAGCAGTGTTTCTCAACATTTTATTAGTATGTACCCCTTTTAAAACCTTGTACTCACCAAGTACCCCCTACCATAGTAAACATTATCACAAGTACCCCTTGACAAATATATACTTAATCATAGTACATGATAATTGGTTCTGAACGATTTCCAAGCATTTACTGTCACTTTTAATTAGCTAAAATGCTAATTTAGTGTTGTTTAAATAAGATTTATCATTTTTTAAAACTATAAATTTGTTATTCTTGGTTAAGTATGTCAAGCCTAAGTACCCCCTGGAACCATCAGAAGTACCCCCTGGGGTACGCGTACCACACGTTGAGAACCTAGGCTCTATAGCACTTGTATTTTAGGTTTCCTTCAGACTGGGTGCACACATAGCAGAAACGCTAGCGTAGCTAGCGGGAAACGTGTTTTATGCAGCAATGTTAGTCTATGGGACACAGAAGAAGCTGCGTTTCAGTGCGTTTTTACATATACGTTTCGCAAATGCTGGTAGTGTTGCATATTATGCAGGATGGCTGCCAAAACACACAGAATGAAAGTCTATGATAAAACATATGCATTGCGTTTTGTATGTGTTTTTAATTAAAAACTGAAGATTTTTTATGAGTTTCTGGTTCCATCGTCTTCCTAGTGGCTTGCATAAATAAAAAAAAAACAAAAAACGCAAAACACACCAAAAAGGGGGTAAAAACAACAGAAAATTGCAATTGCACCATCCTAAAACACTACTTTTTCAAGCGATGTCATATGTGAACGCAGCCTTAAAGTCATGGTCACAAATCTACTGCAAAAAGTTTATATCACCTAGAACTTCAGCTGTTGCCCTGTCTTTTTTTTCACTCATTTTATATGAAACAAAAGTCTGATGGGTGCTAGAATTGCTCGACTAACCTCTTGTATATCAGTTACCTTACTCCCAGCAATGCTGAGCAGGTGCACAAAGGTATTAGCAGCATGATGACAAGTTACCTCTAAACTAAAGTGGCAATCACTGGAAGGGGTCATCCTGCAATTGTAAATAGCCTATTAAATTTAAACTAACCAGGGAGGATTCTTGCTGTCTGTAAACTCACACTACGACTTAAGTTTAGAAACTACGATGACACAGCAACAATCTGTGCTAAAGCCCAGACTCATTTCAGCGCACTAAAGGCCACCTTAACACTTGTAAACGCTAGTCGCAATTATGCAGTATTATTTCATGTACATAACGTGTTTGCAATCACCGATAATCATAAATGCACCGTAATCGCTGCAATGAGAGTAATTCCATAGGACCTGTGCAGCAACGCTTTGCTCAGCAAAGCGTGAATCCTGGGCAAAAAGCGCTAAGGCCCTGTTCACATTAAACGGAGAAGGCTGTGCGATCGGTACACACTATGCACTTCTGATGTCGTTCGTGTCTGCCTCCCCACGCGTTGCCACAATACGGATGGCAACGCGTCTAATGTGAACGATGCCTTAGTGTTAATGAGTCCTCACAGATAGGTTTACACTACAGAGGCTTTGGTCAATATGCAATTCAGCTTTTCTCCTAAGTTTTCTCCTTGGTGCTAATTTTTCATCTGCCCTTTAAAATTACTTTACGGGTTAAATGTCGAGAACGTTTTTACTTTTGGGGAGAAGTTAAGGGCTGTTTCACACTGGAGGCGAATCCGCAGCTATTGCTAATGCAAAGTTTCCCTATAGGAGCATTCACACTGCAGCATTACAATCGCAAAAGTGCATGAAGTATTTTGGGAACGATTGTGCTGCGATTTCCATTCCCGAAACCAGAATCACAAACCAGGACAACCAGTTGATCGGGATAAAGCTCTAGAAACACAGATAAAAGTACAGTCATAAAGGTAATTACACAGGAACCATTAGTGTTGCCTGTCAGGATCAAGCTCTATCCAGTGCGTGGCACGAGTTTCACTGAGTGAGGAACGAGTGCTGTACAATTGCTATGGGAAGATGGATGATGGCCTGGCACATGAAGGAGCAGCTTGGGTGGGGTAAGTCGGGGGATAATGCAGTCACCTGAGATGATCCAGCACTCCAGATCTTCAGCCATCTAGACTATTGGTAGTAATTGTCCCAACCGGCCACCTCCGATGAACTTAAGGAGCAGGCACACATCCAATTTTGATTGGCCAATCATTGCCCAATTTTACCACCTCTGTGTAGTATGAGGGTCAACAGACTGAATATTATGAATAGATTGTGTAGGTAAGCTCTCATACGACATGGAAGTGGTAAAATTGGATGTGTGTACCTGGTTTTAGTCTAGCATTTGTGTGTTGTTTAAGGCCACTAGAGTAGAGTGTAAGTGTAATTTACCTCTACTAGCTTGGCCTAATCCTGCACCCAGATAAAGTGGTAGCACAATTGTGTACCAGAGTAGGTGAAAACCAGGTGGCACCACACACACTGATGGCACAACAATATGGTCAGCCAAGAAATTTTCAGCTTTATTGATTACAGGGGAAGAGAACTAACTTGACAGGAGGTAACTGTACTTGTTAGATTTCACACAAAACCACCAAAAACAAATGTTTCCAGCAATGAAAATCAAACGTTTAGTTTTAGACAGACCTCTACTAAATCTCTCTTATCTGTAGTGATGGAATGATAAGGACAACAGTTTCAATATGGATATCCCAGCAAACTACATTTTTTCTCACCAACAGGCACTTCAAAAATATTTAATCTAAACATTTGGAGCGTCCCAAAATTGTACGTTCCTGTCAGTCAAGAGGAAAGGTGCAGAGAGGAGCAGGGCTTCATTCAGCAAAACAGATTAGGTGGGAGGCTGCAGGAAGACTGCTGGAGACAGATTCTGTCAGCATTTCAGCATTAGAAATTCTTCCGAGGAAACACATTTCACAGCTTATAAACATTTTACATGCAACCAAGAGCTCTGGAATTGCAATTAAATCATCCAATTGTTTATCATTACAGCTGATTATTATTTTTTTCCAGTTCCATTATTATTGTTGGCAGTTTCAAGGAAACTATATAAACGTTTTATATTGTCATACAATAGTATGGCATGTGGGAGTAAAACCAACTGACTAAATTATCAATATCTCATTAGTAAACACCTCACATAATTCTTAACTGTCACCTTATTTAATACATCTGGCTGCTATCCACCATAACCAATTCGCTTTTCATTTTTTATCCCACATGGAAAATGAAAGCATGTAAGTTATAAGTATGGCCACTAGACTTTCTTTTAACTTTCAGGAGTTGTCACATGATAGTGATGCAGCATTGATAATGCTCTGTGGGTCTAGCAGAAAGGTGTAGGACCTGGCAGTGCTCTCTAGTCATCAGTGGAGTTCAGACGTCAGCACCGAGAAATGGTGCATGGGTCATCAGGTTTTAATATTTAACTACTTTCGGACCGAGCGAGTGCGAATCTACGTCGGGCAGGGGGCGCTGCGGTCCTGGCAGGACGTAAACTCTACGTCCCATTGACCGCGCGCCCCTGCCCGTCTCCGCCGCTCGGTCCGCTCAGCCCCCGCCGCTCGTTGCTGCCCTGCCGCCTCTATGACAGCAGAGCACTGTGAGCCGGGCAGGAGCCGTTTTCATTGGCTCCTGGCCCTGTCATTCATGTAAGCCGCTCTCATTGGCTTACATGGAGTGACAGGGTCAGGAGCCAATGAAAGCGGCTCCTGACCGGCGCACAGCGCTCTGCCGTCATAGAGACGGCAGAGAGAGCAGCCTGCGGCGGGGACAGAACGGCGTGTTCGTCGGGAGCGGCGGATCATTACGGCGATTCGTCGGGAAGCGGCGATTTACCGGACCAGCACCCTCTGGTCCTTAAGGGGGCAGAGGGTGCTGGTCCAGAAAGGGTTAATTATCTAAAATACACTAGTAAAAAGACACCAGAAATCTGGCTGCTTTCAGAAGTAACCGGTTTCTTCAGGTTTATAAGCATTATTATTCCATGTGTGCGCTAGAATGAAACTAAAACCTCTGAAAGGACCGATTGCTAGTGATTTAGAAGAATTGACTGTATGTCAGTATCTTCATGAGAGGCAATTTGTATGTTGCAGTGGTGTGATTAGAAGGGGAGCAGCCCCAGGAGTCGAGGGGGGCCCACTTTAGGCCCATTCCTCAACACAACCCACCTTCCACCTCTCCACACTCCAGTGGCCACTGTCCACCCCCAAAATGCAAAGCAGACTAAAGTTGTCCACAGTTGACAGGAGACATGAACTTGTTATGTAACCTTGGGGACAGCACGGTGTCAGTGAGTACTTCTCCACAGGGTGAGGGACTCTTCATTAAAGTTTTGCAGAAGGAGTTCCAGGATTTTTAGTTATGTTGCTAGCTAGTGGCCCCATAAACCTGGTAGCCATGATGTCACATCAACAAGCACTGGAATTTCTAAGCTCAGAACTTTTAAATAAATGTACTAACGTCAACTGTAAAAGCTATTTCTCTGGTTCTCTGGGTAAAAACTTGCTTCCTAGTGCTCAACTCAAGTACCTTCTCACCTGGAAAGCCCCTTTCCTGACACCTGACCTTCCCCAGTTAACATGAAAGCTTTTCTGATACCCAACCTTAACCTTCCTCCACTTAACATTAACTCTTATGTTACACCTAAGTTTAACATTCTACTTAACATTAATCCCTTCCTGACGCTTAAAGAGGAACTGTTGTGAAAATCTTAACATTTAAAACACATAGGAACACAAATAGGAAGTACATTTCTCCCAGAGTAAAATGAGCCATAAATTACTTTTCTCCTATGTTCCTGTCACTTACAATAAGAAGTAAAAATCTGTTATTATCGACAGATTTTGGACTAGCCCATAAATTTCCAAAGGGGTAGGGGGGGTTCTCAGTGTTTTCTTTATTTTTAAAAGCACTTAGTGAATGGCAGTTGCTCCGTCCAACTGCCAAAATAGTGTACAACGAGCAGGGAGGCTGGCCAGCATCTTTGTATAAATCTTTTTCAGGGAGTGTCTTTATAAAGAATAAAGGCCATGCTGAGAATCCCCTGTGGAGAGATGGACTAGCCCAAAACCTGTCGGTAATGTCAGATTTCTACTACCTACTGTGAGTGACAGCAGCATAGGAGATAAGTAATTTATGGCTCATTTTACTCTGGGAGAAATGTACTTCTTATTTGTATGTGTTTTAAATTTTAAGATTTTTGTGACAGTTTCTCTTTAACCTGCTAACCTTAATAAGGTTAAGTTCACAGCATGTGCTGTTAAAGTATATACATTAAGCATTGCACAGTGTGCATGTTACAAAAAAAATATTTCCATAGCATAAAAAAAATGCTAACATGGGTGCTTTCACACATAGGATAACCTAATCAATCACAAAAGAGTGATGTGAACAAGCATATACAACTGCATAGGCGGTGGATTCACATGCTGCAATGCAATATGTATAGTTAGAATGCACCTAACCCTAAGATAATCTATTGCGACCCAATCCCTCCATGTCTATGTCTGACCTTAAACTATAGCCCCAAATGATGCGTTTCATGGTCTGTTCTGAGTGACTTCAGGCATACATGAAATAAAGGAGCCTGGAAAAAAGGGCGCAGGGGGTTGCCGCTAGTGGAATGTTGCTACAATTAGCAATATTCTACTGCCGGATTCCATAGTAAAATATTGGTAATGTTTACCAATATTTTACAATAGCTACACCTAATCCTACTCTCACACAGAAACCTTCTCTGGTGGAGCCTAACCCCAAGACCCCCCCCCCCCCCCACACACACACACACACACACACACACACACACACACAGCAGTGCCTAACCCTAAGATCCCCTTGGTGGTTCAACCCCCTTGGTAGTGCCTAACCCTAAGCACCCCTCTGTTACAATAACCCTTAACCCCCCACATATTGCAACTAAAATGTTAGATTTGGGCACTGTTAAGTGTCCAATTAAAAGCCAGCATTGAAAATTTTCGCACCCAAAGAGTCACGGGCGCCATGGGTTTGCGCAAATGCAAATAGTGGCATTGCATAGCGGGCGTGGAGCCAAAAACATTGTACGCACTACCAAGTATATGAGTTTTCTGTAGTACTGGTCCAAGCCCTACCCCAGAGGCACATCAATCCATGCACTGATGAAGACCAGAGAGCAGGGAACAGGCTGTATGCATGTTGGGTTGATGAGAATCTGTAAAATGCATAAGCTGTAGGCTTGCCATGTACCAGCAGTTCTGGAAGTGAGACTGGCTTCAGGGGCTAAAAGGAGATCATTTTCATATTCAGGAGGGATGGGAAACCACAGTTGCTTACTTAAAGCTGAATTGCCGCAAATATCTGTTTTAAGAAGGCAAATTATACTTAGTACTGAGTTTCAGTCTCTTTTAGCCCCTTATACTTTCCTAGTGGTTCTGGGTCACCGTGAGCTATCTTGCTACTCAAGTGTATATTAGTAAATTCATAAACTACACATATAAATACAGCTTTCTTCTTTAATAGTTTCTCCATTCATTACACCAGCAACTGTCAAACCATCACTTACCTGTATAGTATGTACTGGAAACCACAGAAAAAAGGGCTTTTTGACCTTTGCAGTGAAAGGAATGGTTGAAATGTGTGTGGGATCCAGACTCCGCTGGCCATGGATTTACCCATGTGTCTATGCATTCATAATGGATATTGCATTCTAATAGCTTAGTGAATTTGGCAAACAAAAGGGCATTCTGCTATTCTGAAACGCCACGAGGCTCCCCAGCACAGAAAAGAGCTATTGGATGCTAAGAAAACATAAGACCCTTGCGTGGTAATGGCATACATTGCATTCACTGACTTCACATACAGACTCTCACAGATTTAGAAGTCTTATGCTCTGGCGGTAATTTAATAAGCAATGGCACACAGGGAAGAATTGTGGAACATAATAGGGTATCCCTGTTTGGCTTTTACAATGAAACGTGAGCAGTTCAGGCTATATATGTGGGATTTGGCGAGGAAAAAAAAAAATCTTAAAAACTAAAATAAATATGAGGCAATAAACACATGATGCTCATTTGATGACAGCTGCTTAAAACACACACATTAATTTGCTCCACCAGGGCATACAATGTTGAATGTTTCCCTATAACTTAAACCAATATTATTTTGCACTTGAATAAACTTTTGTTTTTGTCTTTGAATAAAGTTACAATGAAGATTGTCAGAAATGACTGGATGCTTTGTACTCAAATCGGTAGAAAAGGCCTGTCCACCATTTACAGCAATGCCACATGTATATTTAAATCACCGAAAGCAGATATTCATTTTAGTAAAAAGAACATACTGTACATCGGCATGAAATCTATTGAAAATCTATCCAACTGCAGTGTTTCAATAAAGTACAGCAATGTGGGCCATTGATCTACCATTGCTTCCCGCCACATCAGATGAGTTAAAATGTTCTGTTCAACTGTAATTTCGATCTTTTCTTCTGGGAATTTACCTAAATCATGATTGAGACAGATTTGTTGTGTCATAGATAACCAGCAGATTTTGTCAGAGTGATTGAATCTGCCAGTAAAGATTGATGCATTTATGGCCAGTTTAACAAAAGACACTGTAATATCTTTAATGCCTAACAGTAACTATAAACATAGCTTTCAAAACCTACTGTAAGTTTCTTCTTCAGGCATGGCACAGAACTGGATCAGAGACATACAAAACTGGATGTTACATGTACAAGCTTATGTATAAGACATCAAGCCCACAGAAATGATTGAGTAGCTGTATAGAGCAGCAGGCAGGAACACTTGGCTGCACACGGCAGGGATGTGTATTTCACAAACAAACTTTTTCCTGTTATAAATGTGCAGTGAAGAGGATCAGTATGTAAAGCAGCACTTTATATCCATTTTATACAATGGCCTTTAAAGTGACACTGAAACGGAAAAAAACGTATGATATAATGAATTGTATGTGTAGTACTGATAATTAATAGAACATTGGTGGCAAAGAAAATAGTCTCATTTTTTATTTTCAGATATACAGCTTTTTTTTTTTTTTTTTTTTTTTTTTAAAGAACACTGCATAATTCTGTCATATTTACAATTAAAAGCTGTACTCTGAAACTACAAAACAAGCAGAGCCAATGACCATTTGAACGAATTGCGGTTTTGCACTTCTAATTTTTCATCAATTCCAGTTTTTAATGGGTCCTCAATGCTGCATTTTTTTTCTGCGTTTCTTATTGTGTTGATAGCATCCAGGGAAAATTGGAATCGTAAATCGCAAATCAGATTTGTGATTTGCAGTGTGCAAGAGGCCTCAGGCTGTTTCTTTGATGTATAAGTGCTCCAGAAACCAGCACTGTAGCAGACTGATCTGAGAACTAAGAGAAGCTCTTTTGCATAGATGAGAACTGAAGTTTCTTAACACTTCCTGTACCATACACAATATTAGAATAATTTATTTTCTAGTAATGCCATTTCTTAGCTGTATTACACATACAATTCATTAGATCATAAGTTTATTTTCGCTTCAGTGTCACGTTAAATGATGAATCAGCAAATAGTTTTCTTAGAATTCTCAAGCATGCATTATGATAAATGGAGAACAGCACTATTATGATTAACATACTCTTTTGCTACTCCTGTGGAAGAAGTCTAAAGCATCTCATCACACGGTCTGTAGTTGGGCTACTTTAAACCGTTTCCAACAATATTTCACAGCAATCAAGTTGAGCAATATTTTCCTTATTGCTATGGAAATGAATGTATATAACAGCCTGAAATCACTTTCCAATAATCTGTAAGAGACACGCAAATCACAGTTCAGTACTTATTGGGTAAAATAAATCTCTCTGAATTTGTGTAATTCATACAGCCTGCAATCTATCAAGTGTTACACACCCAAATTCTTACAGTTTTTACAAGAAACCCGAAAATGCACATTACAGATTTTAGGAATAACCATGTGTTGAGCGATTCCATCTTTCAGTAGACAGAAGAATTTTAGGGGAGGGCTATTCCAGATCACTTCTCACATTGTGAATTCTAGTCAAACTCTCTACCCAAAGTCAGGAGTTTATATGTAGGTTAATAACATTTAAAAGACTAATGGGGATCTTTTGTCGACCTAAAATCCCATAGCAATACGGGATTGAAATGCCACTGTGTGACTACTCCTGACAAACCCCTCATATTTGATAGAGGATTTGTAACGTAGTGCAACGTTACAAATCCTCTATCAAATATGAGAGGTTTGAATGGGGATATGCATTCTGTTTCTTGTTGAGAATTATGGGCACAGAGAGACTGGGCAAAACAGGAATTGTGCCAAAATGTATCTCTGTGTGTAAGAGGAACTGCCCCTATCCAAATTACACTGGGCTGGACCTCGACGTGTCATAACCCCTTCCAACCACAGTGAGGGTTAGAACACAATGACACACTGAGCTCAGGGTCCTATACCTTAAATCTGACGTCGAAATACCATCAATCGACGGCCCACTAGGACAAGGGCAAAAATCGCCATTTTGGTCTACTTCTTACAAACTCTATGGCTTAAATGGAGTACCAATTATGGCATTTTGAACTGTACTATAAGACATTATATTTCCTTTTTCATCTCTACTCATTTCTATCAATAAGTCTGTTCTGACTGACAGGTATATTTACCTGTTGGCTGTAAAGTATATTTGTAGGTATAGTTTTAGAATAAAACTAACAATTTTATGGTTCTTGTTTTGCCCTGTTCTGGTCTGATTGTTGCTACAAAGAATCTGCCCTTTGAAGGGACATACTACCACATTGTCCTTTTTTTCCCCATTCTTCTTTTAATGAATTGTCAATTTGCTAGTTAGGTTTGCAAATAACAGTTTCTTCCTTCTAGGAATAGCTAGCTGGAGTCTCTTCCCTCCATCCAGAATTGGAAGAGAGTTGGCAGTAAAATTACCCGATTTCCAGTGCAAAATCGATATTTTTATTTTACTGAATGTACATACAATTGGGATGGTACATGTATGGACACCACCAACCAATCTTGACCGTTTACTGTGCACACAGTGGATTCACCTCCAGATGTCTCTAGTGCATGGCAACTGTGGCCTAGTAATACGGGATTGGTAGGTGGTTGTTGCATAGGATAACTAATAACTAATGTTATTGTATTGCCAAATGCCCCCACAGTGGATCGCATACTCTCTCCCCTCCTCACAGAGTAAAAAGCTGTGTACATTTAAAGCAGGGCCAGAAAGTCTTGCATATATGCAGTCGCTCAGGTACAGTCTCCACACGTGCTCTATATAGACTAAAAGATACTTCCCCTCATCCCTTCAGTGACAGTATGGTCCACTTCCTCGTTGTACTAGCAGCAACAAGATTTTGTGTACTAGTTGACACATTAAGCCCCTTTCACACCAAGTGCGTTTTGATTGATTTTCAGAGCGCTGCCATTTTCCCGACTGCAAGGTCGGCTCCTTAAATAGTGGATATACTCCACTTTCGCAAAACTCGGGGGTCTGATCCCTACCACATGTATGGTGTGATCTACCTGTTGTGTTGCAACACTTTGCAATCATTGATACATGTATTTTGTGTTCTTAATGTTCAATTGACCTTTAGGGCCCTTTTCCACTAGCAATCGCTAGCGTTCACGCTGAACGCTAGCGATTGCTGAATCGCAATTACCGGCGATTCCCCGACGTTCGCGGCCGCGATTTTGCTATGCACTGCATAGCAAAATCGCGGCAATTATCGCTCCGCCGCGCGTTCACGTTCCCCGCAAAAACGAATCGCGGTAGTGGAAATGACCTACCGCGATTCCCATGTTAAAAAGCAAACCGTAGCGATTGTAAAATCGCTAGCGGTTTGCGTTTTTGCGATTCAGCCAGCGCAAACGCGCTGGTGGAAAAGGGCCCTAAGTCTTTTTTATGCTTATCATATAAACAAACATTACATTTTGTGGATTCTATAAAGTTTTTAGAGGATTTCTATTCACATTATTTTGTTAAACAATTACTGTCACTTCCAGGGATCGGGACACAATCTCAATCTCTTTAGTGACAATACGATGCCAAGTGCTGAACAGTTCTGTAGCAATGGAAGGGGGAAGGGGGGGGGGGGGTCGAATAGCACGGTGCATGACCCTTTTGTGTCTTGGAATTTATTATATTTTGTACCAGTGTCATGATTACAGACAGTAGTATGCACCAAACATAATATACTCCATGTTTGTTTCTAACTTTGTACAGCGCCATGGAATATGTTGGAGCGTTATACATTGATAATAATTATAATAATTTTTCCCCTTAAAGTCCCCTATTACGTGCTCCTACTAAAAATGGCTTACTGCCTTACATCTAAGGCTGTAACATGTTCCACTGCGCACAACTAGCTGATAAAATAATAGTATAGCAGCCTAGTGCAGGTGGTGATAAAAGTTAAAAATGGTGGTTACAGAAGTCACCTTATCTTTAACAGGAGCATAGCCATAGATCAGAGCACAGTCATCACTGACATTTTAATTTATTATTGTTTCAAATTAACAGCAAGTTTGTAAAGGGATGTAAATGAGTCACTCTGGGTTGGACGTATGTGACTTGGTTGCCTTCCAAGTCCTGCACTTGATTTTCAGGCAGCTCCTTCTCACTCAAGGGCATGGTGCTATATGGGAAACCCAAAACACAATCCTGGCGCCAAAACCCACACTTTCTGCCAGTTGTATTTTGCAAGGAAATTAAAACGCACTAGAAAGTGAAGCGACAAAGCCGTTTTCATCAAAGAGAACCATATTTCATAGATGAAAATGAGGGAAAATACTTTCGCTCACCTATATTTAATCACTGGACAATTTATTGTTCAACTAAAGCTTAATGCGGCTCTCACAATTTATGTCCCCTGCTGAAGTTAATAGGATTCCTTTCATGTTCAAATAAGGATTTTATGTGATGAAAAGCAGCAAATGTTAACACATATCATTCCTCTTGTTCAGTAGTTTATATTTAAGGACCAGATGTTTATACTGACCTTGTGATGAACAGAATTATGACATCTCATTTTACCCCATTGCTTGTGAAAGAAAAACGATTTTTTATTTTCTTGAAAGCGAAATGCATGGAAGCAGCATATGTGAACAGTGGTGTAGCAATAGGGGATGCAGAAGTATTCCTCCCTCAACCGCAGTATTAGCTCTCTATTGGTCCTGTGCTGGTAATAAGAAGGACTTATAAATGCTTTAAATAGCAGTTATCCAAAAAAAAAAAAAAAAAAAAAAAAACTGTTCCTCGTTCCCCTACTTGCACCTCTGACACTGTGGTTGTCCTTAGGGTTTGGTGCGCCGTATCAATTGTTCTGTATAGAGGGGTTGGGGGGGCCCAAATGTAAAACCTTCATTGGGGCTCATAGCTCCTTAACAATGCCACTGGTGAAGAAACCTTTCACCTGAAAGTCCATTCTTACCTTTACAGGTTACTGAGGTGATCAAATTGTTCAGCAGAAATTCATGGAGGAGAATGCTATTGGTTTTTCAGGTCACTTAAGGCTCTAGATAGATAGTCTCGAACAGGTCTCTGGTTCAATAAACTTTTCTCCCAAGTTTTCTTATCATAGCTTACACTTAAAATATATTTTATGGACTCAACAACAAAGCACTAAATTGTCTAAAATTAAATAAAATAAGATTTTCTAGCCCAGTTTTTAAAACCTTTTCACTTCTTAGGTGCTGAAAAGGTATTTAACCTTTTAAGTACCGCATCCGAGTTATCAAGTTTCTGCTAGGAAGCAACAGGGCTTCAGAACATACGAGACAGGCGTGGTGGGCAGAGGACAGTAAAGGTGGCCATACACTGGTCGATTTGCCATCAGATTCCACCAACAGATAGATCCCTCTCTGATCGAATCTGATCAGAGAGGGATTGTATGGCCACCTTTACTGAAAACAGATTGTGAATCGATTTCAGCCTGAAACCGATCACAATCTGTGGTGCTGCCGCCCCAACCCCCCCCCCCCCCCCCCCCCACACCGCATACATTACCTGTTCCGGCCGGCGCGAGTCCCCTGGTCCCCGCTGTCTTCTTCTCCGCTCCGAGCTCCAGACCGCTCCTGCAGCTACTGAGCTTCCTGTTCAGGGGAAGTTTAAACAGTAGAGGGCGCTCTACTGTTTAAACTTCCTGCCGGGACAGGAAGTTTTGTGTAGCTGCAGCCGGTCCGGAACCCAGCGCGGAAAGAAGACAGCGGGGACCAGGGGACTCACGCCGGTCAGAACAGGTAATGTATACCCGCTGTATTGCGTCGGTCGTCGGGCATTCGAACGCCGCTATCGACGCACTCCCGACCCGCCGGCGTTCAAGAAAAATCTTCCGCATGGACTGATCGACGGGAATGATTGATTTCAGGCGGAAATCGATCGTTCTGTCAGCGGTGCGCGGCGATTTCACAGCCGATTCGATCACTGTGATCGAATCGGCCGTATATCGGCGGTAAAATCGTTAGGTGTATGGGCCCCTTTAGGTCGGGCAGCCGACAGATCCCTGGGTAGGTGGACCTTTTTGAATACGTTCATGCATACTGATTGACTTTATACAGGTTGTGCAGCAGCATTCACATAGGAAGCCTGTGTTGATGGTATGTCTATACTTGTAATAGGATTGGTAGGGCACTTCTCCAGGATTGATCTGACATTTAACTGTGATTTATGATTAGCATCATTCTGCCCCCCCATAACTTTAATGGATTTTATAAAAAGAGGCAAGCCTTGCACTGTGTACGGCCAGCCGATCACCATGCGGATTCAGTCTTCGCATGGCGATTGGCTTGCTGCACGCAGTATGCTGTGCATACAGGACTGCCTCCCGGGACCCCTCCCATCTCCAGACCCCCCCACCACCACTGAGGTGGCAGCAGGGGAGATAGTTACTCCACTGCTTCCCAGTCCTTTACTTCTATGTAAATGACTTACAAGTTAACCAGTATATGTGCCGTGGATGTCATAATTTTGTGGACATCTGAGTCATCATAAACCTGTTCTGCTGGTTCTGCAAACAGAAATATCCTTCATTGGTAGACAGGTATAAATTGTACAGTTGTTATGGAAAATGCTAGGTAACTGTTTCTTTTCTGTATACATTTTTTCATCAGCTGGTCAGAATGTAACTGAATTTACAGAAATGGGACTGTAATGCTTTCACTCCACACAGGTTTAATAATCAGTTACAATTAGAAATTCTTATCCCTACTACTGAAATTGATAGGAAAAAAAATAAGCTAGTCATATTCTGCTTTTTACTGACTTTGATTCATGTATGAAAACTGAGAAAATTGAATAATTCAGAGAAATGCCCATTACATCAATGTCTGAGTGCATGGTTTCATGTGAATTATGAAACCTTATGAATAGGGCTGAGACAAAAAAAAAAAAAAAAAAAAAAACAGTGGCAGTTGCTAAACCGGCACAGGCAATATGATACATAGTACAGGTAATTACAAATCAAGGACAGTATAGGCATTAAAATAATTGTAAAAAATGTGATGAAAGATTCGTTTTCCAGTTTCAGTTCTGTGCTATAATGTTTTGAAGTCCTGCATTCAGAATTATCGTGGTCCTGCATTACGCAGAGCTACTGCCTGCGGGAAGAAACTGTTCCTGAGCCTGGAAGTTTTAGTTGCAATTGACCGGTATTTCCGGAAGGCCAATGTTGGAAGATGGAGTGGTCAGAGGCAATCTTGGTTGCTCTCTTCCTCCACCTGCTAGTGGGCAGGTAGACTGCAGCCAATGATTCTTTTTGCTGATCGGATAATGTGCTGCAATTTCACTTCTCCAGTATGGAGCATAAAACTAACCAGACAATTATTGATGAGACAGTGAGAAAATGCAACAAAAGAAAGTTGGCTGGGTTTCCACCTGGATTTGAGCAAAATGCTGTGTTTTATTGCACCATAGTTACAAAAACCAACATACGACGTTTCGGCCTGCGGCCTTTATCAAGTGTTAGTGAGAAACTGTCCCATTCCTTTCTGTGAAAGGACAAACCTTTTCAGCTGCCATAGGTGGTACATCCTATATTGGGCTTAACGCATGATAGCCACAGTGTTGCTTTCCCATTTTTGGCTGTTGAAGATTAAGGACCCAAGGAATTTAAATAACTACTTGGGTCAAAGCAGATTAATTTATGATTTTGGATGGGGGCTGGGGGATAGTACTCCTGAAATGCGCTTTGGGTACTATGGAAGACCAGCACTTTGCAAGTGTTGTTGTTGAAATCTACTATCATCTTCATGGTCTTAAAGGGACACTCAGGGCTCGTTCCCACTGTTGCGACGCGATTTCGGCCGCATTCCGACGCTTGTAAAAACGCATGCGGATGCGTTTCCGCATGCGTTTTTACCCGCGATTTCGCATGCGATTTCGCATGGCAGGGTGCCATGCGAAATTAACCATGACACTGCCAGGGCTAAATAAAATTGAAAAAGGTGCGAAATCGCACGCGAAATCGCGGGTAAAAACGCATGTAACAAACGCATGCGTTTTTACTATTAAATACATTAGCGGCGATTCGCACGGATTCCCGACGCTGAAAAAAACGCACCTCAACAACGCTACAGTGGAAACAGGCACATCCACTTGCATTACATGTGCGGATCTGCATGCGTTGGACGCATGCAGATTCGCGATAGTGGGAACGAGCCCTCAAGTCAAACGAAAAAAAATGACTTTTAATCACCTGGGGCTTCCAATAGCCCCCTGCAGCTGTCCGGTGTCCTCGCCGTCTCCCTCCGATCCTCCTGGCCCCGCCGGCAGCCACTTCCTGTTTCGTTGACAGGAGCTGACAGGCTGGGGACGCGAGTGATTCTTCGCGTTCCTGGCCACAATAGCGCCATCTATGCTGCTATAGCATATATCATATACCATATAGCAGCATAGAGGGTGCTAATGTGTCTGGGAATGCGAAGAATCACTCGCATCCCCAGCCTGTCAGCTCCTGTCACCGAAACAGGAAGTGGCTGCCGGCGGGGCCAGGAGGATCGGAGGGAGACAGCGAGGGTACCGGACAGCTGCAGGGGGCTATTGGAAGCCCTAGGTGAGTAAAACTCATATTTTTTTGTTTGACTTAAGTGTCCCTTTAAGAACATTAAATCCCAAGTTGTTGCTGCTGCGCCACAATGAAAGCTGTCCCACTACATGCCTTTGTGAAAACTCATCCCCATTTCATATAAGACCAACTAATGTTGTGTCATCGACAAATTTCAGAACCTTTACAGGATTTGTGGAGATGCCGTCATTGCATACCCTGTAAATCTTAAACTGCTTCCAAAAGACTTTAGGAAGAAAACGTGTCACTTAACTACATATGGCCAAAACTTGTCCCATTCCAAATAATTTGCTGTATGTTTTACTGAAACAGAATCCAGTCATTAAATTGTGTGCATGACTGCCCATTGACAGAAAAAAAAAGTGCATGCTTAAAACAAAAACAAAGATAACAACTTTCAGAAAAATTACATAGATGATTGCTGACAAACAGGCAGGCAAGACTTGTTTTGGGCTACAAGTAGCTTTTATAGGCATACATGCATTGTAGCCTAATTTGGTCATTGTGGATCTGTGTATTTGGCTAATAACAGGCTATGACAATCATCTTGATGCAAGCTTGAAAAACTTGAGACACTTTTGAGCCATGGCTTTGAAGGAAGTACTTTAAATAGACTGCACGTTTGTGTATTGGGCTAACAATGTGGTGGAGGCGCTTGGTGTTAGATTTGCATATAACTGTGAAATACTCCTTTGTTTATTGCCTGATGAACATTGTTTTGGAGTATGTCAATAAATCTATGGTTTTTTGAAAACTGACAGTTTCCTGTCTGCTTCGGGGAGGCAAGTCCACTACTGCCTTCACAGAAATTTTAGAGTTTCTAGCATATTTTATCCTGTTGGCGCCTCTGTTCACTTAACCATAAATGTGCTGGAGTTGCCAGAAAAAGACATGCAGGTTTGAATACTGAAATTTATGGTTCTAGCTTACACAAGAAGTATGCCGATTATAGGCTATCGCTATATGAAGCCAGGTGATTACGCTTATGTGCTGCAAGCTATGGTTCCTTTAACATTCAACTAGAGCTAAGCAATCATTTGTTTCCTAACTGGACAATGGTGAGTGTGAGTGAATAGTTCAAGCTAATGAGGTGTGGCATATTACTGGTTCTGTATTTTATTACAGCAAAGCCTGAGAATGGATTACTACTTACTAGTAATGAGTGAATATCTCAGGCTTATGTAGTATGGCTAATTATTGTAGCCAGCATTTCTTCATTACAAGCCTTCAAATAATGAAGCGGTGGTAAACCGTTTACCCTTTGGAATCCATGTATATATCTGGATCCACCTGCCTGGAAGATTTCCAACTGGATGTCCAGGCATGATTCAGGGAGGGGTCACACTTGTCAAAATCATACACTTTGTCCCGCATATAAATTCAAGCTACAACTTAAAACCTGTCAGGCTTACCTGGTCACCTGCTACGAGTCCGGCTGTGTGCCCATATGACTAATCTTATAGCCCAGCCCTAATGGAAACTCCTGCCTAATACAAACTACAATACCCTGCAGTCAGATGTAGCATACAACCTGGCAGACAGCAATCACCAAACACAGCAATGAGCAATGCAAACACAGTATACTGAATAGTCACTTGAGGCCTATAGGCTGAGGCAATCCAGAAGATAGCAGGTAATTACTGAAGTATAATCACTAGTCAGATGCGTGGTCATTCAAGTCAGAGTCAGTCCAGGCAGCGTTCATGCGAATCCTTTAACAAGCCGAGGTCGGTAACAGATAATCCAATAGAGAAGCGTGGTCAGGTTCAAGCCGGGTTGGTAAAGGTAAAACAATCTGGAAGAAGCTTAGTCAGTAGACAGACAACAGTCGGCAGCAAGACAAGCACTTGGTGTGAGCGCAATCTCAGCAACAAGACCAGCATAGGCTATCACGGGCGATGACAGAGGGCGCTCACCTTTCATTTATACTAGGACTAACCAATCAGGAAGTAAAGGGATCCGAAGTAAAGGGATCCAAAGTAACCAAACAGAGCGTGTCAGCAGAGATGCTGACACGCAATGTACACACGTGGTTAATGTTTACAGTGGCGGAGCGCATACTGAGAGCGCGTGCGCCGCTTATCCAATGGGAGCTGAGCGCCATGCGCTCCAGTGACGTCAGAGACAGGCCGAGGCCCAGAGGTTGGCGCCTCAGCGATTCGCCACCATGAGCAGCCACCGGATTTTACAAAACCAATGTAAATGTGGCCACCAAGTATATGGAGGCCATACACTTCACTATTTTTCCCCTCGTTGCCTGGCACATTTAATCACTCTGACCTAATCTTCTTGAAATTGGTGCCCCAAACTGTTAGCCCGATCGACCAAGCGATTGTCAGATGAAATCAATTAAATCGGTTGATATTACCGGAAGGAAGATATTAATTGTTTAGCAGGGCTTAGGAGCAGCTGTGCATCGACAGCCCATAACGTTGCACTGCATTTAATAGTGCAATGCTGCGTTTCTTACAGCAGCACAGCAAAATTGTGAACACTGTGCAAAGCCGCAGAATAGGTTGATGCTTTATAAATCAACAACACTGTTGGCCATATGCAATAATTTTTTTCTCTCGAGTTTGCCCTTAGGAGATAAGCTACTCTGGCACAGAGTACACGCAACACAGATGGACGCGCATAGTGTCCGAAAATCGTGTAAACTTGTTAAATGTGAATTATCACTGATATTTTTGGCCTCTGAGGCATTTTTTATGGTAATAAAAGGTGTTATTTATATTGGGTTGCGCATGAAACTTTGCTTTGTAGGATTCATGATGGATCTTTTAGGTAGGCACCAGCTCCTCTAAATCGGAATGAGAGTTCAGAGATCAGCTAATGTCCACACTGTACTCAGAGGAATACAGGACTGGCTAGCCTGCCAAGCTAATCACTCTGACCTTCTTACTTCAGGTATTGAGCTACCCATGATGTTCTTTCATGTTCTTGGGCTTGACCTTGCTGGCTACAAAATTGCATTTGTGGAAAAATAAAAATCTGTACTGTAGCTTATTATTATGTGATATTGATGTAAAAAGGTAAAAGCCCCCCACAAAAAAACATATTTAACAAAAACATTGTTTCCCAATCCTGAAATTAGCCTGGGGGAAGGTGACCTTGATTTTAATTATATACAAAATGTATTAGACACCTTGGTACCAATAGCAATTAGCACACTTTCTTGATTACGCCCTTCCCTAAAATAACATGCAAAAAGCCCAAATGGAGAAAGTCTTGTAGAGAAATGATAATTGTTTAGTGACTGATTAGAAGGGTGATTAACTAAATAAATACCACACTCACAAAATATACACACACACACACACACACACACACACACACACACACACACACACACACACACACACACACACAGTGCTCAGCCTCAGGCAAAATACTCTGTCACAAAGTTTCCTCAAGCAGATTGTATACATGTTGTGGTGAATTTTCTGAAGTAACAAACAAAGCACCGCACTCTATATTAACATAGTAGCTATGTGCTAAACTCAACAACAAATGTAAAAAGGAATGCTATGTGGAGAAGGAATCTTCAGTTTGGTAAGCTGTAAAGAATAGCTGACCAAACCATACTTAAGCCTTGTGTATTTAAAGGGGGAGCTTTTCAGAAAAGTCTGAGTGAAAGCATGAATGGAATGACTTGGTTCACATGGCTGCATCTGACTGGCAGTATGCTTATTCTGTGTCTCCAGCCTACCACAGGCCACCCCTGCCAGGACAGTGTAGAATGCCACCTAAACTACCACACTGTGTTAACATAGTAACACTGAATCTGGACCAAAAGTCAAACTTAACTTCAGCTGATTGGTCTTCAAATAGTCAACACTGCATGGAGCTGGGTTTATGTAAGTACTTCTTTCATATGGAAATAATGTTATTATAGTAAATGGGCATTGTAAACATTCTCACTAGTCTGTCAGGGGGCTTTACAAGGTGTGAAGGTTAAACAAGGGAGGGTGATGGGATATGGGCATTCCCTCACATTGCTATCATTCAGCACTTGGATTCTGTTATCCTAAGCTGCCCTTATACTAATTAATAAAACTAGTCTTTAGGAGCATGGGAACAGGAAGAGGAAACACAGGCTGGCACTTAATGGCTGCTCCATCATAAATAATACAAGAGTGCTGTGTTTACTTTTTTGGAGAGGCTGCATTAATTTGACCATCTACAATATGCTGGCTATTGTTACTATTAATAGTAGCACTAATACACATTTCACTTGTAACTTTACATGTTCCTTAACTTCATGAACTAAGCTGTGAAAAACGTATGAAGCGCTGCTAAGTTACTAGTATAAAAATGACTTTCTTCTTTAGGGCAGCAGACATGTCAAAACTTTGTTTAAGTAATTCTACTTAAAGGGGCACTTAAGCCAGAAAAAAATAAAATGAGTTTTACTCACCTGGGGCTTCTACCAGCCCCCTTCAGCAGTCCAGTGCCCTTGCAGCCACTCACTAATCCTCTGGTCCCCCGTTGCTAGCTAGTTTCGTTTTTGCCGACAGGACTGGCCACGCGTAGCTTTCTCCACATTCCCGACTGTAATTAGCGCTATTGCGGGCTGCAACGCATACAAAGATACGCGTTGCCGCATTACCTACGCATAGGTATGCGGCAACGCGTATTTTTGTACGCATTGCGGCCCGCAATATCGCTAATTACAGTCGGGAATGCAGAGAAAGCTAGGCGTGGAGGGCCTGTCGGCAAAAACGAAACTAGCTGGCAGAGGGGGACCAGAGGATTAGTGAGTGGCTGCGAGGGCACTGAACTGCTGGTAGAAGCCCCAGGTGAGTAAAACTCATTTTTTTTCTGGCTTAAGTGTCCCTTTAACACACTTAATTTCCACCTCTATTACTTTGCCAGCTCCAGAAGACTGAGTTAATGTAATTTTATTAGCCTGCATCCACCTTGGAGAATCAGGATCGATAAACTGCTGCTTTGTATAACTATGCAAGATCTTTGTCCACTGTTCCCTCTCAAACATAGTGTTAAAAAATGGCTGTTTCTACGTTAGTTTCTCCACATAACAAACTATCATGGCACGTTAAAGTACACCTGAACTAAGAGGTATATAATGGCTGCCATATTTATTTCCTTTTAAACAATGCCAGTTGCCTTGTTTTCCTTCTAATCTCTTTGCAGTAGTATCTGTCTGAATCACACAAGCATGGGGCTAATGCAGTCCGACTTCAGTCAGAAACATCTGATCTGCATGCTTGTTCAGAATCTATGGCTAAAAAAATTGGAGGCAGAGGATCAACAGGACAGCTAGGCGAACATTACTCCAATCACCAGGAAATAGCTGCACATAGCCTACAGCAGGCTTGAGGAAGCCATCTGCCAATCAGGCGGGGGGCGGTGCCCACTGCTCCCTTTCTTAATTGGAGCCAATGGTCTTGCTGCCAATCACCAAAATCCTTTAGTAGCAGTGACCTATCAAGTGTCAGTGACTGGCCCCAATGAGGGAGCCATGGTCCCACCCATAAGACCATCAGCTCCATTTAAGAAAGGAAGCAGAAGGTGGCTGTGATTGGTGGGTCTGGGGCAACGTCTCCAACCTAAATTGGTAGATGGCTTCCCAAAGCCTGTTGAAGGCTATGTGCGGCTACTTCTGGCTGATCAGGAGCGGCGTGCACCATACTGGCTGCATGGGGGCCAGAGCAGGGCACTGGGGGACATTGGAGGACACAGGAGGGGTTGGGGGGGGGGGGGGGATTGGGGAAACACACAAGATGTACAGCGATGGCACAAAATAATTGGGGGGGGGGGGGGGGGTAGGTCCATCAGATGCCCTGCACCATGGACCCACCAGGTTTAGCTTCAACAGAAGGCAGACAGCACACACCAGAAAGGTGACATGCTTCGGGTCAATATCCCCGTGCACCCGACAATTGGTGACAGACTTGTGTTTTGCACACAAAAAAGGACATGTGACAAGTATTTTTCCCTGCCTTTGTCTCATGTGCAATAGTATATAGAAAGGTTCCGTTTTCTATCACCCTTTGTGTGGAAGAAAATACAGCATTAATGGTTATTTTACATGCAGGCTTGCCAGTGCTTCAGGCCAATTTATTTGTTACATTTGCTTGCTACTAAATAGTACTGCTGTACTGTGCATTTATGGCCACTTGTCACTAGGCGGTAGATTACTGCATACAGTTTGTATTTTCTGCTAGCAGGGAGAGAGATCAAAGCATTCTAAAAATTTACAGCTCAAGTTCTGCCGAGGTTAAAACCAGTGCACTTATCTCAAACCAGATAACTCTATTGAAGCTGCTAATGTGTTAATCCACTGTCCCTGCAGTTGTATGTTTTGTAGGAATGCCCACTCAACGTTTAAAAGATTTCTCCTCATAAATCTGCCATTCACTCTGGTCAGTCTGACCAGGCAGTGGCCAGTCATTTCATTGAATGCAAACTTATGATTAGTCAACAGAGTGCAAGGCATTGATTGAGTGCTGCCTTTAAGAATAGGAGTTGTGACACTATATATAGAATGGAGGCATTTTTAGTAATGCAGAGCTGTGTGGCCTTTGGATGGTCTTTGGATTACTTTGAGGGGATGTAACTGTTTTTTGTGTTGGTTGGTTACTCTGGGCGGTAATCACTTTGGAGAAGGGTTCCCTCCCGATTTCTGCACACCCTTTATTTTGACTTATTTTTTTTAGCAGGATCAGTGAGCGACCAATCATAGTAAGGAGGGGCAGTGACCTGAGAAGGGAAACTTGCGCACATATGGTTATGTGGTTATGCGGAGACCAATGAACAGGAATCTGGGAGTTGTGCTGGTGTAACTTGCATCTTACGCGAGCCGCAATTCCTGGTTGTCACGTGCTCTGCCTCTGTGCGTCTATGTTCTGTCTATCCTCGTCAGTGGTCACTCCTTTATAGTCACTTTGCCTGGCTTGGAGGAGACTGATGTACATGAGTCTTCCATCATGTCCATGGTGTGTTTGCATGTTGCCACCCCTCTTGCTTTTGTCGGTTGCCCTCTCATTAGCCACACAGCGCTGCATCTTGCTCATTGATTGGTCTTATTTTTTTCGTACCAGGATATAAGTTCATATTGCCTGTGTAATGGACTTTCTTTGAATAAAAGCATAACCACTGCTGGGTCACTTGTTGCAATATATACAAATAAAATTACGATTGTCACCCAACCCAACTGTTTACACTCGGATTAGGAAAATACATTAAGTACTTTATTAAAGCCTATACATTATTAGTCGGGGGGATATGTGCAGTTCATAATCTGATCACTTTGTACATTTCGGAATAAGTCATAGGGTGGGTATGCAATCTTACCTATTTAAGTGCGTTTGACAGGGTTGTGACAAACTGAAAGCTTCTTCCATGTACAGATAAAATGTTTAAAGTAAACAAAAAGTCCATTAGCTGTCCGACAAAATACTTCTAATTTTAAAAGAGGTCAATACAAATGGTTTCACCCCACACAAATATAAACATATATAAATGAATGTTGGTCCAAGATTAGCTATAGACCTATAGCAGCAGTTGGCCATGCAGGCGCAATACGGCCTCTTATTATGGCTGGCTGGAAACTGGCCCACCTATAGACATGTATAATTCATTTCACAAACACTGAATTTTTCCTTATGGATTGTTCAGAAAGCATATTATGGGGAGGAGAATAGGGAGTAATAAACTGAATGTTTTAAACCTTTATGGTCAACTAATTAGGCATTCAACCTTTGTCCCTTAATTGGATCAGAAAAAGTCACAAAATGTAATACATACAGTATCTAAAGAGAACTTTATGTTAGCCAACTAAGTAGAATCTAAACTTTATACCCAGTATATACGGTACATGTACCAAAACTGGACATAACTGCATGAAGAAAATGTTGTCAATCTTGGTTTACATTGCTTCTTTCAACACAGGACCAGCATGCAACAGTCTGATTACTGCATCAATAATAAACATCCTAACCCTCTGGATGGAAAGATAAAGATTCAACTGAGAAGTTCTTATTGTTGCACCTGTCTGTCTGAATTGTCACTGCTATTCTATTGCAAATGGTCACCAAACTGACACACAGGTCACAAAGAGGTTGATTCAGCAACTTTCTGAGATGCCACTAATTTCTGTTTGTTAGTTTTTGTTTCCTGCAGTAACCTTATTTCCAACTATAAGCAAATATTTGGTTACCCTTTGCTACAGGAGCTGGTGAAGAGCAGAGAGAAAATATAAGTGTATACCCCCCACCCCCACTTGTTTACTAGCTCACTATAGCCATCAGCAGTGGCTGAAGTGCCCAGACCTTCTTATGCTGGGCAAACACGGAGCGATCCGGCGGCTCGATTAGCCACCGGATCGACTCCCGCCGTGTCCCTGCGGCTGCCCGGATCGATTCCCGCTGAATCAACTCCAGTGGCTGGATAGTGAGCTGGTTAAGAACTCTGCCTCTGACACACAAGACCAGGATTCAAAGATTCAAATCTCGGCTCTTCCTGTTCAGTAACAACAACAAATTCCACTAACATTTGTAAAAACGCTTTTCTCCCGTAGGACTCAAAGCACATGAGCCAGCACCTATACAGTAGGTCGGAGACCTTGCACAGAGTAGTTTGTGCTTGCAGGAAAAAGCCATGCACAAGTAGCTCTGTGTTACTGCACATTCACAGATGAGAGCAGTTGCATTAAATCAAATAGAAGACATTTCTTGATTGCCCCTGCATCGCTGCATGAGCCTCCCTTGCACCTGTCAATGTACTGCTCAGCACATTCATATATCTGCACAGGAAAGTACACAAACTGGCTATTGTCATCTGTTTATGCTTGGGCCTTTCCCAGTGACATGCTCATTGGAATATGCATGTTTGCTGCAAGTCAAATGTATAGTACAGGTGTGAAAAATAAGTAACAAGCTACTACTAGGGCCGAGGTACTCACATATTTTTGTAACTGCATAAATTAATTGATCAGACTGAATTAGGAAAGGCGTGGTTCATGAAGTAGAACACATTTCACCATTTCTCAGTTCATCCTAAATACCGGCATGGATATGGCCCCTTGAGGACTGAAGTTGCACAGCCCTATACAGCAAACTACTATCACTATTGCAGTAATATGGGAGGTGTTTAATCCTCTCAAGAGCTGTCGTAAACAAAAATAAGAAGACATAGTCAGCTGTAAATTACAAAACATATTGCAGAACATGGTTGAAGGTTTGTGGTAATTTTTAGTTAACATTGAGTATATAGGGTATACATTTAATTTTGCACGTCAGTAACAAATAAGTGGGCATAAAAGGTTAAACAACAACATTATTCATAAAAAGTTATTTTGCTGCTATTGAGTACTTTGTCATAACGACATCAAATGCCAGGAAGCAAAACACTTTCTATAAAATCTAACACCTTGTAGCAACATTAAAATGTTATTTGTTCTAAAACCCATAATAAATGATTCTGTATTAGAATACTCAAAGTGGGATTCTATTTCCAAACAAGTTATTTGATCTCCTTTATTGGCAGAAAACTTACAAGCCTGTAACACACTGCAGTTAAAATCATCACCACCAGACATTTACCTTTACTCTCCATCTTCAAGGTAATAAAACTATAACTAGAGGTACTTTCCATATATTTCCTGCTTTGCCAAAACCAGAGCGGACACAGATTGTGAAGAATTAAATGCACAGTAAAAATAAGAGCAGGAATCTTACATACAAATGCATACTTTGAAGTAGGCAACTTGCACAGGCCTTTGTTACTAGGCACAGCTTCATGGTGAAGACTATGTAGGCCTCAGGAAGACAGAAAAAAAAGGATCTGGGATTATGTCTGAAGACCAAGAAACAATGGAATGTCACTCAATGGAAAAAAAAAAAAAAAAAAAAAAAAAAAAAAAAAAAAAACTTTAAAAAGTAGCCTTTCTAAAGCTGCAGACTTAACCCTCTGGGCGATACAATTGCATCGCCCAGGAGGGGGCGCAGCACTTTTTTTTTAATTTTTTAAATCATGTAGCGAGTCCTGGGCTCGCTACATGATAGCCGTTGCGCAGCGGCATCCCCCCACAGAGTAAGCAGGAAATCCCGTTCAGAACGGGGATTTCCTGCTGGGCTTCCCCAGTCTCCATGGCGACGGGGCGGGGTGACGTCACCCACGTCATGGACGTCGTGACGTCAGAGGGAGTCCCGATCCACCCCTCAGCGCTTCCTGGCACTGATTGGCCAGGCTGCGGAAGGGGTCTGGGGGAGGGCTGCGCGGCGGGTAGCGGCGGATCGGCGGCGATCGGAAGTTACACGCAGCTAGCAAAGTGCTAGCTGCGTGTAACAAAAAAAAAATTATGCAAATCGGCCCACCAGGGCCTGAGAAATCTTCCTGCGCGATATACCCCGAGCTCAGCTCGGGATTATCGCCCAGGAGGTTAAAGAGTAACTCCAGACTCACACATGAAACAACATTGCTTTCAAAGTGACCACTAGGTGGAAATACAATAGAACTTCTATTATATGTGGTTATTTTGATTTAAGCTGGCAGTTGTAGTCCAAAACTGCTACAAACAAGCCAGATGATTTCTGGCACCATCTCAGCCAAGAATCCTGCATACGTACAGAAACCCTTGAAGTTGTGTAGAGGCTCATACACACGGGGTACGGCTGTCGCCGCAACCATGTGGCACGCGCGTGTTGCGGCGACAGGTCGCCCGTGTGTATGACGCGCTCCCCGAACCGTCGCCCGTCGGAGCTGTTGCCAGGCGATTGACATGTTCAATCGCCGGCTACAGCTGTCGTCGCAACTTCGCCGGAACTGTCGATAGTCCCGCGTGAGTATGCGGGCTAGCAACAGGAGACCTACGCAGGTGAATGAAGCATCCGGCCGGGGGATGCTCCATTCACAAACAGCTTCCGCCGCGTCTCTGCCTTTCTGGCGAGACGTGTGGACAGCGGTCGCCGGCAGGGAGCTGTCGCTCCCTGTTCGCGTGCACGCATGCAACGGGGAACAATTGTCCCCCATGTGTATGTAGCTTAGCAGTCACTTCCACCAGATTGCTAAACGATAAGTGATGAATGAGGACAAATGAGAACTTTGCTTTCCTAATTATCCCATCCACTAGAAGCAGCTCTCGTCACTCCTCCCTACCTATCCACCTATAGCCAAGCAGCATGTGTGCAAGTCTTAATTCTCAAGCTGCATGCACACTTAGCTCCAGCCTCCACAGAACTATTGTTCATGATTGTTTTGGTCAGAAATAGAAAGGGTGTACTTATTGCCTGATATCACAGGCCTTCACTTTAGTTATCTGTCAAAGGAAATTCCTACAGAGTGATGGCACTAGCCACATGACATGTTTCCCCCTCCCCCTGCATTAAGCAGTACATATTGCTCAGCCATTAGCCAAACAGCTTGTCTGTACACCAAATGTTCCTAAAGTGTTGTCCAAACAATCTGTTATTTTGGTCAACACATGGATAAGGATCAGTTCACACAATTTGGCATCTTGTTTCGTTGATGCTAAATGCTTTCCTGCTACTGAGCAGAAAAGCATTTGGCAGCAGTTCCTGTCTTCACGCCGCATTTTATGACCCTATGGGGATACAATACCACAAACACAACCTATAGACGCAATACATAGCATCTTGGAAAATTTGATAGGCCGCAGCACTTGTGCAATCACCAGCAAACATCTGTAAATGTATTGAGATGAGTGCTGCAATTTATCTCAGTGCGGTACACGGTGTATGCCAGAGTTAAACAATGTGGACAGACCCCAGCAGCCATCTGTCTGAACTGGCCCTAAGAAGTGCACATAGCATAACTACTGTTTGCAAAGGTTTAGAATGGAAAACCTCTATCTTATCTGAGCTCCAGGCTGTTTATGTAACTCCTAAGTGGTTGAGCATACCAGGATCTCGCCTAACTGGTCCAGGAATGCCCATATATGTGGAAAGACATGAGCACATACAATTGGGAGATTGAGTTTTCATAGCAGATCTGCAGGAGTGAAGTGCAGTGCTAACATTAGCGAACATAAATAAAAGATTATATTATAACCAATTACTATATGCAGGACTGAGGGAAGCAGATAATGGTCCCCGCAATCTTAAAGAAGGGGTAATTATTCCTGGGACAGTTAAATTGAGCGTGACAAATGTGGGCACCTGCTGAATAGTAGGCGTATGCAAACTGGAGCTAGAAATGGGGGGGGGGGGCGGAGGATGTTAATGTTAGTAGGGTTAAGGCTAGTTGCCCACTGGGGGAGTTAAGGCTAGGCGCCCACAAGGGGTTCAGTTTAGTTGCCCACCAGGGGGGAGGTTAAAGAGAACCCAAGGCGGTTTTAACTAAAGATAATAGGACACAGAGGCATGTTCTGTGCACAATGACATGCCTCTGTGTCCTATTGCCACCGCCACCCCCCCCCCCCCCCTTGCAAAATAGTGCCAGGCTAGCAACAACCTGATTGTCGCTAGCCTTCTGTTTACCTGGCAGCTTGTCAATCAATGTTCTCCTCCGCCTCCTTCATTGAATGGCTCCCAGCATCTGTCAGCTTCCTCCAATCAGAGAGGTTCAGAGTGAGTAGGGAGAGGTTAGGTCATAGTGAAATATGAGCAAATATTACCAATATTGAACAATTAAGTATTAGAATATTGGGAATATTGGTAAATGTACCAAGTTATTTAACTCCTTAGCACACAGGAAAATCAGAAATAGGAGTTTTGAAAGCAGATATGTAAATGCTTCTATGCAAATACAAATTAATACTAAAAGACAGAGCTCTGCAATAAAATATTTGCTTACATTTGAATTAATAGACTGAGAATTTGTATTTCTGAACTAAAGAAAAACCAATCCAAGTAGCGAGAATTCGTATCAAGCAGCATCAAGTTTGCAGTGGGAAACACAGGAGATTAGCATACACTGACTGCCTTTCAAGATAATTTCAAACTGCCTTTATGAAAACTGTCAGGTCGACACTACGTAGAGCCAATATATACTAACACACGATTATTTCCAGTTATCCTTGCTGCTCTTCACAGTTCCTTGGTTAATACAAACTTCAAGTCTGACCTCTACAGGCTGGTAATTGCAATCAATCTACATTATTGTTGGGTAGTGTATAGTGTGCTGCTGACACCCTGTGCACCAGACCAAACAACACTATCATCTGCTATCTCATTGTTGTGGTCTGGTGAATACAGATTGAAAAGCATCACCAAAGGTCACCTTAAGCAAGAACCAATTCATTTCATTTCAGTGGAAATACCTCTTACCACTAAAGAATGTCTGTGCTCTATGGGCCGCAAATTACACATCTCCAATGCATCTCCCTGTCATGTTCCATAAACAACTAAGATTATATGTTGGTATTACTTTTTCTGGAGCTTGCAGTGGTTATCATGATACTGAACTGAATGACCTTAATACAATCTTCCGAGTTCCTTCTATGGCATTCCTTACACTACTGTATATACTAATCAGGGAGCAAGAGAGCTGATGTGCAGCTGTTGATAGCTACAGAGGCATAAGAATATTTTCAAGGCCTCTAACTATTCACTGAAGTTGAGCTCCAGCCCAAATTGAATGCCCTCTCCTCAATCAATGACCACTCATGAGGGTCAGAAAGCAGGAAGGCTAGGGTTACCCTACAGCTTCTTAGGAAAGTGGTTTAGAGCATATCAGAGTATCCAAGAAATAATAGTGTAATATATACAGGTATAGCATGGTTGTCTGCAGTATGCTCTCACTAATATGCATCTTATAGTCTGGTTTACAGTAAATTAAAAGATGGATGAATGAATAAGTACATAAAAAATATCCTCACAAGGCTGAAAAACCTGATACTGCCATATAATTGATTTTTACATTAATTTGACAAATTGATCTCTGTTGCAATAATAAAATGACTTTCTTTCAGCACATGAGTCTGAATCAATGGTATAGAAAAATTGAGAAACGTCTTTTCGGGCATGGTGGAAATATCAGTCAGGGCGATCCATAAAATGGACTAGTATAAAATAAATAAATAACCAAAAAAATGTAAACATGGAAATGTGAATGGCCTCCCACCTATTTGCACCACGGAAATCAGATGCTTTTGGAATACCATGGCAACCTAGTAACCACAACCAGCAATTGGCCACGTGAGTTCTGCTGAATAGAAGAAACCGCTAATGATTAAGTCTGATTTCCTCGCCTGGCTGATAGTGACGTAAATTGTTCAAGATATTCTACTATGTAATATATTGACCACATATATCTTGGTAAATGCAACAAAAAAATATCATGTGGCCAGCAAGGATATTTAGTCATGTGACTGACTGCTGTCAGATACTGGAAACAGCAGCTAAATTCTCTGTGATAGTTTTCTTTAATTTAAGAGATTATGGTGCATTCACACTATAGTTCCCATTTAAGCAAAAGACCAAAATCTTTATAATGACTGTTTAGGTCCCATCATGCATAAGCCACCTGCAGACACATGAGGACAATTGAGCATGTAGGCATCATCTTTCCTCCAGGGAATCAATTAGGCCAAGGTATATGGTCATTGCAAATGAGAGTGCCCTATGCATTAACAGTGTCTGCATCATCTATCCATGAAGGAAATAGTGGACAAGGTCTTCCAACCAGCCCAACCAATACCTCTGCTTAGCCCCTCCCCTGTACTTCACCCACAGTTTGTTTACAAAACAGCCTGCAGACAAAAAAAAAATTTGTAATTTTCAGTTGGGCTGAGTGACTGCATTCTCATCCCAGTCATGTGTGTGGTGTACACATGCCTTTGGCACAAATGCAGAATACCAGCATGGCAACTTTGGGTATGCCACTCAGTTTTCATCAGTTATTGCCCCTTCATCTCCATCAGTTGGCTGGCTCTATTTGATATCCTTGTCAAGGAGACTACCTAATGCCTAAACCTAATGGTGGCCACTAAAGAGAATCTTTTTCATCCAATCTTACCATGTCTATCTAATTAAAGGGAACTGCCTAAATTATTCATTCAATATATTCACGATATGTACCTTTATATTACATAGATTTGGTAAAATTGGATAAAAAGATTGGATCATTAACACTCTCCCCTATGACCCTAAAGGTGGCCATACACTGGCCCGATTCGCGGCCGTTTCGACAGCAGATTCGATCCTGGGATCGAATCTGCTGCCAATCGTTCGCACTAAATGCACCCGCCGATCCGATTTCCTCCCGAAATCGGATAGGTTCCTTCGATCGCACCGTGCGGGAAATTACCCTCGATCGCCCGCGGGTAGGGAGCGCGTCGGTAGCGGCGGCCGATCCGATCAGGTATACATTACCTGACGCTGGCTCCCGGGCGTCTTCTCCGCATCTTCTCCGCGCTGCACCCGGGGGCAGCGGCGGCTCCACAGATTGTGATCGGTTTCAGGCTGAAATCGATTCACAATCTGTTTGCAGTAAAGGCAGCCATACAATCCCTCTCTGATCAGATTCGATCAGATAGGGATCTGTCAGCTGGTCGATCTGATGGCAAATCGGCCAGTGTATGGCTACCTTAACCATTACCTACCTTCTGATCTCATTAATGACTACACTTTTCTGATGCCAGACCCTAATCTCCCCTCTTCCTATTGCATAAAGTATCATACACTCATACGAGGAATTGCATCAGAGAGATTGGTACTCGATCAATTAGGCGACAGTGCAGAGGCAAGGCTGTACAGATACATTACTAGCCTCCAGAATAGTAACAGATTCTGATGGTACACGGGGGAGAGGTTGACAGAGTTGTGCATAAGAAGTGTCACAAGATGGGAAGGGCTGTTGTACGTGTACACACACACACACACACACACACACAAAATACTCAGCAGAGACAGTCATTATTAACCACTTAATCTAGCATGTGTGCAGGGCCTAATCCTAAAGCCTCTCCCCCATGCCCAATTCTGACTTCCCCCACTGCCTAACCCTAACCAGTCCCTTCCTTCTAGTCTCCCCATTAATGATAACTCCTTCCTAACACCTGACATTTCATGATACCTTATCCTAATCTCCATAATAATAATAATAATAATAACTACTTCATGATGCTAAACCCTAACCCATCAGAATATCTCCTTCCTGAACCCAAACCATGCAAGCTACCACCTAAAGCTAGCCTTCCCCAACTGTGGCCTCCAGCCTTTAGCCATAGCCCCAGTCGATGACCCCACCTGATACGTGTCATTAATTTCCCCCAGGATTTAATTCAAGCATCACAGATTAAAACTTTCACAGCCAGCTGTGCCTTTGCAATAGCCAAACAATAGTGCCCATCTCAAATCCTCCACTTTAGTCAGGTTATAGCCAAGTGCTGGAACCCATACCAGTGACCTTCTGCACGTAGGGGTCAGTCACTTATACTTTTCATTGTCTTATTACTAGTTAAACATCAGAAAATACTAAACTGGAAAAAGCCGAATGTGATTGGCTGCTCTGGATTACAATGTACATTATTCTTTGTGCGATTATATTGAATAAGTCTATGTAAAAGGACTTTGTAAGACTTCTTAATCCACAAAACAGAAGTATCCTAAACAAATGGGATCTTCAAAGGAAGCAATCAGAACAGAATGACAACACACAAAGAAGAATCCAACAAAATATTTGTCTCCCCGCCTGAAGACAGCAAATGGCTTGTGGTTTAATACCACAGCACATTCCTGCTAAACAGAATTATCACTCACAAGTTTGCGGACAAAAGAGCAAATTCATACAATGTGTCCTCAGTGTTTCCCTCTAGGAAAGTTCCTGCTGTCAAGTGACCGAAACAGGCAACTTCTCAGTGCCAACTTTATAAACCTAATCGTTTCTTACCTCCAAATGTAGATCATAACTGCAAATATGTTAACTAACTACCCATTGTCAAGTGACTGCATCCATTCTGTTCCCACAAACCTACAGCAGAGGTTCCCATAGTTACCCCGATTGTCTATTTACCACCTAAGCGATCAAAGCCAGTACAGCACACACTCAATAGCCTTGCCAGGCTTCCTACAGGACAAATGCCCAGCAACTAATTAACTAATATACTTCTTCATTTGAATGCCTTCAACAGATTCCCTCCTGAAAAAAAACAACACCTAAACATCTGTTTCACCAGGGTGTACTGTGCTGTGCATGGAACAGCTGAGAACAGTTGGAAAAAAAAAACAATCACAAGCATGTTTTAATGTGTATTGTCAGATCATTAACAATGCTGACTAGAGCATTTAAGCCTGGTACACACCATGCAATGTTCACTTCAGATCCTAGTCAAGGCAGTGATCAGATCAATATACAGATCTGACATCGATCGGATATAAAAGCAAGAAAGTGTACACACCTATGCAATTTTTTTCAAATAATGATTTTTCCTATTGGATACCCATCAAAAATGAATCAAAAGGGCATACACATGGAACTATAGCCAATATTTTGATCAATGTTTTTCAACATGTCCAATCTGCTTCTGATCCAGAAGCTGTTCAGCTTGGGATCAGTCACTGGTGGCAATCAGTAGGCTGTATGTTCTCTTTCCCAGGTCCAATCATTTTTTTAATCGGAAATAGGATGTGAAGTGAAACTTGCAATGTGTGTACCAGCTTACAGCAGTGTTTGCGAGTGACCCTCCCGATCTCAGTTCCCATGCACCGCGTCAGGTTGTCAAGAGACCGCAAGTTACTACCGTATGATGATACACATGTGTAATTATGGCAGAGATCGGTCAGCACGCAGTCTCGCAATGCCACTTCCCAGATAATAGAAACCGTGATGATTCCGCACAGAGGTTCATTAGCATAATCTCAGCGCTGTGGAAGAGGCAGACAATGAACCCCTATTCCCTTCAATGGATCTCATTAAAATCTGCACAAAGCAAGTCATTGATCAATAGAAGTTGGAGAGAATTTGCCCCGTTACGGATGGCATGCGGAGAGCTGACTCCCCCGGCAGCAGCAGCAGCACATGTACCTTACCTGAGTCATGGTTAGAATCCCATAATCCATACAGGCGATGCAATGTAACTGTGCTTCCCTTGGAGAAATGTGACAGTAGTTTACGGATGCAGAATGGGGAGTCAATCCATCAGTTTATCTCCTAGGAGAAATGTCCCTCCAATTTGCGACTTTCTTGGTGGGACAGTGTGAACTTTTGCAGCAACCTTTCCCCCTCTCAGCCTATGAGAAGTGAGACGCTGGGAGAGGCATATGAACGCCTCCACTTCATTTCAAAGCGCAGCTCAGGCAGTGCATACAGTGTGAGTCAGGGCCAGCTCCATCCAGCTCGTCCAATGTGGGCTAGCGGGCGTGACTTCTTCTGCTGTGAGGAGGATTAGACAGATTAACCAGCTGGGTGCTGAACGGGGAAGTGTGTGCGCTGGGACGCATCACTGTTATCAGCCATTCTGCAGGGAATGCATATCAGATGTTACTATGCAGGATGATCCGTATGGACAGTTGTGTTATTAGTTTTTTACAGATGTCATCATTCTTATTATGCATTTATACAGTGCTAACGTTTTAGGCAAGCACTGTGCATGCTGGGAAAACATGTCACTTTACCAATCCTTTAGGGCTCTTTTCCACTATGAAATGCGATCGCGATTCCGATCGCGATCGCAATCGCGTTTCAATTTCCACCATGCGATTGAGATTGCGATTGAGCTACTATACACATTATAGTCCAGCTCAATCGCATACAAAACGCGGCAGGACGACGATCGCGCTTTGACCAAAATCGCATCGCAATCGGATCGCACTAATGGAAAATGCTGCTGCAGTTTCCATTAGTTTAATGTACCTTGCGATTTGCGATCAGAAGCAAATCGCAAATCGCAGGCTAGTGGAAAAAGGCCCTAACACAATAAGAGGTACAGACACCAGCAAGCTCATGGTGACCCAGAACTCATTGGAGTGTGTAAGGGACTACAATGGTCCTAAAAGCCCCCTTACTAAGATGTTAAAAAAAAACAAAAGTTTGCTTTCCTAAAACAGAAAGAATTTGCGATAATTCAGGTTGGAGTGAGCTTGAGATGTCTCCCAGGGCATCACTGCTGAATATATGCAAATTAACCATTGTACCCTTAGAAGCTAAACACACCTCCAGAACCGCTGGAATGCAATGATGTGTCAGCTTGTTAATTTGTGCAGAGCCATAATAATCCAACATGCATACAGACTGTTTCAGGTTGTTTGATCAATACACAATAACATAGCAAAACTTTGATTCCAAAAATAATGGTAAAATGAGTCTCCTTCCTTTTATTGGGGTTCAATATAAACAAGAGGGTGTAAATCCAAACAACTAACATTAGCATAACCAGCAAAATAAGAGGTGGGACTCACTAGAAATTGCAAATTGCAATCATGGTGCTTTTTGTAGCTATTTAGCAGCGTTTTCCAGAGTGATTTCTGGTGATTTTTAATACGCTTTTGAATTGAATTCATCAGTAGGGATTTCCGTTCTTTTTGTGCTTCTAGGTTGTAAAATTGCTGCAAAATTGCTTTAAACAGCAATTGAACAGTGATTTTGCAGTTATGCTTCATTTTGAAGCAAAAGCACTCCAAAAATACTGCAAGACCTCCGACTGCGATTTGGGGAAGTTGTAATTGCTCATGTGCAATCACATCCATTGACTTTCATTAGCCTAGTGCTTTTTAGAATCACTGGCAATCCCAAAGCGCAGCTGAAACAGCTCCTGTGGGCAGAGCCAGAAAAATGGGTGGAGGAGCCGCCTTGGAAAGAAAAGGCACCCATTATAAAAGCCGCAATTTGCTGCAAGGAAGGGAAATTTAAACTACCCACAATGCAAATTGCGGCATACATAGTGGGCGCGAAGCCTCCGCACCCGCAGTTTTAATCACCTCTACCCCTTTTTCCAGATGCCTTTATTACATGAATGCCCTGTGGGTCCCAGTCCATAATAACCAGGATCACCACTGCTAAGTCTTTAGGCTCAAGCACCTTTATGCCAAAATATATAAGATGGCAAATCCCATATGGATGACACTAGAGAGCAGCCCCCCATAGGCAAGTAATGCCGGTCACCCCCACCAACAGCCCACACCATTACGATCCTCCATTATGGAGTTGACCAGTTTACCAATATTTTTCTACATAAATGCTGAGTTGCAGATAAATCTTCTTTGTGATAAAATGCCCACTCACTGACAGGCCAGATTTACATCACAGGAGCCTTTAAGCCTTTAAAGGGACACTTAAGTCAAACAAAAAAAATGAGTTTTACTCACCTGGGGCTTCCAATAGCCCGCTGCAGCTGTCCGGTGACCTCGCCAGCTCCCTCTGATCAGGGCCGGATTTGTATTCTTTACCGCCCTAGGCCACTGTCAACAGCCGCCCCCCTGTAGTATAGATAGCCAGATGACCTCTCCCCCTTTCCCTCTAGTATAGGTAGCCTGATGATCCCTGTCAGGAACCGGCCCACGGCACGCCTGCGTATACGGTTCCCGACTGCGGGTTTGACCAGATTGAGAGGGGAAGCAGCCTTAGTCAAGCTAAAACAAGGCTGGGACCCCTCAGAACACCTCTCACTGCCACCACTAGCGGTTCGCTAGACACTTCCACTCTGCTGTCGAGTCCTCAGCGCGCACCCCGCGTTTTCGTATTTGGGTCAGCTTTGCGCTTAGGCCAAATACGGGAACGCCACGCACCCACACACACACACAGTTGCAATCTTACACTGTCGTGAAGCAAAGACCCACTAACAGTCGTTCCGAACGATACTGTTAGCCACTCTGCTGTCGCTACTCGCACTGGCGTTGTTCGTACGTTGGGTCAGCTGCGCGCTTAGGCCAACGTATGACAAACGCCCCCACACACAATGCAATTACAATTTCATACGGTAGTGTTGCTCAAGCGTACAATTAGGCATGAACTTATACACGGTTACACTTCAGTCTCTTCTAGGCTATGAGTGTTAGTTTAGTACGGCAGAAGTCAAACTTATTAAATAATAATTTAATATTCTAGAAAAACATAGAACAATGCAGAACTTAATATATACAAAAAGATTACAAAAAACAAAGTAAAAATAGTTACAAGATAAAAGTTACAAAGATAACACACACGGATATTTGCGTAAAAATAAACGGGGGAAAAAAGAACGTTACCAGCTTAGGTTAGAACGTTGTTTGACGGGAGGACGCCGTTTCGACCAGAAGTCGCGATCCTCCCTAGCTATTCGCTACCTCCGAGAGAAGACACCGGTGGCTGTCCTGGGCCACCTTAAATAGTCTGAAGCAGCCTTTATCAACCTTTTTACTTTGCAGGAACCCTGTAAATAACTTTTGGATCTCAAGGAACCCCTGAAAACAATTTTTTGGTCTCAAGGAACCCCTACATTTATTTTTCATGAGGCATGGTCTTTAAGTAGGTTAGGCTGCTAATTTCACTATCCCCTATTACACTGCCACTCATTATACTGTCTCCTGACCCCCCAATTTAGTGCTTCTTGTTACAGTACCACCTATTATAGTGTGCTCGATTATACTTCCCCCACGATGGGGTAAAATGCCAAGGAACCCCTGCAGAGTCCTCAAGGAACTCTGGGGTTCCAGGGAACCCTGTTTGAGAAAGCCTGGTCTGAAGTGTCCCCTGGGGCATTTAATGTCCAGCCCCCAGGAACTAATGCAGTTTCCCCGTTTGTGACATCACCGAACGCTTGTCATAATCCTTCTTGTGATATGCAAACTTCAAAGGGGTTCCTGCTTTAGCTTCTTGAAGTTTGCAGAATTCAATAGGTGAGATTGTATCCTATCAGACATCAAAAAAGCTTCCTCCACATTATTTCCTTGGGTAAAGTGTATATTAGCACATACATGAAAAGATTGCCTGTAGACAGAGGCAGACAATCACACCTGGGACAGTAGATCAAAAGTGACTGCTAGTGGCTTAATGAGGTGCTTCCTTGCCTATTGAAGGTGACTGGTCGTATTCACTGAAGACCTCTTTAGATGCAAATGTAGGTCTAGTGACCCACCCACACAAATACATGAACAGTCCATGAATCTAGCCTGCATATCTACACCTTTGACATACCACAGCAGATATAAAAATGGGAAAATGAAAATATATTACTGTATTATCCTTAACAGCATCAGCACCCCAATATATTTCCACACCTCCACCGTTAACTTGGTGCAAGGCAGATGATCTTCCCAGATTATCCTGCCAGCACCTACATTGTTGGTTCTGCTTGACGGGACAGTCCATCAGCATTCCCATGATTGCTCCCCTTCCAGATAGCACTGGCAGGTGGTTCTAACGAATCATCCTGCCAAAGCCTACATTGACGGCCTGGCCGGGTGGGGTAACCCTTTAGCATCCTCAGGAGGGTTCCCCACCTGTCAGTTAGCTCCAAGCTACACGACTGGAAAGCTAGGTCAGGTTGCTGCAATGTGTCGTTGCCCTTGGCAACCTGACGTAACCAGGGGAATGCGGGTCAGTGACGACCGTGAATTCGTGACCATAAAGACAGTGCTGCAGCTGGGGAAGGGTCCCCACAGTCGCTACACGCACTCTCTCTATAGTGGCAGGACCTATCTCTCGGTCCCTTTGGGGAACGATTATCTGCCGGTCTGCCTCCTCCACTTCGGACAGCTCAGAGGGAATAACTTCCCAGGACCCTCTCAGCCCGCCCCTCCCAGCTGGTGACCTGCTGGCTAGCCCCCTGAGCTCTTCCAGGCTGCTGTCAAATCGAACAGCCCCAGAGAGCTCAGTGCTGCCTGTCACACATTCCAGGAAGGCTGCAGACGGAGAGGCTCCTGGGCCCTCCGGGCCAGGTTCCGAATTGGATGTGGCTGACCCAGCAACATTTGCCACTTCGGTGGACAGTCCCTCTGCTGTAGACCCGCTAGCGCTGCGGGTTACCACTGCAGCTGAGGGAGTGCCCACATTATACACATCATGAATCACATCACATTTGGTCTTAAAAACATCTGAAGGGGAAAGATCTGGCCTGGTGCCGTCTGCCCCTTCAGTGGGCAATCCATCTGCTGCAGCCCAGCGAGCCCGGCTGGTTACTCCTGCAGCCGACGGAGTGTCCACCTGACACACAGCATTATGTAGCACAACACATATGACATCAGCATTATCAGCCCTACATATATTGTCATTTGGGACATCACATACAACATCCACATTATCTGTATCATTACACACATTGCTACTCAGCACTTCACAAGTAGCATCAACAGTTCTTGCATCGATCGCCTCGATAGTCCGTGCGTCACAAATGACATTATCAATTTCTGCATTCTTTGTATCAACATGTCCCACTCCAGGCCTAGGCACTGGAGAATCACTAGGGCTGGCTCCTAGAACACAGTCCCTAGTCCCTGGGGCCCCACTAGCACTCCCCACTTGCACAGCATTATCAAACAGTACCTTGCAAGAGTCCTGAACTTCTGCTGGGGATGCAGGCTCCACGGGGGTTGGATTAGGCTCATACCGGGCTACTAACCGTCCCAGGTCAGTACCCAGCAAAACATTGGTGGGGATTTTGTCAGTTACCCCAACTTCTTTCAATCCGCTGCCGGCCCCCCAATTCAGGTGGACCAAGGCGGTGGGTATGGCTGGGGTGACACCCCCAATTCCTCTGACAGCAATCATTTTCCCAGGTATGTACTGCTCCGGGTTCACAAGCTGGGGATGGATGAGAGTCACTTCTGCTCCAGTGTCTCTCAGCCCAGTGGCAACTGTACCCCCAACCGTGACACGCTGCAGATTCTCTGCATAGCCAGTGGCATTCCTGGTAGCACACAGAGCAGTTGGGACTTCACGGGGGTTTGAGGCCTCACTGGATTTTGGGGCCTCCCTTTTCCTCTCTGGGCAAGTCGTGCTGATATGACCCACCCTGTCACATACAAAGCATTTCCGAGTGTCAGGTTGCTTGAATCCAGGAGACAGCGGAGCTTGCCTCCTCTGGGTGCTGGGTGAAACAGGTTTAGCAATCTGTCCTCCTCTCCAGCTGGGCGTAGTAGTCCTCCGGGACTCAGGTGCTCTATGGGCGGTGTAGGCATCGGCCATTTCCGCAGCCTCATCCACTGTCTTTGGTTCTCGATCCAGCACAAACAGCCGGACCTCAACAGGACAGGTGTGTAGGAACTGGTCTTTTATCATCAGCTCCTGCAGGGCATCCAAGGTTTTGACTGACAGTCCTTTTAACCACTGCTGGAAGGCAGTGCGCAGGTTGCACGCGTGATCCAGGTAACTGTCATTAGGACCTCGCTGCACTGTCCTGAAACGTTTTCGATACACCTCTGGCGTGAGGTGGTATCGTGCAATGATGGCTTTCTTAATTGCCTCAAAGTCTGTTTCTTCCTCCTGGGGGAGACTCACAAACGCCTCCAGGGCCTTGCCTCTCAGCCCTGGGGTGAGGTATCTTGCCCACTGCTCACGGGGCACCCCATACTGCCGACAAGTCCTTTCAAACCCCTGTAGGAAAGTGTCTATGTCAGAGTCCTTGTCCATAGCGGGGAACTTATCCAGGGGGATTCTGTGGACTCGCTCACCTTCGCGTTCTGCGGGTCCAGCAGACCGGTTCTGCTGCTGAAGTTTAGCCAGCTCCAGCTGGTGTTGCCGTTCAGCACTTTCCCTCTCGGCCTGGTGTCGCTGTGCAGCTTGTTCCCTCTCGGCCTGGAGTCTGTCCCTCTCGGCCTGGAGTCGCTGTGCAGCTTGTTCCCTCTCGGCCTGGAGTCTGTCCCTCTCGGCCTGGAGTCGCTGTGCCGCTTGTTCCTTCTCTGCCTGTCGGTGCAGTAGGATCAGCTTTAGGCGCAGTTCAGGATCAGCCGAGTTCAGTAGCTGTAGATCAGCTTCCAGAGATGTCATCTCAGTGTTCGGTGGATCATCCAGGACATCATCTCCACTCGCATCCTGTAGCGGGAGTGATTCCTCCTCTGGCGGGTCGTGAGCTGCATCCACTGACGTTGAAGCACGGGCTTGCTCTGCCTCATCATACTCCTCGAGCGCACGAACTAACTGCTCCTTAGTCTGGCCGCTCACCGTCTTGATGCCTTTGTGCTCACACAGGTTGAGTAGTATCTCTTTGTTTTGCCTTGCATAGCTGGATGCTTTCTGAGCCATCGTGTTGCACAAAATAAAAAGAAAAAAGGGGGGAGGGAAAGCAAACACCAAGTGTGTATCTTTGAACCAAAAAAAAAGTATATAGATTCTGCACTGAGTAGACTTCTGTAGGCTAGTTGCTTCTAGCAAGCTTCCAGCCTTTAGTACTCAGAATAGCGAGCTAAACTGCGTACTAATGTACTAAACGATCCCACCACTGCCAGCCAATTATGTCAGGAACCGGCCCGCGGCACGCCTGCGTATACGGTTCCCGACTGCGGGTTTGACCAGATTGAGAGGGGAAGCAGCCTTAGTCAAGCTAAAACAAGGCTGGGACCCCTCAGAACACCTCTCACTGCCACCACTAGCGGTTCGCTAGACACTTCCACTCTGCTGTCGAGTCCTCAGCGCGCACCCCGCGTTTTCGTATTTGGGTCAGCTTTGCGCTTAGGCCAAATACGGGAACGCCACGCACCCACACACACACACAGTTGCAATCTTACACTGTCGTGAAGCAAAGACCCACTAACAGTCGTTCCGAACGATACTGTTAGCCACTCTGCTGTCGCTACTCGCACTGGCGTTGTTCGTACGTTGGGTCAACTGCGCGCTTAGGCCAACGTATGACAAACGCCCCCACACACAATGCAATTACAATTTCATACGGTAGTGTTGCTCAAGCGTACAATTAGGCATGAACTTATACACGGTTACACTTCAGTCTCTTCTAGGCTATGAGTGTTAGTTTAGTACGGCAGAAGTCAAACTTATTAAATAATAATTTAATATTCTAGAAAAACATAGAACAATGCAGAACTTAATATATACAAAAAGATTACAAAAAACAAAGTAAAAATAGTTACAAGATAAAAGTTACAAAGATAACACACACGGATATTTGCGTAAAAATAAACGGGGGAAAAAAGAACGTTACCAGCTTAGGTTAGAACGTTGTTTGACGGGAGGACGCCGTTTCGACCAGAAGTCGCGATCCTCTCTAGCTATTCGCTACCTCCGAGAGAAGACACCGGTGGCTGTCCTGGGCCACCTTAAATAGTCTGAAGTGTCCCCTGGGGCATTTAATGTCCAGCCCCCAGGAACTAATGCAGTTTCCCCGTTTGTGACATCACCGAACGCTTGTCATAATCCTTCTTGTGATATGCAAACTTCAAAGGGGTTCCTGCTTTAGCTTCTTGAAGTTTGCAGAATTCAATAGGTGAGATTGTATCCTATCAGACATCAAAAAAGCTTCCTCCACATTATTTCCTTGGGTAAAGTGTATATTAGCACATACATGAAAAGATTGCCTGTAGACAGAGGCAGACAATCACACCTGGGACAGTAGATCAAAAGTGACTGCTAGTGGCTTAATGAGGTGCTTCCTTGCCTATTGAAGGTGACTGGTCGTATTCACTGAAGACCTCTTTAGATGCAAATGTAGGTCTAGTGACCCACCCACACAAATACATGAACAGTCCATGAATCTAGCCTGCATATCTACACCTTTGACATACCACAGCAGATATAAAAATGGGAAAATGAAAATATATTACTGTATTATCCTTAACAGCATCAGCACCCCAATATATCTCCACAATCCCTCCCCCTCAATTATAGGTAGCTAGATGACTCCCTTAATCCTTCCCTTTCCCGCTCCCACCTTTCAGTATAGGTAGCCAGCTCACCTCCACAGCGCAGCAGCCATCAGTGTCACCTCTCCACTCAACTCCATTGCAGAAGCTTCCTCTTCCCCTCCGTCTCCATCAGCCGCTGCTGTACATCTGTCCCTCCAACCAGCATCTCTCACTTGTGACTTGCCAGCATGTTACCAGCGAGTCAGATGGGAAGAGGAAGCTTCTACGTTGGAGACGAGCGGAGATGTGAGTGACTAGCAGCTGCCATTCCACATCTTCCACTTGTAACTCTGCAATACTGCCCAAATCCATAGCAGCCAGCCACAATGCCAACGTGCAGAGTGAGCAGGGCGGCCGGTGCACAGGGGGCTGGCAGCAGAGTACCACGGTCAGGCGCTTACCTGATCTCCCTGCACTGCAGAATTTGCAAGCTTGCAAATGCTGCACAAGTTTAGCCTGCTGCTTTGGTGCCCTTGCTCCTGTGGTGCCCTAGGCCATGGCCTAGGTGGCCTTGGCCTAAATCCGGCCCTGCCTCCGATCCTCCTGGCCCCGCCGGCAGCCACTTCCTGTTTCGGTGACAGGAGCTGATAGGCTGGGGCGCGAGTGATTGTTCACGTTCCTGGCCACAATAGCGCCATCTATGCTGCTATAGCATATATCATATACCATATAGCAGCATAGAGGGTGCTAATGTGTCTGGGAACGCAAAGAATCACTCGCGTCCCCTGCCTGTCAGCTCCTGTCACCGAAACAGGAAGTGGCTGCTGGCGGGGCCAGGAGGATCGGAGGGAGACGGCGAGGGCACCGGACAGCTGCAGGGGGCTATTGGAAGCCCTAGGTGAGTAAAACTCATTTTTTTTGTTTGACTTAAGTGTCCCTTTAAGCAAATGTTGCCAGTCGCGGGAAAAAAAAAATTAGCAGCGACAGCTCGTCGCCAGGTCCCTCTGTGCAACAGCACAGAGGGACAGAGATGCGGCGGAAGCTGTTTCCAAAGGTTCCTCCCACCCGCCGCCCCCCCCGCCGGAAGCTCCATACATTGTGTATGGAGTTGCTGTCGCTAGTCCGCATACACACGGCGGACTAGCGACAGTTGCATCGAAGTTGCGGCGACAGCTGTTGCAGGCGATTGACCAAGTCAATTACCCGGCGACAGCTCTGAGTAGCGACGGTTCGGGGCGCGCGTGTCATACACACGGGCGACCTGTCGCCACAACACGCGCGTGCCACGTGGTTGCGGCGACAGTTGTAGCCCGTGTGTATGGGCCATTAGGCATAGATGTCCTGGCAACCTAGACTTTGCCCTCCATAAACCTACAGACCCCCGCTGAACCGCACCACAGGTGTGCTGACTGGCTAGCTCAGCTGTCACTTCTTCCTTACTTCCTTTGCCTGTGGTGGCTACAGTTGTCCCTTAGCATTAGGTAGCCAGAGGTTCTCTCAGTATTAAGTAGCTAGTATTGCCCCCGACTGAAGGGAGATTTCATCAGTGGAATGCTGAGAGCTGAATGAGTAACCTCTCATTTACGCTCTGCTCAAGACTCTGCATAGGGGAGGAGAGTGAGCAGCCTTTGCATCATTAGGCGCCTATAGGCACATGCCTACAGTGCCTTATGGTAAATCTGGCCCTGCCCACTGACATTACCCATGAAATTCACAACCTGTCTGCTCTCCATGTATGACATTAGGCTTGGTTCACACTGGCACTAAAAACGGTATCACGGAGGTCACGGATCACAAACTGATGGCTTTTAAACACTGGTCCATTCTAACGCACCACTTTTTCCACGGATCAATTTTTTATCCATTCAGTGTGAACCAGGCCTTACTCCCAAAAAAGTGTAAGCCTGTAACAGATGGGCAGACCATGAGATGGCTGCTGGGAGAAACTGGCTCACCGAGGGGGAAGGGGGGTTGGGATGGGTGCCCACCTCCCCAAACATAACAACCAGCAGCTCATCGCTTTCCCCCAGAAACAACCACCATCTGTAAAATACAACAAAGGGTAATCTCCGCAACACACCAGCCTGAGGAAAGTTACAGTGAAAACCCCATTGCACTTATTTCTGTCAAAATAATCCTGCGCTCACATGTATCTCCTCCACTCCGTGTTTGTATCATTCATAAGAAAAAAAGGGGGAGAAACAAAGACATAGCGTGATACTGTTTCAATAGCCTATCACTTATTATATAAACCAAAAACCTTAATCCACCAACATTCAGTTGATATATGTTCCCACCATGTGCTACCGCTGCCGAGCCACAGACAGCAGGAAAAACTTTATGCAGTAAGCACGCACTCCAAAATGTCCAAACAGTGAAGTAGACACCCTCACAGTGATTGAACCACAGATAGAGTCTCACAGGTCCTCACCATCTAAAGTAGCTGCCCAGACACAGACAGCAATAAAGGCCCACGAGTTCAGTTCACCTCCTCCTGTGTACAAGTTGTAACACCACCACCACTAGCCTCTCACCTTCTTGGTTGCTGCCCAGATTATAAGACAGCATCCACACTTTAGCTATATCCCCAACACTTTCCACAGCGTTTCTTCAGCGGTACAGACAGATCTCCCAGCTTAAAAGGCTTGTTAGACCTAATGACTGAAGGAGCTTGACATAGTGTAAAACTGTATCATTTATTAAAAAATTAAAAGTAGTGCACTCACATCTTCCCAGTAAAAAATGCGCATATCAGCAAGACAGATCCAGCATGTTGACTCGCCCACGCCTCTAAGCTCCGCCCAACGCGTTTCGTACCTCCGTACTCATCAGGGGCTGGAGGCGTGTGGGTAATCGTGGTTTTTATATCCAGTATCCTTATTCCTTTGCCCTATCGGCATTGTGCCCATCTCCAAAATGGCCGCCATGGGACTTCCGCCCTTAAATTTACCCAGCAGCCTTCCGCTGCTTCCTGCTCAACAATACATTGCCCAATTACAAACGTCCACGTCAGACTGGGCGTGCCTCCGGTCGCCTGCCACTCAACAGCAGAGCTCCAAATCGCCCTCACTCTGGACATAGTGAGGCTCCGCCCCCCGCATCATTCCGTGGACGTCATATGGAATATACGAAATCGGCTTGTAGAGCCAATTAAAAGCCAAGAGGCAGCTCCTGTAAAGCACCAACAAGCTTAATAAATGGCTATACCCTCTCCTCAAACCCCGATGGGCAAAACGATCTACTTAACACAGCATATACAAATCGATCATAGCATATTAACAATCTACCTAGTACATAAGCCAACTAACTAAATATTAATCCGGCAACATTAATAATGATATACCTCCAGACAACATATGACAGGTTCATGCCCATTGCAGTGCAAAAATACATCAAATACAATTTTTAATACAATTTTAAAATAACTATGTTTAAGTTCCACCTATTATACTCCTCCCACAACACCCAACTCATGGATACATAAGGACATATGCGTCCCCCAATGGATCAAAGGAACGGGAAAAAAAGGGGGGGAAAAACACACACACACAGGAGGAAAGGGGAGATGGAAGAAAAGGAGGGGGGGGGAGGAAGAAGGGGAAGGGGGGGGGGGGCTTTGGGGAGAGGGGGGGGATCGGGCAGGGAATGAAATGCGGGGAGAGGAAGGGCCTCGATACCAACCAAAGGGGGCATATATTAACCCCATATCCCCCACCTAATCATCTGATATAAAGCAGTTGAGGTCAAACTCAATGTTCAGACCCCTTGGATGCATGGTTTTCATCTCATATATCCAACGCGATTCCAGCTTAGATAATTCCCTCATCTTGTTACAACCCCTCCATTTCCATGTTAATTTCTCTATTCCACAAAACCGCAGCCCTGTCGGGTCCCTTGCATGATGTTCAGAAAAATGTTTGGATAAATTATGTGCCTCATTACCTTTTTTAATATTCCGTACATGTTCCCCCATCCGCTCCCTCAATTTCCTCGTTGTCCTCCCTATGTATTGGTATCCACATGGACACCAACACAAATATACCACGTGATGAGTGTTGCACGTAATACAATCCCTTATCTTATATCCTTTACCATTACTCCATCCCACAAACTGCTGTCCTCCATGCCCCTGTGCTTCCCTACATCCCACACAGTTATGACAAGGAAAGAACCCTTTACTGCCCAATAGGTCTCCCCTTTGTACTCTTGGGCCATCTATGAAACTAGGGACAAGAATCTGCTGCAGATTTTGTGCCTTCCTATATATAAACCGTGGCTTTGCTGGTAATTTTGGTCCCAAAACATTGTCGGCCTTCAGTATGTTCCAATGCCTTTTAAACACCCGTTCTACCTCGTTATATCTAGAATTGTAATCCAGTAATATAGCATATTCAAAGTTGGCCCCTTCTTGTATTCTGCTCCTTCCATTTCGTAGCATCTGTCCCCTATCAATGTTCTCAGTCGCATCCCTAATCTGCAATAGTCTCTCTCTGTCATAACCCTTCTCAACAAACCTATCAATTAACATATCTGTCTGTTCTCTAAAATCAGAGGTCTCTGAACAATTCCTCCTAATCCTATACATCTGACCTTTTGGTATATTGGTGAGCCAATTCCTATGATGGCAGCTGGAGTAGGGAATATACCCATTTCTATCGGTCTTTTTGAAATGTGTCCTCATCTGTAGTCTGTCATGCTTCCTATATAGGTCCAGGTCTAGGAAGCAAATTCTGTCTTGACTATATTCCGCCGTAAGCCTAATCCCTTTCTCATTAGAGTTAAGCCAGCACAAGTATTTCTCGAATTCCTCTGCACCATCACTCCAGATGATGCAGAGGTCATCAATATACCGAAACCAGTTTTTTACTGGCCTGCTCCTACCATTTCTTAGTACTTCTCTCTCCCATTTGTCCATACAAATATTGGCTACGCTAGGGGCGAACTTCGCCCCCATAGCACATCCCGTGGTTTGCCTGTAATAATAACCTGCATACCAAAAATAATTATGAAGCAACACGAATTCCAAAAGACGCAAAATAAACAGAATTTGCTCCCTTTTAAGAGTTCCATCATCTACCAAAGCATGTTCGACCGCCTGCAACCCTAGGTCATGAGGTATTATTGTATATAAAGATGCTACGTCAGCAGTCACCAGTAGGTCACCCTCTCTTAACCGCAACTTTTCTACCTCCTGAATCATCTGTTTCGTGTCATCAATTAAGTGTGGAAGTTTTCGTACTATTGGCTGCAAAAATCTATCTATATATTCTCCTACTCGTTGGTTCAAGGATTCAATCCCACTTATTATGGGTCTCCCCGGGGGTTTCTCTAAATCCTTATGAATTTTCGGATTTTGATATATGACCGGAATTCTTGGGGTGTCAATCATAAGGTATTTAAATTCTGTGTCATTAATAATACCTGCCTCCAAACCCCCTTTCAGAATATTCCTTAATTTATCTTTATATCTCTTGGTGGGGTCCCCACTCAATTTTTCATAGGTAGATGCATCGCCAACTATTCTGTCCAATTCCTCCACATACTGCTCTTTCCTCATGACAACTACCCCGCCCCCCTTATCTGCCGGTCTTACCAACAGATCTTTCCTTTCTGCCAATTTTAGGGCCGTCACAAGCTCACTATCCTTTCTCTGGTCCTCCAATTTTTCCAAATCAGCTACTATCAAACGTTTAAAAGTTTCAACAGTACTTCCAGCACCATTTCCTCCTGGGTTAAACAGTGACTTATTGCGTAAGTCTGTATGTACATACTCCGTTGCTGCATTGCTCCTATTAATAGAATTCCCCTTTCCTATAAAATATTTCTTGACATTTAGTTTCCTCACAAATTTTTGAATGTTAATGTATGTCCCAAATTTATTCAATCCTTGTTTAGGGGCATACTTAAGGCCTTTGTCCAAAATTGCCACTTCTTCAGGTTTCAATTTAATCTGACTGATGTTAAAAATACCATTTCCCTTTATCTCCTTCTTTTTTCCTCTCCCCCCTCTGCACCCTCTTCTATTCCTCGCTTTCTTCCTCCCCCGCCCGGGTCCGTCACCCCCTCCCCCATTCGTTGTCCCCTCATCTCGTCCCAGATCCTCCCAAAAAAATCATCCCCAACATCATTTAAAGGGTCATATCGGTTCAATGTGGGCACCTGTTCTGGGGTATTGAATTGCGTATTTTGTGGTTTCCAGTCCCGTCTAGGTCTCTGGAAGTTAGAGGGCGGTCTGTATCCCGGGGTTCTGGGTTGGTCATAATGGCCTCTCCGTTCCCCACTCCCACCATAATTACCACCTTTCTCATATCCTGCTCCTCTGTTTCCTCTACCATAGTTTGTATACTGTGGTCTTGGATTTTCTCCCCACCTATATCCAACTTTTGGGGACCTGAATTGTACCTGACGGGGAATTGCCCCTCCTCCCCCTTGCACCACATGGTCATATGGACGATACTCACCTGGAGGTCTTAGCTCTAATCCACCCGTATTGGCTGTTGTTTTCTCCATTCTTTCCTTTCTCCTCAACTGTTCTACCTGCCATCTATAAGCCTGTTTGTTCTTATAGTCTTGCCAGTCCCGTTGAAAACGGCCAACTTTTGTCTCACCGACTTCTTTGTCCGTTTTCACCAGGTTCTTAACCAATTCTTCTGTCCGCTGTCTAAACTCATTAGTATCCTTAAAGACCTCTAATTTAGTCTTCTGCTCCTCTATCTCATTTTTAATTCTCTCTGCTCTAGCATTTTTCCGTTTCAATAGAATTTTTAATAAATTTATTCCACATTCATTCAGGAATTCTCCCAATTCCCTGTCATTTTCCTCTCCTTCCTCACCATCATAAACCATAATATCCCATCTGAACCGCTTAGGGATAATTCCTTCCTTGATTGATTTTTTGAGACTAGCCATGTCCCACCAAGTATTGATCTCCTTGTGCATCAAGGTGTGCATATTCCTAAAACAATTGTCTACACTCCCATTCTGTGGATTACTTTCTTTAGTGAAGATGGTATCTAAATCCATCTGCCCTCTATTGAATACATTAAATAGCTCCATAGCGAGTGTGCTGCACTTCCAAATATGCTTACAAAATGGACAATTACTCAATAAAAAGTGCGCTCCCTCACTCCTGGTACACTCCCAAATTTCAGGCAAAATATATACAAAAGATTGTAACAAAAATAAATATATAAAAAAAAAACAAAAAAAAACGTATATGTGGCTCAGTTCATCATTTTACGTGTCCATGGATCGCAGAATCAGTCACCAAGCATGTAGTGTGTAATCCAATTTCTGTCAAAATAATCCTGCGCTCACATGTATCTCCTCCACTCCGTGTTTGTATCATTCATAAGAAAAAAAGGGGGAGAAACAAAGACATAGCGTGATACTGTTTCAATAGCCTATCACTTATTATATAAACCAAAAACCTTAATCCACCAACATTCAGTTGATATATGTTCCCACCATGTGCTACCGCTGCCGAGCCACAGACAGCAGGAAAAACTTTATGCAGTAAGCACGCACTCCAAAATGTCCAAACAGTGAAGTAGACACCCTCACAGTGATTGAACCACAGATAGAGTCTCACAGGTCCTCACCATCTAAAGTAGCTGCCCAGACACAGACAGCAATAAAGGCCCACGAGTTCAGTTCACCTCCTCCTGTGTACAAGTTGTAACACCACCACCACTAGCCTCTCACCTTCTTGGTTGCTGCCCAGATTATAAGACAGCAGCCACACTTTAGCTATATCCCCAACACTTTCCACAGCGTTTCTTCAGCGGTACAGACAGATCTCCCAGCTTAAAAGGCTTGTTAGACCTAATGACTGAAGGAGCTTGACATAGTGTAAAACTGTATCATTTATTAAAAAATTAAAAGTAGTGCACTCACATCTTCCCAGTAAAAAATGCGCATATCAGCAAGACAGATCCAGCATGTTGACTCGCCCACGCCTCTAAGCTCCGCCCAACGCGTTTCGTACCTCCGTACTCATCAGGGGCTGGAGGCGTGTGGGTAATCGTGGTTTTTATATCCAGTATCCTTATTCCTTTGCCCTATCGGCATTGTGCCCATCTCCAAAATGGCCGCCATGGGACTTCCGCCCTTGAATTTACCCAGCAGCCTTCCGCTGCTTCCTGCCCAACAATACATTGCCCAATTACAAACGTCCACGTCAGACTGGGCGTGCCTCCGGTCGCCTGCCACTCAACAGCAGAGCTCCAAATCGCCCTCACTCTGGACATAGTGAGGCTCCGCCCCCCGCATCATTCCGTGGACGTCATATGGAATATACGAAATCGGCTTGTAGAGCCAATTAAAAGCCAAGAGGCAGCTTCTGTAAAGCACCAACAAGCTTAATAAATGGCTATACCCTCTCCTCAAACCCCGATGGGCAAAACGATCTACTTAACACAGCATATACAAATCGATCATAGCATATTAACAATCTACCTAGTACATAAGCCAACTAACTAAATATTAATCCGGCAACATTAATAATGATATACCTCCAGACAACATATGACAGGTTCATGCCCATTGCAGTGCAAAAATACATCAAATACATCAAATACAAATTTTTTTTGCCTGAAATTTGGGAGTGTACCAGGAGTGAGGGAGCGCACTTTTTATTGAGTAATTGTCCATTGCACTTATGACAACCATTATTATTAGTAATATTCTATTTTGTATTGAAGAGCCCAGCAGTCCCAAGGGACCCAAGCACTATACATGCCCAAAGTCCATACAAAGTGCCATGAATAATTCATGTCACTGATTCTCCATGTACTTTCAGGTTTTAATCTGGTCAGATAAACAATCAACACCTCCCTGATTTCCATCATTTACTGCATTTATCACCTTGCATTACTCGATATCGATTGTAATATAGCCTCAATATATATTGTTCAATGCAATAAAAAGATACAGTAAAAGGCCATCAATCACCCTTGCGTTCCCAATGCACCAGAAAGCGATCAAAAATAAATACACTTTGCTCATCAAATTTCCGTCGATATGTCCATCAAAAATCAGCTGGGGTCCTAGATTTTCATTTATCAAACTGAACGCAACAGTCCCTCAGAGGAGCTCACAGTCTAGTATTCCTCCCACAGCCTAGGGCCAATTTGGGGTAAACACCATTATTATCATATTATTATTATTTAGCCTTTGTCTCACATACATACAGACTAGTTTCTATATGGTTCCATTATGCAAACTCCAGAAGATGGGGGAAGGAGGCTTATGTTATCAGGAAAGAGGGTTTTGCAAACAAGGATCTATATTGATCCATTTCCATTCTTATCAATTCTCTGGAGGGGGCTGGTGGTTATCTCACAAGCACTTCAGCAAGAGCAGGGTTTGTTTAATCAGTGATTGCATTGTTTGTACTACTCCCCAGTGATTTTATAGTTTGGATTAAATAATATTTACACAACAGCTTCCTGTATGCACAGATATACATATTCTCTCAGCAGGGAATGTTTTTGTCATATGGTATATTGCTCCAGCTCAGCTACTTGGCAGAGTGGAGTCAGAGGAAAATGTCTTCTCATTGTAAATGTGTAATTAATTGTTTTCTTTTATTATTTTATTATCAACATTTCTGAAAAGAAAATATGCTTATACATTTTTTTCTGGTGAGATAGCAGATAGCATATTGTGAAGTAAGAAAAAAAAAAGGTGCAGTGTGGTGACCTGCTGACCTCTTCCTCACCTTTCCTCCAGATGACATGCAGAAGATTATGGTGGCACTCAAGCACCTTACCAGTCTATATAGAAAAGGCCATAATGGTGTATTTTGGATTGCTGCAGGAGCCATTGGGTGACAAATGGTCTACAAGAAGAATCCAGATTTGAAAATTAATAAAGTGTATTTAAGAACATGGGGCTTGATTCATTAAGCTGCACTGCTAAAGCAGCGCACCTTAATGTGAAGGAGCGGCCAATTAAGGCTCGTTCAGACTATGTGCGCTGCCGTGCGCATTTTGGCATCGCACATAGTGTGCAACATGCAAGAACGGTAGAAGGGCATAGACATCCCTTCTACCGTTTCTATCATATGCGCTGTGTAGCAGTGCGATACACTATCACACTGCTGCATGCATTTTCGGGAATCGCAGCGCAGATCCCGTTCACTGTAGTAAATGGGATCTGCAACGCATAGTAGCGCAGATGGCGTGCGATCTTATGCGTTGCATTCTGATCACACAGCCATCTGCGCTGAATGATGTGAATGAGGCTTAAAGAGAAACTCCAACCAAGAATTGAACTTTATCCCAATCAGTAGCTGATACCCCCTTTTACATGAGAAATAGAATGATTTTCACAAACAGACCATCAGGGGGCGCTGTGTGACTAATTTTGTGCTGAAACCCCTCCCACAAGAGGCTCTGAATACCGCGGTACTCTGGGCAAACTGCCACAATGTAACAATGTTCACAGACAGGAAATGGCTGTTTAAAGCTGTCTGTAACAGCCAGAGCAGCTAGAAACAGCTACATAACTTGCCCACAGTAACAATGTCACCATGTAATACATGTCAGAATGTGAATCTGGGAGAGGAAAGATTTTACAATGAGCAAACACTGACTAAATCATTTATACATAATTATTGTAAAAATGAAGCACTTTTTTAAATTAAATTATTTTCACTGGAGTTCCTCTTTAAGGATGCCTTACATAGCAGCGCTCGCTGCTATGTAAAGAGCATGCCTTCCTTACATAGGAGCAAGCCTTCCTATACATAGGACACTACACAGCAGTGAGCGAATGCCCAAATGAGCTGCTTCGTTGATAATAGTCTGCTTCTTTGTCTCTTTTATTGCATATAATGGCCTCAATTCACTAAGATCATGCTGGAGATAATAAGGCAAGAGAAAACTTACCTCCACACAGTAAGAGAGTTATCTTATCTCTTCATTCCTTACGTTACCTCTTCTGTAGTTAATTTACCTCATCTGTAGTTAATTTACCTCCTCTGTAGTTAAGTTACCTCCTCTGTAGTTATTTTCACACGCAGTTAATGAACAGCCTGTCTTTAACTCTGGAGTTATTTTAAGGATTAAAGAGTTAACTTAAAGTCAGAAGAGTTAACTTAACTATTTCACATTCCTGGACGTGAAACTCACGTCCAGGAAGCCATGTGCGCTCCTGCGCGTCCACGCGGCCGATCGCGCGCGTGCACGCGCGCGATCGGCCGGCGGTTTGTTAGCCAGTGAATCAGTGAATCGGGCAACGGTGCCCGATCACTGATTCCTCTCCCCCGCAGAAAAAGCGACAGCTTCTCTCGGAAGCTACGCTTCTTCTGCCTCCTATGTCGCTCTAAGCGTACGTGGTACGCTTAGAGTGACGTCACTGTAAACAACTCATGGCTGCCATCTTGTGGCCAAAAAGTAAACTACATCTAAATGTTAAATAAAAATAAAAATACACATATATTTACAAAAAAAATACAATTTCAATCCCACCCTCCCAAAAATACCCACATAAAATGTTTAATTAAAAAAAAAAAAAAACATTACAATTAAAAAAAAAAAAAAACACAAATATTTACCTAAGGGTCTAAACTTTTTAAATATCTATGTAAAGATGAAATATTTCTTTTTTTTTTTTTATTATAAGCTTGTAAATAGTGATGAATGCAAAACGGAAAAAATGCACTTTTATTTCCAAATAAAATATTGTCGCCATACATTGTGATAGGGACATAATTTAAATGGTGTAATAAACGGGACAAATGGGCATATACAATACGTGGGTTTTAATTATGGAGGCATGTATTATTTTAAAACTATAATTGCCGAAAAGTGAGAAATAATGATTTGTTTCCGTTTTCTTCTTATTCTTCCTTTTAAAATGCATTTACAGTAAAGTGGCTCTTAGTAAAATGTACCCCCCAAAGAAAGCCTAATTGGTGGCGGAAAAAACAAGATATAGATCAGTTCATTGTGATAAGTAGTAATAAAGTTATAGGCTAATGAATGGGAGGTGAACATTGTTCGGATGCATGAAGCGAAAAACGACTGAATGCGAACTGGTTAAGGTTTGCCTGAGGTAAAATGTTTTCTGAATACTACATGCCTTATCACCATGGTAACAACTCTAGAAGAGTTATTAAAGACAGGAGATAAGCTTAGTGAATTGAGGCCATTGTGATCTACAGGAGTTCTGAACTTTAGTTGCTTGCATACATCCTCTAAAGGTCCTTTCGCACTAGCTAATGCATGCATGAACCCAATTTCGTGCACGTGTTACTAAGGGAAGTTGCGCTTCGACGCCTCTTACCGGCGCTACTTCTAATTCACCCAACGGGATATCAGTTGCGTTGTGCGATTAAATGTTCCCGGAGGCGTTACACCGTAACGCTGTGGAAGGCATTAACTAATGTGAACAGTACCATGAAAGTCAATAGACTTTCATGTTACCTTGCTTTTCAAATCCTATGTGTGATCCATCAGAACAGATGGAAGCACCTAGTGGGAAAGGTAACATTATAATGATAATGATATGATAATGATAACATTAAAATGATGCTGTAGTGGATTCAAGTATCCACTGTTCTATCTTGAAAGATAAGTGCTGAAATCTCTCTTCCCAGCCTTTCTACTACCTCTCTACTACCTTCCCTCCCCCTGAGCTGTGCCATTTGTTCTGTGTGTAAAGACAGACTCTCCCACAGACAGCACTGAATACACAGAGCAGCTAAAGCTACCTACAAATGCTAGATTGAAGTAGGTTGAAACAAATGGTAAACAACTGGTTACTTCTTTATCATTCAATTTAAGAATGGCAAACAATTACAAAATTAAATTATTACCAATGGTTCTCGGGCATGTTGAAGGCTGGTTCACACAGGTTTCTGCTTGGCTTCCAGCAGTATCCCGTTCAGCGGCATCTCATTCGATTCCACTTGAATGGAAGCGTTGCATGAGGAGTTTTGGACGCTGGCTGTAAATGCCCGCCAAGAGTACACGTGATCCAGTCCTGAGCAATCTATCTGGCAGATCACTTGGTGAGTTGTTAGTAATCAATAGTGAGTATAAAGCTTGTTAGATTTACAAATATGTGTTTGCTGAAAAAAAGTAGATAGCACATCTGCCATCGTTCCATAATCCCATCTTGAACCATTGGTTGCAGTCTTCTGAGCTCGATGTACAACATCAGTTATTGGAATAAGTGTGCTCTGGATCATGGAACCATTGTTCATCATTCATTTTGAGTGACTTTCAATCTAGCGTGTGTATGTAGCATGTCTGAAGCAGTTAATTTGGGTGCCAGAGGTGCAGAAAAAGTTTGAGCGCCGCCATAGTCACCCATGCTAATAGCCACAATTGGGAGCTTTAACTGGACATTTGGGTGCCCCAATAAAATATACAAACTGTGGCTATAATTGGTAGGTGGGAGGCAGTTAGGCATCAATAAAGGGAGTGCTTAAGTGAGAATGGAGTCAGGTTAGGCAATCGTAAAATATCAGAAAAAAATACAGTTATTTTACAATTGTAAATACATATAGTCTAAGGCCTTGTTTACATTATAAATCGCCAGTGCTGAGCTTTTTATACTGTGATTTTTACAGCAGTTTTCCCAGCGATTTTGCTTAGAAATTTGCTTTTCTAAATGCTTTTCTAAGCGCTTTTCGATGATTTTTGTCACTCTCTAACCTGGACTCTTTAACTTGGAAATAATTAAATACAATGTATTTATTTATAAAAGCGCTCGGGAAATCGCTATACAAATCGCTTTTTTTAAACGTTTTGCGATTTCCTTATACTTTCCATTGAGTAAAAGTGCCCAGAAAAGGGTACATGTAGCGCATTTGCGATTTCAATAAAATCGAAACGTTTTCATGAGAACACGGTCATAGGAAATCATTACACAAGCGCTTTTAGGACAATTTGCAAGATTGCCAGCCCTCAAAAAAAAAAAAAAAAAAAAAAATCAGCAGCTGATAGTATGAACAAGCCCCTTTAGTAGAATATTGATCATTTTACTGACATTCTACATGTAGCTATCTCCAGGTCCCAAATTACTGTGGGAAATTTGCATGAAAAAAAAAAAACATTCACTGATAAGTGTGGAGTCCTAATTTCCACAGGCAGCTGAACTGTGCCTTCATACTCTGGCCTGCCGGCCATGAGCGCCTTTTCAACTGCAATTCAATGCAGCCAAATGGTAGCATTTGTCACATTGCCAAAAAAAACACTAAAGAGCAATACCCTAATTTACATCTTGGGAACCCATAGATATGAAAAAATGAGTACCTTTAATTACGCCAACACGTGGCACAGCCTTTTCATGCACTTGGCAAATCAGTCTTCTTTAGGCCACTTTCCACAAGAGGCTGAAGGCTGTAAATTCACCGCCTGTCAGCTGCTTCTGTTCACCGAAGTGGGTGATGGAATGGTGCCCCTCCCCCACCATGGAGATACATCTGATTGCGAAGGTTGCTGTCTTCTGTCTTGGCCTGCCACTTCTTTTTTTTTTATATATATACTATCAGGTAGCACCAGTGCGTGTCAAACAATGACATACAGTGGTCTGAACCACAAGTAAAAAAAGGTGCATCTGAGGACGGCAACTGTCACACACTGATGTAACTCCACAAAAAACTGGGAAACTTGGAATCCCACAAAGTGCAATCTCTATGTGGACAGTGTCCTCAATTAAATTAAACTCTAGGAGTCTAGCTTCAGGAAGTAGGAGTGCTTTTTCAATTAAAGTACACCTGAACTGTGAAAACTCACTTCAGGTTAGATATATACCTAAGTAGAGGGAAAGCTCTGGATATCATATAGCCTTACCAGTCCTTGCTCCGCAGGTTCCTGCACCATCCCCGGTTGAAGTTATCTGACTGGATAAGTCTCCTGCACTCCTTGGGCAGTATTCGGAACTACTTGCATGCCTGAACAGTTCTGAAGGCTGGTACATTCACTCTATACTGCGCATGCGGGAGGCCAGACTTTTGTGTTTGCTGTAAGCACGGTGCAGGAATGATGGAATGGAGTGAGGACCACAAAGGCTCTGTAGTATCCAGAGCCTTTCCTCTATGTATCTAGCATGAAGTGAGTTTTCTCACTTCAGGTTCACTTTAAGATGGCCAAACACAGGTCGATTATGGCAGATATGCCATCCCAAACCATTCATTATCCAACTGGAATGCAGTAGGACAATGCTCAGCTCCACATGACTTAAGACTACAGCATGTAATTTACTTTGAACCGCAAGCATCATACTCATCCCCGAACCTCTTCTATCTTGCCCATCACACAGGGGGATTTTCCAATATGTCCAGTCACATTTTTGATCAATAAACTGCACAAAATGTATCGAAAGTGAATTGATTGGATATGTTGGAGGAATAGTTTACTTTTTGCTGGGAATACACGGCTCGATTTTGAGCCATTAAGATGGCTTGATAGATAATTTCCGACATGTCCGATCTCGCGCCCGATCGATTCGCTGCTCGATTCCAGATTGAAGTGAATGGAAAAAGAGAATAAAAATGAGCGGAAGATAAGAGAATTGACTGGGGCATCAATCGGCGAAATGATCGAGGGGGCGAATCGAGCGGCAAAATCAACCGTGTATGCCCAGCATTAGACTTCGTCAAAGTGATTAAATCGGCTAGCAACCGATCAGGAAACTCGGTGCATCTGTGGCACACCTTAGCCATCATGCCACTTATAAAAACGGGTCACGCCTGCATGAAACAGTGACTAAATAAACTAGAACATTATTTATTGAGAGTTTGCAGATTGAAATGGTGGCTAAACACAGAGTTTGAAACTTTTTCTTTTAATCAGTTTATATATGTTACATGTATATGTATATTCATGTGCGCATGCATGCCTGTGCGTAAAACCTATAATAGTCAAAAGTAGCTTAGACCACTCTTAAACTATTGATATTTTGGGTCATCGTGGTCAGCCTCCTGTCAGCAAAGGTCAGGGTATGTTTGACAGTGTTTTCTTTATGTATGTCTGGCTAATTGCCTCAGCAATGTTGAGAAAGTGCCTTTGGAGTCTGTCTCCTACATGACCATAAAACTGCAACTGCCATCTTAACAAGGCCATTAACCAGCCTTTTGACTAATATATCTGCATTACTCTTCAAAAGGAAAGGCAGCCTTAATTCTCTGATGTGTGTATACTCAACAGTTTGTTTTTGCATGCGTGTCAGCATTTCAGTGTTTCTACCACACAAGGTTGTAAGAAAAGTAAATAAACACCAGAAACAGTCCTTTACTAGTTATGGAAAAGAAGAAAAAACCTGCCAGACTACATTATCAAAAATAGAAATTAGTTATATTAGATCACCTAAGAGTACCTCAGAGTGACAGTTCAAGTACACAAGATGTTCCACCAGCTCTAGTCTATTGCATCATCTCTTAGCTGCAGGCTCTCATTGCCTTTGAATATCATTTTGTTGACATATGGTAAATACATTTTTAGTGTGCTGAATCAGCATAAAATGCAATGATGAAATGTGCGTATTTAATAAATAGCTTCATTATGCTAAAGTCACACTTCAAGAGCAGTATATTTTAGTAATGGGTGATGACTTATTAAGGTCTGGTTCAGATGGGCATCTGAACCAGCCGCTGGCGTCTTGCTTCAAATGCTTTTCTGCAAGTGAGCAAAAAAAGCACTTGGCAACTTCTAGTGGCGCTTACCGTCGTCTAATTTTTGTGACGCGTTTTGACTGCCTTAGGGGGACACAGAAGCGCCACGGTTAGTTGATCCTGGATGCTATTTGCAGAATTCAGGGAAAAATCAGACTACAGAAAAATGTCATGATCGAGCTGTCCATTCACTTGAAATGAAATAGGGTGTGAAAAGCAAAATGGAGTACAAGTTACTAATGAAGCGTGGTGTGTCAGGCAAGGCATAGTCCATGGATGTAGGAACTGTATGCAACAAAGTATAAGGGTACATGCATACCATATGCCTTGGGTAACGTGTGCTGTAATGTGCACATGCACACTGTGTGTGTAAACAATTGTATGGGCAGTGCTTTCACATGCGGCCATGCAAAGTGTAAACTGCAAAACCACCCACTTGAAAAATAGAGGTGGCAGATTTAGTTACAGTCTCATAATGTATCATTTGTAAGCCAGGAACGGTTTATAGAACTAGAGTTTATCAAGAAAAAAATCAACATGTTTACCTAATTATACTAAAGACAGTAAGTAAGGCATGAAAATAATCAAACTACATGATATTTATGGAGTATAAGAGATTTTGCGTGACTTTCGCCACATGTGCCTACACTACAGTATAATTTACGTAAGCAATAAGTAGTGTTGATCGTAATCGGCTAATTACAATTACACAAAATTTTGAGTACATTTTCACAATTATGCCCATAAGTAATTACGATTTGTAAATTCTATTGATTTTGTGTAGTCCATTCATAATTTCATGTAAATGTTCACGTAATTTTTTCTTAATTTGATGCCGACTTTAGCGGTTAATAGCACAACCCCCATATATGCTTTTGTCACCAATTGCTACATATGTTATGGAGAATACTGAGCACAAGTCAAAAAATAATTTTTCAAAAAGACCATGTAGTTTGAGAAAATGTGTTTTAAAAATGCAAATGAAAAAAGTTAGAGTTAAAAAAAAAAAATTTTCCTTTGCTAAAGTCACAAAATCACGTGAAATGGGAAATTAATTAAACATTTTTACCAAACTTTCACATAAAGATTTCACATCGTATTTGCGAATTTTGATGCAAAATTATGACTAGAAAAGAGTCCCTTCGAACTACAGTATAATTCAGATGGGATGTAAGAAAGGTTTAATGAGCTAGACTCTAGAGAATCCACTTGTTCATGTCAGTATTGAGCATTCACGTACTTGCTGGGAAGCAAAGTGCTATAGTTCGATGGATTGGCAGGATAAACGTACTGAGAAAGAACAATAGGACATTCGTTTTTCCATGCTTGCTTCATCCTGGTTTTTACCCAAGTTCAAATGGCCATGTGAACTTCCTGAGCAGTCATTGTAATGGACGTCTATCTCCCACCTGTCTTATTTCCACTCTCCCCCTCGTTCTCTCCTGTGGAGTGAACAGGAGAATGGATGATGGAGAAAGGTATGCATTCTGCCACTTTTTTCCTGCTCTCGTTTTACCACTACTCCCTGTTCATAATGGAAGCAATTAATTATTCAGCACCACAATAGTAACACACATGTGTGCACTGTATATCATGGCCTTAGTGCCATATTTAATTGATGTGTGCATGAAGAATACACACTGCTCAGTTAATCCACCATTTAGTCAGTCATCAGGGCTATTTGCAGGGCGGTAAGTGTTTTTTTTTTTACCTTTGACTCAGTCTTTCCAGCCATTTGCAGTTCTAGATTCCTAGGTTCAAATCGTGGCCAGCACTCAGCATAAAGTTTGTATTTTCTAACTGTGCATTTCTTCTGGGTGTTCTTGTTTCATCTCCAAACCAGTGGCAGGCTTTTCCCTAAAACTAGTTCTAGACTGTGGTAGGTACATTTGATCATAAGCAACGCTCAGGGGCAGTTACACTATATTTTCATGTTTGAATGGTTATGGGCAGAATCAGGGGCGTATCTGGGTTATATAGAGCCTATGGCAAAAACTGAAATTGTGCCCCCACCCCTCAGGTCACAGTCCCCTTCCCCTCTAAAAACAGCATCCTTTCTTACGTACATTTGTTGCGGTTGCCTGTGTTTGCTCGGCATATTGCTGAAGTCACTTTTTGGAAAAATCTCTTCTTATTCCCTCTCTGTACTCTATTCAAACTCCAACTTTCCCCTCTTTTAACCACTTGAGGACCACAGTCTTTTCGCCCCTTAAGGACCAGAGCCTTTTTCTCCATTCAGACCACTGCAGCTTTCACGGTTTAATGCTCGGTCATACAACCTACCACCTAAATGAATTTTACCTCCTTTTCTTGTCACTAATACAGCTTTCTTTTGATGCTATTTGATTGCTCCTGCGAGTTTTACTTTTTATTATATTCATCAAAAAAGACATGAATTTTGGCAAAAAAATGATTTTTTTAACTTTCTGTGCTGACATTTTTCAAATAAAGTAAAATTTCTGTATACATGCAGCGCGAAAAATGTGGACAAACATGTTTTTGATAAAAAAAAACCCATTCAGTGTATATTTATTGGTTTGGGTAAAAGTTATAGCGTTTACAAACTATGGTGCCAAAAGTGAATTTTCCCATTTTCAAGCATCTCTGACTTTTCTGCGCACCTGTCAGGTTTCATGAGGGGCTAAAATTCCAGGATAGTACAAATACCCCCCAAATGACCCCATTTTGGAAAGAAGACATCCCAAAGTATTCAGTGAGAGGCATGGTGAGTTCATAGAAGATTTTATTTTTTGTCACAAGTTAGCGGAAAATGACACTTTCTGACAAAAAAAAGAAAAAAAAAAGTTTCCATTTCTTCTAACTTGCAACAAAAAAAAATGAAATCTGCCACGGACTCACTATGCTCCTCTCTGAATACCTTGAAGTGTCTACTTTCCAAAATGGGGTCATTTGTGGGGTGTGTTCACTGTCCTGGCATTTTGGGGGGTGCCTAATTGTAAGCACCCCTGTAAAGCCTAAAGATGCTCATTGGACTTTTGGCCCCTTAGCGCAGTTAGGCTGCAAAAAAGTGCCACACATGTGGTATTGCCGTACTCAGGAGAAGTAGTATAATGTGTTTTGGGGTGTATTTTTACACATACCCATGCTGGGTGGGAGAAATATCTCCATAAATGACAATTGTTTTATTTTTTTTACACACAATTGTCTATTTATAGAGATATTTCTGCCACTCAGCATGGGTATGTGGAAAAATACACCCCAAAACACATTATACTACTTCTCCTGAGTACGGCGATACCACATGTGTGGCACTTTTTTGCACCCTAACTGCGCTAAGGGGCCCAAAGTTCAATGAGTACCTTTAGGATTTCACAGGTCATTTTGAGAAATTTCGTTTCAAGACTACTCCTCGCGGTTTAGGGCCCCTAAAATGCCAGGACAGTATAGGAACCCCACAAATTACCCCATTTTAGAAAGAAGACACCCCAAGGTATTCCGTTAGGAGGATGGTGAGTTCATAGAAGATTTTTTTTTTTGTCACAAGTTAGCGGAAATTGATTTTAATTGTTTTTTTTCACAAAGTGTCATTTTCCTCTAACTTATGACAAAAAATAAAATCTTCTATGAACTCACCATACTCCTAACGGAATACCTTGGGGTGTCTTCTTTCTAAAATGGGGTCATTTGTGGGGTTCCTATACTGCCCTGGCATTTTAGGGGCCCTAAACCGTGAGGAGTAGTCTTGAAACCAAATGTCGCAAAATGACCTGTGAAATCCTAAAGGTACTCATTGGACTTTGGGCCTCTTAGCGCACTTAGGGTGCAAAAAAGTGCCACACATGTGGTACCGCCGTACTCAGGAGAAGTAGTATAATGTGTTTTGGGGTGTATTTTTACACATACCCATGCTGGGTGGGAGAAATATCTCTGTAAATGACAATTGTTTGATTTTTTTTTACACACAATTGTCCTTTTACAGAGAGATTTCTCCCACCCAGCATGGGTATGTGTAAAAATACACCCCAAAACACAATATACTACTTCTTCTGAGTACGGCGATACCACATGTGTGACACTTTTTTGCAACCTAGGTGCGCTAAGGGGCCTAACGTCCTATTCACAGGTCATTTTGAGGCCTTTGGATTCTAGACTACTGCTCACGGTTTAGGGCCCCTTAAATGCCAGGGCAGTATAGGAACCCCACAAGTGACCCCATTTTAGAAAGAAAACACCCCAAGGTATTCTGTTAGGAGTATGGTGAGTTCATAGAAGATTTTTTTTTTGTCACAAGTTAGCGGAAAATGACACTTTGCGAAAAAAAAAACAATACATATCAATTTCCGCTAACTTGTGACAAAAAATAAAATCTTCTATGAACTCATCATACACCTAACAGAATACCTTGGGGTGTCTTCTTTCTAAAATGGGGTCACTTGTGGGGTTCCTATACTGCCCTGGCATTTTACGGGCCCAAAACTGTGAGTAGTCTGGAAACCAAATTTCTCAAAATGACTGATCAGGGGTATAAGCATCTGCAAATTTTGATGACAGGTGGTCTATGAGGGGGCAAATTTTGTGGAACCGGTCATAAGCAGGGTGGCCTCTTAGATGACAGGATGTTTTGGGCCTGATCTGATGGATAGGAGTGCTAGGGGGTGACAGGAGGTGATTGATGGGTGTCTCAGGGGGCGGTTAGAGGGGAAAATAGATGCAATCAATGCACTGGGGAGGTGATCGGAAGGGGGTCTGAGGGGGACCTGAGGGTTTGGCCGAGTGATCAGGAGCCCACACGGGGCAAATTAGGCCCTGATCTGATGGGTAGGTGTGCTAGGGGGTGACAGGAGGTGATTGATGGGTGTCTCAAGGTGTGATTAGAGGGGGGAAATAGATGCAAGCAATGCACTAGCGAGGTGATCAGGGCTGGGGTCTGAGGACGTTCTGAGGTGTGGGCGGGTGATTGGGTGCCCGCAAGGGGCAGATTAGGGTCTAATCTGATGGGTAACCGTGACAGGTGGTGATAGGGGGTGATTGATGGGTAATTAGTGGGTGTTTAGAGGAGAGAAGAGATGTAAACACTGCACTTGGGAGGTGACCTTATGTCGGATCTGCGGGCGATCTATTGGTGTGGGTGGGTGATCAGATTGCCCGCAAGGGGCAGGTTAGGGGCTGATTGATGGGTGGCAGTGACAGGGGGTGATTGATGGGTGGCAGTGACAGGGGGTGATTGATAGGTGATTGACAGGTGATCAGTGGGTTATTACAGGGAATAACAGATGTAAATATTGCACTGGCGAATTGATAAAGGGGGGTCTGAGGGCAATCTGAGCGTGTGGGCGGGTGATTGGGTGCCCGCAAGGGGTAGATTAGGGTCTAATCTGATGGGTAACAGTGACAGGTGGTGATTGATAGGTGATTGATGGGTAATTAGTGGGTGTTTAGAGGAGAGAATAGATGTAAACAATGGATTTGGGAGGTGATCTGATGTCGGATCTGCGGGCGATCTATTGGTGTGGGTGGGTGATCAGATTGCCCGCAAGGGGCAGGTTAGGGGCTGATTGATGGGTGGCAGTGACAGGGGGTGATTGATGGGTGGCAGTGACAGGGGGTGATTGATAGGTGATTGACAGGTGATCAGTGGGTTATTACAGGGAATAACAGATGTAAATATTGCACTGGCGAATTGATAAAGGGGGGTCTGAGGGCAATCTGAGCGTGTGGGCGGGTGATTGGGTGCCCGCAAGGGGTAGATTAGGGTCTAATCTGATGGGTAACAGTGACAGGTGGTGATAGGGGGTAATTGATAGGTGATTGATGGGTAATTAGTGGGTGTTTAGAGGAGAGAATAGATGTAAACAATGGATTTGGGAGGTGATCTGATGTCGGATCTGCGGGCGATCTATTGGTGTGGGTGGGTGATCAGATTGCCCGCAAGGGGCAGGTTAGGGGCTGATTGATGGGTGGCAGTGACAGGGGGTGATTGATGGGTGGCAGTGACAGGGGGTGATTGATAGGTGATTGACAGGTGATCAGTGGGTTATTACAGGGAATAACAGATGTAAATATTGCACTGGCGAATTGATAAAGGGGGGTCTGAGGGCAATCTGAGCGTGTGGGCGGGTGATTGGGTGCCCGCAAGGGGTAGATTAGGGTCTAATCTGATGGGTAACAGTGACAGGTGGTGATTGATAGGTGATTGATGGGTAATTAGTGGGTGTTTAGAGGAGAGAATAGATGTAAACAATGGATTTGGGAGGTGATCTGATGTCGGATCTGCGGGCGATCTATTGGTGTGGGTGGGTGATCAGATTGCCCGCAAGGGGCAGGTTAGGGGCTGATTGATGGGTGGCAGTGACAGGGGGTGATTGATGGGTGACAGTGACAGGGGGTGATTGATAGGTGATTGACAGGTGATCAGTGGGTTATTACAGGGAATAACAGATGTAAATATTGCACTGGCGAATTGATAAAGGGGGGTCTGAGGGCAATCTGAGCGTGTGGGCGGGTGATTGGGTGCCCGCAAGGGGTAGATTAGGGTCTAATCTGATGGGTAACAGTGACAGGTGGTGATAGGGGGTGATTGATAGGTGATTGATGGGTAATTAGTGGGTGTTTAGAGGAGAGAATAGATGTAAACAATGGATTTGGGAGGTGATCTGATGTCGGATCTGCGGGCGATCTATTGGTGTGGGTGGGTGATCAGATTGCCCGCAAGGGGCAGGTTAGGGGCTGATTGATGGGTAGCAGAGACAGGGGGTGATTGACTGGTGATTGACGGGTGATTGACGGGTGATTGACAGGTGATTGACAGGTGATCAGGGGGGATAGATGCATACAGTACACGGGGGGAGGGGTCTGGGGGGGGGGGGGTCTGGGGAGAATCTGAGGGGTGGGGGGGTGATCAGGAGAGGGCAGTGGGCAGGGGGGGGGGGGATAAAAAAAAAATAGCGTTGACAGATAGTGACAGGGAGTGATTGATGGGTGATTAGGGGGGTGACTGGGTGCAAACAGGGGTCTGGGGGGTGGGCAGGGGGGGGTCTGAGGGGTGCTGTGGGCGATCAGGGGGCAGGGGGAGGGAAATCAGTGTGCTTGGGTGCAGACTAGGGTGGCTGCAGCCTGCCCTGGTGGTCCCTCGGACACTGGGACCACCAGGGCAGGAGGCAGCCAGTATAATAGGCTTTGTATACATTACAAAGCCTATTATACAATGTAAGTGCGGCGATCCGGGTGCTAGTAACCCGCCGGCACTTCCGAACGGCCGGCAGGTTACTACGAGCGGTGGGCGGAGCCAGTCCCCGGCGGCTGATCGCGTCACGAATGACGCGATCGCCGCATAACCACTCCCGCAGCCGCCCCCGCCGATGGGCGTATTGCGGTCGTTTGGGCCCGGACTTTGCCGCCGCCCATCGGCTGGGGGCGGTCGTGAAGTGGTTAATCAAGTAGTCAGGTGCCTGGCAATAAATCATGCAAACCAGTGTTTGTGATTTTAAATTTCTTTTTTGCAGCTTCCAGGATGCGGTTGACAGGTGAGTGGTTAGGGAGGGGACCATGTGGGAGATGTGCCTACACTGGGCGTCCCTGTAAAAGATGTAATCGTAGATTACGTCCAATCGAAGCCTCCCACCTGAATGCTAATTTATGCAATTCCTGCTAGATTTGGTACAGCAGGCAAAGGGTGTATGACAGTATACCTGATTGGCTGACTGGCGCCTGCTGACCAGATAAAGGTAGGACAGTGCTTTAGCTGGAAGTGAGAAAATTGTGTGTTTTGCAGTTAGCATTCAGTTCAGAGGCAGTGAGGGTGAATTCCCTGGTGGTGAGAGGTCCAGGGCTCACCCGCACTTCCCTCTGGGTATCGCATGGTGGTTTGGGGGCCCCAGCCAGTGAGAGAGACTGGGGCCCCCGGCTGTCATGCGAACCAGTGTTTGCAATAAATTAAATAGCCAGGTGCATAAAGATAAAATGATTAAATGGCCAAATGCTCCCTATATACATATATTAAGTAGCCATGTTCCCCAGATAACAATCCGATCTGAGGTCTGAGTGACAGGGAGACACAGGGGCAGTCATGGCGACCATGGAGCTGTGGCGCCCACAGCAAGAGCCATGCCTGTACTCTTCTTGATATGCCACTGGGCAGAATCCTATTAAAATATCTCTTTCCATATCAGTCTCTGAGCAGCATGTACTGCTGCTATGGACAGGAGATCAAGGATGACAGCATGATATACGATAGAGCAGCTTCCAACTGGCAGGGTAAGGAGGAGAACAATGTACATAGCCGCCTCTGTCACTTAAAAATCCAGTGTGGAATAATAACTAGGCAGAGATATCAGTCAATGTTTTCCTGGACAACGCTCACAAGCTTTTATCACACACATCCAGGGATAGACAGAGGGAAGTCCATGAGCAGTACATAAGCACTGCAATAAACATGCTTAAAGGACAACTGTAATGAGAGGGATATGGAGGCTACCATATTTATTTTCTTTTAAACAATAGCAGTTGCCTGGAAGCCCTGCTAATCTATTAGGTTGCAGTAGTGTCTGAATCACACCAGAAACAAGCATGCAGCTAATTTTGTCAGATCTGACAATAATGTCAGAAACACCTGATCTGCTGCATGCTTGTTCAGGATCTATAGCTAAAAGTATTATGCTAAGTACACACTATGGGCTTGATTCACAAAGCGGTGCTAACCTACTTAGCACGTCTTTAGACGTACTAACCAGGGTGCTAAGTAGGTTAGCACCGAATTTCTGAATCAGATAATTCGGTGCTAACCTACTTAGCACCCTGGTTAGCACGTCTAAAGACTTTAGACGTGCTAAGTAGGTTAACACCGCTTTGTGAATCAAGTCCTATGAGATTATCTGGCAATTTACTGTCAGATTAACTATTTCCAACCTGTCCGATCTGATTTCCGATCGATTTCTGACCATTTTCCTTTCACTTCTATGGGATATAGATAAAAAAACAATCGGAAATCGATCAGAAATCTGATCAGACACGTAGGAAATAAATAATCAATCTGACAGTAAATTTGCCAGAAAATCTCATAGTGTGTACCTATCATTAGAGGCAGAGGATCAGCAGTACAGCCAGGCAACTGGTATTGTTTAACCTGCCTGGCGGTCTAAAAAATTCCGCCAGGAGGCAGTGCAGTAGTTGTTTTTTTTTTATTAAATCATGTAGCGAGCTCAGGGCTTGCTACATGATAGCCGCTGCTCAGCGGCATCCCCCCGCCCGCTTCGATCGCCTTTGGTGATCTCAAATCAGGAAATCCCGTTCAAAGAACGGGATTTCCTGGAGGGCTTCCCCAATCGCCATGGCGACGGGGCCGGATGACGTCACCGACGTCGGGACGTCATTGGGAGTCCCGATCCACCCCTCAGCCCTGCCTGGCACTGATTGGCCAGGCAGCGCACGGGGTCTGGGGGGGGGGGCGGCGCAACGGATAGCGGCGATCAAGCGCGGGGCGGCGGCGATCGGTGTGCTGACGCAGCTAGCAAAGTGCTAGCTGTGTGCAGCAAAATAAAAAATTAAGCAAATCGCCCCAGCAGGGCCTGAGAAAACCTCCTGCGCGGCTTACCCCAAACTACTTTCGGGGTTACCGCCAAGGAGGTTAAAATGTAATAAATGTGACAGCCTTCATATCCCTCTCAATACAGTTGTCCTTTCAAGTGACATATTGGGGCAGATTCAAAAAAAATTTAATTCACAGACAGTGCACGTAAATTTAAAGATTCAAAGATATAAATGTCATATTGTTTCCAATACAGAAAGAATTAAGAAACTTCAGTTTCTAATTTAAACAGCGTTATAAGTGTTAAAAAATGCAGGGAGGGTAGGAGGGGAGAGTGTTAGGGAGTGGGAGGGGGGGGGGGGGGGGTGGAGGAGAAAGTGTGAATAGGCATACATTACCTTATTCTTCCCTTCCTCAGTTAGTTTGCAGGAGTCCTGCAGCCAGCCAATCACCATGCGGGGACTGAAGCCACATGGTGATTGGCTGGATGCAGGACTACAGCAAACTAACTGATGCACACGTCCTCCCTCCACCCCCGCTGCCTAACACTCTCCAACCCCCGCTGCCTAACACTCTCCCCCCTCCAACCCCCGCTGCCCAACACTCTCCCCCCTCCAACCCCCGCTGCCCAATACTCTCCCCCCTCCAACCCCCGCTGCCCAACACTCTCCCCCCTCCAACCCCCGCTGTCTAACACTCTCCCCCTCCAAACCCCGCTGCCTAACACTCTCCCCCCTCCAACCCCCGCTGCCCAACACTCTCCCCCCTCCAACCCCTGCTGTCTAACATTCTCCCCCTCCAACCCCCGCTGCCTAACACTCTCCCCCTCCAACCTCCGCTGCCTAACACTCTCCCCCTCCAACCTCCGCTGCCTAACACTCTCTCCCTCCACCTCCGCTGTCTAACACTCTCCCCCTCCACCCCCTGCTTCCTAACACTCTCCCCCTCCAACCTCCGCTGCCTAACACTCTCCCCCCTCCAACCCCCGCTGCCTAACACTCTCCCCCCTCCAACCCCCGCTGCCTAACACTCTCCCCCCTCCAACCCCCGCTGCCTAACACTCTCCCTCCTCCAACCCCCGCTGCCTAACACTCTCCCCCTCCAACCTCCGCTGCCTAACACTCTCCCCCTTCAACCCCGATGCCTAACACTCTCCCCCCTCCAACCCCGATGCCTAACACTCTCCCCCTCCAACCCCCGCTGCCCAACACTCTCCCCCTCCAACCCCCGCTGCCCAACACTCTCCCCCCTCCAACCCCTGCTGTCTAACACTCTCCCCCTCCAACCCCCGCTGCCTAACACTCTCCCCCTCCAACCTCCGCTGCCTAACACTCTCCCCTCCAACCTCCGCTGCCTAACACTCTCTCCCTCCACCTCCGCTGTCTAACACTCTCCCCTCCAACCCCCGCTTCCTAACACTCTCCCCCTCCAACCCCGCTGCCTAACACTCTCCCCCTCCAACCTCCGCTGCCTAACACTCTCCCCCCTTCAACCCCGATGCCTAACACTCTCCCCCCTCCAACCCCGATGCCTAACACTCTCCCCCTCCAACCCCCGCTGCCCAACACTCTCCCCCTCCAACCCCCGCTGCCCAACACTCTCCCCCCTCCAACCCCCGCTGTCTAACACTCTCCCCCTCCAACCCCCGCTGCCCAACACTCTCCCCCCTCCAACCCCTGCTGTCTAACACTCTCCCCCTCCAACCCCCGCTGCCCAACACTCTCCCCCTCCAACCTCCGCTGCCTAACACTCTCCCCCTCCAACCTCCGCTGCCTAACACTCTCCCCCTCCAACCTCCGCTGTCTAACACTCTCCCCCTCCAACCCCCGCTGCCTAACACTCTCCCTCTCCAACCTCCTCTGCCTAACACTCTCCCCCCTCCAACCCCCGCTGCCTAACACTCTCCCCCCTCCAACCCCTGCTCCCTAACACTCTCCCCCCTCCAACCCCCGCTGCCTAACACTCTCCCCCCTCCAACCCCGATGCCTAACACTCTCCCCCTCCAACCTCCGTTGCCTAACACTCTCCCCCTCCAACCCCCACTGCCCAACACTCTCCCCCCTCCAACCCCCGCTGCCCAACACTCTCCCCCCTCCAACCCCTGCTGTCTAACACTCTCCCCCTCCAACCCCCGCTGCCTAACACTCTCCCCCTCCAACCTCCGCTGCCTAACACTCTCCCCCTCCAACCTCCGCTGCCTAACACTCTCCCCCTCCAACCCCCGCTGCCCAACACTCTCCCCCCTCCAACCCCCGCTGCCTAACACTCTCCCCCCTCCAACCTCCGCTGCCTAACACTCTCCCCCTCCAACCTCCGCTGCCTAACACTCTTCCCCTCCAACTTCCGCTGCATAACACTCTCCCCCCTCCACCCCCACTGTCTAACACTCTCCCCCTCCAACCCCTGCTGCCTAACACTCTCCCCCTCCAACCTCCGCTGCCTAACACTCTCCTCCCTCCAACTCCCGCTGCCTAACACTCTCCCCCTTCAACCTCCGCTGCCTAACACTCTCCCCCTCCAACCTCCGCTGCCTAACACTCTCCCCTTCCAACCTCCGCTGTCTAACACTCTCCCCCTCCAACCCCCGCTGCCTAACACTCTCCCTCTCCAACCTCCTCTGCCTAACACTCTCCCCCCTCTAACCCCCGCTGCCTAACACTCTCCCCCATCCAACCCCCGCTGCCTAACACTCTCCCCCCTCCAACCCCGATGCCTAACACTTTTCCTCCAACCTCCGTTGCCTAACACTCTCCCCCTCCAACCCCCGCTGCCCAACACTCTCCCCCCTCCAACCCCCGCTGCCCAACACTCTCCCCCCTCCAACCCCTGCTGTCTAACACTCTCCCCCTCCAACCCCCGCTGCCTAACACTCTCCCCCTCCAACCTCCGCTGCCTAACACTCTCCCCTTCCAACCTCCGCTGCCTAACACTCTCCCCCTCCAACCTCCGCTGCCTAACACTCTCCCCCTCCAACCTCCGCTGTCTAACACTCTCCCCCTCCAACCCCCGCTGCCTAACACTCTCCCTCTCCAACCTCCGCTGCCTAACACTCTCCCCCCTCCAACCCCCGCTGCCTAACACTCTCCCCCCTCCAACCCCCGCTGCCTAACTCTCTCCCCCCTCCAACCCCCGCTGCCTAACACTCTCCCCCCTCCAACCCCGCTGCCTAACACTCTCCCCCTCCAACCTCCGCTGCCTAACACTCTCCCCCCTCCAACCCCGATGCCTAACACTCTCCCCCTCCAACCTCCGCTGCCTAACACTCTCCCCCTCCAACCCCCGCTGCCCAACACTCTCCCCCCTCCAACCCCCGCTGCCTAACACTCTCCCCCTCCAACCTCCGCTGCCTAACACTCTCCCCCTCCAACCTCCGCTGCCTAACACTCTTCCCCTCAAACATCCGCTGCCTAACACTCTTCCCCCTCCACCCCCACTGTCTAACACTCTCCCCCTCCAACCCCTGCTGCCTAACACTCTCCCCCTCCAACCTCCGCTGCCTAACACTCTCCCCCCTCCAACTCCTGCTGCCTAACACTCTCCCCCTCCAACCTCCGCTGCCTAACACTCTCCCCCTCCAACCTCCGCTGCCTAACACTCTCCCCCTCCAACCTCCGCTGTCTAACACTCTCCCCCTCCAACCCCCGCTGCCTAACACTCTCCCTCTCCAACCTCCGCTGCCTAACACTCTCCCCCCTCCAACCCCCGCTGCCTAACACTCTCCCCCCTCCAACCCCAGCTGCCTAACACTCTCCCCCCTCCAACCCCCGCTGCCTAACACTCTCCTCCCTCCAACCCCCGCTGCCTAACACTCTCCCCCCTCCAACCCTGCTGCCTAACACTCTCCCTCTCCAACCTCCGCTGCCTAACACTCTCCCCCCTCTAACCCCGATGCCTAACACTCTCCCCCCTCCAACCCCGATGCCTAACACTCTCCCCCTCCAACCTCCGCTGCCTAACACTCTCCCCCCTCCAACCCCCGCTGCCCAACACTCTTCCCTCTCCAACCCCCACTGCCCAACACTCTTCCCCCTCCAACCCCCGCTGCCCAACACTCTCCCCCCTCCAACCCCTGCTGTCTAACACTCTCCCCCTCCAACTTCCGCTGCCCAACACTCTCCCCCCTCCAACCCCCGCTGCCCAACACTCTCCCCCCTCCAACCCCCAACCCCCGCTGCCTAACACTCTCCCCCTTCAACCTCCGCTGCCTAACACTCTCCCCCTCCAACCTCCGCTGCCTAACACTCTCCCCCTCCACCCCCACTGTCTAACACTCTCCCCCTCCAACCCCCACTGTCTAACACTCTCCCCCTCCAACCCCCGCTGCCTAACACTCTTCCCCCTCCAACCTCCGCTGCCTAACACTCTCCCCCTCCAACCTCCGCTGCCTAACACTCTTCCCCCTCCGACCTCCGCTGCCTAACACTCTCCCCCTCCAACCTCCGCTGCCTAACACTCTCCCCCCTCCGACCCCGCTGCCTAACACTAGTTCCCCTGCATTTTTTTTAATGGCGCACTGTTCCGCCGATAAATGTATCATAAAATGCAATTAACCGTTTTAATATATTAAACATAAAAATGATAAATGGCTTTTTATGATACATTTATCGGTGGAACAGTGCGCCATTTTTCATCCTGCGCCATTTTTATCTGTACCCATGCTGGGTGCCGTCAGTATTACGGTACATCACCCTTACCGTTAAGTGCACACGCAAGCTACAAACATGACGGAAGGAACTTCTATATTACAATATAGACAACCAGTATGTGAGGTTTTCACAACTTATCCACATTCACTGTGTTTATATATGCAGTATATGATGTGACTAAAATAATGGATTTGTCATATTGATGTGTGTTGCAAGGGTTCTGAATGAGATGAAATACCTGCCATGTCCCCCTTCCCAGGGTGGTTTTGATCCTTTTTTGGGTAAGTGGAAACAAAGAAAGGGCAGAGCCATTACATGCCAGTGTTATATATGGGGGTGTCACCTGCAGATATAAAGTTGACAATTTTATTGCAGACTAGCTTAAAGCTGGAATTAATGAATAGAATCCACTTAAAGGGGAACTGAAGAGAGAGGTATATGGAGGCTGTCATGTTTATTTCCTTTTAGACAATACCAGTTGCCTGGCAGCCCTGCTGATCCTCTGCCTCTATTACTATTAGCCATAGCCCCTGAACAAGTATGCAGCAGATCAGGTGTTTCAGTGGTTCAGACTTATAAGTCTGATCTGACAAGACTAGCTGCATGCTTGTTTCTGGTTTTAATCAGATACTACTGCAGAGAAATAGACCAGCAGGGCTGCCAGGCAACTGGTATTGATTAAAAGGAAATAAACATGACAGCCTCCATATACCTCTCTCTTCAGTTCCCCTTTAAAGTGGACCCAAATTGAAAATACAAGATTTCAGAAATAAAATGTATTTGATAAATTATAATAATAAATAGCTGCCTTTTTTCAGCTGCATGATGACAAATATAAAATATTTTACATTTATTGGAGAAACCCCTCCCTCCCTTTCAAATTGCCGGGACAGAATCCGGCAAAATGCTGGAGTAGGTAGTGTCTGGCAATGGAGGAATTGCTAATGGCTGCCCCCAGTATAACCCTAGTTATTAAAAGAGAAGGGTGAAAAGCATGCACTGAAATGCTCATAGGCTTGAAGGAGTGTTTATTTATCTTTGTATGTATCAGGGTGTTGCAACTAAATATTTTGAATTAAAAAAATGTTTGGTTTGGGTCCACTTTAAGTTGGCAGGGTAATATTTGCAGTCAGTTATGTGGTTTTGACCTCTTCATAGCAGGACAAGGCTACATTTCTCTACCACAAAAGTCTGCGGATTCTAGCTAGTCACTTCAACAAAGGGGTCTGGAGCCACACATGGAATAAATAGCTGACAGCAAAGTTCTTTACACCAACACTTCCAGTACCAATATTGGCTGGCCCAATTTCTGCTTGTCAATATTTCTCACCAAAAAAAAATCTGTTTTTCTGTATCCCGTAGAAGTATAATAGCACTGAGGAGTTTCGATCAACAACTTCACAACAGCTGAACTCTCACAGATTTTATCACTGCAGGCTCGCTCAGCTGATCTCATATATTCTGCACAGCCACATATTCTGCACTGCCAACAATGTAGAGGGGTAAACTGTACAGAAACACAATCTCCAGCTTTAGTAGATGCTAACATTTTCCATTTTGGCTGCTAATACTCTTTTCTAACTATCAATAGTTGGTAACTGCGTAAGCACTTCCTGCTTCTGTCACAAAGTCTGTGGTCTTGTGGCATGTACTGGACTGCACTGGTAAAATGTATGTTTTTTTTATTAATGATCCAAATTGTTGACATACATATTTAATGTGCTATTGAGATGCCATGGGAGCTAAAATGGTGATTGGTTCATTTTAAGGAGTTCATTTCTTGAATCACATCTTGTTCTGCCATATCAGTAAGGCGAGATGTCTATATGATTTTTAAAAAAGATGCTAATCAATCACTAGCTAATATAGACAACAATAAGACACTGGTGATCAGAAAGGGCCTACTTTCATAAACAAATCATAAAGCCCTTCCAAGCCAATCTTTTTTTTTTAGTTTAAGAATCCATTGACAATCACTGTATCCACTCAGTGTAGAAGCCAATGACCAATACAGAAGAGAAGGTGAATTTTGTCAAAGTGTTCTCAACACACATGTTGCAAATTCACATAAGGTGAGACTTCCATGAGTTGGTAAATGTGGGCCGAATTGGCTGTTTCCCTTTTTAAATCCAGGGAAGAGTTCACATGTATCACTACAAGGAAGCAGGCCATGCAAAGCCTGCCTCATCAACCAATAGGAATTAGGACATAATCATCATCATCCCTTTTAAAGGACTAGAAGGGGATTTCTATTCACAGCAACAGTGAGTTTAGTTTTTTCCTCTCCTTTTTTTTAATCATAAAGGTTGACATTGTCCGCACTTGTTTTGTGTACGATTGTTACTGAAAACAGGTTTGAGTTGTTATAGTGAATACATTTACATATTTCTACTGCTTTGAAAATAGGCCATGCACACAGTTTTGATCCCCTTTTATGTTGTTCTGCTCACACTCCTTTTGCAGACATTCCACTAGGTAGTGTAGTTCCATTGGCAGATCTTTTATCCAATTTGTAATGGAGCTAAAAATATTTTTTTGTGTGTGGGGTGTCATTAATTGCTGTCTGGAACACTAACATGCTAGCTAATGAGTCTGCTCCCTGATCCATTTATCACTTTTTTTTTTATTAATGAAGGAAGGGCTGTGAGCAAAATTACGTTTAGCTTAGTTTAAAAAAATTTGTGAGGCTACAGTGTTTTTTATCAAAAATGTTTGCAAAAATTACTTTCACAGTTTTGTGCATTTAGTGTCAAATTCCTGCATACAATCTCCTCTCAGCCAGCAGTTGTCTAATGTGCTTTTGCAATAATCTGAACCTTCACTGTTAATCTAGTATAAAGGAATGTATAACTCCCTGAGGTGAGGATGTTGGTGTATTTTAGTTGTCTTTCCTTTCTCATTCCAGCCTGTTGGACTTTGTTTCACATGAAGGAAGTGACTCCTCTTTTGTCTGGGCACAGGGTGAGGACACACAGCCAGACTATTGTTAATGTGTTAGTATACTTGTAATTAAGTGTGGTTAAAAGTCTGAAAACAAGACTCTATATATTTTTCCTTTTTAAATGCTGGGAACATACTGATGTAAATCACACAGTTTCCTCCCAAATTCTTCTTCACTAATCCATACAGATCTTTGCAGGGGTCATTAATAGCAGTGTATTAGCAGTGTATATACACAATTTGCAGGGGAAATTATTGGGGGGGGGGGGGGGGGGGAGGAGGGGAAGATCGTAGTAGAGTTATAGGTTTTAATTGTAGTAATTCAAAGTAAAGTGCATTATTCAATGCAACCCAATTTAACACATACTATGGTCACTTTCAAAATGCATCTGCTGCCTTACATTTGGTGGTAGTTGACTGTGGATTACTATGGACAGTTTGTGGTACATTTGTTCACTTGAACCTATTTACATACGAGCATTGTGGTAAAAAAAAATTTTTGAGCCACAATTCCTCATAGTGAATTTGATATTCATCAAATGAATGTCATCATGTCTACACACCTGGCTGTAGAGGATATTGTTCTGGATTTGTGTGTGGAAACATCTATATGTTGTGTGTGGAAACATGTTTATGTTGTGCTTAATGTATGCTTCAGTGCAACATAATATATCTGTGAATTCAGTTAGGGCTGGTGCACACCAGAAGATCTTTTCTGAGCACGTTGTGGTTTTAAAAGCTTCGGCTAATGTGTATCCTATGTAAGTGTTCTCACTGGAGCGATGTGATTTTGTAAAAATCCCCCATGGCATTACATTAGCAAGAGCTGTTAAAATCTCTAGCGTTTAAAAAGCTGTTGTGGTGTGCACCAGCCCTTAAAGTGTGGACAGAGTGGCGTACTTATGGGGTTAGCAGCCCAGTTGGGAGGAGGGGCACGGATTTCTTTCTACCTACTCCTCCACCAGGGCCCCCCTACTGAGCCCTCCGGCTGTGTCTGCCTCACAGATCATTGTGGCAGCAATGATGGCTGAGGCCTACCTCTTCCACCATTGGGTCTCTCCAGCACTCCTCCTGCAGCCACTACATGAAACCACGCAAGGCAGAAACCAGAGGACACCTAGAGGCTGCAGAGGCAGCATCATAGAGATCTAGCATGGAAGAGGTAAGTCCAGTCACTGCTGCTGCACTGATCTGTGGCTCGGCCTATGTTTGAACAGACACAGCCAGGGGACCACAAAGTGGGGAGAGGGGTGGCACCCGGGCCCCTTCTCCTCACTGAGCACCAGGATGAGTGGGGGTCTAAATGTAGTAAGGGGATGCCCTAAAAATGTTGCAGGGGGCCTGTGATGCATAGTTATGCCCCTGTGCGGACACACACATATTGACTGTCGCCCATTGGGACTGGGACTTGATCTCAGTGGCAACAGCTGGGGCATCTTTTGGTTACAAGCACAGTGGCAGGCTCTGTTATGAGTAGAGATGGCCCAAAAGGTTAGACCGCAAACTTATTCGCGTGAACTTCGGTGAACCGCAAACTTTATGCGAGTTCGACCCAATCTGTACAATGACAATGGCAATGGCAATGCCATCTGAACACTCAGCCACCAAAAATTGAGCAGTGGAAAGACCAAGACCCACGTAGGGACAACTTCCTTACAAAGGCACATGATGACAAAGCACAAACTGCAATGGGATGACCACCTGAGGTAAAGCAGCACACAAAAGCAAAGCCACACACTGCAGTGGAAGATACCAGGCCACATTTCTCAAAAAAGGCGATATGCAAACTGTACCGTGATGTTGAAAGGCAAGTGGTGTCATCTCTTGCACACAGCGTTGGGTCAAGGGTCCATCTGACCACATGGTCTGCAAAGCACAGTCAGGCCTGCCCGAAGACTAAGTCAGTCCCCACACAGCATCTCTGCCTGCAGGCCGCTTGACTGCCTTCTCCACCACCACCAACAGGGTCCAGGACTCCAGGTGGATTCCTGAATTTTTAAGGCCGCTGCTAGCAGCGGCCGCTAACAAAAACAATAACAATTTTTTATGGTGCGTGTACACGCCTGCCTCATTTTTCTGGCTGCACTGCGGCTGCAACAACAAAACAAAACAAAAGGCATGTACATGTGTCAATTCCCCTTCGTGATCGTTACCTTGCCGCGGTGAAGGGGCTTGCATATTACAATGAAGCAATGACCGCCGGCTATGAGTGTGTCGGGTGGGGGGGGGGCACACTCAAGACAATAAGGTTTTTGCTTCATTGTGGACAGACCAAATTGATCAGCTGGACAGTCACTGTTGTTCTATCATTGAGCTACCACAGCCCGGCGACCATATGGGCTTGAAAACCGCCATGGCGTGCACCAGTCCAGCAAGGCCGTCACTACACAAACAGCTGTTTGCGGTGCGTTCCACAGTGAGTTTGGTGTCTCAGTGTGAAGCAGTACACTAATTACACTACCTGATTGATGTATACACATGCAAGATGTTTTAAAGCACTTTATGCCTCCAATTTAGCATTGCAATGTGATTTCTGCCCTTAAAACGCTGCTGTGCATCAAATCCAGATTTTCCCCCGGGATTTTTGGCGTGCATCCCACTCCGCCATGCAAAACTCCAGGTGTTAGACCCCTTGAAACATATTTTCCATCACTTTTGTGGCCAGCATAAATGTTTGTAGTTTTCAAAGTTCGCCTCCCCATTGAAGTCTATTGCGGTTCACGAAGTTCGGGCGAACCCGAACTTTTGCGGAAGTTCACGTTCAGGGTTCGCAAACCTAAAATCGGAGGTTCGAGCCATCTGGCTCTGAGGATCTCAAAATTATCAGAAGGCTTAACTTATTGAATGGGGCTCACAGTCCCTGAAGACCTTGCCTTGTGGTCTGCTATACTGAAGATCAAGAGCCTGGTGGCGGTCACAAGAACATCGGGGCTGAAAAAGGTGTGCATCCGTATAGTCATTTTCTGCTGTTGAGGAGTGGTGGAGAGTTGGGTATTATTTGGAATGCTGGAATGAACTTGAAGTCCAGCTTTAGTGACTTGCCTTCAACCAATACAGAACTATTTTTCTGGGACAGGCACAGATTTTGATAGCGGCCTGGAAGCTGAAAGAGACATGTTAATATTTCTCTACATGCCTCCAACAGATAAAATATTCTTCAAGCTATATCTTCGTAGTGTCTTAATTTAGAGTCAGGTCCAGTAATACCCTGCAGCTTTTACTTTATTTAAGCAAGGATTTCTAATCACACGTTGTGCTGGGAATGCAATTTCAAAGAATGTTCCTCATTATCTAGAGCAGCAAGATGCTTTTTATTTGGATGGTTATTCATCCTTTAGTTTTTTTTTTCTTTAGGTTAATATAACATTTTAAGCTGTACCACTTAATGTGAGACTAAACATCTACCGCAGTATTATACACACATTAATACATATTAAATAAATCATGTCATTCTTGGCGCACGTTTGCTGTATATACATTATGGGAGTTCTTTGTTCTGTATACTTGAGATGAAAATGAAAATGTGTGCAATGTAAAATATTTGGCTCAAAAGAACTTTCATTCTTGTAATGGCCAATAAATCAATGCATTATAGAAAACTGAAATGATGTAATTTTGCCTTAAAATAGTCTGTATGTATTAACAAATACAATCTGACAATATTAACGGCCTTTCAATGTAGCCAGAAGCATTTTTCACTTGTAATTTCAGTATATGGATTTAAGTACTTTCACAGATCTGTTTCTGCACTTAATTACTTAAAGAGGAGCTGTTAGGTATAAGGTCTCAGAGAAAAAAAACACATATCAGTAGCTAAATATTGGCTGTACTTACATTACATATGCATTTCACTGTCCATGTTTGGATTTCACAGAATTTTTATATAGTATTTGCAGAGATTGATGCTCCTGACAGTTCATGGCGGGTTCCATCTTTGTCTGTCTTGTATGAAGCCAATTGTGATGTAATATCGTCCCATAACCTGCTTCCTGATTGATGATTCTTTAGCCCTCCCAAGTCCTAGCCCTCAGACACTCCCACCAGTCTCTGGTCTACTGGGGGCATATTGTCTGTCACTCAGCGGGGGGTTGGGTGTGTGTGTGTGGGGGGGGGGGGGGGGGGGCGGGAGATCGTGCTGTCAGGCGGGGGGGTGCGGGCAATCGTCCCGGGTGGGGAATTGGGCTGTCAGAACAGAGGTGAGCCGTTTTAGTTCTATACTGGGAAGTCCAGATCTTTTCAATGATTCGGATGATTAGAATCGGATCATCGAAAAGATCCTGATCTTTGAACCGAATCTTTGAATCACTTGCAGCAGAGTGAGAGGTGCAGGAGAATGAGGGCACATTGAGGGTGCTAATAGGGAAGGGAGAGATGCAGCAGGAAGATTGTGCTTGTGCACAAAAGCTGCAGTTCCTGTTTCTTCCAGACATCCACTGTGAACCGAATCTCGGAGATTCGACTCACAAAAAAGATCTGCATCAAAGATTGGAATCGTTCATGATCTGAACAACACTACAGTGCAGTAAATATTAATTAGCCTTGTGGCTAGGAACAATAGCGGACTCTCCCCTTACTGAGCATGTGCAAGCAGTGTAACACAGCAAAGTACCAGTATAAGGCACAGCATGCTGCACTTTCATTGAACGTGCAGCCTTATACTCTAACACAACGTGTGCATTGTGAACAGCACATTGATTTTTCAGTGCTGTGAGTTGGGCTGCGTTACAGGCTGCTGTAACGTGCGCCTGTAACGTCACTGTGAAAGCAGCCTTAGGGCGGGATAGGGAAATGAAGGGGAGGATCAGGGAGTGCAGTGGAGAGGAAAAAAAACCTCCCGGCATGCCCTGCACCTTCTGTTATGCGGCCTGCGGCCTCCTTAGCAGCCTGGGGATAAAGAGGATTGCTATTCAGCCAACAAAACAGTAAGATAGCTTTTTAACTTCAGTATTGCCTTTTTGGCTTCCTTCCAAGAGATTTAAATTAGCTTTTTTTGCCTAACAGTTACTCTTTAAAGGACCACTGTCGCAAAAATAAAAAAATGTGTAAACATATACAAATAAGAAGTATGTTTCTTCCAGAGTAAAATGAGCCATAAATCAATTTTCTCCTATGTGTCTGTCAGTTACAGTAAGTAGTAGAAATCTGACATTACCGGCAGATATTGGACTAGCCCATCTTCTCATAGGGGTTTCTCAAGGGTTTCTTTAATTTCAAAAGCACTTAGTGAATGGCAGTTGCTCCGTCCAACTGCCAAAAAAGTGTACAGTGAGCAGAGAGGCTGGCCAGCATCTTTGTATAAATCTTTTTCAGGGATTGTCTTTATAAATAATAAAGGCCATGCTGAGAATCCCTTATGGAGAGTTGGACTAGCCCAAAACCTGTCGGTAATGTCAGATTTCTACTACCTACTGTAAGTGACAGCAACATAGAAGAGAAGTAATTTATAGCTCATTTTACTCAGGAAGAAATGTACTTATTTGTATGTAGCTTAAATTTTAAGATTTTCACAACAGTTCCTCTTTAAGGATGTCGCTAGTTGAAATCTATGCCCTGTTTTGATGCTGATATGGCTGCTAGGGCATAGATTTCAACTGACCACTGCTGTGTACACTCGCCGTTCTCGTCGCTCCTGCCTGTATAACACAAATATGCCCCTGGTCGGGAACCTTCTATGCAGTAGAACTGTGCAGGCACAGAATGTTTCCGGTGGAGGGTGTGCGATGGGGGGGCATGCGTGTGGCCGGGTCGTGCACATGTAGTACGCCACAAATGGCGGAATTACCGGGCCACCTAAAGGAAGATCTAGGCAGCGTGGGAAGATGCGAGGGGGCTGGAGGAAGCCCCAGGTATATATATATATATATATATATATATATATATATATATATATATATATATTTTAGTCTTCTCAGGACTATCTCGGCAGAAGATCTAGCGCATGAACAGGACACCTACAGATGTGGCATACAGGATCTTTAGAAATGTCCAACCCCAGGCCGACCCCAAAGGCATAGATCTCATACTTACCCTATCTGCTAGAACCCACTGTGTCATGCATCACACGTCGTCCCTCCTCCTCTCCCTACAGCAAATGAAGTGTCTCTAGGCTCTAGTCTAGTCTATACATCAGTCTCTTCCGAACCATCACCCTGATGGGTCAGCCCCCATCCCTGCTGCCGACAGTGATTATAAGTGTATACATAGCTTTAGAAAGTAGTTGTGCCAGATAAGAAGATGTAGCAATTCTGTCAGTATGTGTTTTTTCATCATATTTACAAAATAACTTTTTAGCACCTAGCAAGTGAAAAAGTAAGAAAAGTAACTGTAAAATCTAAAATGCATGTGTATGCATGAGCTGTACATCTGTCCCAGAGTAATACTGCACTTAAATCATTACTTTTTCTCCCAATTGTATGTCACATACACTAGGTATTATTATTCTGACAGTTCTGACAGGTTTTGTATTAGTACATAGTCTCATGGAGGATTCACAAAGTTTCTTTTATTTTTTTTAAAAAAGCACTCCCTGGAAAGGGTAGTCTATACAAAGATGCGGTAAGCCTGCCTACTAGTGTGGACACTATTTAGCCAGTGCAGTTGGACCGTGCCACTGCCATACAGGGGGTGCTTTTGAAAATAAATGTAGGAGGACTGTTGACCAGTAAGGATCAGGACTTGCGGATCCTAAGCTGTACAGATGCTCTGCTAGACTAAAGGCTAGCAGTGCATTCTGTTGCTTTGGAGGGGGAGAAAAAACGGACAGATTGACATGGGACATAACAGCACGGCGTGTGTGGGGTGAGTGAGGAAAGCACCTGATCCGCCAGGCTGGTTGCTGGGCAAGGCACTGAGGGATGTTGGGACACTAAACATATGCTACATTCTCGGCAGAAGCAGCCTTAACTGGCCACCACAGCTGAGAACAGTGCAGATGTATACAAGGCTTTACATACAATAATATTTGTATCTTCCATAGGACTCAAAGCACATAGCTATGTCTCACATCAATACAAGGTTGCAGACTGGATTGTGTGACAGATAAAATAGTCAGCTGGAAGGTATGGGAGGGGAGAAATTGGCACTGCAGGACATTTAGAATGAGTAGTTGGATAAATAGAGAGCCAATGGTGGACAAATAAATATGTTTGTAGATACAACTCCTTGCAAGAAGTGAAATGAGTAGGAAAGCGGCAATACGTAATGCAGCACATAGAACTTTTTTTTTTCAATGTAGTGTAGTGCAGTTTCTGTGATTTGGAAAAACAGTCACATGCAAAACAATGTGTTAGGTTTGGTTAGATACTGAAACGTGTAAAACAGGTGGTATTCTGTGCTAATCCTCTTTTGTCAGAATAGTGATAATTAAGTGTCAGGGTACTGAGAATTAGAGGTGGTGGTGGGAGGGAAGGGGGGGGGGGTGCTATAAATGTGTATATTCTATCTTGGGTATCTTGGTTCTAAAGTAGTATTACAGAGTGAATAAATAAGTAAGATTCCTTCACTTTGGGTCTCAATTCACAGAGCTTTATCAAACACTTTATCAAACGTTTGATAATTTTCCTCATTTGTAAAATCTGATTTTGAATTCACTAAGGTGTTATACACCATTTCATCGATAAAACATTTGATAAATCTATAACACCTTAGTGAATTCAAAATTAGATTTTACCCATGAGGTAAATTATCAAACGTTTGATAAAGTGTTTGATAAAGCTCCGTGAATTGAGGCCTATAGAAAGAATCTTGTAGTCTGTCTGTCTGTCTTGTCCATTATAATAGTTTTACAAGTGCTATTATTTTCACAAAAAGTTAACCACAGTCCAGTCTTGCAGATTTGTAAAGCATATAAGGAGATTTGGGGTGAACATTGGCCTAAATAAATCACAAGATAATAATAAAAACCATTTGACCATAGCTACTACTAAATACAAAAATAATAGCTACCTCACAGCACTTTCAGCTAACGTTTTAATTTTCAACTTTGTTTTACTGCTGCTATTATTATTATTATAATACAGAAATACAGTGATGGCATTCTCTTTAGTGCTTTACAGAGTAAATAGAATTATTTATTTTTCCTTAATAGTAGTTATATTTGCCAGTATGTTTTCAGAAAGTAGGAGGAAAGCGGAGTACCTGGAGGAAACCCACTCAATACTAACTCCATGCAGAGAGTGTGCCTGCTGTTCATAGGACCTAGGTCTTTAGCACTGGAATATGAGATTGCTAGTCACATAGCAATGTATTACACTAAAATGCAGGAAGGCCAATGAAGAAATCGGGATTATAGACAGTTTGGCCAAATATGATGCAAGCATTGGGATTTGGAGGGTCCCAGAGCTGAACACAATTCTCTTGCAAAGTACCTCCTAAAATAAATGGACCATAAGGACTGGACTCAGTCTCCAGTGGAGCTCCTGTCTTGTGCACTTAATATACCTTGGGAGATATGGGACATTAGGTTGATATTTTTAAATAGCATCATCATAGTAACTATCCACAGTCATGTCATGCAGCCTAGCGTTGGCATGGAATCACTGAGAATTTGTGGGTTTTTGTTTAAAAAAAAATCCATGATCACCAATTCTTGGTGATCATGGATTTACTTAGGGTATATGCACTAAGAATCTGTACACCCTGCCTCAATTACATTTTTATAATGGCATGCGTTTCTTTTTCAATCGCAAAGACTTTTTAAAAACAAGGAAAATCTTGATGAACCCTACAAAGTGGTGCAATGCAATTTTAGAAAATCACAAACGCAGTGACTGCAGCATTTTTTGACGCTACATTTGAAAAACAGCAACAAAAAGACGGCGATTGCATTGTGATTTTTCAAGGTCAAATCCCAAGAGACCTTACGACTTCCCGTTGAAGGACTTTTATCCAATCACTAATCACAAAAAACGCAAATTCATTTAAAACCGCAAGCAAAAACGCAAGCAAAAACCGCAAGCAAAAATTGCATTGTGATTGCGCCTGGCGATTTTCATTGTGTACAGGCCCTAACTGTTACGCAGAGCTACGATGGTAAATTGTTAGAATGAGTAGAGTGTAATACATTGCATGTAAGGCATTGCATTCTGCTCTACTCATTGTGCGCATGTTATGCTGGGCATACACAGCTCGATTTTGCCGCTTGATTCTCCAGCTCAATCGATTCCCCTCTCAATTCCACAGGCGATTCTCTTATCTTCTGCTCGTTTTTCTTATCTTTTTGCATTATCTTCAATGCGGAATCGAGGGGCAAAACGATTGGGCGGGAAATCGGACATGTCGGAAATGATCTATCGAGCCATCTAAATGGCTCAGAATCGAGCCGTGTATTCCCAGCATACTCTGCTTAAAGTAGTTTACTGCATACACCCCTCTGTCTAAAAGTGGTGACATGACGCCGAGAGCAGCTGACAAAACCAAGACAGAACTAGTGCTTTTAATGAATAAACTGCAGTGATTCATGTAACATGCTGCACTTAATATAAATGCAGTGCAGAAAGCAGGGATTCTGGATTATGATTACAACATTCCTATATAATAAAGCCTCTCTGGCACATACACAAACCCTGACTGTCTGTACTAAGTAATAAGATACTACAAATCCTGGCTAAAACTCCAACAGCAATATAAAGCAGAAATGTTCTGTCTAGCTGTCTCTCAGCAGTCACACTATCTGACCAGGTAACTGCTATCTTACTGTAAAATGTATGCATGAGGGTTACATATCTGATTTTTTCTATGTCGTGGGAGGTACCAAACACCAGGTTATCAAGGCACCCTGGAATGCCTTCGGCCCTCAAGAGGGTTTACAAACTACCCAAGCTCCACCTCTCATCCCTAGGCAATGATTGGTGGACCACTGCACCAGCACATTACGGAATTTAATTTCTGAGCCAGATACCACGTTATATACCAGCCTTCCCCAACTGAACCAAATTACTGACATTCAGGTCAAATTAACCTTTAATACTGCATGCAGGAACATTTATTACTATCCTCCTATGTGTTATTTTATAAATAATGACACATGGCAAAAGTGAAAGCCATTTTAATAAAGGTTTTAGTGTTTTCGCAGTTAAAATAGGACTGATCCCTTTCAGATTCCATCTCCTGTAAGAAGATTATTGCTTTCTTTGTCAAATACCAGGCATATGGGGCCTAATTCTCCATTGGTGTTCCCTAAAGGGGATATGGGTTCAATCTAAAAATCAATAATAAAAATAAAATCAATAATAATAATCTCATGTAGAAGTGAATAAGAGTGCCCAGGTGGATAAAATTATGCAATTTGTTGCTATAAATATGGGCAGAGATGATAAATGGTGCACAACATGAATATTACATACTTACCTCACCGTCTGTTCCTCTCAGAAGCTCAACATTTTCTCCTTACAACACTTATATTTTAGTTCTGACAAAATCTTGTCAGAAATGGAACAATCACTTGCTGTCAGTTTTAACTGAAAGGACAACTGATGAGTAAAGTAATGTCCATGTTTCCCTTTGGCTCAAGTGGGAGATATTACAGTTTAACAATATGCTGACCAGGAAGCTGTTATGGGGTAATGACCATTTTCAAAATGGAGAACAGAGAATTCCATTGATCACAGTGGACAAACAGGATGCAGGAGAGAAGAAAGAGATTGACGAGTAGACTACGCTGGAGGCAAGTATGACGCGTGTATGTTTATTTTGACTCTTATTTTCAGTTCAGGTTTGCTTTAAACTATTTTTCCTTAGTTAAATGTATATATAATTTACTATATAGAGCACAACATTCTGCTCTACAAGTGCTGGTTATTTTCAAGCATGAGATTTTTACTTGTCACAATTCTATCACAGTGTAAGGTGCAAAAAGACATTTGTTTTGCAATATGGTTCTTGTAACATTTTCCAGAGATGATATAAAAAGCAGATTTCTGAGTTAAATTCATAAAATGTCAGCTTATTTCCTTTCATGGATGCTACCTACTGAAACAGCAAAAGGGACCGGATCTGTCACCTTATTACATATGTGGAAATATGTGGAGATGGAAAAAGTCACTTATATGATGGCAAATAGATAAAAGGAATGTGGATCATTATCCTCTCTTGTACTTTCCAGTTAGCACTGAACCTTCTGACCCTGTGTGTATGGAAAATATTACAGATAAAAAAAGCAGATTTTTCCTTTTTAGTGTAAGGGCACATTATGATTTGACCCTTTTCCTCAATTATCTTGGTTGGCATTTTATCTGCTCATGTATGCATTATCCATATGGTATAACACTGTAACGCTATAAAATATTTAATGCGATATTTATGTTTTTGTTGGCTTTGAAAAAAGTGAGCTCTGCTGTAACTTACATGAAATCCATAATGACATTTAGGCTGGGTTCTTTAAACAGGATATATGTACCCAGGGGATATGTACGTTGGGCTCAAGGGCTACTTGAACTTGTCATAGTCAGTCTATTATATCACATTTTGAAAAAAAATTATGATAAACCATATATAAATAACCTGAATAAGAATTTATAGTTAATCAAAAGCGTTAAGGAATATTTGAAAAATTGCAGGGAAGTTCAAAGGATCATTAGCTCTGCTCTGTTTCATAGTTTAAAATGCAGAGTGTAGTTTGGAAACTGCAAATATTAGAGAATGTTATTAAAAAAAACAAGGAAAAAAAAACAGATAACACTGAAAATAAAAATATGAGACTATTTTCCTTGCTACTAATGTTCTATTAATTATCCAGACTACACATACAATTCATTATATCATACTTTTTTCACTTCAATGTCTCTTTAAGCAATATGTATGCATAAGAACTACTTGAGATGATGTTACTCACAAAAGGTGTACTTTGCCAATGCCAACACAGTCATTAATAAAGGGGTACATGCTGTAATGTTGAGAAACACTGGGCTAGGTTCACACTAGACATAAAAAAACAGGTCGTTTTCTGTAATGTACAAAAGTGGATTAACAAACATTTCAATGGATTCTAAAGTATCTATAGGATCTGTTAGACTTGCCTGTTTTCATCATATCCAGTGTCTCGGCTGCTGTAGCAGAGCCCCAATTCACATTTTGCATGACTTTTTCAAACACAGCATATGCTACATATATCGATGGACGGACATAACGAAAGTCAATGAAAAACAAACATGTAATGTGTCCATGTTGCTGTGCAGCATAGTGTGGAACTAGCTATGATTATGATCAAATAAGACACCAGGTGTAAAACCTTGAGGAGTTCTTTCTCAGATGCGTGATCACACCTCCTTAAAGGAGAACTGTAGTGAAAGGTATATGGAGGCTGCCATATTGATATCCTTTTAAGCAATACCAGTTACCTGGCAGCCATGCAGAGCTATCTGCCTGCAGAATCACACCAGAAACAAGCATGCAGCTGATCTTGTCAGATCTGACATAAATGTCAGAAAAACCTAATCTGGTGCATGCTTGTTAAGGGGCTATGGCTTAAAGGATTAGAGACAGAGGATCAGCAAGCAACTGAGGATAGCCAGGCAAATGGTATTGCTTAAAAGAAAATCAATATGGCAGCCTTTATATACCTCTCACTACAGTTCTCCTTTAAGGCAGCCATACACTGGTCGATTGCCACCAGAGCAGCAGATAGATCCCTCTGTGATCCAATCTGATCACAGAGGGATCTATTGGCTGCCTACACTGCAAACAGATTTTGAGTTGATTTCACTATGAAATTGATTCACAATCTGTGGAGCTGCCGCCTCCCCCAGCATACGTTGCCTGTTCCTCCGGCGACAGTCCTCCGGTCTCCGCTGTCTCTTCTCCGCTCTAGGCTCTTGCTTCATTTTACTACCTGTCGGGGGAAGTTTAAACAGTAGACGGCGCTCTACTGTTTAAACTTCCCCCGACAGGAAGTAAGTGAAGCCAGCCGGAGCCCAACACGGAGAAGGTTCCGCGGGGACATGCGGTGGCGGAACAGGTAATGTATTGCCGCTAGCGTCGGTCGTTGGACATTCGAACGCCGCTATCGATGCACACCCGACCCGCCGGCGATCGAGCAAAATTTTCCGCGCGGACAGATCAACGGCATCGATCGATTTTGGGCAGAAATCGGTTGATCGGTCAGCATTTGCGTATCGATTTCACAGCAGATTCGATCACAGTGATCTAATCTGCTGTCTATCGGCGGGAAATCGAGTAACTACATGGGCACCTTTAGTATGTAAAAATTGCTGGTGGAGTAGATATCATTTTACTGTCTTGTCCCATTCAGTTTTAATCAGAAATCAATTAAAAGAAAGTGATGACAGGCACACCACCACTAGATTTGTAATGATAACTGCAGTAAAAAGCGACTCAGCCTTTAGACTGTAAGCTCACAAGGGCTCCCTTTATTGTGTCTTGGAAATCATTATACATTTTATTCATCATGTTACTTTTATCACTGTCTTTACCAAGTCTGTATTTTGTATCATTTTTGTATTTTGTCTCTAATTATGTATTTTGTATATTTGTGTACACCATTGCCTGTATTATTATGTACCCCATGTTCGTTTCTTACTTTGTACAGCGCCGCGGAATATGTTGGCGCTTTATAAATCAATAATAATAATGTACTCCATGCCATTCCTATCTGTGTCCAATAGATATAAACAATAACTCACTTTTTTGAGGCCTAGTTTTAAATCCATTCTTGTTTCATTTAATGGAAATATTGAACGAAAATTAGGCCTCAATCAACGGAAAAATATTGTCTAATTGATTAAAACAGTTCCGATTATATGGCTGGCTTTAGTGAAATTATTCAATGTACATTATACAATAAGTCAGTGCATAATATCTTGGAGTTGTATAAATGCAAGTATTCATAAATAAATATCACATATGAGGGCCCGTTTCCACTATCACGAATTCGCATGCGGTGCCCGCATGCGAATTCGCATAGCCAGTGCAAGTGGATGGGACTGTTTCCACTTGTGCGTTTTCCTGCACGTTTTTCTGTGCAGAAAAAATCTGCAGGGTAGGGCCCTCAGAATTCGCCTGCATGTGGAATGCAGGCGAATCGCACGCAATGTATTTAATAGGGAAATCGCATGCGTTTTCCCCATGCGTTTTTTGCCGCGATTTTGCATGCGATTTCGCATAGGTACCCATGTTAATTCACACAGGCAGTGACATGGTTAAAATCGCATCACCCTTACCTATGCGAAATCGCATGCGAAATCGCGGCAAAAACGCATGCGGAATCGCACCCGCATGCGATTTTCCTGCGGTGATTCGCCGGCGATTCCGCAACGCTATAGTGGAAACGGGCCCTCATAGCTGAATAAATAACATAGAACTTTTTTATGAAAACAGACAAATGGAAAGGCCACTATAATGCTACCTATATGGGTATCTGAATTGGTAATTACATTGACAAAAGTAACATGATGAATACAATGTATAACAAATTCCAAGGCACAAAAGGGCGAAAGAGCCTTGCCCTTGCAAACTTACAATCTAAAGCAGTAATGGGGAACAGGGGGTGGGGTAGTATACAATAATCATACCTAGAGACAGTGTTTGAGGGCCCATTCACACTAAAAGCGCTTTTCCGAGCGTTTTACAATTGATTAGCGTTTTTTAAAATTGCTCCCATTCACTTTCATTAAAATCACTGTAAAAATTGCAGAAAAATCATCACAATTTTGCGATAACATACGCAAAAATTGCGGCGATTTTTATGAAAGTGAATGGGAGCAATTTTAAAAAATGCGAATCAATCGCAAAACGCTCAGAAAAGCGCTTCTAGTGTGAATGGGCCCTTTAAGGTTATCTAGTAGGAGTGCAACTTGGCCAAAGGGGGAATGGCCTGAGGTAGAGCATATGCTTTTCAGAAAATGCGAGTTTTGAGGCAGCATTTAAAGAGATCAAAGACTGATGAGTGACGGATGTGTTGTGAAAGGGCATTTCAGAGGAGGGGTGAAGCACGTGCGAAATCTTGTATACGTGAATGCGAGGAGGTAATTCTAGAGGAGGATAAAAGAAGATCATGTGCATATCTGAGATTGTGATTGGGTTGGTATCTGGAAACTAGTGAGGAAATGTACAGGGGAGAGAGATTGTAGAGAGCTTTGTAGGTTACGGTTACGAGTTTGAACTGGATCCTCTGGTTTATTGGCAGCCAGTGAAGAGCTTGTCAGAGAGGAGCAGCAGAGGAAGAGCAAGAAGAAAGATGAATGAATCGAGCAGCCGAGTTCAGTACAGATTGGAGCAGTACCACTATGTTAGTTGGAAGTCCACAAAGTAGTATGTTACAATAGTCTAGACCAGGGGCGGACTGACAACTCATGGGGCCCCCGGGCAATAGGAGATTATGGGGCCCCCATACCAGTGTTTCCCACCTTTCACGTTATATTTTTACAGACTAAGATATAATAATTTATTGACAACAGTAAATATGCTATATTGAGATATTACACAGTGACAAAAGCCGCTGCGCCGCGCCAAAAAATGGGTGTGGTCACGCAACAGAATGTGGGCGTGGTCATGGGTGGGGCAAAATATACATGACCTTAGCAGTGGTGTAAAAGGTCTGCTGGGGAAGTTTGAACTCTGCCATAGTGCTTCCCCCCAAAATACATGTAATCTGACAGCATTTCACCAAAAATCCATGCAATTTGGCAGAGGTTCCTCCAAAATACAGATAATATGGCAGTCATTCCCCCAAAATAGACGTTATCTGGCAGCAGCGGTTCCCCCAAATATACATAATTTGGCAGCGGATCACCAAAAATACATGTAGCAGCAGTGGTTCCCCCAAAATACACAGAATCTGGAAGCAGCAGTTCCCCCATTATACACAATCTGGCAGCGGTTCCCCAAAAATACACATAATCTGGCAGCTGTTTCTCAAAATACACTTAATCTGGCAGCAGCAGTTCCCCAAAAATAGTTAATCTGGCAGCAGTTCCCCCAAAATAGGTGCCCCCAGTATAGGTAACCAGGTCAAAGGGTATCCCCAGTGGAAGTATCCAGGTCTATAGGTTTTCCCAGTGCAGGTATCCAGGTCTATAGGTGTCCCCAGTATAAGTAGCCTAATCTACAGGTGTCCCCAGAATAGATAACCAGGTCTATAGATGTCCCCATTTAAGATAGCCAGGTCTATAGATGTCCCCAGTTAAGATAGCCAGCTCTATAGTTGTCCCCAGTATAGGTAGCCAGGTCTACAGGTGTCTCCAGAATAGGTAGCCAGGCCTATAGGTGTCCCCAGTACAGATAGCCAGGTCTATAGGTGTCTCCTGTATAGATAGCCAGGTCTTTAGGTGTCGCCAGTATATGTAGCCAGGTGTATAGGTGTCCCCAGTATAGCCAGGTCTATAGGTGCCCCCAGTATATGTAGTCAGGTGTATAGGTGCCCCCAGTATATGCAGTCAGATGTTTAGGTCTCCCCAGTATAGCCAGGTGTATAGGTCTCCCCAGTATAGCCAGGTGTATAAGTGCCCCCAGTATATGCAGCCAGGTGTATAGGTGTCCCCAGTATAGCCAGGTTTATAGGTGCCCCCAGTATATGTAGCTAGGTCTATAAGTGCCCCCAGTATATGTAGTCAGGTGTATAAGTGCCCCCAGTATATGTAGTCAGGTGTATAGGTGCCCCCAGTATATGCAGCCAGATGTATAGGTGTCCCCAGTATAGCCAGGTTTATAGGTGCCCCCAGTATATGGAGCTAGGTCTATAAGTGCCCCCAGTATATGTAGCCAGGTGTATAGGTGCCCCCAGTATATGCAGCCAGGTGTATAGGTCTCCCCAGTATAGCCAGGTCTGTAAGTGCCCCCAGTATATGTAGCTAGGTCTATAAGTGCCCCCAGTATATGTAGTCAGGTGTATAAGTGCCCCCAGTATATGTAGTCAGGTGTATAGGTGCCCCCAGTATATGCAGCCAGATGTATAGGTCTCCCCAGTATAGCCAGGTCTATAGGTGCCCCCAGTATATGCAGCCAGGTGTATAGGTCTCCCCAGTATATGCAGCCAGGCTTGTAGGTGTCTCCAGGAGGGGAGACAGCCAGTGAAGGAGGGCGATGGGCATAGCAGAGGAGAAGGGGGGAAGTTTCCCCCCCCCTCCTCTCACCTTGGGGCCCCCCTTCCTGGCTCTCCCCTCCGTAATCTGTAAGACAGCTGGAAGCGGCTGACAGCGGGCGGAGACTTACCGCTGTTCAGCCACCGGAGGCATCGCTGATCTGTGTGCAGCTAGTCTGGGCTTCTCAAGCCCAGACTAGCTGCACACAGATCAGCGATCCCTCCGGTGGCTGAACAGCATCTCCGTTCGCTGTCAGCCGCTTCCAGCTGTCTTACAGATTATGGAGGGGAGAGCCAGGAAGGGGGGCCCCAAGGTGAGAGGAGGGGGGGGGAAACTTCCCCCCTTCTCCGCTGCTATGCCCATCGCCCTCCTTCACTGGCTGTCTCCCCTCCTGGCTGCTCAGGGTTCTATGGCGGGTGGCGGGCCCCCCCTGACCACGGGCCCTCGGTCCGTGCCCGAGTGCCCTAATGGTCAGTCCGCCCCTGGTCTAGACAAAAAATTATAAGAGCATGTATTAACATTTCAGTTGTGAAAAATTTGGATGTGATATATGTTTTTGAGTTGGGGAGTAAATAGGAATAAAAGAGAGGACTCAAATATTACCCCTAAGCAGTAGCACTGTACTTACATTTAATGAGATTAATGACCAGTGACATTGATGCCACCTAACTATAATTTGTACAGTAAAAAAAGATTTCATTTTTTGCATTGTAGCGTATTTGTGTTTGCTCTGAATTTATGAAAAAAGGACTTGAAATAGTGTTTATCAGAAGGCAACTCATGCCTCAAACTACATTGAAAGATAATAGCTCCGTGTAAATCCAGGAACAGAAAGAATTCTGCTTGCCATGTAAGCACTTTAGCAAATTACCTTTCAGTAGATTTCTCAGTTGGCCAGGTGTTAGTATGAAAAGCCCTGCCATAAGGAACAACAGATAATCCCATAGGATCACTCTCCTAATGTGAAAGTCATGAAGTGAATGCTGAAGTGCACAAGCGAGGCTCTGCTTCACCTTGTAGGGGACCAGAAATAAGGGTACTGTTTATAAAAGGTGAAATGGATATATTGTCACTGTCGTCATAGGAAATTCAGGAGTTCTACCAGTTATGGTCCAGCTAGCTTATTTTCATTTTCACCAGACTTTGACAGATGTGAAAATAAGCCAAAAAAACAAATGTTAAAGGAGGGTGTAACATCCAAAAAAAAAAGACAAATTGTGCCCCCAAAATATTTGCAATGACCTTTTTATTTCTAAAATAAATCCCTGTGTTACCCCTATATATTTTTTTTCTTTTTCCTGGCCTGGTGCCTTTTCCTAACTGCAGGAACTGTGCAGTGCCAGCAGGATTGTGGGAAGTGCCTGCAGGATTGTGGGAAGTTTTTCTTTCTCATTTAAAGTGGATCCGAGATGAACTTTTACTCCTTGCATAATTGTGTTCCTTACATATAGTTTATAGGGCATTCCTCAAGCCAAATACTTGTTTTGTTTTGTTTTAATACCCTAATTTCCTATAAACTAAACAAACCACACCCACAGCTTCTCCAGAGTGCCTTGGCGCTTGCAAAGGATTGTGGGATTTCAGTCTGGGCAGGTGAAAAAGGTGTTACTAGCTATAGATTTCAGAGGCAGAGTTTTCACAATCTGAGAGCTGCAGTGCAGATACAGATCAGTTGCCTGTGTAATGGAGGAGATAAGAGTGGAGTTTTCACAGAATATGCAGATTAGCATGCCTAGATACAGATAAGCTTGCCTGTGTGTGTAATTGTGTAATAGTGACAAGCAGAAAACATGTCTGCTCCCATTGTATCACAGGAAAAAATATTAATATACTGTTGAAGCTGTTTGAAGATAGATTTGCTGTGTAAACTATCTAAACTTTAGATAAGATATATAGACAAGTCACTTGTTATATTTAGTTTTTCATCTCGGATCCGCTTTAACTACAGTGAAAAACATACCAGCATGCAAATAACTGGAAACTTCCTATTTCAGGTAAGAGAAGGACAGTGTGATCAGAAAGTAATTGAATCCACCTCCCCTCAGTGATGTAAGCGTGTTGTCTTGGTGATGTTTGCTGTGGGAGGGACAGTAGGTTGTGGAAGTAGGAAGGGAAAAGAACACTGAGAAACAAGAAAAAGGCAGAAGCTGTGTCATTATAGAGAAACAGTAAAGATGGAAACCAGCAGAAATATTCTTTTCTTTTTTTCAAATCAAATTTTTCCCAAATCTGACAACAGGATAGGCAAGCTTAATAATTACTTATTAGAGGATTCTTTTATTTTCACTAAATAAGGAGTTTCATTCCACTTAAACAATGGTTTAACTTATTTGGTAATCAGGATTAGCTTTTGGTGTAAATTTTAGTCATAGCTGTAATGTATTATTTTAATGGACAGAGGTGGTGTGTACTATTCTCTTTCAGTAGTGAATTACAAGAACCTTTGTCAAGACAACCTCTTTATTTCAGCACCATGGAAGATTATTATGTATGTGTTGTAAACAACACCAAATGCTTTTTCCACGGTGCTTTGCAGGGAACATTTAAAAAGCTGAGTCACTAGTATGAACATTATACACAAAAATAGCAGATGTGTCTATCTCTCATTTTTATAAACAGTCGCTGAGTTGGAGTGTAGCTAAACCTCTTCAGAAAGATTTATGGATTGGCAAGATCTTCAGGAATTCATTTCCTAGCTCTCCATGCAGCAGAGCTATTCTTCAGAAGGCATACAAAGCCTACAGCAATCTTCCCCCCCTGACAAGTGCCAGTGCCACTAACCCCTCCTGCTGACAGGCTACTGCTGGCCTAAAGGATGACTCTCTCAGACAACTTGCCCCCAGTAAATTTCCTGTCCTGTTGTCAAAGCACATTGTATAAAGCCAGCATTTGACTGAACGCCCCCAGGAAAGCATTTCATTCCTGAGCATAAAAACAAGTGCCCCCCCCCCCCCCCCAGACGCAATAAACAATGCAATGATTAATCAAGAGCACCACTTAATATGTGGTTAAGGAAATTAGCCTTAACAAATGTTAAAGAACTGTTCCACTGAAAGGCAGAATGAGCATATGTCTAGCTAAATAAACACTCAGAGGCAAGGCGTCTCATTGACTGTTTACATTTAAAGATTTATCTATCTTTTAATGCATTTATAAACCCACAATTTCTAAGTGTCCAGGTGTTGTTTTAATAACTGTATGTAAACCGCCATTATGTCTGCCATTGGGCCAACATATAGACTCTTTTGTTTGGGGGGGGGGGATAAAAAGATATGCTGAGAAAAGCAGTGGAATGTCATACAGCTAATTCTGTAGAGAGAATGTTATACAATGTTCTCTTTTATTTTCATTAAATAATGGAACTCAACTGAAAATGAGAGTGGGCCGTCTCCTACTACAACTGTTCCACTGCTGGAATATAGAACAGTGCGTTTATTAAAAAGAAAGGGGGAGATTTGTATAAAAAATTGTCTATAGAGTCCCAACCCAGGTAGTAGGCATTTGTGTTGTCTTGGTGGGCCCATACATTAATCGATTTTCCACAGCACATTCAATCACCGTGATTGAATCTGCCAGGAATCAGTGCCTAATCATGGCAGCCCAATCGAAATTTTAATAATTTCCTGCCCAAAATCAATAAAATCATTGATTGGTTTGAAAATGTTTGCTCAAGATGGGGCAAGGTGGGGTGCGACAACATAATTTATATGCGGTAGGATGCTTGGGTCCCCCAAAATAGTTGGTGGTAGACCTGGGGGAGGGGGGCTCCCCCAGGGGATAAAGGGGAAGTGGCAGTAGCTGCAATGCTGGAATCTAATAAAAATCTATTTGTAGTGTGTAGCAGTAATAGATTCCATTCTGATCAAATTTTGACCAGAGAGGATCTATGTTTTGGCTACGTAGAAGGGCCATCGCATAATGTATGGCCACCTTGAGGCATACTTGGTTATAAATAAATACACTAACACTTTAGGCCTGGTTCACAAAGACAAAATTATAGTGTGGTGGGTTCACTGCCTATCAGCTACTTCCAAAGAAATTGATGGACATCACTTCATGTTATTTGTGACATTCCTAAGTATGGGGTTAAAGAGGTAACAATTTCCATAGTGTGGGACCGGACAGTAATGAAAAGTACACACCAATTCTTTCTTTTCTTAAGTATGTTTAAACACCAAATAAAAAAATCTGGTGAGCGCTATGTACACAAGCTGGATTAAAACGTAATTCAAATGACATGTTCAGATAAACATAGGTACAGAAAGTACTAGTCCTAATAAGAATTGTCTGAAGTCCTTTTCTGTTTTCTGGAACAGCAAGTGTTAAAAGCTATAATTGTTATCTTTGCAAATGAGCTTGTCAAGCAGCTTGTCAAATTCAGTCAGTTTCCTGAAAAAAGTGAATAGCAGGCAAAACCCTCTCATCTGGCTAAGAAAGCCCTGCTGGTAATGTTTTAGTGCTGGATAGTTCAAAGGGTCATTACTTCTGATTGTTTTTCTGCTCAACAAAGCAGATTTTACATAAGACTGTCATGGCTACTGCTTAGAATGTAGTCCTAAAATTAAGCCCTTAACATGACAATGAAAATATTACAGTCAGTTCTATGCTACTAATGTTCTGTTTACATTAGTAAAACACATACAATTATCTCATAAGTATATTTTCAGATCAGGTTTGCTTTAAAGCGGATCCACGATGAAAAACTAACTATAAGAAGTAATTGTCTATAGATCTTATCTAAAGTTTAGATCGTTTACACTGCAAATCTAGCTGCAAACATCATCAACAATATACGATTATTTCTTCCTGTGATACAATGAGAGCAGCCATATTCTGTTTATCACCACACAGGCAAACTGCTCTGCATCTCCACATCTCAGCCTGTGAAAACTCCACTTCTCTCTCTGCCTCTTTGCCTCTGAAATCTTTGGCTGGTAATGCCTCCTCCTCCCCAGACTGAGCTTCCATAAGCACTTGCTACATGGGACTCAGAATGCCTGGGCGCTGGAGTAGCTTTGTTTAGTTTATAGGCATTAGGGTATTAAAACAAACAAAAAGTATTTGGCTTGAGGAATGCCCTATAAAGTATATGTAAGGGGCACAATTATGTAATGAGTAAAAGTTTATCTCGGATCCACTTTAACCTCGGCTGAGATGTCTGTTAAAGGGACCCTGAGCAGAGCACATGGGTATGCATTTAAGCATACTCACAAATACTTGGTAATAATCTGTCACTTACTGGCCTGTTTTTTCTTTTTTTAAAGCTTTCTCCCCCCAGTCTGGCCGGTGTAAATTGCATTGGGCCAGCGACTCTCAGCAAAGTCACATTGTGACCCTGGAAGCGGAAGTTGTATCATGCGGTCTTGCACATGCTCGGATTTTCTCCTATTCTCCCGTCATCCTCCTCTAAGCCTATTTATGCATGAGCAGCACGTCATTGTGCACTGTTTATGCATGAGCAGCACGAGAGGAGCTTCCGGGATCACAGTGCGACTTTGCTTAGAGTCACAGGCCCAATGCAATTTACACTGGCCGGATTGGGGGCGAAAGCTTTAAAAAGTGGACCAGTAGGTGAGAGATTATTACTAAATATTCGTGGGTATGCTTAAATGCATACCCACGCCCTCTACTCAGGGTCCCTTTAAGGATACCCTTCCCCAGGTCGCCCTAAAGATCTAGTATGCCTGATCTTCAGGAATGTTCAATGCCCGACCAAGCCCCGAGTGCATTGTTCTCTTAAGCACTCTACCTGCCAGAAGCCACCCAGTCATCTGCTGCCCGTTGTTTCTCCACAGCAACAAATGGATCGCCAGCCTCAAGGCTAGTGACACTTCTGTACAGCACTCAGCCCTGTGGTATCAGGGATTGAATCCTGATCCCTGCAGACAAGAGACTTTGTATGTGTGTACAAGGCTTTAGACTAACAGATTAGAATGAAATCATTGGGTGGCTCAAAGCTTAGCCATCTCACCATACTGTATATCTAAATTAAATGTATGTCATAATGTCAATATAATTTACAATTTGTAGCATTCAGCACATTAAACAAGTGTTTTAGAAAAAACTTATCTGCTATTGTGTTTACATTTACACTATACTAAAAAGAAATCATTGAGATAACAGATGTTCCCTATAGCTTCTGAAATATTTGGGGGTTATTTTTATATGAGAATCAGAAGTGGGAATTCCATAAAGTATTTCAACTGCCATTAAATATGTATTAGATATTGAACAGTAGTATAATAAACAGTGAGCATCACATTTTCCTAGAGCTATAATGAAATGAAAACAGAGGACAGGAAGGAAACGTCTATAGACAGACACTCAATATTATGACTCTGCGTGGTGTGCCAGCTTAAGGCTCTTTAGGAGGCCATTGATTTTATTTAATCGGATAAGCATATGGAATAGAGGAAAGAAATAGGTGCTGTCAAGGGAACATTGATTGCATTGAATTATTGTAGCCTGATGAAACTCACTCTTGTTAATTATAGAATTACAAATCAGTCCCCTAATCCTGGATGAAGTCATAGAAATGAAGCAAAGATGGCAATTATGTGATTTGAAGTAAGAGACTAATGAAGTGGCATTGCACTCCAGATACTGTAATGTGAAAGGCTTTTTTCATGATGTTATTTATGTGACAATGTTTATAGTGTACTTTCTGGCCTGCTTGCTCATTTTTAAATCTCGATTTATCTGGGAAAAACTTAACAGGGCGGCCCTGACCATTTGTAGTGATATTTCCTGAGACTTCAAAGCACATGTCAGGGTTTACAATCCACTTAATCTGTGTACAGTCTACAGTGTGGGTGTGTGGGTGTGTATAAAAGTGTGTGTGTGTGTGTGTGTGTGTGTGTGTGTGTGTGTGTGTGTGTGTGTGTGTGTGTGTGTGTGTGTGTGCGTGTGTGTATCTGAGCATGCGTGAATGTGTGTGTGTCTGTATGTAGTGTATGAAATGTGTGTAAACATCTGTGGGCATGTAAGGTATCTGTTGGTACAAGAGGTGTGTGTGTGTGTATGTGTGTATGTGTTTGTAGGTATTAGTATGTGTGCATGTGAGTGTGTGAATGTGTGTAACTATCCTTTTCTTTTTCACAGATATCAGAATGCAGCACAATCATGTAATGATCATAATTCAATATGCTCACGTATGGTAATGTTAGACAAGGCTTGTCTGATGTAATCTGGTAGCAACCTGGCCCACAAACTTAAGGTAGCCATACACTTATAGATTTACAGCAGATTCGACCATCAGATATATTTCTGTCAGATGCCTGTCAAGTAGAATCCGACAGGAATCCATCTGATGTGTGCCACACTCTAAGAACAGATTTCCAATAGATTTCATTCTGAAATCTACTGGAAATCTATTGAAAATCGATCTAAATGCATTATTGGACCATTAGATCCAATGCAACTCTATGGGCCATCCATCCACTGCCAGCAGCAGATCGACCTAGATCTTCCATCCTGTCAGATAGATCAAATCGATCGAATGGGGAATTTGATAGAATCGATTTCTGATCGATTGATCAATTCTATAGAATCGATCGATTGATTTCTAATGTGGCTGGTTGGGCATGCTGTGCATGCACGGCCCGGCCGCGCTCGCCCACCCCTGTCACCTGTGCAGTACTGCACAGGCCCTGCATTCTGGGTCTGTGCAGTAATACTGGCCCCAGAGACAGGGGCTGCTACCAGAGCATCTAGGAGGATTTAGACGCTAGTGTAGGAGCGATCTGCGCGGAGAGGGCTGAAGGCAGCCCCAGGTATGTATAAAAAAACCTTTATGCTGTCTCGTCTCAGGTACACTTTAAGTTATGTGCACACCTTCATTTTTGTTGCCCAAAATTATAGAGATGGTTTTGAGTTGGCTGTTTAAGTGCTTGCACTGAACAGACTTCCGGTTCAGCTTTCAGGGCCCGTTTCCACTTGTGCGGTGCGAATTAGTCGCAGAAAACGCAAAACGAATTCGCACGAGGATGCAAATTTTACTGCAAATTTGCGGGCATTTTCGCATATGTTAGTAAGTATGCAAATTTAACCATGTCAGTGCCTGTGTGCTTTTACATTGATTTTATGCGAAAATGCCCACGAATTTGCGGTAAAATTAGCTGTAAAATTTGCATACGAAAACGCATGCGAATTTCCTAGTAAATACATTGTATGCGAATCGCACACTGAAAGGCGGTGTACGAATTCTGATGGCTCTGCCGTGCAGATTTTTCCTGCACAGAAAACCGCACAGGATTTCTGACGAGTTAAAACAGGCCCATCCACTTGTATTAGTTATGCAAATCTGCATGCAGAAAACGCATGAAGATTTGCACAAGTGGAAATGGGCCCTCAAGGGAACCTGAAGCAAGTAAAATTATTTAAAATAAACACATGACGTACCTACAAATGAATATTGCATACTAACCTCACCGTCAGTTCCTCTCAGAAAGTCATCATTTTCTTCTTACGGTGATCCCTTCCAGTTCTGACAATATTTTGTTGTCAGTTGCTGACAATATTTTGTTGATAATACCAGTTGCTGTCAGTTATATATTAGCAGCTGTCAGTTACAACTGAATGTGCAAGGTAATGTCCATGTTTCCCTGTAGCTCAAGTGGGTGATATTACAGTTTAACAATGTGCTGTCCAGAAAGCTATATGGGTTGATGGCCATTTTTAAAATAGAGGACAGAGAATTCCATTTACCACAGTCGACAAACAGGATACAGGAGAGGAGAAAGAGATTGAGGAGTAGACTACACAGGAGGTAAGTATTACCTGTGTATAGTTATTTTGACTTTTGAATTCCATTGATCACAGTGGACAAACAGAACGCTGGAGAGGAGAAATAGATTGAGTAGTAGACTACACAGGAGGTAAGTATGACGTGTGTATGGTTATTTTGACTTTTTATTTTCAGTTCAGGTTCTCTTTAAGTTCTGTTCCATAGAGAGGGAAGGGGGAATTACGAGTGAGTAGTGCCTACCTGCGAAGACATTAAAAGATGTTCCCTTAGCAACAGTAGATAAAAGGGACTGTCGCCTTGCAGTTCTGGTTCCCCAGTTTGGAATCCCAGCTAGGGCACTATCTGCGCAGGGTTTGAATGAATTTTCTCCCGTGTCTGCATGGGTTTCCTCTAGGCACTCCGGTTTCCACCCACATCACAAAAATATACAGATAAGTTAATTCGTTCCCCCCTAAATTGGCCCTAAACTACCATGGACATATGACTATAGAAGCGATTTAATCGTGGTATGACAAGGCACAGAGAAGACACAGAACATTTGAGCTTTTCTTCTGGCGGACTCAGAGCTTCAGCCACTAGGATGCAGTAGCAGTGTTAGGAAGTCTCCTCACTGAATAGGTGCTGGCTTGCTGAACAGAAGGAGCTGAGATTTGAACTCTGATCTACTGTGTCAGAGGCAGAGCCCTTAACCATTTCAGCCCGCGGGGATTTTTCACCTTATGCGACAGAGCAATTTTCACCTCCCATTCATTCGCTAATAACTTTATCACTACTTAACACAATTTATTGATCTATATCTTGTTTTTTTCCGCCACTAATTAGGCTTTCTTTGGGTGGTACATTTTGCTAAGAATTATTTATTTATAAATGCATTTTAACAGGATTAATAAGACAAAAATGGAAAAAATTCATTATTTCTCAGTTTTTGGCCATTATAGCTTTAAAATAATCCACACTACCATAATTAAAACCTATGTATTTTATTTGCCCATTTGTCTCGGTTATTATACCATTTAAATGTTGTCCCTATCACAATGTATGGGGCCAATATTTTATTTGGAAATAAAGGTGCATTGTTTCCATTTTGCATCCATCACTATTTACAAGCTTATAATTTAAAAAATGTTTGTAGTATACCCCCTTCAAATGCATATTTAAAAAGTTCAGACCCTTAGGTAACTATTTATTTCTTTTTTATTTTATTTTTTTTTTAATTGTAATTTTTTTTTTCCATTAAAAAATTTGAGTAATATTTTGGTGTGGGACATAAACAGTTCCTTTTTAATGTTGTTAAATGTGTAAATTGTAATGTAAAAAATGTGTAGATATAGTTTTACTATTTGGCCACAAGATTGCCACCTTCATTTTTGTTTTCCCTCCTTGTACTTCTCGCTAAGCGGAAGTACATGGGGGATGCGGTAATGTTTCCGGGCAGAAGAACTTAAGCCTCATGTGTGAGCACTTTGTTTTTTCTGCGGGGGACAGGGATCGGTGATCGGGAACCATGTTCCCGTTCACTGATCCCAGGGCTACCGGGGGACACCACAGGGGTGCGGGAGCGCAGCAGAGCAGCCGCCCGGACGTGAGCTTCACGTCCGAGTGGCAGAAATGGTTAATTAGTACACTATCCAGCCCAGCCACTGTACTGTACTCTGTAAAAGTGCTGCAGAAGAGGTTTCAAATACTAAGGTCTCAGTCACATCATTCGTGCTGCCAGGTGCATTTCGGCAGCGCTTATGATTGACGCTGCGCAGCAGTGTGATGTGCTATCGCTTTGCTGCATGCATTTTTTGGGAAGTGCAGCATAACCCATTAACTGTAGTGAATGCAATCAGCAGCTCGGCTCATGCAGTCAGCAGCTCAGCACATAGCAGCGGAGATGGCGTGTGATCATACGCGTCGCGTTCTGTTCGCGCGGCCATCGGAGCTAAATGATGTGAACAAGACCAAAATACTAACAAATAAAATAAATACTCAATAATAATAATATCAGGCAAGCGTGAGCTATCTCACCGGAGTGGGCTGTCGAGAAGAAGGACACCTGTAAATACATTAGATTTTCCTTAGCTAAAATGATAATATAGGATTGTCTTGTCCAAAAAGCTAAAGTGAACATATATATAAAATTTTAAAGTATAATTTTGCTAAAAACGACATACTCTCTATGTCCTCAAAATTACCTCGATCTTATACCATGCCAAACTAGTGTTTATTTCACCTTACGATTATGAGCTATAGGTCTATTAAGCCCAATGCTCAAACTTGGAAATGAGCCCTAGCATGTATACAAACCAATGACAGCACCTGCAGAGCCAGTACTAGCATTCCAAATGATTACTGAGATGGGGAAGCTGTGAATAAGCTCCACACCACATCTAGTATGGACTCAGTGGTCCTAAAATCAAACACAGAGATAGGGTGCGTGTACTTTGACTTTTCCATGAACCAAACATGCAGTAATTCTGTGCATCAGATGAGCTCCAAGGTTAAATGCATTTGGGAATAGCCTGATAACATGCCTCTTTATGGCTTGCATATGCAAAGTAAAAAAATACATGCAAATGTGTATTTTAGTATCTTAGACCAGACTGATGCCACTTTACTAATGACTGGAGGAGTTTTCTTGGCGACCTCTACTGTGTCAGTATGCATTTCCCTGGAGTTAGCCTAGAAATAAATCGTAAGAGGATTTGCACATCAAAATGACATGTTAGTTTGTCGGGGGATGAATGAAAGAGCTTTGCTTTCCTCTGCCCTGGGTCTCCCATCAGCAACATAAGCACATTGAATCACTACAAAATTGATAAGCAACAAAGAGGTCATTGCATAAACTCCTGGAAGCATTCCACACAATGTATTCCAAGCTGCCTACTGCAAGCGATATGGCCAAGCTATTCTCAGCTGTAAGTCTCATGGTTGGGGCAGTTTTTCCAATAAATCTATGGTGATTATTTGAAAAGGATTGCCTCATCGTCTCCATCATAATGAAAGAAAGTCTGGCCACATGTTTCTCAGTTCAGCATACACATGAATGATTGCAGTGATAACTTAAGCAACAGCATTAAAAGGTATGTGCAAATGCTTCATGAATTTCAAAGAGTATAAGTATAAGTCATGCAATTCAATGGTGGTTAATGCTATTCTCAGCTGATCCTACTAAATTCATTTCTATTCAGCCATCCATGATGGAACGGTGTTAGTGTAGATGAGGGCCTGGATCTTGGATTAGTGAAGAAAGTAAGTTCACAGGTCAAGTAAACAACAAAGAACATATGCTCTGGGTCTGGTGTATAGATTTTAAATAACAGATGCAAGCACTTTCACATAGCTAACTTGGCCTATTCTTTCCCATGTTCATTACAGTCACCTAAAATAACTTACGGTAGTTTTCAAACCTATAATAAGTATTTTTATGGACACAGTGTGGAGCTGTGAGTGTAACTAAGCAATCTGTCCAATCAGTAATCATTTCTTGCTGTTCTTTATGGTTAAAGAGACTGTACAGTGACAAACTTTCCTCTGATCTCCTTTTCAGAGAAAGTTAGCATATCCTCCGGGGTCATTTCTTTCTCACTCGGCCCCCAAGTCCTGTGTTTCCTGTGCTTAGCCCCATGCCTATTCAGAAAAGTGCCCTGGCCCTCTCTGTATCGAAGACACAGTGCCACAGGAGCACCACAGCAAGACTCTGAAAGCACCGGAAGATCAGAGGAAAGTTTATTTTTCCCTGTACAGTCTCTTTAAGGCTACTTGCACACCAAGACGTTGCGTTAGGTGCTACGTTAAGGTCGCATAACGTGCACCTAACACAACGTATGGTGCTGCAAATGAGGACGGTAGAGTGAGCCGCGTTAGGCGGCTCGATTCCTATAATGTCTCCCAGAGTGGCGCTGATTGGCCAGCGGGACCACGTGATGCGGAGCGAGACACTCCGCATCACGTGGTCCCGCCGGCCAATCAGCGGCCGCCAGTGCAGTGAATATTAAGTAGCCATGTGCGCGGCTACTGTAGCTGGCTCTCCCCGCCTCCTCTCCGCCCCCCACTGCGCATGTGCAAACAGTCTAACGCGGCTATAGCCGCTGTAACGCCGTAGCATGCTGCACCTTCCGGAGAACGTGCAGCGTTACATGTAACGCAACGTGGGCTGTGTGAACAGCCCACTTGTGTTACATTGCTGTGCGTTGGGGGAGCATTACAGGCGCACTAACGTGCGCCTGTAACGTCTTAGTGTGTAAGCAGCCTAAGTCTACAAGTAGACATTCAAAAATTGTCTTCAGAGATTATTGTTGGGGGTCATTTTGAGTGCAAGGCCAGATTTATACTTTTTCGGCCCCTAGGTCAACTTTCTTGTGGCTCCTTTTCATGAGCAACAGCCACCCACCCATTCCATGAGCCGCCCTCTCCTATGTGTAACATTCATGTACAGCATCCCCTCTCTTTCAAGTAAAGCTCCCTTGGGTAACACCTCTCCTCATCCATTGTTGCTTCACATTTTAACACTATTTTTTTGGATTCGATTCCTCCTTTTCTATATGCAGCAACCCCTCTTCCAGGTCTAGCCACGCCCTACTGCAGCGGCCGCACAGTCTGGGCCTCTGTGGCCTTTCAGAAATCCAGCCCTGTTTGAGTGACTGTTTCAGAGATGATTACTGTACAGACATTCTGCTGAACTACAGGCAAAAAGCCGGCTCTGTTTTATGGAGGGGGAGAAGGAGTTTATCCATCTCTGCTGTCCAGTAGCAGGAAATCGAACATTTGACTTAGAGTAATAATATCTGGTTACCCCTTTAGAGAGGGGTGGATAAATACCTACAAACCATGGGTATAGCAATCACCCATGCAACCCCTGTCATCGTGTGGGGGGGGGGGGGGCAGAGGCTTTGGGGGCCCCTTCTCCTCAACTGCAAGTGCTGCCAAAAAATGAGAAAAAGAAAAAAACCTCCCTGTTTGCTCTCATAAAACAGTGTGCAGGAGCAGGTGTAATTTTTTCCTGCTTCCAGATGCTGCTTCACTGCAGAAAACACTTTGCTGCCGTTCGCCGACTCCCGATCATGTGACCCGTATGTGGATCTGGGACCAAGGAGGCCCCATGGTGTCATTTTTACAGGAGTGCCCTATTAATTATCGCTACGCGCCCCTGCTACATACGCTACCAATCCCTAATTAAACAAGTAAAAAAGATAATTGCCCATTACCTATATAAGGGTACAATTGAAAAGACACTCACAGTAAGAAGAAGTGGGGTGCGAGTACCTTGGCTGATTTCAGGAAGTGAGGATGAGATCCCTGACCCTGAATGTTAGGACAATTGTTCTACCACAGAAACAATGCCCTTCCCAGAATCAAAGTCTGGGTAGTTATAAAAATAGGGAAGACTCATTTTCCTTCCAGATTACAAGGAATGGAAGCTTACTGAATAAAGTTAAATGTACATCAGATGTATTGATTACCAAGGAAAGTATGCAAGCATTTACACAAATGTTCATTTTCCTCTACCTTCTAACATTTATCTAACCACAGCTTACTCTAGATGCTCCAAATGATCTCTAACCTCAATCTACATTCTGTTTTTTCTTCCACCTAACCCCTCCCTATAATTTTACCAAATGTTAGTGATAGACAATGAAACAAGTGTCGGATCTGGCAGAAATCTCCTTCATCAGAAATCAGCTGGGGTGTACTAATTATTTTATCAAAATGTAACACTTGATTTTGATGATCTTTCAGTAGAAATGTGCTTCATGGTCCTTTTACATTGATGCTCAGTGGTAGTGGTGCGAGTTGGAACCATTACACCACAATCAAAAAGTTGCAACTCACGTTATAGCCACATTGCGACTGAAGAGGAAAAAAAACATGTCTTCCGGTGCACTTCCAGGAGTCGCAGGGTAACGCACTGCAGCTTGTGTGTTACTTCTGTGGTGCCTGGAGGACTTCCGTTGCATGCCACTGCAGGCAGTGTGTCATGTCTTGTTGACTTTAAAGTGGACCTGAACTCAGAAGTCCTCTCTGCTCTAAATTATACACAACAGTATTATAACCTTTAACCTCCCTGGTGGTAAGCCCGTGCTAAACATGGGCTATGCCGCCGGGAGGCACCGCTCAGGCCCCGCTGGGCCGATTTGCATAATTTTTTTTTTGCTGCACGCAGCTAGCACTTTGCTAGCTGCGTGCAGTGCCCGATCACCGCCGCTACCCGCCGATCCGCCGCTATTCGCGTCGCCGCAGCAGCCCCCCCCAGACCCCGTGCGCTGCCTGGCCAATCAGTGCCAGGCAGCGCCGTGGGGTGGATCGGAGTCCCCTTTGACGTCACGACGCCGATGACGTCGGTGACGTCATCCCGCCCTGTCGCCATGGCGACGGGGGAAGCCCTCGAAGAGATCCCATTCCTTGAATGGGATCTCTTGATCTCCGATCGCCGGCGGCGATCGGAGGGGCCGGGGGATGCCGCTGAGCAGCGGCTATCATCTAGCGAGACCTCGTCTCGCTACATGAAATTTTTTTTTAAAACGTATTTGCTGCCCCCTGGCGGATTTTGACAAACCGCCAGGAGGGTTAAATAAAAAACATTTCTTTGTTACAGCTGATCCAAATCCTGAAATCTGCACTTTTTCTACTTCCTGATTCATGGAAGCAGACATCCAGTGCATTCAAATGAGCTTATCTGCCATGGAAGTCATGTAACACAGGGGAGAGAACAAATTACAACTTGTGATTAGACACAAATGAGGTGGGAATTAGACAGGCTAAACTCTCTAAATACATACAGGGTGTATTTCTCTGTGTTTTCCTTCTGACCTGTGCATGAGTTCAGGTCCACTTTAATGGCCGCTGCGACAAGCTGCCACAGGGCAGAGAACCACAACGTAAGTGTAAAAGGGACATAAAAGTTGATGAAACTGCATCTTCTAGCTTTCCACTCAATAATGCAACTCAAAGCTATGCAGCTGTCAAGTCCCCCAATATTTCCACATGCCATAAAAATAACCACCTTTACTGAGGTGAGATCAAATGAGACCCTGGTTTTCAATCAATTTTTGTTTGATTTAATGGGTTTATTAAATTAAACATCTAAGCATCTGAAAACATTGCAAACTATTTGTCTAGTTTATTTCTAAGAATAACCCCAGTTAACTGGAACTAACCCTTAAAGTGCACTAATAGGGCTTCATTGTAGCGAAACAGTGCGGTGAAACAAACAGTATGATAAAATAAACATTTCTACGCAACACTGAACTGTAAACTTAAAGAGGAACTCCAGTGAAAATAATTTAATATAAAAAGGTGCTTAATTTTTACAATAATTATGTATACATGATTTAGTCAGAGTTTGCTCATTGTAAAATCTTTCCTCTCCCAGATTCACATTCTGACATGTATTACATGGTGACATTGTTACTGTGGGCAGATTATGTAGCTGTTCTGGCTTTAACAGACAGCTATAAACAGCCATTTCCTGTGTGTGTCATTGTTACATTGTGGCAGTTTGCCCAGAGTACCGTACGGTACCAGAGCCTCTTGTGGGAGGGGTTTCAGCACAAAATCAGTCATACAGCGCCCCCTGATGGTCTGTTTGTGAAAATCATTATATTTTTCATGTAAAAGTGGGTATCAGCTACTGATTGGGATAAAGTTCAATTCTTGGTCGGAGTTTCTCTTTAAGAAGGGTCAATTAACTGCAATTGCATTCAATTAAATGTGATAATTTTATCCATTCATAGAGCTCAAAAACTTTGATTATATCTAACTAAGTAGTATTAGTAATGCTCACTAAAAACCAAACCAGTTTCCAAACCAGCATATTTTTAACCAAATTTAACTCATTGTATCAACCTTCTGTACCTGGTATAAATAAACATTCTGTTGTTGAAATTGTTCAGGAAAGATTTTATTATTTACATAGCACCGAAATCTTCTGCAGCACTGTACAGGGTATATTGTCTTGACACTTAACTGTCACTCAGAGGGGCTCACAATCTAATCCCTACCATAGTCATATGTTTATGTATATATCATGTAGTGCATGTATCATATAGTCTAGGGCCAATTAACTTATCTGTAGGCTTTTGGGATGTGGGAGGAAACGGGAGTGCCTGGAGGAAACCCACGCAGACACAGGGAAGACATACATCTTTGCAGATGTTGCCCTGGCTGGGATTCAAACTGGGAATCCAGAGCTGCAAGGTGAAAGCACTAACCACTACGCCACCGCGCTGCCCCTACACCACCGTGCTGTGAAAATGTATTACGAAAGTCCTTGAGGCAGGGAACACACTTGTCTTTCAGTTTTCTGCTTGCGTTTTTCTGCGTGCGTTTTCAACACACCAAGTGGTTTCCTATGCAAGAAAAGTGCACGTTTTTTCACAGCAGCTAATGTAATGGATACCGAAAACTGACAAGATGTGCAGAATCATGATGCAGAATGTCAGTTTTTTTCTGCGCTAGTGTGAACTAGCCCATTGATTAAAATGAGTTCTCAGTTTTTCTGTGCAGAAAACGCGTACAAAAACAGTCAAGTGTGTTCCCTGCCTGAAGCTATAAAACATTTTCCAAATAAGATTTTTTTTCAATTTTCATTTCAAATGTCTGCTCTTGAATGGTGCATTTTTAAGAACATGTTTGATTACGATTTTTTTATATGTCGCCTTGCAATGGTAGAGTCGGGTTTGATCAGAGCAAAGTTGGCCACTAACGATCTAATTTCTAGCAAGATATCATTTGAGCGATCAAATATTCTGATCAGAAGTGAAATATCGTAATACATCGTTCACAACACCATCAATGCACCAATCTTTTCTTTCTATGTTACTATCACAACAGACAAGAAAATCCTAATTTTGGCTTGATGAAAATCCAATCGGAAGACTGTTTTTATAATCGTTCATTACCGATTGTGCCCATCAACGGGGATTATATACAGCCAATCCAATCACATCCGACCAGAATATCTGCCAGAAATTAGACCGTTAGTGGCCACCTTAAAATATTATTTCAAGCAGTTTGTATGTGATAACGCATAATCCCTGTCCACAGTGCAAAACGCATGAGCTGTAATCCCTCTCTTTAGTAAATAGGATGCTAGGGATTAGATTATGAGGCTCTGCGAATGCAGTCGGGGCCTGTTTCCACGGGCCTCATTTTGGTACTATAGGATACAATTCTAAACATTGCAAAATAAAGCACTTGAGTTTTTATTTTGCATAGTATTTGTATTACAACCAGAAGTTTGTTGCATGTGGCCTGGTGTTAGTCATGTGTATATCATTGTCTGTATTGTTATGTTCCGCATGTGCCATGGAATATGTTGGCAGTTTATAAATCAATAATAATATACAGTGGTGTGAAAAACTATTTGCCCCCTTCCTGATTCCTTATTCTTTTGCATGTTTGTCACACTTAAATGTTTCTGCTCATCAAAAAACGTTAACTATTAGTCAAAGATAACATAATTGAACACAAAATGCAGTTTTAAATGATATTTTTTATTATTTAGTGAGAAAAAAAACCTCAAAATCTACATTGCCCTGTGTGAAAAAGTGATCGCCCCCCTTGTTAAAAAAATAACTTAACTGTGGTTTATCACGCCTGAGTTCAATTTCTGTAGTTACCCCCAGGCCTGATTACTGCCACACCTGTTTCAATCAAGAAATCACTTAAATAGGAGCTATCTGACACAGAGAAGTAGACCAAAAGCACCTCAAAAGCTAGACATCATGCCAAGATCCAAAGAAATTCAGGAACAAATGAGAACAAAAGTACTGTAATTGAGATCTATCAGTCTGGTAAAGGTTATAAAGCCATTTCTAAAGCTTTGGGACTCCAGTAAACCACAGTGAGAGTCATTATCCACAAATGGCAAAAACATGGAACAGTGATGAAACTTCCCAGGAGTGGCCGGCCGACCAAAATTACCCCAAGAGCGCAGAGAAAACTCATCAGAGAGGCCACAAAAGACCCCAGGACAACATCTAAAGAACTGCAGGCCTCACTTGCCTCAATTAAGGTCAGTGTTCACGACTCCACCATAAGAAAGAGACTGGGCAAAAACGGCCTGCATGGCAGATATGCAAGGCGCAAACCACTTTTAAGCAAAAAGAACATTAAAGCTCGTCTTAATTTTGCTAAAAAAATCTCAATGATTGACAAGACTTTTGGGAAAATACCTTGTGGACCGAGGAGACAAAAGTTTAACTTTTTGGAAGGTGCGTGTCCTGTTACATCTGGTGTAGAAGTAACACAGCATTTCAGCAAAAGAACATCATACCAACAGTAAAATATGGTGGTGGTAGTGTGATGGTCTGGGGTTGTTTTGTTGCTTCAGGACCTGGAAGGCTTGCTGTGACAGATAGAACCATGAATTCTACTGTCTACCAAAAAATCCTGGAGGAGAATGACCGGCCATCTGTTCGTCAACTCAAGCTGAAGCGATCTTGGGTGCTGCAGCAGGACAATGACCCAAAACACACCAGCAAATCCACCTCTGAATGGCTGAAGAAAAACAAAATGAAGACTTTGGAGTGGCCTAGTCAAAGTCCTGACCTGAATCCTATTGAGATGTTGTGGCATGACCTTAAAAAGGCGGTTCATGCTAGAAAACCCTCAAATAAAGCTGAATTACAACAATTCTGCAAAGATGAGTGGGCCAAAATTCTTCCAGAGCGCTGTAAAAGACTCATTGCAAGTTATCGCAAACGCTTGATTGCAGTTATTGCTGCTAAGGGTGGCCCAACCAGTTATTAGGTTCAGGGGGCAATTTCTTTTTCACACAGGGCCATGTAGGTTTTGTGTTTTTTTTTCTCACTAAATAATAAAAACCATCATTTAAAACTGCATTTTGTGTTCAATTATGTTATCTCTGACTAATAGTTAACGTTTTTTGATGAGCAGAAACATTTAAGTGTGACAAACATGCAAAAGAATAAGAAATCAGGAAGGGGGCAAATAGTTTTTCACACCACTGTACATCATACAGTGGGCTATTTAGTTTATGTACTGCTCTGCTTTTAGATGCAGCAACTTTCCAACAGAGTAGTTCTAAGATGATGTACTGTAGTTCAAGGCACACTACATTCAGAAAGACAGTGACCTTTTCCCACAATTGCAGGGGCCCCTGGGGCTATGGAGGCTCCTCCCTCTTCTGCAGGAGGCTCCTCCCTCTTCTGCAGGGTACACAAAGTGGAGCATTGTAACATTTACCTGCTCCCCCACTTGCTCTATGTTGCATACTCAGCTCCCAATGATGTGACATGCATTGGAAACCGAATATTCAGCATACAGCGCCGGGGGACTGCCAGAAGAAATGACGCAGTGCTGCTGAAGCAGGTAAATATTATGTGAGTCAGAATTATTTGCATCTTGTTGACATCTTCAGTGGTGGACAAACAGCTGGACTGTAGATATTTATTTATAGATATATAGCCGACAGACTAAAGGTGGCCATACATCAGGCGGCTTGGTGGCCGATCGACCATCCAATACAATTATTATCATCGAATTGCATGAAAATCAGTACCGCCAAGTGCATGCGTGACCGAGATGAAAACTGGGCGCATTCTTGATCACGCATGCTGCAATGTGTTTCTCGATCGGGAGCATGGCGGTAATGGCGTCCGAATGCGACAAAACTCCTGGCGCTGTGCCCCCCCCCAATGTAAATGTCAGTCCGTTGCCCCGTGTTTAGGATACATTACCTGTCTGCAGCCTGCGATTGTCCCTCCGCTAGCTTCCGGGCATGTTCTTCTCTCTATACACGCACTCCCCACGTGGTATCCTAGTAAGGGTGCACGTGTGACGTCACACACGCACACCTTTACTAGGAAACCATGTGGGGTGTGCGTGTATGCAGAGTAGATAGCCCGGGGCAGCGGGAGACAAGCACAGACAAGCACAGGCCATGGACAGGCAGAGCCGGCCTTTGATATGAGTGACCGGAGCGGTCGCTCAGGGCGCCAGCTCTCAAGGGCACACTCGCCCTGTCGCCCTTTGCCACCCCGCTGTCTCTCCCTGCATCCTCTCCGTCTGTAATTAAAGCAGGACTACAAGAACATGGTCGCCGATGTCCACAAATGTGGACAATCCGCGGCTATTTTCTTGTAGCCCTGCTCTAACTACAGATGGAGCGGAGGCAGGGAGAGAAGAGTGACGTCGGCACTGGAGCGTGGAAGTCAGGTGAGTCAGTCTCTGCCCGGCCCGCTGCCGCAGAAGGGGGAGGATTGACTGGGGGCATACTACCTACACTGGGGGCATACTACCTACACTGGGGGCATACTACCTACACTGGGGGCAGCTATGCTACTACACTGGGGGCAGCTTTGCTCCTACACTAAGGGCATACTACCTACACTGGGGGCAGCTATGCTACTACACTGGGGGCATACTACCTACACTGGGGGCATACTACCTACACTGGGAGCATACTACCTACACAGGAGGCATACTACCTACACAGGAGGCATACTACCTACACTGGGGGCATACTACCTACACAGGAGGCATATTACCTACACTGGGGGCATACTACCTACACTGGGGGCATACTACCTACACTGGGGGCAGCTATGCTACTACACTGGGGGCAGCTATGCTCCTACACTGGGGGCATACTACCTACACTGGGGGCTGCTTTGCCCCTACACTGGGGGCATACTACCTACACTGGGGGCAGCTATCTACACTGGGGGCATACTACCTACACTGGGGGCATACTACCTACATTGGGGCATACTACCTACACTGGGGCATACTACCTACACTGGGGCATACTACCTACACTGGAGGCATACTACCTACACAGGAGGCATACTACCTACACTGGGGGCATACTACCTATACTGGGGGCATACTACCTACACAGGAGGCATACTACCTACACTGGGGACATACTACCTACACTGGGGGCATCTATGCTACTACACTGGGGGCAACTATACTACCTACACTTAAGGCAGCTATGCTACCTAAATGGGGCAACTATACTACCTACACTGGGGACAACTATGCTACCTATATGGGGACAACTATGCTACTTACACTGGGGGCAACTATAATAGCTACCTATACTGGGGCAACTATACTACCTATACTGAGGGCTACTATACTAGCTACCTTTACTGTGGCAACTATACCACCTATGCTTGGCTACCTACACTGAGGGCACCTACACATGAAATCCTATACTGAGGGCACCTATACCTGGCTACCTACCTACCTATACTGAGTCTGAGGGCATTTTTTTGGGGAGGGACGCACCATAGCTATAACGAGCATTGCAAATTGTTGGTGCTATATATGGGCCTGTGTGTGTGCGTGCGTATGTGTGTACGCGCGCAAAGAGGATGGGGGGCACCAAAATCCGGTTTCGCTCAGGGTGCAGTGAAACGTAAGGCCGACCTTGTGGACAGGTAATATATCCTTTACACGGGGCACCGGCGGGACATTTACATTAGGAGCACACAGCATCGGGGCAGCAGACAAGGTCGATATCGTATTGATTTCAGCATGAAATTGATATGGAATCGGCTTGTGGCATATGGGCAGCTGACAGACCTCTCTCATCAGATTCGATAAGAGAGAGATTTGTTGGCTACTTTAATGACGTGTCTGTGCAATGCTTGGCCCGAACTGTCCCTGAGGTATCGTGTCCCTATCCCTGAAAATGACAGTCCTCATACTGGTTAGGCTTTAGTTAAAAAGTAAAGAAATGAAATCATGAAATGGTCTATGCTGCAAACAATGCTATTACTGCATATGCAGACAACAGATGGATAACTTCTCTGCCTTGAAGTTGTAGTGTAATATAAAGACAGTAATTTGACGTATTCTCAGAAAATGTATTCCTGCTGTTGAGAAAAAAGCTGCACACATTTAGGATGAAACACATTTGTATGGCATTTCATTAATTTCAACCCTTGTTGGGATATTTCCAAAAGCAATAAAGATCTCCCTATCAGAGGCTTTTATCTGACTGATAAGGACCAAAGGGAGCAGGAGTGGAGAAAGCGTTGCACAGACCCCAATGTATTGGTTCATTGCTAATATGTTTCATATTATGGCCAAGGTTACATTGCACACAGTGTAATACATATCCCTTACAACAAAAGATTGACACCATGATCTTTGGAGAATTGGTGTCTGTTAAATGTGGCAGCGTATGCATTAACTCAGGGCATGTTATGTTAGAAGCAGAGGCTTGTACCAAGAATTAGTCAACACAATGATTCAACATTTTGAATGTGAATAAAAAAAGGGATTTTAAAATACCTACATGTATCAGATTTTCCTGTGTGTTTGATTGCCAGCATCACTGGAGATTGATAAAGAAAGGTCTGTGGTTTTATATATGTGTTATGTCAGATAGACCTCTACCAAGGCCTTTCCCACACTATATTTATTTATTTATTTTAGAAGCTAACAGGCATTACAGTGCGGTAAGTCATGTTATTCTCAGAAGATCAAGACATTGGAGATTTAATGCTTTAATCATCTCAAACCACAATAAAACTGCAGAAATGTAAAATAACTGTTCAAATTGCTGCAGTATTTATACCTATTAAAAAGTCATCATGATTTATAATTATTGTTGAGAAGATTGCTTCAGCTAAACTTAGGTAGGTGGCAACTTGTTCGGGTAGTTAAGTCCATAAGACAAACTTTTGTGTCAAATGAGTTTCTATGGAAAACAATGTTGTTTCCCTCAAAGTTGTGTTGTTTGGACTGCAGGCAGGTAGGGCAAAGACTAAATTATGAGAAGATAATGGCTTGTAGTTCTGTCTGTGGTACATGAAGTAGCAGCTGAAGGGGCTCTTGACCAGGAACCTGTAGTATTGTTTGAATATAGCTAACCAATGCCCTTATGCACTGATTAAAACAGGCTCTGTCAATGAGTATCTACATTGGGAAAGATATTTGTGTCTGGCATCTACACAATATAATTTTTTTGTGCAATTCGGTTCATCTATTCGACTTGATACAATCCGACATGTCCGATCGGGATTCAATTAGATTCAATTTGCCATTGTATTGCAAAGGCAAATCGAATAACGATCGGACATGTCGGATTGATTCGAATCAAATTGATGAATCGAATTGCACAAAAAAATTGTATCGTGTAGATGGGGCTTAAAACCAACTCGAGTCCACACACTTTGTAGCAGTCATTAGATAGTTGGAGATCAGGTGACCCGCGCTCTGCACAGAGATGGGAGTGTGCAGACAAAAGGTAATTGAAATAAAGTTGATGGCTCAATATAACAGTCAGTCACTGTCAACACAGAAATTAAATATGTAGTATTGTAGTATTGATTAATACACCTTTTCCACCCAAGCTTAATTAGATTTCAGAAGAAATGGGATTACAAAACTTAACCATTAGCTTTCCACTGTTGTATGCTGCATCTCACTTATGTGGCAGAACTGTGGCTAATCACCGTTGTTGTTGTTGTACATTTCCATAAAAGCCAAGGCGAACTCTGACCAAAAACACAATTACCTAAGAAGAGGGATGCCTCTAGATCCTGTAGAGGCTTCCTTTGTCCTCCTGGTCCCTGCCGCCCCTAGCCAGGACCCTCTTTATGCACAAGTGTGGCCTTGCTGTACCCACTTGTGGCTCTGGCTTACTGTGCAGGAATGTCCTTACAAGCTGGTGCAATACGGCCCTGCTCATGCATGAAGAGGACCCAAATCTTCAATCCAACAATCCAAAATTGCTTGTCAAATTACTTGTCTGAAGGACAGCAGGGAAACCCTCTAATGTGTTTTTAGACCCAAGGTTTACCTCCAGTACAATTTAAGGAAGAGCAGAAGTTTATTGATCCAAAATGTTGGTGGCAATAGATCAGTGGCAAACTATAAAACCAACTCATGTATGGCCACCCTAAGTCTCTGCATGAGCTCAACATGAATTCAGACCTGCAGGAAACATGATCCCTATAAACGAGATTGAAAACAATATAGAAAGCAGACAGAGATGGGAAAAGTGGAGAGGCTGAATGGTTAGAGGCATGCCATAATTTAAGAGGAGTCTCACTTAAAGAACCAAAATGGCTATAAATGGCCATAATTGTGTATCTATGCAAAGCTAAGAGATACACTTTTAAAACTGTAAAAAAAAGTTTATAGTGAAAAATGTAAACTATGAAAAAAGATTTGAACATTTTTGCAACTCTATTCTACACTTCAAATATACAGGACTGCAAAAGCCTTGAACATGTACAGCCATTCCTCCCTCTTGGCCACCCCTACTGGGCCCAGAGCATATAAACCAGGAAGTGGCCATTTAGTGTTACACAAAGCTTGTGATCCAATAATATTTTTACTTCCCAGTGGCTGGTTGGGATTTCTGCACCTTTGGTTGGACATTTTCTTGTATAAATAAATAGGCACTGATCATTCTGACTTCAACAGTCCTCTTAAATGGCCAGTGTGTATCTCTATGAGGTTTATCATTAGTGATACATTCTAAAACTTGAACTTAAAGTGGGATTGTCACCATAAAAATCTAATTTCAACAGCAACTGCTCTGAGTGTATTAAGTGATAAAAATGCTAATCCTGCATTCAAAACTTTTTCTGCTGTTATGGTTTGGAGTTATCACATACTTTAGGAGCACTGTCCCTTTAACAGTCAGTACCAAACAGTTACATGCTGGGGGTTCTTTTTATCTATAATATATCCCTCCTCTTCCATTTATTTCCCTGCCTAGCTGCCTATCTGAAACACAATCCTTTGCTAACTTGTGTTTACCAGCAAGGCTGAGGTGAATCAGTGGATTGGAGGAGAAAAGAAAAAAAAAGTTAAGGGCAGAAATTACATCATGATTTAGCCTCAAACTGTGGGCAAAAGACATGGTTCCCACCAGGAACAGAATTATCTTCATTTACTATATAAAATGCACTGAAATCAAAACGTGGACAGTACAATATATGTGTTATGCAAGTAGATCAAGTATTTATCTACTTAGTATGTGTTTTTTCCCTGGCATAGTATGGCTAATCCTACTGCTTTAAGCAATGGTCAGATGCATTGATTTAATTCTGGACCTGAAAATCTTCATAAAGGGTGTCCATTTCTCTTGGTGTCAATGGAAGACATTCATGGGTATTCAGAAGTCTGCTCATTCCGCATTCAGTTCATTATATTTTCAAAATTTGGCATTTGCGTAATCAAATAAATAAAATTGGTCATTTTTTTCTCCAGTATGGACCAGATAGAGTAATTTGTCTGCCTTCCTTACCAAGGGTCTTCCATGTTGCACAATAGTGATTTCATCCTGCACCACCCAGCCTGAAGGCAGAAACACAGCTGCAGAATTATTATTCACCTGCAGCACCTGTAACTTCACTACTGCTGAAAGGCGAATGCTTCATTTATTGTACATAAGAAATACTTTAAATAGCCACAAGTAGTTGTGCCCATAAATACATGTAGTTCTTAAGGCTAATGCTTGGTTAATGAAAAATAGCATACAATCACTTTATTACGTTGTCTGAACACACAGATCAGCCTCTTTTGTTCCATATCAATGATTATTTTCATACCAGCTTGGGATATCAGTACAGCCCATTATGAATACAGAAGATCTTGGCTCATTCACACAACGCACACATGGTAAAAATAAATTGCGAAACCTTTAGATTTTGGACACGGTGTGAGGATTACATGGTGTATATTATTATACTATTGATATTACCAAGATGGGCCACATCGCCTTTGGAAGGGCCCATTTGGACCAGGCAAGAGGGGATTTCTGAGAAACTAAATCTGAGTGAGTGTAAAAGAATTATGATGATAAGCATCAATCGCCTTTGAAGCCTTTCAAAACATGGTCATCTGTTTGCAATATTAAAAGCACAGCATATAACAATAAAGGATACAAGTAATAACACATGTATTTGCCTAGTGCACATTTTTTTGTTGGCCACAGCAATGTGTTTTTGCAAAGTATACAATTCACATCAAGTCCTATAGTACATAATAGTAGTATAGAATTTCATATAGATATTAAAATAAATTCTTAAAAAGTAGAACATTTTAATTCATATTAAACATTTTACTTCCTTGTTATACAGACATGATGTACCTCCTTATGTTACAGCTGTCCTAATTTTGATAGAATGTTGCAGACTATCAGTTGTCAAAGAGATTTGGATAGTACAAAAGGGTGTAAATTGGTAGAGATGAAGACAGAATTGGTTCATCGGATGTAGGATTTGGGCAGGTCATGGATGAACTGATGTCTCGACTTTCTGTTTCATTATGTTAGTAATGCAAACATAATTAAGAAGACGTGCTAAAGCAGATCTACAACTACATTGAAAAGAACCATTTATTCTAGTTATTTATTCAACAAAGGACATTACATTTATTTTTTAAATACAGCTAGAATAAGTACCTTTTTCTGTGTTCAGCTTTCATCAGCTTTATTTAATGCCCCCACACAGCAGCACTGGCACTTCGAGTGCACAGACCATATTTTCGCAAAACAGGTGCTGGCTCTGCACCAGGGCTCCCAGAGCTGAAGTAGGAATCTCTGGGCACCTAGTGGCTGCTTGGTAATTTGGGCCCACTATATAATTTGGGTGCCGGCTCTGGAGTTTGCCATTGTATAGCTGAACTCTGGGAATAGTGCTGTTGCAGTGTCCTGGAAATGCACAGACTCGGCTGTGGCGGTTTAACAGAAGTAGGCGCTCAGCTACACTATAGCTATACTATAGTCGAGTGCCAGTAGTTCAGTTTCAGAGTATTGTAGCAGAAATGGGCACTCGGCAATAGTATAGCCAAGCATCACAAATATCAAAAGAGCAGTTGGGTAAGGTACTGGGCACCTTATTTTGGGAGCTAAGTGTTAGAAGTGTGTGTGTGTGTGTGTGTGTGTGTGTGTGGGGGGGGGGGGGGGGGTAGTGTTAGGAGTAGGTGGGGAGAGGTAACTATTAGGAGTAGTTAGGTTAGTTTGAGAATTAGGTTAGTTAGGTGATAGTAGAAGTTTACTGATGCAGTATTCTTCAAAGCCCGAAACTTTGATCCACTCTTGCACCATGCAAGAAATTACGCTGGCAATGTATGCAAGGGTGCAGAACTACAGAGCACCAGCTGGCACCAGCTCCTGCCACTGATGCCGGGTCACCCCTTCCTTCTTGGGTAAGGAGGTACAGACCCTCCAGATCACCATTGCAGCTGCATTTTTGCAATTACCCACATCCCCTCCTAGCACACCTGAAAGAAGTAACTGCAGGGGACAATTGACTACCCCCCATACTCATGGGCTACTTTTGTAGACTGTGGCTAGCACACGGGAGCGTGTGCGCGACAGTTCGGCGACAGCTCGTCGCCAGGTCCCTCCGCATACACGCGCGGAAGAGGGATTAGAGAAGCGACGGAAGCTGTCGCCGACCTACCTCCCCCCCGCCGGAAGCGCCGTGGTTTCTCTATTGGTTGCTGTCGCTAGTCCGCATACACACGCGGAATAGTGACAGTTGCGGCGAAGTTGCGGCGGCAACTGTCGCCATGCGATTGACCGCGCCAATCGCCTGGCGACAGCAGCGACGAGCGACGGTTCGGGGTGCGTGCCTCATACTCACGGGCGACCTGCCACGTGGTTGCGGCGACAATTGTAGCCCGTGAGTATGGGCCATAACTGAGTTTGGTTGGGACCCATTTTTCTCCTTTTTTCACTTTAGCTTTTAGCTAGACCTTAGATTTGCTGTGAAAGTGCAATCATACAGGTCTCCCAGGTTCTACTGGACACCTATCAGTAGCTGCATTCAACCATCTTAGATGATGACAACGAGAAGAAAACTGCAAATGTGCTTGATTGCTACCTTCTCTATAACAATGCTAAAAAGATGCAATAGGTGCATTAATTATTCTGGAAAACAAATGATTATGCTTTTTCTCTATGTATGCTGCCCAAGCACATCTGTTTTACATAGGACTACAGTTCCACTTTACATTTCAGGCTAGTAACACTGCTTACTAAACATGACCTTCACACAGTCAGGAGAAAGTAAGCAATAAAATGTCAGGAAGTTTATATTTGTTCCTAGCTGTTTGTTTGTTATTAAAATCTTTATTATAATCAGATTAAAATGTCATATGTTGTGAAAATGTCAAGTGATGAAACTGAAATAGGAAATTATAGGGTTTGCTCAGAACAAATTGAAGTCCCTTTTTACATGCACTTTCCAGAGTTCTGCTGCCTCTGGGGTTTTAAATCCTAAATGCCCTTAACTGGCTAATGCCTGAAGCAGCTAACCGCTGGTAATCTGTAGCTTGGCAAGCAAGCAGTACACCATCCTCGTCACATAGCGTGCATACTTCCAACACAAGCAAGTTATTCTGGGCACTTATAGCTTCCATATGAGAGAAGAGATACGCCATTATCCTGAGTTTATGTTTATGTGTCATACATAGTTTACAGTGACATTATATCAGCTGTGAGTTTCTAATTGAATTGTGCCTTTCAGAAGAGAAGAGTTTCCTCAGATAAAAGCATTTGTCGGGGGGGATAGAATGTAGGCGAATATAAAAGCAGAGGAACACAAATATACTAACCAAATAGAAAAAAACCCAAATAACAGTGTGTGGTCTCCGTACACTTCAGCATACATCTGAAATTGGCAGACTACACAGTGCAAAGGCAAGTAAAGAGTACAATTATGTGCTTATGTGTATAGGAAGTGGGAAGAGTCCATACTGGCAATGACCTTGGATCTTGGCTTCATTGAAGAGAACCTGGCCTCAACATTATGCAGGCTGCCAATTGTTACCACCCTTCTAAGTTCTACTGGTTTTGTGACATCCCGATCTTGTGAGTCTGATCAGGAAGTGTGTAGTAAGTGAACCCACAGTAAAGTTGGGAATACCTGATCCTCTGAGTCAGGTATTTAGGAAGCAGAAAGTGCAGGGCCGACGCTACCATAGAGGTAAAAGGGGCATTTGGGTCCCAGCAGCGCCGACCCTGCGATATTTTCTCCCCCCCCAGACCCTCCTTCCTGCTCGCACTGCTCCCCGGGACCCTGCTGCAAGTATATTAGCAGCCATAATCATCTTATCCCCATCGGGTGAGTGGGCGGCAGTGGCTGTCTGTCTCCCTCCCACTCTATGACCCGGCATGTGTTTACACATGACGCGCCGGGTCATAGAGTGGGAGGGAGACAGAGTGCCTCCGAGTGCAGTCGCTGTCTGCCCGCTCACCCGACGGAGATAAGGTGGTTATGGCTGCTAATATACTTGCAGTAGGGCCCCGGGGAGCAGAGGGGGGAGGAGGGGGGTGCCCAACGATGAAGTTTGCCCCAGGGCCACAGGGCCCCTTGAACCGGCCCTGAGAAAGTTAATAGCATGCCATCCAAGTGCAGAATGTTTCTTTCACTTTTTTTAGTGTTATTAACTTCTAATATTGTATGCTTTTTGAGGCATTTTTACAAACCCTGGTAGTTTTCTACATTCATAATTTTACTCATGTATACCATGTCCTAACATATCAGATCGATAACTTTAACTTTCAGAAAACCAAACAAAGTCGATTGGGGACAGAGCAAGTGCAAGTGTAGATCAGTGCTAGATCGACAGCCTGAGCCCATAGCATTGAACTGCATTGAACAGCGCAACGCTGTGGTTCAAATGATTTTCAAAAGACTTCATGTTAAAATCATTTGTAAATCAATCAGATCAAGAGGCACTCTACCAGTGTGGCTATTGAAATGGTGACAGGGTCTCTTGAACTTACTCAACATTAACAGAACAAAAGCTTGGAAGGATCTTCACTGAAGTTTGCAAAGCCCCTTGACATAAATATAGTTGATTCAAAGATTTTTTTTCCCACAGTTAAAATGAGAAGCTGCTAAGAAATTAAGCAAATTTTATCTTATTAAAAGCTTAAATCAAGATTCAACATCTATGAAAAACCTGTATTTTTCCACACAACAGATGTAAGCGTTCTTGTTACAAAAACTGACACAGACATTCAGAGTAAGCGCCAATATTTACTTAGTTGGCTTTCTACCATTATGACTATATCTGTAAGTGTGGAAAATACATTTTATTAGATGGAATGTAGAATGCTTGATGAAGGAGCGTAATTCCTGTGTGAGCTTCATTACACCATCCTCCTCTTCCAAAATCTTTCAAGCAGTCTAGTTGGTATTCAGCCACCACTCCCAGCAGTGTTTTAAACGCATTCTTCTTGGCATTATTCTGTATTTCTATGTAGCTCTGTTGAATACAGTAACTATGGGGCTTAATATGATCCTTCAATTTGATAAACGGGTTGCATTTTTCTTCTCAGCAGTTACGCATAGGCACAGTATGTCATTGAAAGCACAATGCGGTTAATAATAATGTTTCACTATTTCCCTTTTTATTAGGCTCTCTTAGAAGAAATCACATTTTCCACTGCTTTAAGAAAGGATAGAGAATTCTCCCATCAGTGGGATTTTTCACTTCATGCATAATATTCTCATGAAATTTTCCTTTGGAATAGCTTCTACAGCTGTTCCCAAACAAAGACAGCTCATTAGTTATGAATCTTTTGTGAAAAAGGTTTAACTTTTTTAAATAAAGTACAGTACATCTATCACTAATAATATACATTAATCAGTAAAACACAACTAAAATGAAGATAGCCATGTTCACAATCTCTTGAAAAGTCGGTTGTGTCTACATGCCCATACACGGTGTACAAATGCCTGTACAGAAACGTGTTGAGCGACGGTTTGTGCGACGGTTTGTTCGTGTGGACACGCCAAGACACAAAGACGGTCAGCAGACTGTCTTCAGACACAGCCATGTTTGAGCGATTCCACTGGTGAATCTCTTGTGACTTTTGTCTCACAAACCATCCCTTAATCTGTTGGTGTCCTGTCGTGTGTACGAAAGTCTTCTACAGACAGCAGAGTCACTACCATAGTACTACTACTATACGTAGTCTGTGGCAGACAGCTTCCGTTGTGTCTTCACGCTTTCTGTTGTCACGTGTGTACAACTGTCGCGAACTCGAACTGTTGCTGACATAAATATGTGGTTGTCTCTTGTCTGTTTGTTGCTGCCTACAGGGGTGCCTCTAGCCATTTTGTCACTCCAGACGAGAAAACTTGTGCTGCCCCTCCTACCCCCGTGGCAACCCCCCCATGGTGCAGCACTAACGTCACACAACAGCAGATAACATGACCAATTCTGAACATTTTCAGATATATAATTATAGCATATGTCCCCTACAAATCAAATGCAGATAACATGTTCTCCACGGATCAAATGCAGATATGTCAGCATAGATCAAATGCACATAACACATCCCCCACAGATTAAATGCACATAACACATCCCCCACAGATCAAATGCACATAACACATCCCCCACAGATCAAATGCACATAACACATCCCCCACAGATCAAATGCACATAACACATCCCCCACAGATCAAATGCACTTAACACATACCCCACAGATCAAATGCACATAACACATCCCCCACAGATCAAATGCACATAACACATCCCCCACAGATCAAATGCACATAACACATCCCCCACAGATCAAATGCATATAACACATCCCCCACAGATCAAATGCATATAACACATCCCCCACATATCAAATGCATATAACACATCCCCCACAGATCAAATGCACATAGCACATCCCCCACAGATCAAATGCACATTACACGTCCCCCACAGATCAAATGCATATAACACATCCCCCACAGATCAAATGCATATAACACATCCCCCACAGATCAAATGCACATAGCACATCCCCCACAGATCAAATGCACATTACACGTCCCCCACAGATCAAATGTATATAACACATCCCCCACAGATCAAATGCATATAGCACATCCCCCACAGATCAAATGCACATAACACGTTGTGATGTATGCTTTTTTATTCTTGCAAAATGTATTTTTTTTCCTGCATAGAGTGCTTGCTGTGATCTGCATGTTGTCTTGTGTTGATTTTAGCTTGCTGGGGTGAGGTGGAGTTTCTATTGTTCTACTGTCTGCTAGCAGACTTGTCCTTATCTGCTCATGTTTACCAATAGACAATGGTCTGACTCCTTTCTGCTGGACCACACAGCTCCTGGAGGAGGGGATTATCTGTATCTACTGAATAGTCTGGGAGCAAGGTGGCCACAGGTAGACATGATCGTGGATCTGCAATATAAGGTCAGGTACTTGGGGCTGTTGGAGTGAGTCAGTGATGGAAACAGCAAGCTGTGGCACTTGTTCTCTGAACCCTTGGAACCAGTAGTTATGGGATTGAAGAAGCTTCCTGAAGCATTGCATTGCCTGCATATGGAATACTGGACTAATTGCCTGGACTGTCTCCTTGGACTTCTTGTAACGTATGGAGTTATCTGTGGACACTACATATGCCTGTAGTTCTGCTTATGCTGCTGTTTTCTCAGTTCTGTTTTGCTGGAATGTTGAGGTTGCAGAAATCCAAGTCGTGTTGGTGGAATAATAAAACACCTGAATCCTTTCTATATTAGCCTTTGCCAGTGTCCTATGTTATATATCATCACACACGTCCCCCACAGATCAAATGCAAATAACAAGTCCCCACAGATCAAATGCACATAACACATCCCCCACAGATCAAATGCATATAACACATCCCCCAGAGATCAAATGCACATAACACATCCCCCACAGATCAAATGCACATAACACATCCCCCACAGATCAAATGCACATAACACACCCCCCACAGATCAAATGCACATAACACATCCCCCACTGATTAAATGCAGATATGTCCCCATACATCAAATGCACATAACACATCCCCCACAGATCAAATGCACATAACACATCCCCCACAGATCAAATGCACATAGCAAATCCCCCACAGATCAAATGCACATAGCACATCCCCCACAGATCAAATGCACATAACACGTCCCTCACAGATGAAATGCATATAACACATCCCCCACAGATAAAATGCACATAACACATCCCCCAGAGATCAAATGCACATAACACATCCCCCACAGATCAAATGCACATAACATCCCCCCACAGATCAAATGCACATAACACATCCCCCACTGATCAAATGCATATAACACATCCCCCACAGATCAAATGCAGATATGTCCCCATACATCAAATGCACATAACACATCCCCCACAGATCAAATGCACATAACACATCCCCCACAGATCAAATGCAGATATGTCCCCATACATCAAATGCACATAACACATCCCCCACAGATCAAATGCACATAGCACATCCCCCACAGATCAAATGCACATAACACGTCCCCCACAGATCAAATGCATATAACACATCCCCCACAGATCAAATGCACATAACACATCCCCCACAGATAAAATGCATATAACACATCCCCCACAGATCAAATGCACATAACACATCCCCCACAGATCAAATGCACAGAACACATCCCCCACAGATCAAATGCACATAACACATCCCCCACAGATCAAATGCAGATATGTCCCCATACATCAAATGCACATAACACGTCCCCCACAGATCAAATGCATATAACACATCCCCCACAGATCACATAACACATCCCCCACAGATCAAATGCACATAACACATCCCCCACAGATCGAATGCACATAACACATCCCCCAGAGATCCAATGCACCTAACACATCCCCCACAGATCAAATGCACATAACACATCCCCACAGATCAAATGCATATAACACATCCCCCACAGATCAAATGCACATAACACATCCCCCACAGATCAAATGCACATAACACATCCCCCACAGATCAAATGCGGGTGTCAATGCCATATAAATACATAATAATAATATGGTAGGACATTAGACTATGACTATGGTAGGATTAGAGTGTGAGCTACTCTGAGGACAGTCAGTGACATGACTATGTACTATGTAAAGTGCTGCAGAAGATGTCATTGCTATATAAGTGTATACTAATAATATGGTAGGACATTAGACTATGACTATGGTAGGATTAGAGTGTGAGCTTCTCTGAGGACAGTCAGTGACATGACTATGTACTCTGTAAAGTGCTGCAGAAGATGTCAGTGCTATATAAATACATAATAATAATAATATGGTAGGACATTATACTATGACTATGGTAGGATTAGATTGTGAGCTCCTCTGAGGACAGTCAGTGATGTGACCATGTACTCTGTGAAGTGCTACAGTCGATGTCACTGCTATATATTATTATTATTATAACTTAGTGTTTACATAGTGCAGACATCTTCTGCAGTGCTGTACTGAGTATATTGTCTTGTCACTTAACTGTCCCTTAGAGGGACGCTTAATCTAATCCCTACTATAGACATATGTCTATGTATGTATCGTGTAGTGTATGTATCATAGCCTATGGCCAATTTAGGGGAAAGTCAATTAACTTATCTGTATGTTTTTGGGATGTGGGCAAAAACCAGAGGGCCCGGAGGAAACCCACGCAGACAAAGGGAGAACGTACAAACTCTGCACAAATAGTGCCCTTGCTAGGATCGAACCAGAAACCTAGTGCTGCAAGACGAGAGCGCTAACCACTACACCCCTGCGGTGGCCTGCAAATAAATACATAGAGTGTAGGCAATACTCAGGATCCCCTTGAAACCTGATGTCCCCTGACAAGACATTATTGCTAATCATATCGGGGTGGTGCACCTCCTCTTCCTTCAGTCTGGCTGCACAGTGGCCACACGAGCACGCCCGTGCATGCGCAGTAAGCCAGAGCCGTGGGCTTCATGCTACTGCACATGTGTGGCCGTGCTTGTGTGGCTAGTGCACGGCCACGCTCATAACAGAGAACGAGTGCGACACTTATCTGCAGGGGGCCCCGCTCAGCGACAGGGGACATTGGACCACCTCTAGTGACAGCTCACTACAACCCCAGTGACAGTTAATAGCCCCCAGACACAGCTTACTCCTACCCACAGTTTACTGACCTCTGCACTATTAAGGCTAACCATAAGACATTGTGGGGCTGTTTGTTTACAACAGCATTAAAATGATAACGAATTTCAAAGTTTTTTTTCTTACCCGGGGATTCCTACAGCCTCTTAAGAATGGATGCGTCCCTCGCTGGCTCAGTTGGCTCCAGTCTGAGTCAGCCGGGGTCTTAAGCACATGCATGGACCTTCTGCGCCTGCGCAGAAGACCCCAGCTGACGTCATAGAAACTACGTCCAGGAACCATGCACGCTACCGCGCGCTCCCGGCCCGCGGTTTGTTAGCCACGCAATCAGTGAATCGGGCTATGGTGCCCGATCACTGATTCCTCTCCCCTGCTGAAAAAGCGACAGCTTCTCTTGGAAGCTGCGCCTTTTCTGGCTGTTACCTCCCCCATGCGTCTCTCTAAGCGTATGTTACGCTTAGAGTGACGTCATGTAAACAAACTCATGGCCATCTTGTGGCCAAAAAGTAATACTACAACTAAAAGTAAAAAAAAATAAAAAATCAACACACATTTACATTATAAACCTATTGTTTACATCCCACCCTCCCAAAACTACCCAAATAAAATGTTTAGTTTAAAAAAAAAACATTACAATAAAAAAAAAAAAAACATGTAAATATTTACCTAAGGGTCTAAACTTTTTAAATATCAATGTAAGGATGAAATATTTCTATATTTTTTTTATTTTAAACTTGTAAACAGTGATGGATGCAAAACGGAAAAAATGCACCTTTATTTCCAAATAAAATATTGTCGCCATACATTGTGATAGGGACATAATTTTAACCGTGTAATAACCGGCACATATGGGCAAATACAATACGTGAGTTTTAATTATAGAGGCATGTATTATTTTAAAACTTTAATGGCTGAAAACTGAGAAATAATGCTTTTTTTCCATTTTTGTCTTATTCCTCCTGTTAAAATGCATTTACAGTAAAGTGGCTCTTAGCAAAATGTACCCCCCAAAGAAAGCCTAATTGGTGGCGGAAAAAACAAGATATAGATCAGTTCATTGTGATAAGTAGTGATAAAGTTATAGGCTAATGAATGGGAGGTGAACATTTCTCAAGTGAAAACGACAGAACGTGAATGGGTTAAGGTAGCCTCAGGTAAGTATTGTACCAAAGATGCTTCTCATCTCTGGTACACTTTACACAAAAATCATTTGTCACAGGTGACACAAATCTAAAAATAAATATGCACAGTTCCTACTTCCTGATTCATGGAAGCAGAAACATATTGTTAACATCATGTGCTTTCCAAAGAGCTTATCTGCAACTGCCATGTCAGGTGCAATTAGAAACAAATGAAGGGGAATTAAACAGGATATATATATATATATATATATATATATATATATATATATATATATATATATATATATATATATATACACAGTATACAGTATATGATACAGGGTGCATTTCTCTATGTTTTTTCCTTCTGACCTGTGCAAGAGTTCAGGTCCACTTTTTTTTAACACATTTACTTATTGCCTAGGATGCGGCGGCCGGCGGGCTTACCTTAGGCTGCCTGCACTCAGGTTGCAGCCACTTGTTTGGGGGGCCGGGGGAGAGGGGGGGAATGCACACACACACACACCCACAGGGCCAAGAGGGGCAAGGGGGCACAGTCAGTGTCTCGGTCCGTTGTCACCCCTAAGGCATCTGGCGCTGGCTAGTCACGCTGCCTTCAGGCTGGGGGGATGGAGTTAGAAGTGGCGCCACACGCACGCAGGAAACAAACCGTGCGGCTACTGCTATGGAGAGGGGCGGGCCAGGCGATGAGGAGGAGGTGGAATGGGTGGGTGGCTAGTGACAGGAAATGCAGTGAAGCACACTGCTTTCCATGTCTATTGGCTGGGCAAGGGGGGGCGGGCATAAAGGTGGCAGCAAGTGGTGTAAACAAACCACGATCCCTGCATATGACTGGACAGGAGGAGGCAGCACAGCTGATAGTAATAGCGGTGGTCAGCCGCAGTCTCCCCCGCATCAGCACCCCCCCCCTTTCATGCCGCTCCAGGCCGCTGCTTGTACTGCCTGGCGGTTAAGGCACCCCTGGCTGCCTCACAACTACAGACAAATGTTGCAAAATGCTTTTAATCCTAAAAAGCTCCTCACAGTCTAGTCCCATACACACACTCAACAGCGGTCTTTTAGGCTCTCACAACTTTTCTTGTGAAACACCTAAAAAAAATATCTTGCTATTGTTCAAGCAGCTGATAAGACTGATAAGAAGTCAATCCAAATGTTGAATTAACTTCTTATCAGTCTTATCAGCTGCTTCAACAATAGCAATAGATTTTTTTTTAGTTGTGAGAGCCTAAAAGACCGCTGTTGAGTGTGTGTATGGGGCTTAACAACCGCAAAGCAGCATATGGTAGTTTGTCGACTAATTATTTCAAAGGAGATGTCCTCTATTATCACCTGCTCTGGAGATAAATTGCCTAAAAGAGCAGTGGCACTGTGTGTTAGTAAACAAAGGGCCATATCCTATTTAAAGTGGTAAGCATTATTATTTATTGGATTTGCATAACACCAAAATATTATGCAGTGCTGTTGCATAATAATAAATAATGCGCTGCGAAGTAAGAGGCGCCCCAAAAGGAAGAGGACTAATAATGGGTGATTAGTTAGGAACAGTGCTGGGCGTAATGGAAAAAGCTACGCTTACGGATCATTACGCGTAATTTTACGCTATTACGCATTACGGAATTACGCTTATGGCGTAGACATTCAATTTCGGTACATGTCTGTAATTACGCATAGCCCTTACGCAATTACGCGTAAGAATACCGTAACTGAGGTTGTTACGTTATAGGCTTACGCGTAAAATCCTACTAGCAATTAATGCGTAAGGTCATGCTGCCAAGCGGAAAAGTTGACGCATGGATCAATGTTAGGTAGCCGCCGACTTTAAGGGTTAATAGCAAAGCCCCCTTAAGTGCTAAGAGCCTCAAATTTGGAGAATATATTAAGGAGATCAGAAGGAATAAGAGGAAATTTTTTTTTCAAAAAGACCTTATAGTTTTTGAGAAAATCGATGTTAAGTTTCAAAGGAAAAATATATACATTTAAAAACCCGCCGACTTTAACGGTTAATAGCAAAGCCTGCTTAAAATTTAGGAACACCAAATTCACAGGGTATATTAAGGGGATCAGTGGGAATAAGAGGAAAATTTTTTTTTTCAAAAAGACCTTATAGTTTTTGAGAAAATCGATTTTTAAGCTTCAAGGGCAAAAATGTCTTTTAAATGCGGAAAATGTCCGTTTTTTTTGCACAGGTAACAATAGTGTTTTATTTTCATAGATTCCCCCAAGTGGGAAGAGTTTTACTTACTTCGTTCTGAGTGTGGGAAATATTAAAAAAAAATGACGTGGGGTCCCCCTCCCAGACCTCTTTACCCCTTGTCCCCCATGCAGACTGGGATAGCCAGAATGCGGAGCACCGGCCGCGTGGGGCTCCGCACCCTGACTATACCAGCCCGCATGGTCCATGGATTGGGGGGTCTCAGAAGGGGAGGGGCAGCCAAGCTTTCCCCTCCCCCTCCGAGCCCTTGTCCAATCCAAGGACAAGGGGCTTTTCTCCACCTCCGATGGGCGGTGGAGGTGGAGGCCGCGATTTCCTGGGGGGGGGGGTTCATAGTGGCATCTGGGAGTCCCCTTTAAAAAGGGGTCCCCCAGATGCCCACCCCCCGCTCCCAGGAGAAATGAGTATAGAGGTACTTGTACCCCTTACCCATTTCCTTTGAGAGTTAAAAGTAAATAAACACACAAACACATAGAAAAAGTATTTTAATTGAACAAAAAACATAACCACGAAAAAAGTCCTTTAATATTCTTAATTAACCATTGATACTTACCTGTCCCTTTAAAAGCCAGTTCCCACACAATATCCTCGGAAATATACTAATCAGTTGCAATGTAACAAAGTTGTTACAATGTAACAACTTTGTTACTTTGTAACACCACCGCACCCGACGTCACTCGCCGCTCACCCGCCGGCCGCCGCATACACTCTAAGTCCCCGCCGGCTCCCGCCGTCCACTTCGCCCACACCTGTCACCCATATACATGCTGGCACCCATGGGTGCCAGCATGTATATAGGTGACATGTGGGAGAGGCGGGGAGGGCAGCGGAGCCGGCGGGGACTTAGTGTCCTTCACCCGACAGAGCTCTGAGCTATAGAGCTCAGAGCTCTCTAAAGCATCTTTGTATTTGGGCTCCAAGGAGCCCCATTGGTCCTTAGCAGACCAATGGGGTTCCTTCAAATCAGAAGGAACCCCATTGGTCTGCTAAGGACCAATGGGGCTCCTTGGAGCCCAAATACAAAGATGCTTTAGAGAGCTCTGAGCTATATAGCTCAGAGCTCTGTCGGGTGAAGGACGCTAAGTCCCCGCCGGCTCCGCTGCCCTCCCCGCCTCTCCCACATGTCACCTATATACATGCTGGCACCCATGGGTGCCAGCATGTATATGGGTGACAGGTGTGGGCGGAGTGGATGGCGGGAGCCAGCGGGGACTTAGAGTGTATGCGGCGGCCGGCGGGTGAGCGGCGAGTGACGTCGGGTGCGGTGGTGTTACAAAGTAACAAAGTTGTTACATTGTAACAACTTTGTTACATTGTAACTGATTAGTATATTTCCGAGGATATTGCGTGGGAACTGGCTTTTAAAGGGACAGGTAAGTATTAATGGTTAATTAAGAATATTAAAGGACTTTTTTCGTGGTTATGTTTTTTGTTCAATTAAAATACTTTTTCTATGTGTTTGTGTGTTTATTTACCTTTAACTCTTAAAGGAAATGGGTAAGGGGTACAAGTACCTCTATACTAATTTCTCCTGGGAGGGGGGGTGGGCATCTGGGGGACCCCTTTTTAAAGGGGACTCCCAGATGCCACCATGAACCCCCTCCCCAGGAAATCGCAGCCTCCACCTCCACCGCCCATCGGAGGTGGAGAAGAGCCCCTTGTCCTTGGATTGGACAAGGGCTCGGAGGGGAAGGGGAAAGCTTGGCTGCCCCTCCCCTTCCGAGACCCCCCAATCCATGGACCATGCGGGCTGGTATAGTCAGGGTGCGGAGCCCCACGCGGCCGGTGCTCCGCATTCTGGCTATCCCAGTCTGCATGGGGGACAAGGGGTTAAAGAGGTCTGGGAGGGGGGACCCCACGTCGTTTTTTTTTTTTAATATTTCCCACACTCAGAACGAAGTAAGTAAAACTCTTCCCACTTGGGGGAATCTATGAAAATAAAACACTATTGTTACCTGTGCAAAAAAAACGGACATTTTCCGCATTTAAAAGACATTTTTGCCCTTGAAACTTAAAAATCGATTTTCTCAAAAACTATAAGGTCTTTTTGAAAAATTTGTTTTTCCTCTTATTCCCACTGATCCCCTTAATATACCCTGTGAATTTGGTGTTCCTAAATTTTAAGCAGGCTTTGCTATTAACCGTTAAAGTCGGCGGGTTTTTAAATGTATATATTTTTCCTTTGAAACTTTAACATCGATTTTCTCAAAAACTATAAGGTCTTTTTGAAAAAAAAATTTTTCCTCTTATTCCTTCTGATCTCCTTAATATATTCTCTAAATTTGAGGCTCTTAGCACTTAAGGGGGCTTTGCTATTAACCCTTAAAGTCGGCGGCTTTTTTATATTATACGGGAGCGTAATATTACGCGATTACGTCAGACTGTGTAATTTCAATGGGAGTTTACTGTCTTACGCGTAATTTGTTACGCGTAATAACGTAACCTACGGTCTACGCGTAATTAATTACGTGCAATACCGTAACCTTACACGTAACGCTTACGGTGCATTTGTAGTGAATTACGATGCGTAATTACGCTAATGCGTAATTTCGGCCCAGCACTGGTTAGGAATAAAAAAGGCTAGTGGTTTACTGCATCAGGTAAGCAATTTTTAATCCTAACTAATCTCCAATTATTAGAGTCAACTTCCTTTTGTGGCACTTCGTACCTCCCAGTGCAATAACCGCACTCCCCAAGTTACCCTTGGGGGAAGGATTTAGAGTATAAAGTCCAATGGACATCTATTCTTGACCAATACATTTTACAAGAGAGCAACTCAATTGTTCACAGAAGATTACAAAGACCCGAGTAAGGATGAGATCTCCTCACCTGCTCGATTATGTGGTTGCTGCTTGTGCAACCCAGCTTTGTGAGTAGTTTTCTTGTAAATTATTCACACCCTTTGCCTTAAGATACTACACCGTAAGGGGCTCCTGTGGTCTCTCTGTGTGTTTTTTTCCTTCTGGAATGTCCTTGATGCTTATCTCCTTTTTATAATAAATAAGGTTACAGACAATAATAATAGGGGTGACAGAAAACACAATACAGGTAATAAGCAGGAAGATACACAATGCCAGATCATACACTGGAGTAGAAGTCCAAGTAATTCAAGTTCACATTATTCTGTGAGCAGGATGCACGAGTAGGTAGGATACACAAGGAGGGAGGCCATGCCAAAAGCTTACAATCTAAATGGGGGGGGGGGTGACAATAGGAGGGGGCTGCATCGAGAGGTTCTAGGCAGAGACAGTTAGGGTAAGCCCTCTTGAAGTGTTGAGTTTTGAGGGCTTGTTTGAAGGTGCTGAAGGAGGGGGCAAGCCTGATGGGCAGAGGGAGAGAGTTCCACAGGATGGGGGCAGCTCTAGTAAAGTCATGTAGTCATTCATGGGAGTGCGAGATGTGTGGGGTGGTTAGGAAGAGGTTGTTGGAGGAGTAGAGTAAGCGGCCAGGTATGTATCTGCTGACCAGGTCAGAGATGTAGGTCAGGTGTGTATCTGCTGATCAGGGCAGGACTTCTGTATATATTTGTGGGTCACATAGGATCTTGAAGTGGATCGGGAGCCAGTGGAGGGAATAGCGTAGTGGAGTCGTGGTGACAGAGTGGTGAGATGAGCCTGACTGCTGTGTTCATGATGGATTGCAGGGGGGCAATGTGGTTCAAAGGTAGGCTTGACAGGAAGGTCTTGCAGTAGTCCAAGTAGGCGATGATGAGGGCATGGATGAAGAGTTTGGCAGTGCCTGTGATTAGAAAGGAACTGTTCTTTGAAATGTTGCATAAATGGAAATTGCAGGCCTTCGTAATGGTTTGGATGTGGGGGGTGAAGGAGAGGGTTGTGTCCACCATGCAAGCTACTTATCACCTGGCCATCGCACAAGGATTACCGGCAAATACATTTGCCAGATTCAATTGTGTAATGGCTGAGCATTAAGAGCATTACTCTGCTGGCATGGATGCCTCTTGGTCGCTTTGTGCCATCCATGGGAACCGAGTGACTGTTGGCATCCTCTTCTCGGTCAGTGGAGCCCTGGCAGAAACATATTTGAATGTCCTGTTGGGGCTCCTAATTCCTTCACTCGGTTATCAAATGATTTTCCTTGGTCAAATGAAAATCAAGATGATTCTCATTGGTCCACCTAGTAAACAAATGGGGAGAACCAGCAGGACATTCAAAGATGCTTCTGCCAGGGCTTCAGTGAAGACAGAGAAGAGAACAGCAGTGGCCTAATGGCAGGTCTTCCGGGCAGTGTACAATGACCAGGAGGTGCTATGCCAGCAGAGGCTGACATGCAGTGCAGACATTGGGTGAGTGGCGAACAAGGGGGACTGGCAGATGAGCACCCTTCTACCTAGCATTGAAGGAGAAGAGGAAAGAAAGAAAGAAGTAAAAGAAGAAAGAACTGACAGATGAACTACAGAAGAATACAGAAAATGAGTCTTTTCACCCTAATAAAAGTTTATTATTCTACTTGTTTACCCTATATATGTATAGGATTAAAATAAACCCTCTATACCCATTTAATAAGGGGACCCCAAGATGTCCTGATAAAGGGGGGGGGGGGGTTTCCAGATTCAACATAAGCCCCCAGGACATATGGATCCCCATTTCCTCCTGGTCACCATAATATAGACAAGAGCTCTGTAGGACAGGGGGAGGCTCGGTTGTCCTCTCTTACAGAGCCCTCTATATCATGTACCAAGGCATGGCTAATATTACGAATCCCTATGTAGGTCGACTAAATCAGCCTGCATTGGTGACGAGGCGTTAAATAAATATGGGAGAGGCGGGGCTACTTTTTTTAAATTAACATATAAAAACATTGGTATAGCCCTCCTTTTACCTTTCATTAACCCTCTTGTCATTCCTCACCCTGATTTACATTCTGAAATTTATCCTATCTGGTGACAACTTTAATCCTGTCAAGTACAGCTGCAAAATGTTTGTTTCGGAGAATTCTGAAGCCAGTGAAAACAATACCTAGTCTCCCACTTGGAGCTCCGCATGAGGAGCTCCATTTGTGTGTATTTGGCGTTGTGCAATAAAGTTTTTGATATGTTGGACTATTATGAATATATGCATGTGGCCAATTTTTTATGCTTTGAAGATTGAAATAATAATAATAATGGCTGCACTAACTCAATAGGTCTTATAACAATTATCAGATATAGCACAGCCCAACCTGCAGACTCCATGCAGATTAGTGAAATGGTCTCCCACAATGCCTGGTCTCTGGGAGGAGCATTCTGCAAAGGCCAGTGATCTGCAAACTTGGCTCTCCAGCTATTAAGGAACTATAAGTCCCACAATGCATTTGTCTTTATGAATCATGACTGTGGTTGTCGGACTCCTGCAATGCATTGTGGGACTTGTAGTTCCTTAACAGCTGGAGAGCCAAGTTTGCAGATCACTGGCCTAGGCTAAGCATCACTAGGAGGGCAGGGCTACATTAAATGTACAGCAATATATAAATGTAGGAATTGTGTCTCATGCTGAAACCAGGAAAAATACAGCAACAGTGAGTATCTTCAAAAATGTACTGCAGTCTGCTATGTGCCATTACAGTGCACCTCTAACGTGGCATACATGGCACTTTTGCCGCCCAGTCAATCACTTTTCTGAAGTGTGAGCCGAATGACTGCTCATCCTGCTGCTGGTGAAATTCTGGGCAGAGTTAATCACTATTCCCCCTCCGTGTCATAGCAACTCGGAGAAGTAATTCGGGGTCCGGCAATCATTGTATCCCTGAACCCGTCCGTGGGCACTGCTGCTGTAGCCACACCAAACTCGGGCGCTACACGGCATGCGCCAAGAAGCCCTGTCTCATTAATACACTCAACAATAAAGAGACGGTTAGAACCTATATCAAGTTTTTATTGTTGTGTTTGTACCCAATGTGGAAATCTCACTTCCTTCTCCTCTCATTGTTGTTTGAAAGACAGGGAGTAAAAAGAATTCTCCCTAATGGGAACCTGGACAGTGATAATAGACAGTAGTTCTAACCTTCCCCTGATCTACCTGAAACTAAAAAGGTTTCAGTGAAGTTGGGTTTTAAATGCATAGCTGAGCTCACAATACAGGTTCCTGAATATCTCTGGAGACCATATAGCCTGAACACAGATGAATATTTTTTGCACACTTCATTGCCTTTTAAAGTCTGTAGCCTGGTATACACAAAATAATATTTTGTTGCCAAAAATAATCTTTACGGTTTGATTCATATGGCACTTTTTGAATGGTCTGTACAGACAAGCTGAACGGTTCCTAGCTGGTGTGCTGAGCATATGCTTCTCTATGAAGAGGGAAAGGGGCAGACATGTAAGAGGCGCCATGCTGCAGGAATTTATTTTCATGTTCTTGCAGGACAAAATAAGGAGCTCTTAAAATTGTGTTGCTTAATGTAAACCTATTGCTTTTCATTTTAGGTCAGGATGATGTAGTGATTTCCTGTAAGCACCATCATTAGCAATTTTGATTACCAATAAATTAGAATTTCATTGAAAACCACATTTGGCACAGAATATGTGTACATTCTCCCATTTTTCTGTCATCCACATGTACAATCACTGTGATCAAAGCAATTAAAAGATTACCACTGCTTACAGTAACAAGACCCCCTCATGAGGTTATTTGTATCCACATCAGATGAATTGAATTAGCCTTGTTTACTTGTACTTGTTACCTGAGTCACGATGACAGAGGCTTTGTCCCAGCACAGGATTTCATCCTATTATCATCCAGCAATTTCTCAGCATCACATTTATGTCAGTACACATTAGACTCTATAATATCCCTAATAAAACATTGCGTAAGGACACGAAGCTTAGATAAGAGTAATAAAAGTCACCATAAATTTGAAGTCACTATGGCAAAAATGTACGGTATATAAAATGATGTGATACGTCACATTTTCCTTGAGCCCAGGTGTTATCCCCACAAACACTGGGCAGTGTCAGCAATAGGGTGGCACAAAGCCACAGTGGATAGCACTCTTTCCTTGCAGTACCAGGGTTCCCACTCTCCAATTCAAATGTTAGCCAGGAAGCTATCTGCATGGAGTTTGTACGTTTTCCCTATGTTTGCCTGGGGTTTCTTTGGTTAGTTCAGTTTCCTCCTACATCCCAAAAACATACAGTTAAAAGGAACCAAAGGTGAGAAATACATATGGAGGCTGCCATATTTATTTCATTTTAAACAATATTAGTTGCCTGGAAGTCCTGTCATATTTTTGTCAGAAAATAAAAACAAACAAACCGAAAACACTAGGCAGTTTTAACACCATGGGTTAAAACTCCATGCCAGTTTACTAGCAGTCTTTCAACTCAGAGGCGTTTCTAGCCTTTTTGTCAGGCAAGTAGTCCTGTGTCATCCTCTCCCTCTCCTAAAAAAGAAACCCACCACACACCAGAGAATATAAACCATGTGCCACACAGGGTGAGTGCATAGTACAGTGGGTCCCTGAGATATGAAAAACCCACTGATCTTGTGGCATTTTGTAGCACAAGTATTCCTATATCGGTCTACAGGGGCTTTATTTAGCCTTTTTGTCACTCCAGGCAAGAAGTCCTGTCTCACCTCCACCCCCCCCCCCCCCCTCCCCTGAAAAGAAACAAAAAAACAAACACACGCACTAAAGAATATGAACCATGGGCCATATTGGGTGGATACATAATACAGGAAGTGCCTGAGATACAAACAACATCCTGTCGCATTTAGTTGCATACCCCCTTCCTGCACTACCCCAGCTTAGAGTGTAAATGGGGTACCTGTGGTCCTTAAGTGCTTAATATTGGCCAGTGTAGCTGAATTGTCTCTTTTATGGTTTTAGCCATTGATTGAAATAAAAAAATAAGTGGGAATGAATCCCCCGGTTTTTTATGAGTTTTATAGTTGAGCAAAGTAGCTAAATCCAATTTCACTGCCCTATCTAGGGCCTTCTATATGTTACTTTCATGATAACCTCTCACCAGTAACCTATTTTTCTACCACCATTTTCCACCATTGCTAGTTCCAAAAAGGGCATATTCAGAATATTTCTACGTAACCTAACAAACTGGCTATAAGGTATTGCCTCAGATGTATGTTTTGGGTGATATCTCTCCGCATGTAAAACGGAGTTTGTAGCCGTTGGTTTCCTAAAACCCTTATCTATCAACTTCCACCACCGATTTTAGATCCAAAAACACTACGGTATTACCTCCCCACTCACAACTGTAAATCAAGTCAAATATATTTTCTCGCAAATAAGTAGTGAATTCCATAAATTTGTCCCTAGTGGATCCCCACACGGCCAATATGTCGTCTACGTACCTCTTCCACACCCCCTAGGCACTCTCTAAATGGATTTCTTGAACCATATATGTATTCCCCCTCCCAAATGGAGAGACATAGGTTGGCAAGGATTGGTGTTACGGGAGTCCCCATTGCCATCCCTGCCACCTGTTTGACCCATTCTCCCCCGTATTTAAAGGGGAACTTCAGCCTAAACAAACACACAGTCATTAAGTTACATTACTTATGTTAATTAAAATAGATAGGTAATATAATCTCTTACCCACACTGTTTTAAAAGAACAGGCAAATGTTTGTGATGTCATGGGGCAGCCATCTTTTTCATGGGGGCAGCCATCTTTTTTGGTTGAAAGGAGATGACAGTCATTAGACACAGTTCCAACTGTCCTGTGTCCTGATCACCCCTCTCAGCTGTGCGTGATAGGCTTTAAATCTCAAATAAAAAAATAAATAAAAAAATTTCACCAAAACAGCAGAAGGAGAACAACAACATTAGAAATCCCATCATGCTTTGCACAGCATCAGGGGAAAAATGCCCAGGCAGTTTTCTTCTGTGCAGCTAAAAATGAGGCTTTGGTAAGAAAAACAAAGTTCTGATGCTGTGAAACTGTTAAAGAAGCACCAAGCCTTTTCAGGGCTGCTGAGTGGATTTTTAGTCTGGAGGTTCACTTAAAGGGCAATCGAGGTCAGGGACAAGTTCAAACACAGGGACGAAACAAAAGAGGCTGCAAAGAATGCAGCTGTGTGTGTGTGTGTGGGGGGGGGGGGGCATGACACCCTTTGGAGCCCCCTGAGCCATTTTTGGGGGCAGGAGGGGATGCAGCGCATGAGCTGCCAGCATTGTCCACCCACAGCGGTGGGGAGGGGGGCCACTCCCCCCTCCCTCACCTCGGGTTCCCCCTTCAGCGCTCGCCCCTCCAGCATTGACAGCAGCAAGAAGGCATGGATCAGTGAACGCAGACATACCAATTCCTCGCTCCACCTGACGAAAGTTCTTCTCTATAAGCACCTGACGCTACTTCCTGTTTATCAGGAAGTAGCTTGAGGTGCTGTGGCAGAGAAAATCGGACCTCCGTTGCGTGGAACGCAGAGAAAGTATGTCCACGTTCCCTGTTCCATGCCCACTTACTGCAGTCAATGCTGGAGGGGCGAGCGCTGAAGGGGTACCCAAGGTGAGGGGGGGGGGGAGTGGTCCCCCTCCCCACCAGTGCCAATGGTACTGTACAAATAACTGTTTTCCCAATTTCTGGCTTAAAATTTTCTTTTCTACACCTATTCTCTAAAGGGTGCAAAGTCCCTACTGGAATGTTCTCGTTGGATTGCTACTCAACTTTTCTACTATCCAGCGATTGGTGTTTTGCTTCCTTTTCACAGTACTCACTGCCTGTACCACTATGCCCTTATCGGCTTTTTTTATTATTAAATCTTACCATTTTAATGCCCTAATTTCTCTTTCAATTAGATTGGTTAAATTGGCTAGTCCAGTTTTTGCCTACATCCCAAAAATTTACAGTTAAAAGGAACGCAAGGTGAGAAACGCATATAGAGGCTGCCAAATTTCCTTTTAAACAATATTAGTTGCCTGGAAGGCCTTCCCCTACATTGGCCTTAGTCTACAGTAGGGACATATGACCATGTGAGGAATTAGATTGTAAGCTCCTCTGAGAAACAGTGGCATACTCTGTAAAGAGCAGAGGAAGAGCAGTGGTGTAGCTAAGGAGCTGTGGGCCCCGATGCAAGTTTGACATTGGGTCCCCCCAAGCACTCTATACATAACAATTGATACAGTGCACCAAAACTTGCCAATGGCAACTACAGTGTCAGAGGTGCAAGAAGGGGATGGGGAGCAGTTTGTTAATGATTACCACTATACCAAGTATCTATAGAAGTGATTATTATGAGCACAGGACCAATAGAGAGCTAATACTGTAGTTGAGGGAGGGCCCTTCGGGGCCCCTCTGACCCGAGGGCCCCGATGCAGTGGCTACCTCTGCAACCCCTATTGATACGCCCCTGAGGAAGAGGTCAGTGCTATGTAAATCTATAATGGTAATAAAAAAGGTTTCTGCTGCATAAAAGACTGAGGTTATATTTAGTAACTGGGTTGCTCACTTCAACTATTGCAGCCCTCTGGTTTTATCTAAATTCTTCTCGGTCTAGGCAAGTGTGTCCACTGACAGTTAATGTATAACTAATGAGATATGTTAGGAATGCTGGACACAAGTACCTATCATTACTTTCCCAGTGAATGAAGGCCCCCAGCACTGTATAACCTGAGACTATAATAAGCCTATTAATTATGAATAGCTCACATTGGTGTATAAACATATTATATTACATAGGGCTCCTGTGCCCTGAACTATTACTTCTACTGTACCCTCTTACAATATCTTGTTTTTCTTGTGTTGGTGACTTGGCAGGGTCGTGAAACCATAACAATGTTCTTTTAATACAAACAATATTCCCTTCCAATCCAGCATAACATGAAGCCAATTATGTTATAGACCATACTGCCAGCACAGTTATTACTGTAAGCTGAAAAACTGAATGCAGTCTGTTACAACATATTTCATGATTTACCATGCACTGCAGGCTGTATTTAGCTCACTTATATTCAACTACAATGCAATATAATGTATTGCTGCATGCCACAGAGGTAAACACAAATATACTTTGTCTTACTCTTACAAAAATCTTTTCAGTAACGTTATTAATTCAAGCCCCACCCCCCCCCCTTCCAATCCTGATAATTAAAAAAAAAAAAGAATAGTAATTAAGATAACCTTACTGACGGCAGTGCTAAATCAAGCTGGTGATGTTCAGCCTGCTCCCATTCAATAACGGGATTGATTTTCTGAAGTTATCACAGGAAAATTTATCCAGTCATCAATAAGGAGCAGTTTGGACATGTACATGAGATGCAACTTCCTGTCAGATTACCCGTCTATTGGACAGGAAATTGCATTGGGTGTAGCGATGGGCCAAATATAAAATTTTGGGTTTTGCGAATTTCAAATCCGAATCTCCGCAAAAATGTGCAAATCTGGCGAATCTGAGAATCGCCATAGACTTCAATGGCAGGCAAATAGCCGCCGACTTTAGCGGTTAATAGCAAAGCCCCCTTATGTGCTAGAAACTCCAAATTTTCAGGGTATGTGGAGGGGGACAGTGGCTACAAGAGGAAAACATTTTTTTAAAAAGACCTTATAGTTTTTGAGAAAATCGATTTTAATGTTTAATAGGAAAAAAGTATACATTTAAATGCTGTAAATGACAGATGATGTCTATCCTCTATAATAAAACCCGTGTCTCTGCATGTGCTGTCTCTGTGTAGCTGGTCCGTGCTTTTGGCTACTGCGCATGTGCGCAGCACGGACCCAGCCTCACAAAGACAGGAGGACGGGGCCAGGGAGCCGAGCGGGCGGCGTGTGAGTGGGCGGCCGAGTGTGCGGCGTGTGAACGGGCGGCCGGGTTTATGAAGGGAGAGCGGCGGCCGGGTGTGTGGCAGGTGAGCCGGCGGCGGTCGTGCGCGGCGATGGGTGGTGTGCGGGTGGCGGGTGCGCGCGTGCCCAGAAACACAGACCTAGAGCCCATTTTTAAACGGGCTTAGGTTTGCTAGTCATTCATAAAGCATTACCACATGCGGTAATGCAGAAAACAACTGACTCTACTGAGCACTTAGCAAAATGTCAATTCATAAAAGCAGTTATCACATGAAAAGCTGAAATTCCCGAGCAGTGAGGTAAATTACTGACTTGTGCGGTAATTACCTCAACCCATGTCAGTGAGGGCCCGTTTCCACATGTGACAGTTGCGTCTGTGAAAACGCATGCCGTCACTTCCTGGTGTGTGGATACTGAGAAGAATCCCATCAGCACGGCTATGAGATTCGCAGCCTCCCGAACCATTTCGGATGGTAATTTCAGCCTGAATCGCTAGCGTAAGCAATTTGGCCGGTGGTGCCATTATACCCTATGGCAGAGTTTCCCCACACAATTTGCCTGTGGGGAAACTCTGTGGATTCGCCAGAAACTAGCCCTAAATGTTAATTCCTAAAGATTGGAGAAGGCGGTAATGGCATGGAACATACCGTATGCCTGCTTTGAAGAGGTGTTAAGAGAGTGATAAGAGCAAAGTTAATGGAGACTCATAAGCAGAAGCAGCAAGACCTCCCCCAGGCAGCAGCAGCGAGAGCGAAACAAACAATGCTTCCCCTAAATACCTTAGGTTGTGTGTTTAACCTTTCGGGTTCCTGCTTTTAAGATGTGTATTTCACATCAGAAAGCCTGCCATGTGTAATGTTTCTTAAAGTTCTTCTACGCTGTGGCAATTAAGTAGATTGTTAAGAAAGACTGATCGACAGATACAGAGCAGATTCAAGGCAAGCAGAGGCAGTATAACAAAACATGCACATCTAAAGGAAAGATGGGGATGCCTCTTTTATTGTAATGCTGTCTCTGCACAGAGAACAGGAATGTAACAAAACACTCTTCACACTTTACTGACAGTTAGGCTTCGGTAAAACACCGCACTTCTATCGCAGCTGTGAAAATGTTCATGAATTAGCACACAAAAGTCTAAAATACCGAATGTGGTATTTTCCCAACCAGATTTTTTTTAACGCACAGCCTTTTATGAATGATAGCCATTGTAGAAAACCTAACGGTAGTTTAAATTTACATATATTGAAAGAGAGAGCTTGTTAAGCTTGGAGGTGTAATCTTCACCGTCAGCATGCAACACATAAGCTGACGTGAAGGAGGTACACACACCAGCACAAGGAATCAGGATATCCCCAGTTTAGTGGAGGAGAGGACTGACTCCAATAGGAGATTGTGGTGCACAGAGCCGGTGCAGATCCGAACAGCCACAAACAACACTTTCGTAATAACGCCTCAGCGCAAGTAGTGCTGAGACGCATAAACCAGGACTGAGGAGATCAGGACAGGTAGACAGAATGAACGCTTGCTTAACTAGCCACTACTTAGTGACAGCAAGCGTCCACAATAAAACAGACTGGAATGAGGTAGCCAATGCGTTTGCAGCGATGGCGTGCCTCACCAAGACAGGACAGGATAGTCAGGAAATAGCAGGATCAAGATAGATGAACGTAACACAGATAAATATACAATAAGTATGATTTCCTAGTGTATTACAATTACAGCTATCAATGAAACTATTTGTAACGTCTGACTAACATATGTATATATCGGCAATGAACCGACATATGACATAAGCAGGAACTCTGACTAAGACTGGAGTAATACAGGGAACAGGACTCAGAAGGATTCACTATCTCTTCGCAGAGATGAACGCAATCCACAAACAGGACCAGGAACAGGATAACTAGCTCAGCGTGCTGGAACGCTGACTAACGGAACACAGAATATAAACAGTTCGTGTACGTATATATCAGCGACACTGATGTATCAACGTAACACGAATACAAGGAAAATAATAAACGTGCAAGTATGCGTATATATTGGCGATGAACCAATATATGACACAAGACAAGCAAAGTAACAACTTCTAGAAACAAGAGCAGAACTAGGAGGACTCGCTGACCCCTTCGCAGGAGTCAGCGCAGTCCACACGGACCAGGAACGAGGTGGGGCACGAGCAGAGTAACAGACAGAATCTGAGACTATGGTAGCCCATCAAGCATTGCAGGAAGCAGTTCTTTATACTGAGGTCATCCAATGGGAGCAGACCTGCAGATTCCCACACAAGTGAATGGTAATTAATCACAGGCTGACAGCAGGAAAAGGCAGACAATGATATGCAGCCTGCAGGAAAGGGATTGCCCCTCCATTGCACCATACAATGTTTGTTTACACAAAAGCATATTAAACTGTCATTAACTTCAGAGCGACTGCAGATGGAATCAGCAACTAGTTTAAGTGCAAACCAAACTATGCAAGAAAATGTATGTAATGACATTAGAACTGCTTGGGTTACAATACCACTGCAGCCAGCAGTAAACGCTGCAGACATGATCATAACATTACCCCCCCCTTAAAAGCGGATACCAGACGCTTTTCAAAACTGAAATTCCCAACAAAACAATCTGACTGATAATTCATGATGACCGGGACAGCCCGGCAAGACCAAATTCCAGAATCAGTCCCCACAAGACTGGACCCATCAGAACCAGAACCTACAGAACCATGCCCGTCAGCACTACAAGCCTCAGTGTGATACCCATCAGAACCACGACTTCCAGAAAAAAAAACCCAGAAACTCTCTGAGCGATACCCACCGCCTTCCCGGGACTGTCCAAAAATGCCAAAGCCTTTGCAATGCCCACCGGAACTGTCCCTACCAACACAAAACCCACCGTTGAACCAGTCCAAGGTACCAGGACAAGTTTCCTCAGAGATCTCCCAGAACACTTGGAAGCTCCAAAGAGATCCCCACAGGTCAGAACGCCCCTTAGGCTCACATGGAGAACCATCAAGAACCCCTATGGAACCCAGGGCAACTCTAGAGTCAGGGTCACAAGGACAAACATCAAGATCAGGGTTTTTAGGGACCAGAACCATCTCCGGGCATGCAGGCCAACCGGCAACATCAGAATATGTCTCCACTAGGGAAGCGTGTGAGCACGCCAACACAGACACACTTGGGCACTCTGGCATACGAAGCACATCTGGGCACACCGGCACAAGAGAGACTTCTGGGCATGTCAAGGAACTGCGAAAGTCAGTCAAGGTAGGACCGAAACCAGGACTGGGCAAAAAAAATCATCATGACTAGACTTCACAGTTACTGGATTCTCACTAAAAAATGCAGGATCAGACTTAGATGTCTCTGATTCCAGCAAGGTTATTAACAAATCATGTTCAGGGGCATTTACAAGACAGGACAAATCTTCTGATGTATGCACCGAACTAGACAGGGTTCCCATAACTTCTTCTGGACTAGACAGAGACTCATCAAATACACTGGATTGGAGCTCATGAAGGGCTGCAAAACAAGTCAGTAGTGCAGCAATCCCCACTGAACTAGGCAAAACTGAGTAACTCACTGGACAGAAAGAGGACTCTGGAACTTAGGCCACACTGGCCAGAGAACCAGAATTTTCCAGGATACAGGGCTGGGTTTCAGAAACACTCATTAACCCGGACTGAAATTCTGAGATTTCTATTATTTTTTCCAGCGAGTCAGAATTATCCATGTTACAGGGCAAGACTTTTGAAACATTCAGAGGACAGGGCTGGAGTTCCTCGGCTGTTACAACACTGGAGAGGGACTCAACAACATTGGTTAAATCAGACTGTGTACAGGGCAATGTATCTAACACACTTGCTGACGAGGACAATATTTCAATGGCTTCTGCTTCGCTGGGCAGAAATTCATCAAGTTTTATTAGAGCAGACTGTAATTCCAAAACAGCTGCTAGACAAGTGAATATCACTGCAACACCAACTGAGGTAAGCAGTGCCTCAGACTCCTCTGCTAGAGGGTTTGAAGTATCCAAAGTACTGGGTGAAGCATAAGACTCTGCGACCACAGCTTCACTGGACAGGATCACTGAACAGTCCATATTGCAGGGCAAAACCATGGAAGCACCTGCTGGACAGCATAATGATTCTGTGACCTGAGTTTCATTGGAGAGATCTACTGCACAATTCATGGTACAGGGCAAATTTATTGGAACATTTTCTGAACACGGTAATAATTCTGCGATTTCGGATTCACATAGCAGACGCTCTGAGTTATTCACGAAGCTAGAGTGAGGCGTAGAAACAGGAAGATCAAAACACAATGTTTGCGCATCTAAATCACCATTCAATTGTGAAATTGGAAAATTCAGATGCTGGGGTTCTGAGGTTTCTGGACAGGATTGCTGGGACTCGGAAACTGATGTAGTGCATCTATTGGCATCTGCTGGATCAGACAGGAGTTGAACTTTATTAACACAGGTAATTTCTGCAGAAGTGTTTGCAGAGACAGGCAAGATTTTTCTGGTGTCTGTTTCACTGAACAAAGACTCATGAGTACTGGCTAGGCTGGACTCAGAAGTCAGCAGGACCTCTGGATTCTCTGCTGAGAAATTTGTGCAGGGCAAAGTTAAGAAAGTATCAGTGGCTTCTGTTTTACTGGGAAGTAACACTGAGTTATCCATGGTACAGGGTGGAGTTACAGGAACATTCACAAGACATGGCAGGGACTCAGTAACTGGAGAAGTGGGACAGTCTCCAATTGACAGTGTGTCTTGCCTGGTATCAACTGATTGAATCGCATAAAAATCGTCCAAAATCATTTTCCACACATCGATCAATGGAGCCACAAGGTCATACCCACACACACCAGTTTTTATTAGGTTATAGGCAGACTTAATGCATGCATTCAATACTAATTCACTTTTTGCACTGTAAAATTGACAAAATGAACTTGAATCATTCTTCCATTCATTGACCAGAGCTTCCATCTCTCCTTTCTCAAATGGAGGATTCCAAGCATACTTAACAGGCAGATCACAGTTTGCAAATGTGGTTTTGGCAGAAACATACATTGGATTATTTAGCAGGCGATTGGCAGATTTCTTATTCCTAAGGATCTCCAATACCTGTAGCAAGTGTTGAACTGTAGTGTATGCAAATTTCCCTTGCTGCACGAATAAATTGATCTGTTCAATACTCTGTAATATATCTTCATAATCATATTCAGATAATTCATTTAAACAAGAACTTTTATTTTCCCTGGCTAGCAATGAAAGTTCATTAGTAGTTTCATAGGTCCATTTGACTCCCCTGAATGGTGACTGAATTTCATTATCTGCTAATGGCGGAGTCTCATTACAAATCTGATGCGCAGTCGCTAAGGGCAACGACTCCGCTGATTGTAACGCTTTTCTTTTGGAGCGTTTACGTTTGGCTTTAGACCCTGCTGCTTTAGGTGATTTATTCAAAGCAGAAGAAAAGTTATCAGAACAATTATCTGCTTGCTGATTATTTTTGTAGGCAGTAGAAGGAGCAGCTGATTGACAAGCTGCCAGGAGCTTATCAAAACGGCTAGGCAAATCGGTTTTGCGCAGCCAGTTATGGATCACAAACGCTAGAAATTCCAGCGGTCTTTCTTTCAAATTCGTATGATCCAAGACATCGTACGCCCACTGGAACAAATTTCCCTTAAACAAAACATAAATTAACTGGGGGGCCCACGTTGAAACAGGAGTAGCCTGGAGCTCGGGATTGGCCAAAAACCTGGTACATTCAGAAAAAAACTCATTTTCTGTTTCAGAATTGAGTTTCTCAAATTTCTTAAAGGAACAGGAACCATAACAAACAGTGTCATTTTTGCTGGGAACCCCCCCCCCCCACAATGGGGATTGGTAATGGGGCTACCATAATGTTAAGCTTGGAGGTGTAATCTTCACCGTCAGCATGCAACACATAAGCTGACGTGAAGAAGGTACACACACCAGCACAAGGAATCAGGATATCCCCAGTTTAGTGGAGGAGAGGACTGACTCCAATAGGAGATTGTGGTGCACAGAGCCGGTGCAGATCCGAACAGCCACAAACAACACTTTCGTAGTAACGTCTCAGCGCAAGTAGTGCTGAGACGCATAAACCAGGACTGAGGAGATCAGGACAGGTAGACAGAATGAACGCTTGCTTAACTAGCCACTACTTAGTGACAGCAAGCGTCCACAATAAAACAGACTGGAATGAGGTAGCCAATGCGTTTGCAGCGATGGCGTGCCTCACCAAGACAGGACAGGATAGTCAGGAAATAGCAGGATCAAGATAGATGAACGTAACACAGATAAATATACAATAAGTATGATTTCCTAGCGTATTACAATTACAGCTATCAATGAAACTATTTGTAACGTCTGACTAACATATGTATATATCGGCAATGAACCGACATATGACATAAGCAGGAACTCTGACTAAGACTAGAGTAATACAGGGAACAGGACTCAGAAGGATTCGCTATCTCTTCGCAGAGATGAACGCAATCCACAAACAGGACCAGGAACAGGATAACTAGCTCAGCTTGCTGGAACGCTGACTAACGGAACACAGGATATAAACAGTTCGTGTACGTATATATCAGCGACACTGATGTATCAACGTAACACGAATACAAGGAAAATAATAAACGTGCAAGTATGCGTATATATTGGCGATGAACCAATATATGACACAAGACAAGCAAAGTAACAACTTCTAGAAACAAGAGCAGAACTAGGAGGACTCGCTGACCCCTTCGCAGGAGTCAGCGCAGTCCACACGGACCAGGAACGAGGTGGGGCACGAGCAGAGTAACAGACAGAATCTGAGACTATGGTAGCCCATCAAGCATTGCAGGAAGCAGTTCTTTATACTGAGGTCATCCAATGGGAGCAGACCTGCAGATTCCCACACAAGTGAATGGTAATTAATCACAGGCTGACAGCAGGAAAAGGCAGACAATGATATGCAGCCTGCAGGAAAGGGATTGCCCCTCCATTGCACCAGACAATGTTTGTTTACACAAAAGCATATTAAACTGTCATTAACTTCAGAGCGACTGCAGATGGAATCAGCAAACCAAACTATGCAAGAAAATGTATGTAATGACATCAGAACTGCTTGGGTTACAATACCACTGCAGCCAGCAGTAAACGCTGCAGACATGATCATAACAGAGCTATTAATTTCATGACGGGGAAACCCCTCCAGAGTCGGAATGCTTTGGCCAGGGATCGCTATACAGCCACAATATGGCTGTATAAAGATCCCTGGCAACTACGCATGCTGTGAAACTTTTTTTTAATGTTCAGAGTGTAGGAAATAAAAAAAAAAAGAAAAAAATGACGTGGGGTCCCTCCTTCCGAGCCTCTTTAACCCCTTGTCCCCATGAAGGCTGAAATAACCAGAATGCGGAGCCCTGGCCACGTGGGGCTTCGCACCCTGAGCTATACCAGCCCACATGGTCCATGGTATGGTGGGGCTCCGGGTGGGAGGGGTGGCCAAGCCTGCCCCTCCCCCCAGAGCCCTTGTCTAATCCTTGGACAAGGGCCTCTTCCCCACCCCCGGTGCCCCAGGAGGTGGTGGGTGCGACGACTCCCTGGGGGGGGGGGCTCATGGTGGCATCTGGGAGTCCACTTTAAGAAGGGGACCCTTAGATGCCCGCCCCCATTCCTGGAGAAATGAGTATAGGGGTATAATTACCCGCTTCCACAAAGGGTTAAATTAATTAAAAACACAACCACAAAAAATATCCTTTATTTTCTTTATAACCATAAATACTTAACTGTACCTTTAAAGGGAAGCTCCATGCTCCAAAAAAAAAAAAAAAAAAAGCCCCAGGTAAGTGGATTTTTTTTAGCCTGGATGTATCCTTTAAAAAATGTTCCCATGCCAATATCCTCGGAAATGTCCCATGCCAATATCCTCATCTTGCAAACTTGATTGTAGCAAAAAATAAAAGACATGCACCTGATGCTACACACCGCTGCTCACTGCTGCACAACACAGCTAGAGCACAAAAGCATCTTAGAATTTTTGCTCCAAGTATCCCCTATTGGTCTATTAACAGACCTATGGGGATCCTCCTGACCCTCTTGTAGCCACTGTCCGCCTCCACATACCCTGAAAATGTGGTGTTTCTTTTAGTGATGAGCTCACGATTCATGAGCTATTCAAATCCGTGATTAAAATGAGGCTTGATTGCCTCAGTTGTGCGGCTGGGAGAGAGGGGGTTACTTACCCATAAGTCCGTGGTCCTCTATGCATTCCAAACGTCTGCACGCGTCCTATTGGACGCGTTGCAAGACTCACTAGACGCACTTCCTCCTTCAAGCCACAAGGAAGAAGTGCGCGTAGTGAGTCTTGCAACGCGTCCAATAGGACGCGTGCAAGACGTATGGAATGCATAGAGGACTGCGCCTGGCGAATGCTTCGGCCCATCTCTAATCGGGTGTACCCAGCATTAGGGTTTGGTAAAAACTTATAGAGGTTGACAAGACAATTATCCCTGATGCCTCAAAGACCAAACCCCCCTCCAAAAAAAACAGTAGTTTAAACAAGTTGAACAAGCCCATGCTGACTTCCCAAGACTGTCAGAAGGCTGCTAGACATATTAAGGCTAAAATATACATATCAGCCCTCAAAGTTATTATTTGTACAGCGCCACCAACATCTTTTGCAGCACTTTACAGACTATATAGTCTTACCACTCCCTGTCTCTCACAATCTAATCTCTACCATAGACTTATGTCCATAGTGTCTACAGTCAATTTGTGGGGAAGTCAACTAACTTACCTGTTTTTTGAAGAATGTGTGAGGAAATCGGAGTGCCCAGGGGAAACACACCAAGAAACAGGGAAAACTACACCTGCAAGGTGAGAGTGCTGTCCACTATACCACCATGCTGCCCAAAGTGTTTATTATTATTATTATTATTTAGTATTTATATAGTGCCGACATATTACGCAGCGCTGTACAGTGTATATATATATATATCTTGTCACTAACTGTCCCTCAAAGGAGCTCACAATCTTATCCCTACCATTGCCATATGTCTATATTATGTAGTGTAAGTACTGTAGTCTAGGGCCAATTTTTTTAGGGGGAGCCAATTAACTTATCCGTAAGTTTTTGGAATGTGGGAGGAAACCGGAGTGCCCGGAGGAAACCCACGCAGACACGGAGAGAACATACAAACTCTTTGCAGATAGTGCCCTGGCTGGGATTCGAACCAGGGACCCAGCGCTGCAAGGCGAGAGAGCTAACCACTACGCCACCGTGATCTATTAGTATTTTTCATCAAAGAGTGGAAACTCATGGATGTTTAGTGGCGGACTACTGTATACCTGCATGCCATGGCAGAGGAACTCCAGTTGTCATGACCCCTAACTGTGCCTTTCTGCCTTTACAATATCAAACTTGGGATTTTTATACTCCATCTATGCATGAAATCTGATTAGTCCAAGATTCACAAATTTTCCCACCATCTTGCATTCATATATTTCAGATAATTAATCATTCATCTATTTGTGTGAAGTACATAAATTCAATCTGAAAGGGTACAATCCATATCTCGTATCCCAGTCACCGAGATCTTTTTTCCAGCTGCCCCACCTAGGAGTAGATGTTACACTCTGCTGTGCAATTTGGGGTACAGCGGTGGCTCAATATACCTGAGGGGGAATGCTCCACTGCGCACACCTTACATTCACATGCATGTAATCCATATATCTTCGTTTATTTTGGAGCATATATAGTAATACGGTAATGAAAGTAATTTTTTTGTTTAATATCACCTTTCTACACTCTGCAATTGAAAAAATACTAAGACGGTGAAAAAGTACTGCCAAATGCTTTTTGTGTATGTGTTTGCTTGCTGGTGACTTAATTTTTTTTTATTAAAGTGTGAAAATAATCTAGGAGAAAATTTGGAATAAAAAGTGAAATGAATAAGGCCCACAAACTAACAAACTTAACTTCAATGAGTCTATGCATAAGCACTCTGCCTGCTTGAATGATCAGGGTCATCACGTTTATGCGTGGCCACGCATGACATTATTAGTCAGGAAGTACCTACACTCGTGCAGGCGCATGGCTTTCAATATAAATAGGACATTGTACCAGATACCGGGTACCTCTTGAGAAAGCGGGGAGCCACGATACCCGTGGAGGAGGGGCAACGAGTGGCATCTTACACCAGTTTATTGTCTGACATCAGGTAATTATGTGTTTTTTATTAACTTTCATTCCTTTTATTTGTATCCTGTGGAGCGCAGACTGCAGTGCAATCTTGATATTTTGTATTTATTAGAGGTCTTGACTTATACATTTGCAGCGGCCAGTTTAGCAGCTCGTCTCAAAATGGGCTAGAGCTCAGTGAGGCTCCATATTTATAACTATTGTAGTGTGAGGAGGACTTATTGTTTTTATTGTACCTGATGCAAATTTATGTATGCATTTATGTATAACCAGTGAGAGTGGTTACTCTATTTATTTATGAGTGTTATGTTTTTTGGATCCCCTGTTGCCACGGGAGTTTTAATTGTTTTTAAAAAAATTTCATGACCCTAATAAAATTATTGATCATTGTGAACTGGATGCTGTGTATTCTTATTCCCGTACACAGAAGCTTTTTTCTTGTGTATAAGGCCCACAAACTGACATACATGTCTAATAGCACGATTGCTTTGCAGCAATATTTACTTACTTCATCTATGAAAGATTTCTGTATGAGGAGACTTTAGCATGGTATTTATTATATATTTAATTTAGGTTTGTGTCTTTTACAAAGAATGTGAAAATGATTATTTTTACTTTTAACCAAGCAGATGCCATGAATAATACAAAAAAAAACCTGAATGATTCAGTCGTGTAAATAATTAGGAGCTTTGGAGAGAAAGTCAGGTGCGCGGTATATCAGGATCCAATTTCTGACCATAGGAGGTTCCATAGCTAAGTGGGAGGTATTTGAGGAATAAATGAGGGAGAACAGAGATGAGCAGTCCCACAGAAGTGGCCTGTTCAAACCCAGCTTCTTTCTCATTGAAACCCTACAAAGCATCTATAGTGCTCATGTGGAAAGAGTATCGAGTTCTCTAATTATGCTCCGTGGGACAAAAGACAAATTAATCATGCATGAGGCAATGTGAAAGACTTTATCATGTCGGTGGTGACCGCTTATTCTTCCTTTTTTCTTTACAAATAGCATCCTTACCTTATATCATTAAAGTCATCATTTCTAATGTTTCCAAATCCAGCATAAAACTAATAATACTTAGTCATTTGGCAGCTAAAAAAGGCACAGATGCTTAGGAGACGGCAGACATTTTATAAACCAGCTTAGCTATTAAATTCACGTTATAACCATCAAGCAACAAAACACTTCCATAGATATCCTGATTTATTTCCCTACAAATAAAAATATTCAATACAGTTCAATCTCATAATAGTAAACTCTGATATAGTAAACCTCTGGATATAGTAAACACAGTCCTCAGGTCTCAGCAAATGAGTCAGTATAAATATAAAATGTATGACAAATTCTGTTCTAGTAAACTTCTGATATAGTAAACTACTTTTCCTAGTCCTTTGGAGTTTACTGTAAAGGGATTCTACTGCATTTGTTTTTACAGGCATACAACCAAGCCAAGCATGAATGTTTTGAACACAATTTTTTTCAGAATGAACATACAGTTCTGAGATTCAGATGACTCAGAGCAGTCTAAATACATTTTAGCCAACTCCTTGACCACTGTTTGCTTCTTCCATTGCATTCAACAGACAGGGCCTGGCCATTTCTACTACAATGCAAAAGATGGCAGGATAAAATCAAAATAAAATGTCTACAGTGACTTTTTTTTTTAAGTGTTATTGTGGCAAACTTGTGGACCTCTTTAAGACGAATGGTGATAGACTGGTCCCAGCAATGAATATCCAGTAGTCAAGAACAAAGTTTATGGAACAAAGAATAACTAAAAACCCAGCGGTCAATTGTGTAAAAAAGAAAATGGAGAACTTATTCAGTTCCTTTAAGCCCCATCTACATGATACGATTCTTTGTGCGATTCGATTACGATTCTATTTACAATCCGATTCATTCCGACATGTCCGATCAGGATTCGATTAAATTCGATTTGCCATTGTTTTGCAATGGCAAATCGAATTGAATCGAATCCCGATCGGACATGTCGGATTGAATCGGATTGTAAATAGAATCGTAATCGAATCTCACAAAGAATCGTATCATGTAGATTGGGCTTTAGGTTCACACTGGGGTATTTGCATTACGTTATATTGTACACACAATGCAACAAAAAACATTTCCAATGGCACACGGAGTAATGCAGGCAAAGAAGCAACTGACTGATGTGCACCTTTATTGACTAACATTGCGTGTCAAAGTCTCTACTTCTAGCAATGCGTTTCATGTTCTACATTGTAGCAATGCAATCAGTTGCATCACAGTGCAACTGAAGAGGTGTGAACCGTTCATAGACTTTGAATCACAACATGATACAAACAGCATATATTACAATGTAATACAACTTGTTAGTGTGAAAGTGCTGTAATAGTAATCCATTTCTGTCCCACTTACCTTTGAGAGCAGATCAAACAAACCAATGTTGAGGCCAAACATAAAGGAAAGAAAGAGAAGATAAGCATCAGGACTTTATTAAAAGAATCTTATAGTTTTAACATATCCAAACAATCTAAAAAAAAAACTTTCCTTAAAACCAGGAAGAGGTACAAATCTATTCAGAGATAGAGACCACTGGCTCGAAGACCATTTTGCATAGCCTTCTTTATCCCACAATTGCCTTGTTTGTGTGAGATGGGTCTTTTTCTTCACACATCAGGTTATGCTGTTCCTGTTTTTATGCAAGTAGTGTTTGTTTAATTATTTAAAACTTTTTGAGCACAGTCCTGGTTGCTTTCTTTTTGTTATTTCTGCAACTGGCTGCAATTCTGATAGTTCTAGCACCCTTCAAAAAAGCTGTTCCCTTTTCATCATCAGCATCTCTCCCTAAGCCACTCCTGTGTTGTCTTTGCTATACTTGGGGTAATTTTCTTTTTGGAAGGCGAGCCTTTGGTCCAGTCTGCATTTCATAGCATTCTGGAGCAGGTGTTCATAAATGATGGCTCAATGCATTTTTTGGTTTAGCTTTTCTTCCACACCCAGTCCCTTCTACTGAAAAACAACCTTATCCCCTGATACAGCCACTGCCATGCTTCACTTTTGGAATGGCATTGTGCAGGAGAATAGCAGTTCATCTAGGCCCCTTCCACACAGGCATTTAACAGGCGGTGAGTTCAATGCCTGTCAGCTACTCTCCTGCACCGGCTGGGTGCTTGGTAGCACTTGGTACCGGCGCTGCATGGACCCTCCCCCCCATGGAGACAGATCAACACGTTGTGATTTTAGTCCATCCTGTAACACCACTGCATGTCAGCTTTTGACACACGGTGGTGTTACAACTGCTGCAATTGCACTCGAATTGCACTCGGCAAGCGCGCAGTTCAGACATCCATCTGAAACAGGCCTTAATCAAGTTAACTTGATCTGTAAAGATCGCAGGACAGGGCAAAAAGAGCGAAAATAAAAGACACTCTGAATCAACACACACCAAGCCTGTATATAATTATATTGTAACACCTCCAATAGACTGAGATTGTGGGTTCCACAAATCTATCAATATGAAGGGGGGGAGGGAGCCTAAAAGCTGAAATAACAGCCACACTCAATCTGGCGTCTGTAAACGAATTATGAATTCTAGCACATTCTGCACAAGCAGTGGGCACTTCCATAACGGGACACAATGAATCTGAAAATTAGCCTACCTAAGGTCATCTACTGGACTGGATGTCCTAAAACTTAAGAAGTACAGAAAGAAAACATGCAGACAAACTTGCCTTGTGTGCATGCATTCAATTTTACCGACCAAAAAAGAGAAATGGAAGTTTGCTCAATAAAGCTAATAATGTTCATGTATGGAGCACAAAGGACAGGGGAAAACAACTGAGAAAAAATAAAAAAACAAAAACAAAAAGACCAGTGGATAAACCAATAAACAAAAATGGTGTCTAACTGCTAAATAAAAAAAGAAGTAAAAGATGTAAAAGTGTCGCACACAAGTTTGTGTCACCCTTAATGACTTAAAGAGAACCCGAGGTGGGTTGTAAGAATCTTATTGGCACACAGAGGCTGGGTCTGCATATAATACCCAGCCTCTGTTGCTATACTGCTTTCCCCAGCCTCCCTCTGCGCTCTGCTATGCCCCCATAAATCATACGCCGTGCTGGCGACACACAGCGTGTCGCAGCCGTCTGTTTACATCTGTACTTGTCAGTCTCGCCGCTCCCCCGCCTTCTCCAAGTCGCCACTCCCCGCCCGCATCCCTTCCCTCCAATCAGCGGGGAGGGAAAGGACGCAGGCGGGAAGCGGCGACATAGAGGAGGCGGTGGGGTGGCGAGACTGACAAGTACAGATGTAAACAGCCGGCTGCGACACGCTGTGTGTCGCCAGCACGGCGTATGATTTATGGGGGCATAGCAGAGCGCAGAGGGAGGCTGGGGAAAGCAGTATAGCAATAGAGGTTGGGCATTATATGCAGACCCAGCCTCTGTGTGCTAATAAGATTCTTAGAACCCACCTCGGGTTCTCTTTAAGTGATTGCTAGGGAAACAGTTTTTGAAATGAGCATTGTAGGTACATGCGATTTGGCTGCAGCCGAGCAGTATGTACTGTTCTGTGGAGGGGAGGTGGGCAGAAAATGAGCAAGTGGCATCCTGTGGCTCAGGATCCAAAGAACAGAATACACTCATTTCTTGTTTAGCCTTCTGCCAAGTTGTCGTAAAATGATTGTCTCCGCCATGATTATTTAGTAATTACATTTCGTTTTCTACATACTCTTTCTTTTTGTGACTTTGTTCTGCTTTAAAGACACATTGAATTATTTTTCATCATAGAATATGTAACTGAATTAGAGCTTTTTAATGGGTTTTGTGGATTAACAAGCAGCCAAACAGTAACAGATCTATACATGCATAAAATGGCTCTGCAGGAATATTTTTGTTCGAAATGAATGCCAGACAATAACACTTTTGCAAAGATACAGTCATTCCTCAATACCAGCATGGTTCCAACATGCATTACTGCAGCTGTATAATGTTATTTATAAAAAAAAGATATAGTAGTCTTTATTGCACAATCCTGCTGCTGTCCCACATAGAGGTTATGTGCTTTTTTCTTCTGATGAGTTATTTTTAGTGTATGCATGCTCTTATTACTAAATATGCTTCACATGTAAAATACTATTTCTAACAACAGACCCAGGTCATAGTAATAAAAAGTGAGCTATTGTTAGGGGCTTCTGGATTTCTTGTGACCCCGAGCTCAATCAATATTATATTAGTCTCCTGTGACCCAGAAATATAGAGGTCACCAATCTATGTTTAATGCTTAATCATGCCAATATAGCATTTCAATAAAGTGTAAATACTTATACAAAGAAAATCACAATTTATTACTATATAAAGTACTGGTTATTTTTCTATTTTCCTACAGGATTATATGGTATCCTTATATTTATCTTAGTATAATTTGTAAACCAGTAACCAATAACACACTGAAGGAAAATAATACAAGAAAGGAAATAAGAGAATAACCTCTGAAAATGGTCAGAGGAATAAAAATAAATCTTCTAGGGAGTTCTTCAGATAGCATATAGAGTATCAATTTGCTGATTTTAGTCAATCCTCTAGTGTGAGAAAACACGGAAAAGCCGCCGCGTGTTCTGACAGCAAGGCGGCTGATTCCGCGAACAACGCAGCGGTTTGCACGCAGAGGCATGCGTCTGGTAACATGGCAGAACGCGGAAAAGCCACCGCATGTACTGACAGCGAGGCAGCTGGTTCCGCGTCCAGTGTGGCGGTTTGCACGCAGCAGCGTGCCTCTGGTGTGGCTGAGTCTGTTAGTTCACACAGGTGTAGGAATACGGGCGCGCGCGCTGAGAGGCAGAACTTTTATGACGGCCAAGAGGGGACCAGCTGACCAGGCTGGTCAGCTGACGCCAGAGCAAGTTTCTATTGGTCCATCACTTAGAGGTGGCGCCAGAGAGCGCTACACTATATATAGTTGCTGCTGGCCAGTCACAAGTGGTCTGCCGTTGCGAACACTACGTGGAAGCACTCAGTCCTTAGTCAGATCCTGCAGTGTGTTTGAACCAGGTGGACCTGGGAATTCACACTGAGCCAGATTACTTGTATTGTATTCTGTTTATGCTTAGACCAGTTCCAGGGTGTAGAGACCACGGACCTCACACCCAGACTAGGGGACCTGTGTTATCAATCTGTTATACATCAGACTAGTTCCAGGGTGTAGAAACCACGGACCTCACACCCAGACTAGGGAACTTGTGTTACCATTCTGTTATACATCAGACTAGTTCCAGGGTGTAGAGACCATGGACCTCACACCCAGACTAGGGAACTTGTGCTATCATTTTGTTATACATCAGACTAGTTCCAGGGTGTAGAGACCAAGGACCTCACACCCCGACTAGGCATTGCTTGATATCTGTTATAACTTATTGCTTTCCTGACTACTCCTCTGATCTCTGATTCGGTACCTCGCACATCTGATACTCTGTTGCCATACCCTGCTTGCCTTGGATACCAAATCAGCCTTCTGTCTATGTACCTTATCTGACCGTGTGTTGCCGACCTGGCCACGAGAGCTATCTCTACTATTAAGAGATAGTCTCCAGATCACTCAGTGACATTGGTCTTCATTGTCACTTACTCTCTGAACCTTCCTTCTTCCAGCTTGACTCCGCCCCTTGGGGAGTCTCAGGCTACTGGAATGTTTCCTTATCTCTAGAGCAGTATTGCCATACTGTCTCTAATTTCCTGTGCTATACTCAAAGTACTACCGTTACACCAAACACTCACACTATCCAGGTGTCCAGAGGTCAGCAATATATCTGTATTATCAGTGATTCTGCAGATCATCAATAATCAGGTATATATCTGTATTCTTGGTGATACTGCAGATCACTAATAATCAGATTCTCTCTGCGTGCTGACACCGATCGTTACATCTAGCACATAAGTTTTACAAAATTATTTTACAAAATTATCACTCCATCTTTTCTTATCTCCTCTCTGCCCGTAACATTAGGTACACACAATGAGATTTTCTGGCAGATCTACGGTCAGATCGACTATTTCCAACATGTCCGATCTGATTTCTGATTGATTCTCCGTTCACTTATATGGAAAATTGATTGGAAATCAGATTGGACATGTTGGAAATAATCAGACAGTAAATCTTCCAGAAAATCTCATTGTGTGTAGCTAGCATAAAGCACAAGTCTACCATGGTTATTATGGTAATGAGTTTACTACATCTGAAAGTTACATTTGATACTATATGCTCTCAGCACCATGCCAAGAGGGCTTAATTTTTGGGACACCATCACTATCATAAGAAATTACTAGTTTAAGAGGATAGGAAGATCTGGTCAGCTAGAGTTAGGGAGGAGTTAGTGTGTGGTTCTAGTTAGTGTTAGTGTCAGGTTAGGAGTATTGCAGTTATCATTCAGGAATTTCTTACTGCTACGTAAAAGTATCAGGTTAAGCTACAAATAGCCATAACTTGTAAGAAAGGTTAGTACTAAGGATCATTTAAACTATTACATATTATGGGCATGTGAAAGATTAAGATAAATATTAGCCTGTAACGATTGTGGAATTCTCTCCGTGATCAGCGCACAAGACGTGCGCTGACACTGCGGAAATCCTCCACAAGTGTGTAATTTGAGGGAACCCAGCAAAAGGTGCAATGCACCTGTAGAGGGAAATTCCTGTCGGCAGGTGGAGCTGTGGAGTGCAGAGGAACAGCTCCTCTGCCCTGCCACAGACGTGGGTATGTGTGTACACAAATCTAGTCGCCAACCCGCGACAGTGCATACACAACCATGAAGAACAGGAGAAAAGGCAATCGCCAGAGATGGCTATTGCTAACAGCGACACAAGACTGGATAAGCACAGATGAGGAATGTATGTATGTCCACCAATCTAGCCGCCACCCTGCGACGGCGGACATACAACAAAGGAAACCAAGTGAGAACGCAATCGCAAGAGAAGCGATTGTGAAAGAGAATGAGCACAGGGACAGATTGTATGTGTGTGCACCAAACTAGTCGCCAACCCGCAACGGTGCATACACAACAGCAGATATGAAGTAGAAACGCAATCGCGAGAGAGGCGATTGCCAGAGGTGACACAAGGCTACAGCAAGGCAGAGCACGAGAGTAGCAAAGGCACAGCAAATCATACAATGAGGAGATAAGGAATAATACAAACGCTAGCTAAACGCGAACATCGCACTCATTCGCAACAGTGCACGCGTTTATGCGCGGTCTCCGCGTGCTAAGCACAGTAGAGACTAGCACGCCTAACTAACCACCGACAAACATGAAACAGAGGATGCGAGCGCTTGCTTAACGGTTACCTCACCGAGCCTCCAGCAAGCGTTCGCAGCAGACAAGACAGATACACGAAAACAGGAATAAGTGAGAGAGACGGATCCACAGCACTAGCGCAAGGCGAGTGCGATCCAGGCAAGACAGATTAGAGGAGATAGCTGGTAGCAACCGCTGCTCCAGCTATACTCCAAGAACAAAGATCAGAATGACTTCCTGTCGACCACCGCTGGGAAAGAACAATCACAACACACAAACAAAACAGATATGCAATCCTAACTGCACTAGGGAATCTGCCTAGTGCAGTTCCAGGAATTACTCTAAACTAATCTTCAAACAATGAGCAAGGCTGACATTCCAAGAGTGTTCCACAGGACTAACCCTTATGACCAGCAAAGGACTCTGGGAAACATAGCTCTTTATACTGCCAGTCATCAAAGGAGGCAGGTAGGGAATTTGCATAACGAGTGTATGCAAATTCCTCAGCAGCAGAACAGACCAGAAACTTGTAATGGAAAGACAGGTCTCTCTTGCAGAGACCTGCAGCCCACAGACTAGAGGAATGGTCAAACAGCTGTCTGCCAGTGCATCCAGCTGAGCGGATCATTACATAACCTTTTTCAATCCTGTGTCGAACAAGAACATTGGCATTTTCCTCCATAGACCAATGTTGTATATAGTCCGATATAGGAAAAATGCTGCCACTAGATGGCACTGTTGAAAATCCGGAACAGCGTCAGCCCCTTTGGATCAAAGTATGAGACAAAGTGTGACCCATTCTATGCCCCGGATGCTGGGTAATCTCCTCGCTCTAATGCAATGAAGGACAGACCGGATTCCTACCGCCACCACAGATTTATGATCACCCATGTAACCCCCCCCCCCTCAAACACCAGAAAAAAGTGCTGGGGGGGGGGGGGATATGGTTGATTTGGAAAAAGTATTGGAAAGGGTATAACTTACATAAACACTTTTAATAACCGGCAGCCCTAGATGGTACCTGGTCTCTAGGGCAACAGTTCCATGTAAGGGCACATAAAAATGTAGCCTTCATCTATAGTTGAGTGACATGTTCTGTTGCTATGGGTAGGGGAGGAGGCATGACAGTACGGGGAATGATGGAGTGACTGCTAGCAGTGGTGTAAGTAGGGGAACAATGTATTTGGCCATTGCTGTGGGTGTAGTAACAAAGGTTTAGTACATGGGGGTTAATTATTTTACTCAACAGATTGTGAAATGTTCACAGGGAACCAGTTTTTCAATGTTGTTTGATCTCAGCACCAATGAACAAAAGGCTCATTGTGAAGAATGGAGTGAGAGAGAAAGTAAAAGAGGAAACGGAATCTGAGGACAGTCTTGTGTAACAAGATCATAAAGGGAGAGCAAGAAAAACCTTTGAAGGGACATGGGCTTAGTAACTACATGAAGAGGACACTGAACACTGGAGAAACATTACAACATAAATAAAAAATGAGTCTACAATCTACGGAATACGCAAACCACATAGAAATGAAAGCAACCTAGAAGCACCAAATCATTTGTAAGTTTGCATATTTAAAATGTCCAAGAATGTTAGCCACTATGGCTGATATGCAATTTACTTTTCTCCCAGGAGTTAATTTTTCATCTTCTTTATAATATAACTTTTCAGCAGTTTGCACTTGAAAAAGTACCCAACAATGAATAAAAAAGAAATAGCAAACTTATATTGAGAATTTTCTTGCTTGCTGTTGGCCTAAAATGTGTTTTATTGATAAGTTAAGATAATTCATCCTAGAGAAAAGTTAGTTCAATAAGGGCCATGGGGGCTGATTTACAAAGCTTTTCTATTGGATAATTTCATTTTACTTATTAATTAACAATTTCTCTCTTCTTAAATCACTTATATCACAATGTATCACAATCTAACTTAACAAATGATTTATCTCTCCTTGGGCCATATGCAATTCACGTTTTCACCTGAGTTTTCTCCTAGGTGATATTTTTAAACTTTTTTTAAAGTGCATTCAAACATACATGGACATTTATTTTTTATTTTTTCTGGGTGATCACCCATTAGATAAGAGCTCTGTCCCTGTATGGATGCGGGTGTGAGTGCTGGGGTTGAATGCTATGGGGGGTTGGCTTACGGATCAAACACTTTTAATGTTGATAATAATATTAATAAAATGTATACTTTTATATGAAAATTGATCTCGCGGATTTATTGGAGTGTACTCCTCCTCTCATTTACCCTTAAAGTTTTTGTTTATATTTTTAAACTTGACAATAAAATGCCTTTTAAAGAGACTCTGAAGTTTCTAAAAAAATCAGTTTTCTATTACAAAATCCACTTTAACATAATAGTCCTACCTAAACCACCGCATCCCCGACGCTCTAATCTAACTAAATCCCCAAACTCGCCGGGGGGCAATCCGAGCAGCGCTTCCACGTGAGGCAGGGCTATGAGCTGCAGCCCTGCCTCATATGCATCTGTCAGCGGCGGATCGCCGCCTCTCCCCCGCCCCTCTCAGTCTTCCTTCACTGGGAGGGTCGGGGGAGAGGCGGAGATTTGCCGCTGACAGACGTGTGTGAGGCAGGGCTGCAGCTCAAAGCCCTGCCTCTCACGGAAGCGCTTAGGGCAGCAAAAACCAGGACCAAGAAAGTAGGAAGGTTAAAGAGGATTTTGTTATAAAAAAACTGATTTTTTTTAGAGACTTCAGAGTCTCTTTAAGCCACCAGAAAACAAGAAAATACTCAAATAATTTTGATAGTACCTTTTCACCTACTTTTTGGTACTTTTTTAGTTGAAAAGTACTGAAAAGTTATTTTAATCGAAGTTGAAAATGTATCTCCTGGGAGAAAAGTCAGGTGAAAAAGTGAATTGCATATGGCCCCTTGGCCCATAGCAATTCATTGTTTCTCCTAAGTCTTCTCCTAGGTGATATTTTCACAACTTGTTAATAAAATGGCTCAAACCACCAGAAAATAAGAAAACACCCAAAATAATGTTGACAGTACTTTTTCACCTACTTTTTTGGGTACTTTTTCAATTTCAAAGTGCTGAAAACTTATTTTAAAAAGATTAAAAGTGAAAACAAGAGAAAAAGTGAATTGCATATGGGCCCTCATCTGTTTATTTCATGAATTCTCTCTCCTTATTTGTTTATCTCATACATTACCTTTCCTTAAAGTTAAGGTGAAAATAAGTAAGCTTTGTGAATCATCCCCAATGTATTTAAGTCCAAAGTGTGGTAGCCAGGACTTTCAGTGTAGAGAACAAATGTGAGTATAGTTTTGTTGTACTAGTCATGCTGTCCTTTGTGCCTTTTTGTACCACTGAACCTCTACTCTGAGCCATGCAAAGCGCCAAACTTAATTATGGACACCACCCAGTCGTGCTTGGAAATTATTCAGATTTTTTATTTGTGAAAAGTTCTTTATAAAAATACTCCACTGTGATATCCATTGTGCAGTGCTGCTTTGGGAGGGCACAACTATACATAGCTGAAACTACACCTCAGCTAGAAGATATTTTATATATATTTGTTGAAACTTCACTAAGGCAACCCAGTTGTCCTACTACCTGAAAATGTTGCCATAAATGTTCTAGTTTAGTTCCTGCATTTTCCCATTGTGGTTTTAAACAGCACTTTACCATATGTTACTCCATTAGCATTCTTATTAGAGAGCATTTTTCAAGTGTTTACAGGTATCCCCTGACATCTAACAATAGTTCATAAGAAATTGTGCATGTGGGAAAATAACACCTCACGATTATTGTCTGCCTTCACAGTGGTCAGAATGATTATTTTGAATGATTATTTTGGGTGAGTACAGGCCTTTTTTTTCAAAAAGTCTTCTCGCACAACAAATAACTGCCCTTTGCTACAAAGCTCACCTATAATTTATTTTCAATTGCTGGCATTCCCACAATAACGCATTTGCAGATTAGCTGTATGTGTGATTAGGTTATCACTGAACATCAGAGAAATTAGGCAAATCTGACATTTACAGACTATTATTTTGTGGAAATTTGAGTGCCTATAAAATGTCTATTTTTAATTAAAAGAATTGGCAGAACTTGCAGAAATCATTTTTCAGTTCCATTCTGGTCAATTTAGAAAAAGCTCAAAATTCATTTTGTACAACGTAAATATTTAAAAAAACACGTGGCTTGTAATATTTGCTGAAGTGCTAGAAATGAAAAAATACCAGTGTTATTACTAAAAACAGATGCTCTGAGCTCCCCTTCTTCCTGTACTTCATCATGGGAAGATTGTATTATTTCCCTCAGGTGATTTTATCATGGTATTGAGTAACAAAATATGGAATTTACATTGCGGGTCATGCACAACTGAGGCTCTGTTGTACAGTCTGTCAACCTGTCTATCAGTCAACAGACCTGCTGCAAATTTATACCAATACCAAGTGACTACTTGCAAAAGGAAACGGTTTATTTTCTATGCCAATATTAGTTGCAAAGACCTCTTAATAAAGTCATTTTTATATTTAGTCATTAACTAAAACAAATACACCCTCTAGAGATATAGATCTAAAACTACCGTGCAGTAGCTTAGCAATCAAAATGTTCATATTTTGTATTATTTTTTTATTTAGCATTTATATTTCACTGACATTTTGTGCTTTAAAGAGCCTATAGACATAATAATAATAATAATAATAATAAAAAAAAGGTAACACATGAGTATTACTGATTTAACTAGTGTTTACATTTTCCACAGTGCCCAGCAGATTTCTGCACTCCTTTGCAATAATATAATCAAATTTCTTTAATAGTCATCAATATAAAACACAGCAATAGTTCATGGCAGAAACAGGAGCTGACGTGGTTTTGACCCTACGGCATCCTTAGCAGAGGCGGGACAAGGTCCTCCAGCACCCAAGGCTGAGACAGCAAACTGTGCCCCCCCATCCCTCCCACCCTTCACACACTGATTGCTATTAGACTAAGAGGAGCCCCAGGGCCCCCAACACCTCAATCTATAGTTATCTGGCTTGCAGTCACTGCCATGTATCCCCTTTTTTTATTTCTTTCTGCTTCAAACACAATAGGGGAATGATGGCTGAGTGAGTTGTGCGCCCCCTCCTACACTGCGCCCTGAGGCTGGAGCCTCTCTCACCTCTGCCTCGGCCCGGCCCTGGTCCTTAGTCATGTCTAAAGTGACTCCCTGATACAAACATTTAAATAACCATAAACCCTCCCAGCCACACTTCACCTACAACAGGTTTGGTGCTAGTCTTAAGGTAGCCATAAATCTAGCGGTGTGTGGGCAGATTCAACCAAGAGACAAATCTCTCTCTTATCAAATCTGATCCCCATACACCACAGACCGACTCCCGATCAATTTGACGCTGAAATCGATCCGGAATTGGCCTTTGTGCACCGCATCGGACACCTCAACGCTGTGCCTCCCTAATGAAGAATGCCCACTCGGTGCCCCGTGTAAAGTATATATTACCTGTATGCGGCCTGCGCTTGTCCTCCCCCAGCTAACGGTACTCCTCCTGCATACGCGCGCGTGTGTGACGTCATACTCCTCTTACTAGGAAACCACGTGGGGTTGTGTGTATGCAGAGGGGAATGTGCCCGGAGCAGCAGAGGGACAAGTGCAGGCCGCGGACAGGTCACATATACTTTACACGGAGTACCGATGGGGACATTCTTAATTAGGGGGGACAGGTGCTGGGGTCACATTGTCAGTCGGGCATGCACTTGGCGGCACCGATTTTCATCCAATTAGATTGTAATAATCGAATTGGATAGTCGATCGGCTGCCAAGTCGCCTGACGTTTGACCACCCTAAAAGTCTGCCAGAGATGAGAAGCATCTCTCGTGGTATGTTACTTACCTGAAGCTTACTTAAGCCCCTTTAGGGCTGCTCGTCCCTCGCCAACTCTGTGGGTGACTCCTGTCACTTGCAATTGTCCCCGAAAGCCTGGCCGAGTCACGCATGCAGAACCCAGCCAGATGCGCTCCCTTGCTGCGCTCCAGTCCCTGGGAGTGATCTGTGTTTGCTCAGAAGTACTGCGCAACCACAGATCACTCCAAGGGAGGGGAGCACACCTGGACGGGCCGCACATGTGGGACATAGCGCATCTCGACCAGGCTTTCAGGGACATTTGCAGCAGGTTTAACGGGGCTCAAGGAATCCAAAAGTAAGTATGGAGCCTGAGATGCTTCTCATCTCAGGTTCACTTTAAAATGACAAACCCAAAGCGGGGGAGGGGGGGTTATTGTCTTTACCTACTTACAATACAATACAAAATTGGCACATGAAAACCTGCATATATAAAAAAATTTAAATCCTACACTCTAAGTCCCCTAAGTGACTGTCGGCAGACACAATATTGACAATATTATCCTAACACTATTTCCAATAGGACAATTATATACTACTAAACCTTACCAAGAAAGAAAATTTGACTTGAATTTAAATGCACTGTACTCCTAATAGATCCTGCAAACAATCAAAGACACCTGGAGGCTAGAAAAACAGCTCTACATCCCATCTGTAGTTGAGGTCCATAGGTTCCCTAGTCCCCAATTTAAAAATCCTTTGTGCATTATGTTCCAACAGCTTTCTCTGAAACTCAACCCAAGAAGATGCCAGAGGAGGAGATTGTGGATAGGTGAGCTGCTTCCACACTCACCATGGGCCCAGGGGATGGAATGTAAACATCACATGGAGGGAAACTGATCGAGAGGCCATTGATTATCGGAATATCAAACGCTATCACTGCTGCACACCCAACTGAGCCAGTTCTAGCGAGATCTTTCCAGCATGCTGGATTGATCGTTTTGAGCAATTTGGGCAAAATTCAATTGAAATAATCGATCTGATGACCATGTTGCATCAATCTCTGCCAAATCTAATTATTATGATCGACTCAGCAGGATATTGATGCCGCAAATCGAGTATCGAGTAATGTCAGTTTATCAGTCTTGACACAATAACAGATGTGAAAAGGTTAATGATACACAGTATTTTAAATTGCTGAAGTATAAAGTTGGTCATATACCGATAGATTTGCAGCAGATTCGACCATCAGATAGATTTCTGTCAGATGCCTGAAGGTCGAATCTGACAGGAATCTATCTCATGTGTGCCACAAAGTAGGAACAGATTTCCAATAGATTTCAGAATGAAATATATTGGAAATCTATTGAAAATTGATCTAAAAGCATTACTGCACCATTAGATCCAATGCAACTCTATGGGCCATCGATCTGCTGCCAGACTAAGATTTTCCATCCTGTCAGATAGATCAAATCGATCGAAATCGGCTGCAAATCAATCGATCAGACCTTCGATCATGCATCGATTTGCGATTAACCAATTCGATCGAATGCGGAACTCGACCAGTGTATGGGCCCCTTAACACATCCAGGATCTGCACCATCTAAAACATCATGAGAGTTCAAATTGTAGCAATAGAGTGTGCCTGGTCTGCATAGTGACGCACAGAGTTTCGAACTTCCAGCCCTTTATCAAATTGCCACAAACACATTACCCTGCACACTTTATTGCTACAATTTTAACTATTGATGTTTTAAAGAAGTTGCAAATAAAGAAGTTGTTTTAAGGAGGCACACACCTTTGATTGATGTAGACCATTAGTGTTTGGGACCCGATCCCATTGGTAGACATCGCTGGGCCGGGCTGCACAGAAGCGTGTCAGCTGTGTAAAGGACAATGTGCTGTGTTGCTATGTGGGGGAGGCGGAGATGCGTGATGGGTAGCAGTGGGAAAAATGCAATCGGTCATCGCTGGGGGTGAGTTGACCCCCACACAGATCACTTGTGGGTTGGGGCCTCTGTACAAGAGCCTGATTATTTGCTGAGGTGGTTGTTATCGGCCGTCTCAGTTGACTTTAGCCAGGCATGTGTACAAGCCTTTAGATGGTGCAGATCCTGGATGTATAATACTGAAGCTTCCCTGTGACTCCAGAGGTTGGATTCTAGCACGTCTTCATTTCCATTGGTGCAGTGAACTTTCTATCAAATTTTAAATAGCTGAATCAGTATTTCTGCTATCCTTCAAAACGTATTAAAAGAGGGAAAACAACATGCAAAGGTCAGTTACAATAACTGATAAGACTGAGGGAATACTTCTGGAGTTCTCCTTAAAAAAATCTTGGTAACATGAAAGAGATATCTTTATTCTAAAACCTTGGCTTGTTTCCTAGGATGACTGTAAAAAGAGTTCATTTGGGTTTAAACAGAGTATGTGGTCACCCTGCAGATAACATTTGAGATAATATGTTTCAGGCTAACGTGATGCAGATGCCTATTTGTGAAGAATTAAACCGGTCACTGAAACATCTTTTCAGGCTTACTTTCCAGTGCAGTACAAAGAATAACAACACTGTGCAGGTTACTGTGGTCATAAGAAGAAATAAAGTCCTAATGCTTACTTGAACTTGAGCAAAATAAACCCAGTAGATCAACAGCTAGAGTGTTTCATTTGATGGATTTAATCCCTTTCCTGAGTTAGGGCCGTTTCACACTGGTAATTACACCTAAACAGATCCGGTAAAACGGATCCGGTTTCCGCTTCACCGGATCCGTAAGGCTTAGTTCACGCTGGCAACCGGATCTGTGAAAACAGATCTGATCACTGGTCGATCGGATCAGTCTTCACTCTGTTTCACTGATCCGTCCACTTGAGCGGGCGTGTGGGGGGAGGGAGGGTTTCTTACCAGGCTTCAGTATTTTTCCCCTTAGCTTCACATGTCGGGTGACGTGACTACCACGCTTCCGCCTTAAACCCAGAAGGAGGAAGCATGGTAGTCACATGACGTGACGTGTGACGCGAAGGGGAAGAAGACCGAAGCTTGGTAAGGCACCCTCCCTCCCTCACCCTCCCGTTCAGGTGCACTTCGTGCACACATCTCCCCCAAAGCTCCACCCCCAGTGGAGCATTCCCACATCCCCCCAGACCCCCTTAGACTGGTCTGTTTCTTCACTAGTGTGAAGAAACATTCCATTCTCTCATTGCCCCTAATGCAGGGCTTCATCTTCCAGTTGTCTGGGCTCAGTGGTCCAGAAATATAGGTGCTGCAGCAAACTTGAACGGATGGATGTGAACCGGAGCCATAGGTTAACATTGGATCTGTTCGTATCCGTTCTGTTTGTACAGTATCCATTCCAATCCGCAAACTAACGGTTTTCTAACGCAGGTGTGAAACGGGCCTAAGGGAATTTGTATAGCGCTTTTCTCCTGTCGGACTCGAAGCGCACTCAAGAGGCCACCATGCATTGTTAGGGAGTCTTGCCTTGAACCCCTTACTGAATAAGTACTGACCCTAGATTTGAACCCTGGTCTCCCATGTCTAAGGCGGTGTTCTTAACCAGTTCACTATTAAGCCATGTTCAATAGCCCACCCTTTTCAAATATAAACGTGCTTGGTGCTGGCTGGTGGGTGGTGAAGTAGATCCTTGTAATTGTAGGCCTGTTAAGGGTAGAGGACACACAGTTAATCACTAAAGGTGGCCATATATCTCTTGGCAGCCGATCGATAATTGTCGAATTGGATGAAAATTGCTGCCGCCAAGAGCATGCTTGATTGACGAAGTGACCAATTTGGGGCTGAAATTGGTCACATGTATTGATCAGACATGCTGCCAGGCCATAGTGGTCGATCAGGTGCACATCAATAATTGCAAGCGATATTGGCTCATGTGACAAACACGACTAAACCCACGGCTCTGTTCCCCCTAGTGTTTAAATGGATGTCACACGTACCACGTGCTGTACGCCGGCGACGTGTAAAGCAGATGGAGGAATGGGATTTCGGAGATGGATGGACACCGCGTTGTGGGTAACATAGGACAGGTAGTTAGGGATGATCAATGAGATGCAAATATTTCAGAGTTTAGCCAAATTTATGCAGATGGACCAATCAGTCCCACCCAGGTTTAAATTGATTGGACCATTTTCAAGCTGCACATATTTGCATAAAAATGTGCATACATTTGGTTAAACTCAGAAATATTTGCATCTCATTGATCATCCCTACATGTAATGTATAAATGCACACATGGGGGCACATTTATACACTAGGAGGACAGTGGCGAGTTGGCGGACTTGGACAATTCCTGAGTGATTTCATGCTGAAATAAATCGGGAATCGGCCTATGGTGTACGGGCCGCCGACAGATCTCTTACTAATCAGATTCAGTCAGAGGGAGATTTGTCTCTTGGTCCAATCTACCCATCATTGCTAGATGTATGGGCACCTTTAGTGGTCTCTAGACCTCTTTACTGGTATATTACAAAATGGAATCCTATTTATTTAAAACAAATGTAAGGGTTCCCCAGAGGTCTAATGAAGTGGCTTGGTGCCATTATCACCATGATACATGTGACACACCTACCTTCCCTCTTCTCCCTATGGGTCTTGCTCTGTGGCCCTGTGGTAACAGCTAAAGTATAGTACAATGCATGTAATGTTTACTTATTGTGCTCCTTTACTCATTGCACAGAGACCACCACAACTTTTCCCTTGAGCATCCAAGTTTTACATACTCCTGGTACACTTAAGAGAACAATGGAAGCAGAACACAACACAACATGGGAGGTGTCATCCCAATGTAGTATAGAATACGTAAACATGGGTAATGATGGGAGATTTAAAGAGAATGATTTTAATCGAACCAGAAAAGACAACGTGTTTTGTGGGACCTTTTCGCTTCCTTAGGTCTTCAATACAGTGTCTTATGCAGCTGTGCACATGGACTGTGAGTGCCTACTTACATTGGAACACCTCTTCCCATTTTGTGTACAATTTCCCCCTCCACCCCCTGCCCCCCCCCCCCCCCCCATGGTGTCCTCTGTGATAATGATCCAGTGGTCCTTTCTCTGGAGTGCGACCCAACCTATGAAGAGGATACCGAATCAGCATGGAGATAGCCTGACAACAATTCCTCTGAGGCAATGATAGTAACCCCCATTGATCACCCTCATCCATCCACATGGTTTGACACAGATTACTGTCTATTGTTACATCACATAATACACTGATGCTTTAAAAAATGGTTTATGGAAATAAACTGCTGAACAGTACTGGACATCTTTCTCCTATCATTGTTTCAAACACTGTATGCTATCCAGTCCTGAGTATGTTCTTCTGTAGTGTTTGGGGTGAGCCATGGACAAAACCACCGAATGGTCTGGTATTAGACCTTGCCCCGATAGATCTGTGTGCCAACTGCCCTCCTACATTGTAAATTCAACACTTAAAAAATGGTTGTGAGGAATAGAAAAAAAAAAAGAAAAGATTAAGCCTATTTTAACCTAGTATATTGGCCTTCTAGATTTTGTGTGTTGACTGGTCTGCTTTTATTGATGATTGCTACAGTTAAGGTAGCCATACACCTGACTATTATGGGCAGATTCGAAAGAGACAAATTTATCTCTCATAGAATCAGATTAGAGATACATTTGTCTCTTTGTCAAAGCTGCCAATATACTACATGTTGATTCCCATCCGATTTTAGCAGGGAATCGGCTGAGCCCGCTGCATCCACACCTCCGCTGCCCAATGTATAAATGTGCCCCCCGTGTGTGCATTTATAAATAACCTGCCCTGTAGCATCCTCTGTGTGGTGTCCGTCCATCTCGCTGAGTTCTAACAGCAACGTACACGCTAGCAACGCATGACGCACCTGACCAACCAACTTCGGCCCGACATCTTGCAGCGTGCACGATTGGCAATGCAACCAATTTTCGCCCTGAAATTGGTCGCTTTTTCAGTCGGGCATGCACTTGGTGGCACATATTTTCCTCCAATTTGATTATAATAATCAAATTGGATGGTCGATCGGCCATCAAATAGCCTGGTGTATGGCCACCTTTAACCAAAAACATAACTACAAACAACACAGAAAACTAAGTAGAATGCACAATTAAAATGGTAAAAGTGAACGACAATAAAACACATAAACTGGAGAAGATATCCTAGTTTGCTAATCCATTCTCACAATACAAATGGCTCTTTAGCACTACATAAATATATAAATTCTCATCTGTCACGTTAATGTGTTTTACCATTTTACAATAATTCAGCAAATACATATAAATCCCACTTTTTCTTGTTATCATAACCTTGGATAACCTTGAGATTCCATTGAGGAAAAAGACCAGTTTAAGTAAAAACAACTAGAGCCCTACTGAGATAATTTGTAAAGCAGACAATTGTCTCCCACATTCATCATTTCAACCATTCCTTCTAAATTGGCATGCACTTTAGGCATTACAGGCAAAACCAATGCTGAAATGATAAATTATACTCCTTCCTTATATGTAAACTGTCCTTCAAACAGTGGAGAGCAGAAAGGTTAGGACTAGCTATAAAGAAAAGAATGGTAATAATTAAAATTCAACACTTAGCCAATATGACATATAGCATATTTTACAAGTCTTTTCCTATCCTGCTGTTTTGCTTCTTGCTTCTCATATTGCTTTTCCTTGCTGTGTCCAGATTACACAGTCTTTTAATACACCCCTATACTTTACCCTACTTCTAATCCCTGAACCTTTTTTCATTTGTGTTTTTTATTTTCTACAAAATAATTCTAGATGCAGTTAAATATCTTAAATCTGGCACACAAGAGAAACATTTAAAGAAAAGCAGTTTTGAATCATGATGATACCTTTATTGGATGACTAAAAATAAGCTTTCAGCTAATAGGCCTTCTTTAGACTCTATTCCTGTAGACACAGGAAGTCTGAAGAATGCTTACTAGACAAAAGTACGCTTTCTTTTTTTTAATTAGCCAGGGGCGTAACTAGAAATTCCTGGGCCCCCTGCAAAAAATCTGAGCGGGCCTTTTGGGGGGGGGGGGGGCATTGGACATCGGCGGGACCATCCCCCCTCCCTGCCAATGTCCAATGCTCTCCCCTCATGCTGCGACCCATCCGTCCCCCCAAAAAAAACAGTCCTGGGCCCCCCACGGCTGCATGGCTCACATCCCCTATTGTTACGCCCCTGAAGTTAGCCAATTTATGGTATCATCCTGATTCAAAACGCCAAATGTTTTATTGATGGCTATCACGGTACAATACTCTATCATTTGAGAAAGTGAGAGAAAAAGCAAAATTATAGATTTATAAATAGGGATAAGCTGTACAAAGTTGTGGAAGAAGTATCTTTAGGGTGAAAACCGTTCTTTTCTATTGCATTTCACCAAATTTCACTTTAAGTAGGTGTGGCCTATCTCCTGGGCAGCATGGTGGTGTGACTAGCCCTAACTACCAATGACTAGCCCTAACCAACCCACCCCTCCCACCCCTCCAATGCCTAAATCCAACCCCACAATGATGCCTTTCCCCCGCAAACCCACCAGAGGCCCTCGATAAAATGTGAATTTAGAAACAGAGTGGCAACAGCGCTGCAGTTGTAATGTTCTTTTTTTTTGGGGGGGGGGGGGGTGTTTGTTTTTTCAATTTAATATTTTGGTTGACTTTGTCCAAACTTATCAAGTCATTGTGGTACTTTTCAATTTTTGTCAGCTATTATTTGTTTAAAGAGAACTTACCATTAGTTTTAAGGGAACCTAAACTGAGAAGTATATGGATTTTTCCTTTAAAAATAATACCAGTTGCCTGACTCCCCTGCTGATCCTGTAATACTTTTAGCCACAGCCCCTGAACAGGCATGCAGATCAGGTGCTCTGACTGAAGTCAGACTGGATTAGCTGCATGCTTGTTTCAGGTGTGTGATTCAGCCACTACTGCAGCAAAAGAGATCACCAGGAGTGCCAAGCAACTGGTATTGTTTAAAAGGAAATATCCATATCCCTCTCAGTTAAGGTTCCCTTAAAATGGAGTTGAAGCCCTAATCCAGGCATGTTTTTTTTTTTTTAATGCATATTGAGTAGAGTGGTTAGCTCTCTTTCCTTGCAGTGCTGGGTCCCTAATCTGAATATAGGACTGTTCAATTCGTATTGACTTAAATGGATTCTATAGATATGTTATAGATGTTTTAGATGTATCCTAAACACATTTATTTTTACTATACTTATACCCCACAGACTGTGGATGGTGGGAACTGCAATGCACCACCTGCATGACGTATTACTTTAAACTGCTACTTAAAATTCAAACAAATAGCTGATCTGGGTATGGGGATACTTCAAATGGTGTAATGTTGATTTGTGTAAAATGAAACCCCTGTATTTGTCTTTAGTTCCATCCCTTGTCATATATCAATGCAAACTTGTTATCTGGCAGACAAATTCTGTGTACTATGTTCATGATGAGCACGTAACACAACTCAAAGCATTCTTTCTAGGTTTGGCAGCAAGCTTCTGCTGATTTCACTGTTGCCCATGGCAAGATGTGCAGTATAAAACATTAGGTAATGAACTGCACTTACAGGAAACTGACAGACAAATGAAAACAGAAACAACAGGACTAAAACAGTCAAAAGAAATATTCCAAATTAAACTTATGTTTTACTTTCTTCTTGTTCTTACTTAATTGTCAGTTATTCTCTAGCTAATACATGATCTGCGTGATAATGTATTTTTCACCCCTCAGATACAGGATAGCAGCGATCATACGGTATGTGTGACAAACTGTCCAACTGGTCAGTACTACCCCACACCCATGCTGCTGAGCTGGTGGAATGTGTATCAGAGTGGAAAGAGAGGGCCGCTGTTCAAACCACACAAAACAATTCCAGAAACCAGGGCATCAACCAGCAGCAATCCGATCCCCAAAGGGTGCAAACTCACTTTCGAAGAATAAAGGTAGCCGGGTCTCCACCTGGATTTGTAATTTTAACTTAATTTATTGCATGGCATCATAGCCAGGTAAAGACTCGGCTACCTTTATTCTTCGCAAGGAATGTGTATCAGAAACATTAGTGCGAAGGTAAGTTTTATGACAGTGATGTCTGACCAAACCCAAAGTGGTTTGGAACACAATGCCACCATCCTTTCTCCCTGCAACACAATGCCAGGTCTGCAAATCTTGTGCCTGCACTTTAAGAGGTACAATAAATAAAGTCAAACCATAAGTACCATTCTCAGGGCCAGTTTCCACTGGGGTCGGTTTCTAAACTGGACGTGTAGATCTGTGGGTTCTGGTAGTAGAGTATACTATCAGAGAACGATCTGCGGGTCCCCTTGTATCACAGGTGCTGCTACCTGTATAGTACAGTATTGGATAAGGAGACAGGAGAGATTAAAGCTAATGGGAACCAACCTTAAAAAAAAGAAGTCAGATACTCACCTAAGGAGAGAGAAGGCTCGGTCCTAATGAGCCTCCCCTCTCCTCTCCCAGTGCCCGGTCCCGCTCAGGATCCCCCATAGCAGTATTCGACCGTTTCGGTCAAATACTGCCACTTTCGCCGCCGAAGGGAGGTTTCGGAAGTCTTCGGGAGCACTGCGGCTCCCGAAGACGGGCCACTCCATACTACGCATACGCGAGCACCCTCTATGACGCACTTGCGCGTGTCTATGACATACTTGCACGTGCGCAGTATGGAGCTGCCGGCCTTCAAGAGCCCGAGTGCTCCTGAAGACTTCCAAAGTCCCCGCAGCGGCGGATTTGACCGGAGGATCCACCGAGCACCGGGAGAGGAGAGGGTAGGCTCATTAGGACTCAGAGCCTTTCCTCTCCTTAGGGGAGTATCTGACTTTTTTTTAAAGATGGGGTTACATTAGCTTTAAATGATCTGTGTCTTCAGGATGTGGGAGGAAACCCATGAAAACACAGGGAGCAGCATACAAATTCCACACAGGAAGTGCTATTGCTATCCCATATGCTACTGTGCTGCTTCATAATTGCACTTTTCCTGAAGGAATGTATGCATAAGTTAGAAAAAAAACATTAAAGGGCCCTTATCAATAAATTATACAAATTTAAACATATGCATACATATAAAAGGTACAATTGAACTGAGTAAAGTGCACTATAAAATAGTTTTTCTTATGTTGCTGTTACTTGTAGTAAGTAGTAAAAAGTTAGACAGGTTTTGGACTAGTCTTTCTCCTCTTCTTTACTTTCAAAAGTACATACTGAATAACAGTTGCTCAGCACAACTGCCAAAGTAGAGTGCAGCAAGTAAGGAGTCCAGCTGGGATCTTTGTATAGATAATTTCCATGGAGTGTTTTTTTAGGGCTAAAGGATAAAACAAATACTGAGAATCCCCCACAAGTTCAAAACCTGTAAGATTTGTCAGATTTTATCAACTATTGGCAGAAATGGTACAAGATCGGACAGCATGGAGAGAGCTAACCCATAGAATCGCCAAGAGTCAGATAAGACTGAAAGGAAAACATCATCATCACCACCACCTACTGTAAAGGTGGCCACTAATGGTCCAATTTCTAGCGAAAAATCATTAGAGCAATCAGAAATTCTGATCAGATTGGTTGTAAATAATCTCAGTTGCTGGGCACAATCAATTACAAACAATTATAAAAATAATCATCCGATTGGATTTTCGTTGAACCAAAATTTGGATTTTCTTGTCGGTTGTGATAGGAAGCAAAGACTAGTTCGTTGATGGTGTTGTGAACGATTTCACTTCCGATCGTATCGTTAGTGGCCATCTTTAAAGGAAACCTGAACTGAAAATTAAAAATCAAAATAAACACCCACATGTCATACTTACCTCCTGGGTAGCCTACTCCTCAATCTCTTTCTTCTCTCCTGCATCCTGTGTGTCCACTGTGATCAAGGGAATTCTCCATCCTCCATTCTGAAAATGGTCATTAACCCATAACAACTTTCTGGTCAGCACACTGTTAAACTGTAACATTTCCCATGTGAACCATAGGGAAAATGGACATTACCTGGCAAATCAGTTGTCCTCTCAGCTCTAACTGACAGAAACTGATATATATAACAGACAGCAATCAATATATTTCATTTCTGACAAAACGTTGTCAGAACTGGAAAGGATCATTGTCAGAAGAAATTGGTGAGCTTCTGAGAGGAACTGATGGTGAGGTTAGTATGTAATGTTCATTTGAAGTTACAGTGGCTTGCAAAAGTATTCGGCCCCCTTGACGTTTTCTGCATTTTGTCACATTACTGCCACAACCATGAATCAATTTTATTGGAATTCCACGTGAAAGACCAATACAAAGTGGTGTACACGTGAGAAGTGGAACGAAAATCATACATGATTCCAAACATTTTTTACAAAGAAATAACTGAAAACTGGGGTGTGCGTAATTATTCAGTCCCCTGAGTCAATACTTTGTAGAACCACCTTTTGCTGCAATTACAGCTGCCAGTCTTTTAGGGTATGTCTCTACCAGCTTTGCACATCTAGAGACTGAAATCCTTGCCCATTCTTCTTTGCAAAACAGCTCCAGCTCAGTCAGATTAGATGGACATTGTTTGTGAACAGCAGTTTTCAGATCTTGCCACAGATTCTCGATTGGATTTAGATCTGGACTTTGACTGGGCCATTCTAACACATGCATATGTTTTGTTTTAAACCATTCCATTGTTGCCCTGGCTTTAAGTTTAGGGTCGATGTCCTGCTGGAAGGTGAACCCCCGCCCCAGTCTCAAGTCTTTTGCAGACTCCAAGAGGTTTTCTTCCAAGATTGCCCTGTATTTGGCTCCATCCACCTTCCCATCAACTCTGACCAGCTTCCATGTTCCTGTTGAAGAGAAGCACCCCCAGAGCATGATGCTGCCACCACCATATTTGACAGTGGGGATGGTGTGTTTTGAGTGATGTGCAGTGTTAGTTTTCCACCACACATAGTGTTTTACGTTTTGGTCAAAAAGTTCAATTTTGGTCTCATCTGACCAGAGCACCTTCTTCCACAGGTTTGCTGTGTCCCCCACATGGCTTGTGGCCAACTGCAAACAGGACTTCTTATGCTTTTCTGTTAACAATGGCTTTCTTCTTGCCACTCTTCCATAAAGGCCAACTTTGTGCAGTACACGACTAATAGTTGTCCTATGGACAGATTCCCCCACCTGAGCTGCAGATCTCTGCAGCTCGTCCAGAGTCACCATGGGCCTCTTGACTGCATTTCTGATCAGCGATCTCCTTGTTCGGCCTGTGAGTTTAGGTGGACGGCCTTGTCTTGGTAGGTTTACAGTTGTGCCATACTCCTTCCATTTCTGAATGATCGCTTGAACAGTGCTCCGTGGGATGTCCAAGGCTTTGGAAATCTTTTTGTAGCCTAAGCCTGCTTTAAATTTCTCAATAACTTTATCCCTGACCTGTCTGGTGTGTTCTTTGGACTTCAGGGTGTTGTTGCTCCCAATATTCTCTTAGACAACCTCTGAGGCCGTCACAGACCAGCTGTATTTGTACTGACATTAGATTACACACAGGTGCACTCTATTTAGTCATTAGCACTCATCGGGCAATGTCTATGGGCAACTGACTGCACTCAGACCAAAGGGGGCTGAATAATTACGCACACCCCACTTTGCAGTTATTGATTTGAAAAAAAAATTGGAATCATGTATGATTTTCTTTCCACTTCCCACGTGTACATCACTTTGTATTGATCTTTCATGTGGAATTCCAATAAAATTGATTCATGTTTGTGGCAGTAATATGACAAAATGTGGAAAACTTCAAGGGGGCTGAACACTTTTGCAAGCCACTGTACCTCGTGTGTTTATTTTAAATAATTGTACTCAGTTCAGGTTCCCTTTAAGTGACAGGGACCTAGGACAAAAGTAATTTATAGTGCAATTTGTTTATTGCACAAATGTACATCTTAAGGTGGCCACTAATGATCCAATTTCTAGCGAAGAATCATTTGAGTGATCAGATAATTCTGATCAGGAAAAAAATAATTCACTACACCATCAACGAACTAATCTTTGCTTCCTGTCGATCACAACCAACAAGAAAATCCAAATTTTGGTTTGACAAAAATCCAATCGGATTACTATTTTTATAATCGTAATCGATTGTGCACAACAACTGAGATAATTTACAACCAATCTGATCAGAATTTCTGATCGCTCTAACAATTTTTCACTAGAAATTGGACCATTAGTGGCCACCTTTAGATATGCATGTGTACATCTTTACAATTTTTCAGAATAGTGGTCCTTTAAGGAGTTCAAAAAATATGTTTTTTAAAATGAATAGTTTTTGTGTATTTCTAAATGCATTTTTATGTCTTTCTAAAAGCACATGGCACAGAGATACCAGCATTCACACCTATGCTCTTCTTTGGCTCTGTGTTGCATTTTTGTAAACGTCAGCATGCCTCATTTTTTATGGAACATGCTGGCATTTTTTCCTATTCAAAGCCAAGAACAGGAAAAACACTCACAAGTACAATGCACAAGTACAAGTACATAAAAGAAAATGTAACACTATATGTAATAATGTGTGTATTTGCTTTCAAAAATACACCCGCAATGCTGTAGCACAAAAGAGCACTACCGTAAGTGGTTTTGAAGTCTTGATGGTTTTAGATATGTTGTGTAAAACAGCAGAAGACAAAACAAATATGCCAAGACCTAAAATAAAATCATCAGACTGTATCTTTCAGCTTACGATCTTTTATTGATTGTGATATTTTTTAGGTAAATTAAACAGACAGGTTTACTACGATTTTCACTTGCTTTGGCCAGAGATTAATATAACCCAGCTGTGTCTTTTTTCCCTCCAATTTATTTTAACAACAACCTGCTTTGACCTGGGTATCTCTGACAATGTATTCTTGGAAGAATAAATTAGTGCAGTGAAAATTCTCTGGGGTTTACTTCATAGAAATGAATGTTGGAATTATGCCTAATTGAGATGTTGACTGAGTCCATAAAGAGCAGATTTCGGTTGACCCTGGTGGATGTTTTCGTGGATGATGAAAGTCTATTTGGAAATTATCATACCAGCTGAGGTCTTTTTATAAATTGGATGGATGGGGGAGTGATGCATTTAGAGACTAAAACATGCTTGATAAAGATAGACTATCATATTCACCCATAGTGGTATTATTACCATGTGCTTGATGAACTTTTCTGCCATAAACTAAGGTTTTGTTATCTAGTAATGTATGCAATAAATTGTGATAAGCAGAATTACATACGTAAAGTTTTACCGCGCAATGAGAACAGAATGCAGTACAGTATATGCATTGCATTCTGCTGTACTTCTTATGCGGTAAAACTTTACACATTTAATTCTGCTTAAAGCAGTTTGATGAATACACCCCCTCATGCGTAAACATCATTAATGCAGAAGTGATAGCATTTTATGTTTGGAGTTCGCAGATTCATTTCTCAATAAAATGATTTCTAGCAGTCTGGAGAACCTTGATACATGTCAGTTTTTTACTAAAATGTTTGAGTGCAAAACCATTAATTCCACAAACAAGTGTTTATTGCAAATCAAATATTGTGTAATGCAAAAAAAAAACAAACAAAAAAACAACTTAACCACTTGCCGACCGCCCACAGCCGATGGGCGGCGGCAAAGTGGACGCCAAAAGGACCGCAATACGCCCAAGGGCGTTGCGTCCTTTCGGCATGCCGGGGGAGCGATCGCGTCATTGATGACGCGCGCTTCCCCCGGCAACTGGCTCCGTCCACCCGCGACGACAACCCGCCGGCCGTTCGGAAGCGCCGGCGGGTTGTTAACCCCGCGATCGCCGCTACAAAGTGTATAATACACTTTGTAATGTATACAAAGTGTATTATACAGGCTGCCTCCTGCCCTGGTGGTCCCAGTGTCCTAGGGACCACCAGGGCAGGCTGCAGCCACCCTAGTCTGCACCTAAACACACTGATCTGCACCCCCCGCCCCCTGATCGCCCACAGCACCCCTCAGACCCCCCCCTGCCCACCCCCCAGACCACTGTTTGCAGCCAATCACCCCCCTAAAAACCCATCAATCACTCCCTGTCACTATCTGTCAACGCTATTTTTTTAAAAATTCCCTAAACTGCCCCCTGGGGACTCCTGATCACCCCCCAACCCTCAGATTCTCCCCAGACCCTCCCCCCCCCCCGTGTACTGTATGCATCTATCCCCCTGATCACCTGTCAATCACCTGTCAATTACACGTCAATCATCCATCAATCACCCCCTGTCACTGCCACCCATCAATCAGCCCCTAACCTGCCCCTTGCAGGCAATCTGATCACCCACCCACACCATTAGATCGCCCGCAAACCCGCCGTCAAATCACCTCCTAAGTGTATTGTTTACATCTGTTCTCTTCTCTAAACACCCACTAATTACCCGTCAATCACCCATCAATCACCCCCTATCACCACCTGTCACTGTTACCTATCAGATCAGTACCTAATCTGCCCCATGCGGGCACCCAATCACCCGCCCACACGCTCAGATTGCCCTCAGACCCCCCCTTATCAATTCGCCAGTGCATTAATTACATCTGTTCTTCCCTGTAATAACCCACTGATCACCTGTCAATCACCTGCCAATCACTTGCCAATCACCTATCACCCATCAATCACCTTCTGTCACTGCCACCCATCAATTAGCCCCTAACCTGCCCCTTGCGGGCAATCTGATCACCCACCCACACCATTAGATTTCCCGCAAACCCGCCGTCAAATCACCTCCCAAGTGTATTGTTTACATCTGTTCTCTTCTCTAAACACCCACTAATTACCCATCAATCACCCATCAATCACCCCCTATCACGCCCTATCACCACCTGTCACTGTTACCTATCAGATCAGACCCTAATCTGCCCCTTGCGGGCACCCAATCACCCGCCCACACGCTCAGATTGCCCTCAGACCCCCCCCCCCCCCTATCAATTCGCCAGTGCATTATTTACATCTGTTCTTCCCTGTAATAACCCACTGATCACCTGTCAATCACCCATCAATCACCCCCTGTCACTGCCACCCATCAATCACCCCCTGTCACTGCCACCCATCAATCAGCCCCCAACCTGCCCCTTGCGGGCAATCTGATCACCCACCCACACCAATAGATCGCCCGCAGATCCGACGTCAGATCACCTCCCAAGTGCATTGCATCTGTTCTCTCCTCCCACTAATTACCCATCAATCACCCCCTGTCACCACCTGTCACTGCTACCCATCAGATTAGACCCCTATGTGCCCCTAGGGCACCCAATCACCCGGCCACACCCTCAGACCCCAGCCATGATCACCTCGCCAGTGCATTGCTTGCATCTATTCCCCCCACTAATCACACCTTGAGACACCCATCAATCACCTCCTGTCACCACCTGTCACCCCTTAGCACACCTACCCATCAGATCAGGCCCTAATTTGCCCCATGTGGGCTCCTGATCACTCGGCCAAACCCTCAAACCCCCTTCCGATCACCTCCCCAGTGCATTGATTGCATCTATCTCCCCCTCTAACCACCCCCTGAGACACCCATCAATCACCTCCTGTCACCCCCCTAGCACTCCTATCCATCAGATCAGGCCCAATACAACCTGTCATCTAAAAGGCCACCCTGCTTATGACCGGTTCCACAAAATTCGCCCCCTCATAGACCACCTGTCATCAAAATTTGCAGATGCTTATACCCCTGAACAGTCATTTTGAGACATTTGGTTTCCAGACTACTCATGGTTTTGGGCCTGTAAAATGCCAGGGCAGTATAGGAACCCCACAAGTGACCCCTTTTTATAAAAAAGACAACCCAAGGTATTCTGTTAGATGTATGACGAGTTCATAGAAGATTTTATTTTTTGTCAAAAGTTAGTGAAAAATGACACTTTGTGAAAAAACTGGATTTTTATAGTTTTTTCACAAAGTGTCATTTTTTACTAACTTGTGACAAAAAATAAAATCTTCTATGAACTCACCATACACCTAACGGAATAACTTGGGGTGTCTTCTTTCTAAAATGGGGTCACTTGTGGGGTTCCTATACTGCCCTGGCATTTTAGGGGCCCTAAACCGTGAGGAGTAGTCTAGAAAACAAATGCCTCAAAATGACCTGTGAATAGGATGTTGGGCCCCTTAGCGCACCTAGGCTGCAAAAAAGTGTCACACATGTCATATCGCCGTACTCAGGAGAAGTAGTATAATGTGTTTTGGGGTGTATTTTTACACATACCCATGCTGGGTGGGAGCAATCTCTCTGTAAATGGACAATTGTGTGTAAAAAAAATCAAAAAATTGTCATTAACAGAGATATTTCTCCCACCCAGCATGGGTATGTGTAAAAATACACCACAAAACACATTATACTACTTCTCCTGAGTACAGCGGTACCACATGTGTGGCACTTTTTTGCACCCTAAGTGCGCTAAGGGGCCCAAAGTCCAATGAGCACCTTTAGGCTTTACAGGGGTGCTTACAATTTAGCACCCCCCAAAATGCCAGGACAGTAAACACACCTCACAAATTACCCCATTTTGGAAAGTAGACCCTTCAAGGTATTCAGAGAGAAGCATAGTGAGTCCGTGGCAGATTTCATTTTTTTTTGTCGCAAGTTAGAAGAGATGGAAACTTTTTTCCATTTTTTTTTGTCACAAAGTGTCATTTTCCGCTAACTTGTGACAAAAAATAAAATCTTCTATGAACTCACCATGCCTCTCAGTGAATACTTTGGGATGTCTTCTTTCCAAAATAGGGTCATTTGGGGGGTATTTATTCTATCCTGGAATTTTAGCACCTCATGAAACATGACAGGTGGTCAGAAAAGTCAGTGATGCTCCAAAATGGGAAAATTCACTTTTGGCACCATAGTTTGTAAACGCTATAACTTTTACCCAATCCAATAAATATACACTGAATGTTTTTTTTTTTTATCAAAGACATGTAGCAGAATAACTTTCGCGCTCAAATGTATAGGAAATTTTACTTTATTTGAAAAATGTCAGCACAGAAAGTTAAAAAAGTCATTTTTTTTTGACAAAATTCATGCCTTTTTTGATGAATATAAAAACTAAAACTCGCAGCAGCAATCAAATAGCACCAAAAGAAAGCTGTATTAGTGACAAGAAAAGGAGGTAAAATTCATTTAGGTGGTAGGTTGTATGACTGAGCAATAAACCGTGAAAGCTGCAGTGGTCTGAATGGAGAAAAAGGCTCTGGTCCTTAAGGGGTAGAAAGACTGTGGTACTCAAGTGGTTAAAGAGACTCTAACAAAATGTTGAGCCTTATTTCTTCTATCCTATAAGTTCCTATACCTGTTCTAATATGCTCTGGCTTACTGCAGCCTTTCCTAGTTGCACAGTGGCTGTGTTATTTCTGTTATATAATCTAATCTTCTTTCATCTGTCGGCTCTGTCATGCACAGGCACTCAGGCTGGAATCTGCTGGTCTGCTTGTGATAGGATAGAAGCTATACACACCATCTCCAGGCCCCCTCCAAGCTCTGTATGACTCACACACTGAGCTACTCTCAGCCTATCACATGCTGTTAGCAGCCATGTCTTTTGTTTGTAAACACTGCCTAAAACTGGCAATTACAAGCCAGGATTGCAGCAGGGAGTGGCAGAAACAGCACAGAGGGGCCCAGGAGAACATAATGAATAGAATGGTATGCTTTTTATCATAAGAATTTTAGCGTACAGATTCTCTTTAAATTACTTACACTGGAAGTGTGTTCATCCAGACAAATGTGACCCACAGAACTTGATCCTTTAGGTGACAGTTTGAGGCCAAGTTATATATGCACATTATAGCCTTGTGATCTGTTCTGTTTCTATAGAGGAGGGGGGAGGAATGATGGTGGAATACTATAGAGCGGTTTCCACCAGGAGTGATGAGGAGAACTATTCACTTGAGCAAGACAATCCAGCATTCTACATTGGGAAGGCAACACACACACACTAGATTCCTAGAAACAATAAAATCAAAAGTTTTGTTTGTGAGTAGGGATGGCAATACTTAGGAGAACTCATGGAGAAGCATGTGATCAGTTTGATCAGCTGATAGATTTGTAAGGTTCTGAATTGCTGTGATTGCTTCCTGTCTTAACTTTTTGGTTCAAGACCAGCAAGTCAGAACCTTACAAATCTACCAGCTGATCAAAATTATCACATGCTTCAACATGAGTATGCCTAAGCATTGCCATTCCTATTTGTGAGGTCAATATTTTGTCTCCATTCAAATATATCATAGTAAATTACAGCTTTTGCTCTAAGACATGGCAAAGCCAAGATGCAAATAGTGTGTCTCGAGTCCTATAGCATAAATCTTAGGAGTATTGCTGCTTGCAAATATCAGTAAATATCGTAAACCTACCCATGGAGGAACCGTGCAACAGATGATTGCTCTAAGGGACCACCTTTTTCTCTTATCCTCTTCACTATACAAAAGCACAGTTAATCTTCTGGAGAAAAGTTATAGATTTGAATCACTAAAATCCAAACAAGCTAAATTCCATTTAGTGTCAGTCTAAATGTTTACCCATGTATGATCAGCCTTATTGTATCCATCCCTCATTGTATCCATTTTATTTTCCATCTCTCAAGCCGATTATGGAGCAATACACTGTGGAAAGGTGGAATGGAGTACTTTCCATTCCGGATGTCCTAAAGCAACATAAATACTAAACGAGGGCCAAGCTTGTAAAGTACAGATCACCATGACAGAATCTTTTCATCACTGCTGTCATTTTTAAAATATGCTTTAGACATGCAGTCATTTTGTTTAAATCAGTTGTCTCCAGGCATCACACTTACGCACTTTTCTATTATAAGAAGTTGCCTAACCAGTCTTTTCTGTCATACCTTTTTAGTAAAACTTAAATACTGCTGAACTGTGACTGATTTTTAGAGAAAGTTAACCATTCCATCAGTCATAGAAAACACTACACATGAAATGCGGTATGTTTGTTTTTTTTCTGTTGTCTCTACTACATTATTAATTAAAACTTAACATTTGTCTTTATTTTGTATACATAGATCTACCAAATGGCTAAAAATCCTATTTATATCCTCCAAAAATCATTCTACAAACTGTGAGTTTATACTGAAGCTAGTTCATGGATATAGCCTTTCCCTCCGTAAGCAGCCCCTTCTCTAAATTGAGTCCCATATTTGGGCAACATCTCAATATTTCCTGGTCTTTTTAGAAGGGACTTGCAAACTCGCCAGGTCATTTTTCTTCAGCTCCAATTGATACACCAACAAGTCTAGACTACAGTGTAATGGACCTGTAAAAAAACTAACATGTGCCCTGCGAAGGTCACATGTAGAGGAATTATGGCTCATGCCCTACTAAGTGGAGTGGAGATCCACTTCTTCCAGAAACCTCTTACACTTATGAGTTATGCTGGGTTGCAAAGCTTAACTGTGGGAGACCGGTGGCTTTAGAATTGGACTGGGAGCCTGGGACAGTTTACACCTGAAAACAAGGCTGGACTTCAGGTTTAACTCCTCTAAAGTTACAAAAAAATAGCCATGGAAACGCCGCTAAATGGTCCATGAGAAATGCCACACCACACTCCAACCATGCAGCTTAGAAACCACAGGTTATAATTTTCTGCTTTATTGTAATTCACTAGTTAATTACTCTATTATAAAAGATCTGTTCATGTCCTTTTCATCTTGTTGCGTCAACATGCAGTAGGCTATATTAAACTGCCTACACATTATCTGTATATGAAGAAGTTCAAATAAACCTCTGCAACAAATATGTATATCTACACATTTCTTCACGTAGTAACCACTAATTGTAACATATTGTTCAGTGAGTTATATATTGTTATATTGTCTACTAAGAATGAAAAAATGACCCCCCCCCCCTTTCCCATACGCATAGTGAGGCTGCTTGCTCAGTTAGGTGCTGGGTGATGCTGATAGTGAAAATATCAGAAGTCTGCTCTTACCAATATTTTCCTGTTGACTTAAAGGACACCTAAAGTGAGAGGGATATGGAGGCTGCCATATTTATTTTATTTTAAGCAATACCAGTTGCCTGTCTATCCTGCTGATCATCTGCCTCTAATACTTTTAGACATAGACCCTGAACAAGCATGCAGCAGGTCAGGTGTTTCTGACATTATTGTCAGATCTGACAAGATTAGCTGCATGCTTGTTCCTGGTATAATTCAGACAACTGCAGCCAAGCAGCTCATGACTGCCAGGCAACTGGTATTGTTTGAAAGGAAATATAGCAGCCTCCATATTCTTCTCACTTAAGGTTACTTTTAATGCCTTTCTCCTAATGCCTAACACTATTCCACCCCTACTAGTACACTAGCTCTCACCTAAAATCTGACTCTAACCCCTTCAAAAAATGTAACACTAACCCTCAAGGTGCCCAACTACTAGCCATTCGGCTCCTAAAAGCCAATCGTCTAGTACTGAATAAAATAAATTCTGTAGCCTATCGGCTACTATTAGGTGCCTAACTCACCTCCTCTGTGCCATATACCTCGAAATGAACTGCTTTATTAACCCCCTCCCCCAAGAATACAAAAAAACAGACTTCCCCATTCATGGTGCCAGCAACTTATTACATACATCCGTCTAGTGTCACTGTGCCAAATAGTTAAAGTAACAAAAAACAATGTAAGTGTACATCAAGCAAAATCCATCACAGAGTGGTATCAGTGGCACTGATAGAGAGGAATCAGCTTCACAATTCTAAAGAGGTAGCATCAATATATGCAATGATAATTGTGACAAAAGATGTGGAGAGAGCCCCTGGTAAAAGGCTTATCTATAATATTGGTGTTGCTAAGTAAGAATCTCCAGTAATGACTCCTTTAGGCATATGGCTATTGCGACTAGGGATGCTCGTCGGATTCTGCAAAATGGAGATTTCCGCGATTCCAGACGGAAATTGGCAATTCCGTTCCGTTGAGCTGGAATAGAAAAGCTATAGCGCTAATCGGAAATAGCGGAATTTCTATGCGGAATTCCGTCGGAATTTAAATAAAAGCGTGTAAAAGCTGCATTAGCCAATCAGAAAGGATCAGAAGGGGATAGACCCATCACAGAAGCTTAAAACATGATGATTTCTGCATTAAAAACGGAATTTCTGCACCAATTAGAGTCTTAACAAAAAACAACCAATCTTACGTTAGCAACCAGCTCCTAGCTACCTATCATCAGCTATCCCACCCATTTTGTATATAGGAGAGGTGTGACAGTCACGAATCTTGTGGGTTTCGGTCTGGTGTTGGAGAGAGGAGAGACAGACCCATATTAGTTGTTTCACATAAAACAAGTCTTTTTAAAGACTGTATATAAAACAAAAGTCTTTTTAAAGACTGTGAGAGAGAATTAGACTGAGTGTGAGCTGTAGTAGCTAGCTAGGTGTATTTGTGAGAGAGTGACAGTAGATTGTTAGTATGAGTGATAGTGTAGTGTACTAGTAGTTGCTGTGTGGAGAGGGTTAGACAGAGCCAGCCAGGCCGCAGGCTTAGTGTTTGACAGAGTGAGAGAGTTAGTTGGTGATTGATTAGTTGAGTGTAGTGCAAGTTTTTTTTTTTGTTTTCTAAGTTCATTTTTGTTGGTTTTTTTGTTTTTTATTTATTTTCTTTATTTATTTTACTTTGGTTCTGTCGTTCATACCCCTTCCCCAATAAAGTTTTTGGCCCCAAAGCAATGGAGCGAGAGCAGCAGCAATTTCCTGACACTCCTAAAAGAAAATGGAGTGATGGTGGTGTTGGTGGATCACGTCAAGTACATGATCAGGTTGAGGGTGGCAGCAGCAATAGGAAGTGTTCCCTGCTAGTCAGAGATGTCTTCCCTCTGTTCACACGCAGGAACATTTTGACAGAGCAGCAGGCGAACAGAGTTGTTGATTATTTAGATCAGGAACCCTCTACCCAGTCTGAGGAACTTGAAGCTAGTTGCAGCAGCACCAGTAGTAGCCAGGTTCCTCATGACCAGAACTCGACCACAGCTGCTTCTCTTGACGAGGTTGCTTCCTCGCAGTACTCTCCTCCAGAAGTAAAGCACACCTACGTCGATGAGAGAGATGTGTAGAAGGATTGGGAGGAGGCATTGGAGGAGACCATGGGACCAAGGTCCCAAGAAGTAGTGGGTTCTGTGGTGACAGAAATGGCCCCTGTGTTTTCTTCATCCAGTAGTAATCCATCACAACTGGGAGCTTGTGTCACCACCAATCTACATCACCACCAGTCAACTACAGAGGTGTTTCATGGCCAGGTGGTGGGTCCAGAAGAGTCACTTATGGGTTCCAGTGATTTGGTTGAACTGGATGAAGTTTTGGATGATGAGGTGGCTGATCCACCGTGGTTGTCTTCTGGCGGGTTAGGCACTAGCAGGCGTGAGCAGCATGGAGAAACAGAGCAGACGATTGGCCAGCAGCCTGCAAGTGCTTTCCCGTCTGTCAGTACCCACCAGTCCAATGCTGAGCATCGACGTGCTGGAACAGGTCGCACCACTCGCACCACTGCTCCATGTGCACGCACGTCCCCTGCATGGAATTATTTTACTGTTCTGGAAGAGGATGAATCCAGGGCAGTCTGTTCTGTGTGCCGTAAATCAGTGAGCAGAGGCAAATCGGGTACCGGGTTTGGCACATCAGGGCTGATAAGCCATCTGTGCAACCACCACAGACAGGAGTTTGAATATGTAAAGAATTACAATAAGATGGGTGGAGAAAAAGCAGCAGCAACAGGCCCTTCCTCTTCTTTTTCTACTAGTCCTGTCCCTATCCAACCTGCTCAGTCCCATTCTAGTTCATGGGAAGAGGACTCCAGACCTCGGCAAGCACCTCATCATCACCCTTCTTGGTTTCCTCTGAATCACCAGTGTTCCAGCGTCAGGCCTCTGTGCCAGAAATGTTGCAGAGGAAGCGGATGCTCACTGCAGCTGATCCGTTTGTTGTGAAAAATAATGCGCTCCTGGCAAGGCTGTTGGGGCAACAGCTGCTGCCCTACCAGTTTGTGGACTGTGCCCCCTTCTGCAGACTGATGAACAGTGTTGCTCCACAATGGCGGATCCCCAGCCACCATTATTTTGCCAGGAATGCTATCCCCGCCCTTCACCAGCACATTGTGGAGTGTGTTTGCCAGTCTATGGATCACGCTGTCGGTGGCAAGGTTCACTTCACTATGGATGGCTGGAGCAGCAGGCATTGGCAGGGAAAGTATCTAACTTTTACCGCCCATTGGGTCACCCTCCATGGTGCTGCTGAGGAGGGTGCAAGATCTGGGGAAACTCAGCTGGTGGTGCCGCCACGTGGGTTAAAGGGGAGGCCTGTTCTACTTCCCTCTGCTACCTGTTCTGTCCAAGGCCAGTCCGCCGTTGCTGAGCCTCCCAGCAAGTGGTCCCACTCCTACACTGGTCTGCAGCACCATCGATGCCAAGCAGTGCTGAAACGCGAATCCATGGACGAGGACAGGCAAACCGGATCTGTAATCCTTGCAGCCTTACAGGATCAGATTCGGCAGTGGCTTTCCCCCCGAAAACTGGACACAGGTGTAGTGGTGTCTGATAATGGTGCCAACATGCTGGCCACCATTTTGGAATGTGGCTACACTCATCTTGCTTAGCCCATGTCTTCAACCTTGTAGTCCAGAAATTTCTACGAACTTTTGATGGGTTGAAGGACGCTGTGGCCTCAGCGCAAAAAGTGTCAGCCCACATCTGTCGCTCCGCAACCACCACCGTGGCCTTGAAACTGCTGCAGCGCCGCCATAGCCTGCTGCTGCACAGGCTTATTTCTGATTGTCCGACGTGGTGAAACTCCACTCTCCACATGCTGGAGAGGTTGTGGGAGCAGCGAATGGCGGTCAGGCTATACCTGTCTGAGACATCTTCCCCCAGAACAGGGCCACTGGACTACATTACTGGGGACCAGTGGCAGCTGATTGGACAGGTCTGTAAAGTGTTGGAGCCGTTTGAGCAGGCAACAAAATTGGTCAGTGAGGAGCACTGCAGCATATCAGAAGTGCTCCCTATTATCTTCATGCTGGACAAGGCTCTTGACAAAGTGCTCGGACAGGGGGAGGAAGCCCTACTGAACAGTGGTCAGTCAAGTGGGGGAGTGAGTGATCATGCTCAAGTCTTGGATGAGGAGCCAGAGCTTGTAGAAGCGGAAGAGCCCTATGTCCGGGGGTGGGAAGAAGATTCTGATGATGTGGAGCTGGAGCATGACGACAGTTCTGACCAGTGGGGTAGCTAAGAAGCTGTGGGCCCCAGCGCAAGTTCTGCGTTGGGGCCCTCCAAGCTCAGTCTCAATACGTAACAATTGATACGCCACACCAAAACCAATCAAGGACAACCACAGTGTCAGAGGCACTAGAAGGGGATGGGAAACAGTGTGATAATGATCACTGCTATTCAAAGCATCTATAGAAGTGAATATTACCAGCACAGGGCCAATAAAGAGCTAATACTGTGTTTGTGGGTGGGCCCCTCAGGGCCCCTCTAGCCTAAGGGCCCCGATGCAGTCGCTACCTCTGCACCCCCTCTTGCTACGCCACTGGTTCTGACAGCCAGGAAGAAGTGATTCATGGTAGACATCTCTTCCCTATGGCTGCGCATATGATCCAGTGCCTCCGTAAGGAACCCCGGATTAAAACTCTAAAATCAAGACTCGACATGTGGGTGGCCACCATCTTAGATCGCCGGTGCAAGGGGAAAATGCAGCAGTTCATACCCCCCTCCCAAGCAGACGCCAGGATGAGCCAGATCCGGGATGCCCTTCTTTGTTGGGTAGAAGATGCGTTTTCTGCACCTGTATCCCGGGCCCAAGCTACCAAGCCTCATCATACTCAGCAAAGGTCTGGTGGACCCACTCCCAGCAGCAGCACCAATAGCCAATCTGTGAACCTGCTGAGTACGTTGAAGGAATTTTATCAGCCAATGCCAGATACTCCTTCTAGCAGCAGCACCACCAGCGGGCAAAGTAGTCACCGCCAGCGGCTGGCCCGTATAGTGAATGAACGAGTCATGGATCAGTGATAATTACAAGGCCCCTCTCACTGATTTATGATAAAGATTGGACAGACTAAATTAAAATTTTGCTGTAATGACTGCCGTGGAACCACCTCTAGGTCCCGTGGCCTACAACAACTCCTGCTGCTCCAGCAAAAAAATTGTGATGACTGCCGTGGAACCACCTCTAGGTCCTATGGCCTACGACAAATCCTACTGCTCCCCCCAAAAAATTATAATGACTGCTGTAAAACCACCTCTAGGTCCCATGACCTACAACAACTTCTGCTGCTCCAAAAAAAAATTGTGATGACTGCTGTGAAACCACCTCTAGGCCCCATGGCCAACGACAACTCCTGCTGCTCCAAAAGAAAAATTGTGATGACCGCCGTGAAACCACCTCTAGGTCCCATGGCCTACGACAACTCCTGCTGCTCCCAAAAAAAAATTGTAATCAGGATTGTGATTCAGCCACCACTAAAGCCAAAGTTATCAGCAGGACTGCCAGGGAACTGGTAGTTGTTTAAAAGGAAACATCCATTAGGTTCCCTTTAACATTGTGGAAATGGTTCCACCGGAATGCGGAATTCCACGGAATACCGCGGGGATCCGCCAGAATGTAGCGGTTACCGGAATTTCCGCGATATCGGAAATCGCCTGTTCCGATCATCCCTAATTGCGACTATTGTCAAATCTGGCCCTGATCTCAGACGGTCTTCTCTATTTGCACACTGTCAATGTTTCACATTTCAGTGATTGGTTTTGTATTGTACTTTGTTGGATAAAGAATGTTAATTGTGACAAGCATGCTAGCAAAAGATACTTCACTACACTTATTATTATTATTATTATTAATAATTGATAATACACTCCTGGGTCCTGATTCAATCACCTTTTCTTTCCCAGAAGATTTTTTTTTTAAATGTACAACACACCTTTTCAGTATGTAACAAGTAAAAAAAAATTAAAACAAAAAAAAAAAGTTGTAAAATGTTTGTAAGAAAAGTAATATAAAAATTAAGTTAATTTGGTACAGCTTGCTTAAAATATTTTTTGGCTTGCTGGAAGCTGAAAAGGTATTGTATTGATACGAAAGTTTGGGCAACGTTGTTAATCATCATGATTTTCCTGTATAAATCGTTGGTTGTTACAAAGAAAAATGTCAGTTAAATATGGACACACACAGTGATATTTGAGAAGTGAAATGAAGGTTATTGGATTTACAGAACGTGTGCAATAATTGTTTAAACAAAATTAGGCAGGTGCATACATTTGGGCACTGTTGTCATTTTATTTATTCCAAAACCTTTAGAACGAATTATTGGAACTGAAATTGGCTTGGTAAGCTCAGTGACCCCTGACCTACATACACAGGTATATCCAATTATAAGAAAGAGTATTAAAGGGGGTCAGTTGTAATTTTCCCTCCTCTGTTAAATTTCTCTGAAGAGTAGCAACATTGGGGTCTCAAAACAACTCTCAAATGACCTGAAGACAAAGATTGTTCACCATCATGGTTTAGGGGAAGGATACAGAAAGCTGTCTCAGAGATTGCAGCTGTCTGTTTCCACTGTTAGGAATATATTGAGGAAATGGAAGACCACAGGCTCAGTTCAAAATAAGGCTCGAAGTGGCAGACCAAGAAAAATCTTGGATAAACAGAAGTGACGAATGGTGAGAATAGTCAGAGTCAACACGCAGACCACCACCAAAGACCTACAACATCATCTTGCTGCAGATGGAGTCACTGTGCATTGTTCAACCATTCGGCACACTTTACACAAAGAGATGCTGTATGCAGAGGAAGCCTTTTCTCCACCCACAGCATAAACAGAGCTGCATGAGGTATGCTAAAGCACATTTGGACAAGCCAGCTTCATTTTGGAATAAGGTGTTGTGGACTGCTGAAACTAAAATTGAGTTATTTGGGCATAACAAGGGGCGTTAACACAGCATTTTAAGAAAAACACCTGCTACCTACAGTAAAATATGGTGGTGGTTCCATCCTGCTGTGGGGATGTGTGGCCATTGCAGGGACTGGGAATCTTGTCAAAGTTGAGGGACGCATGGATTCCACTCAGTATAAGCAGATTGTGGAGACCAATATCCAGGAATCAGTAACAAAGCTGAAGCTGCGCCGGGGCTGGCTCTTTCAACAAGACAACGACCCTAAACACTGCTCAAAACCCACAAAGGCATTCATGCAGAAGAACAAGTACAATGTTCTGGAATGGCCATTTCAGTCCCCAGACCTGAATATAATTGAAAATCTGTGGTGTGAGTTAAAGAGAGTTGTCCATGCTCGGAAGCCATCAAACCTGAATGAACTAGAGATGTTTTGTAAAGAGGAATGGTCCAAAATATCTTCAACCAGAATCCAGACTCTCATTGGAACCTGCAGGAAGCGTTTAGAGGCTGTAATTTCTGCAAAAGGAGGATCTACTAAATATTGATTTCATGTCTTTTTTGTGGTGCCCAAATTTATGCACCTGCATAATTTTGTTTAAACAATTATTGCACACTTTCTGTAAATCCAATAAACTTCATTTCACTTCTCAAATATCACTGTGTGTGTCTCCTATATGATATATTTAACTGACATTTTTTATCGTAACAATCAATGATTTATACAGGAAAATCATAGCGACTAACAAGGTTGCCCAAACTTTCGCATCCCACTGTAAGATGTGAAAATATCTTGTGTGAGAAAACTGAAAAGAAAAGCTTATTAAATCAGGCCTTTGGTCTCCCATTTCTATCTCACTATTTACTGTACACTGTATTGCTGGTCTCCCATTTGTGTCTTATATTTACTGAATATCTAAGTGCACCATGCCAGACAATGGGGTATATTCACTAAACACCAATAAAGGGAACCTCAAATAAGAGGGATATGGAGGCTGACATTTATTTCCTTTTAAACAATGGAAATTGCCTGGCTCTCCAAGTATCCATATCAGATGATTCTGGCTGAAGTCTGACTGAATTGGCCACATGCTTGTTTCAGATGTGCCAGTCAGATACTACTAAGTAATAGCAGCAGGACTGCCAGCAAGGGCGTAACTAGAGGGTAGCAGACTCTGCGATCGCAGGGGGGGCCATAGCTGTGGGGGCCCCATCAAACACTGGGGGGCCCCATCAAAGCTTTGAAGGGGGGCCCCCATGAATAGTCATTACGCCACTGCACACAATCCAAAGATCACATGTCCTTGCACAGTATAATAGTATACCATAACCATTGGGAAGGCTGATCATTCTTGCTTTTGTCTATGCAGGAAGATGGACAACGGTTCAGACCTAATGGTTTGGCACTAACTTAGTGGGAACAGCAATCATGCTGCAAGTATGTCAGGGTTGCACTTGGGAACAATATGAAGACTTTTGATGCACAACTTCCTGCATGCTTCACACATACTCATTCCTGGATACTTAAGGTGGTCACTAGTGATTTAATCTTTACATCCAATTATACCAAATCTATGTAGTAGAAGAACAGTGAGCATACTGAATGGATACTATCGGCAGTCCCTTATATTACATAGAAGTGGTAAGATTGGATAAAAAATAGATTGGATCATTAGTGGCCACCATTAATCTAATCTTTACCATTTGATGCCAATGTCTACCACCAACCTTCACCTAGATGTGTACAAGAGATGATCAAAATTCTAAATGTTGACACCGATCACAGAAATATTGATTTAAATTGAGAACACAAGTTAATCAACGGGCTAGTTCATACTTGAATGCTTATTTTCGTATGCAGAAAAAATTACATTCTGTAGCATAATTACGCACATTGGGTTTTCTCTATCATTTACATTAGCTGCTGTGAAAAAATGGGTACGTTTTTCTGCATACAAATACACATGGTTTGCAGAAAACACTATTAAGGTGGGAGACAAGTATGAGGATAAAACTGATAAGTGTCGATAAAGCCTTGATGTGCAATACCATGATCTGTATAATCTAAATAAGGTTGGCTGGCTGTCATTGGCACAGATTTTATGACATTGTCAGCGAAGCATGTGAATAACAAGCCTGATAATTTGGAAGCCACTATTCATCTGATGTATGTATGCTGCTTGAGTTGGCAGGTGTTTAATATGGGTGCCAGTGCTTGGCTATCATATAGGTGAGTGCCAATGCTCACCTATATTACATCAGTTTGGCACGGGCATTCTATAATAGCAGTGCTGGTGAACAATTCGACTACAAAACTAGTGTTGGGCGAACATCTAGATGTTCGGGCCGAACAGGCCGAACATGGCCGCGATGTTCGGGTGTTCGACCCGAACTCCGAACATAATGGAAGTCAATGGGGACCCGAACTTTTGTGGTTTGTAAAGCCTCCTTACATGCTACATACCCCAAATTTACAGGGTATGTGCACCTTGGGAGTGGGTACAAGAGGAAAAAAAAATTAGCAAAAAGAGCTTATAGTTTTTGAGAAAATCGATTTTAAAGTTTCAAAGGGAAAACTGTCTTTTAAATGCGGGAAATGTCTGTTTTCTTTGCACAGGTAACATGTTTTTTGTCGGCATGCAGTCATAAATGTAATACATATAAGAGGTTCCAGGAAAAGGGACCGGTAACGCTAACCCAGCAGCAGCACACGTGATGGAACAGGAGGAGGCGCAGGAGGAGAAGGCCACGCTTTGTGAGACACAACAACCCCGGCCTTGCATGAGGGCAAGAAGCGTGCGGATAGCATGCTTTGTACCGCCATGCAGTCATAAATGTAATAAAGATAAGAGGTTCCATAAACAGGGACCGGCAACGCTAACCCAGCAGCAGCAGCAGCAGCAGCACACGTGATGGAACAGGAGGAGGCGCAGGAGGAGAAGGCCACGCTTTGTGAGACACAACAACCCAGGCCTTGCATGAGGACAAAAAGCGTGCGGATAGCATGCTTTTTACCGCCATGCAGTCATAAATGTAATAAAGACTCGGACCTCGTGCGTGATGTGCTGGTGCTGCTTAACCCACTGCTGGACGCTTGAGAGGTCATCCAAGTAATTATCTGGTCCTGTTCTTTTGGATTTGTGAGGGTTGTTGTCCTGGACAACATGGGCGGTATTGAGTGGGTTTTCTTGGGTGCTCCCCTGTGGCCTGTACGTGAACCGTCAGGGGAAACACCTCTTCCCTTGCCCCTCCCTCTTTCACCGGATTTCTTCCTCATTTCACTTATCCTTACAGTACACGCTGACTGGCAGCAGTACAGTGGCAGTACAGAAATGCTATACAGTACCACTATTCCCAGCAGCGACACAGAGCACAATGCTATACAGTGACGGGTGAGCGGTGTACCACTATTCCCAGCAGCGACACAGAGCACAATGCTATACAGTGGCGGGTGAGCGGTGTACTACTATTCCCAGCAGACACAGAACAGTAAACAGAATGCTATATAGTGTGGCTGAGCGAGCGGTGTACCACTATTCCCAGCAGACACAGAACAGTAAACAGAATGCTATATAGTGTGGCTGAGCGAGCGGTGTACCACTATTCCCAGCAGACACAGAACAGTGAACAGAATGCTATATAATGTGGCTGAGCGAGGTACACAGAGTGGCAGTAAACAGAATGCTATATAGTGTGGCTGAGCGAGCGGTGTACCACTATTCCCAGCAGACACAGAACAGTGAACAGAATGCTATATAATGTGGCTGAGCGAGGTACACAGAGTGGCAGTAAACAGAATGCTATATAGTGTGGCTGAGCGAGCGGTGTACTACTGTTCCCAGCAGCGACACAATGACAGGGGGGACCCTGGCTAGCGTGGCTGGAGCGCGAACTACCCTGCCTGCCTACCCAAAGCTAAACCCACAGACAAATGGCGGAGATATGACGTGGTTCGGGTATTTATTTACCCGAACCACGTGACAGTTCGGCCAATCAGAGCGCGTTCGGGTCCGAACCACGTGACCCGTTCGGCCAGTCACAGCGCTAGCCGAACGTTCGGGGAACGTTCGGCCATGCGCTCTTAGTTCGGCCATGTGGCCGAACGGTTTGGCCGAGCACCGTCAGGTGTTCGGCCGAACTCGAACATCACCCGAACAGGGTGATGTTCTGCAGAACCCGAACAGTGGCGAACACTGTTCGCCCAACACTATACAAAACTAGTTATTAAGAAGGAATTACTATTTGGGAGAGTTAGGGATAGGCATCAGGAGGGGGATAGATATTAGGAAGGAGAATGTAATCATAAAGGTAAACTGAACAACAAGCAATAAGGCTTCAAAAAGTACCATCCGAAAGCCAATACTAGAATACAAGTAGCACCAGTTTACTGATATTCTATACATTGTTTCACCAAGTGCCCAAATTGAAAGGAATACAAATCAAACGTCAGCTGAGCAGAAATGAGCTTGTTTAAAAGTAGCAAAATGAAGATAAAGCTGAACTTGAAGTTGTTTAAAAATAGTAGACTTGACTACTATATTTTTCTTGCACTACAAGAGAAAGACCGGAAAGCACAGTCACTGTGCAAGATATTGCTTAGAAGATCCAGAGAGTAAACCTGTAGTCTTCTAAAAGCAGAAGAGAACAGAAGGGGAAGAATAAAGTGGTCCCAGTGCAGCCCTCTTTAAAGAAAAACTTGAAACCAAGATTGAACTTCATCCTAACCAGTAGCTGATTCTCCCTCTCCCACAGAAAATCGTTACCTTTTCTCATATAAAACCTCAGGGGTGTCTGTGTGGCTGCTATTGTGGTGAAACTCCTCCCACAGTGTGATGTCAGGATCATGGTCCTTACAGTTTGTGATCTGTAAAACTTGTTGCTTTGTCGGAAATAACTGCTTTTTCCGACTGCCAAGCAAGCAATATCTCCCTCTGTACATAGTACTCTGAAATAAACGAACATTCCGTACGGATCACCTGGCAGAACTAAAGATGTCACTACCAGAGATACATTTCAGAATGTAAATTCTGAAGAGGAAAGATTTTACAAAGGGCAAACACTGACTGAGGGCTTGTTCACATCGAGGGCGTTTTCTAGGGCGATTTTGAAAATCGCCCTTAAAACGCTTGTGCAATGATTCCCTATGAGAGAGTTCACATCTGAACGGTTCTTTTCCGATCCGCTCAGCAAAGTGCTGCCTGTACCATTTTGAGGTGTTTTGGAAAGTATAGGGAAATCGCAAAACCCTTGAAAAAGTGCTTTGCATATAGATTTCCCAGGCGCTTTTAAGAATAAATATATTGTATTTATTCTTTTCCAGTTCAAGGAGTTCACTTCCTGACACCAGGAAGTGAAAAAACGCAATTGTTTTGCAAAACGCTTATAAAAGTGCTTTACAAAAACTGCAGCGCCCCTCCCCCCCCCCCCCCCCGAGCACCGGGAGGAGGGGAAAAAAAGATCACCCACAAAATCGTAAATCGCTGGCGTTAGAAATTTTGATTTTAGATGTGAACAAAGCCTTAAAGGGAACCAGAGAGGAACGTGATAAAAAAAAAAAAGAAGAAGCTTTTATACATACCTGGGGCTTCTTCCAGCCACAAAAGCCTGGATCGCTCCCACGCCGCCATCCTCCGCTTCCTGGATCGGCGGTACCGGGCCCGTCACTTCCGGCGGACGCGGCCAATTGTCTGCATCACAGCGGCTCCCTCCTTACCCGTACGCATGAGGCTGCGCAGTAGGCAGCCTCACGCGTACATACATGGAGGGAGCTCGGTGTGATGCGGACTATTGGCCGTGTCAGCCGGCCGACTGGCCGACTGGCGGCCATGACGGGACCCGGTACCGGCGGATCCAGGCAGCAGAGGACGGCGGCGTGGGAGCGATCCGTGCGTATGGGGCTGGAGGAAGCCCCAGGTATGTATAAAAACTTTTTTCAGGGCCTCTGGTTCCCTTTAATGAATATTTCCAAAATAAGCAATTTTATTCATTATGTAGTTTTCACTACAGTTGTTCTAAGTTTGACAAAACTAACTGCATGCCTGTTACAGATATGGATTTAGACACTACTGAAACCAAAAATAAGGACAGCCAGGCAAATAGCATTATTTAAAAGGAAATTTGTGGCAGGCGTTAAATCCCTCTCACCGCATGATCATTTTAAAAAGTGTTTGCTAATGAGGAGAATGAGGTTTGCAACTTTTTATGCTAGATGACCAGTTTTGGAAAATTACATCACCTCTATTCTCTACTATTTGAAGAATGATTGCCTGGGAAAAAACTTCTGCTGTCTTTATAAATATGCATGCAATTGTGAAAAAACCCCTACAAATAACGATAGGAAGCTTGATTGCATAAACAACTTCCTGCTAAACAGAATTGCTTTAAAACTAACAATGGTTCCCTTCAATAGAGCGCTAATTCAGTGGCTTGCTTATCATTGGCACTGGATGTTCAGCACAGACCATTCTAATTAGACATATTGTTCTGTCACTTTCAAATCAATATTCCTTACTGTATTTCCAGATGAGTACAAAGGAACAACCTTATTCCCAGAACAATGAAACAAAATACAGCAAAGACTCTTGCTAAGGCTATTTCTACATGCTCTGGTGGCCACACTGCACCACTTAGCTGATTATCGACTGAGACATCAACACGGATAGTGCACTCTGCAATAACATACTCATGGGCAAAGCAAGAAGGTCATTCAGCAGCAGAGGGACTGCGGGTTAGAGTAGATTAGTTACATTGCAATAAGAAGATTCAGCATCAATTATTGTATGGAAGCAATAAAACATAACATTGTACCTGGTCTGAACTCTGCACACGTCTTCAACACCCACAGGGTACCAATGTCAAATTTACAGCAGGACCACATGCATTGTCATACCGCCTATCATTTTTTTTTTTATAGCTGACCGAGTATTTGATATGCTACGGAGCACACTCTTTCAAAGGTGGCCACCAGTTATGCAATCTTGATTCTATAATTCTTAGCAGATCTATGCAGTAGTAGGGTGACTTGAGTAAATGTACTGTAAGTGGATATTTTTGGTAGTCCCTCATATTACATATGTGATGAGATTGTACCATCAAGATTGGATCATTGATGGACAACTTTAGGAATTCAGATCACAGAATAGAGACACCGAGAGCCCAATATAGTGTAGTATGTACTGGTATGTGAATATGACAAGCAAGTATCTTTTATGCTCACAAACATGGGTTACCATCCAGGTAACCACTATATCAGCAGGTGAGGAGATTAGACCTGTCCCCACTTAGGATTAAGTCGCTCTCTGTAGACAGGAAACGAGGGGCAACACCCCTCCACCAAGGGTGGACTCAGGAACTGTATAAGCAGACAGAGGATAAAATATTCTAAAATGTTTAAAGGGGCACTATGGCGAAAAATTGTAAAATTTAAAATATGTGCAAACATAGACAAATAAGAAGTACATGTTTCCAGAGTAAAATGAGCCATGAATTACCTTTCTCCTATGTTGCTGTCAGGCGTGGGGAAAAAATGGCGCACAGTGCCGCTGATAAATCTTTTAAAACTATATTTATAGTTTTAAGGATATGCAGTAACTTTAAAACGTTATTTATCCTTGGTCTGACCCCCGCCCCTCATGTCCTGCTTTGTCCCCCAGTTACTGTCTTCTGCCTCCCCCGCCCCCCTCGCACCTCCAATTTTGTCCCCCAGGGATTTCATCTCTGCCCCGGCCTGGAGTGTAATGCTACAACAGTCCTACCCAAGCAGATCTTACGAACAGCTGGTAGATGTATCTGCACGCTGCCGCTGGAGACTTCCTGATCCACCAATCATGCGGGGGGCGCTGCTCCAGAACCGCCAATCACCACTACTCACTTCTCTGCTCTGTCTGCTAATTGGACCCAATGCTCCCGCCTCCGAGACCATCGCGTCCAATTAGCAGACAAATGAGTAGCGGTGATTGGCGGTTCTGGAGCAGCGTCCCCCGTGTGATTGATGGATCAGGAAGTCTCCAGCGGCAGCGTGCAGATACATCCACCAGCTGTTCGTAAGATCTGCTTGGGTAGGACTGTTGTAGCATTACACTCCAGGCCGAGGCAGAGATGAAATCACTGGGGGACAAAATTGGAGGTGCGAGGGGGGCGGGGGGAGGCAGAAGACAGGAACCGGGGGACACCGCAGGACATGAGGGGCGGGGTCAGACCAACGATAAATAACATTTTAAAGTTACTGCCTATCCTTAAAACTATAAATATTGTTTTAAAAGATTTATCAGCGGCACTGTGCGCCATTTTTTCCCCACGCCATTTTTGACTGTACGCTGCTGTCACTTACAGTAGGTAGTAGAAATCTGACAGAAGTGACAAGTTTTGGACTATTCCATCTCTTCATAGGGGAGTCTCAGCAAGGCTTTTATTCTTTATAAAGATATTCCCTAAAAGGATTTAAAGGGACTCCGAGCAGTGCAGAAACTATGGAAAGATGCATATCATTTTAAAGCTCTCTTTCCAATGATATATAAACCGCCACCCTACGCCTTTTAGTTTTCGCTATTTTCGCGATTGAAATTGCAGCGGCCGCGATTTCGATCGCGAAAATAGAGAAAACTAAAAGGCGTAGGGCGACGATTTAGGGGTTGCCAGAAAGAGGAGAAAGAGAGCTTTAAAATGATATCCATCTTTCCATAGTTTCTTGTATTACACAGGACGACACTTTCCCCAGTGTCAGCAGCTCCATTCAGCAGAAAAAGTCGCCCTGTGTAATACAATGTAACTATGGAAAGATGGATATCATTTTAAAGCTTTTTTTCTCCTCTTTCTGGCGACAACTAAATCGTCGCCCTGCGCCTTTTAGTTTTCTCTATTTTCGCGATCGAAATCGCGGCCGCTGCAATTTCAATAGCGAAAATAGTGAAAACTAAAAGGCGTAGGTTGGCGGTTTATATATCATTGGAAAGAGGAGAAAGAGAGCTTTAAAATGATATGCATCTTTCCATAGTTTTTGCACTGCTCGGAGTCCCTTTAAACAATAATGTTGCCAGCTTCCCTGCTCACTACACAGATGGACTAGTCCAAAACCTGTCACTTCTGTCAGATTTCTACTACCTACTGTAAGAGACAGCAACATAGGAGAAAAGTAATGTATGGCTCATTTTACTCTGGAAAAAAACGTACTTATTTGTTTATGTTTGCACATATTTTCAATTTTACAATTTTTTGCCAAAGTGCCCCTTTAACCCATTCAGGTTCCGTTGTTTTCACGTGAGAAATGTTCACCTCCCATTCATTAGCCTATAACTTTATCACTACTTATCACAATGAACTGATCTATATCTTGTTTTTTCCGCCACCAATTAGGCTTTCTTTGGGGGTACATTTTGCTAAGAGCCACTATACTGTAAATGCATTTTAACAGGAAGAATAAGAAAAAAATAGAAAAATTCATTATTTCTCAGTTTCCAGCCATTATAGTTTTAAAATAATACATGCCTCCATAATTAAAACTGACGTATTGTATTTGCCCATATGTCCCGGTTATTACACCGTTAAAATTATGTCCCTATCACAATGTATGGCGACAATATTTTATTTGGAAATAAAGGTGCATTTTTTCCATTTTGCATCTATCACTATTAACAAGTTTAAAATAAAAAATATATATAAATATTTTATCTTTACATTGATATTTAAAAAGTTTAGACCCTTAGGTAAATATTTACATGTTTTTGTTTTTTTTATTGTAATGTTTTGTTTTTTTATAGTAAACATTTTATTTGGGTAGTTTTGGGAGGATGGGAGGTAAACAATACATTTATAATGTAAATGTGTGTTAATTTTAATTTTTTTTTACATTCAGTTGTAGTATTACTTTTTGGCCACAAGATGGCGGCCATGAGTTTGTTTACATGACGTCACTCTAAGCGTAACACACGCTTAGAGTGACGCATCGGGGAGGGAACAGCCAGAAAAAGCACAGCTGTCGCTTTTTCAGCGGGGAGAGGAATCAGTGATCGGGCACCATAGCCCGATACATTGATTCCGTGGCTACCGAATCCGCGGCCGGGAGTGCGCGTGCACGCGCGCGATCGGTCGCGGGAGCGCGCGGTAGCGCGCATGGTTCCTGGACGTAGTTTCTACGTCCAGGAACCAAAATAGGTTAAAATGAGAGAAGGCAGAGGTGGACTTACCGCCTCCAAGCAGACACACACAAGTGTTGTATATATTCAAAACGAAAAAAAAAAATGATATACTCCAGAAAGTGCAAGTGCAACGTGTTTCACGGGCAGCTCCCGCTTCATCAGGCATTAGAAAGAGAGCATAAAATTCAAACAGGTCTGGTGCAAAGCTCAGAGCCTCTGTCTGAGGCTGCATACACTGTATGCACTGGCCATTAAAAAGGAGATACATTGTTCTGCAATAAAAGTTATTGGATGCTTTAATTACAACATCCAGAAGTTTTCACAGGCATGCTAGCTAATTTGTGACCAATGTATCCCATTTTAAATGTCCAGTGTATATAAGCTGTGTTCTAAATTTTGTCAGTATACAGGAATCAGTCTGACAAATGCTTCATAGCTGAAAGGTTACTCCTTTTCTTCTAAGTAAGCCAATATATTGTAACATCCTGATTAAAAACTTGCTTTTACTGATGGCTAACCTGGTACAATACTCTACAGCTTCTTAAAAAAATGTTATATGCATGATGCTTTGTAACATCTTGTTCGTATTTCTGTTTATGCTATTGTATGCTACAATACTGTATAATGTATGTACGTTTTTGTTTTCAAAACTTATTCCCTGCAGAACCCTTCTGAAATTCTTATTTTTGTGCATAAACCTCACATAAACATATAATACACTATATAAAATGAATAACTGTATAAAACGTGGAACCCAAATTAATTCATTTGTGTTTCTGAAATAAATGATACAGGGGACACATCTGTGGCAATGCAAAATACTGCAGAGCCCCACTTAGCTAGTGCCAAGGACCTGATTGAACTTTGAAGATGTTCTAGGCCTCCCAGAAGGCCCCTTTAACCTTGAAGCTTGATCTTAACTTCTGTCTGCATAAAATAAATATACACAATGATGCTTTGAATATGGATCAAGGTTTCTTTCCTAGCACGCGAACATACCGTCTAAAAGGTGACCTTTTTCAAACACTGCTATTTTATCTTCTTTTTGTTACCGGTAAGTGTAATCTGGCTGTTTTCTTAAAGGAAAAATGTACCAAAAATTGATAGGTTTGTAATGTGAACAGGGCCTTACTCTTGCACCAAGGTAAATGGGTATCACATCACAAATTCCGGTCATCCCTCCTCAAAAGGATACCCATACCCACTTTTACACTGCATTGAGCTCAGAAAATGTGTCCAACTGGATGCTTCTTTCACAATATAGATGCTTAGTCAGGTAGTCAGGTCCTTGAGGTATGGAAATCAGACTACATAATACACAGATCCATGACATTATACTTCATACATAGCGGCCATATAATTGAGGCAGTAGTGTTCCTCTGTCAGTTAAATAACTACTACATAAAATAGCATGTTTAGTACACCTGCTGAAAGCTTTAAAACTTTGAAGTTAAATTCTGGAAATTCAGTACAGTATATAATAAGGGCATGCCTGTATCCCCAAGAAAGAAAAGTCAACTAGTACATCAAAAAAGGATATATTTTGATATCTCAACTTAATAGTTTACTCTGGTGCATTTTCAGCCTAAGCGCCCACAGTTCATGCTATAGGCCAAAAGCCTAGCTACAGAAGCAAGCTCTTGTCATATAACGACCACTATTTCTTTCAGTAGTTCTTAATTTATATTTAACCGGTTTCAGGAGGAGGTAAGGTTTCCCCTGATATGCATTGAATTTTAGGACCTTTGAAATGCATTTTTAATGAAAACTAAATGAAGTTTTATTGCATTGACCAGAGACTATGAATTAATATCTTTATAATATGTTTGTAACGTATTATGTCCATCAAAATGATCTGCATATGTGCCCTTCTTGGTTATTCATGTTTTGCATATTTGCACATTGAAAGGTAACTAATCCTTAAATAAAATGTAATAGGTTCAGTTTACCTAAGTAAATATAATTTTTTTTTATTGCTAGCAATCACACATTATCCAAATTACAAAACAAAAGTTTGAGAAATAAAATCAAATTGGCCAAGTTTAATTGATAATAAGATTTAAATGGATGGACAGCACAGGCTGGTGTTCTCCATTTCCTCTTCTCTTTTACTGCAAATGACCACACGCTGACTTCCCATCCACAGGAGCACACCAGTGCAGTGCCCACATTCAGGTATTCCTCCTGATATTTTGGGGTGACTATCAGAGACAATCCCCCCAATTATATTTTAATAACATATTTTGCCCACAACTTCGACTGTGTTTTATATGTCGGTCCCTTAAAGAGAGCCTGAGGCGGATATTTTAAATCTTAATAGAACACAGAGGTATGTTCTGTGCACAATGACATCTTTCTCTTTCAGTGATTGACTTTCACCTGGTCTAAAGTTTCTCATCAATATAGAGATTGATAGTAAATTAAAGGAAACATTTGATTTCAATTCAATTATTGCTGCTAAAGGTTACTTATCCTAGTCTATTTAAAAAAAAAAGGTACAAAAAATATAGACAAGGGTTTTTAAGAGGGTATCAAATACTTTTTCACATTAGTGCATCGCAAAAAAAAAAAAAGCTGCTTCTCCATAAAGGTCTAGCCTCATGGTGAAACGCTGTCCATTACAGTACACATATCTGTGGTGTGGCACTGAACCTAAACTTGCACTTCTGTGGCTTCTGGGAAAGGACTGGTTGAGAGACTCTCCTCTACTTGATTCCATCCCTGACTGTCCCACATACCTAGATAACATGGCTTTAATAGTACACAGAAACCTCTAATCCTACAGGCTGGGTGTAACGATTGTGGAATTCTCTCCGTGATCAGCGCACAAGACGTGCGCAGACACTGCGGAAATCCTCCACAAGCGTGTAATTTGCGGGAACCCAGCAAAAGGTGCAATGCACCTGTAGAGGGAAATTCCTGTCGGCAGGTGGAGCTGCTCTGCCCTGCCACACACGCCAGACAGGAATTGCACGAAGAGAAGAAACGCAGGGCAAGATAGCCCTGAAAGAGAGAGATCAAAGCGACAGAGGGTATGTGTGTCCACCAAACTAGTCGCCACCCTGCGACGATGAACACACAACCATGAAGACAAAGTGAGAAGGCAATCGCCAGAGATGGCGATTGCTAACAGCGACACAAGACCGAATAAGCACAGATGAGGAATGTATGTATGTCCACCAATCTAGCCGCCAACCTGCGACGGTGGACACACAACAGAAGAAACCAAGTGAGAACGCAATCGCAAGAGAAGCGACTGTGGAAGAGAATGAGCACAGGGACAGATTGTATGTGTGTGCACCAAACTAGTCGCCAACCCGCGACGGTGCATACACAACAGCAGATATGAAGTAGGAACACAATCGTGAGAGAGGCGATTGCCAGAGGTGACACAAGGCTACAGCAAGGCAGAGCACGAGAGTAGCAAAGGCACAGCAAATCATACAATAATGAGACAAGGAAAATAACAAACGCTAGCTAAACGCGAACACCGCACTCATTCGCAACAGTGCATGCGTTTATGCGTGGTCTCCACGTGTTAAGCACAACAGAGACAAGTACGCCTAACTAACCACCGACAGACAAACATGAAACAGAGGACGCGAGCGCTTGCTTAACGGTTACCTCACCGAGCCTCCAGCAAGCGTTCGTAGCAGACAAGACAGATACACGAAAACAGGAATAAGCGAGAGATAGGATCCACAGCACTAGTGCAAGAGGCTAGTGCGATCCAGGAAGACAGAGAAAAAGGATCCAAGTACAGCAAGAGAGATGGAGATCAGACGGATCCACAGCACTAGCACAAGGCGAGTGCGATCCTGGCAAGACAGAACAGATGAGATAGCTGGTAGCAACCGCTGCTCCAGCTATACTCCAAGAACAAAGATCAGAACGACTTCCTGTCGACCACCGCTGGGACAGGACAATCGCAACAGTCAAACAAAACAGATATGCAATCCTAACTGCACTAGGGAAACTGCCTAGTTCTGTTCCAGGAATTACTCTAGGCTAATCTTCTAACAAAGAACAAGGCTGACACTTGGAGTGTTTCACAGGAACTAACCCTTATGACCAGCAAAGGACTCTGGAAAACATAGCTCTTTATACTGCAATCAAAGGAGGCAGGTAAGGGATTTGCATAACGAGTGTATGCAAATTCCTCAGCAGCAGAACAGACCAGAAACTTGTAATGGAAAAACAGGTCTCTCTTGCAGAGACCTGCAGCCCACAGACTAGAGGAATGGTCAAACAGCTGTCTGCCAGTGCATCCAGCTGAGCGGATCATTACACTGGGTTTGCAGGATTTATCGTGTTTCATGAAGCTTGCCATCTTGCTTTTTGATAATTAACTTAATTACAGAGGTGATACTCTTCAGTAACAAATTACATTTGCTTCAAACACCAAAGGCTTGTCTCTGCTCCCCTGACAGAAGTGTGTTTAAACTAAGGGTGGCCATACATGGTACAATTTTTCAATTAGATAATTTAGTTCGATTATTCTGTTAGATCGAGGATCAAGATTTTTCCAGCATGTCCGATCATTTTTCCCGAAAAAACGGGATAATTGTTCGAATTTGTTGATTGAAAAAAAAAATATTTTCAAATTTCATTCAATTCAATCATTTAGATCGAATAAACGGGAAAAATCGAACGTTTTTATTGTATCATGTATGGGCACCATCAGGGGCAAAGCAAGGCCAAACATTTAGGCAGCACTGATGACTTCGGAGAGACTCAACAGTGAGGGCTGGTGCACACCAGAGCAGTTCTGAAGCGTTTTTAAAAATGCTTGCTAATGAAAGTGAATGGGATGGTGCACACCAGAGCGGGTCGTTTTTTCCACAAACACAAACTCGGGGGCTGCAGCATTTTTTAGATTTCTGAGGCGTTTCTGCCTTAATGTTAAAGTTTAGGAAAGTGGAAAACCGCTCTGAAAAACGCTAGATCAGAGCGGTTTTCCAGGAGTTTTTGTTACAGTAGCTGTTCAGTAACAGCTTTACTGTAACAATATTTGAAATTTGCTACACAAAAACGCTCCAAAAAAACTCTAGGCATGTTTAGAAAACGTCTCTAAACATGCCTAGAATCGCTCAGAAATCTGCTTCAAAATCCTCTAGTGTTTTGCAGATCTGCTAAAGGTTTTTGGTGTGCACTGGCCCTGACAGATGAATTTCTCATGAAAGTTGTATTGTTAAAAGTTATATATGGACTCAGGGTTTGAGGGCAGCTCACCCATAGCTTTTGTTTACCAATAACAAATAACATTTCTATAGTGCTTTTCTCCCTTAGGCTCTCTTTGATTCAGAAATTGTTATTAGGATGAAGTATTAACACGACAAAAAATATATTTCTGCAAATGCTAAACTGAACAGGTGGGTTTTCAGTCAGGATTTAAACACGTCCAGAGATGGAGCTGTCCTGATCTGCTGAGTTGAGTTCCATAATGTAGGAGCAGCATGACAGAAGGCCCGGGGACCAAAAGTTTCCAGGTGGACTCTGGGTATGACTAGATAATTAACACCTGTGGATCTGAGATTGCAGGGATTGCTATGCAGTTGCAACATTTCTTTCATGTATCCAGGACCCAGATTATGTAGTAATTTAAATGTCAGTAGGCCGATCTTGAATAGGATCCTCCCTTTTATAGGTAGCCAGTGAAGGGAGTGCAGGACTGGTGTTATGTGGCAGTGACAGGGTTGGTTGGATTAAGTGTTTGGCACTGGCAGCAGTATAATGTTTCAGCTGTAGGTGGTACAAGTCCTTTTTTGGAAGGCCTGTGTAGAAAGCATTACAGTAGTCTAGTCGGGATGTAATGAAGGCATGAACAAAGGTTGACAGATCTTCTGGGGGGGATGAGATGCTTGATTTTTGCAATATTCTTCAGGTGAAAATAGGATGGTTTCACCACTGCAGAGATGTGAGTTCTGAAGTTTAAATCCCCATTAATTAGAACCTAACTTGCCTAATCTCCATGCTCCATCCAGTGACTGACTAAGCATTACCTTGTACTCATACTCATGCCCGTTTCTAGGGCCGCCCTGGGCGCTGTTGGGAGGGGGGCGCTGTAATGGAGGGGGGAGCCGGAGCCGTGGGGAGGGCAGCCCGACCTCTCCCTCCCTCTCCCGGGCCGCCCTCCGTGCTCCCCCCTCAGATGCATAGTGAGCAGGCAGGAAGCGCTGTTTACAACTCACCGCCCTGGCTCCAAGCGCCGCTCTCTCGCCGCCGGTCTTCTTTCTGCATACACGCTGATACACACGCTGCTTCCTGTTTAGCCCGGAAGCAGCGTGTGTATCAGCGTGTAGGCAGAGAGGAAAAGACTGGCGGCGAGAGAGCGGCGCTTGGAGCCAGGGGGATGAGTTGTAAACAGCACTTCCTGCCTGCTCACTATGCATCTGAGGGGGGAGCACGGAGGGCGGCCCGGGAGAGGGAGGGAGAGGTCAGGCTGCCCTCCCCATGGCTCTGACTCCCCCCTCCATTATGGGGGACAGCTACCTATCTAACCTATACTGGGGGGCACCTACCTAATCTAACCTATGCTGGGGGGCACCTACCTAATCTTACCTATGCTGGGGGGCACCTACCTAATCTAACCTTCGCTGGGGGGCAGCTACCTAATCTAACCTATACTGGGGGGCACCTACCTAATCTAACCTACGGGGGGGGGGGGGGCAGCTACCTAATCTAACCTACATTGGGGGGCAGCTACCTATCTAACCTATACTCGGGGGGCACCTACCTATTCTAACCTACACTGGGGGGCAGCTACCTAATCTAACCTACACTGGGGGGCAGCTACCTATCTAACCTATACTGGGGGGCAGCTACCAATCTAACCTATACTGGGGGGCACCTACCTAATCTAACCTACACTGGGGGAAGCTACCTATCTAACCTACACTGGAGGGCAGCTACCTATCTAACCTATACTGGGGGGCACCTACCTAATCTAACCTACGCTGGGGAGCACCTACCTAATCTAACCTACGCTGGGGGGCAGCTACCTAATCTAACCTATACTGGGGGGCACCTACCTAATCTAACCTACGGGGGGGGGGGCAGCTACCTAATCTAACCTACATTGGGGGGCAGCTACCTATTTAACCTATACTCGGGGGGCACCTACCTAATCTAACCTACACTGGGGGGCACCTACCTAATCTAACCTACACTGGGGGCAGCTACCTATCTAACCTACACTGGGGGGCACTTACCTATCTAACCTATACTGGGGCAGCTACCTAATCTAACCTATACTGGGGGGCAGCTACCTAATCTAACCTATACTGGGGGGCAGCTACCTAATCTAACCTATACTGGGGGGCACCTACCTAATCTAACCTATACTGGGGGGCACCTACCTAACCTATACTGGGGGGGTAGCTACCTAATCTAACCTATACTGGGGGGCAGCTACCTATCTAACCTATACTGGGGGGGACAGCTACCTAATCTAATTTATACTGGAGGGCACCTGTCTAATCTAGCCTATACTAGGGGGTACCTATCTATCTAACCTATGCTGGGGGCAACTATTCTGGCTACCTATATTAGAGGCACCCACCTAGCTAACCTGTACTGGGGCACCTACCTATCTAACGTATGCCGGGGGCACCTGCCTATCTAACCTATACTGGGGGCAACTATACTGGCTACCTATACTGGAGGCACCTACCTGGCTAACCTATAGTGGGGGCAACTATACTGGCTCACCTATGCCTGGCTACCTATACTGGGGGGACCTATAGCTGGCTACCTATACTGGGGTACCTTTTCTTGGCTACCTATACTGGGGGGACCTATACTAAGTGCAACTAGACCTGGCTAACCTATACTGCGGGCACCCATACCAATCTAACCTATACTGGGGGGGGGCACAATTTTTACACCCTCGCCCTGGGTGCATTTTAGCCTAGAAACTGCACTGCTCATACTGTGCTGGGTGATCTGGTTTTCTTGTATTTCTGTATTGTCATATTGCTGTTTGTCACCCCTAAATATTGTCTGTAACCTAAATTAATGTCCAGCGCTGCGTAATATGTTGGCGCTTTATAAATCCAATAAATAAATAATAATACATTTTTCTTTGCATACAGTAGATCCTGGATAATTGAGTGCCTTCATAAAAATAGCACTACACCCATACTTATATGATGAAGTTTTTTCTTAAATAGAAAAAAACAAATAATTTTAAATCTATTTTTATCACGAAACTCCCTCCATTTTGAAATGATGTAAATCTGTTGCTGTGTACCCTTTTCACCTCTGAATGACATTGTATTCTATCACATTTTTGTATCAGATTAACGTCATGCGCTAAAGAAGAAACGTCTAAAAATAGCTGCATGAAAAGGTCTGCAAGATTTTCAGGTCTGATAAGAGATAAGGAAATAGAGTTTGTATGGATTATTTGATAACTAACTAACAAGCATACCGTATTTATATTTGGACTAAGCATAGAGTAGTTTCTGTGTTTCCAAACCAATGCATATTGTTGAAATACTCACTTAAAACAAACACAAACCAGACCAATTCAAGCTAAATATTGCAAACCCATTAGCTGAGAACTGTGCCATGCTATGAGAGGTAATAATGTCTCAAATGTGGATTGCCAGTTTTTTTCTTAAAGTAAAAAAAAAAAAAAGAAAAAAGAAAAGCTGCTTTTTCAATCACCTCTATTCATACTATGAAGTGTTAGTCACAGCTTCATAAATAGCATTGTAAAACCAGAGATTTCATTTATTTTATTACACTGTGAATTCACTGTTTTATATCACCCATCTCACCTTGCCAATTATTCCAGCCTACTGAATACAACTTTACAAGACCATTACATTACTGAATGAACATAACCACTTATTTCTCTTCCTCCCTTTCACCTTTATCAGTCAAATGACATCATCAGCAGGGCATGGGCTGGGGGGACAGCAGTGGCGATTAGCATACAGTGATAATACTGTAGGGATTGCTTGGGATGCAGGTGGCTCAAGTTAGAATCCTGTGTTGCTTTATTCTGCCTCTGCTCCAATATGGCTTATGTGTTGTACTATTTGTTGCAAACAGTGGTGAAATAAGGACAAGACATACGCACCAAAAGATATGTATGAAAAAAGGAACCTTAAAACATAATATAATCAAAAACAGTAAAGATTTACTATTAAAGATAAACTGAATTATTGATGATTAAAAGCGCATGGGATGGCCACCCCACCACATATCCAACTACACCCAGCACACTGCACACAACTATAAACACACCCGGCCATAAAGCAGAATTGCTGACTCAAATGCAGTTCATATGTTAGTTTGTACAGCGCCACGGAATAGGTTGGCGCATTATAAATCAGTAATAATATGATGTCATATAGTACCGTGGCGCCAGGGATTATGTTTAGACAGGTACACATATATACTCCAATCCACCTCCAGAGATCCCTCATATAACTCTCTGTGCAACCCAAGAAAAGAAAGAAAGGGGAATTCTCTCAGTGGATGGAATTCAAGGCAAGTTTATTCGTAGGTCAATCATAAAAACAGGCTTGTAAACAGATCACTTACATAGCGAGGGTCCTATACCATCTAGGACCCTCTCCAGCTATCTTCACTTCCTCCCCTTGTGGTACTACGTAAACAATAACGATCTCTGGTGCAGAGCCCGCTCCCGTCTCGACTAGTTTCGGCCTTCCACCATCATCAGGGGAGCGGAAGGCCGAAACTAGTCAGGAGGAGAACGGGCTATGCACCAGAGATCGTTATTGTTTACGTAGTACCAAAAAGGTGGGAAGCAAAGGTAGCCAGAGAGGGTCCTAGATGGTATAGGACCCTCGCTATGTAAGACACTTGTGGTGTGCATTACAGTATTTTTACAATAGCCATTTTTTTCTACAGGAGAATAGTTTGTAAGAATGCCCTTAATACATGTCATTTGATGTATTTTCCATGCAGGTTTTCATGTACAATAATCCAGCTAGTTAAAGTCAAAATAATGGAAAAAAATATCTCCACTCCCAGCGGATAGCATGGAGGTAAGCAGCTGGTTCTCTTACTCAGTTATCTGCAAGGATTTTATGTTTTTCTGTATTTGCATGGTTCCTGCCCTTTTTGTGTAACCTCCAGGATGAATAGGATGAGTGTTACAGCATTTCTCACAAACACTCTAACTAAATAAAGTTGCATTACATCACTGCAGGAAGTGTCAACCTGCGGGAGATGTAATGACAATATTGCAAATAAATGATTTTGTTTTAGTGATCCAGATGCACCTTTAACTGGAAAGGTTTTGTAAAAAGAAGGGAGTGTTGCATTAATATTGAAGGATTACCATGATTTGAATTATCGAATTGATGATCTTGTTGAACTATCAGACTGTATCATGTACAGTGTGACCAACATTCAAGGAGTAACATTTCATCTGTTTATTTTAGAAAAAAAGGATGAATGACCTCTGGATTACGGATGATCAATGAGATGCAAAAATATATTTCTTGCATTCACAATTCATGATGTAAATGTTATGCAGCTTCAACTTGGACCAATAAAAATTGACAGGAAGTTATTCCGATTAGTCCAACTTAAAGAGAATCTGTGCTCTAAAATTCTTACAATAAAAAGCATACCACTCTCTTCATTATGTTCTCCTGGGCCCCTTAGGCAGTGTTTACAAACAGCTTACTGTGTGACTCATGCAGAGCTTGGAGAGGGTGTGTAAAGCTTCTGCCAATGACAAGCAGTGCTGCACATTCCACACATTCCAGCCTCAGCCTGACAGAGCCGACAGAGGAAAGAAGATAAGATTTATTACAGAGACAGTGCAACTAGAAAATGCTGCAGTAAGACAGACCACATTAGAACAGACATAGGAACTTATAGGATAGAAGAAATAAGGCTCACAATTTTGTTACAGAGTCTCTTTAAGCTAATCTAACTTACATGACATTTGAATGCATGAAGAAATTATTTGCCTCTTATTGATCATCCCTATTCTGGTTGCTCTTTGTACATAACATACTGATTAATGATGGTCTGAATCTTGATTTCTGTATCATCATTACATAAATCCACAGAAAGAATCAAAACCATTAGCAAATATAGATGAAACAAAAACTGAATGGTGAGTAAGACTATGACCACACAAACTTCACCTTCAAATATATAAGATTTTGAATCTAAGGGAAGTACACATGCACTCAAAAAGGTCTCATCTTTTCCAGGAATCTTGCATAAACACCTCAACATTTCCTTGTCTCTCTTCCAAATGCAAATTGCAGTTCTTCGCGATGACAGTTTATTTCAAAATTATCCCTTGTGCTTCACGGCCTCCGGTCAAAATCAAATAGCCCCCATCAAATTATCTGTCTCAGAAACTCCATGATTAATGAAGATTCTCTTTGTTCTCTCTCAGTGGACACTTGAGGTGTTATTATCTTTTGTACCCCAGGGACACACGGTATTCCAGCTACTGTACCAAACGCCTCAGAGAAACAGATTTCCTTGCATGGGATGGTTATTAGAAACAAGAAGAGAGGGTTTTTTCAATAATTCAGGCTATAACAAAGCATTGTTAAGATGTCAAAGTACAAACTAAAGTAAGCAATAAATGAACACTCATTACACTCACACATATTTACTGCAATGGTATTTTTTTTCCTTAAATGTACTAAACAACAGAGAAGCCAAGTAGCTGGGGTAGCCCAAAACCACAAGGTACTAAACAACACGCTCCATGGAAAAATGATTACTGTTAAGGTGCCCATTAGGGATGGTTGGAAATATCCTTTTTTGGACTCTGCAGGAATTCTAATTTCCAGCAATGCCAATTTACAGTTTTCCAATTTCTGAGGAATTATTATTCTATTTATGCAAAAAATACTCCTCTCCCCCCCCCCCCCCCCTCCAAAAAAAAACAAATTACATTGGAAAATCAGAAATTGGAAAAAAACGGAAAATCAGTCTTGTGATTGGTCTAAAATTAACGTGGTAATTGATTCTTGTGGTAAATTCTGTATTCTCCGATTGGTCTAGTGCTTCTGAGTTTTGTGTTTGGGCAAAATTACAGAGTTATGGTCAATCTGATTTCTGCAGAATTCCAATTTCTGATCGGAACTGCGGAAATTTCAATTCCGCAGAATCTGAATGAGCATCCCTAGTGGCCATGCACTTATCTATTTTCCCTGACAGATTACTTCACTGTGATCAAATCTGCCTGGGAGTGATGCCTTAATACGGCTGCCCAATCGTAATTTTGATTGTTTTCCAGCCAAATTCAATAAAAACTATCAACCACTCCAGATGGAAAGATCTCACTTAAAAAAGAGCAAGGAGGCGTGCATGGTGATAGATTTGCGACTGATGGACCCCAATCCTCCCCCCATCTAAAATAATGCTCCACTGGCGCTTGCAGAGTGTTGGCAGCAGTGGGCTTTCTGTGTCCTGTCTCCATCCCTGCCAATGTGCCTGTTCCCTGTGACCGGGCAGCAGGCACATCACGTGACTACATACATGCAGCGGGGATCACCGGGGAAGAGGTGGCCAGCCTTAAGTGTGACTGATCAATCTGCTGCCACTTTGCATCTAGAGATTCCAACTGGACCCAAATTGTTGCCCTCAACAATGTGCTTGATTTTGTGTTACTTTTCATTTTTTGTTTCGATGTCCTCTGCAATTAACATGTATAATTAATAAAGTAACTTCTCCATCCCTAGCTTTCCAGTGATGTCCTTTTTTGGTACAAGAATAGGTCTGATGATTGCAAAGATCTTACCAACCCCACTGAAGCAATTACAAGTTAACCACCACACCTCTACAAAAAAAAAAAAAAAAAACCACCCGCTCTCTCTATTTTATCTTTCTCTAGTTACTTAATGAATTCACATTTTTTGTGTGTGAAATATTCCCATGTGTATAAAAATGTCAGCAAAAAAAAAAAAACACAAAACAAAACTGACCAATATGCTCATTCCTTCTTCCTTACGTAAAGGTTCAGTAGGTGATTGAGGATTATTAATTTTGCTTGGATTGAAGCTGAATAGCGTTGAAGTTTTGGTGAGTATTAGAAGAGGGAGAGAGAGAGACAGACAGACGGACAGAGAAAGACACTTTCATATACAGACCAGAGGAACAAAAATCACAAAGATACTGAGCTGATGTCAAAAGCAAGGATGGCTATTATGTACTAGCTGGTGACCAGACTAAATGCCAACTGAGAAAATAGATAAAGTTATCACACAGGAGTCTTTCCATTAGTTCATGATGAATTCATACTAGCCTAAACATATTTTTGATCCATTACACAGTAATAAATAGTAATTAATGTAGGCTTAAATGACCTTATTACTTGAAAGACTGGACTTAAAAGTTCAAAGACGCCAGAAGCCGATTAATTAATTAACTAACTGTAAAATGCAAGAAAGCTACAGTTTACAGCAATGTTCCATTGTTTGGAGATGCATGTGCGTTGACCAAAGTTAAACCCTAAAAGTAGTTCACCTTCCAAAACTTTTTTTATGTATCATTTACCTTTTAAAACCAGCTATTTCTTTGCACCTATTGTATCAGAATAGTGATATATTATAATGCAAATCTGAACCTAAAACACATTTTAAAAATCAAAGAAAATAATCTGGATCTCATGCAAGTCATTCATCAATTCCGTTTTTCAGAAACATTTTATGCTTCTACTAAAAATAAAATAACCCTAATAGTGTCTCTACTGATTCCATTATGCTAGTTCATTACTGTTACTCTATAGTAATGACAGATGCAGTAGCACATAACTGAGGTAAGGTTACAAAGGGAGGGGCTGTCAGCTGTAAGTTGACTCAGGTATGCTATACAGTAACTGGTCCTTTCTCTGCTGAGTGACTGTAGAATAGGCACACACTGTAAAGAAGCCATCTGTTCTAAAACACAATACAGAGGAGCCAGCTGCCCAGAAAGATGAGTTCATTTCCTTTCTGCTTAGATAAAATACATTGACAAGGCATCAGTTTGTCTGCAAATGACTGAAAGGTAAATAATCTTACCGATTTTGTCTCCGGCTATTTAATAAATGGGTCAAAGCTGATAGTTTTCCTCAAGTGAAATTCTATGAGACTGCTCTTTCTTGCCGCTGTCATCTAGTTCATTTCCAGTAGCTCCTCTCCCATTCAACCAACAAAGACAGTGTCCCTAATCCCTTGCTAGGAAACCGGAGTACACACTGGCACACCAAATGACTTCAGCAGACAAACAAGTCTCTGGGGCCTGTCCCAGTATCTGCTCAATTCATTCATCCATTAGGACATGTAAATCTCTTAAACACAAAGTGGGAGAGGAGCCACGTGCACGGAATAATATACATATATAAACATATATATATATATATATATATATATATATATATATATATATATATATATATATATATTATTCCTAATTGTATATTTATTATAAGACCTATGACTCAGTATGGCATATAAGATATGACACCAGTTTTCACATCTTCTTGCTCAGAACAAAGAATTTGTGCAAATTTAGGGTCGGCTCAGGGGGGCTTATAGAGAAGTAGAACAAAAGTTTGCTTTCCTAAAACAGAAAGAATTACTAAGACATCTTAGTAAGGGGGCTTTTACGTCCATTGTAGTCCCTTACACACTCCAATGAGTTCTGGGTCACCATGAGCTTGCTGGTTAGTCTGTACCTCTCGGTGTTATAAGCCCTACTTCATAGAGCCAAATTAATCCATGCCATGCACTGATGAGGATCAAACAATCCGAAACAGTCTGTATGCATGTTGGATTATTATGGCTCTGTACAAATTAACAAGCTGACACATCATTGCATTCCAGCGGTTCTGGAGGTGTGTTTAGCTTCTAAGGGTAACAATGATTAATTTGCATATATTCAGCAGTGTTGCTCTGGGAGACATCTCAAGCTCACTCCAACCTGAATTATCGCAAATTCTTTCTGTTTTAGGAAAGCAAACTTTTGTTTTGCTTAACATCTTAGTAAGGGGGCTTTTAGGACCATTGTAGTTCCTTACACACTCCAATGAGTTCTGGGTCACCATGAGCTTGCTGGTTAGTCTGTACCTATAGAGAAGTAATCAAATCGATAGAAGGTAGGTTCCGGGCACCAGTATGCTGCAAATAATCACGTTTATTTCATCCCACACATAGACAGACACATGTGCATAGGGCTGGTCTAACAGCCGTTTCACAAGCCCACACGCTTGCTTCCTCAGAGTCTCTGAGGAAGCAAGCGTGTGGGCTTGTGAAACGGCTGTTAGACCAGCCCTATGCACATGTGTCTGTCTATGTGTGGGATGAAATAAACGTGATTATTTGCAGCATACTGGTGCCCGGAACCTACCTTCTATCGATTTGATTGTATGCACTGCTCGTGATCCGGAGGCACAGGTCAGCATTAACCACTGACCCCCACATAGGTTGCCATCTAGCAACTAGTGCCGCCTCCCCTCTCTCTCTCCTTCACAGACCTATAGAGAAGTAGCTTTTAGCTAGTGCTAAACATTTTTTCTTCAAGCAAGCAAAGAAATGTTTGGCATAAGATGACGAAATAAAGCGTCGTGTTCACACAAACGATGGGACACAATGGTACAGACATTTAAAAAGTGCTGTTCACTCATTTGAATGGTCAGAGCTTGAGCAATGAATGCCCCATTTTGAGCAATGACTGTTTGTTTAATGCCTGTGTGAACTGGAATTTAGGTGCACATGAGCAATAAGCTTAAGTTGGTTTGCCTTCTTAAAACAGAATGAATTTACAATAATTCAGCTTTAAGTGAACATCTGTGGTTACCCACAATGCACCGCTACTGAATATATAAATTATCGCTTTATGCCCCTGAAAGCCAGGCTAGCATCCAGACCCGCTGGTGTCTAGCAAGCCTATAGCTTTAAATTTTACAGAGCCACATCAACCCAACATGCTGACAGCCTGTTTCGGACTTGAGCAAGAAGCAACACCCATAATGCATCCCTTCAGGAAGATGTGCACAGCGTGCATACTATTTGCACTATATACCTAAAACCTCTGTTGTCACTGAAAAATAGATACTTGCTAGTGTTTTTTGGTGGCTAGTGCTTTTCGGTATAAAACAGCACTGGAGGATAAGATAATGTTGCACAAGTGAATTCAGAATTAACAAGGTGAAGATCATTGATAACGTTGTCAAAAATGGACTGGTAAGCTTTATTTGACCAGGATGATTTTATTCTACTAGTCCAGCACTGCATTTGGCTAATACATTTTCCATCAAAGCATTCCAAATATCATATAGATATGGCAAGCAGCCAGGAATTCTAGAATAAATGTCTATCAGATGGTAAAAATGAAAGCATATGGGTAGCGCTAGCACAGTGCATTGAGCAGAACCAGATTGGTCAGTGATTGGCTGCCTTTAAAAGGAGAAGTATAATTATGTATGACCAATGACCAGTGAATATTACTAGCCATTGTTTAATCAGACACATGCATGGGTGATGTGTTGAGGATTTTTAATGAGGATGCTCTCATGAGGAAACAAAGTACTATACATACAGTATATCTATAATGCTGGGGGGGTCATACTTTCGGACCACCCAGCGCAACAAGGCTAAGAGCTGGATAATGGAAGAGGTTACACAGGCTGCCCAGAGCAACTGCAGCTCTGGGCTTCCGGTATCGCTACAAATAAAACACAATGGCAGCGCAGTGCGATGTTGCGCTGTCTTAGTTCGCACTGTGCTGCCTTAGCGATAGCAAGCATTCAGACAGGTACAAGACAGGACTTTATATTGGAGCATAACCAGTAGCAACCGCAGCTCACAGTCACGTCCACAGAAGCAGAGCAAGCAGGCTAACAACAGTCACCGGCAAGCATCCACCCAGGCAAGACTACAGGATAGAACGTAACTAATAGCAACTGCAGCCTATAGTTACGTTCCCAGAAACTAGAGAAGCAGGAATACTACCAGTCACCAATGTGGTGATGGCAGAATCCAAGCTATCTGGATAATGGACTTTACAGATCCACCGTGGATGCAGCGAACGTCCATCAAGCATGGAACTAGGAAATACACAATAATAAGAAAAATAACAAACGGCTCAACTAACGGATAAATATATATTAGCAAGTCTGCATATATATTTATCAAGAACTAGCTAAAGCACAAGTAATTAGGTCGCATAGAACTACAATAACAGAACTATACAGAGCAACAAGGTGCCCAGTAGATCAGCATACTGACCACTATGACGGGCGGGGTATGAAATGGAAGGTAGACTTTTATGCTGGCATCAGCTAATGGATGCAGGTATGCAAATCTCCACACAGCTGAATGGTAATCACTCAATCCTGAGCTGGCTTGATTACCATTTGCTAGCTGGCTGTGAATGCAAAGGACCCCCATAAGAAATACATGCAGTATTATGTAACAACATGCATGCAGGAAATCCAGGGCTATCTGGCTGCAGCTCAGCTGCAACAAGCAATTGGTGGAATGATGACAACATTTTGAGCTGCCCAGAACTGCAGAGCGATTGCAAATGACAATGAGACCCATTGCAAATGCACAACCGAATGCAAGCAGATAAGCCAGAACTGTCCGTTTGCAGCTCCACTGCAATGGACAGAATACGCTACAGGAGGGATCCTTACAGGTTTGCCATCAGTGAACTTCTACCCAATAATGCCCCACGTTCGAGAACACATGCACAAACCATCTCTATTGGACAGCTCACCTCAAATCAGAGGTCATGTTAGACATTATGGATGGAAGTTTGCCACTGGTGAATTCTATCCCTAGTGGTAAATTATTGCTTCACATTTTCTCCTATTCTATATCACTGCCAGAAACTGCGGCCTATCTTAGGCCTCTTTTCCATAAGCAGCTGAAGATGGTGAGTTCACCGCCTAGCAGCTGCTCCCATCCACCAGCTGGGGCGATGGCTAGAATATGCTAGAAGTGAAAAAGAGTTAAACCCCCTCTGAAACTGGAAAAGGGGTCTTCAGGCTCAATGCCAGTTAGGATTCATGAAGAGGTCTCCCACAAACATTTAAACTGTTCAATACATTTAACAAAGGGTGGGACCATTCACTTGAAAAAACTCACACAGCAGATGATTGAGAATGGACCCCTAGCAGGAGGGGGAAGGATCTCTTGCAATCCGGCATAGATTTAATCAAGTTATTGGAGTAGGCTCTGACACATCCATCCATCATATTCTGCTACAATTCTGGTAAAGAGAAAATACTTAGTAAAGTGTAGCTCTCCATCTGAAGCAACATCAACTCCTTATCCAACAATTGAGTCAACTCACAAAACTTTGCATAAATGACTTATTTTTCACCTAATAGATAAAAATAGCCTTTCAGCACATTTACAAGCAAAATAATCACTCAAAGTGTTCCTGATGAACTTCATTTTAATATTACTTTTCTTACCTTAATTATATTATTTTGCGCTTTGGGAGCTTAAGTTGCAAAAGATGGTGGCGCACTCCTCAGATACGCAGTTGGGATGTGCCAGGTAGATCAGGAAGCACACCTGATGAATAAGTCCAATGAATTAGTAGACCGGCACCATCCAAGTAAGTATTCAATGCTCTTTAACTCAGTCAAACGCCACAGCGCAATAATCCGATGTTTTGGAGCGACAGCTCTGCATTACCGCATTCTCAGTTCTCTAAGCATGCTGCTGCATGATAATTAAATTACCAACCAGTGCAGTAAATTACTGACTTGCACTGTAAAAACCTTAACAAATGACAGTGAATGTCAATTCTCAATTAGGTATAGCAAGTAAAAATTGTCAGTTTTTAAGACCAGCTCTGAGCGGTCGGTAACTTACATCAGACATGTCATGAAACAGATTTCCTAGCAAGCTCATGGTGAACCAGAACTCTTGGAGTGTGTTGAAAATGACAGACAGTAACAGACAGCCAATAGGAAGAGTCTCTCTGTCCTGCTACTCACTCCATTGGTACCAATGCACTGCTGGGAAGGACATCACATGTAACAAATTACAGATGCAGGAGAAGAGCAAAAAGGTTTCCCTGTATCCCTTTAGAAGTGCAGGAGAATGTCTGATGGACAGAGAATCAGAGGACTGGAGGAGGCAGCTTGTCTAAAGGGTTGTTGTTTTCCAAACTTTGTGAATATGGAAAAAGTTTTTGAAAGTAGGCATGCTGTATTTTCTCACACACATACTTTTTTTTTAATCCGAACAGGCTTCGAGAATTGAGGCCATTGTGAATAGAAGGGAGAGGTCAATGTGCCCTAAGTCATTATCAACTTGGTTTTAAAACTGGGGGCATTTTGCAGGAGAGTTAGAAAATCCAGCTTTACAATGCACCCTTCAACCAATGCTGAGGGACAAGGGGCTCTTCTACACATCTGTGTTGTCCCTGAAAAGGAGGTGGGGTAACTTGTAAACAACTGGTATGTGATATATAGTAATAGGGCTTAGTTTAGAATGATAATAAAGCCATGAAAACATACTGTTGCATTTAGATGACAGATTGTTCACCACTGCTGGATAAGCATGCACCCTTTAAATAAATAACAATAGAAAGATATAGTTTAGCTTGCAGTTTTCATGAAACATAAACCCATTTTCCAGCCTGACAAGGAGTGCCACTTCCTCCCTCAGCCATTACACATGGAGTGTACAGTGAGGTCTTATTTCTGTGCTTGCTGCCAGCTGGAGTGACACAATGAACAAGGCTTTACTGACACTAGAGAAATGTTATGCTCACAAGGAATGAAAAATTAGATCAATGTTACAGCTGACAGGAATAATGGAGCCAATAGAGGGCTTCAAGTGACCTGCAAGTGCTGGAATTCATGGTTGTGAATTGTAGTAGTTTCTGGTGTTGTATTTTGTCAACTGAGCATAAAGTAACTTGTCTAGCAGACATTTTAAGAATTTATATACACAATGCCATCATATTACTTTACATACGGGCAAAGGCATACGAGAGCATTCTTGTGATGTCTGCACTATTTTCTCACTCACCACTTTGAGTTGAGCATTTAGAGCAGCGCCAGTGCTCCTACCCAGGCTATAAACTGACAGGTTAAATCAGAACACATGGTTATTATTGATAATAATCAGACAAATATGTATAAAGGATTAATATGTCATTTTAACATGTGCAGCCATTCTTTGTCCTGTTTAATTTAGTTGAAAGATACACATGCTACGCCACACTCACCGAGAATGCATACAACTGTCCTCTGAGCTCATTTTAAAATTCAGTGTTATGACAGTGACAATGACTCCTCCTGAGCGCATTAGACTCCCCCTTACTGCTCCCGCCATAAAGAAGCATGGAACCTCGGCGCTCAATGCTATGATGCGCACCCTGCGCTACAGTAATTCCTGGATCCTGTGATCGCTAAACCCCAAATTTCATCTCCCTCTGAGTTGCTACAACTCGGAAGGGGAATAGAATTTAACGCCACTGGGGAATTTAGCAGCAGCAGAGAGCAATCAATGGGCTCGGCCTGTACCCAACTCACCGGCGGGCTCCCAAAACATACACCACCAGAAGCCACTTTATCATACCTCATGCTATCATCCCCCTTCCATTCCACAGAAAAGAGATGCATCATTCTGCTATAGCAAAGCAAAGTGCCTGTTCAGAATTCAGTCTCTGAACTGTCACTGAAATAACTTTTTATAGTGTCTTTTTGCTGAGCAATGTGCGCTCTCCTGGAAAGGGATATTGCTGTGAGAAATATGATATTTTTTCGAATACTATACATCCAATGCAACCAAATTAGACAGGTGCCTTTAAAAATAGAATGCTAGATTAAAATGGAGCTGTCTTGATTGGTTGTGGCAAAGAGTTCCAAAGGGTCAGGCAGCAAGAAAGAAGGCTCGGAGGCAAAATGAAGTGGCAAAATTTAGCAAAAAAATTAAACATTCGTAGCACAAAGCAGACATGCAGTGTCCACAAAGGATGTGGCCATGAACCCTATATAAGATACCATATTGACATTGGCAAACGAAGGGGCAACCAATCCTTCTCTGCTCAGGGCCACCACGAGCCTAGAGCCGCCTCTGGTTAGTGTTTGTTTTAGGAATAGGAGGGTTAGTGTTAGGAGATAGCATTAGAGGTTAGTGTTGGGCATAGTTATGGGAGGGTTAGTATTAAGGGATACAGTAGGGAGAGGTCAGTAGCATTAACTTAACATTACAAAGTGACAACAATAGCAGCACGAACATTCCCGATATAAAGCTGTTATCTGAATATCGCCAAATATCTGAATATTCAAAATAGCGTCAATAACCGGCATCCAAACACGAACCTCTCTTAAATAAAATGAGTGCCCTTATTTGTCTGACACACAATGATATATTATAAATACAATGGTGTGTAAGAGAACACACTTACAATCATCAAGCAATATGTCTTTGCATTCAAAATAAAAGAAGAACATACAGCGTTGAGTATGGATCCATAGGTTTCTGGATCCATGCTTGTGAATGTATTGTTTTGCAAGCCCTTGTTTTTATATTGTGTTAAACAGGTTACTCTATGGAAATCTCTTTGCTGCCTTTCAATTACTTGAGAATACCTCTGGGAGTGAAGCTTGAAGTTTGGTTTCAAACTTGATGAATGAGAAGGATCGTGGGGAGAGGGGGGCTCTAGGATTTCTACTTACACTCTTTTTCTTCTTTACTTCCGACATGAAATTGTATGATTAGACAATTCACTCTGTTGCATCGGTCTAGAAAATATATTTGGGCAAAGGGGTTACATTTTAAGACTTTTTTTTTTTTAAACGCAGTCTAAAAATAGCAAAAGGAGCACAATTCCATTCAAACAGATTCCAGTAACCCTTCAAAAACTTGGGCAACACTACATGTACTAGTTCACGGAGTCCTTTAATTTTAAAGAGAAACTCCGATCAAGAATTGAACTTTATCCCAATCAGTAGCCAATACCCCCTTTTACATGAGAAATCTATTCCTTTTCACAAACAGACCATCAGGGGGCGCGGATGTTGTGGTGAAACCCCTCCCACAAGAAACTCTGAGGACCGTGGTACTCCTGGCAGATTTCCTGTCTGGAAACCTTGCTGCATTGTGGGAAATAGCTGTTTACAGCTGTTTCCAACTGCCAAAAAACATGCAGCAATGCAGCAGCTACATCACCTGCCAACAGTAAAAATGTCACCATGTAATAAATGTCAGAATGTAAATCAGGTATTTAAAAGATTTTACAATGGGCAAACACTGACTAATTCATTTATACATAATTATTCTAATAATGAATCACTTTTTTTATTACATTATTTTGACTGGCGTTCCTCTTTAAAAAAGAAGAAATATATAAAATCATTTTTATTTAGTTAATGGTTTGCTGCATCCAAAAATAATTTACAGATATCCATAGCAATCAGTCACACATCACAAACAATCCAAAAAAGCATACAAAGAAAAAAAGCCATTTAATGGTTTATTTTAACCCTTCGGCTCCCAGCAATTTTTTTTTATAAATCTACTTGCCAGTGCCAGCTATGTTTGTATTCTATTTATTAAATGTCATGTACCAAAGTCCACAGCAGTCAGTAGGGATGTCACTGAGGTGCAAATACATTTGAGAGAGTTTAGACTTATGCTAATTAATATACAGCATAATGCTAATTATTATCAAACTATTGTAAAATTGATTAATCTTATGTTGCAATGAAATCTACAGACTGGTCCATTTTCAAGCTGCATAGATTTGCAGTACATTTGCATACTTCTGCATCTTACAAATATTTGCATCTTTCAAGCAAAGTAGAAAGTTGGCACCAAGCCAAAACTTTGTTCTAAATGCCTTGTAGACATCCAGGGAAAGGATTATAGGGAAACAAAAACGCCTTTAGTTCATTGTAGGTGGAAGTGGTTTTTACTGTAATGCCTTTAGATGACCATAGCATGTGGATGCGAAAACACAGACCACTAATAGAAGTCTGCAGCAGTCTAAGGGTTAAAGCTTGTATAAGTATGCAAGAACAATGTGTAAAGTATAGTAACCCACGTGTTTTACAGAGTTAAGTACAGTTATCCAAAGCTGCCAATCAGCAAGCACTTATGTTAGTTCTGAGCACTCTAAACCAATCCAATGTTAAGCCTGGAGGAATACTATAGACTACTGAATCCTGCACATGATTATTGCTCTTATTACTGCATTATTAGAGAATTCCTTTACCTTCTTAAGCTCCTACAGAGTTAATATGACACACACCAAGTATGGAATAAAAAAAGATGATGTATTTGTTAGACTTCAAATATCTGTCACTAAAATACATGTAACCATGTATGTGTTTTGCTGCCAAACTAAACTTGTCTTACTCCCCAACAAGAAGAGTTGTGAAAAGAAAAGAGATGTAATGTTTTGCATGCAGTCATGATTTCTATGCCATGATATAAACACTCCACTCAGAGAAAGAAAAATCTTACCTTTAGATGTCATTAGAAAACAGAGCAGGCAAGTGAGGTTTATGGAAATGGAACAGTCTGCTATAGCAATGTTGCTGGAAGCAGTCGGTGTACAGTTGTTACTCTGCTTTGCTCTGCCTCATACACTCACCCACATATGTGCGCTTATTTATCAATGAACACCCAGCAGCCTGCCAGGACCACTGGAGCCTTGCAGCCACCAGCTGATAGACATCCACTATTACTACTCTACTCAGCACAAGCCAATCTATTACTCAGTGACCCTGATAGGAAACATGAGGTGACAGTTTGATAGATGAGTTTATCTTCAGACAATGCACAACATGACATCACACCACTTCCCCTTCTGCTGCTCATCCCCAGATGTCAATACTGGCTATTAGAACAGCAATAATTTAGTAAGAAAAATGCAGTCTCTAATATCATGGGAGCTGCAGATCTAAATTGTTCAGGTCATGTTAGAGTGCAGACTTGTTTTGCAGGTGTCTTTACAGTCTCAGTGTCTGAAATGTTTTATGCGTTGGGGAAGGAAAAAACATGAAGTACCTGATACTGAAAGCATTGATGTGTGCATCAAAAGGGTCTAAAAGGATACTTGTTCCAGCTCATAAAAGTCACAATTGTCTGTCTTTTTTTCCACCCATCATTAGGTACACAAGCACACACATACTGTATATAATATATTTCAGATTCTAATACTTAAGGCTGCAGATTTGCCCTTACCAGTCATCTACCCTTACCAGGGAGATCAGGAGAGTGCCTGACTGCGGTACTCTGCTGCTACCTGCCTGTGCAGCGGCCACCTTGCTCGCTGTGCACGTTTGCATTTTGGCCCGGCAGCTATGGACTTGGGCAGCATTGGAGATGGAAAGGAAGAGGAAACTACTACACTGGAGATGAGTGGAGAAATGAGTAACAATGATGGCTGCTGCAGTGTGAAGGTGAGCTGGCTACCTATACTGAAAGGTTGGGGGGGGGGGAGCAGGAAAAGGAGGGATTAAGGGAGTCATCTAGCTTCCTATACTGGAATGAAAGGGGGGGGGGGGGGGGGGTGGGAGTCATCTTGCTACCTATACAGAAGGTGGAGGGCTGGTGACAGTGGCCTAGGGCGGTAAAGAGTACAAATCCGGCCCTGCACACACACACACACACCTGAACTGAGAGGGATATGGAGGCTTTCCATTTGAACAATACAAATTGCCTGGCTGTCCTGCTGATCCTCTGCCTCTGATGCTTTTAGCCACAGACCCTGAACAAGCATGCAGATCAGAGGATTCTGAAGTCTGACTAGATTAGTTAGCGCGGTGCTGCTGGACGTAGATTCAAACTACGTCGGACCCCAAAAGGTTGTTAGAAAATCAATTCTCTTTCACATCAGGTGTCCTTTAATACATACAGTACAATCTTAAAGGACTTCCAAGGTGAAATATAAAATCTAGTTTTACTTGCCCGGGGCTTCTTCCAGCCCCTATAGGTCATCTGGGTCTCTCGCCACAGTTCCGGTCCTCTCCAGTGTCCTGCTGGCTGCCTCTAACTATCGCCGCCCCCCAATGGGTCGGCATCTCCTGTGCATGCATGGCCGTGCATCCACCCTGTGCTAGTATGAGCCCACGTTACTGGGAGCATACTGCAAAGGTGCAGAACACTACCGATGACATGCATGCGCAGAAGACGCCGATCCATCGGGGCTCAACAAACCTTAGAGGCAGCCACCGGACACCGGAGAGGACCGGGGCTGCGGAGAGGGACCCAAATAACGTCTAGGGTCTGGAAGAAGCCCCAGGCAATTAAAACTAGATTTTATATTTTGCCTTGGAAGTCCTTTAAAGTGTACCTGAGATGACCTGGAAGAAAAAAAAATCATACATACCTGAGGCTTCCTCCAGCCCCCTTCTGCTGATCATTCCCTCGCTGCCATCCTCCACCTTCTGGATTCTCTGCAATCCTCCCGGTAACGTCGGGCAGTTGGCGCATGTGCTGTGCAGCTGCGCGTGCTCTCCTGTTGCATTCCCACGGCCACAGGAGCGCGACAGGGGGCACACACAGCCAGACTGCACATGTGCAGTAAGCCCTGACTCACAAATTTACCGGGAGCCATCCAGACGGCTGAGGACGGAGGCGAGGGATGGATCAGGCTGGAGGGGCTGGAGGGAGTGCCAGGTATGAATGAATTCTTGCTTTTATGTCATCTTAGGTTCACTTTAAGCATAGCCTTCTGTAATAATCTTCTGTGTGCAGAGTCTTTATTCAAACTGTCAAAAAACAAAGCACATGACCCCTTTAAGCCACAGTTCAACAAATTCAAAAGTTCACCAAATACAAATATTAATATTGGTACGTTTCTTTTAATATCAATATTAGTACATGCCCCGTTAAGTGGTTTAACAGTCCATAAAAATACAAATCCAGTGTTGCAGCACTTCTTCGTATCACACTACCATCACACTGCCTTCCCAGAATCTCTCTAGATAGTAGAATACCAGGCTACAAGTGGTTCATCAGAGATTTTTCTGTAGCCATGACCAAATTACAATTTAATCTCTCACTTTAGCCGATTACAATCAAAAGTAATATCTCCTCCAGTTTCCATGGTTTCAATCTACATCTTGCAGCTCGAATAAACTAAGTTGGATTTTGCAGATTCGTATTGGTGCCCAGTATGTGAACAGTGAATGAGGACCTCTCAGCATCCTACGCGCTTTTCTTTGGGTCTTCCACTCAGGGCTGGCTCTACCATCAAGCAATCTGAATCATGTGATTCAGGGCAGCAGGCTGTAGGGGACAGCATCAGAAGCATAAAGTGTCTTTCTGCCCAGAAGAGTGTCGGCTAGTGTCGGCTAGAGAGCGGAAGAGGAGAAGTCAAGCAGTAAGGGGAGAGAAGTGTCAGCGTGTAAGTAGAAGAGGCAGTGTTGGTGTGGTACTACTCACCCTACGGCTGGAGAAAGAGCCCAGAAAACAGCAGGAGTCGTCTGGAGAACATGGTGAATGGTTGAGGTATCCATCCACCAGAACTAACAGAGGGTCACACAGGCACATACAGCAGGACTCAAGAGGGTGACTAGTTAGTTGTGTCTGTCCTCTACTGGCCCAGGTTGTGCCACTCTCTAAGGTCTGACTGAGCACGTGTGTTAAACTGTTCTGCACATGTGCAGTTTGGTCTTTACATGTCACCGTGACTTGGGGCATCAGAGTTGTGGAATCTGAGGCGGCCACACACAATGGTCAGGGACAGGCAGCCAGGAGAATAGAAAGAGCGTCCGATCCAATTCAAGTTTTCTCCTAGGAGATACATTTTCATCTTTGCACTTTGCAGTGCAGAGTATTTTCTTGCTTGCTGGCAGCTTAAAAGACATTTTATTGATCCGATGCGAGAATATCACCTAGGAGAACTAGTAAATTGGATTGGGCCTAGAGAGAGGGGCTTAGAAAGGGGAAAACAAGGTGGCTGAAGCTGGAAAACACACCGGTGGCTGCATTCATCACATCTTGTGGAACTTGTGGTGGTGAAGTTGGCTGCCACATGGGTTGCATGATCTGTCTGAGGTCTGCTGAGCACAACCATTGAATAAGGAAAAGGCTGGGGGCACTGCGCATTCTGAAGCTCATCGCTAAACACATATAATGGCCAGGCTGTGGGAGGACTGACTGCACTTTGAGGGAATGATGTGCTGCACATAAGGATTTTTTTTTTTGGGGGGGGGGGGAGTGATAACATGGGGGCAATGGTGGGATTGAAGCTGCACAATGCTGCTTGAGAGGGTATTTTTATTCTGTGATGGCAGCACATAAAACGGGATGGGGGGGGGGGGGGTGCTGCATTGTGTGTATAATGTCAAAACCCTTTCTAGCATGGGGGGGGGGGCTGCATTGTGTGTGGGGTAATTGCTGCATTTCCTATGAGAGGTAATTGCTGCAGAAGCTATGTGAATGTTGGAGCGGCTGAAAGAAAATGCAGAGTCCCAAACATAGTGGGGCTTAATATTGTAAACTTCACATGGGTCTTTTGTGTCACAGAAAAGCACAATCTAGGAAATTAAAATCTGAACACAAACAAAACTCCAAGCAAGTCACAGGGACAAGGTCCTCCAGCACCCAAGGCTGAGACACCAAAGTGCGCCCCTCCATCCCTGCCACCCCAGCCGTCACACACTGATTGCTATTAGACTAAGAGGGCCACAGGGCCCACAACCTCCCCAACACCTTAATATCTAGTTATCTGGCTTGCAGTCACTGCTATGAATCCCCTTTTCTTATTTCTTTCTGCTTCATACACAATTAGGAATGACAGCTGAATGAGTTGTGCGCCTCCTCCTACACTGCGCCCTGAGGCTGGAGCCTCTCCAGCCTATGCCTCGGCCCGGCCCTGAGTCACACTATAGAATTCCAAGCACACCGGAAATGCACATGGTGTAGTTGTTCATTTAAAGGGACTCCGAGCAGTGCAGAAACTATGGAAAGATGCACATCATTTTAAAGCTCTCTTTCTCCTCTTTCCAATGATATATAAACCGCCACCCTACGCCTTTTAGTTATCGCTATTTTCGCGATTGAAATTGCCGCGGCCGCGATTTCGATCGCGAAAATAGAGAAAACAAAAAGGCGCAGGGCAACGATTTAGGTGTCGTCAGAAAGAGGAGAAAGAGAGCTTTAAAATGATATCCATCTTTCCATAGTTATATTGTATTACACAGGCCGACTTTTTGTCAAAGTCAGCAGCTGCATTCAGCAGAATGGAGCTGCTGTCACTGGGGAAAGTGTCGTCCTGTGTAATACAATATAACTATGGCTTGATGGATATCATTTTAAAGCTCTCTTTCTCCTCTTTCTGACGACACCCAAATCGTTGCCCTACGCCTTTTAGTTTTCTCTATTTTCGCGATCGAAACCGCGGCCGCGGCAATTTCAATCGCGAAAATAGCAAAAACTAAAAGGCGTAGGGTAGCGGTTTATATATCATTGGAAAGAGGAGAAATAGAGCTTTAAAATGATATGCATCTTTCCATAGTTTCTGCACTGCTCGGAGTCCCTTTAAGCCGTGTCACACATGGAGAGGGAGCTCCTGCACATGGCATGGAGTCTGCAGCTACATGTGTAAGACACGGCTACTAAACTAGGAGGAAGAGATCTTCTGTTTATAAGAAGAAGGATTTCACACGGAAAAGTATTAAAATGCATATAGAATGGGAAGAGGGGGCTGATTCACATGGAATAGACAGGTTGATGTACATGATGTGGGGAACCTGCACATACAGTCGAAGGGATTTCTTTTCAAGTGTGCCAGCAAAAGACCCACTCTAACTTATTTTAGTAACTTTTAGTAACTTTTTTTAACTTTTACATTCTATGAAGAAGTAACTGTTCTACAGAAATAATCTTGGTCCTACACGACACAAGATCTGACACACAGTAAAGGCAGAGAGGAGATCACTGTATAGGTCAATAAAGGCTTGAGGCATTCCGCATTCCTATATCACTTTGATCAAATGGTTATTTCAATCCCATATTTGATATAAACACCATATTACTGACATAATCCTGGGGTCCAGAGAAGGTCTCCCTGAAAGCCGTCCCAGCAGACTTCAGAGATCAGCGCGGAAGCCACCACTGAATTGCGGAAGCAGTGCATGCTCTGAGGAGTGTGTGCGAGCTTCCAAGTAAGTAATTATAGCTGCGGCAGGGTGGGGCTACGACACTGGCACGAAGGCCAGGGTATTTAAACCTTGGCAAACAGCGCTCAGTGCTGTTCTGTCTTTTGAGCAGTTGCTGAGTTTTCCATGCCATTCGTCACCTCTTGCCCAGTCAGTTCTGTCACCTGTCAGTCCTGTCAGATCAGTCCAGCCAGTCCTCCTGTCATTAGTCCATCAAGAGATGGATTATTATTCTTATGGTACACTGTAGTGGAGAGAGGTCAAAGAAGATGATAGGTGGGCCCCTTGACATGCACTAGGCCCCAAGCACCAGCCTAGGTTGCCTGGTGGATGATCCTGCTCTGTGTCCATCCTGTTACGTCAGTTCAGCCAGTCCTCCTGTCATCAGCCTGTCCTGTCATATTAACTCAGAATAAGTCTTATTATATAGATTGATTTCTTCAATAGCAGACCTCAAACCAGAATCATTTAAATAAAAGTAAAAACCTTTTTTTTATTTTTTTTTTTAATAAAAATGCTGAAATTGTGCTTACACAGAGGGAGACTATGCATAAAAGGTTGCCTCCTCGTACATTTAGTCTGCACAATCACTGCCTGTCTTACCCCTCTTCTCGTGCAGCTGCAAAGCCTCCTTCCCCCTCTAGAAGTCTGGTCACATGATTAAGTATGAGGTCTCTCAGGATTCCTATTAAGCTGCACCTTACGTATTGGATCCGTTGCAGTCAGCTGAACGCAAAATTGGAACCTGCATGATAATTACCGGACAGCGGATGCATTTCCCATACAAGCCTATGGTGGAAACCCATCTGCTCCAGACTCCACCAGACCAAAACTAATCAGAAGAGAAGAGAATATACGGTCTGGTCCCGCTGGCCATTGGAGATCCGGCTGTAGTGGGAACCGAGCCTTACTGAGTTCACCAGGCATCTCATATTTTGAACTGTAAAGGCCCATACTCACGGGCTACAATTGTCGCCGTAACATGCGGCGCACGTGTGTTACGGCGACAGGTCGCCCGTGAGTATGGGGCGCAACACGGGCATGCACCCCGAACCGTCGCTCGTCGCTGCTGTCGCCAGGCGATTGGCGCGGTCAATCGGCTGGCGACAGTTGCTGCCGCAACTTCGCCACATCTGTTGCTAGTCCGCGTGAGTATGCGGACTAGCGACAGCAACCTCTACAGAGAACACGGAGCTTCCGGCGGGAGGAGCAGGAATGTCGGCGACAGCTTCCATCGCACCGCTGATCCCTCTTCCGCGTGTGTACGCGGAGGGACGTAGCGACGAGCTGTCGCCGAACTGTCGCGCACACGCTCCCGTGTGCTAGCGACAGTGAAGAAAAGTTGCCCGTGAGTATGGGCCATTATTCTCTTGCAGGTTTTGCTGTCTTTTGCTGAACAGAATAGCCTGTGCAAGAATAAAATGTCCTTCCTTATTAAAGTCCAAAGATTGAAAAAGTACTGTCAAAATGGATCAGATTTTTTTTTTTTAAACAAACTTTGAATTTAAGACACAACAACAAAAAGTACCTAATAACTTGAAGTATTTTCAGGATATGCTGTGTACTTTGTAACACATTTAGTTCATATCTAAGATGAGCTGTCAAGACTCAAAACCTTTCACTGTTGAATAGTACATCTGTAAGTTGATAGCTTAGCAAAGTATTACTCCTACACACACAATCTTGCATGTATTTAAAACAACATAAAGCCATGTACAGTATATACATTCCTTGGGAAAAGAAATATAGAAAATGAGGCATAAACTGTCTTCAAATTCCTGAATGTTTGCAGTTTTGTAGGAATGAATTAGAAACAGCAAGACAACAAGACTAATAAAATGGATAATTTAGGTGTGAAACACTAAAAACAAACATCATAATCTTGTATGCACAGACACGTCACTCCATATTACTGTCATTTTTTTTTACTTTTTTTGCTGCTATACTTAACATAATATTTCATGAGAAGCTTTAATACGAATTTGAAAAGCTGTAGCAAAAATATTTTAATATATGCTCTATACTGGTGTTGAGTAAGATTCAAAAGAACAATTTTTCTTTAATTTTCTATTAACAGTCTCTGTAAGAACGTTTAGGTGTATTATTTCATACACTGTACACTTGCACTCCCCAAGTGAACTGGTTAAAGCGGATATGAACTTTATATGCACATTTTTCCATTTTCTTGGGAAACGTCATCTGATAATGCTGGTGAAGTCATTCCTGCCTCCTTTCTCTGAGGCCAGAAAACATCTGCCATATAGTTCACAATATTCTTACAATTTTTACCTGAAGTTACATGAATAATGAGGCTGACACTGTTATATCCTACGAAAAAAATGTTCCTTGCTCGATTGTCATACATAACAAGTACAGCAGTATTAAGTAGTAGAGGGTCAGCCCAAGCATAAAACCTAATAACCTTTAACCTCCCTGTTGTTCAATTTACCAAGATGTCTGTGCAAAAAGTGATCTCATTAATTTTTTTTCCTGTAACTTGACAAAATGTGTCAAGCAAGGGTCTAGTATACAGTGCAGGAGAGTATTGACGTGTATGCATGTCAATACTGTTCACAGCATGTTTTGTATGGTTGTGTATATCGGTACCTCCAGGGAGGTTTTAATACAAAAAAAGGTCACATTACCCTCCATACTGCAAAGTATGGTTTTTACTGATAATTGTGGTTGAATTTGACACATACACCCCTCTACTTTTCTACCTCAGTTTTCCAATACTGTTTTTGAAAGAGAGCGACTGAAGTACAATGGTGGTTCCTGTACCTGAGGGAAGACGGTTATTCTCCAAAGGCTATATTGGTTGGTTGCCCATTACAGCAGCCTCATCTTGTGAGTAGTACCCCTCTACTATCTATTAATTATCCCCTTTCTGCCTGAACATGCTGCACCACTTGGGCATCTGTTTGTCTTGGTCTTTATTTTCAAGGTATTTGTACCTCATCTCTCAAGTCATCTTTTTATAATTGCTACTTGCATGATTATCATGTGGATCCTGCAGAAATTATATGGCAAAAAATTGCTGTCCCCCCGCATGTCCCTAACTGGCTATCCACATTTTCCACCAGGCCAAATTAGCTCGATCTTCAGTAAATGGTCCTCAGGTGCAGACAGTGTCCTGAGATTGGCTGAAGTGCTTACTCCAAATGACGTTCTCCACCAATTAGAGCACTTCTTATTTCCTCATTAAATATCTCTAGCGAATCGCTCAGCCCCCCATCCCCCCTCTCAAAAATTTTTCTACAAGAAACTAGACCCGAAAATGGTATCTCGCTTTTCTACGATATTATACTGGACCAGCTATGTCAAGATAACCCCTTTTATTTAAATCAATGGGAGGCGGAGATTGGTTCTACTCTCACGACAGCAGAAAGGGACACGGTTCTAGACTTGGTCCACATCTCCTCTATAAGCTCTAAAATACAGGAAGCTAATTTTAAACTAATTTCTAGATGGTATTATACCCCTGCACGTCTTTCCAGTTTTAACTCAGAGGTTTCAAATGGCTGCTGGAGAGAATGTGGAGAAGTAGGAACAATGCTACACATATGGTGGGCCTGCCCAATTATTAGGGACTACTGGGATAAAGTACTAGAGCTCATATTGAAAATAACCGATATCTCCCTTGATAGAGACCCCTGGGTGATTTTATTCCATAAGACTAACATGAGCCCCAAGAGTTATAAGAAAAGTATTCTTCCATTTCTACTTAATGCAGCTAAGGGCCTCATCCCACGACACTGGAAAACCACTCAAGCCCCCTCCAAAAAAGAATGGTTTCTAGCTGTAAATTCCATCATGGAATTCGAGGAAATCACCCACTTACAGAAAAACACATTTGAAAAACACTACTTTACCTGGGCTCTATGGATAGACTTTCAGACTAAACAAGAGTACTCTCTAATTGTGAATCATACATGATATCTCCTCCCAAAGCGCAAGTTGTGTCCAGGAGATATTACCCCTGTACTCCCCACACACTATACGCAGACTGCCCCTCTCTTCCCTGTCTAAGATATTTTATATTCACTATAGACTCTACCCTGCTTGTTGAATACAGTAAACAAATTGATTCACCCTCATGGCAATGATATCAAATCCTGATGCACGGTTTTCCACCCTTTCTCTAGTTTTTCACTATCTCGCTATTTTAACTGTAGTGCAATGTAATGTGCACAATTTAGGCACTTGTGACAGTTTATGCTCTATAAAGAGAATGTATGGACTTTTCTCCTCTATATTAAGCAGGTGTTTATATGCTAATGTAATAGCTGTCACATGTTACAGAACTGTACAAAGTACTTACTTTTTCTTGTCTCATATGTATGTTTCACAACTTGCACAATAAAACTTTTGTTAAGAAAAAAAAAAAAAATCATGTGGATCCTGTACTGATAAAGGATAACTATCATAAAAAGTGTATTATGTATAAAACTACATGAAAAACAGGAAACCAGAAACCGTTTAAAACTATCATGAAAAAAAAGTGTAAAAGAGCACTGCTCTTTACCAATTTGCTTTATTTTCAAAGTGCAAAAGAAGTCACATAAAAGTGCTGTAAAGTGGCAACAACCCGCTGTGTTTCAAGCCTCCCTTGCTCTTGTTCAAGCCACACAGCACAGTACAATGTGAATTTCCACCCTTATATAATTTGCTATTGGACGATATTTAAAAAACATTCATATAAAACGCACTATAAATTACTTTTTTTCCTATGTCATATTTACTTACAATAGAAAGTGAAGATCTGACAGATCTGTCAGGTTTTGGCCTATTCCATCTCCTCATAGGGGATTCTCAGTTATTTATTTATTTACGAAAGAACTTCCTGAACTCCAGTTACATAGTTGCTCAGTTCAACTGCCACAATAATGTGCAAAACAAGTAGGCTTGCTGGCTGGCATCTTTATATAGATCCTTGTCTGGAAATAAAGGTAATACTGAGAATCTCCCTTTAGGAGATGGACCAGTGCACAATATGAAAATATAAAAAGGTGTTTTACTACCTACTGTGACAGCACCATAGGAAAGTAATGTATATTGGGTTTCTTTCTCTGGGAGAAATGTAAATTTTAAAGTATGTATTTGTCCTCCCCCCCCCCCAAACAAAAAAACCCCAAAAAAACATATAAGTAAATACTTACAAAACAGATGTATTGCACTGTCCACATTTTGGATTTCAGGGATTTTTCAATTTGAATGATAGATAATGCTGGTCCTGGCAGTGGCCATCTTGTGTCCTCCGGCTAAAGATCCCCTCCTCCCCCCAGCACTGATTCTGACCACAGTGAGGAGGAATAAATGCAGAAGGCTAGACTCACCTACTAATGGATCCAAGCGCTGCCGTTCCCATCTATTCTCTGCACTATCACCGGCGGTAGTGCAGAGAGTATAGAAGGGAACTGCAGCGCCTGGAACCATTATTAGACGAATCTGTGCACGCCTCCTTTATCCTTCCCCAATGTACAGCGCGGGGAGGAGGGGGAATGCGGCGGGTGGCAGGAGTGTGGAGAGGGAGAGGACATGACACTGAACAGCCGCTGCGACCACCACAGCGAATGGGAGACCAGGTGGACAATCAGAGAGGAGAGAGGTGAGTGACAGAGGCTTCAGCCAATCAGGCTGATTCATCATGCCACCTCTCTTTTCTGGCTGTGTATGAAGTTAGAGCCTGGGGGCATGGGGAGAAAAAAACTATTTAGAAAAAAAGGAAAATTGATTTTAAACTTTTGAATTGCTTGATTAGCATCCTTTTTACCCATGTAACAGCCTGCAATAGAGAATTGATTTTGTATTTTATGCCTAACAGCTACTCTTTAAATGTTAAATTTTTTTGTTACTAGTGGTTCTTTAATATGGTCTGATTTAACAAAGGTTATTAGGTGTTTTTCAGAATCAGAAATATTGTTATCATCAGGCATAATTAGGTCGTGCTCGGATTTGGGTTTGGCACATACAATTGCTCAGAGTAGGGATAAGAAGTATGGTTAGCAGAAAGGCATAAACAATAAGAGACATAAACAGGAGTGCAAATTAATAATTAGAACAGTGCAAATTAACAATTATAACATGAGTGCAAATTAGAATTAACTAAACTGGGTACAGTTCCAAACACCTGTCTGCAACAGCTAGAGTGCACTGTGTGGACACAATGAACAGCAATATCACAAGATCAAAACACAGCCTTTAGAAGAGCTCTGGGGGTGTATAGATGGTGAATTGGTAGTAGTGCAGCAGCAAGAAACTCCACTGGGGACACAGAACACAGGCCTAATAAAAGCTTTGCCTATTTGCAGCACAGCTCTTTCCCTAAACTGCTTCACACAGCACACAGTCAGAGTGTAAAATGGCTGCTGTGCTGGCTTTCTGATGGGTGGAGGAGCGTTCCAGGCGAGAGGGATATGTGATTGGTTGCCATGTGTCTACTGACTCTGGGGTGAAGGGTCAATTTTTGGCTTCATTATAATGCATAGGGGGCTGTTCGAACACGTCAAATGTTCGTGAACAGACAGGAGTACAAACACGTGTTGTTCGCTGTGAACGATTTGCTAGCAGAACACTGTGGGCCATCTCGACTGAAGGCAAAAGCATGACAGCCATACACTTAACAGGTTTAAAAAGGAAGAAGCTATGCAAGATTTTGTTTTTCTTTCAGATCAGGATTAAATAACAGTTCACCCTGGGTTGATTTGGCATAGAGATCACCATAGCAGCCATAGTGGCTGCTATGGGTCCTGTAACCACAGGGGGCCCGGTGTACGTGGCTAGCAGAAGTGATATCAGGGTCTGCAATGGAACTTTGTTAAGCCCCAGTTCAAAAAACGTATGTCATCACAACCATTATAGCTGTCTATAGGAGCTAATGAAAGGTCAATAGTGCTTTGCAAGATGTGAAATGGGTATTTATGGTTATGTGATCTTAAATCTCTATTACCAGAAATCCAGACCTTTTTTTGTGCACTCTACTTTCAAGAGCTTCTTATAGAAATAAATCATTAGAGGCAGTAAAACATTTTTTTAATTATTATTTTCAGATCCCACAATTGTATCGGCACGCTGTGTAAGTCTCATAATGAGGAATGTCTCCTTTCTGTTTAATCGCAGGAAACACTAATAGACTACCAGGCTATTCTCCATGGAATAACACTTGTTTTACCACCACTGAAGTATAAAAGGTCAGAGGGATATTTTATAGCAGATAGTTCCCCCATTGAGTGTCCTCATTAAAGAGAACCAGAGATGAAGCACCCTCATGTATTTTATTACATTTATCAGTGGGAACATGACAGTAAACACCTACCCTGCTTTTAGTTTCATTGTTATCTGCTTAATTAGTCTATTAGCAACTGTGATAAGAATCCACCGACTATTCAGTCGAGGTTTGACCTGGAATCATTATAGCTGAGTCACTCTTCTGTGTAGTCTTTTCAAGCCCAAGCCTTCCCCTCTCCTGGCTTAGATTTCCTGCTTTGCATACTGAGAGCTGTGATGATATGGGAGAGGCTGCTGCTCCTGAGAGAGAAGCTCTGTGGCTGTAATATGATCCCTGTGTGCTCTGTGTGCACTAGATACTGATAATAACGGCAGTTTCATTCCTATAAGAGACACTTCCTACAGGCAGCTGTACATCATACCAAAATGAAAGCACACAGATGAAAGGCTGCATTTAGCCTAGATAGCAGCCTAGTCTCATATAGCCTAGACAGCACATCCAGAACAACTCATAACCCGTAAGGAGAAGAGATATGAGCCGGCGGCCATATTTGATTTTTCCTGGAGCAAAAATGGATAAAAAACACTCAAAAAGGCACACCAGAGCGGCAAAATTATCAGGTAGAGCATTTATTCTTTACAAGTTATCAACTGATACGTTTATTTTGTGTAAATCGTTCATCTCTGGTTCCCTTTAAGCACAGAGCTACACATCAGTATTTGTCATGTGTAAAGCAGTTGTAAAGAAACTGCTTGGCACCAATCTACTTACCCTACGACAGTGCTAGAGCTGAGTGTGGCCTCCATCCCCTTGTGCAGAGGATGTACAGTCTAAGAGATCACAGCAAACTGACAGGCTGTTTTTCTTGCAAAGAATTCAAAGTTTCTTCTTATCATAAGCTGCCTGATCAAATAGAACTGTATCTATACAGGGAGGATTTTGTACAAATGAGTTGTGTTCTGAAATAAAACATTTATAGAGCATCAAAGCAAGCTCATTCATTATATTTTCAGTGGATTGGATGGACTGATTGAGTAATTCCCAAAATTCTAAAACCAGAAACTTCAGCCTGATTGGGTACTTGAAGATAAAATGGGCAAAGTGAACAAAATGGTGTTTTTATAGCATCAGACCCTGTAAATTTTGTCATAAAATAAATTGAATCAAGTGTTTTACTTAATGCGTGTCAGTACTGAGCCATGCAGCTCTTTGTACATTTATATGCTAAATGCTGACTTTGGTAGCGAATATGATTTTTACATAGCGACTGCATGAAGTGAGATTTTAGGAACCTTAGATGTAATATCTGCTTATTGTATATTATTACATACAGATCTATATTGTCTGTTTTTCCTGCACTTTATAATTCAGTGAAATGGAACTCCAGCCAAACCTATTTTTTTTTCAGTGCTCTTCTTTGCACTCAGGTGAATAGTATACTAAAGTAAACATAAGCAATGATGTGGCCCAATAGGACAGTGTCATGTATCAGCTTAGGAAGGGTCAGGTTTGGGTAGAGAGTTTTGCGCCATCACGAGGTTGATTCACTGATGGTAATGAGCAAAATTGTTGCTGGCAGTTTTGAGAGAATTTGTTATCTAACATTTAGGTGGATCATGAGAATCTTGCAAATTGGTATTATTATTTTTTTTTAGGGGGGGGGGGGGAGAAATTAGTTTATGGGATGCTGGGGCAAGGTGTGCAATTATTGGCTAAGAGGAGTGAGTTTCCACCGGATCTTTTCCCACCCAATTGATTTTGGGCTTTGATAGAACTCAATTGGTCCAGATTCACTGTGAATCTAAGTTTTAAGTAGTATTGATTTGAATATATATAAGAATACAAGATTGCCAAAGAGTCAATTAATGGTAACATTTATTCTTAATTTTTCAATAATTCGCAAGAGTATTCTTTCCTGTTATGCTGGGGATACACGGTACGTTTCTGTACCGTGTATCGACCAGCTGATCCGGCCAGCTGATAATATTCAGCTGGCCCGATCATGCCGCTCGACGGCGGACAATGGCAGGGAATCGATCGGTGAGAAGGAAGCGCCGGCGGGGACGAGCGGCAATCGATCCGCGCGGACGAGCAGGGATGCGCCGGCATCGAGCCGCTGGCTCGATCCAGCGCATAAAACGAGCTGTGTATGCACGGCATTAGTACATGTGAAAAAGAGCTGTATGGCACAGAAGTCCAAATACAATCAGCTCAGTTACCACAAGGGAAGGTACTTTCGATGGTGCTGGCACTGGCACTGAACTAATTCAGACAATTGAAAACATAGGTCTCTATTATGAACACACTTTGGAGGGAGTTGTAAACGCTTACTATGTCCTAGGATAAGCAAACTTGGCTCTCCAGCTGTTAAGGAACTACAAGTGCCACAATGCATTTGCCCTTATGAATCATTACAGTCAGATTCTTGCAATGCATTGTGGGACTTGTAGTTCCTTAAAGAGACACTGTAACGAGAAAAACGTCCCCTGGGGGGATACTCACCTCGGGAGGGGGAAGCCTCAGGATCCTAATGAGGCTTTCCCCGTCCTCCTCTGTCCCACGGGGGTCTCGCTGCAGCCCTTCAAAGCCGCCCGACATATCCGACAGCCTGTTCAATATTTACCTTTCCAGGCACCAGTGGGGGCGCTGTTTCGGCTCTTCTGACCGAGATAGGTGGAAATAGCCGATCTCCGTCAGGTCCACTCTACTGCGCTAGCGCAGGAGACTTGCGCCTGCGCAGTAGAGCGGCCCGACGGAGATCGCCTATTTCCACCTATCTCCGTGGAAAGAGCGGCTACTGTGCCTGCTCTGGAGCCACAGACGTAAATATTTACATCGCCGCCGCTCCGGGAGGATTTTCACCACCACCGCGGGACCGAGGAGGACGGGGGAAGCCTTAATAGGATCCAGAGGCTTCCCCCACCCGAGGTGAGTACCCCAGGGGACTTTTTTCGTTACAGATTTTCTTGAAAAGCTGGAGAGCCAAGTTTGCATATCACTGTCTGAGGAAACCAACTCCTGCTCTCCTGGAACTACATGATGCAGCCAGCCAGGTATTTTTATATATATTTATTGCAAAAAGTACAGTCTTGCCCTGCACACAACTTTATGTACTTTTAGTACACATTTACTACCACAGGCATTAAAAAAATGTGAGGCTGAACTAGGGCTTTAATTTGCATGAAACACCAGGCCAACAATTGAAAGAGAAACATTTTCTAGAAGAAAAACATTTTCCAATGGTTTTCACATGATCGCTTTTTAGACAGAAAAAAATGTCATGGTGGTGAATCATGAAATAAGTGTATGACTAACATTATGGTATATGACATACGGTAGGTTAAGACACTGATAGCTTTTAATTAATCAACTTCTAAGTCAGACTGGGGTTACAGCAAGGTCAGGCTAGGGTTAGGGTAATTTATTGTATTACATTAAAGTTGAATTGAAGTAAGTTTATTTGAATAACTATTTCCTATTAGAGCACTGTTAATGACTTACACTAAAAGAAGATGTTGACATGTAAAAACATGTGCTGTGGGGGGCCCTGTCCCCTTTCCTCATTTCATAAAAAAATCTATTGAAACAGGTCATTTCGTTGCCCGTCGCTCAGCGCCGAGCACCGAACCTGGGCACCGTCATAGCACTAGTGCTATGCCGCATACTCCACGCAAGAGTAGTTCAGGGATCCGGTGATTGCCAGACCCTGAATTAAATCTTCCTCCGAGTTGCTACAACTCAGAGGGGAAATAATATTCAATGCCGCCAGGGATTTCAGCGGCAGCAGGTTGAGCCAACATATGGCTCACCCTGCGCCCAGCTCACCGGCGACGCCATAATACGTACGTTACATAGTGTTAACAGTGGCTACAGGTCAACATTAGGTATTAAATACGCCGTGAAACTTGTAAGCAACCAGCACCACCTAACAGTAAGTTGGAAAAATAACATATTCATTGACAGTTGTAACCAAAGAAAGGTTTTATTACAAAAACAAATATGGGTTCAAACCCACTTTAAGGTAAGTACAGTAGATCAGGAGCTAGGTCAGAGTGAGGCATCATTAAAGCAAACCTGAAGTGAAAATAAACTTATGAGATAATGAATTGTATATGTAGTACAGCTAAAAAACAGAACATTAGTTGCAAAGAAAAAAAGTCTCATGTTTTCTAGTACAGGAAGAGTTAATAAAAAACTTCAGTTGTTATTTATGCTAAAGAGCTTCTCTGAGCGCTTCAACCCACTGGGTCAAATACATTTTGTTTTCTGAAACACTAAACAGCCAAGAAACAGTGAGAGACAGCTTGAGATAAAGTTTTACTGCAGGAAAGTTCAAAGGATCATTATTTCTGCTTTGATTTATACCTTAAAAGACAGGGTGTGGTTTCTAAACTGCAAATATGACAGAACGATGCAAGAAAGCTATATAACTGAAAATAAAAATAAGAGATATTTTCTTTGCTGCTAATGTTCTATTCATTATCCGTGCTACACATACAATTCATGATATCATAAGTTTTATTTCGCTTCAGGTTTGTCTAAAAAAGGTTAATGCTAGTGTTAAAGGGACTCCGAGCAGTGCAGAAACTATGGAAAGATGCATATCATTTTAACGCTCTCTTTCTCCTCTTTCCAATGATATATAAACCGCCGCCCTACACCTTTTAGTTTTCGCTATTTCCGCGATTGAAATTGCGGCGGCCGCCAGAAAGAGGAGAAAGAGAGCTTTAAAATGATATCCATCTTTCCATAGTTAATTGTATTACACTGGGGAAAGTGTCGTCCTGTGTAATACAAGTAACTATGGAAAGATGGATATCATTTTAAAGCTCTCGGGGCGTGGCTTAGCGCGGGACCAAGATGGACGCAACTGCCTAGAGCTCTCCTCAAGGCTACCTCCGAACCAAGCCCATACGCGCTCTATACGCACCATGAGAAAAGGTACTTTATCCCAAATACAAACCAGATCCTCCAGAGACCCTTCTACACCGGCTGGAAAAAGCATCCCGGACATATTCCGCGCACAAAAGGCCAAGACCTCGACCGCCCAGCCAGCCAAGATGGCGCAGGAAGGGAGAGGACCCACGCCCTCTTGCTCGGCAGAAAGCTCGCCGGACCACTCAACCAAGTCGCAAGAAAGTTCAAACAGAACATCTACGCTGGCAGATATGAAAGAGCTTGCAACGGAGATCAAGTCAGCTCTCTCGGCAGCCATAGCGGAGATTAAGGAGGACATGGCGGACATCTCCTCTAGGCTGCGCGCCATCGAATCCACCGGAGAAAAAAGAGACACCATGATCAATGCTTCTGGAAAAGCCATACATCAGCATAATAAGCTACTGATTGAATCCAACAGACAGATCGAGGACCTCGATAACAGAGGCAGGAGATGTAATATACGTGTAAGAGGCTTACCGGAGTCTGTCCTAACGGATCAAATCATCCCAGCTCTCACCGCCATATTCAACGGCCTACTGGAGAGACCGAGAGAGGACAACATAGACTTCGTTCGAGCACACCGAGCTTTGAAGCCTATGGGAGCTGACAACGACCCGCCGAGAGATATCATATGTTGTCTTCAATCCTTCCCGCTTAAGGACAGCATAATGAAGGCTGCTCGAGATCAAGAGGAAATCCTCTTCAACGAGGCAAAGATCACCATTTTCCAGGACTTATCACCAATAACTCTGGCAAACAGGAGGGCCCTGAAGCCTTTACTGCAACTGCTCCAGAACGACGGAATAAAATATCGTTGGAGATTTCCGTTTGCCCTTGCGGCCTTTGACGGCGACAAGAATGGTCTCCTGCGCACTCCCGAGGACCTCCCGGCCTTCTGCAAGACCTTTGGCTTACAAACTCCTGCGTTACCAGGATGGTACGCCGACTTTCGCCTACCCAAAGAGCTACAAGAGGGCAAAGAGAAGAGCCACACTAAACCACAGAGATTCTCGCAACCATCCAAGAGAAATGCCTCGAGATCATCACACTCTTCAGATGACTCCTCGCAGTACTCGGGAAATCGCCGCCTGAGGGAAGATAAGTAAACACCTCTTTCCCTACCTTTGCTATTTTTCCTGGCCATGTCGTTTTGGTTAACTAAGACCCTTGACTTGCCCCCTCCATAGAACAATGACTGATTGCTGTGATCTACGCCACTCCTTAAGCAGGGTCCACCCGCCATCGTTTTATTATAGATGGGCCACAAAGACAGCCTGCACCCAGCTTGGAGACTGTTGGCGCATATTCTATATTACTTGAACTTTAAATTGATACGCAGAATGCTTTAATGCAGACCCTATCCTCCCTTACCCTGAGCTGTGGGACAAAACATATAACACCTTGGACCGATACTATCTCCTACACGGAGAGGAAAGATACACGCCGTGAGATAAACACTGATTTCCCGATAGGGACCGGTCGAAAGGTTGCTGTTCGAAATGGTTGCTCTCTTTTGGGGGAGGTCTGTGTGGGACGCGCTGGGCTGCCTGTCGGGTGCTGGGGTATGCCTCCCCAATTGCATCTGGCCCCGTTATAGGCGGCTATGCATGGGCGGGCATGCTCCTGTTTGTTCCCACCTGGCTGGCGGTGAAGTGAGGCTCTAGAGACTACAGATGAAAAACTTGGGAATATACTTCTCCCTCTGAGGTTTACACGGTTAGATTTTTATGACCACAACAATCTGTTATGTGATGTACTCATAATAATACGATATAGCCCATATTGAAGGGAAAACCTGGATCTGCTGGGGGGGACTTGCCCTGCGCTGCTCTGGGTCGCTTGGTGGTTGTTGGGCTGCGCTCGCCCAACTGCACGTACCTCTGTTTTAGGGGGGGTGCATGGGCGAGCGTATGCCCCTTGGATATCACTCGGCTGGCGGTCTGGGGCGGCGCACGGAGGAGGAGGAGTCACCATCCGTAGTGATTCTGCACAACAAGAACTCACCAGCGAACTGCCTAACTCTCACTGGGATTACACCAGAGGACCCTAGGGAATACCTTGATTTAAACAAACAGATGAAGTATACCAATTTAAAAGCTTGTATTTACTCATTTTACCTGAGATGTCATGGGGTTAATTGTTCCCTGGAGCCCTGAAATTTGGAGGGAGGACACATTGGATTTAGTGGCAAACAACTATGTGTGTGCAGGTATATGCTGGCTCAACTGCAAGAACTCTCGTTTTAGAGAGGGTGCATGAGCGAGCATATCCCTTCTGGATGTTGCTTGGCGGGTATCCTGAAATGGTGTACAGGAGGAGACAAGCCTCTACCCTCATAAGCTTTATATAGCAATATGTACCAAATAGGCTACCTAGCTCACTCTAGGGGTGCATGGCTGGAAGGATGGCCCACGGTTGCTATCCACATAAGGAGGGACAGGCAGACAAGGGTTTCTCTGGTTTGTTAAATGCTGAATTGGATTTTCTTAACAATCTCAACAGCAGACTAAATGGTTTGTTATCACCCACACTATGTTACCTTTTCTGAAGCTCACTCACTACAACTAAAGAAAGATATTATTCAATGATTAGCTTGGTACGGAGGGAACCAACTTAATGGGTTCATTTCTGTTCCCCCGATAACCACCTCACCCCAAACAGAAGGCATTAGTCTTCTGATTATATATCCCACAAACAAACACAGAGTCCCATTTTTCCTGGGCCTGTGTGTGGACCATACTAAACTAAGAAAGCAGGGGAGAAGGAAGAATCATTTATTCCTTCCCCGCCTGTGCTACCATATTGCCCTTTTGGCTTTTCCTTCATATTTACTGTTGTGTATGGTTGATATTTAGATACGTGCTAACCCTTTATCTCTTTAAGGTACCAATAAAAGCACGACTATACAACCAAGTGAGGAACTACTAACCTCTACTCTTTTCATTTCTATTGCTTTAACCCATCCCTCCTGAATAAACCCCCCCACCTTCTTTTTCCCTTCTCCGGTCCCATCCCAACCCCATCTAACAGACATGAGTCCGGTAATCTCGAAACCAACGGAACAAACTTCTACTTTCCACCACAGCTGGAAACTAATGTCACTAAACATCAATGGGCTTAATATCCCAGAAAAACGATCATCGCTTTTAGGCTTCTTACACAAACAAAGGATCCATATTGGGTTTCTTCAGGAAACACATTTCTGTAACACGTATATACCTAAACTGCAAAACCACAAGTATATCACTCTACGAGTCCTATGGGTAAGTCCAAAGGTGTCTCCATAATAATCCATAAAGACGCTAATTTTGAACTGACAGATACCTTAACAGACCCTGAAGGGAGATATCTCTTTGTAAAAGGCAAGTCAGGCAACCGTCATTTTACATTAGCAAACATCTATACGCCAAATACAAAACAACCCTCTTTCCTCTCTGCAACATTGACTAAATTAGGAGACTTTCAATCAGGGACAGTAATCCTGGGAGGAGACTTAAATTTACCTCTCAACCCTCTTATGGACACCTCCACTGGAACATCTTCTATACCATACAAAGCCCTAAAGTTTGTTAAGAAACGCTTAGAAAGCCTTTCACTTTTGGACACATGGAGACTGACACACCCTACCGACAGAGACTACTCTTTCTATTCTGGACTACATAACAAATACAGTCGAATAGACTACTTTTTCCTACAACAGAGAGACCTACCCTTCCTAACATCAGCCGAAATTGGAACACAGACTCTTTCTGATCATGACCCAATCTACATGACACTACGTTTTCCTGAACTTGTACAGAAATCCTGGAACTGGAGGCTGAACCCATTTTTGCTGAGTGAAAAATCACACCAACAAACAATCGCAGCAAAACTAGACTCATATTTTGAGCTTAATTCCAACACTGCTGAGAAGGAAATATCTGTCTGGGAGGCACATAAACCAGTTCTAAGGGGATACCTTATCAAACTAGGGGCAAAAATTAAACGGGAAAAACAAGAAGGCATAGACTCCCTTATCCAGAAAATCCGAGACCTAGAAAAAAGACACAAACAATCACTAGCAGCAGAGGCACAGGTCGAATTGGCCCAAGCCCGCTCTACTCTAACAAAACTACTTAACATAGAAACTCGCCGAAAATAGTTCATGAGACAGAAAGTCTTTTACGAGTTAGGAAATAAAAGTGGGAGGCTGCTGGCTAGAGCCCTACGCAAACAGACCATGATAAACAGAATAAAATGCATAGTAACGTCAGATCAAACTAAACAGCATTCAAATGACAAAATAGCCGAAGAGTTTAGGCAATACTATAGTACCCTATACAATCTAAACCCAGACACCCCCCATAACTCCAATACGCCACATAGGAAAGACCTGCTTAAGGACTTTCTATCCAAATATGGCCTTAAGAAATTCACTGCAGATGAAGCTAAAGAATTAGATGAACCAATCACAGAAGGGGAGTTTTATTGTGCTCTTAAATCCATGAAACCAGGCAAATCTCCTGGCCCTGATGGTTTCACCATTCAATATTATAAACTATTTAAGAATAAGCTTGCACCAAGGTTTGTCTCTGCTTTCAACTCCTTAAGCCCCTCAAAGCTACCATCACCCCAATTTCTTGAAGCCCATATTTCAGTCATCCCTAAAGAGGGAAAAGATCCATGCTTATGCCCTAGCTATAGACCGATTTCGCTTTTAAATACAGACACCAAACTTTTCGCGAAAATAATTGCTAATCGACTGGCCCCTTTTCTACCCATAGCAATTTCTTCAGACCAATCTGGCTTTATTCAGGGACGTGAAGGCAAAGACAATACCATAAAGGCGATAGGGCTCATATCACACATGAAAAAAAAAATCAGTAAAAGGCATGATGCTTTCTACAGACGCAGAAAAAGCATTCGACCGCATCTCATGGGATTACATGTTCTCCGTGTTGCAAGACATGGGAATACAACAGAACCTTCTGTTCTGGATTCGAGTGCTCTATAATGACCCCACAGCAAAAGTAAAGGTCAATGAGCTTCTGTCACAACCATTCAAAATCTCCAATGGCACGAGGCAGGGGTGTCCCCTTTCCCCTCTGTTATTTATACTTACGTTAGAACCCTTCCTGAATCAGATTCGATCCGACCAATCGATTAACGGGGTTAAGGTGGGTAATCGAGAGTTTAAAGTTGCTGCCTTCGCAGACGACCTGCTTTTTTTCATTAGCAACCCTGCAGTGACAATACCAAACCTACTAAAGAGGTTCTCTGAATGTGGAAGAATATCTAATCTTAAAATAAACTATTCAAAATCAGAAGCTTTAAACATAACCCTTCCCTCCAGCGAAGTCCAACATTACAAAACAACATTTCCATTTAAATGGGCCACAGAAGCAATAAAATATCTTGTAGTTCTAATACCTAGAGACCTGAATAGAATATTTCCACTAAATTTTTCGACAATTGTCGACACACTTGTAAAAGACTTAGATGACTGGAGTACTAGGCCTCAGATATCATGGTTTGGGAGAATAGCCTCTGTCAAAATGAACCTGTTGCCGAGATTTGTATATGTTTGCCAAACCCTACCAATATTTCTACCAAAATATTTCCTTATGAAACTACAAACGAAAATCGGGGAGTTTATATGGGGCAGAAAAAAACAACCAAGACTGAGACAATCTATCCTATTCTTACCTAAATCAGCAGGAGGGGCTAGCCTACCCAACGTACACAACTACTACTTGGCATCTGTACTAAGTAGAATGTTTGATTGGTGTGATAACATTCAACAGAAACATTGGGTTTATATAGAACAGAACTCCATCCCAATCCCCCTAGCAAGTCTTCCTTGGATAGTTGACCCCCGAAATAAAGAACACGAATCACTAAACCCTCTAGTCCACTCGACCGTCAAAGCAATGCGCTATCTCTTCAAATTAAAAAAAGGTTCCTCACTCTTAGGTCCAATGACACCACTACAGAATAACCCACTTTTCCCACCAGGATACCACTCATCCTTTGCCCCTGACTGGATCGCCACCCCTATATTACGATTGAAGGACCTTGTACCAGAAGGAGTACTTAAACAAATAGACACACTCCATGAAACAGTTTCTTCCGGCAGATTCCCCAACTGGACATACTTTCAGATACGCAGTTTTCTCAACTCTTCTGATGCAAAATCACAAGCTCGTAAAAAACTTTCTGATTTCGAAAAAAGACTTCTAGAAAAAGGCCCTCACTCCCATTCGATATCCTGGCTGTATGACTGGCTAATTACACCAGATTCCCAAACCGCCCTTCCCTATCAAACCAAGTGGGAAGCCCTCTTAGGAAAATCGATTACGGAAGATCAGTGGCAAAATATTTGGACCTTAAATCACAAGGGGTCTCTAAATGTTACCACCCAAGAACAAGGATACAAGATTCTCACACAATGGTACAAAACCCCAGCAATTCTCTCCAAATACACCCCAGGGGTCCAAGATGTCTGTTGGAGATGTGGCTCTGCAGGAGCTAACATACTTCACATTTTCTGGCAGTGCCCAAACATATCCGCTTTCTGGACACAAGTTCATAAATGGACAGAAAAAATCTCATCAGAAAAAGTCCCAATGACCCCGGAATTCTTTCTATTACATTCGGGCCCTTTCCCATTAAAATATTATAAAAAATCCATCCTCATGCACTTAGTGAACGCTGCACGTGCAACAATACCCTTCCTTTGGAAGCAACAGGACCCCCCCACTGTTACACAGTGGTTACACAGACTAGATAAAATAGCACAAATGGAGGAAATCATCCTATTAACACAAGACAGGATAGAACAATTCACACTCACCTGGATGGGATGGGAATTATTTAAATACTCAGATGAATATAAAATGTTGGTGACTTAGGAATCCTTCTGTTACATGTCTCGAGATTATCCAAATATGCTGGAGACTCACATACCGCTCCCCTTACCCTTACTACCTTCCCTTCTCCTACCTCTTTTCCCTGTACCCTCTGCATGCTTCTTTCTTTTCTCTAATACTCTACTTCTTATATCCTCCTCACAAGATAAAAACTTGGAACAACTAAAATGCACCTCTTAAAATAAAACAAGGAAAGCAATGTTGGAAACTCACATTTTAATTGATGTTACATACCTGTATACCTGTTATGATATGTTAACGGGGATATCTGTACAACTTACCATTTCTATATGTTATGTTATACATTATGACCTCTGTACTGCAAGATATCCTTTCAATAAAGCTTTAAATGTTTAAAAAAGGGGGGCGCATGCGCGGCGCTCACGAGGCATGACGTGCACTCAGTGAGCTCCGTTCCTGACCGGAGGAAAGGAGGCTTCTAATCAACAAACGGGGAAGCAGAATCGAGCTCCAACTACCCCACCTCACGTATGATATGCCAGGGAAGGGATCCCGAGCCCCAAAGCAGAAAAAGCAGCAGCCTAAACATACTTTACCGTCACTATTCTCTGTGAGGCCAGAACTGCGTAGCGCATCCAAGATGGCGGCGACGGCCCAGGAGCGTACATCACCCCAGCCGGCTAAGAAATCTAAATTAATACAGACTGATAGCCCACCCAGGTCACCCTCGCAAGGGGACCAACAACAATGTTCCTGGGATAAACAAGATCTCCTGGCCGACATCAAGAAGATGCTCCAGTCCGAGCTCACGCTTGCAGTTAAGGACATAACGGCCCAAATCACCGAAATAGGCCAAAGAGTGGGAGTTCTCGAAACCCGCCTGGACTCACTATCAGACACAGTGAATGATAACACCAACCGTATAGAAGCTCTGGAAGCCAAGCTTGACCAGGCGGAATCCAAGCTGGAAGATTACGAAAACCGCGCTCGCAGATCCAATCTAAGAATTCGCGGGCTACCGGAATCATACACAGCCCTAAGGGAGGTGGCTAAGAACCTTTTCTCCTCACTTCTCCCACAAGTCAACGAAGAAATGTTCCGAATGGATAGAATCCATAGGGCTCTGGGGAAACCCAGAACCCCGAACACACCAAAAGACGTAATCCTGAAGCTCCACTATGGGGAAATTAAAGAGCAGATCATGTTGGCAGCAAGGGACCTCACAAGCCTCCCAGGACTACCTAACTCAGTCCATCTGTACGCGGACCTATCGCCCATAACACTCCAAAGGAGAAGAGACCTGAGACCAATCACCCTAACTCTCACCCGGGAAAAAATCCGCTACCGATGGGGATTCCCCTTCTCTCTGAGCTTTACGCTAGAAAATCAAGCCCATGTCATCCGTTCCTTGGCTGACGGTAAGGCTATACTAACAGCGGCCAACATAACCATTGAAAATGTCGCGGCCGGCTCGGAGTCCGCCTCCCTACCACAAAGAGGCCCGCGGCCTACGAGAGAATGGTCTGAGGTGGGACGTCGTTCTCCAAGATCATAACCTCAAGTAAGATGTCAGTTGACTTTTTGACTCTCCTATCCCCTTGCCTTTTTCTTGTTGCCACTGACTCTAGGGCCAAAACTAGCATGGATCTTATCTATTATCGGCCGGGACTCGCCCTCCGTATCCATTGTATGCGAACTAACCTCCGCCATGTTCCGGAGGCCTTGGCCTGGCCACGTACGGGGCCTGCATCCATAGCCTACTAGACACTTTTTGCCCCTCTACAGGTCGACGTGGGGGCCCTTGCATGTCCCGGCCATACGGCTCCGAAGGCTGAGCACAACGTATCTCTAAATGCGGAATGGACTATGCATCTACAGCAACAGCAGGCCATTATGGTCCCCACGTCTACATTTAAATCTATACTCATGATTGCGGGTGTGCTTTGTTATGATCCAGACTGTATATGTAGTATTCTCTTATCCTGAATTTTAATGAATGTGCCTATGGCCTTAAATGGCAACAATGAGACACTGTGATGGGACCGGGCGGTGGGTGGTCCCCCGCTCCGGCGCCGTCGGGGGGGGGGGGGGGGGGGGGCGGTGTGTGGGGGGGCTGCCGGGGGGGGCCCCTGGCTCTGGCCCCCCCCCCCTCTCTCCGCCCTGCCCTCCCCGCCTCCCGCCGTAATCGGGTGGGGGGCTGGGGGGGGGCCCTCTCCGGGGGCGGCGGGGTGGGGGGCTGCTGCCTTGGTTCCTGGCGTATACCCTTGCAATGACTGATGTATGTGGGTGTCCGGGGGGGGGCCCCCTTGGGGGGCTCGGGCCCGGGGGGGGGCGGTGCCCGGGGGGGGGGGCGGGGGGACGGCCTGCGCCCTTGGGGCGGGTGCTGTCGCCCTGCCCCCCCCCCTTGGTGCCAGGTCCCCCCCCCGTCCTCGTGCCCCCCCGGGGGGCCCCTAGGGCGCTACCGGTGGCGCCCAACCCGCCTGGGGACACCACCGCTTCACGGACGCGTGCAGTGACCACTGGAGAGGCCCCGGCGTAAATACAACAAACTACGCCCTAAGAGCACCTGGTATGTTAAAGGGGATTGGGGGTTAAAGGTTTAAGGTTTCAATATTTTCATTGAAAACAGGTTTACTTTGAGTTACTTTATCTGTTCCCTGTTCCCATTTTTCTTCCTTTTTTTTTTAAAAAAATCGCATATACCTCCTACCTCCGGTGGGTAAAGTAATGCTGCCCTACCTCCAGAGGCCAGACGGGGGACTAGACCCCCTAACAGCCTCAAAGTCTGCCTACCCAGGCAGAGTGACCCAACCCGTCCTCCTACGGGTTGACTGTCAAGTGAACACTCTCCCCAGGCCAGGGGAACATAAGATACTCCAGATACCCCCAGACACACTCCTGTCAACCAAGTGCCACCTGTCCGGTTTACTAGCATATCTGTTACACCCCCTATATGGTCCTTAAGATATTATCTCACAATGTTAGAGGCTTTAACACCCCACATAAACGTAAAAAAGCTTTCCTGGATTATAAAAAACATAACCCAGATATAATATGTCTCCAGGAGACCCATTTCTCCTCTTCATCCTACCCAGCATTCCTGCACCACCAATACACCCAACACTACCTAGCAACTGCAACTAAAAAGCACAGAGGTGTGGCCGTCCTCATCCGAAACTCTCTCGCGTTGGAAATAAATGAAGTTAACAGAGATAAAAATGGCAGATACGTAATACTCAAGGGAGTCCTCAAAGGCCAACATATATGTATCATAAATAGCTACTCTCCCCCCGAAACTGCTTTTAACACCTTTCAACTCATAATACGTAATATAAATACCCCTCTCAATACCCATATAATCTGGTGTGGAGACTTCAACATGACATTAAATGATACTTTAGATAAATCATACGCATCAGCTGACAAGCTGACTAAAAGAAAAAGAGCCCTCCTTAACTCACTATTACGATCAGAATTACTAACAGATACATGGAGGGAACTCTATACCACCACCAGAAGTTACACATACTTCTCCCCATCCCATAATACCTACTCGAAAATAGACCACATACTAATTTCATCAGCATTAATTAAGGCACTTATTTATATGCGACATATCCATGTCTCCTGGTCTGATCACGACCTTCTTCTCCTAAATTTAGACCTGAACTCCACCCTTAAAGTAAGAAAAACATGGAGACTAGATGAATCTCTGCTGCTTGACCCCAATATTAAAACTGACCTCACTGAACAATTAAATAACTACTTTTTAGACAATAATACAGATGATGTGTCCCCTCTTACCTGTTGGCTAGCTCATAAAGCTGTAATCAGGGGACGACTAATAAGAGCGGCTAGCCATAAAAAGAAAAAAGAATCAGAATCCCAAAATAACTTGGAACATAGGCTCCATAGACTAATTTTAGTCAACCAACAAACTCCCTCAAACTACTTAGCCAAACAAATCCAGGACATTAGGCTCCAACTTAATATTAATTTATCCAGACATGTGGAGAAAGCCCTAAAATGGACCAAGGCAAAATGCTATAAATATATTAATAAGCCAGATTCCTGGCTCGCAAGAAAATTACGACAACAAGAGAGGATAAACACCATACATAAAATCCAATCGCCCACAGGTCAAATTACCAGTGACCCTACAAAAATCTACCAAGCCTTCCATAGTTTTTACTCTAATCTATACAAAAGTCCTGAGAGCGACTTCCTTGAGGACACAACAAAATACTTACGACAAAGTCTGCTCCCCAGACTAAACTCAGACTCTATCAAAGCACTAAATTCGGCCATAACCACAGAGGAGGTTCTTGAGGTCATAAAACATCTAAAAAATGGGAAGGCCCCCGGCCCGGACGGCTACACCTCTGTATACTACAAGAAATTTAGAGACATACTCGCAGACCCACTCACCCGCTCACTAAACTACTTAGCAAAGTCCAACCGCAAACCCCCACCTGAGTTTTTAGAAGCCAGGATTACTCTTATACCCAAACCAGGAAAAGACCCCCTCCAAGCCAAAAATTATCGACCTATCTCCCTTCTAAACCTGGATTACAAAATCTTAACTGCAATAATGGCGCAGCGCCTTAACAAGCTACTCCCTTCGCTGGTGGGAAGGGACCAGGTGGGGTTTATCCCTAACAGACAAGCCTCAGATAACATCAGGCGGACTTTGCTCCTAATCCAACAAGCTAACAAAACCCACAAACCCCTGGTAATACTAAGTTTAGATATCGAAAAAGCATTCGATAGCCTCACCTGGCCCTTTCTATCTGCTGTAACGAGAGTGGTGGGTATCTCTGGTACCTTCCATAATCTTATCGAACAAATCTATTCCTCCCCCTCAGCCACACTCAAAATACCATGTGAAAACCCAGAGCCAATTTCCATATGTAGGGGCACCCGTCAGGGATGCCCCCTATCCCCAGCCCTTTTTGCACTAGCAATGGAACCCCTAGCTTCCCACATTAGGCGTGACCCTGGCATACAGGGGTATGACCTTGGCAAGATCCAACCCAAACTCAGCCTATTTGCTGATGACATACTAATGACAATTCAGCAACCTCAATCATCCATCCCAAAACTACTAGTAGCACTAAAGAAATTTGAAAAAATATCAGGTCTTAAGATTAATATCGATAAAACTGAAATGATTTCATGTAATATCCCAACCTCTGAAGCTAAAAGTATTGCTGACCGTTTCGGCTTCCAATTCCAACCGCATTATCTTAAATACCTGGGAGTTAATATCTGCAACAAATTAACAGATCTATACAAATGGAACTATGCCAAGGTCATACCCGAACTATTGAAAGATCTACATACATGGCATACCTATAAGCTTTCTTGGACAGGGCGCATCGCAGCGGTTAAAATGACGCTTCTCCCAAGACTAACGTACTATTTCAGGGTCCTCCCTATCCCAATTATCAAACAAGACATCTTAATGCTCCAAAAACAAATATTTTCATTTATATGGGCACACAATAGACCACGTATCCCAAGAGCATGTATGCATTGGCATAAATCATCAGGAGGACTTTCAGTCCCCAATTTAAACAAATATTACATAGCATCCCAGCTGGCCCAAATCCCGCTCATATATGCTGAACACAGAAGCCCAGTATGGGTTGAAATTGAAGACGCAATACTCTCGCCCTTCTCATGGAAAGGTTCACTATGGGCCTCAGCCAAGGGTCAGGGGAAATTGCATCACATCTCACCCCTCACCTTCCATACACTATCTATATGGAACAAAAATCGCTTCACCTATAAATTACAAGCACAAACTCCCTCCTTACTCACCATTCTGCATAACCCGGACTTTCCAAGTGGACTGGACCCCCGGGCCTTTTCCTGGTGGTCCGGCAAAGGCCTTGTAACACTTAAAAACTTCACTATTGATGGTAGAATACCCACTCACCAACAGTTAATCGCAAAACATAATATCCCACCAACGGAAATATTTCGCTTATACCAGATATTGCATTATTTACGCACTTTCCCTAACAATGTATACGATCATCCAGTCACCCATTTTGAGGTAACATGTTCCAATGACCCATTTGAAAAAGGTTTAATATCATTACTCTATGCACTCCAAAATCAACCTCCAGAAGAAAATAAGCCTCCTTTTGTCATTAAATGGGAACAGGACCTTGATACTACCCTAGACATGGAAGATTGGACAGAGTCCTTTGCAACTTTGGCTAAGGGTAGTCTTTACAGCACCCACATAGAGGTTTCGCTTAGAATCCTCCATAGAACCTACTACACCCCCACCAGATTACACCAAATGGACTCTACCCTTCCCAAATCATGTTTTCGAGGCTGTGAAACGGACGGCACTATACATCACATCTTCTGGTCCTGTCCCAAAGCTTCCAGACTCTGGTCCAAAATTAACACCCTACTCACTAGAGTATTTAAAAAACCAATCACAAAAGATGCCCTAACCCTCCTATTAGGCTACAAACCTGAATCAACTGAACACTCCGAACATAGACTAACACAGCATATCGCCAATGCAGCTAAAGTCCACATCGCAGCATCCTGGCGCACTAGATTATTATCTTTTCAAAGAATCCTTGAAAACATTGACTCAATGATATCTGAACGTATTAATGCTAGAATAGCTGATAAAACGGAAATATTTTAAAAAACCTGGGAACCATGGATATCATTTAGGAACCTTTCTGGCAATATACCCTGACTTTCAAGTTCTCTGTATATATACCGAAAACTGAACCCTTTTCTCATTTAAGCAATTCCCTGGGTCACTCCCTGGCTGTACAGGCCTCTCAACATTACTCCCAATCTTAACTATAACTTAAGCATTGTTTGGACCTTATTAATGCCAAATAATGAAGGATACGTGGCACTGAAGCCTCCTTTCTCTATGCATTTAATGTCTGAGACATATGTAAATACCTCCTGGCCTATGTACAAACCATATGAAAATGTTCACTTTAGTCCATCTTAAATGAATGTATCTGCTACTGTTTCATTACTCGGGCCCGGGGACCCCTTTAGGTCCTCTGGGTATTTTAGGTTCATTACTGTTACATTAATATACTGTACTTATAGCATGTTGTACTTTTTCATTGACTTTAAATAAAGAGATTTTGAAACCTAAATGTTTAAAAAAAAAAAAAAAAGCTCTCTTTCTCTTTCTGGCGACACCTAAATCGTCGCCCTAACCCTTTTAGTTTTCTCTATTTTCGCGATTGAAATCGCGGCCGCGGCAATTATAAATAAATAAATAAAATAGCAAAAACTAAAAGGCGTAGGGCGGCGGTTTATATATCATTGGAAAGAGGAGAAAGAGAGCTTTAAAATGATATGCATCTTTCCATAGTTTCTGCACTGCTCGGAGTCCCTTTAAGTAAAAAGTTAGATAATCATTTATAGCCGGGCACAAACAACAAAAACAGAAAAATATGATCTAAATCTTCCCCATCTTACTAAAGAGAGTATAAGCCTGTGTCCCCACTGGAAAGACTACTCTGCATTTGTTGTCAATGTACCTCAAACATCAACACAGTAAGCAAAGGGAACTATTTTAACCAGGGCCAAGTATAGAAATGAAAAAGACTGACAGCATTTTTCTGTGCCTTTTGTTATACATCTTGGCTAGGATACCAGTATAAAACAGTGCTACATTATTGTAAGGTGCCATTACATAAAGCTAACAATCCCCTCAAAAATCTCCTCACCCCTACCTACGCCACACTCCACACCTCCTCCATCGTATTTTACACTGGATCACTTTAATGTGCAAAGAAAAATTTTATGAACATATAAAAGTAATATGCTAAGCTGTCTGGTAAAACACTCTGTAAAAATATCCCAACTAGAAGGAAAGGTAAACAGTGTCATCTAGGAACAACATAAAAAAATACTTTTTTTAGCACAAGCTTAATATAAAAAAAGAAAAAAAGAAAATTGGGTAATATTTATTTTAAGCAAAACATTTTATACTTTTGAGCACAATTTCTTTAGCAATGCAAATATCTAATGATGGCACACTCTCAACAGCCTTATTCATGCTTGAATCATAATAAACTATTCATTCCAGATTAAAGTCTAAAAACGCAGCAGGAGGAAACTGGTATTCTATGCAAGTAGAACAGACCTGATTGAGTATCAAGGTTCCACAATTTCCATTATGTATGGGTCTGAGCAGGTACAGAGAGGAATTCATGATCTAATCAGTCACCCAAAAGAAATGGACTAATATACGGTATATATAGTATAAACCAACAGGCATTTCAAGGGCAGTATTGTTTCTCCTAACTTAATAATACAGTAAATTATCGAAATTGCAGAGAATAAGGTATGCGGCTATAATACTCTCCCACCTCATGAAACTATCTAACACTTTAATAAAAAAAGAAAGTATGCAGATCCAAATGAAAATTGCAAAATGGATACTTTAACCTTCCAATGACTGCGTCACGCCAGGCGTGAACGCGGTGGCAGCACCAGGACCGCCTAATGCCAATTGGCGTCAAGTCCGGGGGCGGGGTTTTGCAGGAGATCGCCGCTTAAATGATGGAGCTCCGCTCTACCATCAGTCTCCCGCTAGGAAACTGTTAGACGGCGAAACCGCCATCTATTTGTGTACAGTGCTGCACTGGAGACAGACATGTGACACGGCTGTCCCCCTGAGAGGGTCAGGAGCAATCCGCTGTCATAGACCGATGCCTATGACAGCCGATCGGTATGATTGGCTGGCAGGGGGAGGGAGGGATGGGTAGGGGAAAAAAAACCCAATATTTATAAAAAACAACAAATATTTGTATAAAAATAAACATGCCGGCAGGGATAAGAGCCCACCAATAGAGAGCTCTGTTGGTGGGCAGAAAAGCTGGGGTGGAATCACTTGTGTGCTGAGTTGTACGGCCCTTCAGCAAGGCCTTAAAGCTGCAGTGGCCTAATTTGTGAAAAAATAGCCTGGTCACTAGGGGGGGGGGGGGTGTAAGCCTACGGTCCACAAGTGGTTGAAGGATCCCAAGCCGAAGCTCAGGATCAAAATCGGATACATTCCTTAAGCGAGGGATGCCTCAGGATCCTATTGAGGCTTCCCTCAATGATCTAAAGCCTCCTGTTGCTGAGCGAAGCCCCCCTCCATATCGGGGCAACACAGTTGTTCTTCCTGAAGCGGGGACTCCTAGTAGCCACGCGAGCCCGCCCATGTGCAGTGCCACAGGGCCCGCGAGTCGGGCTTACTGCACATGGGCAGGCTGGGTCAGCTATTGCGTGGTCACGCTGGAGGAATTAGAGCTGCGAGGCCCCGCATTGTCGCTAAGCTTTTGGGGGGCTGTGCTCAGCGACGGGGGACAACACAGCAGGGAGGGAAGCCTCAATAGGATCATGAGGCTTCTCTCTCTTTAGGTAAGTATCCAATTTTGTACCCGAGCTTCAGGTGAAGTACTCTTAAAACAAATGTGTTCATTTTATCATCTGCAAATACCAGGACGACAAAAGCTTCACACTTTGGCAGGTGAGTTAAGGCGCACACACAAACACATACGAAGACAGACGCAGACATCAGTATTCAATTTCTTCAGCTGACAATTCAGAACTGAGTGTTGTTGCCATGTGCAGGGGGAGGGGGTAGGGATGACAGTAAGGCATACAACACAATTGTCTCCAGCAGGAGAGATTAGGTTAAGAACAATAAGGCAGCTTGACCCCCCCCCCCCCCCCCAAAAAAAAAAATCTAACCAGGTAGCAAGGGGTCTCCCCCAATAAAAGCAGCATAATAACATAGGTTGACAGGCTTGTTTACCTTAAATAACATAATTAGACAGCAAGCATGTAATAGTACAGATCCTATAATAGGACTCCAGTAGCAGATATTGCTGAAAACAGATACTGTTATCAGATGGCTTCTCACCTCCCCCTTCAGTAACTGATCCTGTATTACAAATCATTAATAGTGAACCCCAAGACTGGATTCAAAAATAGATTACAAGTTACAGATTGCCCCGCACCCTTCCCCAGTGACAGGCCTCAGTTTTAAGCAGTACCCCAGTAATAGACAGCATCTCTGTGACACACCCCAAGTAACAGACAAGATCCTCAGTGGCAGACAGTCCTCTGTTATAATGCTTACATTGATCAGCACTGCTTGTGTGCACAGTGGCAGCATTGATGGAGCTTACCTCTCTCCATGCTGCTCAGTATTGAGCCTCCTGCCTGGAAACTGGTCTCCTCTGCTCCCTCCCCAATGCCTTGCCTTGTAACAACACAATGCAGAGCTGAGGCAGGGCCCCACCCAGCTGCTGTGACCTCTTGGAATCTATGTAGGCAATACTGGGGGATGCAGAGCAGCTCCCACAGTACGTTAAAACATAAGGTGCGTGTGGCATGTGCCATAACTGCACCACTGTACAATAGATACACTTCTGCAGATGACTGAACCCCACAGTTTATCCCAAGTTGTTACCAAATGGTTCAGCTGCACTTCAAAAGTTTTCACTATTTGCTTGATATATAATGCAACTAACCGTGTTCATAAATACTGTGATTGCCTCATTAATTGCAGTTACCACGTGGCTTGATGCCAACCTTGACAACCTCTAACCACCCACTAATATCTGGCATTTCCATGGGAACATCTAACAGGTGTTGTTCACACTGCGGTCGAATGTCCATGGGAACTAAAGCTAGCCAGACACCATACAACTGCACCGCCGACTGTTCGCAATTGACCTGTGATTACAATCAACATCACGCTCAAGACTGGCCTTGTCCCATCACAGGACATTTGCAGTACTGTGGCAGATTTTCCCCCAATTAGATGCTTTTGTTTAATCAAATGTCTCATTGGGCCAAAACATTGTATAGTGTATGGCCAGTGTAACCACTTTTCCCTATCTGGATGACTATTGTCATCTAGATAGGAGCTGCAGTGGTGTGTGCACACCTGTGGCATTTACATGGCACAATTGGTGAAGGGCAACAAGTGTTTCCCGAGCCAATTACACTGCTTGGAATGAATGGACATGACCCCGATCAGGGCCCATGTCCATTCATAATAAAGGAAGTAAAGTAAAATGTAAAAAAAAAAAAAAAAGGAACACTTCCTGGTAAAATTACTGTCACCAAACATTTTCAATAAATAATTAAATTACCCTTTCCAAATCCCCCCCCCCTCAACAATCAAATACTTGGTTTTAAACTACTTATGCAACGTAAACCTCTAACGAGATAACTTGTTTGGCTGCCTAGTGTAGGCAAACGAGTGCGTGGGAGTAAAAAGCTATATTTAATTGCTTCGGGCAGCTTTTTATCTTCCTCCATCAGCAGCTCTGTAGTTTTGGCAGGTCTTCTGGGTCCCGATCACTTCTGATCACATGATATGACGTGATCGGAATCCAGGAGGCTGTGTCACTGTTACAGCGCCACCCAGTGGTGGAAGAGGAGTGATGGAAGAGACTTCCATCACTCCTCTTCCACCACTGGGTGGTGCTGTAACACTGACAAAGTCTCCTGGATCCGATCACTTCATATTATGTGATAAGAACCAAGGACACCTGGCGGGAGTACGTTGCCACCGCCGTGGAGGAAGAAGCAGCCGATCAGAAAGATGTATCAGCTCTCCTTGCCTCCACCCTTACCCCACTGCCACATACCCCACCAACCCTGCCAAGCTGGGGAAGGCCCATTTCTCGAGAGGCAGGAAAAATTCAGCCCTGCAGCCAAATAAAGACTTACTTTATTTGGCTGCTAAGGGGTTAAGGAGGAACTTTAACCCAGGATTCAACTTCATCCCAATTAGGAGCCGATACCCCCTTACCCACAAGAAATCTTTACATTTTCTCAAATCAGGGACGTCTGTATGGCGGAAACTGCAGTGAAACCCCTTCCCACCATGTGTGATCATGACCATGGTCCTGAAGGTTTACTATGTAACCTTGCTGCATTATGGGAAATAATGATTGTTTCCAACTGCCACGCGAGCCATATCAGCCTCTGCAGAATGTTCGTTTACTGAGAGTTCTTTGCACAGAGCTGTACCTGACAGGGCTAAAGAGGTTTCCTCCCTTTATAAATTTCAGAATGTAAATCCGGGTGAGGAAAGATTTTACAATGGACAAACACCGACTAAATTTATAAATAAATATTGTAAAAAAAAGAAAAGCAATTTTATTAAAGCGGAATATAACCCTGCATTTCAACTTTGCTCTAAAACATTATTTACAGTATATTATATGCAACCAGCATTTTTTTTTTTACTAGACCAGCATTGGAAGGGTTACACAGGGCTTTAAAGTCCCTAGAGATTTCTGCAGACCATCCGAACTTCAGTTAGATACTTTTTGTTTACAAATATGTATCTTTTAAGTGCTGTGACTCATCTCTCTCACTGAGAAGGAGCTTGGAGGACAGCCAAAGAGTGTGTAACTGTTTATCAATAGATACATCTAACTAAATAGAATGTAACTATCTGAACGTCTGCACGGAACTTAAAACCTCTGTGTTTAACCCTTCCAATGCTGGTCTAGTAAAAAAAAAATGCTTTTTGCATATAATATGCTGTAAATAATGTTTTAGAGCAAAGTTGAAATGCAGGGTTATATTCCGCTTTAAGTACGTTATTTTCACTACAGTTCCTCTTTAATAAATGTACACCAGTTTCCTAAAATATATTATTATAGTATAACAACAGGGGGGGGGGGGGAATAACTGCTTTATGGCTCTTCTGCCATGAAATAAAAATATATTTGCAGAACCAAAGATAGCACCAAGAAAAACAATTATCAAATTGCTCATTATATGGCAAAACAGGGGTATTATTCTGTACTGTAGAGATTGTTATGGCTTTTGAAGGGTTGGGGTCTCACTAGAGCGATCGATTTGGAGTCAGAGACTCAAGGGCCCCTGAATGTTTTTGCCTATAACTCATATTATATATATATGTTTAGGCATCAATGGTCTTAGGGTTAGGCATCAGTGGCTGGTGGTAGGCATTGCTAGGGGTGTTAGGTTTAGACACTGGCAGAGAGTTCCCTTAGGTAGGCATTGTGGGTGGGCGGGGCGGGGGCAGTTAAGGTTAGGGATTCGGAGGGAGGGCTAGTGTGAGAGTTAGTTTTTAGATTAGGCCATAATAGATTACTGATATTTTACCATAGGAATTCAGTGGTAGAATATCAATAATTTGAATGATGTTTACTGAGCAAGCAGCAGCTTTCTCTGGTGCCCAAACTACCACAACACTCTTTTTCAATGCATGTTACTAGGGCTCTGCCATGGTTAAAGGCGCTGATCCCCTGCTAATTATACCACTGGATACACTGACGCATACAGCTGAAAAAAGGTTAGTGGTTTAATGGCTGTGTGATTATTTTTGTGTGCATGCAACCTTAGATAGCCCTTACAAAAAAAAATAAAACAAATTCAGGATCATTGATTGACTAAGACACTCTAAAGTTGGCCACTAATGGTCCAATTTCTAGCGAAAAATCGTTTGAGCGATCAGAAATTCTGATCGGAAAAAAATCATTCACTACACCATCAACAAACCAATCTTTGCTTCCTATCTATCACAACCAATCAAGAAAATCCAAATTTGGGTTTGACAAAAATCCAATTGGACGACTATTTTTATAACCGTTCATAATCGATTCTGCCCATCAACTGAGATTATTTTCAACCAATCCGATCAGAATTTCTGATCACTCGAATGATGTTTCACTAGAAATTGAACTGTTAGTGGCCACCTTAAAGGTGGCCACTAACGGTCCAGTTTCTAGCGAAAAATCGTTCGAGCGATCAGAAACTCTGATCGGATGAAAAATCATTCACTACACCATCAACTAACCAATCCTTGCTTCCTATCTATCACGACCAACAAGAAAATCCAAATTTTGGTTCGAGGAAAATTCAATAGGACGATTGTTTTTATAATCGTTCATTATCGATTGTGCCCATCAACTGAGATTATTTACAACCAATCCGATCAGAATTTCTGATCGTTCGAACGATTTTTCGCTAGAAATTGGACCGTTAGTAGCCAGCTTAAGGCAGAGCATTGGAGAATATGATAGTTCCCCAATCCCAACTGTGCTGAATGAAATTGAGTGACATGGAAATTCACAACTGCTCCTCACTGGAATGGATAGCAGGGTTAATTTATCAGGACAGGTGGATGGAAAAGTATAGAAAACGATTTCCTACAACAAGCAATCACATTTAATGATGTACTGGGCAACTGCTCCAATTTTGCTTCACTTTGCTTTAAAGCTGTCTTAGTAAATTAGTCCAGGCTTTTTTTTTTAATGGTTTCAGATAAAAAAATAATACTTTAGTCATTATTATAGTGTTTTTTTCTCTTTATGTCTGGCAGCTTGCTTTATTTGACTTTTTATGTTTTGAAAGGAGTGGCTTTTTTAAAGTCCAGGATATTTGAAGACCGTGAGTATGCTTGTCATTTGCTCCCTGTGAGAATAGTTCAGTAGAAAAACCTCAGCAGTAAAACAAGTCATGGGAAAACTTTGAAATATCTTTAAAAATAATATTTTCCAGGCCTCAGACATTTGCTTTTGCTTATTCCTTTATCCTGCAACAATGGTGGGTGAAATACTAATATTCATTCTCCAAACAATCTGCTGCTTTGTGTACATTAGGGCGAACCAGTCTTCTGTCAGCAGAAGAACAATTAAATGACGGCAACAACCAGACCCGGATTTCAGTTTTGCTGTTTACTTCCCTTGTAATCATTGCTTTACCTGCTTTTTCCCTTACAGTACAATGGCAGAGATAAAAGCTGCTATCTGTTTGATCTGTATGACTGAAGTGAATACTGGAACTTCATTTCTCTGTAACTCAAAACTATAATATTTTAAGGGCTAGACTTCTGGAAGTGGGGTTGGAAGGTCGTGGGGGGTCATAACATTTTTTGCTATGGGGCCCAGTCATTTCTAGCTACGCCCCTGATAGGGTGTCATTCGTAATATAACCTGGTAGCTGCAGTGTATGGATAAGGCGAAGCAGTTCATCTCGGTGCTCGGCTCTGAGCGCCGAAGCTGGGCACAGGGGCGGACTGACAACTCATGGGGCCCCCGGGCAATAGGAGATTATGGGGCCCCCATACCAGTGTTTCCCACCTTTCACGTTATATTTTTACAGACTAAGATATAATCATTTATTGACAACAGTAAATATGTTATATTGAGATATCGTACACTGACAAAAATGGGTGTGGTCACGCAACAGAATGTGGGCGTGGTCATGGGTGGGGCAAAATATACATGACCTTAGCAGTGGTGTAAAAGGTCTGCCGGGGAAGTCTGAACTCTGCCATAGTGTTTCCCCCCAAAATACATGTAATCTGACAGCATTTCACCAAAAATCCATGCAATTTGGCAGAGGTTCCTCCAAAATACAGATAATATGGCAGTCGTTCCCCCAAAATAGACGTTATCTGGCAGCAGCGGTTCCCCCAAATACACATAATTTGGCAGCGGATCACCAAAAATACATGTAGCAGCAGTGGTTCCCCCAAAATACACATAATCTGGAAGCAGCAGTTCCCCCATTATACACAATCTGGCAGCGGTTCCCCAAAAATACACATAATCTGGCAGCTGTTTCTCAAAATATACTTAATCTGAGAGCAGCAGTTCCCCAAAAATAGTTAATCTGGCAGCAGTTCCGCCAAAATAGGTGCCCCCAGTATAGGTAACCAGGTCAAAAGGTATCCCCAGTGGAAGTATCCAGGTCTATAGGTTTTCCCAGTGCAGGTATCCAGGTCTATAGGTGTCCCCAGTATAAGTAGCCTAATCTACAGGTGTCCCCAGAATAGATAACCAGGTCTATAGATGTCCCCATTTAAGATAGCCAGGTCTATAGATGTCCCCAGTTAAGATAGCAGGTCTATAGGTGTCTCCTGTATAGATAGCCAGGTCTTTAGGTGTCCCCAGTATATGTAGCCAGGTGTGTAGGTGTCCCCAGTATAGCCAGATCTATAGGTGCCCCCAGTATATGCAGCCAGGTGTATAGGTGCCCCCAGTATATGCAGCCAGGTGTATAGGTGCCCCCAGTATATGCAGTCAGATGTATAGGTCTCTCCAGTATAGCCAGGTGTATAGGTCTCCCCAGTATATGCAGCCAGGTGTATAGGTGTCCCCAGTATAGCCAGGTTTATAGGTGCCCCCAGTATATGTAGCTAGGTCTATAAGTGCCCCCAGTATATGTAGTCAGGTGTATAAGTGCCCTCAGTATATGCAGCCAGGTGTATAGGTCTCCCCAGTATATGCAGCCAGGTGTATAGGTCTCCCCAGTATAGCCAGGTCTGTAAGTGCCCCCAGTATATGCAGCCAGGTGTATAGGTCTCCCCAGTATATGCAGCCAGGTGTATAGGTCTCCCCAGTATAGCCAGGTCTGTAAGTGCCCCCAGTATATGTAGCCAGGTGTATAGGTCTCCCCAGTATATGCAGCCAGGTGTATAGGTGTCCCCAGTATAGCCAGGTTTATAGGTGCCCCCAGTATATGTAGCTAGGTCTATAAGTGCCCCCAGTATATGTAGTCAGGTGTATAAGTGCCCCCAGTATATGCAGCCAGGTGTATAGGTCTCCCCAGTATATGCAGCCAGGTGTATAGGTCTCCCCAGTATAGCCAGGTCTGTAAGTGCCCCCAGTATATGCAGCCAGGTGTATAGGTCTCCCCAGTATAGCCAGGTCTGTAAGTGCCCCCAGTATATGCAGCCAGGCTTGTAATGTCTCCAGGAGGGGAGACAGCCAGTGAAGGAGGGCAATGGGCCAAGGAGCAGCGGAGAAGGGGGGAAGTTCCCCCCCCCCCTTCTCTCACCTTGGGGCCCCCCTTCCTGGCTGTCCCCTCCGTAATCTGTAATGTGTCGGACAGCTGAAAGCGGCTGACAGCAGGCGGAGACTTACCGCTGTTCAGCCACCGGAGGCATCGCTGATCTGTGTGCAGCTAGTCTGGGCTTCTCAAGCCCACACTAGCTGCACACAGATCAGCGATCCCTCCGGTGGCTGAACAGCGTCTCCGCCCGCTGTCAGCCGCTTCCAGCTGTCCGACACATTACAGATTACGGAGGGGACAGCCAGGAAGGGGGGCCCCAAGGTGAGAGAAGGGGGGGGGGGGAACTTCCCCCCTTCTCCGCTGCTATGCCCATTGCCCTCCTTCACTGGCTGTCTCCCCTCCTGGTCAGGCTTCTCTGGAGGGTGGCGGGCCCCCCCTGACCACGGGCCCTCGGTCCGTGCCCGAGTGCCCTAATGGTCAGTCCGCCCCTGGGCCTGGGCATCATCATAGCAGAAATTCTATGCTGTGCGCCCCGTGTACCGGTAATTCAGGGCCCTGGCAGTTGCCAGACCCCGAATTACACCCGACTCCGAGTTTTAACAACTCGGAGGGGGAAAAATATTTAACAGCATCCTCAGAGTTCAGCGGCAGCAGGGAAAGCCTGGCGCCGAACTGCCTAGTACCGAGATGACCCACACTCGGAAAATGGAATTGGAAGCTGCATATGAAATAAGGGCTTCTAGCCCACATATGTAGCTATATCTATAAGTTGCAGCTTGCTGGAAATGGAAGGGAGCTGCTGTACATGGAAGGCTACACAAAAAATGTATACTGTAAATATACAACCTATGATTTTCCTGAACACTCTGGATAAAGGAGTAGGGCTATTCTACTACCGGCAGTCTCCAGTACTATTTTTATTATGCGCCTTTTTTACAGGTGTGCACTGGTGTACTAGTTCAACCCCCCCCCCCCCCCCCGATGATCAGCGGTGGGAGGGTGGCAGCCCCAGGGCCGCCAAACGCCGATTGGTGTCAAGTCCTGGAGGTGTAGTTTAGCAGGGAATGCGTGCACGCATGCGCAATTGTTCACTATGATCGCGGCTGGCAGACTCTTAGGAAAAAAAATGCATGTTTACCTTTGTACAGCACTGTGATCTAGCACAGCGCTGTACACGGGACAGCCCTGTCAACTGGCTTTCCCTCCGAGCAGCTCACAATCTAACCCCTCTCATACTGCTGCCTATGAGAAAAGTGGAAGTTTGACGGTTCGCCGTCCAGTGACAATTTGGGGGGGGGGGGGGGAGTGGGTCTATAATCATTTAAAAAAAAAATCAAACATGTTTTTATTCAAATAAAAAAAAAAAACCTAATGATTGCAGCAGCGATCAGAGACCACCAAAAAAAAGTCCTGTTAGCCACAAGAAAAGGATGCAAGATTCATTCGGGTGGCAAATTGTATGGCCGTGCAGCGAGCTGTTAAAACTACAGAGTGCTGAATTGTGAAAAGTCACCTGGTCGCTAGGGGGATGTAGACCTGTGGTCCTCAAGCGGTTAAACCTTTCTCCAATTTAAATTTGTCACCTGTCCTCCCTTCCTCTTAGGTGCATAATAAAATGTTCCTGAACTAGGACTTGATGCCATACAGCCTTAGCACTGTTGCCTGCTGTCAATAACAGGCTCTCCTGAGTTCTAGCAGCTCCTTTATTCTGGATGACTCCACTCCTGCCCTAGCTACAACTCTCACATCATGTACACTTGATTATTACAAAACTCAATTCCCTGCCGCAGCTTCTACTATTTCTTACATAGGAAAGAAAACAACATACAAAGTACACGTTTCAGAGATTTTTATTCAAAGCTAGACATTTTTCAAAATAGCAATGTGATTTGGTAATTCAAACATGTGCTCCTGTAAAGTTGAATACTCACCCGAAGATGCCGTAAGCTGGATCGGGGAACCCCACAGCGACGTCTGCCATCGAACAAGCGTTTTCCGATCCACCTTCCTACCTGCAAAAACATTTGATGGCACACGACGGGCGGGAACAGGAGGTCAAATCATCGCACTCCGCGTGTGAGTTTTCCGGGATCTTAAAGATAAAAACGTAATCTGTCTCATCACACATACATACCCATGTCATGAGATTGTAGAAACGACCTCTCGTCTTGGAAAAAATCTGCTTTTCAGTGGAAAAATTGCGCAATAAGTGACGACCTGGGTACGGGCCTTTATGATCTTATTTTGACTGTTTGCACCAGTCAATGGTGAGTACCACGTCATTTTTTAACTTTCCTGCTGTTAAAACCTTATCACACATGATTTCATGCTAGGATAACAAATGGAAACCTATATGTATAGAAGTGCTAGTATTTTAGCTAGTACCTTCAGGATCTGCCACGGCAGCTTGCTAGCATGCTGTTATGCCTCAAGGCAGTGGTCTTAACGCAACGTGATTTGTAAATTAGAATATTCTAGAAATCCAGAAGTTATAACTACCTGTGTAAATCTCCTTCAGTTGAGGCATTTAGACCTCTGACATAAAATCCATATTCTATAATAAACTGTAGAGCTCCACTTTTCCACAGACATAGTAATGATGTGTGCATTTCCATTCATCTATTACATTTTAGGGTTTTGGAGAGTGCTTTATGGGGTGCTTCTATTTATTAACTCTTATGCTTCTAATCTACACCTGAAAGAAAAGAATTATCACATTCTCAGGTAAAAGCTGATTTGTATCCCCATTTGTTACAATCCCTATTAAGAAAGTAGAAAACTTTTTTTTGACAATTCAGAAAAATAAGATAAGCTCAAATGAACTTAAATACAGTCACATCCTTTATCTCTGTGGAAGAAAAGAGGCCTTAGCTATCTATCCCCGTCTGTCAGCACCTCTGTCATAATCACTAAACCAGCTTGGGATATAAACTACCATTTCCAATAGTGCTGATTGTTCTGGTTTAGTTCTATTGGTGCATTTCCAAACCAGCCTTAGACTTCAGTCCAGCACATCTGGAATCTATAGCTGGGTACTTAACTTCTCTACAGCCGAGGTGTTCTCAACATAGGCTATTTTCACATTAAACTCAACCAGCAGATAACTTTTACTATTCTCCGTCCAAGAGCATTTATCCAAAATAACTTTCAATATTTTTTTTCTTTACAATAAATCTCCTTCTAGCTCAGAGGAAATTCAGCAATTACCGAACTAGTAATTTAAATTCCTTATAGGAAAGCCACAGTGCAGAAAAACAGGAACTGAAACAGTATCCATAGCAAACTACTTATGCCATATTTTAAAAGAGAGTTAAATATTCCAGCTCTAAGGTCACTAAAGCCCGATAAAATCACATCAGTGGATTTGAGAAGCACAAGTTGATTTTGTTTTTAATACTTCACTTTATGGGCAAATTGCAGAGATTTAAAATAGGATATTGTCTAAAAGACAAAAAATCCACACCCGAACATGTGGTTATATTCCAGTAACTACTAGTTGCAATCCTGGGTAGATGGTTGACATGCCGTCTGTTTTTCTTCACTATTATTATGCTTGTTGCTTAATATATTATGTGGCATGGAAATGTTAATCTGGAAATTATAGTGCAGGAGGAGAGAGTCTGGTGTGTTTTATTTATATTAGTTTGGATAATATGCAATAGTACACATTTCTGCGTGGCTATGTGTCTTTGTTCGAGCATGAGATGGACACTAGGTCTTGGATACTAGTACTGGAATAAAGTACTGCTAAATGCACACGTTACGGCTTGGAAGCTTGTTTAATAGATCTACAATCTACATCTAGTCTCCTAAAGGCAGGCATACATTATACAATTTTTTAATACATTAAACTTTTGATTTGATAATGGCATAATTATGTATTGTGGAAATCATTGAATGGGCTCAGGAACACTTGTGAACCACGGTTCATTGCTGCATCCACAAAACCAAGTGAAAATTCAAACACTGAGTTTATTCTAATCTGACATACGCAAAGTGAGAAATTCTACCCTAGTTCTGAGGATTTTCTTTTCTTAAATTAAGTGAAGTGGGAAAGGAACCATTTGGCCTGTTTATAGTGTCTAGTTCAAAATCCAGCATCTGTGATGGGGGGGGGGGGGGGGGGGCGTATTAATGCACAATGTGGATAATTTGCTAATTTGCACATCTGGGAAGGCTCCATTAATGCTAAACAATACAGTATATACTTCTAAGGAACCTAAGCTGCCACCTAGATGATTTCTTTTTCAAGAAACTTGTAAGACAAAAAGAGGAGACAACAAGAACCCAATATAGCGTAGTATGTCAATATACCAGGATATTAAGAGTATCTTGGGTGGAGTAATACTCACAATACTCACAAACTAGGGTTACCCCAAAAGCAACTGTGATGTTTATTATGACATAGCAGCCATTTTTTTACTTATATCTTGTGAAAGCCATGTTCAGTTTCGGTCTGCTGTGTAGGTGAAATACTATCTTATATGTGTATGTCTGTTAGAGACAGTCTGGCTGCTGGCTTTAAAATAATCGGTCATCTGGAAATAGTAAATCTGCATCTATCTGCAAAGGGCCGTGAATCTCATTTGATTAGATCAACTGAATTCAATAGCCCACAGACACCTAGACAATGTGAGAAGTAGGAAGCGATCTGAATAAGCTGCCTGATCTTAGTGTTGGGCGAACATCTAGATGTTCGGGTTCGGGCCGAACAGGCCGAACATGGCCGCGATGTTCGGGTGTTCGACCCGAACTCCGAACATAATGGAAGTCAATGGGGACCCGAACTTTTGTGCTTTGTAAAGCCTCCTTACATGCTACATACCCCAAATTTACAGGGTATGTGCACCTTGGGAGTGGGTACAAAAGGAAAAAATTTTTAGCAAAAAGAGCTTATAGTTTTTGAGAAAATCGATTTTAAAGTTTCAAAGGGAAAACTGTCTTTTAAATGCGGGAAATGTCTGTTTTCTTTGCACAGGTAACATGCTTTTTGTCGGCATGCAGTCATAAATGTAATACATATAAGAGGTTCCAGGAAAAGGGACCGGTAACGCTAACCCAGCAGCAGCACACGTGATGGAACAGGAGGAGGGTGGCGCAGGAGGAGAAGGCCACGCTTTGAGACACAACAACCCAGGCCTTGCATGAGGACAAGAAGCGTGCGGATAGCAATTTGCATTTTGTCGCCATGCAGTCATAAATGTAATACAGATGAGAGGTTCAATAAACAGGGACCGGAAACGCTAACCCATCACAGATGTTCATTGTTCATGTTACTTGGTTGGGGTCTGGGAGTGTTGCGTAGTCGTTTCCAATCCAGGATTGATTCATTTTAATTTGAGTCAGACGGTCTGCATTTTCTGTGGAGAGGCGGATACGCCGCTGATCTGTGACGATGCCTCCGGCAGCACTGAAACAGCGTTCCGACATAACGCTGGCTGCCGGGCAAGCCAGCACCTCTATTGCGTACATTGCCAGTTTGTGCCAGGTGTCTAGCTTCGATACCCAATAGTTGAAGGGTGCAGATGGATTGTTCAACACAGCTACGCCATCTGACATGTAGTCCTTGACCATCTTCTCCAGGCGATCGGTGTTGGAGGTGGATCTGCACGCTTGCTGTTCTGTGTGCTGCTGCATGGGTGTCAGAAAATTTTCCCACTCCAAGGACACTGCCGATACCATTCCCTTTTGGGCACTAGCTGCGGCTTGTGTTGTTTGCTGCCCTCCTGGTCGTCCTGGGTTTGCGGAAGTCAGTCTGTCGGCGTACAACTGGCTAGAGGAGGGGGAGGATGTCAATCTCCTCTCTAAAGTCTCCACAAGGGCCTGCTGGTATTCTTCCATTTTGACCTGTCTGGCTCTTTCTTCAAGCAGTTTTGGAACATTGTGTTTGTACCGTGGATCCAGAAGGGTATAAACCCAGTAATTGTTGTTGTCCAGAATGCGCACAATGCGTGGGTCGCGTTCAATGCAGTCCTAGGCCGAAGAGGTCATAGCCTAGGGTCACAAAACCTGTTTATTTGGGCAATTTCAATGGTGGCGAGTCTGACGTACATAAATCGCAGCAATGGCCGTTAGCAACGTCTGAATCTCACGAAATGTCTCATGCAGGTAGAAGACATATTGTTAGACTTGGGCTCCAAAGATGGGTTCCCTACATCTCTGCAAACCAGAGTTACAGGGCTCCAAATTTGGTAAAATCACCCATAGGCTTTCATTGGGCCTCCTATTTACAGTTCCAAAATCTCACATCTTTTCAAAGGGCAATTACTCAGCAGTACCAAATTTTCTAGCATTGTAGGGACCCTTAGGGGGAACATGACTGGTGAGTTTCGGGCCCCTAGGCCAAAGAGGTCATAGCCTAGGGTCACAAAAACCTGTTTATTTGGGCTATTTCAATGGTAGTGATGGTGACGTACATAAATCGCAGCAATGGCCGTTAGCAAAGTCTGAATCTCACGAAATGTCTCATGCAGGTAGAAGACATATTGTTAGACTTGGATTCCAAAGATGGGGTCCCTACATCTCTGCAAACCAGAGTTACAGGGGTCCAAAATTGGTAAAATCCCCCATAGGATTTCATTGCCTCCCTATTTCACTTTCCAAAATCTCACATCTTTTCAAAGGGCAATGGCTCAGCAGTACCACATTTTCTAGCATTGTAGGGACCCTTAGGGGGAACATGACTGGTGAGTTTCGGGCCCCTAGGCCGAAGAGGTCATAGCCTAGGGTCACAAAAACCTGTTTATTTGGGCTATTTCAATGGTAGTGATGGTGGCGTACATAAATCTCAGCCATGGCCGTTAGCAAAGTCTGAATCTCACGAAATGTCTCATGCAGGTAGAAGACATATTGTTAGACTTGGATTCCAAAGATGGGGTCCCTACATCTCTGCAAACCAGAGTTACAGGGGTCCAAAATTGGTAAAATCCCCCATAGGATTTCATTGCCTCCCTATTTCACTTTCCAAAATCTCACATCTTTTCAAAGGGCAATGGGTCAGCAGTACCAAATTTTCTAGCATTGTAGGGACCCTTAGGGGGAACATGACTGGTGAGTTTCGGGCCCCTAGGCCGAAGAGGTCATAGCCTAGGGTCACAAAAACCTGTTTATTTGGGCTATTTCAATGGTAGTGATGGTGGCGTACATAAATCTCAGCCATGGCCGTTAGCAACGTCTGAATCTCACGAAATGTCTCATGCAGGTAGAAGACATATTGTTAGACTTGGATTCCAAAGATGGGGTCCCTACATCTCTGCAAACCAGAGTTACAGGGGTCCAAAATTGGTAAAATCCCCCATAGGATTTCATTGCCTCCCTATTTCACTTTCCAAAATCTCACATCTTTTCAAAGGGCAATGGCTCAGCAGTACCAAATTTTCTAGCATTGTAGGGACCCTTAGGGGGAACATGACTGGTGAGTTTCGGGCCCCTAGGCCGAAGAGGTCATAGCCTAGGGTCACAAAAACCTGTTTATTTGGGCTATTTCAATGGTAGTGATGGTGGCGTACATAAATCTCAGCCATGGCCGTTAGCAACGTCTGAATCTCACGAAATGTCTCATGCAGGTAGAAGACATATTGTTAGACTTGGATTCCAAAGATGGGGTCCCTACATCTCTGCAAACCAGAGTTACAGGGGTCCAAAATTGGTAAAATCCCCCATAGGATTTCATTGCCTCCCTATTTCACTTTCCAAAATCTCACATCTTTTCAAAGGGCAATGGCTCAGCAGTACCAAATTTTCTAGCATTGTAGGGACCCTTAGGGGGAACATGACTGGTGAGTTTCGGGCCCCTAGGCCGAAGAGGTCATAGCCTAGGGTCACAAAAACCTGTTTATTTGGGCTATTTCAATGGTAGTGATGGTGGCGTACATAAATCTCAGCCATGGCCGTTAGCAACGTCTGAATCTCACGAAATGTCTCATGCAGGTAGAAGACATATTGTTAGACTTGGATTTTCAAAGATGGGGTCCCTACATCTCTGCAAACCAGAGTTACAGGGGTCCAAAATTGGTAAAATCCCTTCATTGCCTCCCTATTTCACTTTCCAAAATCTCACATCTTTTCAAAGGGCAATGGCTCAGCAGTACCAAATTTTCTAGCATTGTAGGGACCCTTAGGGGGAACATGACTGGTGAGTTTCGGGCCCCTAGGCCGAAGAGGTCATAGCCTAGGGTCACAAAAACCTGTTTATTTGGGCTATTTCAATGGTAGTGATGGTGGCGTACATAAATCTCAGCCATGGCCGTTAGCAACATCTGAATCTCACGAAATGTCTCATGCAGGTAGAAGACATATTGTTAGACTTGGATTCCAAAGATGGGGTCCCTACATCTCTGCAAACCAGAGTTACAGGGGTCCAAAATTGGTAAAATCCCCCATAGGATTTCATTGCCTCCCTATTTCACTTTCCAAAATCTCACATCTTTTCAAAGGGCAATGGCTCAGCAGTACCAAATTTTCTAGCATTGTAGGGACCCTTAGGGGGAACATGACTGGTGAGTTTCGGGCCCCTAGGCCGAAGAGGTCATAGCCTAGGGTCACAAAAACCTGTTTATTTGGGCTATTTCAATGGTAGTGATGGTGGCGTACATAAATCTCAGCCATGGCCGTTAGCAACGTCTGAATCTCACGAAATGTCTCATGCAGGTAGAAGACATATTGTTAGACTTGGATTCCAAAGATGGGGTCCCTACATCTCTGCAAACCAGAGTTACAGGGGTCCAAAATTGGTAAAATCCCCCATAGGATTTCATTGCCTCCCTATTTCACTTTCCAAAATCTCACATCTTTTCAAAGGGCAATGGCTCAGCAGTACCAAATTTTCTAGCATTGTAGGGACCCTTAGGGGGAACATGACTGGTGAGTTTCGGGCCCCTAGGCCGAAGAGGTCATAGCCTAGGGTCACAAAAACCTGTTTATTTGGGCTATTTCAATGGTAGTGATGGTGGCGTACATAAATCTCAGCCATGGCCGTTAGCAAAGTCTGAATCTCACGAAATGTCTCATGCAGGTAGAAGACATATTGTTAGACTTGGATTTTCAAAGATGGGGTCCCTACATCTCTGCAAACCAGAGTTACAGGGGTCCAAAATTGGTAAAATCCCTTCATTGCCTCCCTATTTCACTTTCCAAAATCTCACATCTTTTCAAAGGGCAATGGCTCAGCAGTACCAAATTTTCTAGCATTGTAGGGACCCTTAGGGGGAACATGACTGGTGAGTTTCGGGCCCCTAGGCCGAAGAGGTCATAGCCTAGGGTCACAAAAACCTGTTTATTTGGGCTATTTCAATGGTAGTGATGGTGGCGTACATAAATCTCAGCCATGGCCGTTAGCAACATCTGAATCTCACGAAATGTCTCATGCAGGTAGAAGACATATTGTTAGACTTGGATTCCAAAGATGGGGTCCCTACATCTCTGCAAACCAGAGTTACAGGGGTCCAAAATTGGTAAAATCCCCCATAGGATTTCATTGCCTCCCTATTTCACTTTCCAAAATCTCACATCTTTTCAAAGGGCAATGGCTCAGCAGTACCAAATTTTCTAGCATTGTAGGGACCCTTAGGGGGAACATGACTGGTGAGTTTCGGGCCCCTAGGCCGAAGAGGTCATAGCCTAGGGTCACAAAAACCTGTTTATTTGGGCTATTTCAATGGTAGTGATGGTGGCGTACATAAATCTCAGCCATGGCCGTTAGCAACGTCTGAATCTCACGAAATGTCTCATGCAGGTAGAAGACATATTGTTAGACTTGGATTCCAAAGATGGGGTCCCTACATCTCTGCAAACCAGAGTTACAGGGGTCCAAAATTGGTAAAATCCCCCATAGGATTTCATTGCCTCCCTATTTCACTTTCCAAAATCTCACATCTTTTCAAAGGGCAATGGCTCAGCAGTACCAAATTTTCTAGCATTGTAGGGACCCTTAGGGGGAACATGACTGGTGAGTTTCGGGCCCCTAGGCCGAAGAGGTCATAGCCTAGGGTCACAAAAACCTGTTTATTTGGGCTATTTCAATGGTAGTGATGGTGGCGTACATAAATCTCAGCCATGGCCGTTAGCAAAGTCTGAATCTCACGAAATGTCTCATGCAGGTAGAAGACATATTGTTAGACTTGGATTCCAAAGATGGGGTCCCTACATCTCTGCAAACCAGAGTTACAGGGGTCCAAAATTGGTAAAATCCCCCATAGGATTTCATTGCCTCCCTATTTCACTTTCCAAAATCTCACATCTTTTCAAAGGGCAATGGCTCAGCAGTACCAAATTTTCTAGCATTGTAGGGACCCTTAGGGGGAACATGACTGGTGAGTTTCGGGCCCCTAGGCCGAAGAGGTCATAGCCTAGGGTCACAAAAACCTGTTTATTTGGGCTATTTCAATGGTAGTGATGGTGGCGTACATAAATCTCAGCCATGGCCGTTAGCAACGTCTGAATCTCACGAAATGTCTCATGCAGGTAGAAGACATATTGTTAGACTTGGATTCCAAAGATGGGGTCCCTACATCTCTGCAAACCAGAGTTACAGGGGTCCAGAATTGGTAAAATCCCCCATAGGATTTCATTGCCTCCCTATTTCACTTTCCAAAATCTCACATCTTTTCAAAGGGCAATGGCTCAGCAGTACCAAATTTTCTAGCATTGTAGGGACCCTTAGGGGGAACATGACTGGTGAGTTTCGGGCCCCTAGGCCGAAGAGGTCATAGCCTAGGGTCACAAAAACCTGTTTATTTGGGCTATTTCAATGGTAGTGATGGTGGCGTACATAAATCTCAGCCATGGCCGTTAGCAATGTCTGAATCTCACGAAATGTCTCATGCAGGTAGAAGACATATTGTTAGACTTGGATTCCAAAGATGGGGTCCCTACATCTCTGCAAACCAGAGTTACAGGGGTCCAAAATTGGTACAATCCCCCATAGGATTTCATTGCCTCCCTATTTCACTTTCCAAAATCTCACATCTTTTCAAAGGGCAATGGCTCAGCAGTACCAAATTTTCTATCATTGTAGGGACCCTTAGGGGGAACATGACTGGTGAGTTTCGGGCCCCTAGGCCGAAGAGGTCATAGCCTAGGGTCACAAAAACCTGTTTATTTGGGCTATTTCAATGGTAGTGATGGTGGCGTACATAAATCTCAGCCATGGCCGTTAGCAACGTCTGAATCTCACGAAATGTCTCATGCAGGTAGAAGACATATTGTTAGACTTGGATTCCAAAGATGGGGTCCCTACATCTCTGCAAACCAGAGTTACAGGGGTCCAAAATTGGTAAAATCCCCCATAGGATTTCATTGCCTCCCTATTTCACTTTCCAAAATCTCACATCTTTTCAAAGGGCAATGGCTCAGCAGTACCAAATTTTCTATCATTGTAGGGACCCTTAGGGGGAACATGACTGGTGAGTTTCGGGCCCCTAGGCCGAAGAGGTCATAGCCTAGGGTCACAAAAACCTGTTTATTTGGGCTATTTCAATGGTAGTGATGGTGGCGTACATAAATCTCAGCCATGGCCGTTAGCAACGTCTGAATCTCACGAAATGTCTCATGCAGGTAGAAGACATATTGTTAGACTTGGATTCCAAAGATGGGGTCCCTACATCTCTGCAAACCAGAGTTACAGGGGTCCAAAATTGGTAAAATCCCCCATAGGATTTCATTGCCTCCCTATTTCACTTTCCAAAATCTCACATCTTTTCAAAGGGCAATGGCTCAGCAGTACCAAATTTTCTAGCATTGTAGGGACCCTTAGGGGGAACATGACTGGTGAGTTTCGGGCCCCTAGGCCGAAGAGGTCATAGCCTAGGGTCACAAAAACCTGTTTATTTGGGCTATTTCAATGGTAGTGATGGTGGCGTACATAAATCTCAGCCATGGCCGTTAGCAACGTCTGAATCTCACGAAATGTCTCATGCAGGTAGAAGACATATTGTTAGACTTGGATTCCAAAGATGGGGTCCCTACATCTCTGCAAACCAGAGTTACAGGGGTCCAAAATTGGTAAAATCCCCCATAGGCTTTCATTGGGCCTCCTATTTACCGTTCCAAAATCTCACACCATTTCAAAGGGCAATGGCTCAGCAGTGGCAAAACTCACCAGTCATGATCCCCCTAAGGGTCCCTACAATGCTAGAAAATTTGGTACTGCTGAGCCATTGCCCTTTGAAAAGATGTGAGATTTTGGAAAGTGAAATAGGGAGGCAATGAAATCCTATGGGGGATTTTACCAATTTTGGACCCCTGTAACTCTGGTTTGCAGAGATGTAGGGACCCCATCTTTGGAATCCAAGTCTAACAATATGTCTTCTACCTGCATGAGACATTTCGTGAGATTCAGACTTTGCTAACGGCCATTGCTGCGATTTATGTACGTCACCATCACTACCATTGAAATAGCCCAAATAAACAGGTTTTTGTGACCCTAGGCTATGACCTCTTTGGCCTAGGGGCCCGAAACTCACCAGTCATGTTCCCCCTAAGGGTCCCTACAATGCTAGAAAATTTGCCACTGCTGAGTAATTGCCCTTTGAAAAGATGTGAGATTTTGGAACTGTAAATAGGAGGCCCAATGAAAGCCTATGGGGGATTTTACCAAATTTGGAGCCACGCATTGTGCGCATTCTGGACAACAACAATTACTGGGTTTATACCCTTCTGGATCCACGGTACAAACACAATGTTCCAAAACTGCTTGAAGAAAGAGCCAGACAGGTCAAAATGGAAGAATACCAGCAGGCCCTTGTGGAGACTTTAGAGAGGAGATTGACATCCTCCCCCTCCTCTAGCCAGTTGTACGCCGACAGACTGACTTCCGCAAACCCAGGACGACCAGGAGGGCAGCAAACAACACAAGCCGCAGCTAGTGCCCAAAAGGGAATGGTATCGGCAGTGTCCTTGGAGTGGGAAAATTTTCTGACACCCATGCAGCAGCACACAGAACAGCAAGCGTGCAGATCCACCTCCAACACCGATCGCCTGGAGAAGATGGTCAAGGACTACATGTCAGATGGCGTAGCTGTGTTGAACAATCCATCTGCACCCTTCAACTATTGGGTATCGAAGCTAGACACCTGGCACAAACTGGCAATGTACGCAATAGAGGTGCTGGCTTGCCCGGCAGCCAGCGTTATGTCGGAACGCTGTTTCAGTGCTGCCGGAGGCATCGTCACAGATCGGCGGCGTATCCGCCTCTCCACAGAAAATGCAGACCGTCTGACTCAAATTAAAATGAATCAATCCTGGATTGGAAACGACTACGCAACACTCCCGGACCCCAACCAAGTAACATGAACAATGAACATCTGTGATGGGTTAGCGTTTCCGGTCCCTGTTTATTGAACCTCTCATCTGTATTACATTTATGACTGCATGGCGACAAAATGCAAATTGCTATCCGCACACTTCTTGTCCTCATGCAAGGCCTGGGTTGTTGTGTCTCAAAGCGTGGCCTTCTCCTCCTGCGCCACCCTCCTCCTGTTCCATCACGTGTGCTGCTGCTGGGTTAGCGTTACCGGTCTCTTTTCCTGGAACCTCTTATATGTATTACATTTATGACTGCATGCCGACAAAAAGCATGTTACCTGTGCAAAGAAAACAGACATTTCCCGCATTTAAAAGACAGTTTTCCCTTTGAAACTTTAAAATCGATTTTCTCAAAAACTATAAGCTCTTTTTGCTAATTTTTTTTTCCTCTTGTACCCACTCCCAAGGTGCACATACACTGTAAATTTGGAGTATGTAGCATATAAGGAGGCTTTACAAAGCACGAAAGTTCGGGTCCCCATTGACTTCCATCATGTTCGGAGTTCGGCCATGTTCGGCCCGAACCCGAACATCTAGATGTTCGCCCAACACTACACGTGACCCGTTCAGCCAATCACAGCGCTAGCCGAACGTTCGGGTAACGTTCGGCCATGCGCTCTTAGTTCGGCCATATGGCCGAACAGTTTGGCCGAACACCATCAGGTGTTCGGCCGAACCCGAACATCACCCGAACAGGGTGATGTTCTGCAGAACCCGAACAGTGGCGAACACTGTTCGCCCAACACTACCTGATCTCTTTGAGATTTCCTTGAGGATGTCAGGAAACTCTACAAAACTCTACAAGGTTTGCATAATATATCTGGTAAAGTTAGATCTATGGGTAGATGGGAAAATATCAGTGGAATATAAATTAATATCATTTCCCCCAATTGTGCTTACATACCCTCAAGGGATATGTCCAAGCATAAAAGCCACAAAGAGACACAGCAAGCATATTCTGAAGGTAGCGCTGAACTAGAGAGGTCCCTGATCGAATCAGAACCAGTGTCCTTCCAAGACAAAGTTTGGACCTTTGTGCTGGTAAAGTCCGATTTTGTGTTTTTATTCCCCTTTTTTTGCTTGATAAGCAACTTTTCTTGTTTTTTTTCTTTGTACCTTTTACTTTGTTTTTGTAAATATCTTTATATATATTTCTCTTTTTGGAATATTAAATCTTTATTTAATAAGCTAGTCTTCTGAGTACTAAGCAGAGCTTTACATCTTCTAAAGAGAGACTGCAGTGTAATTGTAATACAAGTTCAGTACCTGATTGTATACTTGGATTGTGCATCGCTACCATTTATGTGTGATTGAATTGTGTGTGTGGCATTCTTGTACGTTAGCCTAAAGCTTGCAGCTGACCCAAAGTACGTAAAACGCCAGTCTTAGTGCAAGCAGCTCGACAGCTCACAGTGTCTAGCAGTACCGTTGCGGACAGCTGCTAATGGTGGCAGAGTGTTGTTGAGGGGCAACAGCTTTGTGTTTAGCTTGGATAAGGCTGCTCCCCCCCTCTCGATCTGGTCAAAACCCCCATCAGGAACTGTCTCTGAAGGCTTACCGTGAGGCTGGTTCCTGACAGCAACCACTGAGAATGTAGGTGGGGAGAATAAACCCAACCCCACTCGGGTTAAGAAGTCACTCTATAGTGAAGAAAGGGGTAACAAATGGCAGCAAAAACGTATTACAGAGGTGCCATCAAGACTAAAATACATTAAAAACTCAATAACAGTCCTTTTTTTTGATAACTGTTTGGGTGATCGAACAGGAGGTAAATTTATTTTAGCCTTGTTGGTGCCTCTGGTACAATAATATTTTGCTGCTCTTTTTCAAGAAAAGCCTTGTTTATGTCAGCAAGATAATGCCAAACTATACTCTTTATGGAGCTGCTTCCCCTATCACCCATCTGCTTGGGCATCCTACAATATAAACGCAACTTCCAGTGTGTTGTGAGCACATTCATAAAAATAAAGTATACAGCACTGGCTGGTGCTCTGCAATTACTCCTCCGCAGATGACAGCACACTGCAAATCAATATTGCACCTGACATTTTAGGGTGGCCACTGGAGACTCGCCACTGTTAGACCCTAACAAGCAATTTGGCCCACAACTTAGACTGTGTTTTATATTTCGTCTAGCTATATGTGTGCCCTCTTAGGTTACATTATTAAAAGCATGCAAGCACACACACGGGAATATATATCCTAGGAGATGTAGGGTTATGCACGTGTCTATGCAAAAAGGGCGCCAAAAGAAAAAAGGGCACCCGGTGAAGCCAAAAGCGACTTTTTTGGCAATGACAACCAAACACACCTCTATTCTCACACTCTACCGATGCCAAACTTTAATCACCCACCCCCCACAGCTAACCTTAACCAACCACCCCCTACAGCAAACCTTAACCACCAGCCCCCCATGGCTAACTTACACCAATCTCCATGCCCATGGCTAACCTTATCCCCTTCCCGCCAATCCACTGCAAAAAGAAAAAAAATGGAAAAGTGCTAATTTGTTGGCGCTATTTGAACAGGCACCTATTGTGGCACCCAAACTTACACCGATATTATTTTTGTGATTCAGGATGCACAGTGGACTTGAAATCAGTAAGTATCTAGGAGGTAACAGTGGAGGGCACATGGTAATAAAAACATTTAGTTGGTAAAAATACTTGTCAGTCTATTTAAACTAAGTTAAAGATGAACTTAACTGAGTATAACTGAAATGGTTATTTTTTTACAATACTGCTTTAGAACTTATTTAGTCAGTGCTTGCACATTGTAAAATCCTTCCTCACCCTGATTTAAAGAGGAACTCTAGTGAAAATAATGTAGTAAAAAAAGTTCTTCATTTTTTACAATAATTATGTATAAATGATTTAGTCAGTGTTTGCTCATTGTAAAATCTTTCCTCTCCCCAATTTAGATTCTGACATTTATTACATGGTGACATTTTTACTGTGGGCAGGTTATGTAGCTGCTCCTAGCTGTTTTGGCTGTTAGAGACAGCTGTAAACAGCTAATTCCTGTCTGTGAACATTGTTACATTGTGGCAGTTTGCTCAGAGTACTGCGGTACTGAGAGCTTCTTGTGGGAGGGGTTTTAGCACAAAATCAGTCATACAGCGCCCCCTGATGGTCTGTTTGTGAAAATCATTATATTTCTCATGTAAAAGGGGGTATCAGCTACTGATTGGGATGAAGTTCAATTCTAGGTTGGAGTTTCTCTTTAAGGTACGTTCTTCAATTTATCATAGGTGGCAACATCTTTACTGCTAGGAATGTTTATATGTTGTGTGTTCCAAAGTGAGCAGAAACAACGCCTGCTCTCCCAGAATGCTCTGGGGAAGAAGGCTGCATAACTAAATAGCCCAGGCTAAACCACTGGTAAGGTGGGATTTCATTCCAATATACAGCATTATGTTGATATAGGAAGTGCTTCTGATGCTGAAGCCAGGATAATTAATGTAAAATTGGGTATTTTGAATAATTTCTACAGTCTTCTATAGGTCATTGCAATGCCTCATTAAAAATTGAGCAGTGCATATCATTAGTGGGGGCAGAAAGACTGCATTATGTTATGGAAAATTATTATTACTGGGATAGAAAATGAGAAAAAGGAGCACACATTGAAAGTGGTGTCGAAAAGATAATGAAATGGAGTTCAGTATATTATAATTGGACTCAGGCTAGTGATTTACTGTATGTTTTAAGAAATTAACTGATTCTTAAAGTATTAGACTTACTTTGCCTTAATTCTCCACCTGGCTAAGGATTAGGTTTGTCTTACGTACTTTAACATTTTACAGCTAATGTTGGTAATCTAAGTAACAACATTCTTGGTATAATACAGAATAATTGAGGTTGAATTGTTGTGCATTTTTCTTATTAAACATCAGATATTGTCTTTGAACAACAAAATCATTTCCTTTATTCCCTGGCTTTGGCATGGCTTTTAGGGTATTCTGAGCTTGGAAACATTAACAGCTAAGCCAAACAATTTTTTCTTATTATAGATTTTTATATGTGGCTGTGGATTTATGGAGCATTTATGAAGCTTAGTGCAATATGTAGGAAATTATTTTGAAATCAGGGTTTATTTTCCATGTTAAACACATTCAAGTAGCAGATACGTTTGGACTTGGTATAAAAGAACAAGTCTGCCCTTCCTTAGGTTTAAAAGGGAGTGTGTAGTCATTGTGTTTAATTTTTCTTTTCTTTTTATCTTCCTTTGATTTATTTCTTAGACTTTGAACTAAAGAGTATTTTTAAGTCTTTTTTTCTCACTAGTTTTAAGGAAAGCATAACCAAGTTCTCATGTAAGCCTTAGGGACATAGATAAACACTGTTAGGAATGAATGATGAACACAGAGAGCTATAAAATTGGGGCACTGTATAGTCACAGCACTATCATGGGAACGTAGCACTCTATTAATTGGTACTATAATTTGGGGACACTATATACGTGGACACTATCAGGGAGACTACATAGGGTAGTTATATTATACAGACGCTATTAGAGGGACACTGTAGCTGATACTATAAATGGAAAGCCATATATATATATATATATATAGATAGATAGATAGATAGATAGATAGATAGATAGATAGATATAGATATAGATATAGATATAGATATAGATATAGATATATAGATATATAGATATATAGATATAGAGATATAGATATATAGATATATAGATATATAGATATATAGATATAGATATATAGATATATATATATAGATATAGATATATATAGATATATATATATATAGATATAGATATATATAGATATATATATGTCTCGAAAACCTTGTAGCCAAAAAAATATGGGCTACAAATACATATAATAATATATATATATATATACACACACATATATTTCTATACATATATATATATCTATCTACACACACACACACACACACACATACACATATATATATATATATATATATATATATATATATATATATATATATATATCTTAGGGTTAGGCACCACCTGGAGGGGTCTTAGGGTTAGGCACCACCAGGGGAGTCTTAGGGTTAGGCATCACCAGGAGAGTCTTAGGGTTAGGCACCACCTGGGGGGTCTTAGGGTTAGGCATCACCAGGAGAGTCTTAGGGTTAGGCACCACCTGGGGGGGTCTTAGGGTTAGGCACCACCTGGGGGGGGGGGGTCTTAGGGTTAGGCACCACCAGGGGAGTCTTAGGGTTAGGCACCACCTGGGGGGGTCTTAGGGTTAGGCACCGCCAGGGGGGTCTTAGGGTTAGGCATCACCAGGAGAGTCTTAGGGTTAGGCACCACCTGGGGGGGTCTTAGGGTTAGGCACCACCTGGGGGGGGGTCTTAGGGTTAGGCACCACCAGGGGAGTCTTAGGGTTAGGCACCACCTGGGGAGTCTTAGGGTTAGGCACCACCTGGGGGGTCTTAGGGTTAGGCACCACCTGGGGAGTCTTAGGGTTAGGCACCACCAGGGGGGTCTTAGGGTTAGGCACCACCAGGGGGGGTTAGGGTTAGTGGAGGGTTCTTTGTGAGAGTAGGGAGAAGTTAGGTCATAGTAATCACCAGGGACTGTCTTAGGGTTAGGCACTACCAGGGAGGGGTTAGGGTTAGGCACCACCAGGGAGGGGTTAGGGTTAGGCAACACCAGGGGCGTTAGGGTTAGGCACCATCAGGGGAGGGTTCTGTGTGAGAGTAGGAAGAAGTTAGGTCATAGTAATCACTTTTCTCAGCTATATCTAGATCCCTTTAATAGCCCAACACATTTTGCCTAGAACAGCATCCTTTTTATAAACTAAAACTATATGGCATATATGGGCTACAGCAGGCGCCCTTTGTGGCCGAATTTAACATATATATGTGCTACACCAGGTGCCCATTGTAGCCGAATTTGGCATATATGGGCCACACCAGGCGCCCTTTGTAGCCGAAGTTGGTATATGGGCTACACCAGGCGCCCTTTTCAAATAGACGCTATATATATATATATATATATATATATATATATATATATATATATATATATATATATATATATATATATATGTATGTATATCTCTATCTATCTATCTCTCTACTTATCTATCTATCTATCTATCTATCTATCTATCTATCTATCTATCTATCTATCTATATGTATCTATCTATCTATCTATATATATATATATACATACACATACATCTATCTATATCTATATATATCTATATCTATATACAGTATCTATATCTATATATCTATATCTATCTCTCTATCTATCTACTGTATATATATCCTACCTAATAAGATGCAAGTGTCTCTGCATCCCATGTCCCTGTGTGTGTCCTTTTGTGTTGTGTGCATGTGCAGGGAGGGATACTGAGGACACTGAGACACTGAAGAGAGCTGGGGGAAAGACGCGGCAGGGGCCAGGAGGGGCGCGCATGAGCACGAGGTGGACGTGTGCACGTGAGCATGCGGCGAATTAGCAGAGACAGACCTAGCCCGTTTTTAAATCGGCTAAGGTCACTAGTATATATATATATATATATATATATATATATATATATATATATATATATATATATATATATATATATATATATATATCAGTGAACCTAAGCCCGTTTAAAAACGGGCTAGGTCTGTCACTGCGCATGCCCCTGCACCAGCCGCATCCGCCCGCCGTGCGTGCACGCCGCGCCTGCCGGCCCGTCCGCCCCTTCGCCAGTCATCCCTTGTTGTGCGTCACTCTCCCGCAGTGTCTCTGCGTCCCTGCACATCCGCAGAGTGCATGTGGCGCATGTGGACACACACAGGGATATATATATATATATATATATATATATATATATATATATATATATATATATATATATCAGCACGGTGGCGTAGGGGAGAGAGACACACACGCACGCACGCACACACACACACACACACACACACACACACACACACACACACACACACACACACACACACACACACACACACACACAGGGCTAGTTCACACTGGGTGCTCTATTAAGATATTGTATCATTGTTTCATTGTTTGCATCACACCTAAAGTCACATTCACAAAAGATGGTTAACGTTGCCATGGACAAGAAATGAAATGCACCGAAATGTTACTGTTATTTTTGCAGACTATGTAGTGCCCTTTGTGAAATTAGCGCAAACCGCGTTACCTGCATAATAATTCCTGGTAATCTTAACGTGTGCCCTCTACCCATGTTAAAGAGTAACCCCAGTGAGAATAATGTAGTAAAAAAAGTCCTTCCTTTTTACAATAATTATGTATAAATGGTTTAATCAGTGTTTGCCCATTGTAAAAGTTTTCCTCTCCCTGATTTACATTCTGACATTTATCACATGGTGAGATTTTTACTACTGGCAGGTGATGTCAGTGGAAGCAGCTGCTGCTTGCTCTTTTGGCAGTTGGAAATGGCTGTAAACAGCTATTTTCCACAATGCAACGAGGTTCACAGACCGGAAACTGCCAGGACCATGGCCCTCACAGTTTCCTGTGGGAGGGGTTTCACCACAATATCAGCCATACAGAGCCCCCTGATGATCTGTTTGTGAAAAGGAGTAGATTTCTCATGTAAAGGGGGCTATCAGGTACTGATTGGAATGAAGTTCAAATCTTGGTTTTGGTTTCTATTTAAGATTACAATTTGTAACTATACCCCAATGTGTGCTTAAACTTCACTGCAGAATCAATTCTATGGTAACACATCCATAGTCAGCCACTAAATAGTCACTTGTAGAACTCCAGGAGGTAAGGTAAACACCAAACCATAAATACTGAAATATTAGGGTATCTCCTGCCTAAACTGGAGTTTAGATTAAAAAAAAGTTGTAGTGACAGATCTTTACAGATGTCCTGGGTCTCTAGTAACTTGTATAGCGATCTACTGTATATATTTCTGTTAATTTGTAAGACCACTTTTTGTCTATTCCATTTTGTCACATATAAAGCCTGTTCAATTCATGTATCATAAAAACACACAAATGAAAGCATGAAGAAAAAAAAGTATTTTTTAAACTTAATAGGGACCATACTTTAAAGGGGTTCTTTCGTGAAAAAAGTAGGCACGATCCCAAAAGGAAGGCTGCCTGTCCAGCCCCCTGGTCTTATAGTGTCCTGGCTCTGGCCAGGACACTCCACCTTTCCTTCACACCTGGCGACCCTATTGTTCTTGGACAGTCCAGCTCAGAGCCCACCCGGTCACGCCCCTTCTCGCCCTAGCTTCGCCCAGCTCTCAGGTTACTTGACCAGGGTAGGGCCCTATTTGAGCCGACCTTATTAATTACCGTAACAGAAGCTATGACACCCAATTGGAGTTAAAAAATGTGACAGATGACAGGTTTTGGGCTAGTCCATCTTTTTAAGGGGGATTCTCAGGGCTTTCTTTGTTTTCAACAGCATTCCTTGAACAACAGTTTAACTGTCAAAATAGCAAGATACCAGCCGGCCTCCCTAATCACTTGCACACTATTATGTCAGTTAAATTTTGCAACTGTTGTTCAGGAAATGCTGTTGAAAACAAAGAAAGCCCTGAGAATCCCCCTTAAAAAGATGAACTGGACTGGCCCAAAACCTGTCATCTGTCACATTTTTTAACTGTCTACTTTTTTCGCGAAAGAACCCCTTTAAGAAAAAAATGGTAGAAAAATAAATGTGTTTCCATAGCAACCAGTTTATTTTTGTCAGGAAGCAGTAAAATCACTTTGGTTGCTGGGCAACACCTCTGTTTTTCATTGCTCTGGTTTCATGCATCAAGGATGTCTCAAGCGTAGTTGTCATGATAGAAAAATATCTGAAAGAAGGGCTGCCTGTATGGACCTCACCAGTCCGCTTGCGGCATCCATGTTCAATAACATATATAGAGGAATACATGATGGCATATTGATTAGCTCTCTTGCCTTGCAGTGCTGGGTCCCCGAGTTTGATCCACAGCCAGGGCACTATCTGGACAGAGTTTGTATGTCTGTGTGGCACTCTTGTTTCCTCCCACATGCCAAAAACATACAGATAATTTAACTGTCTTCCCCCTCCTAAATTGGCCCTAGATTACGATGCATACACTACAGACTATGGTAGAGATTATGTAGGCATTAGATTGTGAGCCCCTCTGAGGGACAGTTAAGTGACGAGACAATGGCCTCAATTCACTAACCTTCTCTCCTGTCTTAAATAATGTTTCTAGAGTTCTCACCATGGTGATAAGGCATGTTGTATTCAGAAAACATTTTACCTCAGGCAAACCTAAAGTTAACTTGTCTGTCTTTAAGTTAAAGTGGACCCAAATTAAAAATACAAGATTTCAGAAATGAAATCTATTTTCTAAATTATAATAATAAATAGCAGCCTTTTTTCAGCTGCATGATGACAAATATAATATATTTTACATTTATTGGAGAAACCCCTTCCTTTCAAATTCCCGGGACAGAATCCGGCAAACTAATGAAGTAGATGGTGTCCAGCAAAGGAGGAATTGCTAATGGCTGCCACCTGTATAACCCTAGTTATGAAAAGAGAAGGGTGAAAAACATGCACTGAAATGCTCCTAGGCTTGAAGGAGTGTTTATTTATCTTTGTATGTGTCAGAGTGGTGCAACTAAATATTTTTAATAAAAAAAATGTTTGGTTTGGGTCCGCTTGTGGTGTCAATTGTGATTGGATTTCCATGGCAATATTCCAATCTGTAAAGACACAGGCTGTACATAAATAGCACAATGTTTAAAGGACACCCCAGGTGAAAATAAACTGATAAGATAAACAATTGCATCTATAATCCTCCTCCTAGAAATGCATTTTTCAGATACCCCACAGTTGTATTTTATATTTAAATCTACTTTTTAATTTTTACAGTTTCATTGTTTCTGCTCAATAACACATTCATTGAAGTAGGCCAGAGCTAAAATCTATGAACCATTGACCCTTTTTATCTCTTTCCTGCTCTGAGAAGGCATATTTTGCTAGGAAAGTGTTTTATGACTGTAATTCCTCATCACTGAGAGTTACACTGTAGTCTAGCCCAGTCCTGACTTACAAACCTGATTTTTAAACCTTTCATACAGAAAAAAAAAGGAACACAGCATAGTTATTAGTATGATTGGCACTCTACATACACATGTCTATTTCATTATGTCACATGCCACCTCGGGTATCCTTTAAAAAGTGGATACACACACACCCGTTTATCAAAGGGGCACTATGGCGAAAAATGTTAAATATGTGCAAACATATACAAATAAGAAGTGCATTTCTTCCAGAGTAAAAGGAGCCATACATTACTTTTCTCCTATGTTGTTGTCACTTACAGTAGGTAGTAGAAATCTGACAGAAGCAACAGGTTTTGGACTAGTCCATCTCTTCATAGGGGATTTTTTAAGGGATTTATTTATTTTCAAAAGCACTTGAATGGCAGTTGCTTTGTCCAACTGCCAAAAAACTGTGTAGCGAGCATTTAAGCTGGCCAGCATCATTGCTTAAATCCTTTTTAGGGAATATCTTTATAAAGAATAAAAGCCTTGCTGAGAATCCCCTATGAAGAGATGGACTAGTCCAAAACCTGTCACTTCTATCTGATTTCTACTACCTACTGTAAGGGACAGCAACCTAGGAGAAAAGTAATTTATGGCTCATCTTACTCTGGAAAAAATGTACTTATTTGTCTAGGTTTGCGCTATTTTAAATTTTACAATTTTTCACCATAGTGCCCCTTTAAAGGTTAGTCACTATATATGGGTTCTGGGAACTTGGACCAGTGAAATGTATATGGGCTGGTAATCATTTGTGTATTCTTTACAAACTTATTCTAAGGTACAAAATTATTTCTATGTAAACTATCAATTTCTTATTGGTGCTCATAAAACGGATTGATGTACGTTATGGCCTTCCTGTTCATGAGACGGGGAAGGGAGACAAAATACACCTTTACTGGGACACCAAAATGGCCAGAAACAGCCTTGTTCATGAGTGTGTATGAACTTTTTAAGGGAACCTTAAGTGAGAGAAATATGGAGGACGCCATATTCATTTCTAGTTTCTAGATTCCAGTTTCCTGGCTGTTTTGCGGCTCCACTGCTTCTAACATACACCCTAGCTAAAGTATCCATTCAAAGCACATTCACTCATTTTACCCTTACACTACATATGTATGTGGTAAGATCATACCATCAAGATTGAATCAATTGGCACAATCACATCAGTTTTACTCCCATTTTTCTCATATCGATTTCGATAAATCTGCCTTTATGCTCCCCTTAGCCATAGTGGGTCCCATTTCTATTCTGCACTTGTAAGAATTACAAGCGCACCTCCTCTGATGTCATACTCTTCCTAATCTCTGTAAATGGAGAATGCATAATACAGTCACATGGGACAAGGGGACAGAGATTAGGATATGCAAAACTCTGGAGAGTCCAAAGCTGGAGGTGCTAGGATCTCCAAAACCCTCAGCTTTATTACTTAATCACCCACCAGCGCAGCTGATCTTAGTTCTTATAAGTAACCATGATGATTCTCCATTTAGATCATCTAGAAGGAAGCCTTACCTCTGCTTTACATTTGACATAGTCCAGTTTGGCTTCAAGTACATTTCACCAACCTAAGCTGTGGGCAGTGGCGTAGCAATATGGGGTGCAGAGGTTGCGACTGCACTTGGGCCTCTGGACTAGGGGGACCAACTAGGGGTCCCCCTTTATCCTCCTATAACATTTGCATTGGAGCTATGCTGGTAATAATCATCTCATTGTGGGCATTGAATACTCTTATCCCCTAACAAACGGTTTCCTTACTCTACAGGCGTCGAACTCCAGGCCTGAAGGGCCAGATCCATGCCAGTGTTTAGGATGGACTGAGAAAGAGAGGAATGTGTTCTACCTGATGGACCACACCTTTCCTGATTTAGACCTATCAATTCATTTGAGCTGTATCAAATATGTGTGAGAACCTCGGCCCTCAAAGGACCGGTTTGACATCCCTGCCTTACTCTGATTACACCTCTCTGACACTGCAGCTGTCCTTAGTAAATATTGAGGCTCCATTTCAATAGAATTCCTGGGGCCCCATGTAAAACTTGAATTAGGGCCTAAAGCTCCTTAGTTATGCCACTGGCTGTGGGTCCCCATTTCCCACAGAATTTGAATCCTATAGCATATACAATAATATATAAACTATTGCTTTTGTATCATTCAGTAGTCTGGGTGCAACATGCTTCCCTTTGAACACATTTTTATGAGAAGGTAAAGAAACGGCAGATGAATAGCAGAATCTCCCTCCAGGCGTAATTCTAGTCAGGCATCTGGAGGCAGTCACCATTTAAAAAGCAGTAAAATGCCACAGGCATGTCTCTGAGCTATGGCAGCCCCGATCTAACCAGGAAGCAAAGGATGAAGCTGAAACAGGAATAGTGTATACTGTATCTCATAACTCTACACCCAACTGTGGATATGTGTGAACCTCAGTGTAAAAGTTTTAATGGGGTTTCGTCTTATCCTCAGAGCCAGGTACACTGATTACTTCCAGTTGGATTAAGCTGTGAAGGAAAAACAGTTGTTTGGCTCTTGTCTCACGTGTAACCTATTATAACGCTTTGGAAGAGTCTAAGAAAGTTGAGCAAAACCCCTTGTGAAAAAGAATCCTAATTCATGTTCTCACACAGAAAGAAAACATTCTGTTGCTGATATACGAGAATATGGTGTTTCTATGGAAAACAACACATTGTATACTGCTCACAGACCTGCCAAGTTGCCTCATCCAGCATTGTGTCATAGAAGCCTGGTTACCTAGAAAATGATTAGTATGTTTTATTCATTGTTGACCTACACAAGACATGAATAGAAAAAATGAGACATTTCCTCTTGTTTGTCTTTCTACAAAATAGACTATTACGCAATGGTGGGGCTCTCCAGAAGTCTACAATGCTGCCACATTACCTGACCTAAAAGAAAACTCCACTACTGCTTCCAACCCTGATATATATATATGCAGAACCTTAGGTTGCTTAAAGACACAGAAATCAAAATGTAACTTTTTTTTATGTATACCAGTAGTTATAGTGGGCATGTACAGTTAAAACACTGACTCAGTCTGGCACAAACTGAAGCCAAAATGTAGACTATTGGTAAAGTGACACACTATTATTGTCATTGCAATCAAGCTTTCCACAGTTTTTTTTTTTTTTAGCACTTGTGCCCATCCCTCAGCTACAACTTTTTGTTCTTCTCCCATTGCCTAACCTGAACCTTACACCACCATAAACTTGACCTAGCCAAACCTCCCCAACAGTAAATCCTTCCTAACCCTAAACTATCTCAGTACTCCCCTCCCACCGCTCCTCAACGTAAGCCCCTCCTCAACACTTACCCCTAGCCTTTTGACCCAATTTTTTAACCCTTATCTCTCCCCCCTCCACCATATCCCCTAACACCAGCCTTCCTAAATGCTGATACACTTGATGCAATTTTCCCTTCGAAGTGACAGTTTGATCGATAATTACTGATCTACTTCTGATCGAGCAAGGAATCGTTTTTTTCTGATCATTACTGTACAAAATCTTTCCCCTTTTCAATCGGGAGCAGATCGGACATGGCAGAAATTATTGATCGACCTGTCAATGTGATGGGAAAATTGTATTGTTTGTACTAGGCATAAGATAATGCCTAACCCTTAAGGCCCATACCCACCCAGTGATTTTCCTGACGATTTTTCCAACAAATGGTGATTTTTTTTGAGTAAGGAGCATTAATTTCATTGAGCTTGCAATGTGGGTACAGGCGCGTGATCATGTAAACGAAGTTTAGCGAAACGTGTCGATAACGACAGTCACGATGGATCAGATCTTTAAGATCCCCGAGGACTCCACGCAAAGTTCCGTGATTGCTTGACTTCCCATTCGCGCCAGTCGTGTGCCATCGTGTAACATCACCCGTCGGGTGGTGAGTATTCAGCTTAACTTATACTAACCTCACATAATTGTCATTAGCAGTTGTAACATTTGGATGTCGCCACTGGGTTACTATGTAGTCAAATCCCTGATATTGGCCAGTGCCACATAGTAACTCCTGCTGCTATTTAACATTTTTCCCGTGTCTGCAGCCACTTGATGCTGTATTAAAATGCCTTGGCATTTTGGTATAGGTGTTTAACATTGGACCAGATTTACTAAAGTGGCAGAGTGAAGCCACAAAAAAGTGGCTTAAGAGTGAAGCCACAAAAAAAGTAATTATAAGTAAAAAACCTTGCAAGTGTTCTCCCCGATTGCGCACCATGCAATTACTGACTATTCTATTTTCTATTTTGCAAAGAAAATCATTCTTTACATGGACAGCAGTGCAGCCTGTAATAATTTTAACAATAAACTGTTACGGCTTTTAAGATATAATTACTGTGTGTGACTGTGTAGTAGCGATTACACCGTTATTTCCTGCAAACGTTATTTTTAACTGCACCACTGTACACCACTAAATCACACACATACACACACATATTATACATAGATATATATATTATAAATAACATTTATACTGTGCTTTTCTCCTGATGGACTCAAAGCGCCAGAGCTGTAGCCACTAGGACACGCTCTATAGGCAGTAGCAGTGTTAGGGAGTCTTGCCCAAGATCTCCTACTGAAGAGGTGCTGGCTTACTGAACCGGAAGAGACAAGATTCAAACCCTGGGCTCCTGCGTCAGAGGCAGAGATCTTGACCAGTAAAACAACAACAAAACAACAATTAGACAATTAGTAATTAGTAAAACAACAACAAATAGTGACCAATTGTGCCAAGTTTGAGAACCCTGCAGTTTACATTTTCCCAGTGAAAAATCTGGGGTTTTTTTGTCTCTGCCCGGTGCCCACTTTTTGTAACCTTGACACAAAGTCACCTTAATGACAAAGTTTGTGAGCTTTCGAGTTCCTGGCATAAATAATGTGAGAATAATGTGAGTTTATCAAGCAAATAAATCTGATTGTCTCTCCGTAGCTCCACCCCATTTTCTGAATTTGAACCTCAGTCACCCAATGACCAACTGTAGCAGGTTTGGGGCCTCTGCCATTAACAGTGTAATGCCTGGTACACACCATACAACTTCCCTTCAGATACATAGAACAAATAGATAACTTCCAACAGGTCCGATCTGATTTCCGAACGTTTTTCTGATTGATTTTGTATAGAAGTGATCAGAAAAACAAACAGAAATCAGATTGGACCTGTTAGAAATTATCCATTCGACCCATCTATCTGAAGAGAAATGTTTTAGTGTGTGCCAGGCTTAAAGAGACTCTGTAATGAAAAAAACATCCCCTGGGGAGTACTTACCTTGGGAGGGGGAAGCCTCAGGGTCCCAATGAGGCTTCCTCCATCCCTGTAGCTGCAGGCAATCCAGCGCTGGCTCCCCCGAAGCGTCTCGCAATCCTTGCTCAACAAGCCTGACAAGGCTTGATATATTTACCTTCCCTGGCTCCAGCGGGTGACTCTGTTGCGGCTCTCAGCACGGAAAAAGATGGAAATACTCGATCTCTGTCGCAGGGGCGCCTCTAGCCATTTTGTCACTCCAGGCGAGAAAACCTGTGGCGCTCCCCCCCCATGAAAATAATCGTAACGCAGCAATGTTGCACCATAAAATAATCGTAATGCGCCAATGTTTCACCAGAAAATAATCGTAATGCTTCACCATAAAATCATAATGCAGCAAGTAATCATAATTCAGCAATCTTTCATCAGAAAATAACCGTAATGCAGCAATCTTTCACCAGAAAATAATCGTAATGCAGCAAAGTTTCACCATAAAATAATCATAATGTAGCAAATAATCGTAATGCAGCAATCTTTCATCAGAAAAGAATCGTAATGCAGCAATCTTTCGCCAGAAAATAATCGTAATGCGCCAATGTTTCACTAGAAAATAATCGTAATGCGCCAATGTTTCTACAGAAAATAATCGTAATGTGGCAATATTTCACCAGAAAATAATTGTAATGTGCGCAGCGTTTCACCAGAAATGAATCGTAATGTGGGCAGCGTTTCACAAGCACCCCTGGGTACAGGAAAGGGAGAGTGGGAAATAAAATAAGTAGATAGGAAGGAGAGATGTTGAAAAGTGGAGGAGAGTCAGAGTTAACAGGTGATCCTGTTTGAAGGGGGCATGTTGAAGCACTAGGGGAACACAAGAGGAGGGAGGGAGGGAGATTGAGCATATGGGAACAGACTAGAGTCCAGCAGAGAAATCACACAGAGCAGTCAGACACAGGAACTTTACAGGTTTATTACCTTCTTCAGCTTGTCTGTTTCTCTGCTCCTGTAATCAGAGGCGCTAGGGGGGCTGTCTCACACAGCTCTCTCTGCTCACATGAGACATCCTGTCAGATAACACTGCTGCGCTGGTGCTTCTGACCCTTGTGTCCCTCTGGCTGAAGCTGGCTCGCTCTCTCTTCTCTCCCGCTCTGCTGATGGTGTAATGGTTAAGGGCTCTGCCTCTGACACAGGAGACCAGGGTTCGAATCTCGGCTCTGCCTGTTCAGTAAGCCAGCACTAATTCAGTAGGAGACCTTTGGCAAGTCTCCCTTACACTGCTACTGCCAATAGAGCGCGCCCTAGTGGCTGCTGCTCTGCTCTGGCGCTTTGAGTCCGCAAGGAGAAAAGCGCAATATAAATGTTATTTGTCTTGTCTATTTGTCTGTCCATCGGGGGATGCAGGGGGGCATAGACTGGCCAGCTCCTAAAGTCAGAGGTCATCAGCAGCAACATCCAGCCTTGCATCTAGGTAACTCAATGGGCGGAGTTAGGGGCGTGGCTACACGCAGTAAACACTGCGTCTGTGGCTGGTTAGAGGAGGAGAGGCGTGGAGCAGAGCCTTGTCCCTTATCTATTGGCCGGCCAGCTCCAGGGGGCAGATGGGAGAGACGTGAGTGCGGTAGCACACTGCACTCACGTGTAACATCACCTGGATGCTGGCTGCCGCTGCTGACAGGTGGACGGGGACAGAAATAAAATATACAGCGGGTAGCTGCAGGCGGCCGCAGCTGCTCCTTGTGATTGGACGCCGCCCCAAGCGACTGCCTATATTGCCTATGGCTCTGTTGGGTCCACTCTACTACGCAGGCACAGGAGACTTGCGTCTGTGCAGTAGGGCGGCCCAACAGCAATCGGCTCTTTTCGCCTATCTCTGAGCGGAGAGCGGATGCTGCGCCTGCGCTGGAGCAGGGAAGGTAAATATTTACATCCCCGCTGTTCGGAGGAGAACAGCGAGACCGCCATGGGACACAGGAGGACGGGGGAAGCCTCGATAGGATCCGGAGGCTTCCCCCACCCGAGGTGAGTACCCCCCAGTGGAACATTTTTTTTTTCGTTACAGGTTTTCTTTAAGAATGGCAGCAGTTTAAATATTCCCCTTGAAAATCAATAGGTAAATTTTGATTAGCTGTTGTTGGCTCCACCCACTTTCCTGAATATTAATCCCCATCACTAGAGATGGCCCGAACACATCACCGGTGGACAGTACCCAGTGGATATCAGCTGTTTGCGCCCGCGGCGAGCACATGGAGTGCCCATACATCATCATTGGGCTAAACTTTGACCCCTTACCTCACAGTCAGCAAACACATAGCAGCCAATCAGCTAGCACCCCCTCCTCGACCCCACAGCCCCCCCTTTAAGAATGCAGTTGCACTGGCCATGTTGCATTCAGTCTTCAGCTGGTATAGTGAGAAGAAGGGAGAGACATTGCTGCACATATGGAAAGTGTTAGCTAGGCCTGTTTTTGTTGTTCCTCGCTGACTAACTTGCTGTTAAAGCACCCCAAAAAGCCCTTCTGGAGGGCTCCAAAAGGAGGGTGAAGGCACAGGATAAAGGAGAAAGAAGCACCCAGAGAATATAAAATGTATTAAAAGCAAATAAAATGAAAAAAAAGTGAGGTGGCTTACCTCAGTGAAGACAAATTCACGTATTAATAGTGCTGTAGCCACAAATAAGGTGATTATTTGTGGCTACAAGCACTATTAGGCACTGCTATTTGGCCTGAGGAAGTGGGTGTGCACCCACGAAACGCATTGCCAGTGCAATAAAATTCTGTTAACATGTGAATTTGTCTTCATTGAGGTAAGCCCCCTCACTTTTTTCATTTTATTTGTTTTTAACACATTTTATCTTTTTTGGGCACCTCTTTCCCCTTTATCCTGCACATTAGAAACAAGCACAGTATTACTATAGTACCTCATTTTCACTGTATTGTGTTTGAACTATTGCATATCTCTGTGTGTGACACACCACAGAGCCCACTGACACCCACTCACAGCTGTGCCCACTATTACTGCTATAATTGTGTGCCACATTAGAAACAAGCACAGTACTACCACCCAGAGCCTCATTTTACACTGTATTGTGTTTGAACTATTGCATATCTCTGTGTCTGATATTCCACAGAGCCCACTGGTACTCACTTAGAGCTGTGCCCACTGCCCAGTACTACTGCTATAATTGCGTCAACTTCGTAATATTTGGTGGGACTTTTTGCATGGATCCCCCTCCGCAATGCCACAGTCCAGGTGTTGGACCGCTTGAAACACGTTTTCCATTACTTTTGTGGCCAGAAAGAGTCCGTGTAGGTTTTAAAATTTGTCTGCCCATTGAAGTCTATGGCAGTTCACGCAAATACAATACAATACAATACAATAACATTTCTATAGCGCTTTTCTCCCATAGGACTCAAAGCGCTTAGGCTCTCTCAGATTCAGTAATTGGTAGTAGGATGAAGTATTCACACAACAAAAGTTATATTTCTGCAAATGCCAAACTGAACAGGTGGGTTTAAACTGAAACTGAAAGTCAGGATTTAAACACGTCCAGGGATGGAGCTGTCCTGATCTGTTGAGGTAAGGAGTTCCAAAACATAGGGGCAGCATGACAGAAGGCTCTGGGACCAAAATTTTCCAAGTGGACTCTGGGTATGACTAGATTATTAGAACCTATGGATCTGAGAATGCGGAGATTGCTAAGCAGCTGCAACATATCTTTTATGTATCCAGGGCCTAGATTATTCAGGGAATTAAAAGTCAGTAGGCCGATCTTGAATAGGACCCGCCATTCTATAGGTAGCCAGTGAAGGGAGTGCAGGACTGGCGTTAGGTGGCAGTGACGGGGTTGGTTGGTTAGCAGTCTGGCAGCAGTATTCTGTATCAGCTGTAGGCGGTACAAGACCTTTTTTGGAAGGCCAGTGTAGAGAGCATTACAGTAGTCCAGTCGGGATGTGATGAAGGCATGGACTAAGGTTGGCAGATGATCTGGGGGCATGAGGTGCTTGATTTTTGCAATGTACTTCAGGTGAAAATAGGATGATTTCACCACAGCAGAGATTTGAGTTCTGAAGTTTAAATCCTCATCAATTAGAACTCCCAGGCTACGAACATGATCAGAGCTGCGTAGATCCGTGCCTCCTATTCCCAGTGGTGAAGACTGCAAGTTAAGTTGTTTTGTTATCATGTTCTGCCCTCCAATCAGAAGGACTTCAGTTTTGTCTGCATTCAGTTTCAGCCAGTTGTCATTCATCCATTGCTGTAGTTCACATAAGCAGGCGTTTATAGTTAGAGTTGGGTCTGTCACACCAGGCTTGAAGGAAAGATATAGTTGGGTGTCGTCTGCATAGCAGTGTTATGTCAGGCCATGTTTTTGGATTAGTTTTCCAAGCGGTAACATGTAAATTGTGAAAAGCAGGGGAGAGAGGATTGAGCCCTGGGGCACCCCATACTTATGTGATTCAGGGGTGGACAGGAAGGGCCCCATAGACACTTTGTTGGTTCTGCCACTCAAGAAGGATTGGAACTACTGAAGAACTATGCCATCAATGCCGCAGTATTCCTGTAGCCTGTTTATCAAGATGTTATGGTCAACTGTAGTGATGCTCAAATACCCCTTTTTAAAATTCGAGTTTGGTCGAATTCGAATAGTAAATTATTCGAGGTCAGTCGAATATTCGAGTCGAATAATTTTTACTATTCGATTCGACCTCGGACTTCGAGCTCACTATTCGAGTCGGTAGTCGAGCTCACTATTCGAGCTGACTATTCGAATTGGCCTTAAATAGCTTCCAACACTTGTTTTGAGGGTGAATGATGCAAGAAACATCTTTTTTTCCAAGTAACAACAGCAAGTGATTATGTGGGGATGTTCCTTTAAAAAAAAATGTGGAAAGAGAAGTTGTGTCCTAAATTTTGTTCAGTAGTGTTACTGTATATACTTGTTCTTCTTCTTCTTTATCTTTCTTCTTCTTCTTCTAGATCTTCTTCTTCTATATCATCTTCTTCTTCTTCTTCTTCATCTTCTTCTTCTTCTTCTTCATCATCTTCTTCTTCTTCTTCATCATCTTCTTCTTCTTCTTCTTCTTCATCATCTTCTTCTTCTTCTTCTTCATCATCTTCTTCTTCTTCTTCTTCATCATCTTCTTCTTCTTCTTCATCATCTTCTTCTTCTTCTTCTTCATCATCTTCTTCTTCATCTTCTTCATCTTCTTCTTCATCTTCATCTTCATCTTCTTCTTCTTCTTCATCTTCATCTTCTTCATCTTCTTCTTCTTCTTCATCTTCTTCTTCTTCTTCATCTTCTTCTTCTTCTTCTTCATCTTCTTCTTCTTCATCTTCTTCTTCTTCATCTTCTTCATCTTCTTCTTCTTCTTCTTCATCTTCTTCTTCTTCATCTTCTTCTTCTTCATCTTCTTCTTCTTCATCTTCTTCATCTTCTTCTTCTTTTTCATCTTCTTCTTCATCATCTTCTTCATCTTCTTCTTCATCTTCTTCTTCTTCATCTTCTTCATCTTCTTCTTCTTTATCTTCTTCTTCTTTTTCATCTTCTTCTTCATCATCTTCACGTATTTCTCTTTTCAATTTTTTTTTTAAAGAAATGCAGCTATTTTTGAGCGTAACAAATAGCTGGTGGGCGCACGCATGTTGGAAGCGCCATTGTATGTGCTCCCTGGCAGTGGAAACACAAAGACAGCAGGAGGTAAATTCAGCAGCAGGAGGAGGAGGATGATGAGTGTGTGGCAGCAGGCAGTCAATGAGGCAGGCAGCTCGCCGTGACATAATAGCCCTGGTACCTAGCGGTGATACCAGGGCTGTAAATAAACACAACAGGAGGTCCCAGACAGCGGTCGTGCAGCCCACATTGTGTCCAATACACAACTGGGACAACACGGTTTTCAACCCGGGCACCTCAGAAAAATTAAACCTTTTTTTTTTTTTTAATTTTTTTTTGGTTTTTGGTTTTACAACCAATATAGCTATTGTTTGACGTAATAGCTGGTGGCAGAGTGGCAGCAGAAGAAGGTAATTCTGTGTACCCTGGCAGTGGGAAACACAGACAGACAGCAGCAGCAGGAGGAGGAATGGAGGAGTAGGCGAGCAGCTATTGTTTGACGTAATAGCTGGTGGCAGAGTGGCAGCAGAAGGTAAATCATCTGTGTACCCTGGCAGTGGGAAACACAGACAGACAGCAGCAGCAGCAGCAGGAGGAGGTATGGAGGAGCAGTGTGAGTGTGGCAGCAGGTAGGCAGCGTGACATAATAGCCCTGGTACCTAGCGGTGATACCAGGGCTGTAAATAAACACAACAGGAGGTCCCAGACAGCGGTCGTGCAGCCCACATTGTGTCCAATACACAACTGGGACAACACAGTTTTCAACCCGGGCACCTCAGAAAAATTAAACCTTTTTTTTTTTTAATGGTTTTTTGGTTTTTGGTTTTGCAACCAATATAGCTATTGTTTGACGTAATAGCTGGTGGCAGAGTGGCAGCAGAAGAAGGTAATTCTGTGTACCCTGGCAGTGGGAAACACAGACAGACAGCAGCAGCAGGAGGAGGAATGGAGGAGTAGGCGAGCAGCTATTGTTTGACGTAATAGCTGGTGGCAGAGTGGCAGCAGAAGGTAAATCATCTGTGTACCCTGGCAGTGGGAAACACAGACAGACAGCAGCAGCAGCAGCAGGAGGAGGTATGGAGGAGCAGTGTGAGTGTGGCAGCAGGTAGGCAGCGTGACATAATAGCCCTGGTACCTAGCGGTGATACCAGGGCTGTAAATAAACACAACAGGAGGTCCCAGACAGCGGTCGTGCAGCCCACATTGTGTCCAATACACAACTGGGACAACACAGTTTTCAACCCGGGCACCTCAGAAAAATTAAACCTTTTTTTTTTTTTAATGGTTTTTTGGTTTTTGGTTTTACAACCAATATAGCTATTGTTTGACGTAATAGCTGGTGGCAGAGTGGCAGCAGAAGAAGGTAATTCTGTGTACCCTGGCAGTGGGAAACACAGACAGACAGCAGAAGGGCAGTACACAGCAGCCCACTGTAGGTGTAAAATGTGTGGCTGCAGGCGACGTAATAGTCAAAGTGAACCAGGCTGGCTTAGTGAGCAGGAGCCAGGAGGTGGTAAAGGGTGGTAAGGCACATTAACGATGGTTCCGGCAGCCAGTTCATGTCCCCCTCTCGCCGACAACAGGGGCCAGGAACTCGCCTTCCACCCACGCCTGGTTCATCTTGAGAAACGTCAGTCTGTCCACAGACTTGTGAGACAGACGTGAGCGTTTCTCGGTGACCACGCCACCAGCTGCACTGAAGCAGCGCTCGGACAGCACGCTGGAAGGGGGGCAGGACAGCACTTCCAGGGCGTACTGCGCCAGCTCGCTCCAGATCTCCATGCGCTTGACCCAATACTCCATGGGATCAACAGGGGCATCGCTGTCAAGCCCGCTGTACGACCCCATGTAGTCAGCCACCATGCGGGTCAGGCGCTGGCTGTGACCGGAGGAGGATGCTGCTGCATGCATCTCCTCTCTAGTCACTGCTGCCGGAGCCTCTACAGTCCTGTAGAGCTCGTGGCTTAGAGACAGCAGGTCTGTGGGGCGCTTGCTGCTGCTGGATGCAGGCACCTGCTGCTGCCTCTGTGCTGGCTGCTGGACAGTGGGGGTGGAAGGCTGGGGGAAGGCTTCCTCCAAGCGCTCAACAAGGGCCTGCTGCAAGCTCCTTATTTGTTGTGCTGGGTCTCCTCCTGCAGGCGGCAGGAACTGGCTCAACTTCCCCTTGAGGCATGGGTCCAACATCATGCTGATCCAGATCTCCTCCCTCTGCTTCATCTGGATCACCCTGGGGTCCCTGCGCAGGCACGTCAGCATGTGCGCTGCCATTGGGAAGAGGCGGGCCACGTCTGCTGGCACATCGACGTCAGTGCTGTCCTCATCCTCCTCCTCTGCCGCCTCATCCTCTCTCCACCCCCGCACCAACTCAGCTGCGCTGTGCTGATCCCCCTCATCAGCAGCCAGGTCAGGGACCTCCACCAAGTCCTCCTCCTCCTCCCCCTCAGAGGTGGACTGCGCAGCTGGTTGCCGCTCCTGCTGGTCCAAGGCTGCCGCTCCCTGTTCCAGCAAAGCATCGAGGGCCCTGTTCAGCAGAGAAACCAGGGGCACCCACTCGCAGACCATAGCATGGTCCCTGCTCACCATGTTTGTGGCCTGCAGGAAGGGAGCCAGCACAAAGCACACCTGCTGCATGTGCCTCCAGTCATCATCGGGGACGATGGACGGGATGTTGCTGGTCTTGTCCCTTCTCTGAGCTGCGGAAACAGTGGCCAGGGCAAGGTACTGTTTGACAGCGTGCCTCTGTTCAACCAGACGCTCCAACATCGCCAGGGTGGAGTTCCAGCGAGTCGGAACGTCAAGGATCAGCCGATGGCGTGGCAGATCCAGCTCCTTTTGCACGTCTTCCAGGCTCGCACAGGCTGCAGCCGAGCGCCGGAAGTGACGCACAACATTCCTTGCCGTTTCCAGCAGTTCGCCCATCCCCTGGTAGGTGCGCAGGAACTTCTGCACCACCAGGTTCAGCACGTGGGCAAGACAGGGGATGTGGGTCAGGTTTCCCCTGTCTATTGCGGCAACCAGATTGGCCCCATTGTCGGCCACCACCTCTCCGACTCTGAGGCCTCTGGGGGTCAGCCAAATCCTCTCCTGCTCCTGGAGTTTGGCCAACACATGGGTTGCCGTCAGCTTGGTCTTCCCAAGGCTGACCAAGTGCAGCAGCGCTTGGCAGTGGCGGGCCTTCACGCTGCTGCTGAGGCGGGGGGTTTGGCCAGGTGTGCCGGAGGATGGCAGAGGATCGGAGGAACCTGCTGCAGTTCCCCTGACCCTGCGGGGTGGCACCACCCACTGTGTTGCTGCTGCTGCTGTGCCCGCTGCTGCTCTCCCATCCTCACCCCCTTCCACCAAGCTGACCCAGTGGACAGTGAAGGACAGGTAGCGGCCTGTCCCGAAGCGGCTGCTCCAGGAGTCCATGGTGACGTGGACCCTTTCACCAACCGCGTGCTCCAGCCCTCGCTCCACATTGGCCATCACAAAGCGGTGCAGTGCAGGAATGGCCTTGCGGGCAAAGAAGTGTCTGCTGGGGAGCTGCCAGTCTGGGGCTGCGCAAGCAAGCAGCGCACGAATGTCGCTCCCCTCCTGCACGAGCGTGTACGGCAGGAGTTGGGAGCACATGGCCCGTGCCAGCAAGCCGTTCAGCTGCCGCACGCGACGGCTGCTGGGAGGCAGAGCCCTAACCACCCCCTGGAAGGACTCGCTCAAAAGGCTCTGGCGTGGCCTTTTGCTGACACGGGAATCAGCAGACACAGCAGAGGAGGCCACTGAGGACTGGCTGCCAGAACAGGCCTCAGTGTCGGCGGCAGGAGTTGCAGAGGGGGGAGGAGCAGTGCGTTTCCGCACTCCTGCTGGTGCTGCTGGAGGAGCAGGAGGGCGGGTGGCTGCTGTTGCTGCTGCTGCTGCTGAAGGCTGTGCAGTGATGGGTGTGGTGCCACTGCCAGCACCAGATGCCTTCAGCCTCTGGAACTCCTCATGCTGGTGGAAATGTTTAGCCGCAAGGTGGTTGATGAGCGAGCTGGTGCAGAACTTTAAGGGGTCTGCACCTCTGCTCAACTTCCGCTGACAGTGGTTGCAAGTGGCGTACTTGCTGTACACAGTGGGCATGGTGAAATATCGCCAGATTGGTGACTTAAACATCCCCCTACGGCATGGAAGCGCTGCTGCCTGTCTCCCTGTGGTGGTTGGGGGGGGGGCTTGGGGGGCTTGGGTGCGGCTGGTGGTGGTACTGGCAGATGCTGCTGCTGCTGCTGCTGAGCCTGAGACACCAGCAGGCTGTGGGACCTGCCTACTGCTGCTGCCAATGCTTGCAATGATGCGCCTCCTTGCAAGGCCCACAAGAGCATCCTCCTCCTCCTCCTCAGAGCTGCTGAGGACGACATCCCCTGGAGGTGGTGGCACCCAGTCTCTGTCTGTCACCGGGTCATCATCATCCTCCCCCTCCTGAAACATGTCCTGCTGGGATGAGGACCCCCCAAACTCCTCTCCTGATGCATGGATGGGCTGCTTGACTGTCGCCACAGTCTTGCTGTCCAATCCCTCATCCCCCAAAGTGCCCATCAGCATCTCCTCCTCAAGATCGCCAACAACAGCAGACAATTTACTCATGATGCCTGGGGTCAAAAGACTGCTGAATGACAGGTCGGCGAGTGACGGTGAACTGGCCTCCTCCCCAGACCCTGCTGGGCGGCTGCTGCGAACAGGGGTGGTGGTGGTGGTGGTGGTGAGGGTGGAGGCCTCGGATGCAGAGCTGATGGCGGGCTGCTCATCCTCCGTCATGAGTTGCACCACAGTGTCTGCATCCTTTTCCTCAATGGGACGTTTCCGACCCGGCTGGAGGAAAATGGGAGCAGGTGCTACACGCTGCTGCTGCTGTGTCTCTGCAGCGTGAGTTGCAGATGCTCCTGCTGGGCGGCGCCCAAGGCGTCCACGGCCAGTGGCTATGGGAGGAATGTTAGCCACTGACGCTGCTGCTGCTGCTGCGGAACTGTGCATGGTGGCGCGCCCGCGGCCGCGGCTTGCCACAATGCTGCTCCCTCTCCTCCTGATTCCCTTGCTGCCCTTCCCCTTGCCCAAACCACGCTGGCTGCCACTTCCAGACATCTTCAATGTTTTGGGCGTATAGAGAAAAGTTTTTTAAAAGGGCGGCTGAAAAGTGGGGTACTTTAATGGAGTGGGTTGGTTGGTGAGGTGACTGAGTGAGTGTCCCCTAGTACAGTAAGTAAGTAGTAACAGTCAGGAAGTACAACTAGCAGTTACAATAATCAGTAGTAATCACAAGTAAATTTAGTGTGTGTACACTCAGACAGTGAGTGCACGCACGCAGGAGCTAGTAGCCTATGGACAGTGACTGAGTGTCCTAGACTCCTAGTACAGTAAGAGTAAGTAGTAACAGTAAGTAGAACTAACTAATTACGATAATCAATCAGCGATCAGAAGGAAATAGAGTGTGTGTTGTGTGTGTACACTCAGACAGTGAGTGCACGCACGCAGGAGCTAGTAGCCTATGAACACAGTGACTGAGTGTCCTAGACTCCTAGTACAGTAAGAGTAAGTAGTAACAGTAAGAAGAACTAACTAATTACAATAATCTATCAGCGATCAGAAGGAAATGGAGTGTGGGTGTGTGTACACTCAGACAGTGAGTGCACGCACGCAGGAGCTAGTAGCCTATGAACACAGTGACTGAGTGTCCTAGACTCCTAGTACAGTAAGAGTAAGTAGTAACAGTAAGTAGAACTAACTAATTACAATAATCAATCAGCGATCAGAAGGAAATGGAGTGTGGGTGTGTGTACACTCAGACAGTGAGTGCACGCACGCAGGAGCTAGTAGCCTATGAACACAGTGACTGAGTGTCCTAGACTCCTAGTACAGTAAGAGTAAGTAGTAACAGTAAGTAGAACTAACTAATTACAATAATCAATCAGCGATCAGAAGGAAATGGAGTGTGTGTTGTGTGTGTACACTCAGACAGTGAGTGCACGCACGCAGGAGCTAGTAGCCTATGAACACAGTGACTGAGTGTCCTAGACTCCTAGTACAGTAAGAGTAAGTAGTAACAGTAAGTAGAACTAACTAATTACAATAATCAATCAGCGATCAGAAGGAAATGGAGTGTGGGTGTGTGTACACTCAGACAGTGAGTGCACGCACGCAGGAGCTAGAAGCCTATGAACACAGTGACTGAGTGTCCTAGACTCCTAGTACAGTAAGAGTAAGTAGTAACAGTAAGTAGAACTAACTAATTACAATAATCAATCAGCGATCAGAAGGAAATAGAGTGTGGGTGGTGTGTGTACACTCAGACAGTGAGTGACCGCACGCAGGAGCTAGTAGCCTATGGACAGTGACTGAGTGTCCTAGACTCCTAGTACAGTAAGAGTAAGTAGTAACAGTAAGTAGAACTAACTAATTACAATAATCAATCAGCGATCAGAAGGAAATGGAGTGTGGGTGTGTGTACACTCAGACAGTGAGTGCACGCACGCAGGAGCTAGTAGCCTATGAACACAGTGACTGAGTGTCCTAGACTCCTAGTACAGTAAGAGTAAGTAGTAACAGTAAGTAGAACTAACTAATTACAATAATCAATCAGCGATCAGAAGGAAATAGAGTGTGGGTGGTGTGTGTACACTCAGACAGTGAGTGACCGCACGCAGGAGCTAGTAGCCTATGAACACAGTGACTGAGTGTCCTAGACTCCTAGTACAGTAAGAGTAAGTAGTAACAGTAAGTAGAACTAACTAATTACAATAATCAGCGATCAGAAGGAAATGGAGTGTGGGTGTGTGTACACTCAGACAGTGAGTGCACGCACGCAGGAGCTAGAAGCCTATGAACACAGTGACTGAGTGTCCTAGACTCCTAGTACAGTAAGAGTAAGTAGTAACAGTAAGTAGAACTAACTAATTACAATAATCAATCAGCGATCAGAAGGAAATAGAGTGTGGGTGGTGTGTGTACACTCAGACAGTGAGTGACCGCACGCAGGAGCTAGTAGCCTATGGACAGTGACTGAGTGTCCTAGACTCCTAGTACAGTAAGAGTAAGTATTAACAGTAAGTACAACTAACTAATTACGATAATCAATCAGCGATCAGAAGGAAATGGAGTGTGGGTGTGTGTACACTCAGACAGTGAGTGCACGCACGCAGGAGCTAGTAGCCTATGAACACAGTGACTGAGTGTCCTAGACTCCTAGTACAGTAAGAGTAAGTAGTAACAGTAAGTAGAACTAACTAATTACGATAATCAATCAGCGATCAGAAGGAAATGGAGTGTGGGTGTGTGTACACTCAGACAGTGAGTGCACGCACGCAGGAGCTAGTAGCCTATGGACAGTGACTGAGTGTCCTAGACTCCTAGTACAGTAAGAGTAAGTAGTAACAGTAAGTACAACTAACTAATTACGATAATCAATCAGCGATCAGAAGGAAATAGAGTGTGTGTTGTGTGTTTACACTCAGACAGTGAGTGCAGTGCGCACACGCAGGAGCTAGTAGCCTATATGAACAGTGACAGTGAGTGTCCCTACGGGTACAGTAAGAGTAAGTAGTAAGTAAGTACAACTAAATAACAATAATCTATCAGTAATCAGAAGGAAATAGAGTGTGTGTACACACAGACAGTGAGTGAGTGCACACACGCAGGAGCTAGCTAGTAGCCTATAAACAGTGACAGTCAGTGAGTGTCCTACTCCTAGTACAGTATAACTACAATACTATTAGTAAAGGACAGCAGAAATACTGGTATAGATGAGAGAAATAAACAGAGGACAGCTGCCCACAGAGGCAAGGCCCCCCTGAGGCCTAAACCTGTAAGCTTGCAGCAGCTGCCTGTCTCTAATGTAACACACAAGCTACTAACTAAAATACAATGTCTATCTAACTAACAACAATATAGGTGTATATGGCAGGTGTAGGTGAGCAAAAACGCTAGGTAAATGATCACAATAGAGCACTTGCTAAGCCAAAGCACAAAGGAGCAACTCTCTCTCTGTACAAGTCTCAGGCAAGCATGGAGAAACGGAACATGGCGGCCGCTATTTATAGGGTAGGGGCTGGCCAGGGTCCCCCTCTGTGATTGGCTGCCGTCAGAGGGCCTGGGAGCCCTCTGATTGGCTCTAAGGACATCAATCTGGGCTATGACGCTATTCGAGCTCGGTACCGAGCTCGAATAGCGCCGGGTTGCTCGAATAGCTCGAATAGTGAATGGGCTATTCGAGTGTACTCGGATAGCCCATTCGAATAGCTCCAGCTATTCGGAGCTCGAATACCGAGCTCGAATAGCTGAAAAAGAGCTCGAATATTCGAGCTACTCGAATATTCGAGCTCTTATTAAAGGCTGCAGAAAGGTCTAGCAGTATGAGGATCGAGCACTCTCCTCTGTCTCTTGCCATGAGCAGGTGGTTGCATATTTGGATGAGGGCAGTTTCAGTACTGTGGTGTTTCCTGAAGCCACACTGGAATGGGTCATAACTGTTGTTTTGTAGGATTTTGGCTTTTAGCTGGAGGTAAACAGCTTTTTTAATTAGCTTTCACAGAAAGGGGAGGTTAGAGACAGGTCTGTAGCTGGTCATTGCATCTGGGTCCAGGGAGGGTTTTTTGAGGAGAGGCCTGATGATTACTTCCTTCAGTAAAGCAGGAAATATCCCTGATTATAAGGAACAGTTTACAACTTTTACAGGGGTTCGAATTTGGTGTCTGTGAAACTTAAAATCTGATGTTCGCTACAAATGGCTGCAGTTTACATATTCCCATTTAAAGTGGATCCGAGATAAACTTACTCATTGCATAATTGTGTTCCTTACATATAGTTTATAGGGCATTCCTCAAGCCAAATATTTTTGTTTTTGTTTTAATACTCTAATTCCCTATAAACTAAACAAGCCTCGCCCACAGCTCAAAGTGCCTTGGCACTCCATGTAGCAAGGGCTTATGGGAGCTCTGTCTGGGCAGGAGGAGGAGGATGTTACTAGCCAGAGATCTCAGAGGCAGAGAAGAGGAGGGAGCAGGAGAGGGGAGTGAGCTGAGGGCTGGAGATTCAGTTGCAGCTTGCCTGTGTGTAATGTGACAAACAAAACATGAAACTGTTGAAACTGGTTGCAGCTAGATTTGCTGTGTAAAACCAAAAAATCTAAACTTTTTTTTTTATCTCGTATCCACTTTAATATGAAATTTGATTGGTTGTTTTATGCTCCGTCCACGTTCCCAGAATTTTTTACCTCAGTCACCAAGTGACCAACTGTATACACACACTAATTAAAAGCAATAGTAAACACTTGGAAATTGTTTAGAACCAATTATCATGTACTACAGATAAATATATATTTCTCAAGGGGTACTTGTGATAATGTTTACTATGCTAGGGGGTACTTGGTGAGTACAGGGTTTTAAAAGGGGTACATACCAATAAAATGTACAGAAACACTGCTCTACAATACATACATTGATTTGTTAAATTGGAAATAATTTATTGGAAATGAGCCTATGTCACCCACATCTGGATCATATCTGTGACATACTGAAGAATCAGTTATGAGTTGTGAATTAGGATATTTAGACAATTATTATTTACTAGAGCCAGAGCGAATAATTACTGACAGCAAATATTCTGTACTGACAAGCTTTCTTTAATTCAACATACCTATAGAGGAAACCCAATAAAGTAAAAAATTAGACCACAAATTAATATTGGAAACATAGATTTCAATAAAGGTTTGGTAATAAATAGATCTTATACAACAGTATGATTTTCAAGTAGATCATAACAGATCCGCTCATACAAATCTGCTGGATGGATCGCCAAATCAAATATTTGTTTAGACAATTAGATCTGATTGAACTATAAAATAACATTTTTATAAAAAAAATTGTAGTGTTAATGGTCACCTTTAGTGAACGCTCTGTCATGCTTGTCAGAATTAAATATATCCAGCTGGCCCGTATATGCAGCAGCCAGGTATTCACTATTTTGCTGCAATCAGTTAAAGAACTTGCTTTTGCCTGCAATCTGCTACAGAACTGTAGAGAGTTTGTGGGGAGTGAAACTGACAGCTTCTGCTTTAACAAAATTCACCTGAAAATGGAAAGGAACCATTACACTCGCCCCACCCTAAAATGCATTTCAATGATGGTTATTAGTGGGCTTTAGGAGTACAATAGGCTTTTAATAGGCTTTTAATTGCCCCTGAGGGTTAGGAAATCTGCAACTAAGTTAAACCTATTATTGTTCTAAAACAAGCACAGATAAAAAAACAAAGGGTTGTTGGTGGTGGGGGAGTCTCCTTCATTAGCTTTTATAGGATGACAAGGAAAACAATAAACCTAGGCAACAAGTCTACTGTGGAACTGATTAAATGGGCATACCCAATTAACATTATTCCAGCTAATTGTAAATGTTGAGGGGGTTTGAATGCTTAGTGTAAATGGCTTGTTAAACACAGAGACAGGACACACATACACATCAACCTATGCCATGCACTGCTGCATGCACTGCAAAAAAACAAAACAAAAAAACTCCAAAACAGCTGTATGCATGTTGGATTGCTGTCCCTCTGTAAAATGTATAAAATATTGACTCACTACCGGTCGTTTAGGATGTGTTTGTGGCTTTTAGGTGCATAAAAAATTATTTGCATATTAAACCAGTGATGCATCATGGGAGATCTTGCTTGCTCATTATAATTAGCAGTGATGCATCAGGGAGATCTTACTTGCTCACTTAAAGCAGACCCAAACCAAACTTTAATTCAAAATATTTAGTTGCACCACTCTGACACATACAAAGATAAATTAACACTCCTTCAAGCCTAGGAGCATTTCAGTGCATGCTTTTCACCCTTCTCTTTTCATAACTAGGGTTATACAGGTGGCAGCCATTAGCAATTCCTCCATTGCCGGACACCACCTACTCCACCAGTCTGCCCAGATTCTGTTCCGGCAATATGAAAGGAAGGGGAGGGGTTCCTCCAATAAATGTAAAATATTTTATATTTGTCATCATGCAGCTGTAAAAAAGGCTGCTATTTATTATTATAATTTAAAAAATAGATTTTATTTCTGAAACCTTGTATTTTTAATTTGGGTCCACTTTAAAGCTATATTATTGCAAATTAGTCAATTAGGCCACTTGAAAAAAAAAAGGCACTAGATAGACAACGTCCACACATCCACGCACACCGCCCATGCTTATCTTCTGACATGTATGCCAAAACTCATTGGCTGGCATCCGCATCCATGGCTCCGTGTCTGCACACTCAACACCTTATTTATTTGTAAAAAATGTTTGGAATCATGTATGATTTTCGTTCCACTTCTCATGTGTACACCACTTTGTATTAGTCTTTCACGTGGAATTCCAATATAATTGATTCATGGTTGTGGCAGTATTGTGACAAAATGTGGAAAACTTCTAGGGGGCTGAATACTTTTGCAAGCCACTGTATCTCTCTTTCTGACATTAGCAACTGTATTTTGCTGCCTTGCACTCTCAAACAGCTCCCCAGCACTCCATGGGCTTGATTCACAAAAGCGTGATAACTGATAGCGCATCAGTTATCCCGACATCTGCCGCGCATGAAGGTTTGCACGTGCAAAGGATTACATTAGCGTGTAAACCTTCATTTACACGATAACATAATCCTTTACGCGTGCAAACCTTTATGCGCGGCAGATCTTGTGATAACTGCTGTGCTATCATTTATCATGATTTTGTGATACATTTTGTGTGCTTCTTTGCATCACTTTGCTCCCCTGCACTCTCACACTGTCAACCTATAGAGAGGAACACTGATCACCTAGAAGGGACACTGCATACCTAAAGAAGAAAGTGGGTGGAGCTAGAAGTCAAACTGGGATAAAGGGGGATTCTTCCTAAATAAAGCTGGATGTTGCCTACCTAACTAGGATGCTGTGCAACTAAAGAGGAAATATTTAATATGACTTTTTGCACATTCTTGGGCCATATTTGATGCATAAAATGGCGACCTTGCATATTGATTATTGTTTTCATCAAGGGGTGCCTTGAAAAAAATTCTGAGATATCAATGGTGCCTTAATCTGGAAATGTTTACGAACCACTACACTAGAGAATCAGTAGGGATTTGAAAGCTGTAATGATCTGGGGTCGATCTCCACCGTCAGCGCACACCAAGTGCGAGTCACAAAAGCAGAGTACCCAGTATATAAATATATACTTGTAGAGGGGAATTCCAACCAGCAGGTGGAGCTGTGGAGTACAGAGAAACAAGTCCTCTGTACAACCACAGATGCCAGATTGGAATTGCACGACGCGAAGCAGCACTGGGCAATATAAACAAGGTAGCAACTCAAAAGAGTGCAAGAACAGAGACCGAGTATATGAATGTCTACCAATCTAGTCGCCACCCAGCGACGGTAGACATATCACAACAGAACAGACCAGAGTGAGAAAGCCAATTGCAAGAGAGGCGATTTCTATCAGCAACACAAGACTGAGCAAAGACAGAGCATGAATTGAGTAAAGGAAAACACAGCAAATAAATACAATCTGAACACCAAGGCAAATAAGAAATGAACTAACTAAACGCGGTCACCGCACGTTATGCGCAACAGTGACAAGCGCGTTAATATCACGGTCACCGCACGTTAAGCGCAACAGTGACAAAACGTACCAACTCTGACTAACAAATGAACACGGAAAACAAAGACAAACAGATAGCGGGAACGCTTGCTAATCCGTTGCCTAACACCAGACAACAGCAAGCGTTCATTCCAGACCAAACCGACTGAAGGAGTAACCAATAGCAACCGCTGCCAAGGTTATACTCCAAGACACAGACAAGGAAGATCCACCACCTCTAAAGCTAAGGCAAATGCGATCTGGGAACAGGACTGAACAATTCACTATCAGCCACCGCTGGAGATTGCAATCGCAAGGAAAGGACAAGACAAGACTACGCAGTACAAATAATACACAAAACTGACTGCACTAGTAGGAGTGCCAAATGCACTCCCCAAGAATTAACTAAGCTAGAATATTTTAGCAACAAGATACCAAGAGGCTGAGGCTCTAAGGTTAGTCTCACTAAACAGAAACTATGACGAGCAAAGAATTCTGGGAGGAAGTGACATTTATACTGAAAACCTTCAAGGGAAGCAGAAATACAAATTGCAAGATAAGTGGATGCAAATCAGTCACCACAGCAGCAAGCCTCCCGAATCTTGCCAGCTGACAAAAAGGCCTCTTTTCCCTGGACTGAACTATGCAACCTGCATAGGAAACCAACAAACTGTCCAGGGAATCAAGGCCAGCAGAGCGGATTCTGACAAAAGCATTGGCTGGTTAGGTCAGCGCAGAAGTGTTTTACCTTTTGCACAGGCATAGCTGGGCCACAGCTTAAGTGGAATTTTGGACAAAAAATGTTCCAAATTCAAACATGAGTGCTCCTAAAGAACATCTAAGGGTTTTTAATGGTTTTATACATGATTTTGTGTGATCACTATCAATTGAAGTTGCTAAGACATTAAAAAATGAATAACCGTAGCGCTTTGAGACAGCACAAAACTTGGGATTTTCTGAATACCCTATGACCACCACAGTGTATCTAGCCCCCAGGGAACATCTGTACTCCTTAAAAAAGGCCTAAAGCTGCATACACACCTTTGATGCATGTCACCTGTCGGGGACCCGATCCCCTTGGGTGACATTGCCGAGGTGTTAGGAAAGTTTTCTGCCATTACATTTTAATACCCATCTTTTCTTCTTCCTTAGCAACATCACATGTGACAAGGTATATGGCCTGATGTATGTGATATAAAACACAATTTTGACAGAAAGGTGTTACACAACCTACTTTCATTATAAAGGAATGATCTGCATTACTGTGATCATGCTGTGCAGGAGACTGAGCCAGGAATATAAGTATGCCAGTACAATTCTTTGTGCTAGGCCATTTGGCACAGCTGCAAGCCCCCTGCAGTCAGCTTAGAACAACATGCATTTCTGCCCACCTGCTTATGAGTCAACATGTCAAACTAATTGGTCAACAAATTCTTTGTGCTTTGTATCCTCAGCGTTTTCACAATGGACATTTACTCAGCAAGGGCTTGTGCAACCAAGCATTATCTTTACACATATCTTCCATATATTCTTCATGTCTTCTAAATAAATGTATTAATATTAACAGTCCAATAGCCACAGAGATGTTTTACAGTACCTGCCAAGATTAACCTTTAGCTTTGCCAGAACGAGCAATACAAGTGTTCCCGCTCAGATATTAGCACAGAGAGTATCATGTATCTAGAAGTAAATGTGGTTTGAATAGAGTGGACTGCTTCCAATGCTCTTACTCTAAGTGCCTCCTGGTCTTTACCACTGTTCTCACATCAAGACTGGCCTCATCATCAGGAGCTCCAGTAAACAGGCAGGAGTTGGAAGCAGCCGGAATTTAGATGATGGCATGGGATGAGGTCATTAGAATGAGTTATTTGGCGATTACATCAAAGATTGTAGATAGATATATGATACTTAAGTAGCATATTTTCGAATAATTTAATTTGTAAAATCGGTACATTAGTTGCATGATGCAATTGACACCTTACCAGAGTCTCTTCTCAGAAGGAGAACATCGATTTTAAAGTTTCAATAGGAAAAATGTCTTTTAAAATGGGTTAAATGACAGATAATGCATCTTCCAAAAGGTATTGAAAATTTACATATATCCCCAGAAAAAGCTATGAATTTCCTGCCAATGTTTCCCGGTGGTCAACCACATTATAAAAGAGGCGGCACACCACTGGCTGCAAAACTTTGCTATGTATTGTGGAACAGGAGCACCTCCCAAGCCTCTTTGAACCCCCTGGGTGACATTACAATCAGCTATCAGTCTTAAGGTGGCCACACACGATACAATAAAATGATTTGATTTTACAGTAAATAGATAAAAACGATCGTATCTCTCGAAAAAAACGAAAGCTTTTTTTCATTTGACTGAAAAATCCGATTGGATTTGCCGTTTTTTTTATTTAAATCGATCCGGAATGCCAGATATTTCTCTTCAATATCTACTAAAGATTGTATGGTGTGTGTTAATTTAGATTGTTAATTTATTAATATACACACCCTAGCAATTTTCTCTGAGTTTCCAATCATTTGTATCATAATTGAGGAAAGAAATTGAACATAGGTGTGTGGTACATTGGTCATATTTTTGAAATGTTACAATCAGTCAGAAAAATTGATTGCAATTCTTAAATTGAACAGATATTTAAACAATTGTATGGTGTGTGGCCACCTTTAGGCGGCAGGAAGAGAGTAGTCAAAATCCAGGCAGAGGTCAGTGCAGGCGGAAGGTAGAGAGTATTTAAAATCCAGGCAGAGGTCGGTGCAGGTGGCAGGCAGAGAGTAGTCAAAATCCAGGCAAAAATGGGTAACGGTAAAGGCAGATCAGCAGAAGCACTTAGCTCAGAAGCAGTTGGGAACCAAATGGCTATATTGACATCCTGTGCTTTCAAATGAGCTTATCTGCCATGGCAGTCATGGGACACAGGCAGTGGCGTATCTCTAGGGGTGCAGCTATAGCTAGTGCCATGGACGCCATAGCACACATGGGCGCCATGCCTGCACCCCCCTTCTCCCTGTGGTGCACGCCGCTAAGTTCGATGATGTCACTTCCTGCATCTGAAGTTCACTGTACGGCTGCTATGTGCCGATCTCCTGTCCTGTCTTCTGGTCCCTTGCTGATTCCAGGTCTGTTCATGCTGTAGTGGCCGCAGCACGGGGGAGATGGAGGGGGAGAGGCTCAGTACATGCATTTTTAGCAGCACTCAGCACGAGAGAAGGAGGGGGTGACTGTTTTTGAGCGGCGGCTCAATAAATATTTTTTAGCGGTGCCGCTGATTTTAAGTCTTGTTTTAGTGGTGGGAGAGGGAAAACTGGCTCTATACATACATTTTAGCTGTGACAGCATGGGACAGAAGGAGGGGGGACTGTTATGAGTGCAGCACAAAGGGAGAAGGAGAGGGGACTACCGGTATGGAGGAGGGAAGAAAATATTCTTTTGTATGGTGGGGGTGTGGGTAAGTTTTGGGGGGCGCAATTTTAGTGTTTGCCACAGGCGCTGGTTTACCAAGATACGTCCCTGGAGACAGGGGAGAGATCAAATTACAACTTGTGATTAGAGACAAATGAGGAGGAATTAGACGGGTTAAACTCTCTACATACATACTGGGTGCCAGGGGTGGGCTTTCGAGTTTAGAGGGAATTCAAATGAAGTAGAATTACTTCAGCTGTGACCATAGGCAGCGGGGAGTTAACTTAACCAGAAGTCTTTAGGGATGTCTGCATTCCATTATGCGTCATAGGTGTAATGAAATCTGCATTCCATGACTCACTACCGCGCTTCCTCCTTCCGGCCTGAAAGAGGAAGGACGATAGTGAGTCATGAAACGGAGTTTTCATTACGCCTATGACGCGTAATGGAACACAGATGTCCCCGAAGACTTCTGAGTAGGTTAACTCCCTGCTGCCTGTGGTCACAGCTGAATCATTATACTTTTAATTCTGAATTTGAGTCCTTCTGGACTCGAAAGCCCACCCCTGCTGGATGCATTTCTCTGTTTGCTTTTTGCCCTATGTAATCTGGTCCAGAGATGGGTTTAGACAGGCTAAACTCTCAGCATACATACAGGGCTGCATCTACTTTTCCTTCTGTCCTGCGCGAAAGATGGGGTCCACTTTAAATTTAGGCACCGCCCCTGATGACCTCATGCTGCTCCCCTACCGCTACACCGCTGCTGATTGGCAACCAGGATCCAGGAAGAAAAGAGGATGGAGATCCCAGTAGCCGGCAATAATTAATCCCTTGTCACTCATGCAGGCTGATATAGCCAGAACTCGGAGCACAGAATGCTTAAAGGACTTCCGAGGCCAAAAAGAAGAAAATTACACTATACCTTTTAAATATCTGAATCCACGGAGGACGTCCAGCGCGTCCTCCGCACCGTACCGCCGTCATTGCTGCCTTTTTCTTTCCTTCATGGCTCGGCCCGACCCCACTGAACGGGTCGCATGGCTTCCACCAGTAAGATGGCCACCGCCTTGAGCCGCGGCTGCGCAGTACGCTTTGCCCTTAGTGCGACTGCGCAGCCTTCAGCCCGCCTCCCGCAGCGTACAGGTAAAGGTAGGAAAAGGTAATAACTTACTTTATCCACGCTTGCAACAGTGAATGTAATGCTCGCTCCCCCAGCTTGTCTCCGTATACTGTACTGTCAAGGGGGCGCGGCCTCACATGCACTGCTCGCAGTGAAGTGAGCGTGCCCGACATACGCTTGGGCAGCATTACGGAATCTGTACGCTGCGGGAGGCGGGCTGAAGGCTGCGCAGTCGCACTAAGGGCAAAGCGTACTGCGCAGCCGCGGCTCAAGGCGGCGGCCATCTTACTGGTGTAAGCCATGCGACCCGTTCAGTGGGGTCGGGCCGAGCCATGGGGGAAAGAAAAAGGCAGCAATGACGGCGGTACGGTGCGGAGGACGCGCTGGACGTCCTCCGTGGATTCAGATATTTAAAAGGTATAGTGTAATTTTCTTCTTTTTGGCCTCGGAAGTCCTTTAAGTACTAATGTGCTAATTTCCTCAAAAGAGCTGCCAAGCCTCTGGGCGCTTGGCAGGCAATGGCAGCAACACTGACCAGTACTAGTTATTGCGTCCATTATTGCCTGATGCAGCGGGTTTGATCCTGCCAAACGTGTCGCATTGTGGAGTAAGTAAATACATTTCATTGTTGACTACTAAATAAACCAATTCGGTATCTATACCGAAGGGAAATACACTACTACCTATTCTTAAGCGTTTTTTTTTTATGGTTTTATCCTGCTATTGGCGCCTCTGTCCTTGAAAATGAAAATTAGCCAATTTGCCATAAGACTGAACTATAAAAATTAATCTGCTCATCCCTAGGCCAGACATGCTGACATGTGAGACAGCTCAAAACGGCACAGGGAAATTTGAGCACACCATGCACCGTCAGTAATGTAAATTACGGCTATAGCAGCACTCAGAAAGTAATTTGGGTGCCATCAAAAGTCCAAATTGCTATAAAAATAGCAGAATTATATCCCCCCCCCTCAGTCCATGGGGGCCAGGAGGGGGAATAGTAAGTAATGCCACTAGGACTTTTGCAGGAGCAGTGCAGACCGTTTTTCAGCTCTGCCCTGCACCCAAATTTCCCAGCGCTATTTTTGCATGTATGCGCTTACATACCCATTTTGTCCGGTGTCCATTGCATCCCTTGCAGTGAAAGAGCACATACTCACTGCATGCACAAGAATTACGGAGGCCAAACAGAAGTTGGACACGTCGTCAAAGCAATGCTATTATGACATATCCAATGCAACAGACATATCTGAACAGGTGATTTGTTCTATGTGCTTTTCCTTGGACGGGGACAACATATGTAGCGTCACCATCCATGGCACTGAACTCATAGTGTGAACCCAGCATTAGAGTTCAAAAAAACCCAGAATCCTGTTTTCCTGGTTAAAATTTGTGAATATGAAATGTATATTTTTATCAGTATTAAATAGCACTGTATAATAAACACAGGCAGTACATTACCTAGTAGACAAAAAAGTCACTAATGCACAAAAAGAGGTTTCTTGTATAAATGCATATCTGATTACAAAGAAAGAAATCATTTCTTATATTATACTGAAATGATATGTACTATAAAGTCTACTTTAAATGAATGATATCCAAGCTTGTATACTTTCAGCCTTGTCTTACTGCCACTGTTATTCACCAATCATCACAACTGCCCTTAATAATATACAGTCTCAGTAGGACAGACCACATATTAAGTTTGTTAACATAACATGAGATCGGTGGCTGACTGATGTTCGTCATTTGGTATAATTTGCCATTTATAGTGTGCATTATTTACATAACACCATGCTTACTTTTTTTTTTTTGGAAGGATACGTACCATTAGTAAGGCAATGCATATCATGAATAAAACACTAAATAATGTTCTATTATAGCAATATTGTTTTATGGTGACTACATTGAGTCATTAGCCATAAACTTATGCTAATATTAAAGTACACAGACAGCTCAAGTTCAGGAACAAAATTTACAAGTAAATCATCATATGCTGCTAGGATTTCAGTGTTTTGCTACACTTTTATGCTAGGTACACACCATACAATTTTCTATTAGATTTTCTGTTAAGGTGACCATACACTTATAGATTTGCAGCAGATTCGACCATCAGATAGATTTCTGTCAGATGCCTGTCAAGTCGAATCTGACCAGAATCTATCTGATGTGTGCCACACACTAGGAACAGATTTCAGAATTAAATCTACTGGACATTTATCTAAATACATGATTGGACTATTATATCCAATGCAACTCTATGGGGCATGGATCTGCAACCAGCAGCAGATCGACCTAGATCTTCCATTCTGTCAGGTAGATCATTTCCATCGAAATCGATCAAAATTGGCCACAAATCGATCAATCGATTTGAAAGAATCGATTTTTGATCGATTCGATTGATCACTGAAATCGACTAGTGTATGGGCCCTTTTATGCTGGGAATACACGGTTCGTTTTTGAGGTGATTAGATGGTTCAATAGATAATTTCCAACATGTCCGATCTCCCTTTTGATTCTTACACCGCTCGATTTTTGATAGAAGTGAATAGAAAAAAATAAGAAAAACGAGCGGAAGATAAGAGAATAAACTGCAGAATCGAGCGGCAAAAACGATCAAGAGGAGAATCAAGCGCCAGAAATGAACTGTGTATTCCCAGCACTAGATTTCCCTGCCAGATAGATAATTTCCAACATGTTGGAAATTATCTAACCATCTGTCTGCCCAGCAATTAGGGATTGTTCTACTCAGCAGGAGATGACTAGAGATGGGCCGAACCTCTAATTTTAGGTTCGCGAACCGGGTTCGCGAACTTCCGCGGAAGGTTCGGTTCGCGGAAAAGTTCGCGAACCGCAATAGACTTCAATGGGGAGGCGAACTTTGAAAAATAGAAAAAAATTATGCTGGCCACAAAAGTGGTGGAAAAGATGTTTCAAGGGGTCTAACACCTGGAGGGGGGCATGGCGGAGTGGGATATACGCCAAAAGTCCCGGGGAAAAATCTGGATGTGACTCAAAGCAGCGTTTTAAGGGCAGAAATCACATTGAATGCTAAATTGCCGGCCTAACGTGCTTTAAAACATCTTGCATGTTTATACATCAATCAGGGAGTGTAATTAGAGTACTGCTTCACACTGACACACCAAACTCACTGTGTAACGCACCGCAAATAGCTGTTTGTTGTGTGTTGTGACGGCCGTGCTGGACTACTGCGCAACATGGCGAGATTGCTCTTCCTCACTCAGTGATGTCAGGTAATGTATGACTTCCTTCTCAACTTTCCATGGCACTGTTAAAAAGCTTACTTTTGTTTTAAAATTACATTTTCTACTTGCTGTGTACTTGTTCAGTACCGCTACAATGAGAATCCTATGGAGGCGGGCAAGTCTGACATTGTGACCCCGGGTAAAGGCCGGGGAATGAGGGATGGAATCCGGTGTGGAGCCTGAGCAACGCTACACATCCAAGGAGGGCAGCAGGCAGGCATGCACGCCCGCCCCGAGGTAGTGACCAAAAATAACAATACAGGAGGAGGACTTTCGAGGCCCTGCTGTGTATTTGAAATGAATGTACTTTAAATCCTTTAACGAGAACCAGTTATGGCGGGCAAAGATGACACCACATTCCTTTCACGAGAATCATATGGAGGCGGGCAAGTCTGCCATTTGTGCTGGCAGTGCCAGTGGGACACACAGTATGAATTAGCAATGCTGTCTAAACAACACAAGTGTATCACACACACAGGTAGTAGTCACTGAATGTGCTGCTGATGCTGGCAGTGGGACACACAGTATGAACTAGCAATGCTGTCTAAACAACACAAGTGTCAGTTTCAAACACAGAAAAAAAAAATTGATCACAGCAGGATGAGCTCTGAAAAGAGCTTTTCTGGGGTGCTATTATAGCAATAAGATTCAGCTAAGCAAGCTAAGAAGGCAAGAGCCTGACTAATCTGTCCCTAGGAGAACAAGTCTGCAGCAGCTGTCCCTATTCTGTCTCTAGCAGGCACACGAGTGAGGCTAATGGCCGCTGGAGCCTGCCTTATATAAGGGGGGGGGGGTGGGGCTCCAGGGCTTAGTATAGCCGGATTGGCTACAATGCGCCTGCTGACTGTGATGCAGAGGGTCAAAGTTGACCCTCATAGAGCATTATGGGGCGAATCGAACTTCCGGGAAAGTTCGCCTTCGCCTGCGAAGGCGAACCACCCGAAGTTCGCCTGGAACCGTTCGCCGGCGAACCATTCGGCCCACCTCTAGAGATGACCAGAAGACAATGCACCAGAGATAATGTTCGTAATTTACGCATTGGAAAGGGGAATGTAAGCATAGAAAAGTTTCCGGTATAAGCATTTAAAGAGGAATTAATGCGTAAAATTTTTCGCATACGGGCATAAGCCTCCGCATACACTACGCTTCGCACTACACGTAATTGCGTATTTTAACGCGTAGTCTACGAAATGCATACGAAGCGAATATTTGATTTCAAAGCCGTAGTTTGGTGAAGCGTAATTGCGTAAAACTACACGTTGTTGCAGTGTAGCGAAGTTGGCTGACTACGACCATCCCTGATTATGAACCTCCCATATGTGGAGGTTCATTTTATACATTTTCACTTACAGGCTCAGTTTCCTTTAAAGCCCAATTCACACAACATGCCACAACATTAGTAAACTACCCCCCTTTCCCCCTATTTTTGGTTGAAATTGAGCTGGGCCTTTAGATTTATGTGAAATGTCTGAAGTCATTCAGATTGTGCTTGCATGCCCTGTTATGCCTATGGCTGGTTTAATGTAAGGAAGAGACAAGACCTTATGTGGCTCAGATCTCATACTACTAAAAATAACAGAAAGCATCATCTTTTCCAGTCACAGGAAATGAGGTATGCCACTAAGAATGTCATGCCAGTGATAGTTAATGATAATGGCCTGAACACTTTAATGTGAAATGGTTTGCGCGCTTTTATGGATTTCAAAGATGTACATTAGTGCTATATCCCATTACATTAACATATTGAGTTGAAGAGCAGTTTTACCAGAACTGCAAGAAGGATATATAGAATAATAAGTGCTTTCTGAAGGGCTGGTGCACACCGAGCGGCTTTTTGGGCGTTTTCAGATCCGCTTGCGGCTGCGGATCTGCTTGGTCAATGTATCTCAATGGGGTGGTGCACACCAGAGCGGCAGGCGTTTTGCAGAAACGAAAAATGCCTGGGTGAGGCATTTTTTGGATTGTGGATGCGTTTCTGCCTCAATGTTAAGTATAGGAAAAACGCAAACCGCTCTGAAAAACGCCTGTTCAGAGCGGTTTGCCAGGCGGTTTTGTTACAGAAGCTGTTCAGTAACAGCTTTACTGTAACAATATATAAAATCTACTATACTGAAATCCGCAGCAGCAATCCGCAAAACGCTAGCAAAACGCCATAGAAAAATTTAAAAAAGCGTTTAAAAATCTGCTAGCATTTTGCGGATCTGCTTGCGGGTTTTGGTGTGCACCAGCCCTATAAGTGTGTAAATCGGAAAAGTGTTTTTTACAGATAGTATTATGCATATAACAAAAATAATAAAATATGGGTCATTATATTCTCATTGCTACATGGAAAAATAAAAAAGGATAAAAATGGGGTCATTTACTGTAAGAGAAGTTTATTGCAGCGATGTGAACTGGTGAATGATCACTGCACAATCCAGACATTCTATCAATTATTTCTTACATATCCCCAACTTTCCATTAATAATTGTATATTTAAAGTGAACACAGGCAGTTATGATTTATGTCATTCCTCTTATTTAGTAAGTAACCACATGTAGCCAATGGGAATGTAGAACTTTTATTTACTAGGAACTAGAAATGAAAAAAAATATTGAAGCTGCAATCTTTACTTTATTACAATTTTTCTGTCTGCGGTACTCTAGCTGCACATTCAGAACAGGTATACACATTTTGGAGGTAGAACACTCGATTTGCAATACTCTTTCTGGGTCAGTGGCAGAGGATCAACACAGTAGCCAAAGCAGTAGCATTTTAAAAAATGAAGTCAACAATGGTGTCCGAGGGACAGTTAGTGATGAGGATATATATATATATATACACACACATATATACATATACACATAATACAGTATATATATATATATAAATATATATATATATATATATATTATATACATACACATACATACATACATACATACATACATACATACATACACACTCTGCGGAGATGTCAGTCCCTATATACAGTGGGATGCGAAAGTTTGGCCAACCTTGTTAATCGTCATGATTTTCCTGTATAAGTCGTTGGTTGTTACGATAAAAAATGTCAGTTAAATATATCATATAGGAGACCCACACAGTTATATTTGAAAAGTGAACTGAAGTTTATTGGATTTACAGAAAGTGTGCAATAATTTTTTAAACAAAATTAGGCAGGTGCATATATTTGGGCATCACAAAAAAGAAATTAAATCAATATTTAGCAGATCCTCCTTTTGCAGAAATTACAGCCTCTAAACGCTTCCAGTAGGTTCCAATGAGAGTCTAGATTCTGGTTGAAGGTATTTTGGACCATTCCTCTTTACAAAACATCTCTAGTTCATTCAAATTTGATGGCTTCCGAGCATGGACAGGTCTCTTTAACTCACACCACAGATTTTCAATTATATTGAAGTCTGGGGACTGAGATGGCCATTCCAGAATTTTGTACTTGTTCCTCTGCATGAATGCCTTAGTGGATTTTGAGCAGTGTTTAGGGTCGTTGTCTTGTTGAAAGATCCAGCCCCCGCGCAGCTTCAGCTTTGTTACTGATTCTTGGACATTGGACTCCAGAGTCTGCTGATACGGAGAGGAATCCATGCGTCCCTCAACTTTGAATAGATTCCCAGTCCCTGCACTGGCCACACAACCCCACAGCATGATGGAACCACCACCATATTTTACTGTAGGTAGCATGTGTTTTTCTTGTAACTTTGTGTTTTTCCTCCATACAAAATGCCCCTTGTTATGCCCAACTAACCCAATTTTAGTTTCATCAGTCCACAGCACCTTATTCCAAAATGAATGTGCTTTAGCATACCTCAAGCAGCTCTGTTTGTGCTGTGGGCGGAGAAAATGCTTCCTCTGCATCACTATTGCATACAGCATCTCGTGTAAAGTGCGTTGAATGGTTGAACAATGACTCCATCTGCAGCAAGATGATGTTGCAGGTCTTTGGTGCTGGTCCGTGGGTTGACTCTGCAACTTCAAACCTTAACTTGAACTGAGCCTGTGGTCTTCCATTTCCTGGAAGCTAAAATCTCAGACAGCTTTCTGTATCCTTCCCTTAAACCATGATGGTGAACAATATTTGTCTTCAGGTCTTTTGAGAGTTGTTTTGAGACCCCCATGTTGCTATTCTTCAGAGAAAATTAAAATAGGAGGGAAACTTGCAATTGACCCCCTTAAATACTCTTTCTCATAATTGAATTCATCTGTGTATGTAGGACAGGGGTCACTGACCTTTCCAAGCCAATTTGAGTTCCAATAATTAGTTCTAAAGGTTTTGGAATCAATACAATGCCCACATTTATGCACCTGCCTAATTTTATTTAAACAATTATTGCACACTTTTTGTAAATGCAATAAACTTCATTTCACTTCTTAAATATCACTGTGTGTGTCTCCTATATGATATATTTGACATTTTTTATCATAACAACCAATGGTTTATACAGAAAAATAGCGATTAACACGGTTGCCCAAACTTTCGCATCCCACTGTAAGTGCTAGATAATAATAATGCTTAAGTTTCCCTTAAGAAAGCGATGTTTTACACTTTTGGCTGGAGTGAACCTGTATTTACCATGAACATCTAATATTTAATAGATAAAAAAAAATGTACCTCTCGATTTTAATTTCTAAAACATCAAGGGATCTTTCCATCAAAAGCCATTATTACAGTTTTATGAAACCATGCCAACGTAGGGTCTGTAGTGCACATATTTTACACTACACATTTGTATAGCTCTGACGCTTCTCTGGAGCACGTTAGCCAGAATTTGAATACGTCACATTACTGTCTGTTTCTCAATAACGCGGACCATCAGATATTTTCATAAAAGTTATAATATATTTTTAGTATGTGGAAGGAGACTGTGGCACCCAAAGACAACCTACCAAGTACATGGGGAGGACACCAAGTAGAAGTTGTCTCCAGACTTGTATTGGAATTTGGGACTAGTGTTGCAAGGCTACATGCTAACTACATAACCATCAGATGCTTGCAAAATCTCAAAGACATTGACATGTCACTTAGACGTCTAGATATTTTTTTGCTATGCCATTATACATGGTCACAGAAATTTTAGTTGAGCGGCAGGATGACAGCAATGCAAAATCAGTTGAACATCTTCAGCACTGCAGTCTGGTTTATCATATGACATTATTACAGAATGTTTTTTCTGCTCTCAAGAAAACTTTACATGGTTTAATCACTTCACCTCGAAAGGTTTTTCCCCTTAAAAAAACAGAGCAATTTTCACCTGTCAGCCTCCTTCCATTCATTCACCTATAACTTTATTACTACTTATCACAACGAAACAATCTATATCTTGTTTTGATTTTTTCGCCACTGATTAGGCTTTCTTTGGGAGGTACTTTTTGCTAAGAATTATTTTATTCTAACTCTGTTTTAACGAGAATAATAAGAAAAAACATGAATAAAAAATTCATTTCTCAGTTTTCGGCCATTATAGTTTTCAAATAAAACATGGTACCGTAATTAAAACCCACACATTTTATTTGCCCATTTGTTCCAGTTATTGTAACTGGAACAAATGGGCAAATAACGTTTAAAATGTTTCCCTACACTGTCTGTCCTTGTATTGTTTTTTGTTTGTGTTTGTTAAGCAACTGCCAAGACAAATTCCTTGTAGGTGCAAACTTACTTGGCGAAAAAATAAATTGATTCTGATTCTGATTCTGATTCTGATAGTACAATGTATGGCGCCAATATTTTATTTGGAAATAAAGGTGCATTTTTTCAGTTTTGCGTCTATCCCTAATTACAAGTGCATAATTTATAAAGTAATTGTAGTATACAGTCTTTATATACATATTAAAAAAGTTCAGTCCCTAAGGTAACTATTTATGTATTTTTTTTATTTGTATTTTTTTTATTAAAAAAAAAAAAAAAACATTTGGTAACTTTAGGGGAGTGTGGGAGGTCAGGGGTTAATTTAAAAAGGAAAAAAAGGTAATTAGGGATCATTAAAGGGGTTCTTCCGCGAATGAGGAAAAAAATAAAAAGGAGTTTATGCATAAACTATTAAACATCCTTCTAAAGTAGTGTAAAAAGTTTTTTTTTAAAATGAATGGTTTCATCAATACAACATGTAATGTAAATAGTGGGGTATGAAGGACTGGGAGGCTAATCCATTTGTTAGGGGTGTTTTTGTTTTTCACCATAACTCCTGCTTAAGTAGTTTTCAGTGGTATAACCCACTTCTAGCAGGAATCACCGTTATAGCCTTAACAGCTCCGCTGAGCTGCTGAATATGTGTTTACATTGTTGCTAGGCAACCAGGGTGCAGAGACTCGTTTGTGAAAGAGTCATAAGCTGCTTGGAGAATTAATCAGTCACATCTACACCATATGATTCTTTGTCAGATTCGATTCAATTTGATTTGATTCATTGATTTGATTCAATCTGACATGTCCAATTCATGATTAGATTCAATTAGATTCAAATTGAATTGAATCATTAATCGGACATGTCAGATTGAATCAAATCAAATCAATGAATCGAATCAAATTGAATCGAATCTGACAAAGAATCATATGGTGTAGATGGGACTGATTCTCCCAGCAGCTTATGACTCTTCACAAACGAGTCTCTGCACCCGGGGTCTGGTTGCCTAGCAACAATGTAAACACATATTCAGCAGCTCCACGGAGCTCAGCAGTTAGGGCTATAACAGCGATTCCTGCTAGAAGTGGGTTATACCCTAGGTTCTCAACATGTGGTACGCGTACCCCAGGGGGTACTTCTGATGCTTCCAGGGGGTACTCGGGCTTGGTATATTTAACCAAGAACAACAAATTTTAAGTTTTAGAAAATTTGAATCTTATTTAAACAACACCAAATTAGTGTTTTAGCAAATTGAACACAATAGTAAATGCTTGGAAATTGTTTATAACCAATCATAATGCTCTACAACAGAGCAGGGACAAGGTCCTCCAGCACCCAAGGCTGAGACACAAAAGTGCACCCCTCCATCCCTCCCACCTCAGCTGTCACACACTGATTACTATTAGACTAAGAGGGCCACAGGGCCCACAACCTCCCCAACACGTTAATATCTAGTTATCTGGCTTGCAGTCACTGCTATGTATCCCCTTTTCTTATTTCTTTCTGCTTTATACACAATTAGGAATGACAGCTGAATGAATTGTGCGCCCCTCCTACACTGCGCCCTGAGGCTGGAGCCTCTCCAGCCTATGCCTCGGCCCGGCCCTGCTCTACAATTAAATATATATTTGTCAAGGGGTACTTGTGATAATGTTTACTATGCTAGGGGTACTTGGTGAGTACAGGGTTTTAAAAGGGGTACATACCAATAAAATGTTGAGAAACACTGGGTTATACCACTGAAAACTACTTAGGCAGGAGTTATGTTTGTGAAAAGAAAGTAAAAAAAAACCACCCCTAACAAATGGATTAGCCTCCCAGCCGTCATCCGTCACTATTTACATTACATGTTGTATTGATGAAACCATTTATTTTTTTTAACTTTTTACACTATTTTAAAAGGATGTTTAATAGTTTATGCATAAACCACTTTTTATTTTTTTCCTCATTCACGAAAGAACCCCTTTAACTGAAAAACAAGGGGCATGTAATATTACAATTTGGCCACAAGACGTCCTCAGTGATGACTTCAACTTACTGTACTATTATTACGGAAACCGAAACACTGCGTGGACGGGATTTATGAATGGCAGAGCCGTCTGAATAGACAGCTGCGGACATTCACAGGGGGATTTAGATCAATAAATGCGATTTGTGTTTCCATTCATTGATCTAACGGCTAACGATCGTTGGTAATGAGCGGCGGTACAGGGTGCGGGGGGGGGGGGGTCGAGGCGGGAGGGAGGGAAGTATTAGCTACGTCCCTGCACAGAGTTGTGGCATTTTGCGGTGGCATAGTTACTCGTCCCGGGGGAGGGGAAGTGGTTAAGGTGATAAATATTAGGTGGTAAAAACAAACAAACAAAAGGTTAAGGTAAAAAAAAAAAAAAAAAAAAAAAAGCTCGACTCTGGACAATGAACTTAGAAGCTTAAAACACCTTCACCAGTTAGGCCCAGTGCACACCAAAAACCTCTAGCAGATCTGCAAAATGCTAGAGGTTTTTGAAGCAGATTTCAGAACAATTCTAGGTTTAGAGAGGTTTTCTAAACATGCCTAGCGTTTCTGGGAGCATTTTTGTGTAGTAGATGTCATAAATTGTTACAGTAAAGCTGTTACTGAACAGCTACTGTAACAAAATCTATCGTTTTTCAGAGCGGTTTTCCACTTTCCTATACTTTAACACTAAGGCAGAAACGCCTCAAATCTAAAAAATGCTGCAGCCCCCGAGTTTGCGTTTGTGGAAAAAACGAACCTCTCTGGTGTGCACCACCCCATTCACTTTAGCCAAGCAGTTTTCCCCCTGCAAGAGTTTTAAAAAACATTCCAGAACTGCTCTGGTGTGCACCAGCCCTAAGAAAAGGTTTTCCAGGTCTGCGACTCATGTAGCTGGCATGTTTATTCAGATTCAAGTACAGTGGATATGCCTGCGCCTTTTCCAATTTAGCAGGGAATAATGTGCATGACCCGTTGCTAGTGTGTCCCTGCACCAAAGCTTGAGAAGACCGAAGAAGGCAGTGGCTGGAGATGTCATGTGATTAAAAATCCACACTACAAAAAAAGGCCCTGGCAGCACTTTTTTAAAACTTAAATATTGATGAGCAAAGAGGAAGAGGTTGGTGACAACCAATAATTTATTTCTTACAAGAATTCAACTTAACTAAATTATTGTAATAACTAGACAAGGATTTAACGTTTGTAATAAGTGGCATAACTAAAACTCATAGGCCTCATAGTAAAATTTTGATTATGGGGATCCCACGCTTAAGCACATTTGTGCAATGACTGCCTACAGTGCATCATCGATATTAGTTGACTCAACGTATATAGAGCATGGTTGCAAAATATAACATTGGAGTCAGATGGTATAAAATACAAGTTTAAGCCATAGAGAACTAGAAGAGTTCCCCAACCCATCCAAAAAACAAAACAAAACAAAAAATGGCAAGTAAATTTTTTTATTTTTTTATTTTAAGACATTATTTTAAAAGTTAGCTTTCGGTGTTAAGTGTAAATTTTATGTTTCAGTTTACCACTAGGGTTTTGGTGAACATTTGCATTATGTGTAAGGGCCAGGTTAATGTTTAACCTCCTTAACGTTATGCCCGACACTGTGTTGGGCATACCGCCGGCTGTCCCCAGAAGTCCCCCAGTATAATTTTTAGAGATTGCATTGTTTTAATAGCTTCAACTAGCACTAGGCTAGCTAGCAGTGGTGGCCGGCATCCCCTGATTACTTTTGATCCCCCCCGATCGCCACTAAATACATTACCCCCCCTGGATCCAGCGATCACGCAGGCTCCCTGCACATCTTTGGTCCTCTCTATGGGGAGAAATCGGGTCTGCGCATAACGTCATGTCATGTTCGATCCTCCCCATAGAGAAGAGCGGAGCTGTCTGGGGATCAAAAGTAATTACACTGGGGACTCTCGGCTGCAAACCCTCCTGAGCGGCGTAACACTCAGGAGGTTAAAGGGAACCCGAGGTGAGAGGGATATAGATGGAGGCTGCCATATTTATTCCCTTGTTAACAATGCCAGTGGCCTGGCAGCCCTGTGGATCTTCTGGCATAAGTAGTGTGAGTCAAAACCCTGAAACAAGCATATGGCAATTCCAGTACAACCTGAGTCAGCTGAGTCAGAGTACCTGATCTGCATGCTTCTTTAAGGTCTATGGCTAAATGTATTAGAGACACAGGCCCATAAGCAATTATCTTTTTCACCCGAATTATCTCCTAGGAGATAATTTTCATGCTCTTTTTAACCACTTCCCGACTGCCCCATGTACAAATGGCGGCCGGGAAGTGGACCCCGCAAGGACCGCCGCATATACAAATGGCGGCGGTCCTTGTACGGGCATGGGTGGAGCGATCGCGTCATTCGTGACGCGATCCTCCGCCGGGGACTGGCTCCGCCCCCCTCGCGCTGTAACCCGCCTGCCCTTCGGGACCGAGGGACCACCCTAGTCTGCACCCAAGCACACTGATTTCCCCTCCCCCTGCCCCCTGATCGCCCACAGCACCCCTCAGACCCTCCCCCCCCTGCCCACCCCCCAGACCACTGTTTGCACCCAATCACCCCCCTAATCACCCATCAATCACTCCCTGTCACTATCTGTAAACGCTATTTTTTTTTATTCCCTAAACTTCCCCCTGCTCCCTCCTGATCACCCCCCACCCCTCAGATTCTCCCCAGACCCCCCCCCCCCTGTGTACTGTATGCATCTATCCCCCTGATCACCTGTCACTCACCTGTCAATCACCCATCAATTACCCCCTGTCACTGCCACCCATCAATCAGCCCCTAACCTGCCCCTTGCGGGCAATCTGATCACCCACCCACACCAATAAATCGCCCGCAGATCCGACGTCAGATCACCTCCCAAGTGCAGTGTTTACATCTGTTCTCTACCCTAAGCACCCACTAATTACCCATCAATCACCCATCAATCACCCCCTATCACCACCTGTCACTGTTACCCATCAGATCTGACCCTAATCTGCCCCTTGTGGGCACCCAATCACCCGCCTACATGCTCAGATTGCCCTCAGACCCCCCCTTATCAATTCGCCACTGCATTATTTACATCTGTTCTTCCCTGTAATAACCCACTGATCACCTGTCAATCACCCCCTGTCACTGCCACCCATCAATCACCCCCTGTCACTGCCACCCATCAATCAGTCCCTAACCTGCCTCTTGCGGGCAATCTGATCACCCACCCACACCAATTGATCGCCCGCAGATCCGACGTCAGATCACCTCCCAAATGCATTGTTTACATCTGTTCTCTACCCTAAACACCCACTAATTACCCATCAATCACCCCCTGTCACTGCTACCCATCAGATTAGACCCCTATCTGCCCCTAGGGCACTCAATCACCCGCCCACATTCTCAAAACGCCCTCAGACCCCAGCCCTGATCACCTCGCCAGTGCATTGCTTGCATCTATTCCCCCCTCTAATCACACCTTGAGACACCCATCAATCACATCCTGTCACCCTATAGCACACCTACCCATCAGATCAGGCCCTAATTTGCCCCGTGTGGGCTCCTGATCACTCGGCCAAACCCTCAGATCCCCCTCAGACCCCCTTCCGATCACCTCCCCAGTGCATTGATTGCATCTATTTTCCCCTCTAACCACCCCGTGAGACACCCATCAATCACCTCCTGTCACCCCCCTAGCACTCCTATCCATCAGATCAGGCCCAATACAACCTGTCATCTAAAAGGCCACCCTGCTTATGACCGGTTCCACAAAATTCTCTCCCTCATAGACCATCTGTCAACAAAATTTGCAGATGCTTAGAACCCTGAACAGTCATTTTGAGACATTTGGTTTCCAGACTACTCACGGTTTTGGGCCCGTAAAATGCCAGGGCGGTATAGGAACCCAACAAGTGACCCCATTTTAGAAAAAAGACACCCCAAGGTATTCTGTTAGGTGTATGACGGGTTCATAGATTTTATTTTTTGTCAAAAGTTAGCGGAAATTGATTTTTATTGTTTTTTTTTCACAAAGTGTCATTTTTCACTAACTTGTGACAAAAAATAAAATCTTCTATGAACTCGCCATACACCTTACGGAATACCTCGGGGTGTCTTCTTTCTAAAATGGGGTCACTTGTGGGGTTCCTATACTGCCCTGGCATTTTAGGGGCCCTAAACCGTGAGGAGTAGTCTAGAAAACAAATGCCTCAAAATGACCTGTGAATAGGACGTTGGGCCCCTTAGCGCACCTAGGCTGCAAAAAAGTGTCACATGTGGTACCGCCGTACTCAGGAGAAGTAGTATAATGTGTTTTAGGGTGTATTTTTACACATACCCATGCTGGGTGGGAGAAATATCTCTGTAAATGACAATGGTTTGATTTTTTTTACACACAATTGTCCATTTACAGAGATATTTCTCCCACTCAGCATGGGTATGTGTAAAAATACACCACAAAATACATTATACTACTTCTCCTGAGTACGGCGATACCACATGTGTGGCACTTTTTTGCACCCTAACTGCGCTAAGGGGCCCAAAGTCCAATGAGTACCTTTAGGATTTCACAGGCCATTTTTGTTTCAAGACTACTCCTCACGGTTTAGGGCCCCTAAAATGCCAGGGCAGTATAGGATCCCCACTAATGACCCCATTTTAGAAAGAAGACACCCCAAGGTATTCCATTAGGAGTATGGTGAGTTCATAGAAGATTTTATTTTTTGTCACAAGTTAGCGGAAATTGATTTTAAATGTTTTTTTTCACAAAGTGTCATTTTCTGCTAACTTGTGACAACAAATAAAATCTTCTATGAACTCACCATACTCCTAACGGAATACCTTGGGGTGTCTTCTTTCTAAAATGGGGTCATTAGTGGGGTTCCTATACTGCCCTGGCATTTTAGGGGCTCTAAACCGTGAGGAGTAGTCTTGAAACAAAAATGACCTGTGAAATCCTAAAGGTACTCATTGGACTTTGGGCCCCTTAGCGTAGTTAGGGTGCAAAAAAGTGCCACAGTGCCACACATGTGGTACCGCCGTACACAGGAGAAGTAGTATAATGTGTTTTGTGGTGTATTTTTACACATACCCATGCTGAGTGGGAGAAATATCTCTGTAAATGGACAATTGTGTGTAAAAAAAATTAAACCATTGTCATTTACAGAGATATTTCTCCCACCCAGCATGGGTATGTGTAAAAATACACCCCAAAACACATTATACTACTTCTCCTGAGTACGGCGGTACCACGTGTGGCACTTTTTTACACCCTAAGTGCGCTAAGGGGCCCAAAGTCCAATGAGTACCTTTAGGATTTCACAGGTCATTTTGCGACATTTGGTTTCAAGACTACTCCTCACGGTTTAGGGCCCCTAAAATGCCAGGGCAGTATAGGAACCCCACAAATGACTGCATTCTAGAAAGAAGACACCCAAAGGTATTCCCTTAGGAGTATGGTGAGTTCATAGAAGATTTTATTTTTTGTCACAAATTAGCGGAAAATTACACTTTGTGAAAAAAAAACAATTAAAATCATTTTCCGCTAACTTGTGACAAAAAATAAAATCTTCTATGAACTCACCATACTCCTAGTGGAATACCTTGGGGTGTCTTCTTTCTAAAATGGGGTCATTAGTGGGGTTCCTATACTGCCCTGGCATTTTAGGGGCTCTAAACCGTGAGGAGTAGTCTTGAAACAAAAATGGCCTGTGAAATCCTAAAGGTACTCATTGGACTTTGGGCCCCTTAGCGCAGTTAGGGTGCAAAAAAGTGCCACACATGTGGTATTGCCGTACTCAGGAGAAGTAGTATAATGTGTTTTGGGGTGTATTTTTACACATACCCATGCTGGGTGGGAGAAATATCTCTGTAAATGGACAATTGTGTGTAAAAAAAAATCAAACAATTGTCATTTACAGAGATATTTCTCCCACCCAGCATGGGTATGTGTAAAAATACACCTCAAAACACATTATACTACTTCTCCTGAGTACGGCAATACCACATGTGTGGCACTTTTTTGCAGCCTAACTGCGCTAAGGGGCCCAAAGTCCAATGAGCACCTTTAGGCTTTACAGGGGTGCTTACAAATTAGCACCCCCCAAAATGCGAGGACAGTAAACACACCCCACAAATGACCCCATTTTGGAAAGTAGACACTTCAAGGTATTCAGAGAGGGGCATGGTGAGTCCGTGGCAGATTTCATTTTTTTTTTTGTCACAAGTTAGCAGAAATGGAAAGTTTTTTTTTTCTTCTTGTCACAAACTATCATTTTCCGCTACCTTGTGACAAAAAATAATATCTTCTATGAACTCACTATGCCTCTGAGTGAATAATTTGGGATGTCTTCTTTACAATATGGGGTCATTTGGGGGGTATTTATACTATCCTGGAATTCTAGCCCCTCATGAAACATGACAGGGGGTCAGAAAAGTCAGAGATGCTTGAAAATGGGAAAATTCACTTTTTGCACCATAGTTTGTAAACACTATAACTTTTACCCAAACCAATAAATATAGGCTGAATGGGGGTTTTGTCCACATTTTTCGTGCTGCATGTATACAGAAATTTTACTTTATTTGAAAAATGTCAGCACAGAAAGTTAAAAAAATCATTTTTTTGCCAAAATTCATGTCTTTTTTGATGAATATAATAAAAAGTAAAAATCGCAGCAGCAATCAAATAGCACCAAAAGAAAGCTTTATTAGTGACAAGAAAAGGAGCCAAAATTCATTTAGGTGGTAGGTTGTATGAGCGAGCAATAAACCGTGAAAGCTGCAGTGGTCTGAATGGAAAAAAAAGGGTCTGGTCCTTAAGGGGGGGGGGGGGGGGTAAAGCCCGCGGTCCTCAAGTGGTTAAAATAACTTTTTGTACTATCAACATTTTTTTGAGTATTTTCTTGCTTGCTGGTGGTTTAAAAGACATTTTATGACAGTGTGTGAAAATATCACCTAGGAGAAAACTCAGGAGAAAAAGTTAATTGCATATGGACCACAGGATCAGGAGGACTGCCAGGTAACTCGTATTGTTTAAAAGGAAATAAATATGGCAGCCTCCATATTACGCTCCCCTCGGGTTCCCTTTACGACTAGGTTATATGGTCAGAATTTTTCTACTGCAACTTACTTTAGATCTATTTCAATTTATGTAAGGTATATAAATACATTTCATTTTTTCTCCAAAGTTTTCTCCTATGGAGAGTCCTGGTGGTTTTAAACTTCTTCCACTTATTAATATTACTACTATCATTGATTTATACTATATAGTGCTGGCATCTTCTGCATGATGGAGACCACTGTGCAAATAGGGACCTTCAAAGTAGCAGAAATTCATCTGTAACCTTCCCCCGATTTGTGCCTCGAGAAAATATTGTCTTGGAGGTCTACAGACAATTACATTGACTTCATGCTTGATTTGTGCTCTGACATTAATTGTCAATTGTGGAACCTTATATATACAGGTGTGTGCCTTTCCAAATCATGTCCAATCAACTGAATTTACCACACGTAGATTCCAGTTAAGCTGCAGAAACATCTCAAGGATGATCTGGGGAAGCAAAATGCACCTGAGCTCAATTCTGAGCTTCATGGCAATGGCTGTGAATACTGATGTACATGTGCTTTCTCAGTTTTTTAAATGTTAATAAATTTGCCAAAACCTCAAATAAACTTTTTTTTTTTTACATTGTCATTATGGGGTTTTATGTTTAAAATTCTGAGGGAAAAATGAATTTAATCCATTTTAGAATAAGGCTGTAATGTAACAAAATGTGGAAAAAGTGATGCACTGCGAATACTTTGCAGATGCACTGTATAGACACACATTAGATCATTGTCACCTGATCCAATCCCATCAAGCAATGAACATATGCATTTATAAGCTTGGGCAGCCATTGGAGCAACCCTGCTGAGGGAAATAATGGTTCATTTGAGTGGCTTTTTTAAATTGTGTTCAGCCAATGCAGAATATCTATATCCTTCTCTTCTCCCTTGTCCAAATAAAAGTACAGATGATCTCAGCAGAGTGTGTTGGTTAATATTTAGATGTTTTCATGGCGTAGTATATCTGACAAATCAGTGCATATGCATTGAGCTTATCACAGTAATGTGAGTTTCTAAAAACTAGTTTAATACAGGTTACCCTTAACAAGTGGTGATAAATATGCATGCGATTAGTACTGCCAATGTTGTTATGCACTGTCATCTATCAAAGCTACACTGCACAGACTTAACAAGCGTTAATATGCTATCAGTAAGAATTAAACTTCTGTGTCTGACATATGACAAATCATGCTCCCCCTCCTCTTTCACAGCTCTGAGACCCCCACTGCTCCTATGAAAGGACTGTTCTGTGACCTGTTACAAGAATGAGAACTGATGGCATAAAAGAGGCTAAAAAAAGAGCACTCACTTCCAATAAAAATGTATGAACTTCACACATATTCCTGCTCATAAAAATGCTATTCCAAGCCATCAAACTTATCTCTATAATATTTTTCTTTATTAAAGCTATTTTCTAGTCCTTCAGGCAAATATCTCTGGATTAGTTTTCTAATGTAGTAATAGACCCAAATAATATAATCCCCTTCTGGTCTATATTATTATTCCTCACATTCATGTAAAGCTTATCAAATGATTTTTTTTTAAACAAAATCAAGCTTTATAACAGCTTTTTTGATTTCTTATACTAGTTCACAATTTCTGCTCGTAATTAGACTGTACAATTCAAATAAATATCTAAATAATGAAAATATGCATTTTATTATTCTAAACAGAAAATATTTTATCTTAGAAATGTTGGTTTTCATGTACAGATACCATAAACCAAGAGTATGTTATTTATGAGATAAAGCTCATACTACAGAATATATTGTGTTAAAATTTATTTACTTTTAAATTCTTCATTTACTCCGTATATAACCTTCATGTTGTCCATGAATGTTTCTAAAGATATCGGATTCTACAAAATGCATTTTTTTTCCATTTTAAATAATTGTGATGTACAGTATAAATATACTGTGCCCTTGCTTTTGCTACATTTTTGTTGTTATTATTACATTAGTAGTAGTAGTGGCAGTATTACAATTAGCAGTATTAATAGAACTATTAAGAATAGTTTAAATAGCACTATCCTCTTCAGTCATGCTAAATAAATTCAGCTTGAATGTCAGGCATTGCCAATCTGTGCCTTGAGCATTTTTCATTGTTTACAGTGTATTTAGGTTGATATGGAATATTAACTGCTGGCTTTGTGCGAGTTGAGTAGGGGTTTTGTAAAGGTTTTGTTCTGTGCGACAGTGAGCTCCTTACATACAGGTTATTAGCTTTATTGAGTAAACCAGCATTTTCCTTCTCGGTTTGAATGATGTACATAATAACAGCATTATTATGGTGGAGTCCCTGCTGCATCCCATGAGGTTTAGGGGGCCAATAGGCAAACTCAGGTAGGTTTACTCTCCAGTAGGTAGGTAGAAACAAAAAAGTTTTGTAAAAGTAAACTAACCTCTCTTTAACACCTAGTAAAACCTCTCCAGTAGATATGTCCCATTGTGGCTGTGCTTATTGTTTGTGCAGGATATATTATCATTTACCACTAGAGTAAGGACCGCAGAGTGAGCTAGCCATGGTTCTGGAGCTTGCTCAAATGTCTATAAATATTGTCTATAAACATTCTAGGTTTGGCATTGGCCAAGCCAGGTTTTTGTATTGTTGATGATATTTAATATTTACTTATTTAGCATCTATAGCCAGTGGGTGGAGCTAAAGAGTCTGTAAAACTTGAAAAGGCCATAATTTACAGCTGAAATTCTTGGACCAAGTTAAACCTATTGTAAACACAGGTACACATGACAGACTACCACCCCATCTTACCCAAGAACACAGAAAGGGTTTTGTCCTTTTAGTTCAGGGTTAAAATGGTGCAGTTACTGGTGTTTAATATGTGCCTACTAAATTATGAAAACAAGTGGTCTAGAGCAGGTGCGTGGGTAGTGGGAAAGATTGGATTGGTCTGATGGTAATTTAGTGTCTTTGTAGCAAATTGTTTAATGTTGTTGTGCAATATCACAGAAAAAACGTTTGGCAAAATCTATTTGTGGGTATGGGCCTTAATGAAGACTCCGTTCCTTCCTGGCACCCACCAGTCTCTTCTGGAGTAGTGCTGTACATACTTTTCAAATGAAACAGCACGGACTTTAAAGCTGTGTTAAATGCGCGGTTTTCTAACGCTAAACCGCGCATGCATAGACCTGTCACGCCAGCTGCCGTAATGACGACGAGCGTCAGGAAACAGAGTGTCGCCGGGGCTGGCGGTGGCACATGGAGAGGAGCCAGGAGAACGCCGGGGGACCTCGCCACCTACGGTGGGCTGGAAGAAGCCCCAGGTAAGTGTAATCTTAGTTTCAGGCACTGCTCAGGGTCCCTTTAAATGTACCTACTTAAAATATTGTTCTATGCCAATAATTGAATTATTTAAAAAATAATACCAACAAAACTGACCAATAAACCAGAAAAAGTTTCCTAAGATACCTCTTATACAAGATGCAAATCTCGCATTGGGTGTTTCTAGTAAAACATATAGGCCCATATGCAATTCATTTTTTCTCCTGAGTTTTCTCCTAGGAGATACTTTTTCATCTTCTATTTAAAATGACTTTTCAGCAATTTGTAAATGAAAAAGTACCAAAAAGTAGGTGAATAAGTACTATTAAAATTATTTTAAGTTTTTTTCTTGTTGGTAAGTGGTTTAAAGGGCATTTTATTGACAAGGTATGAAAATATCACCAAGGTGAAAACTCAGGAGAAGACGTGAATTGCATATGGGCCATAGGCCTAAATTCAATTCACTTTTTCTCCCAAGTTTTTCCTTAGGTGATATTTTCACATCTTTCGCAAGAAAATGCTCAGAATCCTTTTTACAATTGTTTATCTACTTTTTGATACTTTTTCAATGCAGAGTGCTTAAAAGTTATTTTAAAACAGAAGATGTAAAATTATCTCCTAGGAGAAAACTTGGCAAAATAAGTGAATTGAATAAGGGCCTCAAGTTACAGGTAGCATTACCAGAAATCCTTTATCTGATGTCTGCTATACTGTAACGATTGGGGAATATTTCGGTGGCCAGCACTCAGGATGTGCGCTGACACTACGGAAATCCTCCAAAAACGTCTGAATAACAGAACCCAGCTGTGGTGCTATGCACTAGTGTTGGGTGAACATCTAGATGTTCGGGTTCAGGCCGAACAGGCCGAACATGGCCGCGATGTTCGGGTGTTCGAGCCGAACTCCGAACATAATGGAAGTCAATGGGGACCCGAACTTTCGTGCTTTGTAAAGCCTCCTTACATGCTACATACCCCAAATTTACAGGGTATGTGCACCTTGGGAGTGGGTACAAGAGGGAAAAAAAATTGCAAAAAGAGCTTATAGTTTTTGAGAAAATCGATTTTAAAGTTTCAAATGGAAAACTGTCTTTTAAATGCGGGAAATGTCTGTTTTCTTTGCACAGGTAACATGCTTTTTGTCGGCATGCAGTCATAAATGTAATACAGATGAGAGGTTCCAGGAAAAGGGACCGGTAAAGCTAACCCAGCAGCAGCACACGTGATGGAACAGGAGGAGGGCGGCGCAGGAGGAGAAGGCCACGCTTTGAGACACAACAACCCAGGCCTTGCATGAGGACAAGAAGCGTGCGGATAGCAATTTGCTTTTTGTCGGCATGCAGTCATAAATGTAATACAGATGAGAGGTTCCAGGAAAAGGGACTGGTAACGCTAACCCAGCAGCAGCACACGTGATGGAACAGGAGGAGGGCGGCGCAGGAGGAGAAGGCCACGCTTTGAGACACAACAACCCAGGCCTTGCACGAGGACAAGAAGCGTGCGTACTACTGTTCCCAGCAGAGACACAGAGTGGCAGTAAACACAATGCTATACAGTGGTGGGTGAGCGCTGTACACAGAGTGGCAGTAAACACAATGCTATATAGTGTGGGTGAGCGGTGTACTACTGTTCCCAGCAGCGACACAGAGCATAATGCTATACAGTGGTGGGTGAGTGGTGTACTACTGTTCCCAGCAGCGACACAGAGCACAATGCTATACAGTGGTGGGTGAGCGGTGTACTACTGTTCCCAGCAGCGACACAGAGCACAATGCTATACAGTGGTGGGTGAGCGGTGTACTACTGTTCCCAGCAGCGACACAGAACACAATGCTATACAGTGGTGGGTGAGCGGTGTACTACTGTTCCCAGCAGCGACACAGAGCACAATGCTATACAGTGGTGGGTGAGCGGTGTACTACTGTTCCCAGCAGCGACACAGAGCACAATGCTATACAGTGGTGGGTGAGCGGTGTACTACTGTTCCCAGCAGCGACACAGAGCACAATGCTATACAGTGGTGGGTGAGCGGTGTACTACTGTTCCCAGCAGAGACACAGAGTGGCAGTAAACACAATGCTATACAGTGGTGGGTGAGCGGTGTACTACTATTCCCAGCAGCGACACAGAGCACAATGCTATACAGTGGCAGGTGAGCGGTGTACTACTGTTCCCAGCAGAGACACAGAGTGGCAGTAAACACAATGCTATATAGTGTGGGTGAGTGGTGTACTACTGTTCCCAGCAGCGACACAATGACTGGGGGGACCCTGGCTAGCCTGGCTGGAGAGAGAACTACCCTGCCTGCCTACCCAAAGCTAAACCCACAGACAAATGGCGGAGAAATGACGTGGAGCGGGTATTTATTTACCCGAACCACGTGATCCGTTCGGCCAATCAGAGCGCGTTCGGGTCCGAACCACGTGACCCGTTCGGCCAATCACAGCGCTAGCCGAACGTTCGGGGAACGTTCGGCCATGCGCTCTTAGTTCGGCCATATGGCCGAACGGTTATCACCAGCAGATGGAGCTGTGGCGTGCAGAGGAACTTCCGCACTGCCACAGATGCCAGATGGGAATTGTACGAGTTGAAGCAATGCAGGGCAAGATAGCCCTTAGAGAGAGAGAGCACAGGGACAGAATGTATGTGTGTCCACCAATCTAGTCGCCACCCGGCGACGGTGAACACACAACAGCGGAAACCAAGTGGGAACGCAATCGCAAGAGTGGCGATTGCCAACAGTGACACAAGACCGAGTAAGATAGAGCACAAGTGTAGCAAGAAAGACACAGCAAATAACAATGATCAGAACGCCAAGGAAAATAACAAACGCACTCGCTAAGCGCGGTCACCGCACGAAAAGCGCAACAACGACAAAGCACGCTAATGGTGCCGTCTCCGCACGAAAAGCGCAAGAGAGACAAAAGACGCCAACCCTAACTAACCAATGTAACACGAAAATGAAAAGAGAACGCGAACGCTTGCTAAACGGTTACCTCACCGAGCCTACAGCAAGCAATCATTCCAGACAAGACAGACAGAAGGAGTAACCAGTAGCAATCGCAGCTCTGGCCTACACTCCCAGACAGAGTACAGAAGGAACCACTGCCACTACCGCTAGGGCAAATGCGATCCAGACAGACAAAGAGATGGAGTAACCAGTAGCAACTGCTGATCTGGCTTGCACCCCTAAGACAGAATACAGAAGGAACCACTGCCACTACCGCCAGGGCAAATGCAATCCAAACAGACAGAACGATTTCCTGTCGACTGCCGCTGGTGACAAGACAATCGCAACAGATAGACAGTACAAGGCAAAACAGATAATACAACCTGACTACGCTAGAAGGAATGCAAGGAGCACTCCCAAAGGGTAACTACTCTAAGCTAGCAATAATAGCCTACTATGAGCAGAGGGCTGAGACTTCCAGGCAAGTTAGCAGGAACAAACCATCATGACCAGCAAGGGATTCTGGGAGAAAATGGTATTTATACTGCAAGCCATCAAAGGAAGCAGCTAAGCAATTTGAATGCCAAGTGGATGCAAATTCCTCACCAGAACAGCAGCTCAGCAAGTTGCAGAGTGAAGACAGGTCTCCTTTCCAGGGACCTGCAGCGCTCAGAACTACAAAAAGGTCAAAAAGCTGTCTGCCTGTGCAGACAGCAGGACAGATCATTAAACATACCTTTATTTTGTAAGGTGGCTTCTGACAACTTTCAGATGGGCAAGATCAGAATATCCAATGAAAGTAATAATAATAGTATTAAAGTCTAATTAGCACCAGGTTTTTAGATACTCAATGGTGAGATGTTCCTCATGGACTCCAAACTGATAAGTTTTGCCACACTGGAAGTCACAACAGACATTAAATATTCACTGTTCCAGCTGAAAGGAAACCAAGGCAGGTTTTAAAAGGTTTCACACAAAGATGAATATTTACAAGAGCAGCGAGGGATGATCCTCCTGCAGCTAAGCATTCAATAATCAGGTTATGTGTGTATGAAGCATCTTCTGTGTTGGTTTCATGTTGTAGCAGTCAACATTCCCTCCCATTCTGCAAAGCTACAAGATCCAAGCTACCTTTTTGTATAAATCCCATTTACATTATCCAGCTGTATTCCCGTGTGTATGACCCGGTAAACCATGGATTCTTCAGCTCATTTTCTCCCATCTGTGATATTTAAATCTGTCTCAATGGATTTGTGAACCTGAGAAATGACTGATCAGCATCTTTTAGTTCAGCAAATCAACATAGACAGACTAGAACTTTACCTCTGTGCTGTGGTGTAAAGAGAATTGTAGCATACCGGTAAATTTAACACAGCTATACACAGCTTAGAAGAAGCAATTTATTTTCTTTAGATTTGATTCATGCAATGAAATGTGCCTGCAATTCTATGCTACACTACAGATCAGTCACTAAACTCTGATCGATTTGTAGGCTGCGATTGAGTGAAAATATGAATAGAAAGGTTGGAAAACTTCAGTCAAATTTAAGCCAAACTAGTTGGTTTGTTTTGAACTTATTATTTAGTATTTACAGTATATAACACTGACATCTTCAGCAGCGCTGTACAGAGTATATATTGTCTTGTCACTTAACTGTCGCCCAGAGGATCTCACAATCTAATCCAGTTTATTGATCTAGCGGTTTAAGGTGTCATATGAGCAGATATTTCTAACAACTGTTATAATTTTGATGAAATCTCTTGGTCTTCTCCTGACCCCATTGTATGCAGTAGACAGTAAAGTAGTGAGAAATCAATGGTAGCTTTGTAATGTATTGGTTTGAGTTTGAATTCTGATCATCGTTGAGTGGGAAAAGGTGGTACATTGCTTGATACTACCTGGCCGATTACTGATTGGAAATGATTGACTGATTTTCTCAATCTAATACACATGGATGAAGCTAGACATAAGAAGACTTACATTTTTGTACAACAGGAGATATTGGCAGAATGGGTTTCATCCTACTAATTAGTGCTAATTAGTGCACCTGTGCGGCTGGTTGGGGGGGAGGTTAAACTTACCCAGAAGCCGTCTTCTTTAATCCTTCCCACCCGGCAAGTAATTATAACTTTAAAAAGACAAGAAGAAGAGGGAGCCGGACACCATCCAAGAGACCTTTATTTCCACATCTTGGCATATACAGTCCAAGGGTGGTGAAAGTGGGTGGGTGCGAGATCAGTGTCCAGAAAAGCATGTGGGCAAGGGTTCATAGTAACGTGAAACAGCTGTAGTGCCATCCCAGATCTTGCACACACACCCTTTCACCACCCTTGGACTGTATATGCACACCATGCCAGCAGTTTGTTTTTTTGTACACCAAAATGTGGAAATAAAGTTCACTTGGATGGTACCCGGCTCCCTCATTTTCTTGACTTTTCAAAGTTGGATAACATTGCCGGATGACTGGACTGCAAGGCTAGAGCATGTCCAATCAGAGCCACCATGCGATCAACAAGGTTATGTGCTCAACTGCTTGTTGTTACACTTTTGCAACAGTTATACAGAACCTGATGTGCCGAGCATACTCCTTACTTCCTGTAATTAAAACTTGCTAAGATAACTTGCTAGGAGAAGATGATATATGTATATGTTAGGTTTGGAACATACTGTCAGTCATATCACTGGCCTCTGGATGCAACTGCTGAGCTGTGCCTTAGGTCTCATAAGGAACATCCCACTGTACAGATGCTCTGCTTCCATAGTGCCTTGCAATATAACAGCAAGCCTGACACTAATAGATTCAGCAGCCATTATATAGGAAGCCTAGAGATCCTGTCTTGGTTGGGGAACCTTCAAAAAATAATTAGATCTTTATAAGCCAACATGAACCTGTAACAATTTTATTACAACATAGACTTATTTAAAGTGGGCCTAAACTCTTGCACAGGACAACGAGGAAAACGGAGAAATGCACCCTGTATGTATATAGAGAGTTTAGCCTGTCTAATTCCCCCTCATCTGTGACTAATCACAACTGTAATTTGATCTCTCAGCTGTGTCAGGATGTTAACAATATGTCTGCATTCATGAAAGCAGGAAGTAGACACTGCAGATTTATTGCACGATTTGTAACAGCTGTAACAAAGCAATACTTACCTTTATTATGCTGTAGTTTATAGTTTATGTTTTAGAGCAGATAGGAAGTTCTGAGTTCAGGTTCCCTTTAAGCGTACTTGGCATTGAGCTTCAGAAATAAAATCATATGTCGTTTTTTCAATAGTACAACAATAGAGATCAAGCAGATTTAGGGAATTTCAGACACAGAGAGATGTGTGGCGGCAACTTATCTCTAGTAAATCTCCTTTGCACAGCTGCGTTTGACTAGTTCAGGGGAACTGCTGCTGTGTCACACCAGCTGCAACTTGAAACTTCATAGATTTGCGCAGCAGCTCTACAATCTGCTGCTTGCTGAAGTGTGTGGTTAGAGAGGATTATAGCCAGAGAAGAAATATTACAGCCAGAAAGCTAGCTTTTTAGAAATATGTTCGCTTCCATAGCTCTGTCATAACAGGTGCACTTTACGAGCAAGTTTCTTCGTGTGAATAGTGGGAAATATTAAAATAGTATAAAATGATGATATTTTATTAACTTTTTTTTTTTGGAACGCAAACATACTATTGTCTGTTTGATCAAACAGAAAACAGCCTTTTCACCATCAATCAACAAAATAACTCAACATTGATTGATGTTGACAAGGCCTCTGTTTTTTTATAGATTTCCATTGGATACAATTTTTTCTTTATTTTATTAAAACATTGTGTAATGTGTGTCTGACTTTATTACCACTGGGGTAGGTAAAAAACAAAAAATGGTAGGTCTTCTTTAAACCCATAAGCCAGGGACAGTTCAAGTTAAAATTAAATTAACAAAAATGAAAATTAAGCCCCTTAACATTCAAAACGGTTCTGAAAGGGACGTTTTGTGACCTCTATACTTCATGTTTTGAAAACTCCTAAGAGACTTGCAGCCCTGAGTTACTACCCAGTTTGCCCTGTTGTAAGTTCTATCCCTAGCCTAAGGGCAATTTCACCAAGGGAAGTCGAAAAGGTTAACTTCTAACAGGTGCCAGACAGCAATATCACAATGTGGTAGATCTCTTGTACAAAACATCCTATAGGAGTTATCTCCCAAAACATGCACCTGGCCTGCTTGGGAAGTCCCTTGATTGCTTTCACGGACAAACATGGTTGGGGTTAGTTTATTTGGAGATATAAAAAAGTCAAATTTGGAGATTCAAAAAACAGTCAATATTCTAATACATTTAGGTAGTATGGAAGGGAGCAGGCCTGCATCTACATCACAGGTGCCTATAGGCACAGATGTACTTGCACCATAACTTCGCCCTCCCAGAGCCCACAAACCCCCATGGAACTGCACCCACAAGTGTGCTGGTTGGCCCAACTATCACTTCCCCCTTACTTGTCATAGGTAGCTGCAGGTGCCCCTTAGCATTAGGTAGCCAGAGGTACCCTCAGTATTAAATAGCTAGTGGTTCCCCTGACTGGACGGAGGCTTTGTCAGTGGAATGCAGAGAGCCGGGGAAGTAACTTCTTATTTCCACTTTGCTCGGGACTCAGCATAGGGAAGGAGGGAGATGCTAGGGGAGAGGAAGAAGACGTCTTTCCATCATCAGGCACCTGTGGGCATGTGCATACAGCGCCTTAGGGTAAATCTGGCCCTGGAAGGGACTATTTCATTTTAGGGCTCTTATGCACTTCACTTTCTCTCATAAGTTTTCTCCAAAGTAATATCTTCACACCTTATCAATAAAATGTTTTTTAAGCCACTGCCAAACAAGAAATTACTCTCTCACCTACTTTGTGGTACTTTTCAATTGGAGAAGTGCTGTAAAGTCATTTTAAACAGAAGATAAAAAATAAAATCTCTATATTCTCTCAGGAGAAAAGTGAACTGAATAAGGGTCTACTTAAAGAGATGACTGACAGGGCTAGAAACTGACACAGAAAAACCTAAGGAAGCAGGAAACTCATCTGCAAAATGTATTATCAAGTGTGCAAAATAAAACTATTTTCTCAGATTCTGTGGTCATACATTGGAAAGCAAGTAACACAGCTTAGAGAAAATATATTTAATTTCAAGTTGGGAGCCTTTTTCCAATTGTAGGTTAGGCACTATATAAAGCAAACACAATGGCTTCAATTCATAAAGCATTACCGCATGTTGTAATGCAGAAAACAGCCGATTTTACCAAGCAGTTAGGAAAATGTCAATTCATAAAGGCTGTTACCTCATGGCAAGTAGAAATTACCGACCAGTGAGATAAATTACAGACTTGTGCAGTTAATACCTCAATACATGTCAGTAAATGTCAAGTCATAAAGATTAGAACATGTGGTAAAGTCAAGTAACGTTCGTTAATTATGGCTTACAGAGGCGAGGAGGGAAGGGACACAGGTGGGGAGCCATGCGATACAGGAGGTGGGGGAGTGGCGGGGAGTGGCAGCCAGAAGGTAAACAGCAGACTAGCGACAATCTATGTGTCGCTAGCCTGGAGGTTTTTATAAAGGGGACAGCAGAGCACGGGGGAAGCCTGGGGGCACACTGTAAGGACACAGAGGCTGGTGATTGTATGTAGAATGTGTCTGTGTCCTAATATAGAGGTCACAACTCACAAACCCACTTCGGGTTCTCTTTAATTACCTCCAGCTCTGGTGTGTTGGAAACCAGCTTTCCTGCGATAGTCCATGATTGACAGAAGCAGAGAGCCAATAGGAACAGCCTCTCCTCTCTTGCAAGTCCCTCTAATAGGCTCCAATATGTTCTTGGGAGGGAGGAGTTTCTCTACCCCCCAGGCAGCAGAAAAGAGAGCCAAAAAAAAGAGATTACCCTGCAGCACTTTAGATGTCTAACCCTTCCGGTTCCTGTTTGAAGATGCAGGTGGGGAAATCATCTAAGCATGTCCTGTCTTATGTGTCTTTGAAGTTCATCTAAACTTTGGCCATTAAGTAAAATGTTAATAAAGACTAATAGACAGATCCAAGGGGCGGAAAACAAACATGTAAATCTAAGGGATGCTGGAGATGCCTTTTACTATTGTAATTCCATCACTGCATAGAAGTGGGAGAACAGCATGTAACAAAACAGACTCCACACTGCTTTTCTACCATACAGGTCTTTTTTTTGGGAGGGGGGGGGGGGGGTTAAATTACCAAACATCTACCGCACGTGTGAAGAGCTTTATGAATTGCCCAAAAAAGTCTAAAATACCAAATGCTGTATTTTACAGTCCTGATTTTTTTTAACCAAACAGCCCTTTATGAATTGAAGCCAATGTTGCAAACCATATAGAGAGAGGGACTGGTTTCTAAATACCTGGAAGGGTACTAGTTGGGGGGGGGGGGGGGGGGAGAGACAAAGATGGTTGAATTAAAATGATCATCCAAACGATCAACAGAACTGATTATGTAAAGTAATACTTTTAAAATGACATCTGTCAAAAGCAGTGCAATTTAGAGAGATTTCTATACTCATCTAAACCGCCCCTCCCTGGGAAAAACACTTAAGTGCAGATGTGTAGGTGAGTGGCTGGGTGCTGTTAGGCGAGTAAATAGGTGCTGTGTGTAGGTAGGTGGGTGACTACATCCTGGCAGCTAACTAGTGCTAGCATGGTGCTGATAAGTTTGTTGTGGAGTGCAGATTGGTGGCTGGGGCAGCATGCAAACACACTATGCACACCCAGACACAAACCATGAAAACACACACACTACACATACATTACACACGGTACTCACACTGCATGCACCTCCACCACAGCAGGGAACCAGAGCTGCACAAGGGCACCAGTAGAGGGCGCGGGGCTAGCAGAATGCAGTGAATATTAATTAAGGAGTGGGACCAGCACACACAGACTCACAGCAGACAAGCTCTGTGCTCCAAGAGCGGGGCAGTGTAGAGCTGTCCCCTATAGCCTGTCACCCTGTGAATCACATTCAGTAGGCTTCGGGGTAGGGCCGGCCCTGGATATAGCTAAACTGGGTGTGTGAGATGTAAAAGCTTGGTATTTAATCAATAGTTGGTATTATAAGCAGAGGCATCCATTTTTTTTGTGGAAGGAAATAACATTTCTGTGAATGGAAAAGATAATTAATATTACCATTTGGTTTATTATAATGATCCTTTCCTTTTGTTTAAAACATAAAATTATCAAGATTCAGGATCTCCCCCCCCCCCCCCCCTACTGTTTGTTTTGTTATTATTCCATCAGTTGACATGGCACTGTATACATGATTTGACACATACAAAGCAATATTTACAATAAATCCAATTTCTGTGAACAAAGAGAATGAAGATACTACACAGTCGTACTGCACACCTTGTAAAATGTATTTTATGTAAGGACATCAAGGACTTTTCAAGTCTACAGAAGTTGCTCATGCTGGAGCACAATAATAGTTTAATACAAAGACATTAAAGTCTTATTTATTCTCTATAATTTTAATAATAAGCAAAACAGTATTTTGTTTAACCCTAACCAAGCTAACAAGGAAAGCTTAATTTAGAAGTCTTAGCTGTACTATGAAGTGACATATCAGAAGCATTTTTTGTCTTACTGGAAACTTTGGCATGATGTAAATAAAGGATTTCATTACTGTTTACCCATACAGTAACTTCCAGTGTCATAAATGGTATGTATATTACAGATCATAATCTAGTGACCTCTTCCTGCTGCTTTCTACTCCCTGCGCACACCATGCTCCTTCCTTCCTTCCTATACTCTCCGATCTCCAGCAACTCTCATCTTCATCTATTTCTCAGATGGTTAGAGTCCCTTCCTCCTTCCCTCACACATTCCAGTATCCATTCACACGCTCCTGCTTGCTGTTATGTCTTAGAATATTCATTCCATCTTTGCTAGATATGCTTCACTGTGTAAACCACTATTATTTTTACTATTGTTATTTTTATGATGAAACAATTTCATTATTGGGAGGTGGGATTATGGAGTCTGTTTTGTACGAAGCAGCTCAACTTGGAGCATTGCGTGCACTGCATAGCACCTGGTATTGGCATGGCTAGAGCTGCAATGTTATAGTCCGTGGCCGCGGTAATTCGGGTGCCAGGAATAACTGGAACCCAAATTATTTGTCTCCATTAAGTTGCTGCCCCCCGCAATCGGAGCTGGCAGGCTATAAAAAAAACAAAACAAAAAATGTCCGCGAATGATTGTACATCGCTGCAGTCTAGTGCAGCGCAGTATGGGGAGCAGCCCCTGTCACTTCAAAAAAACAGAAAATTACTGTGGGATATCAACCTAAAAAATTGTAGCTCTCTGTCTCACCTATTAACTTGGTAAAGGTCAACAATTATAAATATAGGGAGCTGAGATTAGCAATATCAAATTTATTAATAAATCAATTTGCACATATCAAAAATTACATAATGATATCCACATGATTAAAAACAATTAAAACTCACAACCTATAGCTCCAACCTATGCAGGATATTTCATTACGGGCAATTATAGCTCCAGGTGCACCTGTATATACCGGTATATGCATATATATCTCTTCAGGCCCCTTTTAATCCTGTTTGGTTATACTATAGAACGTCATCCACTCAGAAAAGCAGTATCTTCAATCCACCTTGTATATCAATTTTGTATAAGCCTCTTATCCATATATAGGAAACACCCCCATTACATGTAGCAACCTGCTACAAAACCTTGCTTGCCTTAACTGCCACCGGAACATCCAATCATAGAACTGACATTTTGCAGAAATGAATTCTGACAACAGCAGACAACTGCGCTGGCTGGCTTTACAAAGCCACCTTGTGCTGGGTCGGGTCGGTCAACCAGGCCTGGTACTCATGTGCCCTGTCGGGTTAGCAGGGGCTTGATCGTTGTTGCAGCAATATTTCCAGACGTGTCAGCATTTCCCTTGCGGCCAGACGGCTGGGAACGCCGCGTTGTAGCGAAGTCTCCGGGAGTCAGGCTAAGCTAAGGAAGAGGGGTGGGGGGGGGGGGGGACAGGGGGGAGTACGCCTGTGCTCCTCAATATGTACCCCTTCTGTAAAACAGTTTTCTTGTAAAAGTAAGTGCAACAAAAGATTTGCAAGGAATGGAATTTAATAACTATAAATCACTGTAACATGTATTATAGAAACTCTGTAAAATTTGTATGCGCATAGAGCATGCATAGACCTTTCTGGCATTTATCAATGCAATGAGATTTGCGCAAATAGCACAACTCCAGTTATATACACAGCAAGCATGTTGCTTGATTAGTGTAATACACGTTATGCAAATAGCATTATATACATAATAGAAACAATGTGCTTTGTGTAGATAACACGATTTGTACTATTTGTGCAATGCCACAGAAGATGCTGGCGCTATACAGTATAAATTAATAGTAATAATATAAATAAGTATGTTGCTTGCTTTCATGAATCTGGCCCATTATCAGGTGGCGTAGTGGTCAGCACTCTTGCCTTGCAGAGCTGGGTTCCCAGTTAGACTCTCAGCCAGGGAAATATCTGCATGCAGTTTGTATGTACTCCCTGTGTCTGCATGGGTTTCCTCTGGACACTCCGGTTTCCTCACACATCCCAAAAACATACAGATATGTTATACACTACAGGATACAAACAGACATATGCCTATGGTAGGGATTCGATTGTAAGCCCCTCTGAGGGACAGTTACGTGACATGACTATGTACTCTGTACAGCGTTGCGGAAGATGTCGACGCTATATAAATACTAAAATAATAATAATTGAATTTCTTCAAGGCAGTTAATGATGTGTTTCTCCAAGTGTTTAATGCTGGAGTGATTCCAGCTTCATAAAGCAGCAGATTACCAAGTCAGTGAATCACCACAACACAGCACAACATGTGAAGAAGGCGCTGATTTAGCAGGCTGTCACAGTACAGTGTACACAGTGCACAGGGTCAGCCTTCCCTTTCATTTCAAATTCACTGCTAGGCCACAAACTGACAGATGCATTACATGCCTGACTGCAGGACATAAGAAAAAGAAAGAAAAAAAAAAGAAAGAAAAAACAAAACTTGTATCATTGAGAGTCTTGTGTTCAGAGACAAGGACACCTCCATATACAATTCATAAAGCTTCCACAAACATAAGATGGGCATCTCCCTATCTTAATGAAAAAAAATACTGTAGTTCCAAACACCTTTTCTATCACTGGTCTTAAAGGGCCACTATCGCACAAAATTATAACATTTTAAAAACATAAAAACACACAATTAAAAAGTACTTTTCTCAAAGAATAAAATTTGCTATAAATTACTTTTCTCCTATGTTGCGGTCACTTACAGTAGGTAGTACAAATCTCTCCTAATGGGGAATTCTCAGGGTTTTCATTATTTTCAAAATTACTTAGTGATTGACTAATGACTGAGGTCCATAGACACCTCTAGTGAAGGATATATTTATATTTAGGATAGAAAAAAAATGATGTGCTGTATTAGTTATTGATTGTCGCTGGTACTACTGCAACTACTGAGGGAGAAGCTCCTGCAGATCCAGGGGGACCCAGGGGTGTGGGAACCCAAAGTGCCCCACACCTCCATAGCATGTGTTTTGTGTTGTTGTGGTGACACCTGTTATGGGGGGAAGAAAGCCTGCATGGCGTACATGAAAATTGTGGTGTGCACTAAAATTAGCGATATCCTACTACAGGGTTCCAATAGTAAAATATTGGCAATCTTTACTGATATTTTACTATGACTAAGCCTAACCCTCCTCTCACACAGACCCCCCCCCCCCCATGCAATACCCCCTGGTGGCACCTAGCCGTAACCCCCCTCCGTGGCACCTAGCCATAAAATAGTTCCAAAATGTATTTTTTTAACATGTAGCTGCTGTCACTACAAGGAAAAAGCTTATCTTTGCTCAAGTCACAAGCCCTAACTTTACCATCACTCTGTTATAACAAGTTTTGAACCAGGATGAAACAATTTATTGGCTTACTTAAAAAAAAAAATAATCGTAAACTTTCAGCTATACTCCCCTTCATCAGACTCGAATCCTGTATGCTGAAACCTTGTAAAAGCCCACAGCTATACACATGCAATATCAAAAGGGGACAGATTTTTTTTCCCAATTTTTTTAAGTTGGCCAATAAATGGTATAATTCGAATTCAAAACTTCTTGTTTTTACTGATGGCTAACACAGTACAATACTCTATTGCTTCTATTGTAGTGGAGAACATACACAACATGGACTCATTTCTGACACACTGTATAATGAATACTTATGGTTACCAGTCAGGACTGTGGAGAATTCAGGAGTTTTTCAAGATTGTAATGATGATAAATCTGTCTGTCTGTGACATATGTTATATTTTTTGATGTTTACGGCTTTTGGGGTCAGTAGGGATTTACAGCTAATACACAATCCAGGCTTTAGGTGTTGACTCAGTGTGAATCTGTGGCCTTCAGGTGTTGAATCACTTTGACAGCTTTAGTAACACAACAAGTTTGCCATGTGGCACATGCAGTTTCAGGACAAGCAGATACAGAAACATTTTGGGAGCAGATAATTGCAGGGATTGACAAAAGAGCTAAAATGTTAAGCTCTGATCAGTAGAGGAGATGTGTCCATTTAAAGCTACATATATGCCTACTGATATCTAAACTATTTGTGAATGCCCTATAGATAGCCTGACAATACCCAAGAGATAGCCTGATAATGTTACAACACTGGATAAAAGACATCTTGGGGTTAATGCTAGAAGAGGAGAAAAATATACTGTATTTTTCAGACTATAAGACGCTCCTGACCATAAGACACACCTACGTTTAGAGGACAGAACCAGGGGGGGAAATATATACATATATATATACTAAACCTGGTGCATCCATGGTGAAGGGGCATCTTGTGGATTATGCCCCCTTTGTACCTTATGCCCCCTTGTGCCTCTTGTGTCTCCCTGTGTCCTCCTCTGTCCCCTGTGTGTACTCTATGCCCCTTTGTGTCCCCCTTGTGTCCTCTATTAGAGATGGGCCGAACGGTTCGCCAGCGAACGGTTCCAGGCGAACTTCGGTGGTTCGCGTTCGCCTGGAGCAGGCGAACTTTTGCGGAAGTTCGATTCGCCCCATAATGCACTATGAGGGTCAACTTTTACCCTCTGCATCACAGTCAGCAGGCACATTGTAGCCATTCAGGCTACACTAAGCCCTGGAGCCCCACCCCCCTTATATAAGGCAGGAAGGCCGGCCATTACACTCACTCGTGTGCCTACCTACCTATACTGGGACTTCTACATATGCCTAGCTAACTACTGGGACACCTACCTATGCCTACCTACCTATACTGGGTCTCCTACCTATGCCTAGCTAACTACTGGGACACCTACCTATGCCTACCTACCTATACTGGGACTCCTACCTATGCCTAGCTAACTACTGTGACACCTACCTATGCCTACCTACCTACCTATACTGGGTCTCCTACCTATGCCTAGCTAACTACTAGTACACCTACCTATGCCTACCTACCGATCCTGGGACTCCTACCTATGCCTAGCTAACTACTGGGACACCTACCTATGCCTACCTACCTATACTGGGTCTACTACCTATGCCTAGCTAACTACTGGGACACCTACCTATGCCTACCTACCTATACTTCGATTTCTACATATGCCTAGCTAACTACTGGGACACCTACCTATGCTTACCTACCTATACTGGGTCTCCTACCTATGCCTAGCTAACTACTGAGGCACCTACCTATGCCTACCTACCTATACTGGGACTCCTACCTATGCTTAGCTAACTACTTAGGCACCTACCTATGCCTACCTACCTATACTGGGACTCCTACCTATGCCTACCTACCTATACTGGGACTCCTACCTATGCCTACCTATCTATACTGGGACTCCTACCTATGCCTACCAACATACAAGTAGATAATAAGGTCGTTGCTTCATTGTGGACAGACCAAATTTGATCAGCTGGACAGTCACTGTTGTTCTATCATTGAGCTACCACAGCCCGGCTACCATATGGGCTGGAAAACTGCCACGGCCTGCACTCTGGCCATGTTGCGCATCAGTCCAGCATGGCCGTCACTACGCAAACAGCTGTTTGCGGTGCGTTACACAGTGAGTTTGGTGTGTCAGTGTGAAGTAGAACTCTAATTACACTCCCTGATTGATGTATACACATGCAAGATGTTTTAAAGCACTTTAGGCCTGTAATTTAGCATTCAATGTGATTTCTGCCCTTAAAACGCTGCTTTGCATCACATCCAGATTTATCCCCGGGACTTTGGGCATGTATCCCACTGCGCCATGCCCCCCTCCAGGTGTTAGACCCCTTGAAACATCTTTTCCATCACTTTTGTGGCCAGCATCATTTTTTCTGTTTTTCAAAGTTCGCAACCCCATTGAAGTCTATTGCGGTTCGCAAACTTTTCCGCGAACCGAACCTTCCGCGAAGGTTCACGAACGGGGTTCGCGAACCTAAAATCGGAGGTTTGGCCCATCTCTATCCTCTATGCCCCTTTGTGTCCCTCTGTGTCCTCCGTTTGCCCCCCTCCTCAGCATGGGCACAGTACAGGGAGTCCCCTACATTGTGGCAGGTTGGATGTTCATATTGGCAGACGTTCACAAGCCAGGACTTTTCCCCCACTTTTGGGAGAGAAAAAGTGAGTCTTATAGTTCAAAAACACAGTAATTTAAAGCCCCAATTCAGGTGTGTACAGTATTTTAATGCTTATTGTGTGGAATATAACAATTTCCAATTGTCGCATCTGAGCAGCAGTGATTAGATGTGACTCAGTGGGATGGACGCCTCCCCAGTACCCCGTGCTAACCACTAGGAAAGTTCTGGCTGGTCCATGGTGAATTCATCCTTTCAGCCACCTGTCCTGTCCAGTGATCAATTGCACCTTCTGGCCACTATTTAAAGGAATTTCCCACTGCAGAATACTGCTTGCTTGTCCTCTGCCGTCACCCTCTACATAGAACAGAGCACACTGCTAGGCCAGGCGCTGAGCAGCATTTCTGCACAGCACACAGTTTTCAAGTGCTGTCTGAAATGATCAGGAACAATACTTTCAGATGACAAAAATAGAAAGTGTGTGCACAGAACTTTTCAAATTTAGTTTTACTGATTCTTCTGACCACGTGCTGGTTGTTTCCTTTATTTCCTCACAGCCTTGGCAAGACAAAACTTGATTGGCAGGACTAAGTGCAACTGCTCTGTGTCTGCGCCTTTTCGGAAAATCAGCCCCACATCACGCTTTCCTTGAAAAAAAGGTGTGATCCAGCTATAATTTCTGCTGCCAGGCCCCCTTCTCATAAAAAAACAATTAAACAATGTATATTTAGAAATCTGGCTATAAAATTGCAAATTAGTGAAAAGGTATAAAAATTACAACGCAAAACAAAATAAATGTTACAATTCCAGAAACCTATTGAAAAAATAAATATAAATGCACAGAACAACCTGCCTGGATTGCTACATATACAGGAGAATACTGTTAACATTCAACAGAAAAGCACTAACATATCAGTCTGCTAACAATTGACTTTGCAACTACTAAAGTTTATTTTAACAGCATCCTGAGACTCATGTGAAAGTCCAAATTGAAGTATCAGAGCAGAATGCACATGCTGTGCTTTGCTGAGATGTACTGGATAAACTACAGAGGTTTAGATCTCTGTTAAAATTCACACTGAACTGTCACTTTGAGCTAAAACAAGTAAGCTGGCATTTCATGTTGTATGCATGGCAGGTCTGGAGAGGACATCCTTGCTTGCTAAAGCGCTGCAACCTTGGTGGTCTTGCAGGATTTTTTTAGACATGCTTTCTAAGGTCACAAACCAGGTTAATCAGCTTAATGTACGCAAGGCAACAAAGGATTACTGATCCACCAGAAATGAATTTGAATAATGTGCTCTTGCCAATGCCTAGAAGTACACACCTAGGAGAATAGAAGAAAAATCATATGTGGGTCTGATTACAGAGGTGAGAAGCAATATTTGCATCCATGTCCAACTCTTCTCCAACAGAGTAATATCTTTTTGTAAAGGTGATTTAGCTTCAGATTTTAGCTCCTTGTTATTCGAGTTGAATATTTAACAATCCTGTTATTTACAATGTATACATGTAATGGGATTTTCACATAACATTTGTATTTGTGTATTCGTTAATCGATGCAAATATGTACACTTATAATAGGGAATGCGGTAGCAAAAATTACATAAGTTATCAGTTGATCATGTTCTTTTGCAAACCGATCATTAGGCAAATTATTTATTGAAATTATAAATAATTTGTACTTTGCATTGTTTCTCCCAGGAAATCAGGATCTGGAAGTTAAAGGTGCGTACACACACACTACAAAAGGCAACGACGGGTCCGCTGGACCCTCCCACTAGGCGGTCTTTTAGCCGACAGTAGCGCGTGTGTACACGCTGTCGGCGGACTGATAAGGCTGTTTCTGAATTATCCGCTGAGCTGATCGTTCAGAAACAGCCTCATCAGTCCGCCGACAGCGTGTATACATGCGTTACTGTTGGCTAAAGACTGCCCAGCAGGAGGGTCCGGCGGACAGCGAAACCGCCGTCTATTACCATAGTACAGAGCTGCGATCTGTGACAGTGTGACACGGCTGTCCCCCTGGGACACAGGAGAGCAATCGGCTCTCACAGGCTGAAGCCTAAGACAGCTGATAGCTGTCACTGGCCGGATGGGGGGAGGGAAGGAGTTAGGAAAAAAAGAATAATACAGAAATAAAAAAAAAATATTTACAAAAAAAAACCACGGGGGGCTGTGAATCAGACATCAGACCCCACCAACAGAGAGCTCTGTTGGTGGGGAGAAAAAGGGGGGGGGTCACTTGTGTGCCCTGCAGCTAGGCTTTAAAGCTGCAGTGGCCAATTAAGCAAAATATGGCCTGGTGTTTAGTGGGGTTTAACACTGAGGTCCTCAAGTGGTTAAGTGATTCCAATCCTGATTCTCTGAAATGGTATTCATTTAAAACAAATTTCAATCAACAATGTACCCAGGGGCGCCACTAGACTTAATGCAGCCCCCTTAGTCCCCGAATCCCATGTGGAGCCAGAAAATAGCAGCAAAGTGTTCTGCTGTGAAGCGGTGTCTGGAAGCAAGAAAAAAACATTACACTCTCTACTCTGCATAGTGGGAGAAGGTGTCGGGACAGTTTTTGCGAGCAAAAAGGAATTTTTTTTGCTAATTGGCTGCACTTGAGGTTCGAGAGAGGGAGGAGGAGAAGAAGCCCGAAAGCCTCTGGGCCCCCCTGCGATGGCAGGAGTCACAGGGGTGATTGTTACGCCCATGAATGACCCTCATTTACAGGTAAATGAAATCTACTTGGATTCTCCAGATGATAACCATGTTCCCAAGCATTCATAACACTGCTTCTCACAGTATTTTAAATAAATAATTAATTTTTAATATTTTTAAACATATTTCTTCAGTTTTTTTCATCTACCTTGACGTTTGAGGATGGACACTAGGGGGACACAAGAGGTGGAAACCCTGATACTGTGTGATGCTGCAACTAGAGTTTTACATGCAGCTTTTTGGCAGGTTTTACGACATTTTATAGCTACAGGGCACCTCATGGCAAAGTGTGTGACAGCAGTTTTCCAAGCAAGATTTCCCTGAAGGCAGGGCTGAGAAAAGGGCCTCCAGTACCAGAGTAAAATTTCAAAAAGTATGCCACTCCCTCCTTCCTCCACTGTCAGGTCTAGTTGTGCTGATGCTCTGTTCACTTTGACCCAGCCATCACATGCTTATGCAGGCTTGCATGAAACTTATAACTCAATAAACAAGCTAGATGGAACCAATCAATTAAAAGGTGGCCTATTTGGGGCTGCATAGGCTGAATATTCAGTCTGTGTGTCCCCTGGCCTCCTTTAAAGACCAAGCACACCAAAGGAAATCCAAGGCGACAGGACTTAATAAAAGTTTGTACCTATTTTGTTTTGTAAAGTTCTGGGATGTGGACTGCATCCCCCCACCTCCCTGCGATTGCCATCATTTGCTCATAAAAGTGCCCGGAAATGGGCCTAACCGCCCCCTGGGTCGACAGCCTTGACCTGGAAACAGTGCAGTTTAAATAGCCACCTGCAAAGTTCAGCATGCTGCGCACGTGCCTGCACACTTGGAAGATCTCGGTCACTGTGTCCACACTCCCGGCGGTCTCCAGAATGCTGTGCGCTCACTGCACACTCACATCTTCCAAGTACATAAAGGCAGCTCTAAGCTTGGCCAGATTGGATGGTGGGATTTCCAAGCTGTGATCCTGTGAAGTGATCTTCCAACTTCTTCCTACAAATGCTCAATAGGATTGAGGTCAGCAGAATGAGCTGGCCATGGAAGCAGGTTAAACTCAGATTGATGTTCATTAAACCAATTTGAGACCAATCGAGCACGGTGGCATCTTTTTCTACTTTTCTGTGATACCAAAGGCACTCTTGATGGTCTTTTGCTACTAAAGCCCATCCTTTGCAAAGTCCATCTTATTGTGTGTTGGGATATGCTTTGTGATGCACCTGTACTGAATCCAGCTGTAATTTGTCATGTTATTGCCCCTCTCTTGCTGACGACTTTGCCTGCTACTCATCTGTCAACTCTCTCATTCACCAGCCTTTTTTCAACCAGAATAGTTCTAATTGCTTGAAGTTTTTTTTTTTTCCTCAACTGCCACTCTCTAAACACACAAATTACTGTTGGGTGAGAAAATCCTAAAAGAGTTGTCTTTTCAGAGATGCTAGCACTTAAATCTTTTGAATTACCCATTTTGACATTAACTTCCGTGATAAATATGTGGTCCAAAGCTGAGCATTCCTTACATAATATATATAGGCAACTCTGCATTGTTATGTCACTCTACGTCACTGTTGGACTAGTCAACTTTCAAATAAGGGTTGTCTCTAATTTTTTGGCCCCTCAGCGTATATGGTGTATCATTTTAAAGAGGAGCTGTCAGCCATACTATCTCAGAAAAAAACATATATAAGTAAGTAGATAAATATTTACTCTACTTACATAACAAATGTATTGCATTGTCCATGTTTTGATTTTAGTAATTTCTCTATAGTAAAAAGAAAAAAGAAAGAAAATCCTTCTTAGGATTCTCCATTTTAACTGTGTCTATCTTGAAGTCAATCCTGATGTCAATTCCTCCCTTAGGCCTCTTGCACACTGCACGCGATTCCGATTCAGATTCCGCTTTTTAATCTGTTTTTACATCCGATTCAGATTCCGATTTGCAGTGTGCAGGGAGCAAACTGCAAATCTGAATCGGAATCGGAAGTAAAAACTGATTAAAAAGCGGAATCTGAATCGCTTGCAGTGTGCAAGAGGCCTTATTCTGCTCTGCCTGGATTGTGTATGCATTGCCCGCCCTCCTCCCAGTCTTCAGGCACTCCCACCCAGCTCTGCAATAGAAAGTGCAGTGTCTCAGCATGAGAAATATTGGCCAATCAGAGAGGAACAGAGGTGTGGGAGGGGAAAACAGGAGGAAAGAATCTGAGGGGAAAGTAAAGAAGAAAAAGACAACCCAGCATGTCCTGCAACTTCCTTTGTGCGGCAGATGTACCAAGTAAGAGCAAGGGAAACTGGGGAATATTTCTTTATGGATAAGAAAAGTGAAGCCTGGAACCCACTACAAATTGCTATCGCAATCGCTAGCATTTTTATTGAGCGGCTTGTAAGCGATTTCTTCTGCGTTTTCTGGCGATTTTGGTAGTGATTTTAAAAAGTGTAAGCTTTTTGCCAGCGATTGTGTAGTGATTTGCGATTACAGATTTTAATTCTGGTCCTTTCAATGTAGCAGAATTTTATTTACAGTTTGCATTAATTTAAAAATTGCACTCAAATCGCTATGTGTTTAGCATTTACTTTACATTGCAGAAACGCTAACGCAAACGCTAACACCACCAAAATGCTGCGTGTCCTGCGATAGCAATTCTGCTAATCACTCCAGTGGAATTTGGCCCATCCATTAACATTAGCTGAGCATTTAGGGAAATCGCTAGCATTTGTAATCATTCCCTAAATGCTAAAAAAAAAATCGCTCTAGTGGGTTCCCACCCTGAGGCCTGGAACCCACTGAAAACCGCAAACACAAAACGCAACCGCTAGCGTTTTGTCTGAGCAGTTTGCAAGCGGATTCATGCGCGTTTTTGGTCGTGTTTTGCAACATTGTATTTTTTTGCCCAGCGGGTGCGTAGCGTTTTGCGTTTTGCGTTTTTATCCTGATTGGTCCTGTGAATTATTTTTCATTTTGTTACAGTGTGCTGAACCGCAAAACGCTAGCAAAACCGCTCAGTTTAGGTTTCGCTGAGCGTTTCCGCTAGCGGTTCAATACTTTACATTGAAGCGCTAACGCTCCCAAAATGCTGCACGTCCTGCGTTTGCGTTTCTGAGAAACGCAAAAGCTCCTGTGGAAGTTGCCCCATCCATTAACATTAGCCCAGCGTTTTGGCAAACTGCTAGCGTATCGCAGTGCTGCCAAAACGCTGCCAAAAGCGCTCCTGTGGGTTCCAGCCCTAAGAGTGTTTTTTAACTTTTGGAATGCCTGGTTAGCAACCTTATTACTTGTTTACCAGATAAAAATAAAGAATTGATTTTTTAAGTTTATGACCGACAGCTACACTTTAACAATGACAAGCAAACAATTGGGGTGTTTGATGGCTGAGGGCTAGGTCATGTGAATTCTTTTTAATGACAAACTAAACATTTTTTTTAAGGAAATACAGTGTTCAAAGATATGAATACATTTCAGTAAAACCCCAAGTTCAAATGTTCATAAATAGTAATATCTGAGTAGGCCTGAGTCTCTAGTTTTCATAATGGTAACTGTGAAGAAACGTGGAAAAGCCGCCGCATGGACGCAGGATGAGGCGGCTGTTTCTGCGGCTGGCATAGCGGAACGCGGTAAAACAGCCGCGTCTGACGCGGCGGTTTGCGCGCACAGGCCTGCTACTGACGGTCTGACCAGGCGGGGTAGGCCACCGCATGTGCAGATAGCGGTGCGTCTCACCCCGCGTGCAGGCCAGCAGAGACATTGCAAAACGTGACTGGTGTGGCTGGGACTGATGGTCCACACAGGTTCAGAATGACGCGCGCGCGCGCTGAGAGGCAGAGTTTATATGACAGCCAGAAGAAGGTCAGCTGACCAAGCTGGTCAGCTGACATCTCCACCACTTTTCATTGGTCCAGCACTTAGGGTGGCGCTGAAGAGCGCTATAGTATATATACTGGGTGCTGGTCATTCTCTGGTGGTCTGTCGTTGCGATCACTACGTAGTAGCACTCAGGCCTTGTCTGTTTCTGTGTTCTAGCATAGTTTCCAAAGGTGTAGACATCAAGGAGTTCACACCTTAGCATTAGGAATATTGAATTGTATTATTTGTTATGACTTTCTGCCTGCCTGACTATTCCTCTGAACTCTGATCTTGTACCTTGCTATTTCTAAAAACCTGTTGCCAATCTCTGCTTGTTCCTGGACTCTGTACCTGCCTCCTGATTCTGTACCTCGTTATTCTGATTCTCCGTTGCCTGACCCTGCCTGTTATTGGATTCCGTATCTGCCTTCTGATTCTGTACTTTATCTGTCTGTGTGTTGACGACCTGGCTTGGCCGACCTCGAGAACTAGCCTTACTGTTAGAGGCAGTTCCCAGATCTGTTAGTGGCACCCGCTCATTGGTGTCACTCACGCTCTGTCCTTCCCTCATTCTGCTTAGCTCCTCCCCGGGAGAGTCTAGGCTTACGGAAGGAGCATTCTTCTGGGCAGTATTCCTTACTGCCTCTGTACCTACTCCTTAGGTGCAGTCCACTGTGTTACTGTTACACCCAATCACGCACTTGTTATCTCAGGTGTCCAGAGGTTAGTAGATATATCTGATTATCGGTGATACTGCAGATCACCAATAAATCGGGTATATTCTGTATTCTCAGTGATAATGCAGTTCACCGGTAATCAGACCCTCTCTGTGTTACACCGATCGTTACAGTAACATTTATGGCTTTACTTGAATGTTCAGGGGCTTTGCTAAAAAAGAATATTCAGAGGCTTTGCTAAGAAACAATGACTACTACTTTTGGTGAAAAATATGACCTTGAAAAAGCCATTGGTGCTACTTGTGGTTAAAAGTCTGCTTTTTATCCAAAAAAGCTATCATTATTAATATGGCGGATAATTTTAGCCATGATGACAAGCAAGATAATAGCATTTGGGGTGTTTGAGGGTTGAGGCCTATGTCATGTGAATTCTTCTTAGTGGCAAAGTGAAAAAACTAAAAAACAAAAAAACAAAACACATTTTCATAGTTATGTTCAAAGTTCAGCAAAACCGCAAATGTTAAAATATTACAAAATTTCAATATCCAAGTAGGCCTGGATCTCTAGTTTTCGAAATGGTGACATTTATGACCTTTATTGTATGTTCTAACACTCCAGGGGCTTTAATAAGAAAGAATGACACAATTACATTTGGTGAAAAAAATGGCCTTGAACAAGCCATTGGTGCTACTTGTGAATAGTAGTCTGCTGTGTGCTCAAAAATCGGATTATGAATATAGGTTATCATTTTACCCGTGTGAAGCAAGAGAATAGAATTTGGGGTGTTTTAAGGTTGAGGCCTATGTCATGTGAATTATTTAACAAACAAATGGAATCAAATGCAATAAAAATTACTATTTTCACATATTACATACCAAAATAAAACACTTGTTAAAATAAAAAAAATAAAAACCGCCACAAATGACAGAATTAAAAAGGGAATATATATAAATTGTTACATTAGGGAGTAAACTTTTTAAATATGTATGTCATAAAGGTGTATTGCAGTTATTTTTTGCAAATAATTGTTTGTAAGCATTGATAGAGTACAATGAGAAAACACAAAATGGAAAAAATACGTCTTTATTTCCAAATAATATACTGTTGACAAATATTGTACTAGGAACATAATTTAAATGTTGTAATAACCAAGATAAATGGACAAACAAAATGTGTGGGTTTTATCTACAGTATCACTATTTTTAAACTATAATGGCTGAAAACTGAGAAATGACTTTTTTCATTTTTTCCTTTGTCTTCCCTTTAAACTGCCTACAAAATAAAATAATTCTTAGCAAAAAGTACCACCTAAACAAAGCTTAGTTTGTTCTGAAAAAAAAAATAAAAAAAAAATAGAAAGATCATATTGGTGTAATAAGTAATGATAAAGTTATTGGCAAATTAATGGGAGGAACGGGATATGTGAAAATTGCTGTGTTTTTTAAAGAGAATCTGTAACGTCAAAACGACCCCTGGGGGGTACTCACCTCGGGTGGGGGAAGCCTCAGGATCCTAATGAGGCTTCCCACGCTGTCCTCCGTCCCTCAGGGGTCTCGCAGTGGCCCTCCGTACAAGATGACGTCATTATTTACCTTCCCGACTCCTGCGCAGGCGCTCTGACGGCTGTCGGCTCCGAAGTAGGCGGAAATACCCGATCGTCGTCGGGTCTGCTCTACTGCGCAGGCGCAAGTTTCCGGTGCCTGCGCAGTAGAGCGGACCCGACTGAGATCGGGTATTTCCATGTAGTTCGGAGCCGAAAGCAGCCACAGCGCCCCCGCTGGAGCAAGAAAAGGTAAATATTGAATTGGACAGTCGGGTCTGTCGCCGGCTTTTTCGGAGGGCTGCAGCGAGACCCCCGTGGGACCGAGGACGGCGTGCGAAGCCTCATTAGGATCCCGAGGCTTCCCCCATCCGAGGTGAGTACCCCCCAGGGGATGTTTTTGATGTTACAGAGTCTCTTTAAGGGAATATAACCTGTGGTAGGGAAGTGATAAAATAAAAGCTATTTACATGAGGAGTTGTACCTGTCCCAGACCAGCCTGTATTTTCTTGGAATGCCATGGAGCAGGGGCATAACGGGTTTGTGCTGGGCACCCTCGCAGAGATCTGCCAACCATCTCCCCATCACAGTATTTAGCTGTCTTGGGGCGGGCCCACTCCTGTATGTAATGCAAAGCAGCAGCGGTTATAAATTATATGCTTCTTTTTGCGAAACAGGTCCTCTTCACTTATCTTCAGTGTATAAGCGCCACATATTCCTGTATGTCATGTGACAGGAACAGAAGCTGCATGGCGATTGGCTGTACAGCACTTGTACACCAAAGAGGAGTGAAGAGGACCTGCTCGTTGGCAGAAGGTAAGCAGCTTCGCTGCTGCTCTGCATTATGTGTAGGAGCGGTCTATTGTTATGCCCCTGCCAAAGAGAAAAGTGAGCTTAGTTTGCCATTCTGTGCTGAAATATCTAATGCTACCTGACAGGATTAGCCAACCAGCAAATTTTTTGGCATTTTTCTTCTATAATTTTTTTGTTTAGTTGTCTGCACACAGTTAGACTTTATCTCATTGCTGAATGCACTGAGCCATCAGAAGTGTGCATTTACAAGCCATTTGATAGCATTTTTCCTTGACAGAGGTCCTCTAAGGATATCCAATCTATCTTACTGTACCCCGCCAGCGGCCCAAACCAGTTCTGCATTTCTGCCATAATTCAGGTAATAGATGAAGGATTTTATTGTATTAGGTCGTATCAAATTGCAGTATTGTAAAACTGGATGATCGCTGAAGTAATTGTAAAATGAGTTTTATAGATACAATGAAAACCTATGCAATGGCCATCTTATGTAAGCCATACATCTCCAGCACAGTACAAACAGAAATGGCCTTGCTATATGAGAAAAAAAAATACACTCTGGTATCATACCATCTAATAGCAGCCACCTGATGTAATTTCAAATTATAAATATTAACAATCATTTTTTTTGCATTTACATACTGTATTTGCATGCCTGACTTATTAGCATTTTATCCTGACCATCTCTGCTGCTGAACACAACAGGGGAAAAGAGGTGCCCCAAAAAAAGAATAAAATCTAAAAACTATAAAATAGAAAATTAAGAGGTGGCTTACCTTAAAGATGACACTTTGGGCCTGATCCAATTCACTTTTTCTCCTAGTTGATATTTTTCACATCTTTTTAGTAAAATGCCTTTTAAGCCTCCAGCATGCAAGGAAATACTCAGAATAATTTTGGCAGTACTTTTTTGTCAACTTTTTTTGGAACTTTTCAATTGCAGAGGGCTGAAAAGTTATTTTAAACAAAGGATGAAAACTATCTCCTAGGAGAAAAGGTGAATTTGTGGCCCTATGTGTGTTGAGTGTTGTGTAACAACCCCCCCCCTTTTTTTTTTTTTTTACACAAATGGCAATAAAACCCCTAAAGTCAAAATTCTTGCCATCTGACAATACTGAGCCGAGGTTTAAGTGCCTAAAGCCTCATTTACACGGGTGTGATGATCCGCTCAGCTGGCTGCACAGGCAGACAGCTGTTTGTCCATTCCTCTAGTCTGTGGGCTGCAGGTCTCTGGAACAGAGACCTGTCTTTCCATTGCAAGTTTCTGGTCTGTTCTCTTGCTGGGGAATTTGCATACATTCGTTATGCAAATCCCCTACCTGCCTTCTTTGATGACTGGCACTATAAGAGCTTTATGTTTCCCAGAAGGCTTTGCTGGTCATTTCCTTTCCATGGTCTGTTCCTGATGGACACTGCTGGAGTGTCAGCCACGATTGTGGAACTTTCTCTGTGATCAGCGCACAACGCGTGCGCTGACACGGCGGAAATCCTCCACAAGCGTATATTTGCAGGCACCCAGCAAAAGGTGCTACGCACCTGTAGAGGGAAATTCCTGTCGGCAGATGGCACTGGGGAGTGCAGAGGAACCAATCCTCTGTACCTCCACAAGTGCCAGACAGGAATTGTACGAAGCGCAGAACGCAATCGCAAGAGAGGCGATTGCGAATGAGATTGAGCAAAGGGACAGGTTGTATGTGTGTGCGCCAATCCAGTCGCCACCCCGCGACCGCGCACACACAACAGCAGATATGAAATAGGAACGCGATCGAGAGAGGTGCGATCGCCAGACGTGACACAAGGCAGATCAGCATAGAATACGAGGGTAGCAAAGGCACAGCAAATAATACAATAAGGAGATACGGAAAATAACAAACGCTAGCTAACTGCGAACACCGCACTCATTCGCAACAGTGCACGCGGTTATGCGCAGTCTCCACGTGATAAGCACAATAGATACAAGCACGCCTAACTAACCATCGACAGACAAACATGAAACAAAGGACGCGAGCGCTTGCTTAACGGTTACCTCACCGAGCCTCCGGCAAGCGTAGCAGACAAGACAGACACACGAAAACAGGGACAAGCGAGAGATAGGATCCACAGCACTAGCGAAAAGTGGCTAGCGCGATCCAGGTACAGAGTATCAGAACAGAAGGATCCCCAGCGCTAGCGAAAAGTAGCTAGCGCGATCCCCGAAGACAGAACAGAAGGATCCCCAGCGCTAGCGAAAAGTAGCTAGCGCGATCCCAGGAGACAGAACAGAAGAGATAGCTGGTAGCAACCGCTGCACCAGCTATACTCCAAGAACAGAGATCAGAACCATTTCCTGTCGACCACCTTTGGGACAGGACAATGGCAACAGGCAAGACAAGACAGAACAGGCAATACAGATAATACAACCTGACTGGGCTAGAAGGGGAGCCTAAAGCAACCCCCAGGATTTAACTATACTAGATAGCAATGGCTGACACTCCAGCAGTGTCCATCAGGAACAGACCATGGAAAGGAAATGACCAGCAAAGCCTTCTGGGAAACATAAAGCTCTTATAGTGCCAGTCATCAAAGAAGGCAGGTAGGGGATTTGCATAACGAATGTATGCAAATTCCCCAGCAAGAGAACAGACCAGAAACTTGCAATGGAAAGACAGGTCTCTGTTCCAGAGACCTGCAGCCCACAGACTAGAGGAATGGACAAACAGCTGTCTGCCTGTGCAGCCAGCTGAGCGGATCATCACACCCGTGTAAATGAGGCTTTAGGCACTTAAACCTCGGCTCAGTATTGTCAGATGGCAAGAATTTTGACTTTAGGGGGGAGCGAGCAGGGAATCGGCGGAAGCAAGATCCGTCCTGTCGGATCTTATCAATCGAGCCACATTAGCGGCTCGATTGATAAGGAACATCGCGGCCGCATCTACGCGTGTAGATGCGGCTTTAAAGAGAGCAGCCAAAAGCTGCTTGTGGTGGTCAGATGGAGTTTTGAACTGCCCGACAAGCACACAGTTCAACCTTTTGGCTGCAGAGTATGAAATCATATACCTGAGCGGAGGTGTAATTAGAGGGGAGAAGCTCCTGCAATTGCAGGGTAGCCCAGAGCAGTTGGGGGGGGGGGGGTTCATACATTTGAAAAGGGCTCCTAGGAAAAAAAGGGCTCCTGATAGACGAAAAAAAGCCAAATTCAGCTACAAAGGGCGCCTGGTCGTCTGGTTTAGCCCATATGCCAAATTTAGCTACAAAGTGTGCCTGGTGTAGCCCATAGGCCAAATTCAGCTACAAAGGGCACCCAGTGTAGCCCATATACCAAATTTGGCTACAAAGGGTGCCTGGTGTAGCCGAAAAGCTAGTTTTAGTTTATAAAAAGGATGCTGTTATGGGCAAAATTTGTTTGGCTATAAAAGGGCTCTGGATATAGCCCAGAAAAGTGATTACTATGACCTAACTTCTCCCTACTCTCACACAGAACCTTCCCCTAACCCTCCCCCCCCCTGGTGGTGCCTATCACTAAGACCCTCCCGGTGGTGCCTAACCCTAAGACTCCCCTGGTGGTGCCTAACCCCAAGACCCCCCACGGTTATTACTATGACCTAACTTCTTTCTACTCTCCCACAGACCGCCCCCCCTGGTGGTGCCTTACTCTAAGACCCCTCCCAGTGGTGCCTAAGACCCCCCCCCACTTGTGATGCCTGATCCCAAACCCCCCCCGCCCCCACCCCCACCACCTGCACACCCCCAAATCAAAAATCTCAGCTATAAAAGGGTGCCCTTTTGTAGCATAATCCAAAACATTTGTAGCCGAAAACCTCGTAGCCAAATCAAAAATATGGGCAACAAAGGCACGCCTTTTGTAGCTAAATCAAACTCCTTGTAGCCGAATTAAAAATATGGGCTACAAAGGGGAGCCCTTTTGTAGCCGAATCGAAAACCTTGTACCAGAAAGAAAACTCGGGAGCCCTTTTCACCACCTTGTAACCCATATTTGCAGAAATAACATTCAAGACTATAGAGGAGCCCTTTTAACACAGATGGTTCAGGAGCCCTTTTCAAATGATTCAACTGATTCCGTGGGGGACCCCAACTACTAACCCTTCATTCTGCCGATACAGGGGACTATACTTCAGATCAGGTGTTTTTGTGGCTATGGTTATTATGGGTGTGAAGATAATGATGGCAACACTTGTTTTGTAACCCTTATGAGATGGGGAGCATCATCGCTGGGGGCCCCCATGAACTGTAGTTTAGTTATGTCACTGTGACTAAGGCCTCTTTCAAAGTACTGTAGAAAATAAAAGCAGTACAAGTAATTCTGAAAGCATTTATTATCTGGAATTTTAACATTGGCATTCCAGCTTTTTCTCTTTTGGCACATTTTACACCTTGAGAATAATGCTATTCAATTGACTGGAATAGCAACAAAGCAGTTGGCACATCATAGTGCAGCATTGACTCCCAGCTCTATGCTTAGCCGTAACATCCTTCTTACCTTGTCCCTCTTGTTGACTAATGTATCCCACATTTCAATAGCTCTAACCTTGTGCCATACCTTAACCAGTACACTCTAAAATCCCTAACCTAACTTTAACATATACATAACACTAACCTTAACCATTTAAATACAGTTTGCCCTGGATGGATCGATCACCTGAGCTACCTTTAATCTTGAACTGAAATGAGACTTTCATTTAACTGTAATCATTACTGTAACCTGACACTAAATTCTTCTTCCTTAACCCTAATCTTGTCAATGCTTCCAATAAATTGCACAGAACACTGGAGCCAAGATTGCAGTAAAGAACAGTTTGAGCCTTCATATTAACCACTTTAGGATCCTTGGTACGCATATCCACGCCCCTTTAAACTGCACGTGCGGATCAGGGGTGTAGATATGCGTACTGCTGCCTTACCGTCGCATTCACGATACCCGCGCTGTTTTCTGCCGATCCACCGCTGCAGCCCCCTCCATCTGTGATCAGGACGTGAGAATCTTTTGATTCTCAATCCCGATCACCGTTCCCGTGTCTTCGCAGAGCTTGTTAACGTCGCATAAGCTCTGAGACCCAACACTTCCGTGTTCGGCTGTGTTCTATTAATAGAAACACGGTCTCAATAGCACCATCTTGTGGCCAAAAAGTAGAATACACCTATTTATGCCACTATACTGTTTTTCATAGCAAGTTTATTATCATTTTTTTTTATTTTATTACTTTTAGCCCCTTCCATCCCTGCCCCACAGTTACAGAAATAAAACACTTGTTAAAAAAAATTAAAAAAATTACATCATTTAATTTTTTTTACATAAATAGCTACCTTACGGACTTTTGTAATACGGATGTCATGCGTATATTTTTTCAAAAAAAGTTCTTGTAATAAGTGAAAAAGTATTAAAAATCCCTAAATGGAAAAATGCTCCTTCATTTCCAGTTAAAATATTATCACCATACATTGTACTAGGGACACAATTTAAACGTTGTAATAAACCGGACAAATGGGCAAATAAGATGTGTGGGTTTTATGTACCAAAGCACATTTTATTTTAAAACTATAATGGCTGAAAACTGAGAAATAATCATTTTTTTATTTTTTCCTTATTCCCTTTACAATGCATATACAATAAAATAATTCAGAGCAAAAACTACCACCCAAAGAAAGCATAATTTGTGGTGAAAAAAACAATATATAGATCATTTCAGTGTGATAAGTAACAATAAAGTTATCGCTGAATGAATGGGAGGAGCGCTGAAATGTAAAAGTTGTTTTGGTTTTTAAGGGGAAAAACCTGTGATCCTGAAGTGGTTAAAATTGGAGATATAATTTCTGATGACCCCTTATTCCAAAAAGACCTGTGCAGTACCCATCTATTACATTCATGAACATTAAAAATTACCTTTAAACCTCAATTACAAGAATCTATCTATCCAGGGGCGTTTTTAGGCATAGGCATTCCCGACCACTGCCTGGAGTGCTGTTGGTCCTGGGGGATGCCATACCCCTGATTAGGTCACTCCCCAAAACTAAGCCCCACCTGAAGTAAGCCATGATTCCCAAATAAAACCAAGCCCCCACAGGTGTTTGTGGACTGAAGGAGGCTCAAGAGGACAGAAGGAGGCACAGTGTCACCTTTGCCCCCGTGTGTCCCTCTGTCCCCCTGTGTGTCCAGAAATGGATGCCTAACCTTTTTTGGCAAGATTTTTTTGGGCTAGTATAAACCGGGCCTGGAGACTTTCTCCAGGCCCTAGGTGCCTGCCTAAGTTGCCTTGTGGATGATCCGCATCTGTGTTTGTCCCTCTGTACCTCCCTCTGTCCCACTGTGCCTCTTTCTGTCCCCTTGTCCCACTATCTGTTCCCGTCCCCTCCTGTGCTCCCACAGTCCAGTATGTAAAGGCAGAGTATAGCACAGCAAAAGCTGTGCTCTAACCTCCCCTCTGGAGTCCAGTGCTGTGCCTGTGTTACCATCCTGTCTGTTTTCTGCTCCCACTAGTTTTCTTACTCTCCTCATGTAGCCTGTAATCATGCTACATCTGGCAGGAGATCCTGGGCACTTGATCCAGTGGTGAGAGGAGAGGCGGAAGCACAGCACTGGACTCCAGTGGAGAGGTGAGAGCATAGATTCTGCTGTTCTATATCTACTCTGCATTTACACACCAAGCTTGGGTAGGGCAACGAAATGGGACAGGATCGGCAGGTTGTTTGTATGTCAGGGACTCACTGTATTATGCATCCTCCCTATACAGCGCATAGTTTATATTCTCTATTTTGTGGGTGTATTTTTTCCCTTTTTTTGGGAGAGGAGGGGGGAGGCAGGTTACACAGGACTTCTGGCCTGGAGTGACAAAAAGGCTATAAATGCCCCTGTATCTATCACCCAAAGTAGAAATATTGTATAAGTGACAAATATTGTATGTAATCTGAGCGCGCCCAGCCAGGCTGCAGCTCTCTTAAGCTGCTCCAGACCTTGTCTCAGATTTCCACACCTTTAAACCTATTTGTGCTGAAACTGGACTCAAAATACAGAGGAATTCCACCCACCACGACCAAGGCTACAACTACAACCAACCAGAACAATCAGATTACTTTGGATGGCAGAGATTTAAACTGGATTGAAATCCTCCATGAAGCTTACCACTGCTGAACACACCAAGCCTTCTAACAGCTGACCTGAAACAAGACCTTCAACCTCTCTGGAAACTTGATTGCCTGTGATTGCCCTCACTCCACCCTGTGAGTAATCCTTTATACATTATCCAAGGCATATGCACCAAGTGACTATTTTCCACATTTATGTTATCATTTATCATCTATCTCTAAAACAAGGAACTTTACTTAAAATAAATCTATGATCCAACTCTGTGTAGGAATGAAAGGATTTTGCACAGATCCCCTTTGATCTCAGCAGGACTCCAGAAGTACAAGCTATCTAAACAAGTTTATTGTCTCTAATGTCAACATACAAATACTCATCAAAGGAACTTTTCTCTGCCTGCCCTCCCAAGAATTAATTACAAATTAACACCTCACTTGCTCTCCTCTTAAAATCCTTTGGGATACTCAGGAAACGCAGAAGGGGGCGGAGAGGTAGTGGATCCAAGTCTAAAAAACATATTTGCCCTCAGGAAAGCTTAATCACAGCTACACTCTGCAATGCCAGATCGATAAATAATAAGACTGCAACTATACATGACCTAATAGAGCTCTCCGATCTGACCTTTTTGACAGAGACCTGGCTTGGGAAGCATGCAGGCCCAACTCTTGAAGCAACCGTGTCAACCAATTATTCTGTCTTGCACTGTGAGAGACAAGTCCGCAAGGGTGGGCGGGTTGCCATATGCTTCAGATTCTCTTTGAGCATAAGGCCCCTGCCCATAGGCCCCACTGAAACCTTTGAATGTCTTGCAGCTCAACTGTCAGCAGAAGTAAACATCAACATATTGCTCATATACCGCCCCCCCAAAAAATGGTCCAGCCTTTCTTAAGGAATTATCTGCACTCTTATCCTGCCTAACAGTGGAACACCCTAGGTGGATCATCCTGGGAGACTTCAATGCATGGGTGGATGATCATGACTCCCGCCTAGGAAGTGAACTACATCTCATAATGAGTGAATTGGGTTTCTCTCAGGCTGTCAACCTCCCCACCCACAAGAAAGGGCACACCCTGGATCTTATATTTCATTCCGGACTTTTAATATCACACATGGATATAAACCCAGTGGTATGGTCAGACCACCACACCATCCACTTCTCTCTGACAGCACCAGCGATAAAACACAGAGGGAAAGAACTCATAAAATACCGTTCACTGAAAGATGTCTTACCCCAGCACGTTCAGAATACCCTCAACTTCGACGCATTAACCAATCATTGCGCAAACCCAGACTCCATGGTCCTGATGTACAACCATGCAGTGTCATCTGCCTATGACGCCCTTGCTCCAGTTCGCATTAAACGGTGTACACCACTCCACCATGCACGGTGGTTTGACAGCTCACTAAAGGACCTAAAGAAAGAAGTGCGCAGACTAGAAAGATAAACACACCCTTGTCTCTCACCTGGAAAGCTACCAAAATGCGATCACCAAGAAAAAATCCTCCTACCTATCACAAGAGATCGCAAAGGCCGCCAACAGGCCAGCCCAACTATTTCGCACAGTTGATAGACTATGTAATCCATCCTGTCTAACACCTACTATAACTCCCTCAAAGGAGCTATGCGAGAAATTTGCTTGCTACTTTGCTGACAAAGTATCCTGTATTCAGTCTCTCATTCAGTCCACAGCACCTAAGACTTATCGAACTCCTGGAAATAGTGGCAAAAACAACCTGACACCCTGGACTGACTTCAAAAGTATTAGTGAGGAAGAGATCTCAGACATCCTCCGTCGCCTCCGCCAGACAACCTGCGACCTGGACCCTGGACCAACTAAACATATGCTGAAATGCCCTGACCTGCTTGGTCCAGCATTTCACAAAATAGTAAATTGCTCTCTGCAAGCAGGGAGGTGTCCTACCTCTCTAAAAGAAGGAATCATCAAGCCCCTTCTTAAAAAACCTTCCATGGATCCAGATGCTACGAGCAGCTACAGACCTGTCTCCAACCTCCCCTTCTTAGGTAAAGTTATTGAAAAGGCTGTCTATCTGCAACTTGAAACCAGGCTGTCAGTAAACAACATCCTGGACCCTCTACAATCTGGCTTTAAGAAACACCACAGCTGTGAAACAGCCCTCATCCAAGTATGCAACAATCTGCTCATGGCAAGGGACAGAGGGGAATGCTCTATCCTAATCCTATTGGATCTCTCAGCGGCTTTTGATACAGTTGACCATGAAATCCTGCTTAACAGACTGCAGGAGTACTGTGGCATCAGTGGATCAGTCCTCCAGTGGTTCAGATCATTCCTGACTGACAGAACACAGAGAGTATCCCTAGGTCCTATAATGTCCAAACCTGCACCTCTACAATTCGGAGTGCCGCAAGGATCAATCCTATCCCCTCTGCTGTTTGCAATCTACATGTTGCCACTCGGTACACTCATCCTACGTCATGGCCTGACGTACCACTGCTACGCCGATGACACACAGCTATACCTGTCCTTCAAACCTGGTGGAACAGACCCTACCCCAAAAATAAACTCTTGCTTAGCTGAGCTACAGGCATGGATGAATGATAACTGGTTGAAACTGAATGCTGACAAAACTGAGGTCCTGTTTGTCCAAAGCCAGCACTCGCCATCAAAACAGCTCTATCCTAAAGCAACACCAATCAGGATTGGGAATTCAGATATAAACAGCTCCAACCTTGTGCACATCCTTGGCGTACTAATTGATGGGGAATTGAGTTTCAGAAACCAAATTTCATCTGTAGTTAAATCTTCCTTCTTTCATCTGAAGAACATTGCAAAGATTAAACATCTGATTCCCCCAGAGGATCTTCCAACCCTAGTCCACGCCTTCATCACATCACGACTGGACTACTGCAATGCCCTTTATGTTGGCCTCCCCAAAAAGGACCTGCGCCGCCTGCTGACATTCAAATCCCTGCACAATCTGGGCCCTGGATACATGAAGGACTTGCTGAAGCTACACCACACCTCTCACAACCTCAGATCAGCAAGTTCTATAAACTTGGTCACTCCCAGAGTGCATCTCAAAAAATCTGGAGATAGAGCCTTCTGTCATGCTGCCCCTACTCTTTGGAACTCCCTACCACACCCAGTAAAGACAGCACCATCCCTGGAGCTATTCAAATCCAGACTGAAAAGCCACCTGTTTAGCCTGGCATTTCCAGATTTATAAAATTCTTCCTCTGTACCACGATGGTCGGAGCCATGCTTATGCGCTTTAAGTCCCACGGGAGAAAAGCGCTTTACAAATGTGATTTGTTGTTGTTGTTGTTGTTGTAATATGCAGTGTATTCGTTTCTAAAGCCACTGGTCACATGTTAAAGTGGGCAATTTCCAGAAGCCTGGCTGCCCATACCCCAAGCCTTCCAACTGGGTACTTGCAACTCCATAGGTTGCTACAGGAGGGATGTAGAGTGTAACCTGGCTAGGTCATTTGCAAGAAGGCACTGAAACACAAAAACAAAGGGCAACTGACAGCTCAATAAGTAATAGCAGAAAAGTATGATGGATTATTTCTCTCCCAGAAGGATGCGCAACACACAGGGAGAAAAATTGATGATGAAAGCAGTCAAGTGACTGCAGGTTTTAGAGCAGTGGTCCTCAAACTAAGGCCCGTGGGCCGAATGCGGCCCCCTGAGGCTTTTTTACCGGCCCCCACATACAAAATGTATTACTTATAGATGCGGTCAGCTACATCTTTAAATATTGGTGGTTTGCAAATAGAATAGCATGGAAGCCAGAAAGCAGTAATTCGCTATCAAATTCCACATCAGGTGACACTGCTGTCCATTGCAGGTTGTCACCTGGGTATGCTTCACTGTCTGACCCGCAAAGCCTTCTACGTAATTTTATGTATACTCCGGCCCCCCAGTAGTCTGAAGTATGTTGACCCGGCCCTCGATCCAAAACGTTTGGGGACCCCTGTTTTAGAGTGTAAAATATGCTATTTACCATCTTAATTAATCATTACTACTAGTTTCTTAGTTTGCAAGAGTTTAGTAAAACGACCATATATTCTTTCATCATGTTCAGAATTTAGTTTTCCTTTTTCCTATCTTTTCTAATTCTAAGTTGCTGTCATCATCAATTTAGCACTGGAATCCTCGGTGGCTCTGCACAGAGTACAATATATGCACTGAGCTCACGCTTAGTACACATAAATATAAAAAATACAAATACATTTGATTTTCTGGCAATTTAAAAATTAATTTTGCATCTGAAGCTGCAAACTTTAGAAATTGTCCTCTATCCAGATAATCAGTAAAACCATCTGTTTCCACTCGTGTGTCCCCACTAGCACATCCCATGATTATCAGCATCTGCAGTGACTTTATTAGTGTTAAGAAGGTGAGATGTGAGAAGGTGACATTTATCATCAATGTAATGGTTATGCCCTATATAACAGTAGAAGATAGAAAGGCATTGTTTTAGTCATGACAGTAGGATACAGAGCCACTGTGTGGAGTAGTCAGAGAACATACATTAATTACTACTGAAAAATGTGAGCAAGGGGCTCTGTGCTCAATCAACAGCTGTGTGCTGCAGCCCATTAAGGCTTATATATATTACACTTTTAAATTACACAACTACAATAAAGTGCAGCACAAAACAAATCAGAAATCAACAAGAACCTGATGTGTTGCGATTAGAGGGCATGCCCTCAATCTCCAACTAGTGTTGGGCGAACATCTAGATGTTCGGGTTCGGGCCGAACAGGCCGAACATGGCCGCGATGTTCGGGTGTTCGACCCGAACTCCGAACATAATGGAAGTCAATGGGGACCCGAACTTTTGTGGTTTGTAAAGCCTCCTTACATGCTACATACCCCAAATTTACAGGGTATGTGCACCTTGGGAGTGGGTACAAGAGGAAAAAAAAATTAGCAAAAAGAGCTTATAGTTTTTGAGAAAATCGATTTTAAAGTTTCAAAGGGAAAACTGTCTTTTAAATGCGGGAAATGTCTGTTTTCTTTGCACAGGTAACATGCTTTTTGTCGGCATGCAGTCATAAATGTAATACATATAAGAGGTTCCAGGAAAAGGGACCGGTAACGCTAACCCAGCAGCAGCACACGTGATGGAACAGGAGGAGGCGCAGGAGGAGAAGGCCACGCTTTGTGAGACACAACAACCCCGGCCTTGCATGAGGGCAAGAAGCGTGCGGATAGCATGCTTTGTACCGCCATGCAGTCATAAATGTAATAAAGATAAGAGGTTCCATAAACAAAGACCGGCAACGCTAACCCAGCAGCAGCAGACGTGATGGAACAGGAGGAGGCGCAGGAGGAGAAGGCCACGCTTTGTGAGACACAACAACCCAGGCCTTGCATGAGGACAAAAAGCGTGCGGATAGCATGCTTTGTACCGCCATGCAGTCATAAATGTAATAAAGATAAGTGGTTCAATAAACAGGGACCACGCGGCAACGCTAACCCAGCAGCAGCAGACGTGATGGAACAGGAGGAGGCGCAGGAGGAGAAGGCCACGCTTTGTGAGACACAACAACCCAGGCCTTGCATGAGGGCAAGAAGCGTGCGGATAGCATGCTTTGTACCGCCATGCAGTCATAAATGTAATAAAGATAAGTGGTTCAATAAACAGGGACCACGCGGCAACGCTAACCCAGCAGCAGCAGACGTGATGGAACAGGAGGAGGCGCAGGAGGAGAAGGCCACGCTTTGTGAGACACAACAACCCAGGCCTTGCATGAGGGCAAGAAGCGTGCGGATAGCATGCTTTGTACCGCCATGCAGTCATAAATGTAATAAAGATAAGTGGTTCAATAAACAGGGACCACGCGGCAACGCTAACCCAGCAGCAGCAGACGTGATGGAACAGGAGCAGGCGCAGGAGGAGAAGGCCACGGTTTTTGAGACACAACAACCCAGGCCTTGCATGAGGACAAAAAGCGTGCGGATATAGCAGCAATGCTTTTTGCCGCCATGCAGTCATAAATGTAATACAGATGAGAGGTTCAATAAACAGGGACCGGAAACGCTACACCATCCCAGATGTTCATTGGTCATGTTACTTGGTTGGGGTCCTGGAGTGTTGCGTAGTCATTTCCAATCCAGGATTGATTCATTTTAATTTGAGTCAGACGGTCTGCATTTTCTGTAGAGAGGCGGATACGCCGATCTGTGACGATGCCTCCGGCAGCACTGAAACAGCGTTCCGACATAACGCTGGCTGCCGGGCAAGCCAGCACCTCTATTGCGTACATTGCCAGTTCGTGCCAGGTGTCTAGCTTCGATACCCAATAGTTGAAGGGTGCAGATGGATTGTTCGACACAGCTACGTCATCTGACATGTAGTCCTTGACCATCTTCTCCAGGCGATCGGTGTTGGAGGTGGATCTGCACGCTTGCTGTTCAGTGGGCTGCTGCTGCATGGGTGTCAGAAAATTTTTCCACTCCAAGGACACTGCCGATACCGTTCCCTTTTGGGTACTAGCTGCGGCTTGCGTTGTTTGCTGCCCTCCTGGTCGTCCTGGGTTTGCGGAAGTCAGTCTGTCTGCGTACAACTGGCTAGAGGAGGGGGAGGATGTCAATCTCCTCTCTAAAGTCTCCACAAGGGCCTGCTGGTATTCTTCCATTTTGACCTGTCTGACTCTTTCTTCAAGCAGTTTTGGAACATTGTGTTTGTACCGTGGATCCAGAAGGGTATAAACCCAGTAATTGGTGTTGTCCAGAATGCGCACAATGCGTGGGTCACGTTCAATGCAGTCTAGCATGAATTGAGCCATGTGTGCCAGAGTCCTACCAGAATCCTCATCATCCTCTTGTGAGCGTTGTGATAGTTGTTGTGATGCATCATAGTCGTCACCTTCCTCCTGGTCTGCTTCTGCTGACCATTCGCGTTGAATTGTGGAAGTCCAACGTGCACCGCTCTGGCCCTCGTCAGTGGTGGCATGAAATTCCTGCTCCAACTCCAGCTGTTCCTCCTCCTCTTCTTCGTCATAGCTGCTGGGGCCAGCGTTCCCTGAGGCGGATGGCCTGATGTTGGTACCATCACGCTGATCGTTTTCTCCTTCAGATTCCCCCAGTTGCATCATGACAGCTGTTTCCTTGATTTTTAACATCGACCTCTTCAGTAAACACAGCAGTGGTATGGCAATGCTGACTGAAGAGTTGTCACTGCTCACAAGCAACGTGGATTGCTCAAAATTTTGGAGGACTTGGCAGAGGTCCAACATGTTGGCCCAATCGGATCCACAGAAGCTTGGCAGCTGTCCGGATGCGCCTCGGTACTGCGCCGTCATGTACTGGACCACTGCACTCTTCTGCTCACAAAAGCGTGCTAGCATGTGCAGCGTAGAATTCCAGCGCGTAGGGACATCACACAGCAAGCGATGGTGGGGGAGATTGAAGCGCTCCTGCATCTTGGCGAGTGCCCCCGAAGCAGTACTGGAATTTCTACAATGTTTGGCCACTCGACGCACCTTCAACAGAAGATCGGCCACGCCTGGGTATGTCCTCAGGAACCGCTGAACTACTAGGTTCATCACGTGCGCCAGGCAAGGGATGTGTGTCAACTTAGCCAACCTTAAAGCGCGAATGAGATTACTCCCATTATCACACACAACCATGCCCGGTTTCAGGTCCAGCGGTGCCAGCCACAAATCCGTCTGTTCCTTTATTCCCCTCCAAATTTCCTCCCCTGTGTGCTGCTTATCCCCAAGGCAGATCAGCTTCAGCAACGCTTGCTGACGCATGCCAACAGCTGTGCTGCACTGCTTCCACGATCCTACTGCTGCTGGGTTAGCGTTTCCGAAAGAGGTACAGCTTTGAGATGCGTTGGAGGAGAAGGAGTCAGAGAGGTAGGTGCTGCTGTTGTTATCCAGTGGGAGGGACGGCGGTGCAGCTGTTTGCGGCGTGGGCAACACCCGCGCCGTAGCAGGTGAGGAATCGCTGCCAGGCTCCACAAGGTTCACCCAGTGCGCGGTAAGGGAGATGTATCGACCCTGTCCGAACGCACTCGTCCAGGTGTCAGTGGTGAGGTGAACCTTGCAGGCAACGGCATTCTTCAAGCTTCGGGTTATTTTGCTGACCACGTGCTCATGCAACTCAGGCACTGCAGAGCGCGCAAAGTGGTAGCGGCTGGGAACCACGTAACGTGGGATGGCCACTGACATCATGCCCTTGAAGCTGTTTGTCTCCACCACTCGATATGGCAGCCTTTCGCAGGCCAGAAGCTTGGCTATGCTGGCTGTTACTGCCACGGCCCGGGGGTCATTTGCTGGCAATTTTCTCTTGCGCTCAAACATCTCCGACACAGACAACTGAACCGTAGCGCTGCACACGGAAGGGCTGTTGGTTGTTGTGTTTGATGAACACTGGGAGACCTCAAGAGCACTACTCCGGAAAGTGACAGTGTCAGCGTCGTCTGATGTTTGTGAATGTTGTGAACCACGCAATGGCTGGGCTACTGCTGCTGCTGAGGCGGGTCTGGTGGTGAGTCTGGTGAACCCAAGGGAGGCAGTGTTGCTGGTACCCTGTCCTGCCGCGTTTGCCCACAGAGTGGGATGTTTGGATAGCATGTGGCGGCTCATGCTGGTGGTGGAGAGGTTGTTAATACTTTTCCCCCTGCTCAGGCGAGTCTTGCACACCTTGCAAATCGCCATGGTAACATCCTCAGTGCAGTCTTCAAAGAAAGCCCAGACTTTGGAGCACCTGCCTCCTTGCTGGCGATTTCTGTTTCCTCCTCTTTTGCCTCTCACTCTAACTTCCACGCTTGTGGTGCCTGAAATTGCGCGCCGCCTACCTTGTGGCACAAGGCGAACTCGTGCAGCAGTGGGTTCTTCAACAGACTCATCTGTGCTGCTGCTACGACGGCGATGTTCTCGTTCACAAATAAAATCTGGGTCTCTGTCCACATTGTCCATACCCTCCTCTTCCATCTCCTCAAACTCGTCATATGTCATTGTGGGGGGCCGCCGCCGTGGAGTAGAGCTCCCCAGAACAACCTCTGCGCAGCTCACTCCAACGTCGTCTTCCAGATCTTGTCGGCCGACCTCCTGCAATTGCAACCCCTCCTGCCCAACTTGCTCTGGGATTTGGGTTTCCGAGTCCTCCTCGGACTCGCCTTGTATTTCAGTGCGCGGTGCATTTCCCACAGTTAATGGTTGTGAATCCGGGCACAACATTTCTGGCTGTTCCTCCATTGACCTTTCATAGGTGGAAGTTTGTTGGGCTGGGAATAGCTCCTGCGAATACCCCATTGTGTCCTGAGGTAATTCATAGGACTGGTTATCTGGCAGTTGTGTGCGTGGTGTCGCTGCCGGTTGTGTCAGCTTTGTGCCCACTGGCTCCTTGTAACTGGCTGAGGACTCGGACCTCGTGCGTGATGTGCTGGTGCTGCTTAACCCACTGCTGGACGCTTGAGAGGTCATCCAAGTAATTATCTGGTCCTGTTCTTTTGGATTTGTGAGGGTTGTTGTCCTGGACAACATGGGCGGTATTGAGTGGGTTTTCTTGGGTGCTCCCCTGTGGCCTGTACGTGAACCGTCAGGGGAAACACCTCTTCCCTTGCCCCTTCCTCTTTCACCGGATTTCTTCCTCATTTCACTTATCCTTACAGTACACGCTGACTGGCAGCAGTACAGTGGCAGCACAGAAATGCTATACAGTACCACTATTCCCAGCAGCGACACAGAGCACAATGCTATACAGAGGCGGGTGAGCGGTGTACTACTGTTCCCAGGCCCAGCAGACAAAGAGTGGAAGTAAACACAATGCTATATAGTCTGGCTGAGCGGTGTACACAGAGTGGCAGTACACACAATGCTATATAGTCTGGCTAAGCCGTGTACACAGAGTGTCAGAAAACACAATGCTATATATAGCGTGGCTGAGCGAGGTGCACAGTGGCAGTACACACAATGCTTTATAGTCAGGCTAAGCCGTGTACACAGAGTGTCAGAAAACACAATGCTATATATAGCGTGGCTGAGCGAGGTGCACAGTGGCAGTACACACAATGCTTTATAGTCAGGCTGAGCCGTGTACACAGAGTGTCAGTAAACAATGGTATATAGTCTGGCTGAGCGGTGTACACAGAGTGTCAGTAAACAATGGTATATAGTCTGGCTGAGCGGTGTACACAGAGTGTCAGTAAACAACGGTATATAGTCTGGCTGAGCGGTGTACACAGAGTGGCAGTAAACACAATGCTATATATAGCGTGGCTGAGCGAGGTGCACAGTGGCAGTACACACAATGCTATATTAGTCAGGCTAAGCCGTGTACACAGAGTGTCAGAAAACACAATGCTATATATATAGCGTGGCTGAGCGAGGTGCACAGTGGCAGTACACACAATGCTATATATAGCGTGGCTGAGCGAGGTGCACAGTGGCAGTACACACAATGCTATATATAGCGTGGCTGAGCGAGGTGCACAGTGGCAGTACACACAATGCTATATATAGCGTGGCTGAGCGAGGTGCACAGTGGCAGTACACACAATGCTATATTAGTCAGGCTAAGCCGTGTACACAGAGTGTCAGAAAACACAATGCTATATATATAGCGTGGCTGAGCGAGGTGCACAGTGGCAGTACACACAATGCTATATATAGCGTGGCTGAGCGAGGTGCACAGTGGCAGTACACACAATGCTATATATAGCGTGGCTGAGCGAGGTGCACAGTGGCAGTACACACAATGCTATATATAGCGTGGCTGAGCGAGGTGCACAGTGGCAGTACACACAATGCTATATATAGCGTGGCTGAGCGAGGTGCACAGTGGCAGTACACACAATGCTATATATAGCGTGGCTGAGCGAGGTGCACAGTGGCAGTACACACAATGCTATATTAGTCAGGCTAAGCCGTGTACACAGAGTGTCAGAAAACACAATGCTATATATATAGCGTGGCTGAGCGAGGTGCACAGTGGCAGTACACACAATGCTATATATAGCGTGGCTGAGCGAGGTGCACAGTGGCAGTACACACAATGCTATATTAGTCAGGCTAAGCCGTGTACACAGTGTGTCAGAAAACACAATGCTATATATATAGCGTGGCTAAGCGAGGTGCACAGTGGCAGTACACACAATGCTATATATAGCGTGGCTGAGCGAGGTGCACAGTGGCAGTACACACAATGCTATATATAGCGTGGCTGAGCGAGGTGCACAGTGGCAGTACACACAATGCTATATTAGTCAGGCTAAGCCGTGTACACAGAGTGTCAGAAAACACAATGCTATATATATAGCGTGGCTGAGCGAGGTACACAGTGGCAGTACACACAATGCTATATATAGCGTGGCTGAGCGAGGTGCACAGTGGCAGTACACACAATGCTATATATAGCGTGGCTGAGCGAGGTGCACAGTGGCAGTACACACAATGCTATATATAGCGTGGCTGAGCGAGGTGCACAGTGGCAGTACACACAATGCTATATTAGTCAGGCTAAGCCGTGTACACAGAGTGTCAGAAAACACAATGCTATATATATAGCGTGGCTGAGCGAGGTGCACAGTGGCAGTACACACAATGATATATATAGCGTGGCTGAGCGAGGTGCACAGTGGCAGTACACACAATGCTATATATAGCCAGGCTAAGCCGTGTACACAGAGTGTCAGAAAACACAATGCTATATATATAGCGTGGCTGAGCGAGGTACACAGTGGCAGTAAACAATGCTATATATAGTGTGGCTGAGCGAGCGGTGTACTACTGTTCCCAGCAGCGACACACAATGACTGGGGGGGACCCTGGCTAGCGTGGCTGGAGAGCGAACTACCCTGCCTGCCTACCCAAAGCTAAACCCACAGACAAATGGCGGAGATATGACGTGGTTCGGGTATTTATTTACCCGAACCACGTGACCGTTCGGCCAATCAGAGCGCGTTCGGGCCCGAACCACGTGACCCGTTCGGCCAATCACAGCGCTAGCTAGCCAATCACCATGCGCTCTTAGTTCGGCCATGTGGCCGAACGGTTTGGCCGAGCACCGTCAGGTGTTCGGCCGAACTCGAACATCACCCGAACAGGGTGATGTTCTGCAGAACCCGAACAGTGGCGAACACTGTTCGCCCAACACTATCTCCAACATGGACTACAGCAGCATCCTGTTTTCTGGTCTTCTACTTACTACTCTGTTTTGCTACTTATTGCTAGACTTTTACCTTTACAATTTAGCACTAATATTGCATTCACCCTTTATGACACTCTTCATCTAGCTTCCTGTCAGCCTGAGAATAAGAGTAAAACTACACTGCTTTGACTTCAGATCAGTTCAGCACTTAAGCCCACAAATATTTATGACCTGCTACGTACAGTATGCACCCCAAAATAACGAAACCTTTTCATTCACAGCTGCTTTTCTAAAGTAGCTCTTACTCTCTGGAAAACGTTCCTCCTCCAATAACTCTTGGGCCACTTTCATAAACACCAGCAAAGGATACTTTCACATTGACTCATTACGTTGTAATAGACAAGTTTTGTGCACTGTAATGGTGTGCAATTAAAAGTCTATACGCAGTTCATGGAAAGGCCTCAGCAGTAGAATGGGGCCTACATGGGATTGCCGCCCCTGAAGGGGTTAATTACCTGTCAGGTGTCTTTCTCTCTCCTTCTGCGTATTTCAGGTACAATTTCCTCCAATGGGGTGAGACCTGCAGAGAAGCTTCCAGATCAAGACGTCGGTTTGGCAGTTATCCAGGCAGCCAATAGGAAGGACCGGTACCCCCTTTATAAGGAGGCTTCTGGAGGTGTTGCGCAGCAAAGAATTCCAGCAGTTGGTGCTTCCCGCCCACCCACCCTATGTCGCTGGCAGATGTTCTTTATTGGGGGTGTGTTGCCTATAAGTAGGTGAAGGCATGGATAATGGCACCTGAAAATTAGGTGGCCAGTTGGCAGTTGCCGGATTATTAAAGGGGCACTATTGCTAATCTGCTTAAAATAAGTCTCTTTAACATAAATATTTGTTAGTAAAGCAATGTTAGTGAGGAGTATGAACACTGATCAAAGGGTATTTCCACACTGCCAATACCCACTGATAGCCAGTCACGACGGCAGATTTACCTTTCTGACGCCGACTGGGCTAATCCATTATGTAGTAGGGGGCGCCTGTGACTGCTGCTTGAGCTGCCGTTGGTTTTCATCTGGTCAGCTCAGCTATGCGCTTTCAAACTTCTAACTGCACTATCGTGCAGTTACTGTGCTCCCAGCGCAGCCGCCGTACAGCGCAGGACAGCGCGGTATGGCTCTATGTTTATGCGCTGCCCGGAAAGGACCCTTTATGGGAAGCTGGCAAAGACACGGACACCTATTGTTGTCCGTCGCCCTGGTAACCCGACTTCGGCTTTTGCCAGCTTCCCATAAGGGGTCCTTTCCGGGCAGCGCATAAACATAGAGCCATACGGCGCTGTCCTGCGCTGTACGGTGGCTGCGCTGGGAGCACAGTAACTGCACGATAGTGCAGTTAGAAGTTTGAAAGCGCATAGCTGAGCTGACCAGATGAAAACCAACGGCAGCTCAAGCAGCAGTTACAGGAGCCCCCTACTACATAATGGATTAGCCCAGTCGGCGTCAGAAAGGTAAATCTGCCGTCGTGACTACCTGGCTATCAGTGGGTATTGGCAGTGTGGAAATACCCTTTGATCAGTGTTCATACTCCTCACTAACATTGCTTTACTAACAAATATTTATGTTAAAGAGACTTATTTTAAGCAGATTAGCAATAGTGCCCCTTTAAAATTGAGCTAGTTTTGTGTTTTATTTTATTTGAGCTTGTTGGTATTATAAAAAAAAAAAAAAAAAAAATTACAACAAACATGATTTCTTTTAAAACCCCAATAAAGTTAGGCCGCGGCCTTTATCCACTTTTACATCTTGTTGTCTTATTTATAGTTTATTTAAGGAGTAAAATGGGGTGTGCATTCCCATGCCTCATCAGTTGCAATGCAATGTAACTGACTATGGTTACAACCCTAAAAACAAGCAGCTTATTGCTAAAATCACACACATTGACACGCACATTGTTACTAGGCTATTAATGCGGTTATTGGTCAGTTATTGCTTAGCCTGTCATTGCATCCCCCCCCCCCCCCCCCAAATGTTGCTTTTGATTGCATTCTATGCACATTTTAACACAAACACAATACAACTTCCCAGTATGAACCAAACCAAAAACCACTTTATAACTGCTTAGCCATATTAATCTGTACCTTATTCATTTTAACAGTTACAAAGCAGGTCAGCTACCGTTTGAAGTAATTTTCTCACCTTTTAGTTGTACACACATTTCTCTTCATTTTGAGTTCAGACTAAGGTTAGAAAATGACCACAGAACTCTGTTTATGCAAGCCCTTCAGCATTTTCATACCAGTTTGTTATGAAAATGTGGAGCAAAAAAAAAGAAAAAAAGAAAGCCATTTCATTTTCCACTTTTAAATAAGAACTTTAACCCAGGCTTGAACTGCATTCCGCTCAGTAGCCATTACCCCCTTTCCCATGAGAAATCTTTACCTTTTATTGAATAGATCATCAGGAAATATCTGTACGGTTGATATTGTGGTGAAACCCCTCCCACATTGTGATGTCAGGGCCATGGCTCTAACACTTTCCTGTCTGACTCTGTGAACCTTGTTATACTGTGAGAAATAATTTAAAAACTATTTACAACTACCATGCAAGCAGCATTTCTCTCTGTGCATAGATAGAACTATCAGTCAAGTACTAGCCCATGTTACTATATTTAACCTAAAATTAGGAATCAGAAACTCAATCCATTAGAAAGGAGAAAATGATTGGTACTTGTGAGCATTGTTGATAGGGACTTTGTGACCACTCACCACTGATTTATACAGTGGCATTCTGCAGCAAAAAGCAGGGTGGTTGAAAAAACACCACTTTTCTTTGTTATTTGGGGTTGAACACTTGGCAGTGGCATGTGACAGGAGCCTCTTGAAAAGTGGCAAGCACCTTCTACTTTACTTGCAGTTGTCAATTAACGTGACTATAAACACAGTGATGAACACTAAAGTGGTTCTCATGTAGAAATGTGGTTTTCCTTTCAACTGATTGTTACTTTTATGAATGTCAATCAAAAAAAAATGAATTTTTTTTCTTAGAAATAATGCTATTTTTTTCTAGTGAATAGTCTCTTAACCTCAGAACTCCCCTCAGTGTTTAAATATAAACTTAAAGCAAGCCTGAACTAGAAAAGATAACTATGAAAAGATGAAAAGATAACTATGAGATAATTGAGTGTATGTAGATATAGGATTGCGCATGAAAGGCCGTCCGGCTGCCACATGCGTGAGTATAGAGGCAGACACTGGCCGATCCCTATATACTTCTTAGTTGATCCCCGCTATGTGTGTCCTCTCCAGCTTAATTTATAATTCATATTTTTATTTTAAGGTTAAGACCTACATTTTTAAGACTGAATTCTAAATAGCCTGATGTAAAATCAGCTTCATTCAGCAAAACAAACAAAAGTAAAAACCCTTTCAGGACTAAAACCTTATCAGCAATGTTTCCTCAGCCAGATACAAGTAGTTTTCAGGACATCAGGATAAATTTGACCTTTTTTGACTGCCTCATTTCCAAAGATAACCTCTCTAGTTTGTTAACACTTGTTGTACAGAAATACAGAAAGAGACTTCAGACATTTTCTTAGTAGGGCTAGTACTATATGTACCTATGTTTATCTCATCTGGTCACGTCAGTTTACGAATCGTTTATGTGAAGTGTTTATGGCCATTTTGAAATGCACCCTAGTCCAAATAGATAGGAAAAGTTATACTGTATTCAGTTTCAGTGCTGGGCATTTGCTAACATCTATATACATAGATGACAAAGTGGTGCTCTTATTAAAACTATACTAAAGAGTGTAGCAGGATGAATTTGTGTATATTTAGTTCCATCTTTTGATTAGAATCTAGCAGGTATGGCTCATCATCAAATGTAAACCTGGCAGCAGCGCTGAACTAACATTACTGCTGTTTCCAGAACTAACTTCTAGTAGTCTCAGAGTGCCTCCTTACCTGTAGTATGCTGTAGCGCAGGGAGTGCTTCTATCCACTGAAAGTAGCTGTCAGACACTGTGCCTGTCTGGTGATGCAGCTAAAGTATGTAGCTGGCTGTAGACCTGCATCTATTAATTTCTGAACAATGGAAAGAAACTAAAAAGTGAAACTGAGCTGCCTTTATTAATACACACAGATCAGCTCCAGTTATATTAGGTTGAGCTGAGCATTAAATTAACCCCTGCTGGGCAACAACACCAGATCCATCTGTTCATACTGCAGCACGCAAATCTATCAGCTTTTAATGGATGCAAGAGACAACATTGTGCACATAAACCATCAGTGATTACCGACTATGAGATGATTGGGCAGCATAAGGATGGCAGGTGGTCATTTTTAAATGATATTTAATATACTTTAAGCACTGTGTTCAAATTGCTGAAAAATCCTTTTTCTATAAAACTCCAGATTTAAAGCATTACAGATAATGAATTCCATCTACCGGTATATAAATAAATGAATATCTAATAAAATATGTTGGAACACAATAAAATAAGTTGAAATGATGCATTATACCATCAGGTCTTTGATGACAGATGCTTGGAGTGCCATCTAGCAGCATTTGCGTGAAATGCACGCATGCCTGGTAAATGTTTATATTTTCTTTAGGTTAAAATTGCAGTGTGCCATATTGCTATGTGTCAGTTAAATAGCTGTTTTAATATATTTTTATTATGATAAAAAAACATGTAACATAAAACAAACATTTAGTAAGGAAAAGGCAAGCAATCAAAAAAACCATGGCTGACTTTTTTTTAAAACATACTTTTCCTTGCTGTTGTGCTGATCCTTCACCTTTCTGACAGTTTAATATCTGTGTACCTAGCCCAGAACAAATATGCAGATCAGCTGATATAAAAAATGCATCAATTTAAAGGATGGGCGTAAACATTAGGGTCAATTAAACTGATTTTAAGTATGTAAACATAAATATTCAAATTAGATCTTTACACCAGTCCTGAAAGAGGGACAAATGAGGAAAAAAAAAAAGACAGAGGGATCGGGTTCCCAAAGAGAGACTGTCCCTCCAAAAAGAGGGACAGTTGGGAGCCAAGTTTTTACAATTCAAACCACATTAGTCCTTTCTATCATTGTTAGTTTTGCTTTATATTAACATTTAGGGCCCATATTAACATTTTTCAATGTTAAATAACCAGTGTCGGTTAGATTTTCCTGATAGGCAGGCCAGCCTATCACCATCTGCCAGTCTAACACAGCTTTCTCATAGGTTGTCCCTTCTGTTGACAGTTATACTCCAGCCAATGGTAATATATGCAGGCAGCAGGTTCCATTGATTGGTACCGATGGTGATTCAGGTGGGACCTCTGAGTGTAGAGGAGCCCCACAGCTGACTCATGGGGCCCCTGCGCAATTGGAGATTATGGGGCCCCATACACCCGCAAGCCACACCCACTTGCTTGGCGTCATCACAGGGAGGTGCTGTAACCAGCGCTACGGACCCCGCTAAGAGAGGAAGAAGATAGAGGCTGCGGGGATCGGGGCGGAAGGGGAGTTGTAACCGCTATTTCAGCTCCCCCAGCGCTATGCCCATCCTCCCTGCCTCTCAATTGCGCCAGGGATGGGCCCCCTACTGACCACGGGTCCTCGGTCCATGCCCGAGTGCTCTAATGGTCAGTCCGCCCCTGCTCTTTAGTGTCCTTGCAGTCAGCACAATGATTTTGGAAACCACCACAATGCAATGCAACAAAGGGCAAAATTCCATGGTAACAATTCAGATTATCATAGATATCTACAGTATGTATGTATGTGAGGATAGTTCTTTTTAACCGTTATTACTTTTGGCTGTGAGTATGCCTGACAACCTGGAACCTGAATGAGCATTCTGTAAGCGTTGCACTTGAAAAGAAGGAAAGAAGCACACTCTGCTGGAATCTAAGCTACATGCAGAAAAATGTAATGCTAAAATGTTCCCCAGATACAAAAAGTAGAATTTCATCTTATTTTTATTTGCAATCTGCTACATGAGGGATAAAGAGCCTCTCACTAAGTAGTCCCACTGATACATAAATTTGAAACATGCAGAGAGTGTTTACAGCACTCCCAGTATCTTTGTGTCATCTTTTATATATAACATTTGGATTGCTTCATTTCCTGGAGAATGACTTTTTAGACACGTGGGACACAAGAAATAGAAATCAAAAAAAATTCTAGACAGACTCTGAGACAAGTGATGTCATTTCAGTAGGATTCACTTCTACAGCACAAAGCTGCAAGAACAATAGTTCTATAAGCAAGAACATGGTGAAAGATCACGGTTTTCAGAAAAATTATCTTTCATAGAGAAAATTGGAAATCTTAAAGCCAACGTTAAAGTGTTGAATTTTTGCCCTTAAAATACACCTGAACTGAGAGGGATATGGAGGCTGCCATATTTTTTTCTCCTTTTAACCGCCCTGCCGTTATAAAAAATTGCTGCGCACGGCAGGGATGGTGTTTTTTGGCATTATTTTTTTTTTTTTTTTTAGCATGTAGCTAGCCTAGCGCTAGCTACATGCTTCCCCTCTCCCTGCGGCGTCCCCCCGAATGCGCCGATCGCCACCGGCGCATATACCCATCCGGAAATCCCGTTCTGAACGGGATTTCCAGGAGGGCTTCCCCCGTCGCCATGGCGACGGGCGCGATGTCGTCACCGACGTCATCGACGTCGTGACGTCAGAGGGAGTCCCGAACCACCCCTCGACGCTGCCTGGCACTGATTGGTCAGGCAGCGCACGGGTCTCGGGGGGGGGCACCCTCTGATGCGGCGGGTTGCGGCGAATCGGCGCGGAGCGGCGGCGATCGTAAGTTACACGCAACTAGCAAAGTGCTAGCTGCGTGTAACAAAAAAAAATTATGCAAATCGGCCCAGCAGGGCCTGAGGAATCCTCCACGGCAGGTTACCCCGAGCTGAGCTCGGGATAACCGGCAGGGAGGTTAAACAGTACCAGTTGCCTGGCTGTCCTGCTGATATCTTTGGCTGCAGTAGTGTCTGAATCACACCAGAAACAAGCAATCCAACTAATCTAGTCAGACTTCAGTTAGAAACACCTGATCGAAATGCTTGTTCAGGGTCTATGGCTAAAAGTATTAGAGGCAGAGGATCAGCAGGACAGCCAGGTAATTTGTAATTGTTAAGATGAAATCTAGCAACCTCCATATCTCTCAGTTCAGGTGTGCTTTAAACTAAGATAAATCTAGATACATGTAACCCTGTACAGTAGAAGTTTTATAGAGTTAAGGACGGTATCCATTCACACCAACTTTTCTATTCGATTCCTAGCAAATTTAGTCACTCTGAGCGATACTTCCAACCAATTTTACGCTAAAATCGGTTGACATTCAATCGTTCGGATTTCTGGCAGATTCTATCAGACAGGATAGAATTTATGTTGATCTGGGGTGGGGCAGGAGTGGTGGTTGATCGGTGGGCCATCAAACAGTGCAATGCTGCAATTCAATCTATTTGCAATGTATTTTGTGCTGAAATGTACTTAAAATGGACTTGAAGTGTGTGGTAGAAATCAATCACAACTCGATCCAATTATGATCAGAGAGTGAGTGATTGATGTGCCAATCAAGGGGAAATTGATGGTTACGCTTACAACTTTGGAATAGACAAACACAGTACTACAGTCTACATTGTGTGGGTGATTTCACTGTTTTTATTGTCCACACAAACACTGGAGGGAAAACTCCAGGTAAATCTAATGCCATGTTTATCCAATGTTTTATATATTATTATTATCCTCCATACAATTTATCACCAGATGTTTGGTACTGATTGTGATGAATAATTGCTATACAACCTAATTCAGCACAAAACTTGTGCTAGGGACAGAAGAGTTCCCCTTAAACTAAAGGATACCTGAAGTGACATGTGACATGATGAGATAGACATGCGTATGTACAGTGCCTAGCACTGTCTGGAAGAGTTAAATATCAGGTATGTAAGTGGCTGACTCAGTCCTGACTCGGACAGGAAGTGACCACAGTGTGACCCTCACTGATAAGAAATCCCAACTATAAAACACTTTCCTAGCACAATATGGCTTTTGAGAGAAGGAAATGGCTAAAAAGGGTCAATAGTTCATAGATTTTAGCTCTGCCATACTTCAATGAATGTGTCATTGTGCAAAAACAATAAAACAGTTGAAACTTAAAAAGTAGACTTAAACATAAAATAAAACTGTGGAATACCTTAAAAACTCATTTTTAGGAGAAGGAAGATGGATACAATCGTTTATTTCATTAGTTTATTTCGCTTCGGGTGTCCTTTAAATGTGGTGCGCAATGTCCTGGAACATACATATCTTCCTCTGACAGTATGAAAGAGAAGCAGGACTTCAGAGGGAGAAGAAGCTAAAAGTGCAGAGGAAGATTGACCCCAGATTCACTGAGGAAAAATATCCATATTTTGTCATATTTTCATATTTCTGCTAACACTAGCCTTATGTATCAAATGAAGATTGCAATACAAGAAAATACTATTTTGAGAGGTGTTCACAATTGCAACACACATAATTTTTTGCTCACTACCAGTTCAGGCAATTTCCTACCTCTATCTGGCCAGCAGGCGCCAGTCAGCCAATCAGGTGCACGGTCATACACCCTTTGCCTGCCATACCGATCTAGCAGGATTTGCATAAATGAGCATTCAGGTGTTTCTGTTTTGCAGCTTCCAGGATGTGGTTGACAGGCGAGTGGTTAGGGAGGGGACTGTGTGGGAGATGCCTACACGCGGCGGTCCCTTTAAAAGATGTAATCATCAACGATTACGTCCAACCAAGCCTCCCACCTGAATGCTAATTTATGCAAATCCTGCTAGATCGGTATGGCAGGCAAAGGGTGTATGACCGTGCACCTGATTGGCTGACTGGCGCCTGCTGGCCAGATAGAGGTAGGAAATTGCCTGAACTGGTAGTGAGCAAAAAATTATGTGTGTTGCAGTTTGCATTCAGTTTGGAGGTGATGGGGGTGAAGTCCCTGGAGGTGAGAGAGCCAGGGCTCGCCCACATTTCCCTCGGGGTATCGCATGGTGGTTTGGGGGCCCCAGCAAATGAGAGAGGCTGGGGCCCCCGACATTCGTGCGAACCAGTGTTTGAGGTGTTCACAATTACCGTATATACTCGAGTATAAGCCGAGCCACCAACGTTTACCTTAAAAATTAGGACAAAATTATTGACCCGTGTATAAGCCGGGGGTTGCTACTGAGGACCTTTGAGGGTTATCTGATCACTACATTCAAAGAAGTGGGAATTAATAATATTCCCCCAGGAGGAGCAATAAGGCAGTTCTAATTGTAGGCAGCTCTGTAAAATGCTAAAATAAGTAAAAACAAAAATGCTCTAAGTCTTGTTGACCAAATAAAGCCCTGTCCTACCCAGGACAGGTCTCACCTGGATATGGCGTGAGAGAGCCTCAGCTCTCTGGAAGTCAGCAGCAGTGCAAGTTGAGTCACTGGTGTGAGATCCTGTGGACCTGGGAACGGCAGCGGCGTTAGCTCCACAGCGAGACAGCCAGCTCTCCCCTGACGGTGTAGCAGTGGGGGAGCAGAGTCTGCATATCACATGCTACTGCCGGTCAAATGCAAGGAATGAGCGTCATCCAGGTTGCTAGGCAATGAGGCGGCTGAAAGTGGAATAGCGGGGGACTCAAGAGTAGTTTACTGGGCAATAATAACTCGGTCCCCGGCATCTGCAGAGTGGCGCAGAGTGACAGCCACTCGCTGGCAAACACTGACTTGGGCATACCACTGCACAGGGGGGGGGGGGGGGGGGCACATATTGGTGGAAACTACTGGCAATCACTGCTCAACACATACGCTCTGGCAGTGGGGGTGGGAGTCCACATGCCAGGGACAAGAGATCATTTATTCATAGCTTCACACACAGCGTCACCACTCCTTAGAAATATGACGCGAGTATGAGCCGAGACCCTCACTTTGGGGACACTTTTTTTGTCCAAACCTGGCTTATACTCGAGTATATACGGTATTTCAAAGCCAAGTTATTAATTTCTCAGGTATGAAATATAATCAACTACAAGTGTTTGATAACTAGGAGATAATGTATGAGATCATACTGATATTGGATTCATTGTGGTATATTTGTCAGGGAGATATGGCATTTTCATGTATTTCATATCCATTGATTCTTGAAAAGTCTGCCTAGCTCTCATAAACCCCAGCAGAGAGAGAGTTGAGAGCCCATGTTACAGGCTCACATGGGTGCTCTGCCTGTCCTTTGCCTGATCAATAACATGGATCATCTGCCATTTACCAGGAAGGACCTCTGAAAATACAGTAATCCTGCAATTTTACCAAAGATTTCTCCTGAACTTTAAACTTCTAAAACCTCAGCAGATGCACAGTAAATACAGAAAGACTGCTTAGCTCTGTGACAAAAGAAAAAGGATTCTGTGAAGCTGTCACACTGGTCAACTGATATTTCTATTTTAATAACATTTACAGACAAACCTGATGTAAGAGAGCAACAGATTCCCTTTGCGTTGTACAGATAAAGGCAAACTGGAAAGCCAGAAGGGACAATCTACCAAGCAGACATAAAACAAACGCACACACACCAGAGGCATAGCTAGGGTTCTCAGCACCCAGGGACAAAGTCAGTGCACCCCCTCATGACAAGGTGTGAACCATAAGGGGGTCCATCATGCTTTCCCAGAGATGTTTGAGTTTTAGAATAATTCCCTGCATGTCTGATCTGCACCTGATTAATAACAGGATCGATTTTCAGATCAAAATCGATCCTGTTCTCCATCAGTAGCAGATCGGACATGCTGGAAATGATCAATTTGACCCATCCACCTAACATTAAATTGCATAGTGTGTACCAGGCATTAGACAGTTGGGAGATATGCAGAAATACACATGGACCTCAATTCACTAAGCTTATCTCCTGTCTTTAATAATGTTTCTAGAGTTATCACCATGGTAATAAGGCATGTAGTATTCAGGAAACAAGTTTTCTCTCGCCTTATTATCTCCAGCATGATTATGAATTGAGGCCATGATCTACTTTGCTAATGCAAACCTGGCAAGGGCTGATTACAGCAGGGAGATAAAATAAAGAAAAACTCAGGGGCAGAGAGCAGGAGGAAGCAGGGGAGAAGATTGGATCCTTTCACCGTCTTTCATAGACTCTTCAATGGGGACGGGCGCATCAGGGAAAGTAAAACCTGTAACTGCGCACACACACACACACACGCACGCACGCACGCACGCACAGTTAGACATCAGGAAAGGCTTTATGTTCGAGAGGAGATTAGTGTTTGATGATAGATGCATAACAGGAATTGGTTAGGAATAGCTGGGCAAAATCTGTGAAGCACAGAAGAATGAGCAGTAAGAGGATCATCACTAATATAATGATATTCCAACTAACAATGTGACCAGGCACTCAAATTACGTAGTGCAAAAGTTAAGCATAAAGTAAGAATGTGTGGGGTTAATTACAGGATGACAGATCATGATATGATTAGAAAAATGTAGTCTAGAGACAGAAAACTGAGCTAAAATGTGTTGCTCAGTGCCCAGAGTTTTCTTTTATAATAGAGGTCAATTAGACCAAACTGCTTATACTTACTTATACTGTATACTGAATTCATGTGATGCATGCCATAAAAGGCAGAGGTCCCCTGAGGCGTACATCAAAAAAGGGCGTCGGGGAAAAAATGGCGTGGGGTGTAAACAATAAGCAGTAATACCGTTTATAAAAATATTGTGTTGTATTTCGTTTACAAATAATGTTTTACAAATGTATAAATCATTAAATAATGTGTATGAAATCGGCAATTGTGAAAACGTTAATGTTCCCTGTTTCAAAAGTGAAACTTATAATTACGTTTGTTAAAAAAAGATAATATATGTTTAATCGTTATAATTGTATATTATTGTGAATAATCTTCATTTATCGTTTGTTCTTATAACCTGGTGGTGCCTAACCCTAACCACCCCCCTGGTGGTGCCTAACCCTAACCACCCCCTGGTGGTGCCTAACCCTAACCACCCCCTGGTGGTGCCTAACCCTAACCACCCCCTGGTGGTGCCTAACCCTAACCACCCCCCCTGGTGGTGCCTAACCCTAACCACCCCCCCTGGTGGTTCCTAACCCCAACCACCCCCCTGGTGGTGTAAATTGTACTGTAACTATACCTAACCCTACTCTCACACAGAACCCTCCCTGTACCTATCCCTAACCCCTAGACCCCCCTGGTGGTGCCTAACCCTAAGACCCCCCTGGTGGTGCCTAACCCTAACCACCCCCCTGGTGGTGCCTAACCCTAACAACCCCCTTGGTGGTGCCTAACTCTAACCACCCCCCTTATTGATCGCTTTATTAGGTGGATAATAATGTTTTACAAATAGTGACTGTGAAAAATATATTGCAATTTACGTTACGTACTAATCACTTTATTTTGTGAATAATAATGTTTTACAAACATTAAGGAATAAAAATTTTAAATAATTTTATTGTGTGGATAATGTTTTACAAATAGTGACTGTAAAAAATATATTGCACATTACGTTACGAACTGATCGCTTTATTTTGTGCATAATAATATATTACAAACAGTAAGGGATACAATTTTAAATAATGTTTTAGTTAAATACGATAAATATGTTTAGTATTTTTATAAACGTTATTTGTCACGGGTGCATTTTCTAAACTTAAATCATCACAAACACAGTTATAAAACATTAAAAATCTCCGGGCGCCATTTGTAAAACGTTAATAATCTCCAGCGCTCCTTTTTCCTGTTCGGTGCCCATTAAACGATATTTATTATGGGAGTGAATGGCGGTGCCCTTTTGTCCACTAGCTGCCGGCGCCCTTTTTTCCTGTTACCCCCCTAAGACCACCGACATTGAAAGACCATTCTCCAGTCTAGAGTAGAGATGTAGCGAACTGTTCCAGGCGAACTTTGGGGGTTTGCGTTCGCCTGCACCAGGCAAACTTTTGTGGAAGTTCGATTCGCTCCATAATGCTCTATTGAGCAAAACTTTGACCCTCTATATCACAGTCAGCAGTCACATTTTTGCCAAACACACTGCTCGAGGCCCCCCCCCCCCCTCCCTCCTCCAAGCATGGTCCTTATGCCATTTCACTCCCTTGTCTGCCTACACTAATTAGTTAAGGGACAGCTGCTACCTCCTCCCTACTCCCAGAGGTAGGAGGGTCTCATTAGTGTTGGGCGAACAGTGTTCGCCACTGTTCGGGTTCTGCAGAACATCACCCTGTTCGGGTGATGTTCGAGTTCGGCCGAACACCTGACGGTGCTCGGCCAAACCGTTCGGCCATATGGCCGAACTAAGAGCGCATGGCCGAACGTTCCCCGAACGTTCGGCTAGCGCTGTGATTGGCCGAACGGGTCACGTGGTTCGGACCCGAACGCGCTCTGATTGGCCGAACGGTCACGTGGTTCGGGTAAATAAATACCCGAACCACGTCATATCTCCGCCATTTGTCTGTGGGTTTAGCTTTGGGTAGGCAGGCAGGGTAGTTCGCGCTCCAGCCACGCTAGCCAGGGTCCCCCCTGTCATTGTGTCACTGCTGGGAACAGTAGTACACCGCTTGCTCAGCCACACTATATAGCATTCTGTTTACTGCCACTCTGTGTACCTCGCTCAGCCACACTATATAGCATTCTGTTTACTGCCACTCTGTGTCTGCTGGGAATAGTAGTACACCGCTTGCTCAGCCACACTATATAGCATTCTGTTTACTGCCACTCTGTGTACCTCGCTCAGCCACACTATATAGCATTCTGTTTACTGCCACTCTGTGTCTGCTGGGAATAGTGGTACACCGCTCGCTCAGCCACACTATATAGCATTCTGTTCACTGTTCTGTGTCTGCTTGGAATAGTGGTACACCGCTCGCTCAGCCACACTATATAGCATTCTGTTTACTGTTCTGTGTCTGCTGGGAATAGTGGTACACCGCTCGCTCAGCCACACTATATAGCATTCTGTGCACTGTTCTGTGTCTGCTGGGAATAGTGGTACACCGCTCGCTCAGCCACACTATATAGCATTCTGTGCACTGTTCTGTGTCTGCTGGGAATAGTGGTACACCGCTCGCTCAGCCACACTATATAGCATTCTGTTCACTGTTCTGTGTCTGCTGGGAATAGTGGTACACCGCTCGCTCAGCCACACTATATAGCATTCTGTTTACTGTTCTGTGTCTGCTGGGAATAGTGGTACACCGCTCGCTCATCCACACTATATAGCATTCTGTTCACTGTTCTGTGTCTGCTGGGAATAGTGGTACACCGCCCGCTCAGCCACACTATATAGCATTCTGTTCACTGTTCTGTGTCTGCTGGGAATAGTGGTACACCGCTCGCTCAGCCACACTATATAGCATTCTGTTCACTGTTCTGTGTCTGCTGGGAACAGTAGTACACCGCTCGCTCAGCCAGAGTATATAGCATTGTGTTTACTGCCACTCTGTGTACACCGCTCAGCCAGACTATATACCATTGTTTACTGACACTCTGTGTACACCGCTCAGCCAGACTATATACCATTGTTTACTGACACTCTGTGTACACCGCTCAGCCAGACTATATACCATTGTTTACTGCCACTCTGATTCTGCTGGGAACAGTAGTACACCGCTCGCTCAGCCAGACTATATACCATTGTTTACTGACACTCTGTGTACACCGCTCAGCCAGACTATATACCATTGTTTACTGCCACTCTGATTCTGCTGGGAACAGTAGTACACCGCTCGCTCAGCCAGACTATATACCATTGTTTACTGACACTCTGTGTACACCGCTCAGCCAGACTATATACCATTGTTTACTGCCACTCTGATTCTGCTGGGAACAGTAGTACACCGCTCGCTCAGCCAGACTATATACCATTGTTTACTGACACTCTGTGTACACCGCTCAGCCAGACTATATACCATTGTTTACTGCCACTCTGATTCTGCTGGGAACAGTAGTACACCGCTCGCTCAGCCAGACTATATACCATTGTTTACTGACACTCTGTGTACACCGCTCAGCCAGACTATATACCATTGTTTACTGCCACTCTGATTCTGCTGGGAACAGTAGTACACCGCTCGCTCAGCCAGACTATATACCATTGTTTACTGACACTCTGTGTACACCGCTCAGCCAGACTATATACCATTGTTTACTGCCACTCTGATTCTGCTGGGAACAGTAGTACACCGCTCGCTCAGCCAGACTATATACCATTGTTTACTGACACTATATAGCAGACTATATAGCATTGTGTGTACACCGCTCAGCCAGACTATATACCATTGTTTACTGACACTCTGTGTACACCGCTCAGCCAGACTATATACCATTGTTTACTGCCACTCTGATTCTGCTGGGAACAGTAGTACACCGCTCGCTCAGCCAGACTATATACCATTGTTTACTGACACTCTGTGTACACCGCTCAGCCAGACTATATACCATTGTTTACTGCCACTCTGATTCTGCTGGGAACAGTAGTACACCGCTCGCTCAGCCAGACTATATACCATTGTTTACTGACACTCTGTGTACACCGCTCAGCCAGACTATATACCATTGTTTACTGCCACTCTGATTCTGCTGGGAACAGTAGTACACCGCTCGCTCAGCCAGACTATATACCATTGTTTACTGACACTCTGTGTACACCGCTCAGCCAGACTATATACCATTGTTTACTGCCACTCTGATTCTGCTGGGAACAGTAGTACACCGCTCGCTCAGCCAGACTATATACCATTGTTTACTGACACTATATAGCAGACTATATAGCATTGTGTGTACACCGCTCAGCCAGACTATATACCATTGTTTACTGACACTCTGTGTACACCGCTCAGCCAGACTATATACCATTGTTTACTGCCACTCTGATTCTGCTGGGAACAGTAGTACACCGCTCGCTCAGCCAGACTATATACCATTGTTTACTGACACTCTGTGTACACCGCTCAGCCAGACTATATACCATTGTTTACTGCCACTCTGATTCTGCTGGGAACAGTAGTACACCGCTCGCTCAGCCAGACTATATAGCATTGTGTTTACTGCCACTCTGTGTACACCGCTCAGCCACACTATATAGCATTGCGTACTCTGCCAGTCAGTGTGTATATTGCTGGGATCAGTAATACTCCACTCACCGTCAACCACTATATGAGCTCAACATGAGTTCCCCAGAGACCTCCGCTGTGAGCAGCACTCCCAACAACAGCAACAGCCAACGCCCCACGCAAGCTATAACATCCACCCCAGCAGCCAGTGGTCAGCAGCAGCCCTCCCCGGAGGAGAACGTTGTGTCCATCAGTCCGTCGCCAGAGCGATTAATGAGGGCTGCCATTGAGGAGATGATGGGGCCTGATGTGGAGGAGGAGGTCTGGCTCAGGCCAGCATCCCAAGTTAATGTTGAGGACGATGAGGGGTCTGTGTCTGGGGATGTTGGGGTGGCAGAGGTGGTGGGTGGGTCAGACTCAGGAGAAGAGTTGTATGATGAGGATGATGATCGGGACCATCTGTATGTGCCTCAGAGTCCGACCCCGGAAAACATGTTGTATCGTGTGTTTAGGTACTAAAATCTGCGTTCCCTCCCAGTAGTGTTGGGCGAACAGTGTTTGCCACTGTTCGGGTTCTGCAGAACATCACCCTGTTCGGGGTGACTATATAGCAGACTATATAGCATTGTGTTTAATGCCACTCTGTGTACACGGCTCAGCCACACTATATAGCATTGTGTTTACTTCCACTCTGTGTCTGCTGGGAACAGTAGTACACCGCTCACCCGCCACTGTATAGCATTGTGCTCTGTGTCACTGCTGACAATAGTGGTACACCGCTCACCCACCACTGTATAGCATTTCTGTACTGCCACTGTACTGCTGCCAGTCAGCGTGTACTTTAAGGATAAGTGAAATGAGGAAGAAATCCGGTGAAAGAGGGAGGGGCAAGGGAAGAGGTGTTTCCCCTGACGGTTCACGTACAGGCCACAGGGGAGCACCCAAGAAAACCCACTCAATACTGCCCATGTTGTCCAGGACAACAACCCTCACAGATCCAAAAGAACAGGACCAGATAATTACTTGGATGACCTCTCAAGCGTCCAGCAGTGGGTTAAGCAGCACCAGCACATCACGCACGAGGTCCGAGTCCTCAGCCAGTTAAAGTCTGGGCTTTCTTTGAAGACTGCACTGAGGATGTTACCATGGCGATTTGCAAGGTGTGCAAGACCCGCCTGAGCAGGGGGAAAAGTATTAACAACCTCTCCACCACCAGCATGAGCCGCCACATTCTATCCAAACATCCCACTCTGTGGGCAAACGCGGCAGGACAGGGTACCACCAGCAACACTGCCTCCCTTGGGTTCACCAGACTCACCACCAGACCCGCCTCAGCAGCAGCAGTAGCCCAGCCATTGCGTGGTTCACAACATTCACAAACATCAGACGATGCTGACACTGTCACTTTCCGGACTAGTGCTCTTGAGGTCTCCCAGTGTTCATCAAACACAACAACCAACAGCCCTTCGGTGTGCAGCGCTACGGTTGAGTTGTCTGTCTCTGAGATGTTTGAGCACAAGAGGAAATTGCCAGCAAATGACCCCCGGGCCGTGGCAGTAACAGCCAGCCAGCATAGCCAAGCTTCTGGCCTGCGAAATGCTGCCATATCGAGTGGTGGAGACAAACAGCTTCAAGGGCATGATGTCAGTGGCCATCCCACGTTACGTTGTTCCCAGCCGCTACCACTTTGCGCGCTCTGCAGTGCCTGAGTTGCATGAGCACGTGGTCAGCTAAATAACCCGAAGCTTGAAGAATGCCGTTGCCTGCAAGGTTCACCTCACCACTGACACCTGGACGAGTGCGTTCGGCCAGGGTCGATACATCTCCCTTACCGCGCACTGGGTGAACCTTGTGGAGCCTGGCAGCGATTCCTCACCTGCTACGGCGCGGGTGTTGCCCACGCCGCAAACAGCTGGATAACAACAGCAGCACCTACCTCTCTGACTCCTTCTCCTCCAACGCATCTCAAAGCTGTACCTCATCCGGAAATGCTAACCCAGCACCAGCAGCAGTAGGATCGTGGAAGCAGTGCAGCACAGCTGTTGGCATGCGTCAGCAAGCGTTGCTGAAGCTGATCTGCCTTGGGGATAAGCAGCACACAGGGGAGGAAATTTGGAGGGGAATAAAGGAACAGACGGATTTGTGGCTGGCACCGCTGGACCTGAAACCGGGCATGAAGCTAGACACCTGGCACGAACTGGCAATGTACGCAATAGAGGTGCTGGCTTGCCCGGCAGCCAGCGTTATGTCGGAACGCTGTTTCAGTGCTGCCGGAGGCATCATCACAGATCGGCGTATCCGCCTCTCCACAGAAAATGCAGACCGTCTGACTCAAATTAAAATGAATCAATCCTGGATTGGAAACGACTACGCAACACTCCTGGACCCCAACCAAGTAACATGACCGATGAACATCTGGGATGGTTTAGCGTTTCCGGTCCCTGTTTATTGAACCTCTCATCTGTATTACATTTATGACTGCATGGCGGCAAAAAGCATTGCTGCTATATCCGCACGCTTTTTGTCCTCATGCAAGGCCTGGGTTGTTGTGTCTCACAAAGCGTGGCCTTCTCCTCCTGCGCCTCCTCCTGTTCCATCACGTGTGCTGCTGCTGCTGCTGCTGCTGCTGGGTTACCGTTGCCGCGTGGTCCCTGTTTATGGAACCTCTTATCTTTATTACATTTATGACTACATGGCGGTACAAAGCATGCTATCCGCACGCTTTTTGTCCTCATGCAAGGCCTGGGTTGTTGTGTCTCACAAAGCGTGGCCTTCTCCTCCTGCGCCTCCTCCTGTTCCATCACGTGTGCTGCTGCTGCTGCTGCTGCTGCTGGGTTACCGTTGCCGGTCCCTGTTTATGGAACCTCTTATCTTTATTACATTTATGACTACATGGCGGTACAAAGCATGCTATCCGCACGCTTTTTGTCCTCATGCAAGGCCTGGGTTGTTGTGTCTCACAAAGCGTGGCCTTCTCCTCCTGCGCCTCCTCCTGTTCCATCACGTGTGCTGCTGCTGCTGCTGCTGCTGGGTTAGCGTTGCCGCGTGGTCCCTGTTTATTGAACCTCTTATCTTTATTACATTTATGACTACATGGCGGTACAAAGCATGCTCTCCGCACGCTTTTTGTCCTCATGCAAGGCCTGGGTTGTTGTGTCTCACAAAGCGTGGCCTTCTCCTCCTGCGCCTCCTCCTGTTCCATCACGTGTGCTGCTGCTGGGTTAGCGTTGCCGCGTGGTCCCTGTTTATTGAACCACTTATCTTTATTACATTTATGACTGCATGGTGGTACAAAGCATGCTATCCGCACGCTTCTTGTCCTCATGCAAGGCCTGGGTTGTTGTGTCTCAAAGCGTGGCCTTCTCCTCCTGCGCCACCCTCCTCCTGTTCCATCACGTGTGCTGCTGCTGGGTTAGCATTACCGGTCCCTTTTCCTGGAACCTCTTATATGTATTACATTTATGACTGCATGCCGACAAAAAGCATGTTACCTGTGCAAAGAAAACAGACATTTCCCGCATTTAAAAGACAGTTTTCCCTTTGAAACTTTAAAATCGATTTTCTCAAAAACTATAAGCTCTTTTTGCTAAATTTTTTTTCCTCTTGTACCCACTCCCAAGGTGCAAATACCCTGTAAATTTGGGGTATGTAGCATGTAAGGAGGCTTTACAAAGCACAAAAGTTCGGGTCCCCATTGACTTCCATTATGTTCGGAGTTCGGGTCGAACACCCGAACATCGCGGACATGTTCGGCCTGTTCGGCCCGAACCCGAACATCTAGATGTTCGCCCAACACTAGGTCTCATCTGCCAGGGAATTTTACAATTTAAAAACCAGTTTACATACCATAGCTGGGAATCGAACCCAGGTCTAACTGTGTGGTGGGCAAGCACCCTAACCGCTGTACCACAACAGTACTAACTGAAGCTGGCCTAGCATTTACTATTTATGCTCAATGCAATAGAAACATTAGGTTGCTTAAAGGGAACCTTAAAGGGGAACTAAAGAGAGAGGTATATGGAGGCTGCCATGTTTATTTCCTTTTAAGCAATACCAGTTGCCTGGCTGCCCTGCTGATCCTCTGCCTCTAATACTATTAGCCATAGCCCCTGAACAAGCATGCAGCAGATCAGGTGTTTCAGACTTCAAAGTCAGATCTGACAAGACTAGCTGCATGCTTGTTTCTGGTGTTATTCAGATACTACTGCAGAGAAATAGACCAGCAGGGCTGCCAGGCAACTGGTATTGATTAAAAGGAAATAAATATGGCAGCCTCTGTATACCTCTTACTTCAGTTCCCCTTTAACTGAGAGTGATATGGATGTTTCCTGTAAACAATACCAGTTGCCTGGCAGTCCAGCTGATCTCTATGACTGTAATAGTGGCTGAATCACACCCTGAAAAAAGCATGCAGCTAATCCAGTCTGACTTCAGTCAGAGCACCTGATCTGCATGCTTGTTCAGGGGCTGTGGCTAAACGTATTAGAGACACAGGATCAGCAGGCGATTCAGGCAACTGGTATTATTTTAAAAGGAAAAATCCATATCCTTCTTCGTTTAGGTTCCCTTTAAGGATTTGTAGCATAAAAGCCAACTCACATTGGCTGGGAATCGAACCCAGGTCTCACTGTGTGGTGGGCAAGCACCCTAACCGCTGTACCACAACAGTACTAACTGAAGCTGGCCTAGCATTTACTATTTATGTTCAAGGAGGGAGGAGGGTGGAGGGTAGAGGGAGGAGGGAGATTCGCGCGCAATCTTTTTAATACACCTAAACTCAGTTTAGGCATGAAGAGGGGCTTTTCACAAGCGTGCTAACAGTTAGCACCGCTTTGTGAATCAAGCCCTATGAATGCAAATACACACAGATTGTTTAAAACCTGAGATGTAGCAAAAAGAAAGGAAAAAAATGTGTAGTCCCTCCCCTCAACCTCATTAACCCCTTAATCAGTCCTGCAAGTGAGTGACTTAGTAATCCACTCAGTTTTTTTTTTTAAATAGCGTTTATAATAAGTTTTTAGTCAAGGCAAGGACAAGTACATAGCAAACAAATGCACATGTATAGGGTAGTATAATATTTGATGGTATTATACCATGTGCAGGAAGATTACAGATATAGGAACAATCAAGCCTCATTTACAAAATATGTCACAGAAAACGGTGACTGTAAATTAGCAGGAAAATCTTAAGTAATGCAGCAAAGTAAGTGAATCATGTATGATAGATGAGGCAGCCCTCAAAAACATGGCTTTATGTTGAGCATTGCAAGTTCCTAGTTTCACGGCATATGTACTAGCTGATACCCGACTTTAGAGGTTATCTCAGGTGGTATTTCCATCTGTCCCATATTAAAAGGAACTGTAGTGAAAATAAAAATAACTGAAATTGCTTTTTTTTTTTTTTTTTTTTTACAATATTGAGTTATTTAGTCAGTGTTTTTTCCCCATTATAAAATCTTTTCTCTCCCCGATTTACATTCTGAAATGTATCACTGGTGGTAACATCTTTAGTTCTGCCAGGTGATCTGTACGGAATGTTAGTTACTGAGCGTTCTATGCAGAGGGAGATATTGTTTGCTTCACAGTTGGAAAAAGCAGTCATTTCCCACAATGCAATGAGGGTTCACAGCAGGGGTCTAGTCCTGGAAAAAGAAAAACCCCTGCGGCACGCCCAAAATGGGCATGGTCAAGCATAATGTGGGCGTGGTCATGGGTGGGGCCAAATTTACATGACCTTAGCAGTGGTGTAAAAGGTCTGCCGGGGAAGTTTGAGCTCTGCCATAGTGCATCCCCCAAAATAGATGTAATCTGACAGCATTTCACCAAAAAAGACACGTAATCTGGCAGAAGTTTCTCCAAAATACAGATAATATGGCAGTGGTTCCCCCAAAATAGACAATCTGGCAGCAGCAGTTCCTCCAACACACACACAATCTGGAAGCAGTTCCCCAAAATATGCGAAACCTGGCAGCGGATCACCCAAAATACACGTAAAACCCAAAATACATATAATCTGGCAGCTGTGGGCCCCCAAACATACACAATCTGGCAGCAGTTCCCGAAAATACGCGTAATCTGGCAGCAGCCGTTCCCTTAACATACACATAATCTGGCAGCAGCTCCCCAAAATACACTTAATCTGTTAAAAGCAGTTCCTCAAAAATCCAGATAATCTGACAGCAGTTCCCCCAAACTAGGTACCCCCAGCATAGGTAGCCAGGTCTACAGGGAGTGCAGAATTATTAGGCAAGTTGTATTTTTGAGGAATAATTTTATTATAGAACAACAACCATGTTCTCAATAAACCCAAAAAACTCATTGATATCAAAGCTGAATATTTTTGAAAGTAGTTTTTAGTTTGTTTTTAGTTTTAGCTATTTTAGGGGGATATCTGTGTGTGCAGGTGACTATTACTGTGCATAATTATTAGGCAACTTAACAAAAAACAAATATATACCCATTTCAATTATTTATTTTTACCAGTGAAACCAATATAACATCTCAACATTCACAAATATACATTTCTGACATTCAAAAACAAAACAAAAACAAATCAGTGACCAATACAGCCACCTTTCTTTGCAAGGACACTCAAAAGCCTGCCATCCATGGATTCTGTCAGTGTTTTGATCTGTTCACCATCAACATTGCGTGCAGCAGCAACCACAGCCTCCCAGACACTGTTCAGAGAGGTGTACTGTTTTCCCTCCTTGTAAATCGCACATTTTATGATGGACCATAGGTTCTCAATGGGGTTCAGATCAGTTGAACAAGGAGGCCATGTCATTAGTTTTTCTTCTTTTATACCCTTTCTTGCCAGCCACGCTGTGGAGTACTTGGACGCGTGTGATGGAGCATTGTCCTGCATGAAAATCATGTTTTTCTTGAAGGATGCAAGACTTCTTCCTGTACCACTGCTTGAAGAAAGTGTCTTCTAGAAACTGGCAGTAGGACTGGGAGTTGAGCTTGACTCCATCCTCAACCCGAAAAGGCCCACAAGCTCATCTTTGATGATACCAGCCCAAACCAGTACTCCACCTCTACCTTGCTGGCGTCTGAGTCGGACTGGAGCTCTCTGCCCTTTACCAATCTAGCCACGGGCCCATCCATCTGGCCCATCAAGACTCACTCTCATTTCATCAGTTCATAAAACCTTAGTCTTGAGATATTTCTTGGCCCAGTCTTGACGTTTCAGCTTGTGTGTCTTGTTCAGTGGTGGTCGTCTTTCAGCCTTTCTTACCTTGGCCATGTCTCTGAGTATTGCACACCTTGTGCTTTTGGGCACTCCAGTGATGTTGCAGCTCTGAAATATGGCCAAACTGGTGGCCAAACATCTTGGCAGCTGCACGCTTGACTTTTCTCAGTTCATGGGCAGTTATTTTGCGCCTTGGTTTTTCCACACGCTTCTTGCGACCCTGTTGACTATTTTGAATGAAACGCTTGATTGTTCGATGAGCATGCTTCAGAAGCTTTGCAATTTTATGAGTCCTGCATCCCTCTGCAAGATATCTCACTATTTTTGACTTTTCTGAGCCTGTCAAATCCTTCTTTTGACCCATTTTGCCAAAGGAAAGGAAGTTGCCTAATAATTATGCACACCTGATATAGTGTGTTGATGTCATTAGACCACACCCCTTCTTATTACAGAGATGCACCTTACCTAATATGCTTAATTGGTAGTAGGCCTTCAAGCCTATACAGCTTGGAGTAAGACAACATGCATAAAGAGGATGATGTGGTCAAAATACTCATTTGCCTAATAATTCTGCACTCCCTGTATAGGTGTCCCCAGTATAAGTAGCCATGACTATAGTTGTCCCTAGAATAGGTAGCCAGGTGTATAATGTCCCCAGAATAGGTAGCCAGGTGTATAGATGTCCCCAGAAAAGGTGGCCAGGTGTGTAGGTGTCCCCAGTATATGTAGCTAGGTGTATTGGTGTCCCCAGTATATGTAGCCAGGTCTATAGGTGTCCCCAGTATAGCCAGGTCTATAGGTGCCCCCAGAATAGGTAGCCAGATGTCCCCACAAGGATGGGAGGCAGCGCAGAGAAGAGGGATCGGTGGGCAAAGTGGCAGGGGACGTACCCCCCCCTCACCTTTGGGCTCCCCCTTCCTCCCTCTCTCCCTCCAGAACTAAAATTTGCAGGTGGCTGGCAGCGGGCGGGACTTACTTCTTCCTTGTTCCAAGCGCCGGGTAAGTAGTGATGTCTGATTCATTTGAGCCGGTTCTTTCCTGTGAGGTGAGTGATCCGGCTCATCACACTGAACTGAATCAGTTCAGTGGATGAGACAGGAACTGCAGCTGCACAGTGTGTTCAGCTGCAGTTCCTGTCTCATCCACTGAACTGATTAGGTTCAGTGTGATGAGTTGGATCACTCTACTCACAGGAAAGAACCGTCTCAAATGAACCAGACATCACTACTTACCCGGTGCTTGGAACGAGATAGAGGTAAGTCCCGCCAGCTGCCCGCAAATTTTAGTTCTAGGGGGGGGGGGGGGGAGAGTGAGGAAGGGGGAGCCCCAAGGTGAGGGAGAGGGGGGGAGACGTCCCCTCTTCCCTGCTGTGCCCGCCGATTCCTCTTCTCTGCGTTCTCTCCCTCCACACATGATAGGGTGGACGCCGTCCACCCTCTGAAGAAAGCAGGTGGATATCGTCCACTCGCGTTCACGCCCGACTCGACCCCTGGTTCACAGAGAGCAAACTGTCAGGACCTTGGTCTTAACATCACACTGTGGGAGGGGTTTCACCACAACATCAGCCATACAGACCCCCCTGATCTATGTAAGAAAAGATAAATAGTCCTTGTGGGAAAGGGGGTATCCACTTCTGACTGGAATGAAGTTCATTCCTAGGGTGAAGTTTGTGTGTATATGCTAGCTTCTTCTAAGGTAAAGCATTGTCTATTTGTTTAACCCAGTTCTCAAAGGTTGGTGGCAGTTCTCAAAGGTTGGTGCACACCAGTTCTTGACCCCCCATAAACAACACAAAATGGGTTTGCATGTGTGTTTTTGCATGCCCTGCAGTTTTGTCTAACTATGCGATTTTATATAGGGCAATATCCATCCCTGGGTATTTTCTCAAGAAAAAAAAAAACATGTGAAAAATGCGTACACTTCACTACACATACATTTTTCATTGAAATACAGGATATGAAAATCCCAAGCGAAACATAGTTACATACTGGTGGCCACACTGCATCAGCCGGCTGGCGATAATGGCCACAGCTAGCTAAGGGACTGCAGATTGTGATCCCTCTGGCTGTTAAATCCCGCCTTGAGTGAAAATAGAGACACCTGAAAAGAAAATACAAACACCATGAAAACTATCTCCTAGGTAGGCATTGAACCCAAGTGCCATTCTTCTCCAAAAGAAAATGATTTAATACTAAGCCGCTGTGGTAACAATAATCATTTTTATAGCGTTTTCTCCCTGGGGACTCAAAGCGCTGTGACCTGCGTTATGCAGTATCAAAGGCTCGGGAAAAGAGGTGGGTTTTTAGCCCTTTCCAGAGAAGCAGCCTCTTGCACTGATTGTGGAAGCAACTTCCATAGAGTAGGGGCTGCATAGGGAAAAGGCCCAAGCACCAAAAGTTAAGTGTATCCTGGGAATAACCAGATTCATCTTATTGGTAGAGTGGAGGGTGTGTGGAGGAGCATAAAGTTCCAATAGATCCGCTATGTATTTGGGTCCCATGTGGTTTAGAGCCTTGAATGTCAACAGGCAGATCTTAAAATGGATGCAGGGGGCATTGGCTAGGAGTCTGGCTGCTGCATTCTGTACTAGTTGTAAGGGGCGCAAAGCAGGTAGGTCTTCAGCTGGTATAAGGTACTCGATTCTCGCTGGAAGAAGGAAGACTTGACGACAGCTGAAACTTGCTGTCTGAGTGTTAGCTTTCCATCCAGAATCACCCCAAGGATTCGCACAGTCTTTATACTGTACGGTATTTCCTCCAATTGATAGTTTGAAGTGGGGAGAGTTTTGGACTTTATCCATCATATGTGGCCACCTACCACCAACACCTCTGTTTTGTCAGAGCCTCAACCAGCTGGTGTTCATCCAATTTTGTAATTCCACAAGACATGCATTGATGGATGCTGATGGGTGTTGGATGCCAGGCTTGAAGGACAGATACAGTTGTGTGTCGTATGCGTAACAATGGTATCCTAGGCCATTGTTCTGAACCATTTTGCCCACTGGGAGCATGTAGACTGCAAAGAGTAATGGAGATAGCACAGAACCCTGTGGAACTCCATAGGCAAGTGGCACTGGTAACAAAGTTTATAACTTTTGAAAAAGACTGATTTAATCCATAAATAACTTTGTATAAACTATGTAAAAAGGAAGTAACACTTTTAAAGTAAATAGTTAACTTATAATTTAAAATTGTAAACAGGAAGTCCAAAATGGCTTGTAATTGCTCATTGACAACAAAAAAAAAATACACAAATATATTTATCTTTTTAATGTTCAACATATTGATTATTATTCTGATATTCCTCTGAAGACATTTTCTGCAAATGTTCAAACATACATCTGTCAGGCGGGTGATAAGCCTTGAACTCTGCCAGTCTGAGAGACATTTATCAACAGAAGTCAGTGAAAAGCACAGAGTACGTCAGGTGCTCCCTTCTATTCACTCAACACACCGGACACATTTATAAGCATGAAAGAATGGCTTTTAATCTGCTTGTCATCACAGTTGGGGAGATCTGCCAAATCTATGGGTAAATCCAAATGTAATGCAGTTTCACCCTCTCAGAAAAATAACTCCCACACAACACACTGTACCAAGTGCCAAGGAAAATTAAGTCTCTTCTCTAGCAGTGATTGAAAAACCAAAACTGGCTCTAGAATGCAAAACGCTAATCAGGCATGAATGCAGAGGGGAAGGAATTGACTGTTTAAAATCAACACACAGCTGATTAACTCTGATCTGGCAAGCAAATGCTTACACATCTAGCAAGAATGTATAACAGAGTATCCTGTAGGCTATGATCTTTGATGTTGACAATAAAGACATTAACATTTTTTTTATTTTCCTAATTTCTTTGCTGAGGTACATGACCTTCCAAATACTAAACGTTGGTGACTCAGAAAGCATAAAGTACAGGAACAACTTGCATACAGAAAGGATTATAATGCTTATAGGGGGTTCCCTCCACATCTCTCATAAATCAGGACTAGGGCTTATTTTCCCCAAGCGCGCGAGTTGCCCAGTAAAGGCCCGTACCCACCACAAAAATTTTTCCAAAACATTTCCAATGACTGGCCATTTTTTGAGTGAACAATCATTTCCATGATCTCAAGACTTGAGTACAGGTGAGTGATCAGGCTGACATTTAGCGACGCGCGACGATACCAACCGTCACGGTGCATCGGATCTTTAAGATCCCGGACGACTCCGCGCAAAGTACTGCCATTGCTTGACTTCCTGTTCACGCCCATTCGTGTGCCATTGTGCGATGTCACGTGTACCTGCCAGCTGGTAGATGGATCCTAGAACTCGCTCATCATCAGGGGGACGTCATTGGATCCATCTTCCTGCATCGGATAGTGAGTATTTAGCATAAGGGAGATGTGAGCAACTATTAGCATAATGTAGAAAACTTTCCTGAGCATTGGCACAATACACAAATACACAAACAAGACCAAAAAGAATAAATCACAAAAACACGTTCTAAGGAATTTTTGTATTGCTAGTTTTCCATACAGAGCCAGATGGAAAACATGCTTTCAGAAGTTCTCAAAGCAGTGAATAGTACTATTGGTGTCAGGAGTCTCAGGACTGGACTTTAAGTACAGGGGCGTAGCAATAGGAGGTGCAGAGGTAGCGACCGCATTGGGGCCCTTGGGCCAGAGGGGCCCTCCCTCAACTACAGTATTAGCTCTCTATTGGTCCTGTGCTCATAATAATCACGTCTATAGATACTTTAAATAGTGATAATCATTAGCAAACTGTTCCCTATCCCCTGCTTGCACCTCTGATACTGTAGGTGTGGCCGTATCAATTGTTATGTATAGAGTGCTTGGGAGTACTGTAAAACTTGCATCTGGCCCACAGCTCCTTAGCTACGCCACTGTTTAAGTACATTATTCTTCTGATCGTGACAGCCTCATAACGGAGCTCATCACTAAGAGTCTCATATCTAAATTCCTTCAGTGCAACATATTTAAAAGGGAAAAAAAAAGGAAAGCAAACTTTATTAAAATTTTGTTTTGTACTGTAGGGTGGAAGAACTAAGTCCACCTCACCACCATCTGCGATGATAAAATGTTAATAAAGTTCACATTTCTAATTTAATATACAGAGTTGCACATGAAAAACCAGCCTGGCTACCGCCATGCAACTAATACTCTCTCCATCTGGGTGTTTGCTTTTTGGTTTTATTGAAGCCTGTGTTGCTCTCCATATGAGAGCGTTAGCAAATGCAGGTGACACAGGCTCCAATAAAGCCAAATAGCAAACACACAGCACAGAGAGTGTAATTGGCGAATGGCCCACATCTGTCTGCATGCTAGTGTGAGTGGCAGGTAGCCGGGCTGTTCAGCCCTAATTAACAAGCTTTTCTATGCTAGCAGATCCCAATATTATGTCAAATTCTAGTAGGCATTACACCAGAATGGAACATTCAAATATCTGGGCATCTTCTTGCTCTTCAATACCAAAGCTATATAAAGTTTGCATACTCATATGTCAGCTTTGTGAATGGTGGCATGACTAGTTTCATCCTCTCAATAGCTCTCCATTTTCAGTAATGAAGGGTACTTAAACTAAAGATAATGATGCAGCTGCCCCCTATTCCTGCCAAGGAGAATTAAATATTCTTCCAATGGTTAGTACACCATAGCAATGGTTTACATTTTATCCATCCACCGATAAATACACTAAAATGGATTTATTGGTGAATAAATAAAAACATAATTTAGTTGTGCTGATCATTGGAAGGATTTCTTTTTGTGAATGTAATGGCCAACTGCTTTAGGTCAAGCACACAGTTATTAGGATTGATGGTTTGCCAGCATAATATATGTGAGTCTTTGGAGACTAAAAGATCTAGCAGTTATAAGACTGATGGGACAGAGTGAGTATATTCTAGACTTTTATCTGTACATAAACATTTTTGAAGGGTGTCGCAGATGTTCTGGGTGCCAGATGTGGCCTGGAATTAAAGAACAGTAAAGAGACGTGGTCATCTGACCACTGTCCACCAGGGAAGGACTGGGACCTTTTGGCCTGGGGGGGGGGGAATGAAACCCAGAGGCCCTTTCATAGTAGCCCCAGCCCAAATGCATAGCTTTCTTGTGTGCAAATGTTATCAATGGCAGTGTAAAGCAGCAATATACAGTATTTTGCAGTGATATACATACTTAAAATGCAACAAATGTTAACTCCAACACATGAAACGCAACAACTGTTACCTCCGACACATGAAATGCAACAACTGTTTCCTCCAACGCATGAAACGCAACAACTGTTACCTCCGACACATTAAATGCAACAACTTTTACCGCTGACACATGCAATAAGGCATACATACTGCTGACACATGAGATGAGACAAACGGGAAAGGCGGCAAATATTACCTTCCACTCATGTTAAAATTCAGTAAACGTTAGGTCCCACACATGGAATGCAGCAAACATGATACATGCGGAAAACGGTAACCTGAAATGCACATAAATCACCCCACATATATGAAATACAGCAAATGTTAACTCAGACATAAATGCCTTAAATGTCCCCCCCCCCCCCCCTGGTGGGGTGGGGGGTTATACTAGGTGGGAGGAGTGTGACACTGGAAGGCCGCCCCACCTTCTTCTCTCTGCCCCCTCATGGCCTGGCTGCTGTGTCAGATGCACAAACAAGCAGCATGCTGTAGGTGGAGCTAGGAACGGAGCCAATGTATGTGGCCAGGATTATCCGGGCAGGAGCCTGCAGGAGGTGGGCAGGAAGCAGGGCATGCAGGTGCCTGGAGGCTGATCAGAGGTGGGCCGGAACCAGGGCAAGAGAGGCAACACAAAGTCGTCAGCCAAACTGGGACATTGCCCAGGACAAATTACCCCAAATCTGGAACGTCTCCCAGGTAAAAGCCTGATGCCTGTTCACCATAGTGCAGGGCACAAGGTGCTTCTCCACCCTCACCCCCCCCACCCCACAAATGGGTGCAGGGAACAGCAGTGCTTGCCCCCCCCCCCCCCACAGTGGGTGCCGGGCACAGGGGCGTTTTCCCCTTACCAGACAGTGGGTGCCGGGCACAGAGGTGCTCTCCCTCTCCCCAGACAATGGTTGACAGGCACAGAGGAGCTTCTTACCCCTCCCCCCAAGATAGTGGGTGCTGTACACAGAGGTGGTGCCAGTCCACCCCCCCCCCCATACACACACACACACAACAGTAGGTGCCAGGCACAAGGGTGCTTCCCTTCCCCCCCAGACAGGTGCGCTAAACCCCCCTCTGGCATTGGGTGCTGGATACAGAGCACAGATGAGTATGAAACCCACCTTCTATCTGTTGGCAGGGGTGCTTCCCACCCCACATTAGTGGGTGCCAGGCAGAAAGGTGCTTCCAAACCCCCACACCAGACAGGAGTGCTGAAACAACCCCCCAGTGGGTGCTGCGTGCTGGAAAGGGGTGTGTTCAAACTCTAGCCACACACACCTGTCAGCAGAGGTGCTTCCCCTTACACCCAGCGGATGCTGAGCAGAGACGTGCTTCCACCCCCCAGACAGGAGTGCTGCTTAAACCCCCACCACCCCGGTGAGTACTGTCTGCAGGGCACAGATGTGTTTCAACCACATCCCCATTCTACCTGGAATAGGATGCACGCAGAGGACAGCGGTGCTTCAATCTCACTGGCTTCAAGCTTCAATGATTTGTCCCGCCTCCATCTTCTGCGGCGGCTGCTCGTTCTCTATCACCAAGTCTTCTGCGCCTCACGCTTAACCACGTAATGTGAAGAGGAAGCAGGAAGTGGAGAACGAGCGGCTGCCGCGGATGGACGGGCTGATGAGTCTGGAGCCAATAAGATTGAAGCACTGCTGGCTGCTGCGTGCATCCTATTCAGCCGGCAGAGGACTCTGTTCCTCACGGCCCCCCAACTATTCTGCTTAGCGTATGGCCGGCCCATAACACGGTGTAAGAGGCAGCCCGGGGGGAAATCGCCCCCCATCCCCCGGGCCAGTCCGCGCTTGCTGTTCACATACCTGAACATGTATCTGCAAGTCTTTTATTGCTAGATACAGCATTTTGGAGCATTGCTTTTTGACATGACATTGGAATATCATGGATCATTTTTGACTTTTCCATCAGCGATATGTAACAAATTATTCATTATTTTTTTTTATTTTCAAAAAGTTTTTATTGGTTTCATGTATAAAATAGCATAACAGTTCAACAGTGCGATATCAAAGTGCATTTTACAATCGATAACTTATTGCAAATTTGAATGAATCATAAGGTATAACAGAATCTGCAAGGGCAGAGTATATTCCCTGTGAGAACATTTTGAATGTCAGCAGCTCAAAGGCATCAATTACTGACATTCCAAGTCAACATTATACTAATGTAAAAAGTGCTAATAAAGGAAAAACCACCCCTCGGTGTTGGTGGTTTGACGATCTTGACTTCTATACCGTATTGGTTTCTGTGTAGACCAGGGGTCATAGGAGCACTGAATAATGTGCTCGCAGACCAATTCGTGGGCTACTTTATAAATTTAGTCACTATTGTGCGAGTAACTTTTTATTATATATTGTTTCATTCTGATGGGACAGGAACCATCAGAGAAGAGGTTAGAAAGAAAAAGGAAGAAATGTGGGGAAGAGTGTAGTGGGGAGAGAGGGAAGTGAAAGGAAGGTAGTGCCGAGCTGCTGCCAACCCCGTTGTAGCGATGGAGTCGGGAGATATGAAGGTGCCTAAGTGGGATCATTTAAGTTATACTGTTCTTATACATCCGTGAGGGACGCAGGGAGCCAGTGGGTATAATAAGTAAAATACGGTTTCCAGATTTTTTCGAACTGAGGGAGAGTGTCACTTATTATGGCTTTCATTCTGTCAAAACAGAGGGCGTGACTAAGATTGGTTTTGAAAATTTGTAGAGGGAGTGTGGGAGTTCTCCAAGATCGGGCTACTACTCGTTTAGCAGCCAGACAAATGTGCATTAGTAGTTTGTATTGCGAGTTAGATATGCCTGGGGGTTTCATACCCAGCAATGCTACTTCAGGAAGTTTAGGGACTTGTGATCTGACTGTGGAATAGATCACTTGGTATACCCTGCTCCAGAATCTACGTATTTTTGGGCATGTCCACCATGTGTGGAGGAAGGTGCCTTTCTGACCACACGCTCTGAAGCATAGACCCTTGTGACTAGGATCAAATTTACCAATTCGGTCCGGTGTTAGATACCATCTCAGTAGTACCTTATATTGCGTTTCTACCAGCGCTGTGCTAATTGAGACAGCTGGGGCATTCTTCCACATATATTGAAGATCTTCAGCTTCCAGTGTGGTGCTGAGTTCTTTTTCCCATCTAGTGATGTATTGTGGTTTAGATAGATTGGGAGGGGAGATTGTGTTTTTATAAAGTAAGGATATAAGACCCGGAGTGCCCGGGCATGTGGCACAGATGTGTTCAAACCAGGTTCTAGTAAGCAAGGATTTATGGGTTCCTATATATTTCCTGACGAAGTGTGATATTTGTAGGTAACGAAATAACTCTGTGTCAGGAATTTGCTTATGCTCCTTTAAGGATGCGAGTGATTTGAGAGAGTCGTTCGTCACTAAGCTGTATATTGTAGTTAGTCCTTTGAGCTGCCACCATTTAAAGGCGGAGGGGTTATGCATGCCTGGAGAAAAATCAGGGTGGCCCAAAAATGATATTAGTGGTGAGTGTGGGGATTGGAGCCTATCCCTAAGTCTGACCTGATTCCAGATCCTCAGAGAGTGCACCATAAGTGGGTTTTTAATGGGTTTGCGCTGTGCTGTAGAAAGCCATAGGAGATTGACAAGGGATATGGGGAAACTAATTGAGCGTTCAATATCACGCCAAATGGGGGGGCGCTCTTCCTCTTGCCACAATGTGAGTTGTGCGATTTGTGCTGCCTTATAATATGCCGTCACATTGGGGACACCCAAACCACCATCTGTAGTGAGACGATATAACGTAGCTCTGGAGATACGGGGCCCTGAATTCTTCCAGATGAAGGAGTATAAGAGAGACTGTACTTTTTTAAGATAGGCGGGGGGAAGAGGGACCGGTAGTACCCTGAATGCATATAGGAACTTAGGTAAGATTGTCATCTTAATCGCCGCTATCCGACCCAGCCATGAAATCATGTATCGTTTCCAGCACTCCAGTAATCTGGATATTTCCGCGTAAAGTGCTGGGTAGTTGGCATTAAACATTGAATCATATGAATTCGTTAGGTATACTCCTAGGTATTTTAATTTTTGTGTTTCCCATTTGAACTCATAAGCTCTCTGTAAATCAGTGATAGTTGTTGTGGGGAGATTAATATTTAGTGCCTTGGATTTAAGGTTGTTTATCCTTAAGCCAGACATATCCTCGAAGGTCGTCAGTGTATCTGCTAGATTGGACAGGGAGACTCGGGGGTCCGACAGGGTGAGGATTACGTCGTCCGCATACATACATAGTTTATGTTGCTGTCCCGCTATGTCAATTCCCCGTATATCCCTATGATTATTAATTAGGAGAGCCAGAGGCTCCATAATAAGGGCGAACAGTAGGGGGGATAGGGGGCATCCCTGCCGGGTGCCTCTTCTGATGGGAAAGGTTGTGGATTTATGCCCGCTGTACCTGATGAACGCACTAGGGGAACAGTATAGAGCTCTGAGCCACATAATGAAGTTATGCCCGAAGCCCCAAACTGTTAGCAGGGTGAACAGATACTCCCACGACACTGTGTCAAATGCCTTTTGTATATCTAACGAGAGAAGCATCATGGGAGTATCTGTGTCACCCGCTTTTGTTATTATATGAAGGAGTCTCCTAATATTGTCACTTGCTTGACGGCGTGGCATAAAGCCCACCTGGTCCCTTCCAATTAAATCTTCTATACCCCGGCCAAGCCTCGTGGCTAATATTTTTGCCAGTATCTTAATATCATTGTTTAACAAGGATATAGGTCTGAAGTTAGACCAGAGAGTGTGGTCAGTGTCTGGTTTTGGGATCATGCTTATACATGCAAGCAGAGAATCAGCGCCTGGTTTAACCCCTTGTAATATTTTATTAAATGCATTTGTAAGCGGCAAAGCTAAGACACCCGAGAATTTTTTATAATAAAGTGCGGGGAAGCCGTCTGGGCCTGGCGCCTTATTAATTTTAAAAGAGTTGATAGCCTGTGTGACTTCTTCTGTTGTAATATGTTGTTCTAGTGTAAGCTTAAAGGATTCGTCAATAGGGGGTAAGGGAATAGTTTTAAGCATATTATTCAGAAAGTCTATGTTGATATTTGCAGATGGTTGATATAGCTTAGCTAATCCTTGGTGAAAAATATCGACTATTTTTCCAGGGTTACTCGTGTAGGCGCCGTTTCCAAGGCTCAATTTAAGTGCCTTGATGTGAGGGTCTGTTCGCTTAAGTCGTCGGGCAAACATTGCTGTGGGTTTATTGCATCCGACTGATAGTCTATATTTGCTCCATCTCAAGTGTTTCTCTGCTTTACCAGAGAGACAGAGGTTCAAAGCCTCCTCCGCCTTAAACCAGGCTTGTCTGCTAGAGGTTGAGGGGTTAGTGTTATAATTGTCAAGGGCCTCAGCATATGCCTTCTCTAGTAATGTTTGTTCTTGCGCTCTTCTCTTATTCCTGCTGGATGCGATAGCTATGAGGTGTCCACGTAACACCGCCTTATGGGCCTCCCAGATAATGTAGTCTGATACTTCGTTATTGCTTGGATTAAGATGGAAGTAGTCTTTAATATGGGACTCTACGGTGGTGACCATGGCTGGGTCGGACAGCAGGGACTGGTTTAGGGACCATCGGGGTTCCGGTGGTCTAGTAATCATTGATGATATCGTAATGAACACCGCATTATGGTCAGACCAAGGGATAGGCAGTATTTTAGCGTTCGCCAAGTTAGGTAATAGGTTAAAGTGGGTGAAGAAGTGATCAATTCGGGTTTGTGTATTATGTGGGTGGGAGAAGAAGGTAAATCCCTTCTTAACAGGATGCAACTCCCTCCAGCCATCCACCATATGATGTGTCTGCAAAAGGTCACTAAATTGTTTAGCTTTACGAATATCGGACGAAGATGGGTGCGGTTGTGTAGGGTTATCTCTGTCCAGGTGGGGTCTCAACGTGAGATTAGAATCACCGCATAAAATTAACGCGCCTATTGCATGTGTATCGAGTAAGTCCAATATGTGTTGTAGAAATGGAAGTTGGTCAGTATTAGGTGCGTAATATGAGGCAATGGTCACTTCTATGTCTTGTATGGTTCCTAGCAGTATGAGATATCTGCCCTCTGGGTCTCTGATTTCTTTCTTGCAGATAAAATTAACCGCCCTTCTAAATGCTATTAATATTCCTCTTTGCTTTGTTTTGGCGTTGGCTACATAGAATTGCGGAAATGTGCTATGAAGATATTTGGGGGTATAGTTTGAAGGGAAATGTGTCTCCTGCAAACACACTATATCTGCGTGTGCTGTTCGGAAGGCTGAGAATGCCTTAGTCCGCTTTACTGGGGAATTGAGGCCCTGTACATTCAGGGATAAGATGTTAATTGCCATGGTTTGGTATGTAAGGATAATGCAGACATACTTCCAGATGTATATCCAGGAGATGGGAAGGAGCAGCTCGGCAAGAGAGGAGATAGAAGGGGAACAGTAAGATAGAGATAGTATAGAATAAGGAGAGAGAGGTTGTCAAGAGAACTGGCAACCTCATCAATGCAGTATGATGCTGTGAAGCATCAAATAGCGCCCGTGGGGTGCCAATCATTTGACACTCGTCGGGAGCTTGTGGGAGCGCATAGTGGTTCGGGAGTAGCGGAATAAAGTGTGAGGTAGAGGGTATCACCAGGTTACCCGGGGACTACATCATAATATACGCCTGAGTTAGTTCTAGCGCGTGTAATTCGTTTCTTTCGTGGTCCGGAGGCCGCCGGGGCCCACGGCCGCAGCCCCAGCCCCCAGGGGACGACCCGCAAGGGGAAATGCCGCAGTGGCGGACCCGGCCAAAACTACATGGCCAGGACGGCATGCGTAACATTGCCCCGGAGCAGTCGACCCCCGGGGGCAGGGGGGGCGGCCGCGCCCCCCAGCGCCCACGGCCCAATTCAACTATTCATCCTCTCATCTATTTTCCCTCAATATATACACAGACATTCCCGGAGGGGACAGCGAAGAGTGCGTCTTCGTGCCAGCTGAGAGGTGCAGTTTCAGCGTATTTAACGCTAGCCCGATTGTACACTCTGAACCGGTACCCATCCAGGAGTCAATCAGCACCTAGTATGGGCGCTCTTTTATGTAGTCCTCCAGCAGTCCAGACGCTGATTACCAGGCGCCCCGTCCCACCAGCCCCCCGAGGGACCCCACGAGGGAGAATGCCGCAGTGGCGGACCCGCTCGCCCCGTGGCGACCGGGACGGCATGCGTAACATATGTCCGTCATGGGCGCCCCCGGGAGGCAGGCGAGACGGCCGCGCCCCCGGAATCAAACCAGAGTGATCCCAAACGACATTGCTGGGGCCCGGCGCTCCGGAACATTTAAATGAGCAAATTGAGGGCATAGACCTATGTGATCTGCGTGCTAATAAACATAGTGCGCGCTAGGTGGCTGTCAGCTATCTCCGTATATATACCCATTAGTTCAAACCTGCAATTTGTATTTATATAAAAGAGAAGGTTAACTTAATCTAACTTGCAACCTAGGAACCAAACGGTTACACAACAGGGCATACATATATAACAACATGAAGGCCAAGAGGCCCATAATTAATCCATAGGGTCCCAGCAGGAGACATTGTCCTAGTGCGAGGGGCTGAAGCTGAACTTCTAATTTAAGATTAAGTCATATATGGGCACCCCGCCCCGCCAGCCCCCCGAGGGACCCCACGAGGGAGAATGCCGCAGTGGCGGACCCGCTCGCCCCAAGGCGACCGGGACGGCATGCGTAACATATGTCCGTCATGGGCACCCCCGGGAGGCAGGCGAGACGGCCGCGCCCCCAGGAGCAAATCAGGGTGTTTGCGAGTGACACTGCTGGGGCCTGACGCTCAGAACATTTAAATGAACAAATTGAGAGCATAACCCTATGAGATCAGCATGTTCTTAAGATTAAGTCATGTATGGGCTAATAGCTCAGATAACCAAAATGGCGCAGCATGGGCGCTCTTTTATGTAATCCCCCAGCAGTCTAGACTCTGATCACCAGGCACCCCGCCCCGCCAGCCCCCCGAGGGACCCCACGAGGGAGAATGCCGCAGTGGCGGACCCGTTCGCCCCAGGGCGACCGGGACGGCATGCGTAACATATGTCCGTCATGGGCTCCCCCGGGAGGCAGGCGAGACGGCCGCGCCCCCAGAAGCAAATCAGAGTGATTACAAACGACACCGCTGAGGCCCGACGATCAGGAACATTCAAATGAACAAATTGAGAGCATAGCTCTATGAAATCTGCATGCTAATAAACATAGTGCGCGCTGGGTGGCTGTCGGCCATCTTCGTATATATACCCATTAGTTCAAACTTATAACTTGCATTTAAAAGAGAAAGTTAACATAGTCCAACCTGCAACCCAGGAGCAAAACGGTTATTCAACAGGGCATACATATGTAGCAACATGAAGGCCAAAGGGCCCATAATTGATCCATAGGGTCTCAACAGGAGACATTGTCCTAGTGCGTGGGGTTAGAGCTGAACCTCTAGCTTAAGATTAAGTCATGTATGGGCTGGTAGCTCAAATAACCAAAATGGCGTATGGGCCTGCAGGCTTCGCTGCAAATCCTGCGTAAACGTGGGCTAGCGCTGGAATGTGAGGATTAATGTCCTCGTGAAGGCACGCAGGCAGGATATTACAGTACAGTACCCGGACTGCTAAAATCACAGTCGGTGGGCCACCCGGGCCAGAGTGGGGCAGACAATCAAAGTACTTATCTGTGTATTCAGGGTACTCTCTGGAACACTTGCGAGGAAAGTTCTTTCAGCGCCTGGGAGCGGTTTTTGGTGGGCCGCTGTTCTTTAGGTGATACAGACGTCTGGGCAGGCCGCGGCTGCGAATCTGTAGATCGACGTGCAGGGCTCTGTGACTGTGAGGGCTGCGGAGGTAAGGGGAATTCCAGTGCTCGGAAACATTCTCTAGCTTCATCGGTGTTATGAATGATTTGTCGTTTCTCTTGCCATTGAAAGGATAGTTGGAAGGGGAAACCCCATCCATAACGGATGCCCTTGTCCTTCAGTGTTGCCAGGTATGGTCGCAGTTCCTTTCGTTTAGCCAGCGTGCAAATTATTCATTATTATGACAGTAAAAGATTTGTTAGATGGCCTGAAAATTCAGGATCCACAGCTGCAAAATATTTTCTAGAAAATGAAAAACACATAAATATATGCTTTACCTCTCTTTTTTTTTGTAACCATGTATTTATGACTAGAGTATTTCACTCATGGATGCACAATGTGTATGTGAAGTATACATTTGCAATGTGTTGAGTAGATGAAGACCTTGAAATAATTTACATGCTTTTTGTTTTTGCTTATGAAATGTTTTGTTGAGCCATCATTTTTTTCATAACAAAGGCAGCAAATAAAAGCAGTAACAGATGCTGCCCTTTTAAGTCTGGGTGTTATTAAAATATTTGAAATATCAAGGTTTACAAAGTGTGCCCTTTTTCCAGTATCTTATCTTATCCCCCTTGATGGTGACCGATGTGTTTGTTATTTTTGCATACCAACTTGTGGAGAGGTTCCTGTAAAAGGATACATAAGGGAAGCAAAATGTTTAAATAATGAATTACGTGTATTTGCAGAGCTGAAGACAGACCTCCCAAATTCAGGGAGTTTGTGTCAGAAAGCTGTGATTACTTATGTAACTGAAAGACATTTCACAGTCTATTCTATGTGTAGTGTCCATTTTTTGCATTCTTAAGTCTTGAGTTTAAGCACGGAATAATATGTTTAGGTGGTTTGTAATCTTTTAGAGTTGAGTAATTATGAAATTGCAATGGTTAGTGCTCTTCTCTTGGAGCTTTAAGGTCCTGGATTAAAACCTTTAAGGTTGTTAGCTTTATACAATTTGTATGTTCTGCTAATATTTCTGTGTGTCTCCCAGTGGCGGCTCCAGGAAATTTTTTTAGGGGGTGCTATGCAGGTGCTGGACCAATTTCCGGGGGAGCTGCTGACCTGCGCCGCGGCAAAAAATGGGTGTGGCTACAACCTGCGGCGCGCGAAGCGCGCCGCGGCGAAAAAATGGGCGTGGTCATGACCGGATGAGGGCGGGGCTAACTGTAATTTAAAGTGAACCCAGGGTGAGAGTGATATGGTGGCTGCCATATTTATTTCCTTTTAAAAAATACTAGTTGCCTGGCAGCCCTGCTGATCTATTTGGCTGTAGTAGTGAACTGAATTACACCAGAAACAAGCCATGCAGCTAATCTTGTCAGTTCTGACAATATTGTCAGAAACCCCTGACCTGCTGCATGCTTGTTCAGGGTCTATGGTTGAAAGAATAAGAGGCAGAGGACCAGCACGGCAGCCAGGCAACTGGTATTGCTTAAAGGGAGATAAATATGGCAGCCTCAATATTATTCTCACCTCAGGTTCCCTTTAAAAGTGCAACGCAAAGACAGAGGGCCCAAGTTTTGGTGACCCTTTTCCCAGAAAATTCACATAATTGTGCAGGTTTTCTCAAGAAAATACACGTAATGTGAGCAGATTTTAACAAAAAACACGTCCAATGACCCCAATATGCACAATCGTTATCAGATATGGCTCCAATATGCACAATCGGTAGCAGATATGACCCCAATATGCACAATCGGTAGCAGATATGACCCCAATATGCACAATCGGTAGCAGATATGACCCCAATATGCACAATCGGTAGCAGATATGACCCCAATATGCACAATCGGTAGCAGATATGACCCCAATATGCACAATCGGTAGCAGATATGGTCCCAATATGCACAATCGGTAGCAGATATGGTCCCAATATGCACAATCGATAGCAGATATGGTCCCAATATGCACAATCGGTAGCAGATATGGTCCCAATATGCACAATCGGTAGCAGATATGGTCCCAATATGCACAATCGGTAGCAGATATGGTCCCAATATGCACAATCGGTAGCAGATATGGTCCCAATATGCACAATCGGTAGCAGATATGGTCCCAATATGCACAATCGGTAGCAGATATGGTCCCAATATGCACAATCGGTGGCAGATATGGTCCCAATATGCACAATCGGTGGCAGATATGGTCCCAATATGCACAATCGGTGGCAGATATGGTCCCAATATGCACAATCGGTGGCAGATATGGTCCCAATATGCACAATCGGTGGCAGATATGGTCCCAATATGCACAATCGGTGGCAGATATGGTCCCAATATGCACAATCGTTATCAGATATGGCCCCAATATGCACAATCGTTATCAGATATGGCCCCAATATGCACAATCGTTATCAGATATGGCCCCAATATGCACAATCGGTAGCAGATATGACCCCAATATGCACAATCGGTAGCAGATATGACCCCAATATGCACAATCGGTAGCAGATATGACCCCAATATGCACAATCGGTAGCAGATATGACCCCAATATGCACAATCGGTAGCAGATATGACCCCAATATGCACAATCGGTAGCAGAAATGACCCCAATATGCAATATCGGTAGCAGAAATGACCTCAATATGCACAATCGGTAGCAGAAATGACCCCAATATGCACAATCGGTAGCAGAAATGACCCCAATATGCACAATCCGTAGCAGATATGACCCCAATATGCACAATCCGTAGCAGATATGACCCCAATATGCACAATCCGTAGCAGATATGACCCCAATATGCACAATCCGTAGCAGATATGACCCCAATATGCACAATCAGCATCACCTGAAAAAGAAAAGAAAAACCCATTTACTCACCTACAGCCAGAAGACCTTCTTTCCCGACCTCCTGTCCCGAGTCCCGACCTCATTGTGGCGCGCAGCGCCCGCGCGCCCACGATCCTCTTCCTTCCCGACGTCACGACGAGACTTCCTGCCTGCATGCAGAGAGCAGGGCTACGGGAAAATGGCCGCCCGAAGCCATGCACTGCAGACTGGAAGTCTGCAGAACAGGGCTCCGGGCGGCCATCTTACCGTAGCCCTGCCTGCTGCTCCGTGCTGCCGCTGTGTGAACTGACTTGGCGTCTTTTAGACGCCTGAAGTCAGTTCACTCCAGGGGGTGCTTTGGGGGTGCTTGGACAATTCTAGGGGGTGCTCGAGCACCCCCTTGCACCCCCCTGGCGCCACCCCTGGTGTCTCCTTTGGTGAAAGTCCAGTTTTTTTCCTGTAACACAAATGTAACTAGTAGGTTAACTGGTTTCTTCCAACATTCTGTTTTAATAGAAGTCTATTAGTTATATAAAACATGAACTACACTTATTGGCTACTTTATTAGCTACACCTGTTCCATTTGCTTGTTAAAGGGACACCGAGCAGTGCAGAAACTATGGAAAGATGCATATCATTTTAAAGCTCTTATTCTCCTCTTTCCAATGATATATAAACCACCACTCTACGTCTTATAGTTTTCGCTATTTTCGCGATTGAAATTGCCGCGGCCACGATTTCGATCGCGAAAATAGAGAAAACTAAAGGGCGTAGGGCAACGATTTAGGTGTCGTCAGAAAGAGGAGAAAGAGAGCTTTAAAATGATAGCCATCAAGCCATAGTTATATTGTATTACACAGGACGACACTTTCCCCAGTGTCAGCAGCTCCATTCTGCTGAAAGCAGCTGCTGACTTTGACAAAAAATCGCCCTGTGTAATACAATATAACTATGGAAAGATGGATATCATTTTAAAGCTCTCTTTCTCCTCTTTCTGACGACACCTAAATCGTTGCACTACGCCTTTTAGTTTTCTCTATTTTCGCGATCGAAATCGCGGCCGCGGCAATTTCAATCGCGAAAATAGCGAAAACTACAAGGCCTAGGGTGGCGGTTTATATATCATTGGAAAGAGGAGAAAGAGAGCTTTAAAATGATGATCTTTCCATAGTTTCTGCACTGCTCGGAGTCCCTTTAAATTCAGTGCATTTAGGTATCTAAAAATGGTAAATACAAGTTGCTGAAATTCAGAGCATCAGAATGGAAAAGAAAGGAGATTTAAATAATTTACTTAACATATCATGGTTGTTGGAGCCAGAAAGGTTTGCCTGAGTCTTTCAGAAACAGCTGATCTACTAGGATTTCCATACACAACCATCTCTCAGATTGACAGAAAATAGTCAAAAAAGATAAAATATCCAGTGAGCAGTTGTGATATCAGAGGTCAGAGCAGAATGAAAGGGTTTGAGAAGATTGAAAAGCAACAGTAGCTCAAAAAACCACTTGTTACAGCCAACATATGCAGGTCACTCACCATCTCTGAACACATAACACATCAAAACATGAATTAGATAGGTTAGATAGGTTACAGAAACAGAACAGAAACAAAAGGCCACAGTGGATGCCACTCCCATCAGACAAGAACAGGAAAGTGAAGCTACAATTTTCACAGGCTCACCAAAATTAAACAAAATATTGGAAAAAAATGTTGCCTGGTCTGTTGAGTCACAATTTCAGCTGTGACATTCAGATAGAGTCAGAATTTGGTGCAAACGACAAAAGCATGGGTCCATCTTGCCTTGTGTGAACAGTGCAGGTTAGCATTGGTGGTATAATGGTGTGCAGTGGTGCTCAGCAGAGCTCGAATATTCGAGTAGCTCGAATATTCGAGCTCTTTTCCAGCTATTCGAGCTCGGTATTCGAGCTCCGAATAGCTGCGGCTATTCGAACGGGCTATTCGAGTAAACGCGAATAGCCCATTCACTATTCGAGCTATTCGAGCAAACGGCGCTATTCGAGCTCGAATACCGAGCTCGAATAGCGTCATAGCCCAGATTGATGTCCTTAGAGCCAATCAGAGGGCTCCCAGGCCCTCTGACGGCAGCCAATCACAGAGGGGGACCCTGGCCAGCCCCTACCCTATAAATAGCGGCCGCCATGTTCCGTTTCTCCGTCCTTGCCTGAGACTTGCATAGAGAGAGAGTTGCTCCTTTGTGCTTTGACTTAGCAAGAGCTTTATTGTGGTCATTTACCTAGCGTTTTTGCTCACATACACCTCCTATACACACCTATATTGTTGTTAGTTAGATAGACATTGTATTTTAGTTAGTAGCTTTTGTGTTACATAGAGACAGGCCAGCTGCTGCAGGCTTACAGCTTTAGGCCTCAGGGCCTGCCTGTGTGGGCAGCTGTCCTCCTGTCCTCTGTTAGTTTATTTCTCATTAGTATTAGACAGTATTAGACAGTATTAGTATTAGATAGTATTAGACAGTATTTCTGCTGTCCCTTTACTACTTAGTGATTGTTATATACTACTGTAACTGTACTAGGACACTCACTGTCACTGTTCATACTAGGCTACTAGCTCGGACTCCTGCGTGTGTGTGTGCACTCACTGTCTGTGTACTGTACACACACTCTATTTCCTTCTGATTGATTATTGTAAATTCTACTTCCTGACAGTTACTACTTACTTACTGTAGTAGGGACACTCACTCAGTCACTGTTCATAGGCCAGCTCCTGCGCGTGTTTGCGCGTGCGTGCACTCACTGTCTGTAGTGTACACACACTCTATTTCCTTGTGATTACTACTGATAGTGATTATTGTAACTGCTGCTAGTTGTACTTCCTGACTGTTACTACTTACTTACTGTACTAGGGACACTCACTCAGTCACTGTTCATAGGCCAGCTCCTGCGCGTGTTTGCGCGTGCGTGCACTCACTGTCTGTAGTGTACACACACTCTATTTCCTTGTGATTACTACTGATAGTGATTATTGTAACTGCTGCTAGTTGTACTTCCTGACTGTTACTACTTACTTACTGTACTAGGGACACTCACTCAGTCACTGTTCATAGGCCAGCTCCTGCGCGTGTTTGTGCGTGCGTGCACTCACTGTCTGTAGTGTACACACACTCTATTTCCTTGTGATTACTACTGATAGTGATTATTGTAACTGCTGCTAGTTGTACTTCCTGACTGTTACTACTTACTTACTGTACTAGGGACACTCACTCACTCTCTGTTCATAGGCCAGCTCCTGCGCGTGTTTGCGCGTGCGTGCACTCACTGTCTGTAGTGTACACACACTCTATTTCCTTGTGATTACTACTGATAGTGATTATTGTAACTGCTGCTAGTTGTACTTCCTGACTGTTACTACTTACTTACTGTACTAGCGAGTCGGGACACTCACTCAGTCACCTCACCCACCAACCCACTCCATTAAAGTACCCCACTTTTCTCCCGCCCTTTTCAAAAACTTTTGTCTTTACGCCCAAAACATCGAAGATGTCTGGAAGTGGCAGCCAGCGCGGTTTGGGCAAGGGGAAGGGCAGCAAGGGAATCAGGAGGAGAGGGAGCAGCATTGTGGCAGGCCGCGGCCGCGCCACCATGCACAGTTCCGCAGCAGCAGCGTCAGTGGCTAACATTCCTCCCATAGCCACTGGCCGTGGATGCCTTGGGCGCCGCCCAGCAGGAGCATCTGCAACTCACGCTGCAGAGACACAGCAGCAGCAGTGTGTAGCACCTGCTCCTATTTTCCTCCAGCCGGGTCAGAAACGTCCCATTGAGGAAAAGGATGCATCCACTGTGGTGCAACTGATGACGGAGGATGAGCAGCCCGCCATCAGCTCTGCATCCGAGGCCTCCACCCTCACCACCACCACCACCCCTGTTCGCAGCAGCTGCCCAGCAGGGTCTGGGGAGGAGGCCAGTTCACCGTCACAAGTTGGCGACCTGTCACTCAGCAGTATTTTTACCCCAGGCACCATCAGGGTATTGTCTGCTGTTGTTGGCGATTTGGAGGAGGAGATGCTGATGGGCACTTTGGGGGATGAGGGATTGGACAGCAAGACTGTGGCGACAGTCAAGCAGCCCATCCATGCATCAGGAGAGGAGTTTGGGGGGTCATCATCCCAGCAGGACATGTTTCAGGAGGGGAAGGATGATGATGACCCGGTGACAGACAGAGACTGGGTGCCACCACCTCCAGGGGATGTCGTCCTCAGCAGCTCTGAGGAGGAGGAGGATGCGCTTGTGGGCCTTGCAAGGAGGCGCATCATTGCAAGCATTGGCAGCAGTAGGCAGGTCCCACAGCCTGCTGGTGTCTCAGGCTCAGCAGCAGCAGCAGCAGCATCTGCCAGTACCACCACCAGCCGCACCCAAGCCCCCCCCCCAACCACCACAGGGAGACAGGCAGCAGCGCTTCCATGCCGTAGGGGGATGTTTCTGTCACCAATCTGGCGATATTTCACCATGCCCACTGTGTACAGCAAGTACGCCACTTGCAACCTCTGTCAGCGGAAGTTGAGCAGAGGTGCAGACCCCTTAAAGTTCAGCACCAGCTCGCTCATCAACCACCTTGCTGCGAAACATTTCCACCAGCATGAGGAGTTCCAGAGGCTGAAGGCATCTGGTGCTGGCAGTGGCACCACACCCATCACTGCACAGCCTTCAGCAGCAGCAGCAACAGCAGCCACCCGCCCTTCTGCTCCTCCAGCAGCACCAGCAGGAGTGCGGAAACGCACTGCTCCTCCCCCTCTGCAACTCCTGCCGCCGACACTGAGGCCTGTTCTGGCAGCCAGTCCTCAGTGGCCTCCTCCGCTGTGTCTGCCGATTCCCGTGCCAGCAAAAGGCCATGCCAGAGCCTTTTGAGCGAGTCCTTCCAGGGGGTGGTTAGGGCTCTGCCTCCCAGCAGCCGTCGCGTGCGGCAGCTGAACGGCTTGCTGGCACGGGCCATGTGCTCCCAACTCCTGCCGTACACGCTCGTGCAGGAGGGGAGCGACATTCGTGCGCTGCTTGCTTGCGCAGCCCCAGACTGGCAGCTCCCCAGCAGACACTTCTTTGCCCGCAAGGCCATTCCTGCACTGCACCGCTTTGTGATGGCCAATGTGGAGCGAGGGCTGGAGCACGCGGTTGGTGAAAGGGTCCACGTCACCATGGACTCCTGGAGCAGCCGCTTCGGGACAGGCCGCTACCTGTCCTTCACTGTCCACTGGGTCAGCTTGGTGGAAGGGGGTGAGGATGGGAGAGCAGCAGCGGGCACAGCAGCAGCAGCAACACAGTGGGTGGTGCCACCCCGCAGGGTCAGGGGAACTGCAGCAGGTTCCTCCGATCCTCTGCCATCCTCCGGCACACCTGGCCAAACCCCCCGCCTCAGCAGCAGCGTGAAGGCCCGCCACTGCCAAGCGCTGCTGCACTTGGTCAGCCTTGGGAAGACCAAGCTGACGGCAACCCATGTGTTGGCCAAACTCCAGGAGCAGGAGAGGATTTGGCTGACCCCCAGAGGCCTCAGAGTCGGAGAGGTGGTGGCCGACAATGGGGCCAATCTGGTTGCCGCAATAGACAGGGGAAACCTGACCCACATCCCCTGTCTTGCCCACGTGCTGAACCTGGTGGTGCAGAAGTTCTTGCGCACCTACCAGGGGATGGGCGAACTGCTGGAAACGGCAAGGAACGTTGTGCGTCACTTCCGGCGCTCGGCTGCAGCCTGTGCGAGCCTGGAAGACGTGCAAAAGGAGCTGGATCTGCCACGCCATCGGCTGATTCTTGACGTTCCGACTCGCTGGAACTCCACCCTGGCGATGTTGGAGCGTCTGGTTGAACAGAAGCGCGCTGTCAAACAGTACCTTGCCCTGGCCACTGTTTCCGCCGCTCAGAGAAGGGACAAGACCAGCAACATCCCGTCCATCGCCCCCGATGATGACTGGAGGCACATGCAGCAGGTGTGCTTAGTGCTGGCTCCCTTTCTGCAGGCCACTAACATGGTGAGCAGGGACCATGCTATGGTCTGCGAGTGGGTGCCCCTGGTTTGTCTGCTGAACAGGGCCCTCGATGCTTTGCTGGAACAGGGAGCGGCAGCCTTGGACCAGCAGGAGCGGCAAGCAGCTGCACAGTCCACCTCTGAGGGGGAGGAGGAGGAGGACTTGGTGGAGGTCCCTGACCTTGCTGCTGATGAGGGGGAGCAGCACAGTGCAGCTGAGTTGGTGCGGGGGTGGAGAGAGGATGAGGCTGACGAGGCAGAGGAGGAGGATGAGGACAGCAGCACTGCCGTCGATGTGCCAGCAGACGTGGCCCGCCTCTTCCCAATGGCAGCGCACATGCTGACGTGCCTGCGCAGAGACCCCAGGGTGATCCAGATGAAGCAGAGGGAGGACATCTGGATCAGCATGATGTTGGACCCACGCCTCAAGGGGAAGTTGAGCCAGTTCCTGCCGCCTGCAGGAGGAGACCCAGCGCAACAAATAAGGAGCTTGCAGCAGGCCCTTGTTGAGCGCTTGGAGGAAGCCTTCCCCCAGCCTTCCACCCCCACTGTCCAGCAGCCAGCACAGAGGCAGCAGCAGGTGCCTGCATCCAGCAGCAAGCGCCCCACAGACCTGCTGTCTCTCAGCCACGAGCTCTACAGGACTGTAGAGGCTCCGGCAGCAGTGACTAGAGAGGAGGTGCATGCAGCAGCATCATCCACCGGTCACAGCCAGCGCCTGACCCGCATGGTGGCTGACTACATGGGGTCCTACAGCGGGCTTGACAGCGATGCCCCTGTTGATCCCATGGAGTATTGGGTCAAGCGCCTGGAGATCTGGAGCGAGCTGGCGCAGTACGCCCTGGAAGTGCTGTCCTGCCCCCCTTCCAGCGTGCTGTCCGAGCGCTGCTTCAGTGCAGCTGGTGGTGTGGTCACCGAGAAACGCTCACGTCTGTCTCACAAGTCTGTGGACAGACTGACGTTTCTCAAGATGAACCAGGCGTGGGTGGAAGGCGAGTTCCTGGCCCCTGTTGTCGGCGAGAGGGGGACATGAACTGGCTAAGAACCATCGTTAATGTGCCTTACCACCCTTTACCACCTCCTGGCTCCTGCTCACTAAGCCAGCCTGGTTCACTTTGACTATTACGTCGCCTGCAGCCACACATTTTACACCTACAGTGGGCTGCTGTGTACTGCCCTTCTGCTGTCTGTCTGTGTTTCCCACTGCCAGGGTACACAGATTTACCTTCTGCTGCCACTCTGCCACCAGCTATTACGTCAAACAATAGCTATATATCTGTGTAATTTGTTTTACAAACAAAACCAAAAAACCATTAAAAAAAAAAAAAGGTTTAATTTTTCTGAGGTGCCCGGGTTGAAAACTGTGTTGTCCCAGTTGTGTATTGGACACGATGTGGGCTGCACGACCGCTGTCTGGGACCTCCTGTTGTGTTCATTTACGGCCTGGTATCATCACCACTAGGTACCAGGGCTATTATGTCACGCTGCCTGCCTGCTGCCACACTCACACTACTCCTCCATTCCTCCTGCTGCTGCTGTCTGTCTGTGTTTCCCACTGCCAGGGTACACAGAATTACCTTCTGCTGCCAGTCTGCCACCAGCTATTACGTCAATCAATAGCTGCACACATAATTACTCCTCCATTCCTCCTGCTGCTGCTGTCTGTCTGTGTTTCCCAACGCCAGGGTACACAGATTTACCTTCTGCTGCCACTCTGCCACCAGCTATTACGTCAAAAAATAGCTATATCTGTGTAATTGGTTGTAAAATCAAAACTACAAAACCATTACAAAAAAAAAGGTTTAATTTTTCTGAGGTGCCCGGGTTGAAAACTGTGTTGTCCCAGTTGTGTATTGGACACGATGTGGGCTGCACGACCGCTGTCTGGGACCTCCTGTTGTGTTCATTTACGGCCTGGTATCACCGCTAGGTACCAGGGCTATTATGTCACGCTGCCTACCTGCTGCCACACTCACACTACTCCTCCATTCCTCCTGCTGATGCTGCTGTCTGTCTGTGTTTCCCACTGCCAGGGTACACAGAATTACCTTCTGCTGCCAGTCTGCCACCAGCTATTACGTCAAACAATAGCTGCACACATAATTACTCCTCCATTCCTCCTGCTGCTGCTGCTGTCTGTCTGTGTTTCCCACTGCCAGGGTACACAGATTTACCTTCTGCTGCCACTCTGCCACCAGCTATTACGTCAAACAATAGCTGCACACATAATTACTCCTCCATTCCTCCTGCTGCTGCTGTCTGTCTGTGTTTCCCAACGCCAGGGTACACAGATTTACCTTCTGCTGCCACTCTGCCACCAGCTATTACGTCAAAAAATAGCTATATCTGTGTAATTGGTTGTAAAACCAAAACTACAAAACCATTACAAAAAAAAAGGTTTAATTTTTCTGAGGTGCCCGGGTTGAAAACTGTGTTGTCCCAGTTGTGTATTGGACACGATGTGGGCTGCACGACCGCTGTCTGGGACCTCCTGTTGTGTTCATTTACGGCCTGGTATCACCGCTAGGTACCAGGGCTATTATGTCACGCTGCCTACCTGCTGCCACACTCACACTACTCCTCCATTCCTCCTGCTGATGCTGCTGTCTGTCTGTGTTTCCCACTGCCAGGGTACACAGAATTACCTTCTGCTGCCAGTCTGCCACCAGCTATTACGTCAAACAATAGCTGCACACATAATTACTCCTCCATTCCTCCTGCTGCTGCTGCTGTCTGTCTGTGTTTCCCACTGCCAGGGTACACAGATTTACCTTCTGCTGCCACTCTGCCACCAGCTATTACGTCAAACAATAGCTGCACACATAATTACTCCTCCATTCCTCCTGCTGCTGCTGCTGTCTGTCTGTGTTTCCCACTGCCAGGGTACACAGATTTACCTTCTGCTGCCACTCTGCCACCAGCTATTACATCAAAAAATAGCTATATCTGTGTAATTTGTTGTAAAAACAAAACAAAAAAAAACAAAACAAAAAAAAGGTTTAATTTTTCTGAGGTGCCCGGGTTGAAAACTGTGTTGTCCCAGTTGTGTATTGGACACAATGTGGGCTGCACGACCGCTGTCTGGGACCTCCTGCCTGCTGTGTTTATTTACAGCCCTGGTATCACCGCTAGGTACCAGGGCTATTATGTCACGCTGCCTGCCTCATTGACTGCCTGCTGCCACACACTCATCCTCCTCCTCCTGCTGCTGAATTTACCTCCTGCTGTCTGTGTGTTTCCACTGCCAGGGAGCACATACAATGGTGCTTCCAACATGCATGCGCCACCAGCTATTTGTTACGCTCAAAAATAGCTGCATTTCTAAAAAAAAAAAAATTTGAAAAGAGAAATAAGTGAAGAAGAAGACGATATAGAAGAAGATGAAGAAGATGAAGAAGAAGAAGAAGAAGATGAAGAAGAAGAAGAAGAAGAAGAAGAAGAAGAAGAAGAAGAAGGAGAAGAAGATGAAGATGAAGAAGAAGATGAAGAAGATGAAGAAGATGAAGAAGATGAAGATGAAGAAGATGAAGAAGATGAAGAAGAAGAAGAAGAAGAAGAAGGAGAAGAAGATGAAGATGAAGAAGAAGATGAAGAAGATGAAGAAGATGAAGAAGATGAAGATGAAGAAGATGAAGAAGATGAAGAAGATGAAGATGAAGAAGAAGAAGATGAAGATGAAGAAGAAGAAGAAGATGAAGAAGATGAAGAAGATGAAGATGAAGAAGATGAAGAAGATGAAGAAGAAGAAGATGAAGAAGAAGAAGAAGATGAAGATGAAGAAGATGAAGAAGATGAAGAAGAAGATGAAGAAGATGAAGAAGATGAAGAAGATGAAGAAGAAGATGAAGAAGATGAAGAAGAAGAAGATGAAGAAGAAGAAGAAGATGAAGAAGATGAAGAAGAAGATGAAGAAGATGAAGAAGATGAAGAAGATGAAGAAGAAGAAGATGAAGAAGAAGATGAAGAAGATGAAGAAAAAGAAGATGAAGAAGAAGAAGATGATGATGAAGAAGATGAAGAAGATGAAGAAGAAGAAGAAGACAATATAAAAGAAGAAGAAGATATAGAAGAAGATATAGAAGAAGAAGATATAGAAGAAGAAGATATAGAAGAAGAAGATATAGAAGAAGAAGAAGAAGAAGAAGATATAGAAGATAAAGAAGAAGAAGAAGAAGTATATACAGTACTGAACAAATTTCTGGACACAACTTCTCTTTTCAACTTTTTTTTTTTTAAAGGAACATCCCCACATAATCACTTGCTGTTGTTACTTGGAAAAAAAGAGGTTTCTTGCATCATTCACCCTCAAAACAAGTGTTGGAAGCTATTTAAGGCCATTTCGAATAGTCAGCTCGAATAATGAGCTCGAATACCGACTCGAATAGTGAGCTCGAATTCCGAGGTCGAATCGAATAGTAAAAATTATTCGACTCGAATATTCGACTGACCTCGAATAATTTACTATTCGAATTCGACCTAACTCGAATTTTGAAAAGGGGTATTTGAGCACCACTAATGGTGTGTAAGAGATTTTCTTGGCACACTTTGGACCTTTAGTACCAATTGAGCATGGTTTAAATGCCACAACCTACCTGAGTATTGTTGTCCATCCCCTTTTGTAATGCACCAGGTAACAAAGCTCACATAATCTTAATCTGGTTTCTTGAACACGACAATGAGTCATGGCCTCCACAGTAATCAAATCTCTATCATAAGGAGCAACTGGAATATGGAGGAACGGGAGATTCACATTGGCCTCAATTCACTAAGATCATGCTGGGGATAATAAAGCAAGAGAAAACGTATCACCACACAGTAAGAGAGCTAATTTATCTCTTCATTCCTTAAGTTACATACTCTGTAGTTAATTTACCTCCTCTGTAGTTAATTTACCTCCTCTGTAGTTAATTTCACATGCAGTTAATGAACAGCCTGTCTTTAACTCTGGAGTTATTCTAAGGATTGAAGAGTTAACTTAAAGACAGAAGAGTTAACTTTAGGTTTGCCTGAGGTAAAATGTTTCCTGAATGCGACATGCCTCATCACCATGGTGATCACTCTAGAAACATTATTAAAGACAGGAGATAAGCTTAGTAAATTGAGGCCATTGTATGTGCAACTGACAAATCTGCAGCAACTGCTTGATACTATAGCAGTAATGTTTCCAAACACTTTGTAGGATCTATACAAGGAAGAATTAAGGCAGTTTTGAAGGTAAAAGGGGGTCCAATCTGGAATTAGTAAGGTGTACCTAATAAAGTCACAAATGAGTTGAAAGAAGTCATCCTATTTTCTGTGTAGTTAGACAGAGGGTTCTCAAAGGCATGCAGCCACTGATGATCAGCTTCACCTCTTATTATAAACCTATACAAAAGACTTTTAAGGGTTCCCCTCCCAGTCACAGATAAAATGGGCACCTGGTGTTCCTGGTTACAAAGCAATTAGTGTAGTGTGCAATTTGGGTACAGCAGTGTGACAGAGTTTGGCTGCATTATAGCCAAACTCTGGCTAGTGTTTTTGAGCCCCTTTCCAGCTGCTTTAGCTTCCAGCTGTGGGGGGCTAGGCACAGTAGCGTGCCAAATTTCACCTACAGTATAGCTGAACTCTGGAATGTTTAATTGTAATACTAGTAAAAATAAAAAAGGCGCTAGGCATGGATGCTACTCTCCAGGTACAATGGGCGAACGAACATAAGGACACAGGAGGACACAGGGCAGGGGAATTATAATATAGGATAGGCTGCTATGGCTTTCAGCTGCAAGGAGCTTAGCGCAGCAGTGCACCAGAGTTTGGCTGTAGTAGCCAGAAAACTCAAGCAACTTTGTCATACCTTTATAACCACTGACTCTCTGATATATCTTTATCATCAAATATGAGTTATCTATCAGAATATAATCTACAGGTTGCAATTTTCAGTCATTAACATGTAAATAAGTATTACTTCCTGCACAAAGATATCCCCTCATGAAAAAAAATATGATTTGACCTCAAATCCAGAATAGTTAATGTTTGCACTAGTGTCCAGCTGTTACACAGCTGAAAAGGTGGCACTGGAAGGTAAACGAAAGAACAATTCATTTTGGTGTTTGCCTTCAGCTACTGAGATTTAACTGACAGGGGTTAATTCTGATGCTAGTGGTGACGAAAGTAAAATATGAATATCAGGTAGGATTGGCATAGATGGGGAATACTAAGCTAGGGGGAGAGGGAAGAAGAAGGATAGTGCTATGCAGAATGGTTCACACATTAGTGTTCGGTATCATAAGGGGTCTAAAATTAAGAGGAAGGTTAAAGTGTACCCGAGGTGACATGTGACATGATGAGATAAACATATGTATGTACAGTGGCAAGCATAATAATTAGGCTGTGTTTCTTTTCTTTTTCTTCCTGAAAGGGTTAAGCTTCAGGCATGCAAGTAACGGCTCTATTGTTGAACCCTTGTCAGATGCTAGCATAACCCTCACTGATAAGGGTAACACTCAATTACTGCCATAAAAAGTTTTCTTGTAAAGAGCAGGAGATAGATAAAAAAATTCAAAAATTTTCATATATTATTATTATTTTTTTTTTTTTTTTTAGCTCTAGGACACTTTATAGACTTCCATTGAGCAGTGACAGTAAAATATTAAATCTACTTTGTGAAGGTTTGGACATTAACCACCCTGGCATTCTATTAAATGCGGCAGGGTGGCTGCTGGGCAGTATTTTTTGAAATGTTTTTTTAAATCATGTAGCTAGCCTAGCGCTAGCTACATGATCCCCCCTCCCTGCGGCGTCCCTCCCGCCCCTCCGATCGCCGCTGGCGCGTATGCCCATAAGGAAATCCCGTTCTGAACGGGATTTCCTTTAGGGCTTCCCCCGTCGCCATGTCGACAAACGGAATGACGTCATCAACATTGTGACGTCATAGGGAGTCCCGATCCACCCCTCAGCGCTGCCTGGCACTGATTGGCCAGGCTGCGCACGGGGTCTCGGGGGGGAGGGCCCTTTAATGCGGCGGGTAGCGGCGCATCGCCGGTGAGCGGCGGCAATCGTCACCAACACACAGCTAGCAAAGTGCTAGCTGTGTGTTTTTAAAAGAAATTAAGAAAATCGGCCCAGCAGGGCATGAGCGGTGCCCTCCCACCAAGGAGGTTAAATAAAACTTTGGGATATCAAAGTATTTTTATAAGTAGGATGATAGATACCATTATTTTATGTGTTTATTTTCACCTTGAGTTTACTTTCAGGCTAGGTATCAGAAATTATTTAATATTAAAGAGAAAGATAGGATCAGCATTAACCGAAAGGTAACTGATAGGTGTCCTGGAGAGGTTAATGTTGAGGTGAAAGTTAAGAGTTAGGCATAGAGAACAGAATTTTAATTATTGGGGCTTAATTAGCATTAGCTGAATAACAAAGCGAGAAATGACAAAATAACCAGTGACAGCAGCTTAGATACCAGCTACGTAGCTGAAACTCTGCACCAATGCAAAAATAAATGTGGCAAATATACTAATACCCACAGGTAATGACACAACCACGTGACTGACATTCACTTGCCGAGCTACTGTTGACCTCCAGTATCAGCGTCCATCTAATTGTCAAAGTTCAACTAATCCACTTTAATGTGTAAGGTTCAGATCAATATGACATCTCCCAAACCTTCTACTGCAAAAGCCCAGCAAAGGTCCAGTGTTTTTATAAAAGGTGTACACCAAGGTGAAGGTTGTACAGATATGAATGTAAAATGACTTGACATGTATGGGCTGTTTGTGTTTGGAATAGTCTGTTGACAATATTAATGCTGCATTCTTTGATACTGCGATTTATGTGTCACTGTCTAGTGTAGTAGTTAAATGCAATTACTTCTCTTATTCTCTTTTTTTATTGCAGATATTTTTGTATTGAATATTATAGTTTGTTTTGTCACCCCCACTCCCAAAAACACAACATATGCTTATTAATTCCCTGGTGAGTGTCCTGTAACAGAATGAGGAGAAGCTTCCACTCCCAGTAGGGGCCCAATGTCTTCTAGAGGTGGGTTGCCATATTATCACAGAAGCCTAGCCTCCCACAATGCTCTGTGTGCCTTCTGTAAAATGGAGAGTGTTAGTGGTGGGTGCACCAGAAGAGGAGAAAGTAATTTGTATAAAGAGGGGTGTAGCCCAGTGCAAGGGGTTGGGGGTGCATTACCCACCATTGTAAGATGTGCGTGAGGGGAGGTCGTGGTGGGAGGTTGAATGAAGGCCTGCAACTTCTCACCATAATCTCCCTAAAGATGATAAAGAGAACAGTTATTTCCTAAAATACCTTGTGATCCCTTTAAACAGTAAACTAAAAAAGTTTTTGATGCTGTAATTGTACTACTAATAAACCCAAATTTAATGCACAAAATGTGCTTTCAGTACTGCTGTGTGTTTGTACGCTGATGAAGTCACCCATTATCTCTACCAAAAACATTCATAGATCTTGCTTTAATTTCAAATCTTTCAATTATGGTTATTAACCAGAGTAAATATAGCTGAACTGAACTAATACTTGCCAGATATAATAGGCTTCATCAAACAGCAGCTGTACATATAATCATCTTGGTGCCATACATGAGTCATGATGCAATCTTAGCATTTCAAAAGTTTTTATTGAGGTACAAACTAGCATTGACATTCCCAGGAAATCAGTACCAACTTGTAAACCCGAGAAGAAAATCTCAATAACTAGTTTCAGAGTTACTCAACCAATAGACTTGTGTGGGGCTATTGGCATAAGTATAACACCCACGTTATGTCACAGCTATGGGATATGGATCAGGGCAGTTTCTAGGCTAAAATGTACCCAGGGCAAGGGTGTAAAAATTGCGCCCCCCCCCCCCGCGGAGCCAGGTGTAGGTGCCCCCAGTTTAGCCAGGTATAAGTGCCTGCAGTTTAGGTTGGCCAGGTCTAGTTGCACTCAGTATAGGTAGCCAGCTATAGGTCCCCCTGTATAGGTAGCCAGGCATAGGTACCCCAGTATAGGTAGCCAGGCATAGGTGCCCCAGTATAGTTGCCCCCAGTATAGGTTAGCCAGGTAGGTGCCTCCAGTATAGGTAGCCGGTATAATTGCCCCCAGTATAGGTTAGATAGGCAGGTGCCCCCAGTAGAGGTTAGATAGGTAGGTGCCCCCAGTACAGGTTAGATAGGTAGGTGCCTCCAGTATAGATTAGATAGGTAGGTGCCCCAGTACAGGTTATATAGGTAGGTGCCCCCAGTATAGGTTATATAGGTAGGTGCCCCCAGTACAGGTTAGCTAGGTGGGTGCCTCTAATAGGGAGCCAGAATAGTTGCCCCCAGCATAGGTTAGTTAGGCGCCTCCAATATAGGTAGCCAGTATAGTTGCCACCAGTATAGGCTAGGTAGGTAGGTAGGTGCCCCCAATATAGATTAGATAGGTATATGCCTCCAGTATAGGTTAGTTAGATCGCTGCCCCCCAGTATAGGTTAGATAGGTAGCTGCCACCATTATAGTTTGGATTGGTAGCTGACCCCCAGTATAGGTTAGATTAGGTAGCTGCCCCCCCCAGTATAGGTTAGATTACTTAGCTGCCCCCCCCCCCCCCCAGTATAGGTTAGATTAGGTAGGTGCCCCCCAGTATAGGTTAGATAGGTAGCTGCACCCCAGTATAGGTTAGATTAGGTAGGTGCCCCCAATATAGGTTAGATAGGTAGCTGCCCCCCAGTATAGGTTACATTAGGTAGTTGCCCCGCAGTATAGGTTAGATAGGTAGCTGCCCCCCAGTATAGGTTAGATTAGGTAGCTGCCCCCCAGTATAGGTTAGATAGGTAGCTGCCCCCCAGTATAGGTTAGATAGGTAGCTGCCCCCTAGTATAAGTTAGCTTAGGTAGCTGCCCCCCAGTATAGGTTAGATAGGTAGCTGCCCCCAGTATAAGTTAGATTAGGTAGGTGCCCCCCAGTATAGGTTAGATTAGGTAGGTGCCCCCAGTATAGGTTAGATAGGTAGCTGCCCCCCAGTATAGGTTAGATTAGGTAGGTGCCCCCCAGTATAGATTAGATTAGGTAGGTGCCCCCCAGTATAGGTTAGATAGGTAGCTGCCCCCCAGGGTAGGTAGGTAGGTGACCCCCCCCCCCCAATAATAGAGGGGGAAGTCAGCCGCAGGGAGGGCCGCCCGACCTCTCCCTCCCTTCCTCTCCGGGCCGCCCTCCTGCTCCCCCCTCCGATGCAGAGCGCAGCAGCCAGCAGGGAAGCGCTAATAGTAACAACTCACCTCCCAGGTTCCAGTCGCTGGTCACTAGCCGCTGGTCTTCTCCTCTGCACACTAAACAGGAAGCAGCGTGTGTTTCAGCGTCTATGCAGAGAGAAGACTGGTGGCTAGTGACCGGTGATTGGAACCAAGGAGGTGAGTTGTTATTATTACAGCGCTTCCCTGCTGGCTGCTGTGCTCTGCATCGGAGGGGGGAGCAGGAGGGCGGCCCGGAGAGGAAGGGAGGGAGAGGTCGGGCTTCCCTCCCCGCTCCTGACTTCCCCCTCCATTACACCACCCCCCCCCCTTCCTCAGCGCTCAGGGCGCCCGTACGGACCGCACGGCCCAAGAAACGACCATGATATGGATACCTAGCTGGATGTAACCAATGTTGAAGCGGCCAGAGCAGCAAAAATAAGGGCTTAAGTGGACTAGGACTGGCACAGTGGCCTCTATTGCCCTGTCATGAGAGTAACTATCACTTAGTCAAAGCTTCAGTATTAGAAAAAAATGGACATAAGGTGGGTTATTATTATTCAAAGGTTAGGATGGTGTACTTGTTCATGCATTCGTGATTATAGAGTATGTGATAACCTAGAGACAATATCACATGTTAAACAATATGGATTATGATTTTTTGTATTTATGCTGGAACTATATTAACATGAATTACTGCAAGCGAGAGGTCCCTTAAATACACAACAAATGCTAGTCTTAAAATATGTCTACATTAAATAGTATATGGGATACATTAACACAAAATCAAAGCAACATTCTTCAATGCAGATAATCTAGTGACTTACAGTGCAAGGTATTACAAGAAAGAATACAGTAGACCTTTTCATTACTCAATCTTTAATCGTTATCTTTAATGAGGCAGACAACAAGCTATGCTGTATTATAAGGGTTATTTTAGCTAGCAGTGCACACTGACTACATTGGACTGTGATGCTTTTGAAAGCTGACATCCCAAGGGAACTCATGGTAAGCCCCGGAGTACCCACTGGCTGTGCTCTGAAGGCTGGGGGATCCGCAGCATCCATGCTGTTTCTATGGCTGCGGTGTGGAGGGGGCGAGTGCATTGAGGTAAGCCTGGATTACATGGGGTCGGGCAGCCAATGAGAGAGGAGCTCTTCTCCTGCCTTGTGTGACGCGTGGAGAAGGCTCCATACTAGTGAGAGCTGTTACTGCTGCTCGACTATCCTGCTCTCTCTCTCCCCCTGCCATGGTATTGGACTAGGTGACCTGACAGAGGAGAGGTGTGTAAAGTGCAGCAGACCGCCCCCCCCCTCCCGTCGTCTCTGGTTGCAGAAGCCTGTGTGCTTTTGTATCACAGACAGCAGCTGTTGAACCTTGGCCTGAAAATGCTACTCTTTACCAGCCATTGAAGAGTCTTGCAAACAAAGGAAAACAATATTGAGCAGTACTTACACCAGGATCCTGAGGTACCTAGGCTTCCTGGAATCGTGCATGGTTGGCCAGTCTAGCAGTGGCCAATATGTCCGGTGAGTCTGTTCACTAGTGGGTGTCTATGGTGGAGGTGCTGCTGATATTGATGCAAGACACATGAATAATATGTTGAAGATATAGAAGCAGACTGTATTGAAGGATGTGCGCTGAACAAATTATGTATTGACTTTTGAAAGGTTTGCCTAAACCTGGAGGTAGCGCACCCTGTGGGACACTACATTTTTGCTATAGCGCTTTGAAATTTGGATGTAAATATAAGGACTCTATTGACACTAACAATAGATATTATGCAGCCACACAGTTTAGTCTTGTTCTTTGGTTTGTACTTAATGAGTTGATTATAAACATTTGTTGATCAAGCAAAACCATAGTTAGGTTGTCTCACCTAATACTGAATGAAACAAAGTTTCATTACAATTAAAATCAGTAGACTTCTTAAAGTAATGGACAGATTACCTTAAAGGACATATAAAGTGAGAGGAATATAGAGGTTGTCATATTTATTTCCTTTTAAACAATGCATATTGCCTGTCTGGCCTGCTTATCCACTGCCTTTAATACTTTAGGCCATAGATCCTGAAAAAGCATGCAGATAAAGTGTTCTGACTGAAGTCTGATTAGCTGCATGCTTGTTTCAGGTGTATGATTCAGACTATTGTAGCCAAAGAGATCAGCAGGATAACCAGGCAACTGGTTTTGCTAAAGGGGCCCATACACAACGATTTTCCCACCGATATACAGCAGATTTGATCACTATGATCGAATATGCTGTGAAATCGTTGCGCAAACGCTGACCGAACGATCGATTTCCGTCTGAAGTCAATCGTTCCCGTCGATCCGCCCATGCGGAAGATTTTGCCGGCGGGTCGGGAGTGTGTCGATAGCGGCATTCGGATGTCCAACGACTGACGCTAGCGGCAATACATTAACTGTTCCGCCGGCGCATGTCCCAGCTCTCTCCGCTGTCCCTTCTCCATGCTGCGCTCCGGCTGGCTTCACTTACTTCCTGTCCCGACAGGAAGTTTAAACAGTAGAGCACCCTCTACTGTTTAAACCTCCCCCGGCAGGAAGTAAAGTGACGCTGTTGCGGGGGGGGGGGGGGGGGGGCGGTGCGTTGGCAGCGGCAGCTCCACAAATTGTGAATCGGTTTCATAGTGAGGCACGGGCGGGGAGGACTCACCTCTTACTCGCTCCAGCGTGCGCTCCACTGACGTCACTTCCTGCAGCGTTGCAGGAAGTGACGTCAGTGGAGCGCACGCTGGAGTGAGTAAGAGGTGAGTCCTCCCCGCCCGTGCCTCTTACGAGTAGCGGCTGCTTCTTAGCTATTTAAGACTGGAGGGGAGAGCAGATCGGGGGACCCAGGTGAGGGAGGGGGGGTCCGACCCCCCTCCCCGCCGCTAGGCCCAATAACCCCGTCCTGCCCGCTACCCCTCCAGCTCGGCGGCCGGCTCTCCGCACCCACGGACGGGCGGGTGCCGCCCCTAGAAATGTGCCGCCTGAGGCAAAAGTTTCACCCCGCCTCATGAGCGGGCCGGCCCTGAGTGTATGGCCACCTTTAGAAGGAAATAAATATGGAAGCCTCACTTTAGCTTCTCTTTAAAGGCTGTACATTTACTGAAATGAGCTACAAGAATGCTACTTAGCAGTTTGTGTGCAATCACTTTAAAAGAGCATCTTTAAAGCATACCACAGCCCACAGGCTGTGGTAAACTAAATGCTGCAATGTGTAGGGGAAAAAAAGGACATACTCACCGCTTCCCTCGCTCCCTGCTGTCAGCCCCCACTCGGTTCCCACAGCTGCCGGTACTGGCCAACTCTCCTGACCCCTGACCCAGACATACTGCGCTGCGCATGCGCAGTATGTCCTATAATCTTCCCTTCTGCCGTCGCAACATGACGGCAGAAAAACAGACACTCCTGACCCCTGACTCGGACATACTGCGCTGCGCATGCGCAGTATGTTCTATAATCTTACCTTCTGCCATTGCAACATGACGGCAGAAGAATGGACACTCCCCTGCCTCCTCCCTTCCCAGCATGTGCGCTCCAGTATAAAGCTGCATAGGGGGTGCTATTGTAGCTGGGAACGCGAAGAATCACTCGCGTTCCCAGCCTGTCGGCCAGTGGTGGTCACCGGCGGGTATAGGAGCGGGGCTGCGAGGGCACCGATCAGCTGCAGGGGGCTGAGGGAAGCCCCAGGTGAGTTAAACTCATTTTTTTCTCCTGACTTAAGGTTACCTTTTAAGGATGTCATGTGGAGAAGTAATCTAAGTACTTCAGACACAGAGGACACCTCCACCCCCCCCGCCCCCCCAATTAAAAAAAAAAAGGTTGTTGGCGTTATGTACCACTAAGCAAAAGGTCACATACCTACAATAGGCCCAAAAGATCAGCAAAATAATCTCTAAAAGCTCCATAGACAGAAGCAACCCATTTTATCAAAACACTTTCAGGCAATGGATTTGCGATAAGAGGCACTTTTGTTTATTATCAAGCCTACCATGAGAACATAAAGGACACAAGGAAGTAAGAAGAATACCTGTGGAACATGTTCTCTGAAAGTACTATAATAAATTTGGTTGTTCTACCAGTGATTAATATATTATTAAACACTTTATAAATTGCTAAAATATTATGCAATCCTGTAAAATAGATAGGGGAGGCATAACAATAAACAATGTAATGCAGGAAATGAGATGGTATTTGGACTTCCATTGGGAGGTAAGTAGCATTTTGTCATCCCATTATAAACAGCCTTTAAATATTTTATATCTAGAGTGCCTCCTACCCAGCTGTCTGCTTGATGCAATACTTATATCAACTGTCTCTGGAAATATTTAATAGGAAACCCCGTTGAATTAGCTTATGACTCGGGTTCAACAGAGATCAGAGACTATATTTAGACCTCAAAAACCAGTTTTTGAATGCTAGAATATACAAATCACTCAATTAGCTAAAATATGCGTTTAAATACATTATACTCAATCCCTAGTAAATGCAACAATTCAGCAAGTATTGTAGGAGAGGAGAACACAATCAGTATCCTAAATATTTTATTTTGTAAACTGCAGCAAAGACAATTCAAAACATCAATGTTACTAGTCTGTCAGTGATATTAGCCTTCAACCCTGTAAAACTGCCAAAAATATTTCCATCCATACGTCACATAGAAAGACTCTTGATTCTTGGGTTGTCTATGTGAGCTTTTGACTTTTCAAGTGTTGACAAAGAGAACCTGCCGATGAGAACAGTAATCATTGTCATCCGGGACCAAAAGAGAGGAAACCTGGGAGCCATTGAACTCATATCAGCTGTCAGAAGTATGCAGCTGTCAAATAGCTGTGTAATTCAAACAGAAGAGCCAATTCTAACTATGGTAATTCAAGATACATTTCTGGGCATTGGGGACATATGTGTGGGGTTTTGTCCTGCACATCTGCTGATCAAATCCTTTGATGTAAAAGAAGTCCATAACACTTGCAAAAATGATTCTCCATAGGCTTCAGACTCAAGTACTGATGTAAAAGTTCTATATTCTTCAAAGTTTGCAGCCACTAAATAAACTATAAAATAAACTGACTACACGAAGTAGGACAAAGATATTTTAAATAAAAGGACTATCCCTTGAAACCCTTTACATCAGCTATCATCTAGTCACAGACATTATATGTACTTTAGAGAATAGATTAAAATGAAGGACAATAATGGCATTCAAGCTATTTGAAAAAAAATGATTTAACAATTGCAGATGAGCTGATATTTATATTCCATAAGAAAAATAATCCAGGAGCAATCCGCTTGCTATCAGAAGCATACTTCTTCTAAACTTTAACACATCTTCATGAAGGCAAAACAGTAGTTAAAATTGTATATACTTATCGACACATGAAGCAAGATAAGGAGCGGATATTTATGTTCAAAAGACTTTGGAAAGACTTTTAGTAGAAAATATAGCTGCAGAGAGAACACCAATATATGCATAATATATCATCACATACACACACGTGTATGTATATATACATACACATACATACATACATACATACATACATGCATATGTGGTTATTTTTTGCATTCCTCTTTCCCACCCCTTCAATCACCAAGAGGATGATGAAACTAACGATGCCTACTGATGTCACAGTGGGAATAAGATGTCACTAGGTGTTGTTGGTCTATCTACAACATATGTGGTAGTTGTGATACAGTAGAACTGTACCTTCGAAAGAACAAAGAAAATGCACAGATACAACAGGAGCCCAAATGGTGCAATATATTAGAGTTTAATAAAAAGTTAGCAGATTGAGAATTGGTACTCACAAAATAAAGTTGCAATAGGGGAAACTAACCAATAAGGCAGAGGAAGAGTACAACTGTCTCCACTCTGGTATCTGGGTCTCTCTAAGTGTGGTCGCAATCTTGAAGAAAAAAGGGGGGTACCCTAGACAGGGAACACAGGTTTTTAGCACTGGGTTACTGTCCTGCAATGGAGGTTAAAAGATAACAGGGAGAATGATGCACCCAAATGTAATTAATTGTATTCAAACTCCCCGATGTGTGGCCATGCTCTCTCCTCATGCTGCGACCCCTCCTGCCCCCAAAACTGCCCTGAGCGAGCCCGGGAGGGGGGCATCAACATTTTTGCAGGGGGGCACAGTGATTTCTAGTTACTCCCCTGCCTCTCCTGCTTTCATATTTTTTTATGCATGCAAATAATGTTTTTGTCCTTTTAGTACAGTCTATTTACTAATACAGATTATGCATTGATTGAAGGGTTCTTGCGAGGGCCCCAAATAATTATCACTGACACTTTTGCAGCATGAAATATAAAATATCAGCTTAAAGCGGTATAAAACCCTGACATAATATTCAATAAAAACATGTTTTCCTACTTTTTATATGCCATACTGTTATCATATTTGCTTATGTGCATAAGTATTATTAATATTAATTTTGAAATTACAAGTTTCCAAAGTACACTTTTTTGCTCTGAGAGCTAACTTTGCATTTTATTCATAACTACTTTTTTTTTCATCTTTAAATATAAGCAGGAATGCTTTCTGACTGTCTGTCTGTGTTCAGGAGAGTCTACAGTGTGAGAGAAGTATTTGTTTACATTCCTCACTTGATACAATGAAACACAAGATTACATTATCTCCAGTTTGGATGTCCAGCTTTCCCGGCATTGAGTTTTTCTGTCCTGTGTTTAACCCTTTGAATGCTGTTCTAGTAAAAAAAAAAATGCTGGTAGTATATAATATGCTGTAAATAATGTTTTAGAGCAAAGAACAATTGCTGGGTTTCATTCCGCTTTAAACTGCATATCATCTGCTCTTGTGAGTCCTTTGAATATACCTATTAGATGAGAGAGAGCGTGCCATCTATCCATCCATCTATCTATCCCGCTATCTGTCTATATACACAAACATTCAAATATGCATTATATTCAATAGATCTATATAGATGGATATCCATGCAAACATATTACTGTTGTACCTGAGCAAAGAAAGGGTATAGAGATTGAGTAGGGCTAATGTGCAACTACAGATATCCAGTTAACTACAGCAGTCCCGCACAAACAGAGCTGGTTCTAGTAACAATGGGTCTCCACATTCCCCTCATTTCAGTTGTCCTTTAAAGTGATCCTGAAGTGAAAATAAAATTATGAGATTCTGAATTCTATGTGTGATATCAATAGCAAATAAAACAATAGTTGCTTAGAAATGAGTCTCCTTCTTATGAGCAGCTTAATTTTTAAACACTGTCATAGTTGCTGTTTAGGATCCACAGTAATGATGAGTCTTTGAACTTCCCTTATCCTTATGAATAGCCTTGCCTCGTCTTAGTGTTTCTCAGCTACTTTAGCTATTAACTTTTTAGGAAACTGTACTGAATTCCACAAGCGTTTTACATAGATAACTGAAGTTTAACTCTTGCCTTACTGGAAATCAGAAAGGCAGTGGTGTAGCTAAGGAGCTATGGGCCCCGGTGCGAGTTTTATATAGGGCACCCCAAGTACTCGATACAGTACATAACAATTGATAAGGAGCACCAAAACCTGCCAAGGACAACAGTGTCAGAGGTGCAAGAAGGGGATGGGGAAAAGCTTGTTCATGATTATAGTTCAAAGCTTTTATAGTAGTGCTCATTACAAGAACAGGACCAATAAAGAGCTAATACTGCGGTTGAGGGAGAGCCCTACGGGGTGCCCCCTGGCCCAAGGACCCCGATGCAGTTGCAACCTCTGCAACCCCTATTGCTATGCCATTGCAGAAAGGGATTTCAGACAACTTCTTACTTGGTCTAGTGTTATTGGGAAGTGATGTTTCATTCATCATGTCCCAAGTCACTTCAGGTACACTTTAAGAAGGCAGCTGCATTTTTTTAAAGAAGTATATTTTAAAGTATGGAGGGTGCAGCAAGTGAGAGTTTGCAACAGGCATGCAGGTACATAAGTGTGTGGATTTAAGTGGACAGCAGTCATAAGTGAGCAACAGGCATGCAGTCACTGAAGTCAAAGTACAGTCTTCAACTACATTTCTACAATTGAGTCATGTACAGTATACAAAAAAAAAAATTAAAGGCAAAGGATCAGTGCAGCAGTCAAGCAAGCAGTATTTTAAGTAAAAAGTCAAGAACTTCATTCTCCATGTCAAAGCAGGTCATTGTGGTGTTGTTGGGTTAAGTGTTAGCACTTGGCAAACACTCCGCTCATGCTGGCACTCGTGGTGTATTTGGAAATGAGGGATACATTTGGCTCTTAAAATTTTGGCTGCCAAAGTTTGAATTTAGTGCCAAGACAATGAAAGTTGATTTTTAGTCAAGGTTATCATTCAGGTTAGAGCCTAAATTTGCAGAGTTAGTGTTGGAGGTATGGCAGGGGAGGATAGCTTTAGATCTTGTGATTAAAGAAGGCATCAGGAGGGGCTAGTGTTGAAGTTGTTAGGTGTAAGGAAGGAGTTAACATTAGGATGAAGGTTAGCATCAGTAATGGAATAATGGGAGTTTATGGTCAGAAATTAGAAAGAGGTTACTGTTGGGGTGGTGTTAAATGATGGCAAAACTTTTTCGCTACGGGGAAACAGAGTTTATTTATGGAGAAAAGAAAGGAAAGTCTAAGTCACATTCCCAGCTCCATTACAAAATTGCCAGTACAGTCCTGGCCAAAAGTTTTGAGACTGTCAAAATATTGGAAATTAGAAAAGTTGGTGCTTAAGTTTTTATAATAGCAATTTGCATATACTCTAGAATGTTATGAAGAGTGTTCAGATGAATTGCATAGTCCTTTGCCATGAAAATTAACGGAATCCCCCCCAAAAAAATTTCACTGCATTTTATTGCTGTCATTAAAGGACCTGCTGACCTCATTTCAGTAATCATCTTGTTAACTCAGATGAGAATGTTGATGAGCACAAGGCTGGAGATCATTATGTCAGGCTGATTGGGTTACAATGGCAGACTTGACTTGTTAAAAGGAGGGTGATGCTTGAAATCATTGATCTTCCATTGTTAACCATGGTGACCAGCAAAGAAATGCATGCAGCCATCATTGCGTTGCATAAAAATGGCTTCATTTTATTGTGGCTACTAAGATTGCACCTAAAACAACAATTTATAGGATCATCAAGAACTTCAAGGAAAGAGGTTCAATTCTTGTTAACTAGGCTTCAGGGCATCCAAGAAAGTCCAGCAAGCGCCAGGATCGTCTTTTAAAGAGGATTCAGCTGCGGGATCGGAGTGCATCCAGTGCAGAGGTTGCTCAGAAATGGCAGCAGGCAGGTGTGAGCGCATCTGCACGCACAGTGAGGCAAAGACTTTTGGAAGATGGCCTGGTGTCAAGAAAGGCAGCAAAGAAGCCACTTCTCTCCCAAAAAAACATCAGGGATAGATTGATCTTCTGCAGAAGTATGGTGAATGGACTGCTGAGGACTGAGGCAAAGTCATATTCTCCGATGAAGCCCCTTTCCGATTGTTTGGGGCACCTGGAAAAAGGCTCGTCAAGAGAAGAAAAGGTGAGTGCTACCATGAGTCCTGTGTCATGCCAATAGTAAAGCATCCTGACACCATTCATGTTTGGGGTTGCTTCTCATCCAAGGGAGTGGGCTCACTCATAATTTTGCCAAAAAACACAACCATGAATAAAGAATGGTACCAAAACACCCTTCAACAGCAACTTCTTACAACAATCCAACAACAGTTTGATGAAGAACAATGCATTTTCCAGCAGGATGAAGCACCATGTGATAAGGCAAAAGTGATAACTAAGTAGCTCGGGGACCAAAACATTGACATTTTGGGTCCATGGCCTGGAAACTCCCTAGATCTTAATCCTATTGAGAACTTGTGATTATTCCTCAAGAGGCGGATGGACAAACAAAAACCAACTAATTCAAAGTGATTATGAAAGAATGGGTTGCTGCAATCAGTCAGGATTTGGCCCAGAAGTTGATTGAAAGCATGCCTAGTCGAATTGCAGAGGTCCTGAAAAAGAAGGGCCAATACTGCAAATACTGACTCTTTGCATAAATCTCATGCAATTGTCAATAAAAGCCTTTGAAACAAATGAAGTGCTTATAATTATATTTCAGTACAGTGAAACAAAGATCTAAAAGCAGTTTAGCAGCAAACTTTGTAAAAACTAATTGTTTTTGACAGTCTCAAAACTTTTGGCCAGGACTGTACTTGGTGCCCACGCTGTATCCAATGGCATCCAGCCCATACATACCCCTACATATTCTCACTACAGGCATTTTGTAAGCTGGCACGCTACTGGGTGCTTCCTATGTGGAAGCTTAGAATGTAATGTTAAGAGATGAGATTCTGCTTTATAAAGTTGTGTCTTTATCCTCCTATATATGTTTTTGTCATCTTCTTGAGGAGCACTAGCCATACGATACCAGTAAATTGTGTCATATTTCACATCATTATTATTTATAGCCTTTTGTCATATTGGTGTGAACATACAAGACGTTTTTCTTTCTGGCTTCAAACCACAAGCCAGATGGAAAAGCTTTTTTAGGTTTGATATAGCCTTATTTCAAGATCCCCAGTATATCAGCTCATAGTGTCTGTGCTGAAGTGTTCTTGACTCCATCGCTGTGATGGAACAAAGCAGGAGTTAAGCCAACTGGAAGAGCACTTGGAGTGGAAGACGCTAATGTTTTATGACTGGATTATCTTTTACAGGATGCAAAGAGAAAGCAGAAGACATTTTCTATGAATTACTGCTAGTCTGATTAAACATACCGGATCCGTTACTGAGAGTGAAAATAAAAAAATTAGCCAGTAGTTTCCACATAAAGTAGTGCTAATTGCTTGTACAATTCTTGCCTAATGCTTTCTGTAAAGCATTTATAACTACTGTTCATTACCAAGAAAGATGCTCCAAAAAAAGTCTGCAATGTAAGCCTTCCCATTCACCATTCTAATGATCAAATGGTTGTCATTCCATTCCCAAAATCCGTTGCACTAGCATCAGACTCAATCTCATGGCGCAAGGTCATAATTTTAAGGTCCACACATAGTGCTTTCATTTTATAGTACCAAAACCTCCAAGGATAAAGTAATGTTAACAATGAAGAAGACTGACAGAAATGTATGAAATATAAGCACTTACCAAGTGAGAAAACTGCCAGATGCTTTGATTGCTTCCACAGTTCAGCCGCTCAATGCAATAACATATGTATTTTTCATGGTAAAGACCAAACCATATACCATTTTCTTTAGAAAGGATGTGGGCTTTCCATCCTTAAGGCCCCGTTCACACTTGCGGTTTTGTAAAAAACGGAACGGATGTCCGGACCGGATCCGTACGGTTCCTATCCGGATCCGTTCCGGATCCGGTCCGTTTGCATCCGTTTTCCGTGCGGTATGAACACGGTTGCGGTCCGGATCCGTTTACAGAGATAACAACCTGTATAAATACCTGGGGTCTGGGAGGTCAGCAGAAGCTCTGGGGTCATTGTTGGAGACAGGTGGACGTGTGGAGACCATCCGTGGATACAGAGACTGCAGTTGGGACCATGGATCTAGTCATTTTTTACTCGTATTACCTGGGAATTCTCTCCTTCCTGTTGTTCACCTACTACTATGTGGGGAGAAGATAGAAGGGAGAAGGTAGAATGGGGTAGAACGTCCGTTTTTTATAGCCAGTGTGTTGTGCGCACTCCGTTTCTCATTGGTTTGTATTGGACGGATGCAACAGTCAGGCTCCGCTCCGGATACGTCTGCCGGAGGAGCCGGACCAAAAAATAGCGCATGTTGGATCTTACGCCGGAGTCCGGATCCGGTCCGGCTCCGGTCCGCATGGTACGGATGCATGTGAATGGACGCATAGACTTTCATTGCTATGCCGCGCGTCCGTTCCGTCCGTTCCGCATGCGGTCCGGCTCCGGCACGGCGATTCCGGACGGCGACCGCCAATGTGAACCGGGCCTTACAGGTCATGTGTTATCAATAAAAATAAGGGAGATCCTTAAAAATGAAATACAATTCAAGAATGACTTTATAAATACAATAAAAATATGGTATGCTCCTCCTGTACATCAATAATGTGGCTTGCCATGTCTTCTCTGTTGTGAGTAACATTATTTCAGGTATATTTGTCTGCAGTATTCCTTAATTGTGACAGCTTTTCAGACATGAAGTTATTCTTTCAATGCACTAAAAATGCTTACTCAGGGTTGTTTACATACAATTCATTATTTATAGTCTGAAACTACAGTCCGGCAAAACATCCAATAAACAAAACCTGTCTTCCAGCTGCTTATTGACTGTTTAGTTATTTTACTTGCCTTTTACCAAAAATATCATCACAGTCCATTATAGCATCTAAGCAGTTAAATTATTTTTAGCCAAACAATCCCACATGCGATTTAATACATTTCAACCATCAATCAAGTTAACATTAGAAACCCAATGAATCCTGTGAAATTTGAAGGCAATACAATGTTCATTAAATATAGTAGATACATCAGTGTACATAAAACCCATTGACATAAGAAGCTACCTCCATAATACCAGCTTTCACCCCTTACACACCAGATGACCTATTATATACAGCCAGGACACCAAATACCATCAGCTATATTCTGACCACAGGACAGAAATAACTTGTAGCAGTGTTGGCAGAATTTTCCAAATACAGAATCAAAGCCATCAATTCCATCATAGAAAAAGCTTTAAAGGGCACCTGAAGTGAGGGATACGGAGGCATAGTTATTTTCTTTTTAACAATACAAATTGCCTGTCTGTCCTGCTGATCCTCTGCTTCTAAAGCTGGGAATACACGGCTCGATTTTGAGCCGTTTAGATGGCTCAATTGATAATTTCCGACATGTCCGATCTCCCACCTGATCGATTCCGTGCTCGATTTTGCATAGGGAACAATGGGAAAAGATAAGAAAAACGAATGGAAGATAAGAAAATTGCCCCCATAATGGAGTGCGGAAAACGATTGGGCGCGAAATTGAGCTGCAAAATCGAGCCGTGTATTCCCACCATAATACTTTTAGTTATGAACTCTGAACAAGCATGCAGATCAGAAGCTCTGACTGAAGTCTGATTGGATTAGTCACATGCTTGTCTCAGGTGTGTTACTTAGGCACTATTTCAGCCAAAGATGTCAGCAGGACAGCCAAACAACTGATATTGTTTAAGAGGAAATAAATGTGGCAGCCAGTGATGCTCGGATACCCGTGATCAAAAATTCAAATAAATCCAGCTGCGGCGGAATCAAAATCTGTCGTGATTTTGATCCGGATTTGAAATGGCCTTACGAATTCAGCCCAGATTGTACCCGTGATTGCCTCTAAGATCCGGAACCTGTGATTCGTGATTAAAAGCCTGCCAAAACCCGCCAACTTTAAGGATTAATAGCAAAGCCCCCTTACATGGTAGAAACACCAAATTTGCCAGATATGTGAAAAAGAATAGTGCGAACAAGAGGAAAACTTTTTTTTTTAAAATCCTTATAGTTTTTGAGAAAATCGATTTTAAAATTTCAAAGGAAAAACGTTTACATTTAAATGCGGTTAATGACGCAAAATCCACCGACTTTAGTGGTTAATAGCAAAGCTCCCTTACATGCTAGAAACACGAAATTTGCAGGATATGTAAAAAAAAAACTGTGAAGAAAAAAATGTTCTTTTCCTATTTTTTTTAAACTTTTTTTTTATGCTCAGAAGGTGGGAAATGGAAAAAAAAAAGTTACGTGGGGTCCCTCTACAGAGCATATTTAACCCCCTGTCCCTCATGCAGGCTGGGATAGCCAGAATGCGGAGCCCTGGCTGACTGGGGCTTCACTCCCTGAGCTATACCAGACCGCGGTATGGGGGCTCTGGGGGTGAGGGGCAGCCAAGCCTTCCCCTCCCCCCCCCCCCCGGAGCTCTTGTCCAATCCATGGATTGGACAAGGGGCTCTTCCTCACCTTTGGTGCCCCAGGAGGAGGTGGAGGCGATGACTTCATGGGAGGGGTCATGGTGGCATCTGGGAGTCTCATTTAAGAAGGGGACCCCAGATGCCTGACCCCTGCCCAGGAGAAATGAGTATAGGGGTACAAAGTACCCCTTACCCATTTCCACAAAGGGTTAAAGGAAATAAAAACACGACGACGAGAAAAGTCCTTTAATATTCTTAATTAACCAGAAATACTTACCTGTACCTTAAAAAAAATGTTCCCACGCCAATATCCTCGGAAATGATCCCACACCAATATCCTCAAACTTGCGACCTTGATTGAAGATCTCCACACCTGACGCCACACACCGCTGCTCTCTCGTGCACTGCTCTCAGCTATACTGATATAGCTGAGAGCAAAAGCATCTTTAAATTTCCCTCCAAGGCTCTAACAGACCAGTGGGGATCAGGAGGATCCCCATTGGTCTGTTAACTATTTATGCCGCATGGACGTGAGCCTCACATCCACAGCGGAAGCTGCTAGAGACGCAGGGACATGCTAGTCACGTCCCTGCAGCTTGGGGAAGGGGGGTTGCGGTGATCATGTGGGCAGATGCCCACGATCGTGCTGCTGCCGGGAGCAGGGGAGATTGGCTGCAGGGGACAAAAGTGCCAATCCGTACATTACAGGCAAGAATAAACACTGTTTTTTGTTCAAAAACAGTGTTGATTCTTAAATAGATCCACCGCTGGTTTCTGCCGCCTGATCGTTAAATGAATGGGAACAAAGTTCCCATTCATTAATCTCCCCGCTGGCACTGTGATCGCAGGCTTCCAATGGAAGCCTGAGTCACTTCCCTAGTTACAAAGTAGCAACACATTGTATCCTATGTAGCGTACAAAACACGCTAATAGGATTTTTGCTCAGCGGGGACATCTTGTGGCCAAATAGTAAACTACACCTACTAACTTTAGGGGGAAAAAAACATATCTATGTCAAGAGGGCATATCATTCTTAAATAATGGGCTAAAAAATAGTGATGGATGTAAAACTGAAAGAATGCACCTTTATTTCCAAATAAAATATTGCCACCATACATTATACTAGGGTTATAATTTTAACGTTGCAATAACTAGGACAAATGGCCAAATAAAATGTGTGGATTTTAATTATGGTAGCATGAATTACTTTAAAACTATAATGGCTGAAAACTGAAAAATAATGAATTTTTTCATTGTTTTCTTATTATTCCCATTATAACGCAATTAGAATAAATTAATTCTTAGCATAATGTACCACCCAAAGAAAGCCTAATTGGTGGAGGAAAAAACAAGGTATAGATCATTTTGTTGTGATAAGTAGTGATAAAGTTATTGGGGAATGAATGGGAGGAGCGCTGAAATGTGAAAATTCCTCTCGTCCATAAGGTGAAAAATACCCGTGGGCTGAAATGGTAAAAGGACGCCCGAAGTGAAAATAAACGAATGAAATAAACAATTGTATCTATCTTCCTTATCCTAAAAATGACTTTTTAAGATATTCCACAGTTTTATTTAATGTTTAAATGTACTTTTTAAGTTTTAACTGTTTTATTGTTTTTGCTCAATGACACATTCATTGAAGTATGCCAGAGCTAAAATCTATGAACTATTGATCATTTTTATCTCTTTCTTGCTCACAGAAGCCATTTTCTGCTAGGAAAGTGTTTTATAGTTGGAATTTCTTATCAGTGAGGGTCACACTGTAGCCACTTCCTGTCTGAGTCAGGACTGAGTTATCCACTTACATACCTGATATTTAACTCTTTCAGGCAGAGAAAGAGAAAAAGGAACACAGTATAGTTATTTGTGTGCTAGGCACTGTACATACCCATGTCTATCATCATGCCACCTTTCACCTCGGGTATCCTTTAAGGAACCAATGGGGAGCCCTGGAGGGAGATATAAAAATGCTTTTGCTCTCAGCTATATCAGTATAGCTGAGAGTGCTGTCCCTCCCGACGCTGCACCGCTGGCTCCCGCTGTCCTCTCCACACCTATCACCCCCACCCATGTTGGCACCTAGTGCACCCATGGGTGCACTAGATACCAGCAAGGCTGGGGGTGACAGGTGTGGGGTGAGCAGGACAGCGGGAGCCGGTGCAGCATCAGGAGGGAAATCGCTCTCAGCTATACTTAGTATAGTGGAGAGCAGCGCGGGGGAGCGGTGGTGTGGTGTTGGGTGCGGAGATCTTCAATCAAGGTTGCATGGTCGAGGATACTGGCGATATTATTATATATGTATATATTTACATACATACATACACACATACATATACAGTGATGGATAGAATACATAAACAGTGTTGAAAAGAGATGGGCATTGTATTAAATTTCAGCTAGGGACCATGGCTAGGGGGCATTCATACACATTAGGAACTCAACATAATAGTTCTTGGAGTTCAAATAGATCAATCAAGCTGTACATTGCAGAAGCTACATTATGGGGAAGAACCCTTTCTGATATGTATACCAACATCCCAGATCACATGGCAGCCACTGTTAATGTGCACGTTTCCGGTAAATGTGCAGCATGTTGTGCCTAATCCCAGAGCCCGCCACACTGCTGATGTGAATGTGAAATGTATCTGCATCGCAATACGATTATGGTATATTATCTGTTGCAACAGAATGCAATGGGCAGAGCATGAATGGAGCCTTCAGATGCTAGCAAGAAGCAGGCAACCAGGTTGGAAAAGGTTTTTGAAGCATATTAAATGATTATTTTCTAAACTTACACATACATTATTATCTTTTCCTGGATTGTTCAGTCACAACAACCCAGAGCTATTTGTATGGCATATATGGTATGTAAAAGCATCATAAAGTAATCGAGAAGAAAATCTCAGTCTGATCCAAATAAGACCAGTAGTACATAAATCTATGGCATAAAGCAATGAGCCCCTCCCATGACACTCTTCAATATACCCAACTGTCATGGCATTAAAGGGGCACTACAGCGAAAAACTGTAAAATGTAAAATATGTGCAAACATATACAAATAGGAAGTACGTTTCTTCCAGAGTAAAATCAGCCATAAATTACTTTTCTCTTATAATGCTGTCACTTACATTAGGCAGTAGAAATCTGGCAGAAGTGACAGGTTTTGGACTAGTCCATCTCTTCATAGGAGATTCTCAGCAAGGCTTTTATTCTTTATAAAGATATTCCCTAAAAAGGATTTAAACAATGATGCTGACCAGCTTCCCTGCTCCCTACACAGTTTTTTTGGCAGTTGGACAGAGCATCTGCCATTCACTAAGTGCTTTTGAAAATAAATAATTCCCTTAGAATCCCCTATGAAGAGAAGGACTAGTCCAAAACCTGTCACTTCTGTCAGATTTCTTCAACCTACTGTAAGTGACAGCAGCTCTCTGGTAGAATGCAGCTCTAGCAATTGCTTTGGTAATATTCAGATCAGGTGGCACGCTGTCCATTAACTCCCATGTCCCAGTGCACTCTCTCTTATTATAGCATGCAGGTCTCATTGCAGTCTCACCTCATTTCTTATCTGCACTCACTTTTTCCCATTCCTTTGACCACTCATTAAATGGACACACTTTGCTAGTGCTTCTATCCAGTGAAATAATATTTCCAGCTTTAATGACTTTCAGAGTATTTTAATCACTGTCAGCGCTGCCATGGAAAGAGCACTTCTTATCAAAACTCTGTTCCCAACTACAGCCAAAAATAATAATCGCAATGCATTATTCCTAAAATACCTCTCACCCTGCTGACTTCACTCTTCGGGAATGGGCAGAACAAATACACTGTATATAATAGCTCAAGAATGTCTTTTGCATCTACATTTCTGCTGTAATTTTTTTAAATTTAAGGAACTAAGAAACATTAAAATACGGTAAGTGACTTTTGTTGATGAGTAAAGCTTTGTTTTTTTATTTAACAGACTAAAGTAGAGTTACCGTAATCTTATTTTATTGTGTGGTCCTTTTCGTTCATTTTCACACACACACAAAAAAATGTTTACAAATGTAATGTTAGCTGCCAGGCCATGTACAAATAATTCCAAGGTCAAGGAAGTTTATGTTTTTATGCATTCTCTTGATGAGCTTCAAGAGGTAGAATTATGTAAAGTGGATAACTATCTGTCTGCTCTCAATTTTCGATCATATAAGTTTTAGAGGGAAAAATGTATCACAAGGTTTTGTAGGTTTCTAGCAGAAAATGTAGCCTATCTTTAGGAACATTGTGCCTCGATGGACAGCAGACCACATAGCAGCTATTAAACACACTGCAGATGCATCCAGCAATGGCATTTTCCTTGGGCACTTCCAGAATCCAGATACTTCTGCACACAATCAGAAAAAAAAATGACAATTACTTACTTCCTGACATTATGCTGATTTTTTTATTAGAACGGAAAGTCTCCCTTGTTTATCTTTATGCATAATGAGTTGAAGTAGAACTTCAGGCAAAGATATTTTAGGTTTCAGAAATAGATGCCATCTGTATTATAAAAGTAGCAATTTTCCCCGAGGCTTGCTATGGTTTTATAAGAGAGGATGCAAAATGTGCCAGAACCATTTGCTAGCAAGGTTTATGTAAGCTTAAAGGCTATTTGTTCTAAGGCAGTTACTGTATGTGCTTCAAGTCAAGTCTCAGATTATTCATCTCCACAAATATACATGACACAGAGTGTTATGATATCACTACAAGCTATCTTGAAAATAAAAAAAAATCTATACAAAGCTTCATGGAAGGCTCATCTTTTAAACTAGAGTATTAGGCCCGGTTCACATGAGCGGTGGCTATCCGGAATAGCCGTGCCGGAGCCGCACCGCATGCTGGCCGGACGAAACGGACGCACGGCATAGCAATGTAAGTCTATGCCAGGGTTCACATGTGTCCGTTTCGTCCGGACCGGAGCCGGACCGGATCCGGACTCCGGTGTCCGTTCCAACATGCGCTATTTTTTGGTCCGGCTCCTCCGGCAGCCGTATCCGGGGCGGAGCCGGACTGCACCATCCGGCCAATGGAAACCAATGAGAACCGGAGAGCGCACAACACACTGGCAAAAAATCCGGATGTTCTACCCCACTTCCTATGAGGATTGTTGCGGCGATATTGTATCGGGGACACATGGGCAACCATTTTGGAGTGGAGCAGCACGAGCTGGAGATGTTGGCAGCATGTTGGAGGTGGAGGTGAGTGCTAAACAGCGGAGGGCCTGATTCCACAGGTCCCCCTTCTGCTGACCTCCCAGACCCCAAAATTTTTTTTTGTTTTTATACAGGTTGTTATCTCTTTTAAGAATCCGGATCCGGACCGCAACCGTGTTCATACCGCACGGAAACCGTATGCAACCGGACCGGATCCGGACAGGAACCGTACGGTTCAGGTCCGATCCGGCTCCGGTGCGGTCCGGACATCCGGTGCGGTTTTTGCAAAACCGCAAGTGTGAACCGGGCCTTACAGGCAGTGAGACAAATACACCCAAACGCTTTCTGATATTCGGCAGGCATTACTATGCAGTGTACATTTACAGACACTGCAACATGACGCACTCCAGTACATTGGGAGGTAAGTGGTGCCCCGAATGGAGAAGAAGATGACTCTTAGTACTAAATAACTGATATGAAATAGAAATGGCTTACCTGAAACAGTAAACCACTAAGTAAAAAAAGCAATGTTCTTTATAAGTGGAGATGGCCCGAACGGTTCGCCGGCGAACGGTTCCAGGCGAACTTCCTGTGGTTCGCGTTCGCCATGTAAGGCGAACTTTCCCGGAAGTTCGGTTCGCCCCCATAGTGCACCATTAGAGTCAACTTGGGGTCATACTGTGTGTGTGCCATTGCCAAGCCCAGCACATTCAGTGACTACCCGTTTGTGTGACAGGTGCACATTGTAATACCAAGTACTGCATATACCTACCTGTTGTGTTGAGTGCACCCACCTCATCACTGCATATACCTACCTGTTGTGTTGAGTGCACCCACCTCATTACTGCATATACCTACCTGTTGTGTTGAGTGCACCCACCTCATCACTGCATATACCTACCTGTTGTGTTTAGTGAACCCACCTCATCACTCCATATACCTACCTGGATCCCGGAGGGCTACTGCCCGCCCGAAGACTAAGTCAGTCCCCACACACAGCATCTCTGCCTGCAGGCCGCTTGACTGCCTTCTCCGCCACAAACAACAGGGTCCAGGACTCCAGGTGGATTCCTGAATTTTTAAGGCCGCTGCTAGCAGCGGCCACTATACAAATTTTTCTGGTGCGTGTACATGCCTGCCTAATTTTTGTGGCTGCAGTGCAGCTGCAACAACAAAACAAAAGGCATGTACATGTGCCTATTCCCCTTGGTGATCATTACCTTGCTGCGGTGAAGGGGCTTGCGTATCACAATAAAGCAATGACCATTGACCGCCGGCTATATGAGTGTCTCAGGGGGTGGCACACCAAAGATAATAAGGTTGTTGCTTCATTGTGGACAGACCAAATTTGATCAGCTGGACAGTCACTGTTTTATCATTGAGCTACCACAGCCCAGCGACCATATGGGCTTGAAAACCGCAACGGCCTGCACTATCGCCATGGTGCGCACCAGTCCAGCACGGCCATCACTACGCAAACAGCTGTTTGGGGTGCGTTACACAGTGAATTTGGTGTGTCAGTGTGAAGCAGTACTCTGATTACTCTCCCTTATTGATGTATACACATGCAAGATGTTTTAAAGCACTTTAGGCCTGCAATTTAGCATTCAATGTGATTTCTGCCCTTAAAACTCTGCTTTCCGTCAAATCCAGATTTTTCCCCGGGACTTTTAGCGTCTACCTCACTCATCCATGCAAAAACTCAGATGTTAGACCCCTTGAAACATCTTTTCAATCACTTTTGTGGCCAGCATAAGTGTTTCTAGTTTTCAAAGTTCGCCTCCCCATTGAAGTCTATTGCGGTTCGCGGAAGTTCGAACCGAAAATCGGAGGTTCGGGCCATCTCTATTTATAAGCACTGGAAACAATGCGTTTCACAAGTCACTGACCACTTCATCAGGTTAAAACAGTATTTTAAGACGATAAACAACATCAGCAGGAGCGTCCCAGTGCATTACCCCCACTCCCCAAAGTATCCTTTGGGGGAGGGGGGGCATTTAGTTTAGAGTCTAGATTTCTGAACTGACATTTTTAAGGGAGTGACCCACTTGCATACGGAGAACTTTTAAAGACCTGAGTGAGGACGAGATCTCCTCACTTGCTTGACACTATAGTTGCTGGTTGTGCAACCCACCTTTCTGAGTAATTCTAGATTTCCACTCACTTTTATTCTCTTTCTTGGTCTCTCCTTGTGTTCTTTATTTCTGGAAGGTCCTTCAGAACCATATCAGACATTTACCTCCACTCCAGTACATGCATAATACTTCACTACCAAGCCTCCTACACGTTTCCTGAGTACAGCCCCACATCATGAAACTTTACTGTTTGCTGATTGTGCACAAAAGTTTGGTGGGCATTGCTCAAAGTGTGTTACACAAATAGCATAACTTGCACACTTTAGTCACATGAACAAGTTTGGGAAACATTTCTCAGCCTGCATAATAATTTACTCTACTGTAAACTTTATATATATCTATATATATATATATATATATATATATATATATATATATATATATATATATATAATTTTTTACAGTATAGTAAATTATTATGCAGGCTGAGAAATGTTTCAGCACTGCGTAATATGTTGGTGCTTTATAAATACTATATATACATATATATATATATATATATATATATATATATATATATATATATATATATATATATATATATATATATATATATATATATATATATAGTGAAATTAAATCAAATAAAAAAAAAAAACAGCTGTGCAAAAATTTGGGTACCCTTGTAATTTCTCTGAATTAAATGCTCAATACTGATGACTTTGGCACACCAAATGATTTGTTTGGATTAGTTTAGCTACTTCAAGACCGCCCCACGCCAACGGGCGTGGGAGCGGCGGCAGCCCCAGGACCGCCTAACGCCAATTGGCGTCAAGTCCTGGGGTGCAGTTTGCAGGAGATCACGTGCATCTCCTGCTCGGGGGGAGGAGCTCTGCCCCGCCGCCGTCTTTCTACTGAGTACAGCGCTGCGATCGGCAGCAGCGCTGTACTGGGGACAGCCGTGAGACACGGCTGTCCCCCGTCACACAAAAAAGCGATGCCTATGACACCGATCACGTCATTGGCTGGCTGGGGGGGAGGGAGGGAGCAGGGGGAGTATAAATAAACAAAAAGGAGATTTTATTAAAAATATAAACAAATATTTATATAAAAAACAAACACAGATGGGGGCGATCAGACCCCACCAACAGAGAGCTCTGTTGGTGGGGAGAAAAGGAGGGGGGGAATCACTTGTGTGCTGAGTTGTACGGCCCTGCAGCTATGCCTTAAAGATGCAGTGGCCCATTTAGTTAAAATTGCCCTGGTCTTTAGGGGGGTTTACTACTGCAGTTCTCAAGTGGTTAAACCTTAAATTTAAAGATTAACTCAAGTAAAAAAAAACAATAAAGTAAATGCTTAATTTGTACATTAATTATGTATAAGGGCTCGTTCACACTAGGAAATCGCAAAACGCTAGTGATTACCGCTAGCGTTTTACAGGAGTGATTTTTCCGCTATAAACACAGAATAAATCACTGGACGAAGTAGTGTTTTGGGAGCGATCGCGATTAGCGGTTCTATACATGCTAATTGCGATCGCTCCAGAATCGCCAGCAAACAGCTGTAATGAGTTTGTGATTATCGATAATCGCAAAACACCCATGATCGCGGCAGTGATAACACTGCCATAGGGTTGAATAAGAGTAGCGTTTTGTAAAAACGCTAGCGGTTTGTGGTTAGCGGGAATCGTGCGACTCCCGCTAAAATGTGAACGGGGCCTAAATGATTTAGTCACGGTTTGCCCATTGCAAAATCTTTCCTCTGCCTGATTTACATTTATTCTGACATTTATCATATGGTAACATTTTTACTGTTGGCAGGTGAGGTCAGTGGAAGTAGCTGCTGCTTGCTTTTTTGGCAGTTGGAAACAGCTGTTATTTCCCACAATGCAACAAGGCTCCCACAGTGTGATGTCAGCACCATGGTCCTGACATCACAGTGTGGGAGGGGTTTGAACACAATATCAGCCATACAGAACCCGCTGATGATCAGTTTGAGAAAAGGAAAAGTTTTTTCCTATTACAAGTTGTGCCTCTATGTGACTCTCTTCTGAAGAGTGACAGCATGGGATCCCTAAAGCAACTCTCCAGAGATCTGAAAACAAAGATTGTGCAGCGTCATGGATGGTTTAGGAGAAGTCTACAAAAAGCAGGTTTAAACTATCAGTGTCAACAGTAAGGAATGTAATCATGACCAGGCCACAGGCACAGGTGTTTTTAAACTTTGGTCTGGCAGACCAAGTAAAATACAGGAGCAACATATGCGGAGGACTGTGAGAATGGTTACAACCCACAAATCACATGACATGCATGTACTTCTTGGTGCAGATGGGATATCTGCATGTTGTATATTTTGTATGAAAGCATGGTCAAAAATACCTCCATTGTTTTTGGTGTACCACAAATGTCTGTTCTTAGATGACTTCTCTGCTCCATCTACACTCATGGCATGGTGGCGTGGGACAATTAAATAAGCTCTTTTGGTTTCCATTATCACCTCTATGCTGATTTCACCCACATCTAGCTCTCAGCTACTCCTGACTCGTCTACGCTATTACCTCGAGTCTCTGACCATCTGTTTATGCATTCATGTCATCCAGTTTCCTCAAACTTATGGATAAAATAGAAATTGTAATATTTACACCTTTTTTCTCTGCAATCCTACCAGCATTTACCATCCATGTAGAACACACCCCAATAACCTCATCTTCTAATGCTCACTATCTGCGCTTACCTCTGGACTCAATGAAACCACATATCACTGCATTATTAGAATCAGAATCGCATTTATTTCGCCAAGCATGACTGGGTCATGCCCGGAATTGGGCTTGGCACATGTGTACAGGGCACGTACATAGAAACATAAGAGGCAGCATAGCATAGAGCATAGTGGCATCACTACATATTAACAAACAAATACAAAAAACTTTCCAAACACAACTGGATCCCAACATATACATATACATATACTTTTACTTTTCCAACCACATCTATTCCACGGTTTGCATACAGAAAGTCAAGGGGGGGGGCAGCCTGCGGAGGGAGAGCATGGGCAGAGTTAATGGAGTTCAGTGAATTTACAGCCGAGGGGAAGAAGCTGTTTTTGTGTCTCATGGTCTTTGTTGAGATGGACCGGTACCTCAGATACCTCCGCCCCAAGGGGAGCTGGTTGAAAAACTGGTGGCCAGGGTGGGAGGGATCCTTGGCAATCTTCAGTGCTCTGGAGCGTAGTCTGGCATTGTAGAGGAAGTCTAGGGCAGGGAGTGTGTTCCCGATGATCCTTTCCGCTGACCTGATGACCCTCTGTAGCTTGCGTCTGTCGCCCTCGGTGGCGCCAGCGTACCAGACAAGGATGGAAGAGCAGAGGACGGATTCGATGGTTGCGGTATAGAAGTTCATCAGGAGTTTACATGACATGCCGAACTTCTTCAGTTGGCGAAGGAAGTAGAGCCTCTGCTTGGCTTTCTTCTGGATGGAGACAGTGTTTGCCTTCCATTTCAGTGTGTTGGAGATGGTGGTGCCCAGGAGGCGGACACAGGGCACTTTCTCCACCTCCGTTCCTCCAATGTGCAGTGGAGGTGGGGAGGAGGCATGTTTCCTAAAGTCAACGATAATCTCCACAGTTTTTGCATTGTTGAGGACCAGCTTGTTCTGTTTGCACCAGCGGCAAATCCTGTCCACTTGCTGGCGGTATGCCTGCTCGTCATTATTTGAAATCAGGCCGACTATGGTGGTGTCATCTGCAAATTTGATTACCTTGACAGAGCTTGCCGAGGATCTGCAATTGTTCGTGTACAGGGAGAACAGGAATGGTGACAAGACGCAGCCTTGTGGGGCCCCCGTGTTGGTGGTCTTTGGTTGCGAGGAGGTGGGGCCCAGCTTAACGACCTGGGATCTGTTTGTAAGGAAGTCACTGATCCACAGTTGGAGTGTGGGGTGGACCCCGAGCTCAGCCAGATTCTCTTGTAGTATATGGGGGCTAATGGTGTTAAAAGCCGAGCTGAAGTCGAGGAGGAGGACCCTGGCGTATGAGTTTGGTTTGTCAAGGTGATTGTTGACAAGCTCCAGACAGATGTTGATGGCGTCGTCAGTCGACCTATTTGCCCTGTATGCAAATTGGTATGGGTCTAGATGGGTTTCTGTTTTGTGTTTAAGGAGAGGCAGGACTGCCTTTTCGAAAGTTTTCATTATGACTGATGTGAGGGCAACAGGCCTGAAATTATTGAGGTCAGACACACCCTGCTTCTTGGGTACAGGGATGATGGTTGGCCTCTTGAAGCATGCCGGTACTTTGCCACACTGTAGGGACTCGTTGAAGATGGAGGAAAGGATAGGAGCGAGCTGCTGTGCGCATGTTTTCAGGCAGGCTGGCGACACTCCGTCAGGGCCTGGGGCTTTCCTGGCCTTTAGCCTGGACAGGAGGCACACCACGTCCGACTCATTTACGGCCGGGGGAGGCAAGTTTTGGCCTGGTGGTACTGCGGTATGGGGTGAAGTGAAGGGAGCCTGTGGCATCGGAAGCTCAGCAGGAGCCTCGTTCTCCTCGAACCTGCAGTAGAAGTCGCTGAGGTTTTCCGCCAGCTCAGTGCTGGGAGGTGCGCTTTGGTGGGGGGGCTTGTAATTGGTGGCAGCTTTGAGCCCTCGCCAAACAGCTTGTGAGTCGTTTGAGGAGAGGTCCTCTTTCAGCTTGTCTGCGTATCCTTTCTTTGCGCTTCTCAGTTCCCTGTCCAGCAAGTTTCTTGCCCTCCTGTATTCCTCCTGGTTCCCGGACTTATGTGCGGCTTCCTTGCTTCTGCGCAGTTGTCGAAGTTTCTTGGAGAACCATGGCTTGTCGTTTGGGTAGAGTTTGTGAGTTTTTGTTGGTATACAGGAGTCCTCGCAGAACTTGATGTACGAGCTCACGTTGTCTGCCCACTCATCCAGGTTTGGAGATTCCAGGGCCTTCCAGTCTGTGCAGTCGAAGCAGGCCTGAAGTTGAAGCTTGGCCTCGCTTGACCACACTTTAGTTGATCTAAGGACTGGTGTAGCAGTTTCAAGACTGCCTCCTGTAGGTGGGAATCAGGTGGATGAGGCAGTGGTCGGATGCGCCCAGTGCTGCCCATGAGGTGGCTTTGTACGCGTCCTTCAAGACCGTGTAGCAGTGGTCAAGGGTGTTCGCGTTCCTAGTGGGGCATGTGATGTGTTGGTAGAAGCGTGGGAGCTCTTGGCGGAGGTTGGCCTTGTTAAAATCTCCTAGGATGATGAACAATGAGTCTGGCAGGGTTGACTCCCACTGCGTGACCATGTCACTGAGCTTGCGCAGGGCGGTTTTGGCGTCGGCATCGGGTGGGATGTACACACCGACAAGGACGTAGGATGAGAGCTCTCTGGGAGAGTAAAAGGGCCTGCAGTTAATCAGTAGGAGTTCAAGCTCTGGAGAACATGCTCTGGCCAGTACAGAGGTGTTGGAGCACCAAGTGGGGCTGATATAGAAGCAGATGCCGCCCCCTTTCTTTTTCCCGGAGAGGGTGCTGTCGCGATCTGCTCGGATGAGGTTGTAGCCTGGGAGGTACAGGGCACTGTCCGGAATGTTGTCATGGAGCCACGTCTCCGTGAAACAGAAGACTGGGGTGTTGCTGCCGAGATCCCTTTTTTTCCCCCAGGAGCCGCAGTTCCTCTAGCTTGTTAAGGAGGGAGCGGACGTTCGCCAGGAGGATTGCTGGTATGGCTGACCTCATGCCTTTCCTCTGTAGCCTCGCGCGGGCACCTGCCCGGCAGCCTCTCCGCCGCATACGTGTGTATGGCCCTATCGTAGAGGCCATCAGTTTCCTGACGTGGCTCCAGACACAATAAGCTAGGAGCCTATCCTCTGGGTGCAGGGCAGTGACATGTTCCCACCTGAGCAGCTGTGACCTGGTGTAGGTGGTGCGGGCGGATAGGGGTGTTAGGGGAGACATGGCCGCCGTGCAGGGCTGAGCTTCTGCGCCAGTGCGACAGCAGTGATCCCGCAGAACCAATGCGGTGCAGACCATAGGTCAGTGCATAGTGGCAGTAACAGAGCCTAGGTCAGTGCATAGTGGCAGTAACAGAGCCTAGCAGACCATAGTAGTGCATAGCAGCAGATGTAGTGTAAAACAGTCCATGGGTCATAGCAGCCTATGCAGTGCATAACAGTCCATGAGTCATAGCAGCCTATGCAGTGCAAAACAGAAACTGTAGTACAGTCCATAAGTCAATGATTTAGTTAGAAGTAGCAGTGCAGAGCAGACCATATCAGCAGCAGCATTTTTGAGCAGTCCAAGGTCAGTGCAACCACAAGTGCAAATTATTAATCTTCTGCTACTGCCATCTCAATTATATCTCCAGAATTCATCACTTCCTTACATAAGAGGCTTCTAAAATGCTTGTACATGCTCTAATAATTTCCTGTCTTGACTAATATAACACCCTACTTTGTGCCTACCCAAAAACAGACTGTCATCTCCCCAGTCCCTATTAACCTCCCTGGCGTTATGATTATATCCAGATTTAGGGTCTAAAAGCCTTGAATTTTTTGCATTTAACTCAGTCAGGCACGGGATTACCGCTCTGAGCTGCAGATTTCCATCCCGAGCCTGACTCGGGATTACCGCTAATAAAGTTAAACTCTGCTGCTCATCTCGTCCGCCTCTCCTCTCACTCCTCTGATGCTGCCCCTCTGCCAATTTCTTTATTGGATGTTACCCAAAGTATCCAGTTAAAACTTCCAACACTATCATACAAAGCTCTACACAAGCTGTCACCTCCATAAATGCCTTCATTAATCTTAAAATTCCATTCTTCGGCCCACCACCCTGGGAATTTTCGCTCCATCCACAAGACACTCTTGTCATCTAGCTTTTCACAAGTGCCACAACTCTCCCACAGGATGTACATCACTCTTCAAGCCTGGAAATGTTCAAGTGCACCTTTAAAAGGACACTTCTTCATTTTGTTACACACTTAGAATATTTTTTGAAAATATTTCATAAAATGGTACTTCACAAACAAACTAGCAACATTTACAAGTAATTCGTTCTTATATTGTTGGAGGAATCATATGCAGATAGGCTGACTTCACTTTTCCATATTCTGTGGAGTTATCCTCAAGCCCAAAACTATTGGACAGATGTGTTTAATATTTTTAGTAATATCATTGGACAACAAATTCAGCCAGACTGTTTGCTACCAGGCAACTCTTTTGGTTAACTGGAAAACACCAGATCTCCCTCACTCGAATTATGACAAGTGCGCAAACAGATATCGATCTAGAAACTGCCTTTTCATTTCATGCTAGGCTTTTGATACTTAAGGTCTAGATTAGTGAGGATTCACTGACATTTGCTCATTGGGTCAAGCAAGTCAATTATCTTACACTAGAGAAAGGAGTACACGCGCATAGGGGAAATGCTTGCAGATTTGCCAAAATATGGTCCAAGTTGTCTTCACTGCCCAGAAGTAGTTGATTCAGACCTAGTAAGGGAGGGAGTATACTGGGCTAATACTGCCTCAATAGGGTTGCTTGTTAATATTCCTACTGTATCATTAAAAGCAGAGACTTCTCTGATGTTCAGAAATTGTTATAATTCCTGTTTTTAGTATGCTAATGGTAATTATTTCTGTGATAAGATGTTTACCTGTATTGATAGGCGTATTATTATTATTATATTTAAATGGTAATATGTATGTAGTGTCTGCAGTAATTGTCACTTGCCAGTTTTTCATCTCTATGTAATTGTTGATTGTTTTCGATTTAAATTCTATCTGCGGCAGTGTTCTGCTGTACCTGTTTCACGTTTATTAACAATCAAATGGTTTGTTAAAATAGAAACTGCTTTTTCAGCAATAATTAATAGTTCAGTTCACGTACCTCCTTTGCTAAATTCAATAATGACAAGTTCATGTTCACCATAGTGTAATTAAGTTAACATATATTCTAGGCCTATGAGCACTGGTGATCTCAGCCTTGTATAACTTGTCATATTGACATTAAAGTACTCTCACTTATGGTTATTTTCAGACTATGTATGATCTCATTGATAATACCATAACATACTCTCAATCACCACTCTTGAAGTAGTCAACAGCAGGGATTGTTCTTCTTAATACATCACCTAAATTGATAAATATTTGTATCACATTTGTAGGTGTAATGTTTTTGTAATTGTACAGCATTAATCTAGTGTTTGTATATAGCTTAACAACTGACTGGCAGCAAGAGCTTGGGCTGTTTTGGGTTAAACATGAACATGAACAGAATATAAAAAAGGGGCATTGCACACCCATATATTGTAATTTTAAATGAGGATATTCTTTTATTCACATTTCCCAGTGAAGTTGCTGTCACTGTTTCTATTGTCATGGAACAACTAAGAATACTACAAGCAAAGACCAGCCATCATAGAACCCCCGTCTAGCAGCTACCTGTCCTCACTAGGGATTATGGAAAGTGAAGTGATGAGCCCAACAAGAAGTTCGCGCAGTTGGCAGAATCAATCTTTCCCAGCATCTAACTGCTAGTGGCACAGTTCAGTGGAGCAAGAATAATGGCATCACTGGGATATGATAAACAGTTTAAAGGCATCTGTAAGCATTACGGTTTCAAAATGTCAATGGTTGCTTAATCAAAAGATGGAGCATACTGTGAATGTGCAGAACAGTCCTGGCCACAGGAGCATGATCGAGCATGCGCGCCACTGGAGCAGTGCATTCACAGTAGTGAGTGACTTTATTGGGGCCTACAGTGAATTAAGGAGGAGGACCAGGTAGACAGCAAGGGACCTACAAGACTACTAGGGCTAAAAGTAGCCCCAGGTAAGTAAAAGGGGACACATTACATTTGCTTCAGGTATCTTTTTAACCACTTAAGGACCTAGGCCTTAAACCCCCCTAACGACCAGGCTGTTTTTTGCTGCACTGGGCTGTGCAGGCTTTTCAGCCTCCTGCATAGCCCAATTAAGGAGCATTTAGATCAGACTCCCCTCCCTAAGGGGACATGCCGCAAGAGGTGTCAGATCACTGCTGCACTTGATTTTTTGGGGGGGGCTTCATAGAGGCTCTCTCTCGCTCCTTCCCCCTCCCTCTCCTTCCTCCTTTCTCTCCGCCTACAGGATTGAACAGGACGGCGATACATCCTATTTTCCGTCTCTCATAGGCATTAGCCTATGAGAGGATGGCGATCCCAGGCCAATCAGAGGCCAGGGATCACCTATCTCGTACAGCACTGCTGGAGACCGCATCGCTGTACGGATGTAAAAGGGGATTTCTTTCCTCTTTCGTTTACAAACACCCTGTTAGCCGTAATAGGCGGCTAGCAGGCTGATCACGGAGCGGAGCTCCGTGAACCGGCAGGGAACGATCACGCATGCGCGTGGCCGTTCCCTGGGCCTTGACACCAATTGCCGTTAGGCGGTCCTGGAGTTTCCGCCGTGGTCACGCCCATGGGCGTGATGCAGTAATTAGGTAGTTAAGTAAAGCTGGAGTCAAAAACAACAGAAAAGTTGAGCAGCTGCATCTGTAGAATTAATCCTAAATAGAACTTTGCATGAGTCCCATGTTCAGTCTTTGTTTAAAGAGAGCCCGAGGTGGGCTCATAAAATAAAAAAATAAAAAAATGGCTACCTAATCCAGGGGGCTGGGCAGATCAGGTAGTTGCCATCCCCGCCGCTCTCCGAAGCGCCGTTCACCTGCAGCACATTGCCTTCACTTTCAGTGACCTCTGGGGTCAAGACACTGAATGGAAAGAGATATTCTCTCCCAGCATGCAGGGAGGCAGGGGAGCAGCAGGAGGCACGGCCAGGGAGAGGGAGCTGCCCAATGGCAGCTCTAGAAAGCCTGCAAGAATGCCCCCAGTGGGCCTTTTGAGTAGGGAATCCCTCTCATCCTATTATCCTTTAGAATTGCGAAAAATATTGTTGTTAATTTCATGGGGCTATAGCATGGCAGTGGGGGGGGGGGGGGGGGGGCAGCGAGCAGCATCTGGGGGGACACACAGAGGCATGTCACGAGTAGTGTTGGGCGAACATCTAGATGTTCGGGTTCGGGCCGAACAGGCCGAACATGTCCGCGATGTTCGGGTGTTCGACCCGAACTCCGAACATAATGGAAGTCAATGGGGACCCGAACTTTTGTGCTTTGTAAAGCCTCCTTACATGCTACATACCCCAAATTTACAGGGTATGTGCACCTTGGGAGTGGGTACAAGAGGAAAAAAAAATTTAGCAAAAAGAGCTTATAGTTTTTGAGAAAATCGATTTTAAAGTTTCAAAGGGAAAACTGTCTTTTAAATGCGGGAAATGTCTGTTTTCTTTGCACAGGTAACATGCTTTTTGTCGGCATGCAGTCATAAATGTAATACATATAAGAGGTTCCAGGAAAAGGGACCGGTAATGCTAACCCAGCAGCAGCACACGTGATGGAACAGGAGGAGGGTGGCGCAGGAGGAGAAGGCCACGCTTTGAGACACAACAACCCAGGCCTTGCATGAGGACAAGAAGCGTGCGGATAGCATGCTTTGTACCACCATGCAGTCATAAATGTAATAAAGATAAGTGGTTCAATAAACAGGGACCACGCGGCAACGCTAACCCAGCAGCAGCACACGTGATGGAACAGGAGGAGGCGCAGGAGGAGAAGGCCACGCTTTGTGAGACACAACAACCCAGGCCTTGCATGAGGACAAAAAGCGTGCGGAGAGCATGCTTTGTACCGCCATGTAGTCATAAATGTAATAAAGATAAGAGGTTCAATAAACAGGGACCACGCGGCAACGCTAACCCAGCAGCAGCAGCAGCAGCAGCACACGTGATGGAACAGGAGGAGGCGCAGGAGGAGAAGGCCACGCTTTGTGAGACACAACAACCCAGGCCTTGCATGAGGACAAAAAGCGTGCGGATAGCATGCTTTGTACCGCCATGTAGTCATAAATGTAATAAAGATAAGAGGTTCCATAAACAGGGACCGGCAACGGTAACCCAGCAGCAGCAGCAGCAGCACACGTGATGGAACAGGAGGAGGCGCAGGAGGAGAAGGCCACGCTTTGTGAGACACAACAACCCAGGCCTTGCATGAGGACAAAAAGCGTGCGGATATAGCAGCAATGCTTTTTGCCGCCATGCAGTCATAAATGTAATACAGATGAGAGGTTCAATAAACAGGGACCGGAAACGCTAAACCATCCCAGATGTTCATCGGTCATGTTACTTGGTTGGGGTCCAGGAGTGTTGCGTAGTCGTTTCCAATCCAGGATTGATTCATTTTAATTTGAGTCAGACGGTCTGCATTTTCTGTGGAGAGGCGGATACGCCGATCTGTGATGATGCCTCCGGCAGCACTGAAACAGCGTTCCGACATAACGCTGGCTGCCGGGCAAGCCAGCACCTCTATTGCGTACATTGCCAGTTCGTGCCAGGTGTCTAGCTTCATGCCCGGTTTCAGGTCCAGCGGTGCCAGCCACAAATCCGTCTGTTCCTTTATTCCCCTCCAAATTTCCTCCCCTGTGTGCTGCTTATCCCCAAGGCAGATCAGCTTCAGCAACGCTTGCTGACGCATGCCAACAGCTGTGCTGCACTGCTTCCACGATCCTACTGCTGCTGGTGCTGGGTTAGCATTTCCGGATGAGGTACAGCTTTGAGATGCGTTGGAGGAGAAGGAGTCAGAGAGGTAGGTGCTGCTGTTGTTATCCAGCTGTTTGCGGCGTGGGCAACACCCGCGCCGTAGCAGGTGAGGAATCGCTGCCAGGCTCCACAAGGTTCACCCAGTGCGCGGTAAGGGAGATGTATCGACCCTGGCCGAACGCACTCGTCCAGGTGTCAGTGGTGAGGTGAACCTTGCAGGCAACGGCATTCTTCAAGCTTCGGGTTATTTAGCTGACCACGTGCTCATGCAACTCAGGCACTGCAGAGCGCGCAAAGTGGTAGCGGCTGGGAACAACGTAACGTGGGATGGCCACTGACATCATGCCCTTGAAGCTGTTTGTCTCCACCACTCGATATGGCAGCATTTCGCAGGCCAGAAGCTTGGCTATGCTGGCTGGCTGTTACTGCCACGGCCCGGGGGTCATTTGCTGGCAATTTCCTCTTGTGCTCAAACATCTCAGAGACAGACAACTCAACCGTAGCGCTGCACACCGAAGGGCTGTTGGTTGTTGTGTTTGATGAACACTGGGAGACCTCAAGAGCACTAGTCCGGAAAGTGACAGTGTCAGCATCGTCTGATGTTTGTGAATGTTGTGAACCACGCAATGGCTGGGCTACTGCTGCTGCTGAGGCGGGTCTGGTGGTGAGTCTGGTGAACCCAAGGGAGGCAGTGTTGCTGGTGGTACCCTGTCCTGCCGCGTTTGCCCACAGAGTGGGATGTTTGGATAGAATGTGGCGGCTCATGCTGGTGGTGGAGAGGTTGTTAATACTTTTCCCCCTGCTCAGGCGGGTCTTGCACACCTTGCAAATCGCCATGGTAACATCCTCAGTGCAGTCTTCAAAGAAAGCCCAGACTTTAACTGGCTGAGGACTCGGACCTCGTGCGTGATGTGCTGGTGCTGCTTAACCCACTGCTGGACGCTTGAGAGGTCATCCAAGTAATTATCTGGTCCTGTTCTTTTGGATCTGTGAGGGTTGTTGTCCTGGACAACATGGGCAGTATTGAGTGGGTTTTCTTGGGTGCTCCCCTGTGGCCTGTACGTGAACCGTCAGGGGAAACACCTCTTCCCTTGCCCCTCCCTCTTTCACCGGATTTCTTCCTCATTTCACTTATCCTTAAAGTACACGCTGACTGGCAGCAGTACAGTGGCAGTACAGAAATGCTATACAGTGGTGGGTGAGCGGTGTACCACTATTGTCAGCAGTGACACAGAGCACAATGCTATACAGTGGCGGGTGAGCGGTGTACTACTGTTCCCAGCAGACACAGAGTGGAAGTAAACACAATGCTATATAGTGTGGCTGAGCCGTGTACACAGAGTGGCATTAAACACAATGCTATATAGTCTGCTATATAGTCACCCCGAACAGGGTGATGTTCTGCAGAACCCGAACAGTGGCAAACACTGTTCGCCCAACACTACTGGGAGGGAACGCAGATTTTAGTACCTAAACACACGATACAACATGTTTTCCGGGGTCGGACTCTGAGGCACATACAGATGGTCCCGATCATCATCCTCATCATACAACTCTTCTCCTGAGTCTGACCCACCCACCACCTCTGCCACCCCAACATCCCCAGACACAGACCCCTCATCGTCCTCAACATTAACTTGGGATGCTGGCCTGAGCCAGACCTCCTCCTCCACATCAGGCCCCATCATCTCCTCAATGGCAGCCCTCATTAATCGCTCTGGCGACGGACTGATGGACACAACGTTCTCCTCCGGGGAGGGCTGCTGCTGACCACTGGCTGCTGGGGTGGATGTTATAGCTTGCGTGGGGCGTTGGCTGTTGCTGTTGTTGGGAGTGCTGCTCACAGCGGAGGTCTCTGGGGAACTCATGTTGAGCTCATATAGTGGTTGACGGTGAGTGGAGTATTACTGATCCCAGCAATATACACACTGACTGGCAGAGTACGCAATGCTATATAGTGTGGCTGAGCGGTGTACACAGAGTGGCAGTAAACACAATGCTATATAGTCTGGCTGAGCGAGCGGTGTACTACTGTTCCCAGCAGAATCAGAGTGGCAGTAAACAATGGTATATAGTCTGGCTGAGCGGTGTACACAGAGTGTCAGTAAACAATGGTATATAGTCTGGCTGAGCGAGCGGTGTACTACTGTTCCCAGCAGAATCAGAGTGGCAGTAAACAATGGTATATAGTCTGGCTGAGCGGTGTACACAGAGTGTCAGTAAACAATGGTATATAGTCTGGCTGAGCGAGCGGTGTACTACTGTTCCCAGCAGAATCAGAGTGGCAGTAAACAATGGTATATAGTCTGGCTGAGCGGTGTACACAGAGTGTCAGTAAACAATGGTATATAGTCTGGCTGAGCGGTGTACACACAATGCTATATAGTCTGCTATATAGTGTCAGTAAACAATGGTATATAGTCTGGCTGAGCGAGCGGTGTACTACTGTTCCCAGCAGAATCAGAGTGGCAGTAAACAATGGTATATAGTCTGGCTGAGCGGTGTACACAGAGTGTCAGTAAACAATGGTATATAGTCTGGCTGAGCGAGCGGTGTACTACTGTTCCCAGCAGAATCAGAGTGGCAGTAAACAATGGTATATAGTCTGGCTGAGCGGTGTACACAGAGTGTCAGTAAACAATGGTATATAGTCTGGCTGAGCGGTGTACACAGAGTGTCAGTAAACAATGGTATATAGTCTGGCTGAGCGGTGTACACAGAGTGGCAGTAAACACAATGCTATATACTCTGGCTGAGCGAGCGGTGTACTACTGTTCCCAGCAGACACAGAACAGTGAACAGAATGCTATATAGTGTGGCTGAGCGAGCGGTGTACCACTATTCCCAGCAGACACAGAACAGTGAACAGAATGCTATATAGTGTGGCTGAGCGGGCGGTGTACCACTATTCCCAGCAGACACAGAACAGTGAACAGAATGCTATATAGTGTGGATGAGCGAGCGGTGTACCACTATTCCCAGCAGACACAGAACAGTAAACAGAATGCTATATAGTGTGGCTGAGCGAGCGGTGTACCACTATTCCCAGCAGACACAGAACAGTGAACAGAATGCTATATAGTGTGGCTGAGCGAGCGGTGTACCACTATTCCCAGCAGACACAGAACAGTGCACAGAATGCTATATAGTGTGGCTGAGCGAGCGGTGTACCACTATTCCCAGCAGACACAGAACAGTAAACAGAATGCTATATAGTGTGGCTGAGCGAGCGGTGTACCACTATTCCCAGCAGACACAGAACAGTAAACAGAATGCTATATAGTGTGGCTGAGCGAGCGGTGTACCACTATTCCAAGCAGACACAGAACAGTGAACAGAATGCTATATAGTGTGGCTGAGCGAGCGGTGTACCACTATTCCCAGCAGACACAGAGTGGCAGTAAACAGAATGCTATATAGTGTGGCTGAGCGAGGTACACAGAGTGGCAGTAAACAGAATGCTATATAGTGTGGCTGAGCAAGCGGTGTACTACTATTCCCAGCAGACACAGAGTGGCAGTAAACAGAATGCTATATAGTGTGGCTGAGCGAGGTACACAGAGTGGCAGTAAACAGAATGCTATATAGTGTGGCTGAGCAAGCGGTGTACTACTGTTCCCAGCAGTGACACAATGACAGGGGGGACCCTGGCTAGCGTGGCTGGAGCGCGAACTACCCTGCCTGCCTACCCAAAGCTAAACCCACAGACAAATGGCGGAGATATGACGTGGTTCGGGTATTTATTTACCCGAACCACGTGACCGTTCGGCCAATCAGAGCGCGTTCGGGTCCGAACCACGTGACCCGTTCGGCCAATCACAGCGCTAGCCGAACGTTCGGGGAACGTTCGGCCATGCGCTCTTAGTTCGGCCATATGGCCGAACGGTTTGGCCGAGCACCGTCAGGTGTTCGGCCGAACTCGAACATCACCCGAACAGGGTGATGTTCTGCAGAACCCGAACAGTGGCGAACACTGTTCGCCCAACACTAGTCACGAGGCAGAGAACATCTGCCCACCCCGCACCGCCTTGGGTTCTCTTTAAGACAGGGAGCACACTTGAATTGCGTGCATCTCACCATGTACTGCAAAACGCACACCTCTACACTCATCATTGAAGTCCATGGCACACTCAGGAATGGGAGGTTATTGCCTTAATCAACATTCTGTTAGCGGGTTTTTCCAGTAAAATATATTGTTGCATTTTTTTCACATAGTGCAATGTTTTTCACCAATCCCCCCCCCCCCCCCCAAACACACACACAAAAAAAAAAAAAAAAAAAAACCACAACACACAAAAACACGAATGAAAACATGGTTACAGAGCACTGGAAAACTAAAATTCTAAAATCCAGATTTGAAGCAAGATTGAATACACAACTAGCATTGCAGAGTAATGATGACCTCTTGAATGTTATAATTCTATATTTCTATCAGAAGGGTTTATACAGTCACAAAAAGTGGCCTTTAATTAGTTATCAGGAAGAACTGCCACAGTCCAACTTTCCAGGCAGAGGAATAAGAATGGTTCATTTACCGTTACAGTGGAAAAAATAAAATGTAAAAACGAAAGACATGTTGTAAGTCATAACATATTATACACAGGTGTATTACACTACGTGTCATTTCAGGGACACTTTAGTGACTCAGATTACAGACTAGCAACTGGTCTCGTTTTTTATTGACTGTCATTTGCCTTCTGTTGGATAGCGAGTGCATGCTCTTATTAATTGCTGGGTTGTGCTATGCTTGTGCAAACGCAGGTGAATTTAATCTCATGATTGCTTATTCTGCTCTATTAAATATTTACCACTTCATCCCTGATTCACTACTGGGTTGAGGCTTGTTGGCAGACACAAGTGTGAATGTAGGTGCGGCAAATGTACTATTCCCAAAACCATTGAAGCTGTCACAGTAAAGTCACTTTACTATTGGTGCGGTCTTTATTATTCATATATTCCCCCTTTCATTTAGGTCTTTTTCACTGTCAAACCAAGGCCATTCCTGTATGCCTGTCTGTAGAGTTGAGGTGGGCTTCAACACAAATACCAGAATTCATTCTACAGATACACAGCTGGTGTGATGCAATTACTAACAACCTCATATTCAACACTGATAGCTTTCTGTGTAAAATTGTACTTTATGGCCAGTTAGTATGCAGCCACTGCCCTTTGCACTTCCCTATTATATAAGGCAATGACACATTGCTAAATACATTAAAGTAGGGATTTAGTTTCTGGAGTACAGCAACCTGTATATAACATCAAATGAAAGTTCTATGCACAGTAGTCAGTAAAGTGATAAATGATTTTGATTATTGCACACTGTCATTTGAGTTAATGGAAAGCCTTTTGATATTTTAGCAGAAACTGAGATATTAATTGAGGGAAAGTAGAAGAGTGATAGTAGATCAAAATTTAAAGGGATTTACTTTCAGGCAATGTAGTAATAAGTGACCATTATGGATGGGCAAGAATGTATTATGCGGTCTCGAGAGTTTTAGCAAATTGCATTGAAATCAATGGCACCAACTTGCTGTTAATAGTAGCCCCAAACCCTTACAGATGTTAATTGGCTGCCCCCTAAATTGGTCCTACACCACGATACATAAACTACAGATACATACATACATACATAGACAATAACAGGGATTAGATTGTGAGCCCAGCTCTGAGGGACAGCTAATTGACCAACAACACAATATACTTTTTACAGCGCTGTGAAAAATGTTGGCGCTACATAAATACTAAATGTGAATTTTAAAGCAAAATACGTGACAAAAAAAAAAAGAGTTTGGGAAGATAAAATGGTCCAAAGAGATCATACTTTTAGAAATGTACCTGCTTATCCATTTGGATGTTCTCATTTGCCAGCACACCCAAAAATGTGTTGCAAGTTACAGAAATGCTTACAATGCACAAAACATGAGGCTACTTTCACACTGCATTCCCTGTAAAATTAGGATCACAATGGAAGGGAAAAATCGCATTGCACGTTATCTGTACAGAGTGGAGCATACAGCACATACAGAATATGCTTTCCTGCAACCGTTAACACATGTGGTACCACACTGCACCCATCATGATATACTAACAAATATTATTGCACTGCACTGCTAATGCATCTATGTGAATTTACCAGCGTAATATCTGGTGCACCATACCTCAATGCCCTAGCCCAGGGGTCTGCCACCTTTAAGACATAAAGAGCCACTTGGACCCGTTTCCGAAAAGAGAAAAAAATCTGGGAGCCGCAAAACCATTATAAAACAAATCTAACACTGCATATATTGTTTCTTACCTTAATGCTATATACAGGATCAGATATGACCCCAATATGCACAATCCTTCAGCAGATATGAAAAGAAAAACCCATTTACTCATCTAGTCAGAAGACCTCCTGTCACGATCTCCTCCTGTCCCGACCTCCTTGTGGCGCGCAACTCCCACGATCCTCTTCCTTCCCGACGTCACGTCCTGCCTGCATTACACTGCAGGGCTACTGGAAATCGGCCGCCCAAAGCCCTGCACTGCACCGGTCCGGCGGCCTCTCTGATAGCCTGCCGGCCAGCGGCAGCACACGTCACACGCGCGCCGCAACCACTGACACACACTACCTGAGCCGCGTCCTAGGAGCCGCGGCAAAGGTGAAAAAGAGCCGCATGCGGCTCTGGAGCCGCGGGTTGCCTACCCCTGCCCTAGCCTTAATCCACTGAGTACATAGCAATAAATTAGTGCATCTCTGTGCTTGTTTCTTGCTCATTAGTTTGTTGGTATCACTTAATGACCCAGTGTGGGGGGTCAAAAATCCTGGGGGGGGGGCAACGAACTCCAGTTTTGTTAAGGGCATTGTGAAACTTGCTCATCAACACTCACCTTTTGTGGCAGGGCTGAAATGTAGTGGGGTTTTTTTTTTGGAGGGGGGGGGGGGGTAGATTACGTTTATTTTCATAGCAAAAAAGGACTTTGCAATTCATCTGATAATGCTTCATAACATTCTGGAGTATATGCAAATGGGCATCATAAAAACTAAACATAAAAGCAGCAACCTTTGTAAACACCAAAACTTTTGGCCAACCATGGGTCTTTGTAATTTGGTATGACTACTTCAACTGTGTACAACTGATTTGATACAAATATTTTTTTCTGAGAAAGATAGATAATACAGTGTAAAAGTAATATTACACCCATATGTTCATATGTATGATTATGTTAGGTGGTTGCACGTTACTCACATTTAACATACTTTCCTTAATATTCCTTAAAAGTCTTGTTACATATATAGGCTAAAGAAGCTGTTTTAACAGGACATTGCTGCATGATTTGTAATAAACCATTTTGAAACTAGGGAATTAGTATATTGTTTGAAGAGCAGCCACTGAAAATTCCATATGTGTATGTTTATACACGTCTTCGTATAGAAAAGTACATCCTATACAAAGAAAGTACTTTTATGACAACATTGAATGATAATTTTTTTTAATTGTCCTACACACGATTGCCTTTTAAACTCTGACTATTCTATTCTAAGGCCTGGACCCCATTACAAAGTGCAAAGCGATTTGTGGTCACGCTTTGCAATCGATTTTGGGAGCGATTTCCCTGCTCCTATTCAATACATGAGAATTGAAACATTGTCTCATCCATTTACATTAAGTAATCCAGTCACAGAAGCACCTGATGAATAATCGACGTGCCGGGATCACCCCTGGAGTCACAGGGACCACATGTATCAGCTGAAAGGATCCGCACCGTCTTTAAAAGCAAGTATTTATTAAAGCTCTTTAAAATATCATGAGTATAATCAAAGTGAACTCCGGATCACCATTGACGCATAGCGTTTCGGATATGCTCCTTCCTCCTTTTTGGTGACATTATTGGAACTATTACTTAAGAATAATTACTTCCTGTTTGGTGATTCATTCTATGTGCAGCAGAGGGGTACGGCGATGGGCTCGAACGTGGCCCCGTCCTATGCTAATTTATTTATGGGTTTATATGAAGATGCATTTGTTTATTCGAATTTTCTTTTTTCTAAACATGCCTTGTTATGGCGACGTTATATTGATGATATTTTTTGTTTGTGGGCGGGGCCACGTTCGAGCCTTGAGGCCTTTAGGGACCAGCTGCATGCGAGTTGTCCAACAATTAAGTTAACCATCGAGTGTAGTTATGATAGGGTGAGCTTTCTGGATACTTGGGTAATCAGACAGGGAGATTGTTTAATTACAGATCTCTATACAAAGCCAACGGATAGGAACTCAGTTCTCCACTTTGCTAGTTTTCATGTGCCCCATGTAAAACATAATATCCCTAAGGGACAATTTAAAAGGATAGAAAGGATTGTTAGTGATCCTGTTACCAGAACATCTCGTTTAGATGAGATGAAATACAAATTTTTAGCTAGAGGCTATCCAATTATGTGTTTGGAAGGTAATACTGAGATGCGAACTGGCAAAAGATGGAGAACTGGGTCTACCAAACATAGAGGTGCTGGTGTAGGTTATAGTGATAGGGTGACCTGTGTGACTACTTATAACGTTCTATCAGATGAAATAGCGAAAATCATTAACAGATTTTGGCCTATGTTGAAAGAAGGATTGCCATATGTACAGGAATTTTACAACTATCCTCTCATGTCCTATAAACGCGCACCTTCATTGCGTGATATATTGGTAAGGGGAGATATAGGTTCAGAAAAGAGACAGAAACCAGTGAGAAGTGGAACTTTCCCGTGTTTAGGTTGTCACCTCTGCAGTTTTATCTGCAGGGGTGACACCTTTACTCATCCCAGCAGGGGTACAAAGTTTAAAATACAGGGTTTATATACCTGTGATTCCAGATACGTAATTTACATGTTGAAGTGCCCTTGTGGGATGGGATACATTGGTAAGACCACTCAAGCTTTGCGAGATAGGATAGCATCCCATAAATCGAGTATTAGGACAAAAAATATGGAATTATCGGTATCTGAGCATTTTGTTAAACATCAACATAGTTTGTCACAGCTTAGGGTTCAGGTTTTGGAAGGAGTCCCTGTGCAGAGGCGAGGAGGGGATAGACATAAACAGCTGCTTAAACGTGAAAATTATTGGATAAAAAAGCTGGAGACTTTAGAACCTAAAGGATTAAATAGGGAATATGATGTTAACATTTTATTATGAGTATATGACTGTCATGATAACCTTGTTTATGTATGTTTACATTTATTGGTGAATTTTATTCATTCAGCAGGTGGAGCTAAAACTGCGGAGATCATGTGTGTGGGACAATTGAACCAAACCCCAATGTGGTATCGTGAGTAATATAATTTTTACAATCAAGCGGCTCATTTTAATATTCTTTATAGATATGCCTGTTAATAGGCTTGATAGGGCAGTTGTCTGTGTTTTTGGACGTTGCAGACTGGCCTTTGATTGGCGTCAGATGAAGTTTTTAGTGCGGACGCAGTAGGTATTGCTGCGTTTGATATGAATGCGGAATTCCGGATATGGATGCGGAATTCCGTTCTGACACGGAGTTTCCTCCGTAGATACGGAAATTGATGCGGAAGTCGAGAGCCACGCTGATTGGTTAGTTGATAGACAGCCAGACGAGCGGACGTTGTCGGCGCTCCTCTGATAGGCTGTTATCCACGGGGTAACTTGCTGAGAGGCTGTGAGGCAAGGGGAATGTATCAATATGGAGGGGAGGCGGTTATTAGTCGGCAGAGCTTGGGATCAGCCGACACCGCTGACTAGACATGGAGGCACAATGATCTAATGCACATGGGATGTGGGGGACATGTCTTTTATGTGTGAGAGAGTGCCTTCGGTGTGGAGAGCCTCTGATGACACTCTTGCTATGCGATCAGTCTGATGCAGGTATTGGTTGGATTGTCGGATACGCATGGATCTCTGCAGTGTTTACATTTTGGTATATGTTTCTCATTGGCTCCTGCTGACATGAATATGCATATATGCAGATAGGGTGGGCGTGTTGCAGTTTTCCATCAGGTCCTCTGTCTGTGTATTTAATGAACATTGCATGTGTGATTATGACATTGTGTACTGGAACCATTCTGAGGAAGGAGCATATCCGAAACGCTATGCGTCATTGGTGATCCGGAGTTCACTTTGATTATACTCATGATATTTTAAAGAGCTTTAATAAATACTTGCTTTTAAAGACGGTGCGGATCCTTTCAGCTGATACATGTCATCCATTTACATTGGCAGAGAGTTTAGGGAAATCCCTAGCAATTGAAAGCGATCCCTAAACGCTACAAAAAAAATGCTCTAGTGGGTTCCAGCTCTTAAAGGAAACCTAAACTGAGAAGGATATGGATTTTTCCTTTTAAAATAATACCAGTTGCCTGACTCTCCTGCTGAGCCTGTGTCTCTAATACTTTTAGCCACACACCCTCAACAAGCATGCAGATCAGGTGCTCTGTCTGAAGTCAGACTGGATTAGCTGCATGCTTGTTTCAGGTGTGTGATTCAGCCACTACTGCAGCTAAAGAGATTAGCAGGACTTCCAAGCAACTGGTATTGCTTAAAAAGAAACATCCATATCCCTCTCCGTTTAGGTTCCCTTTAAGCACATCAAGCATTTAAAAAAGCCAAGTCCCTGTTCACACAGAAGATTAAGGAGGCGTTCCATTCCACTCACTGGGTACCATCTTTCAGCCAACCCTATGTATAAAATCTTATACCTAGCGGTTCTTTATAGAACCAGGTAAACTGGGAAATTTCCCTGAGCGCCCAGTTCATGACACTCCAGGGGGTGCCAGAGATAACCTACCCCTTCATAAACCTTACTCATGCTCATATTATTATTATTGTGTATTTATATATCACTGGCATCGTCCAAAGCGCCAAAGTATAGCTGTTCATGTTATTTGGGGTACATGCTGCCCAATTTTTGCTTTTCAGATACATGTTGCAGCCTACATGTGTAATTTTGAGGACCAAGAGACTCTGAAGCCTACAGAAAATGCAGTTTTTATGTTACAATGTTGTTATGCATGAATGCCCCCTCTGAAACGCTGCATCCCCGCGGCTGCAATCTCAATGAATCCCCCCAAAAACACAGGGCAAAAATCCATGACTTTTCTGGTCGTGGATTTTGCTGCCCGGGGAGGCAGAGCTTTGGGCTGTAGCTCTACCTCCATGCGCATCAATCAGCACCGATTGCCGCCTCTCCCTCGCCCCTCTCAGTGAAAGAAGACTGAGAGGGGCGGGGAAAGGCGGCAATCCGTAAGAATTAAACGGATATTACATGCAGAGAGTAGGTTAGGTATACATGGATATGGGGTCTTCAAGAGGCCTCCAGTTCCAATGCAAAAAATACAGTCCCATCAATCTGCCTATAACACAACCAGTTAGTGATAACTTAAATCAAAGTAGATAGATTTGGTCTCAAGTGTAGTATAAAAATACAAATACTTTATTTGGTCAAACATAGGGAAGATAAAACAGGGATAAAAATTTAAGGAAGGAATGTTGCGGAGTCATAAATAGCATTGTTCATGGCCGGCCATACAATCAGCACACATCACTCACACCTATCATACCATTGCCCCCCTGTCTATGGGTCTCAGCGCTGAGATTTGTAAATAGAAAAGCTAAAGGCAAGTCCATTAATCCTCATGTAATGTTCTAGTATATGAGGCGGCAATCCGTGCAGATTGACGGAGGAGAGGCAGAACTACTGCTCAAATTTCTGCCTCTATGCGGAGCGCGCTGGCTGGAAAGGGAAGTGTGAGAACACGTTGCTAAGCTAATAATCTGCATGGGGCATTGGGGAGCAGCCTCAGCAAAGGGGACCTGACACTAATTAGTATTTTCAGTCAATTTTTTCATAAAATTCGATTGAATTAAAAATCGGGCAGCATGTTGGGGCAACAATCTTTGGCAAATTTGATCACAGTGATGGAATCTGCTGGGAAATTACTCATGGTGTATGGACACACGTTCAGCCATTTTCATGCACAGGTTCCCAGGTTTGCGAACAAACAGATTTGTCACCAAGAGGATCTCGAGAAGTGGTCCAGACTGCACTAACTTAATGCACTTGAGGCAGAAAATGTAATTATGAATTTAAGAAAAACGCAAAATATTTCTTTGGTGAAGTAAGTTCATGGAAAGCCTCTTAATCATGGCTCGCGCAAAGTTAAATTGGTGAATGTCACATAACCTCTACCACAGGACCATCTGTAGCAGTGACATGCGTGCACCTCTGGACTTGAAAGCGCTCCTGGACTTCATTGACTTCCACATTAAATCTACTGTACATTCCAGTCCGCTTTGTTAAAAGTGAAGCTATCCTGTTGAACTTGTTCTGTTACGTTTCAGATCTCGCTAATTAAATGTGATTTTCAAAGTACACAAAAACCTGCTACAAGCCTGTTGGGACACAGAATGTTTGCTCAGAATTCCCTGCACATTTTTAAGTTTCATTAATACCTTTGACAATCTTTAGGAGCTCATTTTGCATAGAAAATAAAGCAGGGCTATATGAGATCATATCCATCATAGCGAAATACAGGATTGTCCTTACTAAGTGTTTGGGAGTTATGACCGAGGCAGTATGGTTGAAATACAAGAGCTTCCATTTCATTTATCAATAAAATATTGTCACTACTCACTAACTGTGAAAAGGACTATGTTACACCACAGACCATATTGCTACAAATCTGTTCCTAATTTACAGCTTTAAAATGAGGCTGTGTGGCTTTCCTACCAGCCAGAATTGGGCTGATAATTATCATTGCCTGCTTTCAAGTCTGCATAGTATACATATTTATTTTAAAGTGGGAGAAACTGTGTGGGTTCGGACTTATATTAGCATCAGTTTTAATGCACTGATTGTTCTGTAATAAAAAATGATCAATCACTAAAATAAATAACCAAGTCTGCTTCATTTTCATAAGGAATAGCTTAAAACCAGAAATGAACATTTTTCATTGAAATTCCTTACTACCTCAGGAATGTTATGGATGTTTTCCAGTAATACTTTCTTTATTGAGTAAGAACAGTTCTGTAGAACAATACGCATCTTACACTTCCTCATAAAAAGGGTATCTATTCTTCTTGCTTTAAAATGGACCTCTCACAATCAGACACTGAATGGGTAATGCAATCTGAATTCACCGGCTTAAAGGGACACTTAAGCCAAATTAAAAAAAAATGAGTTTTACTCACCTGGGGCTTCTACCAGTCCCCTGTAGCTGTCCGGTGCCCACGTAGACTCGCTCCGATGCTCCTGGCCCCGCCGGCAGCCACTTCTGGTTTCGGCGACAGGAGCCAACAGGCCGAGTGATTCTTCGTGCTCCTGGCCGTAATAGCGCCCTCTATGCTGCTATAGCATAGATCATATAACAGCATAGAGGGCGCTATTACGGCCAGGAACGCGAGTGATTCATTCTCGTTCCTGGCCTGTTGGCTTCTGTCGCTGAAACTGGAAGTGGCTGCCTGCGGGGCCAGGAGCATCGGAGCAAGTCTACGTGGGCCCTGGACAGCTTCAGGGGACTGGTAGAAGCCCCAGGTGAGTAAAACTTATTTTTTTAATTTGACTTAAGTGACCCTTTAAAGTGGTATGAAACTCAAAATTTCATTTGTGCTATAAAAAATGTAAACCGCACAAAATAACTAAATAAATATCACAAAAAACTAATAGCCCCCCGCCCGAAAAAAACTGGTATAAAGCCACTAGACAGTTACACTTCACTCAGAGTTAACTGACAGCATTACAGGTTGCTGGCCAAATTATCAGATTGTCTTGTAATTGAGTATTTGTAAACCAAATTAAGCAAAAGAAGTTGTCTACTTTTTCATTGGATACAGGAGAAGAGTCTCTGCTTTGTTTAACTCATTTAGGACTGCGCCACTCTGGCCCCTGAAGAACCAAATACTTTTTTTTATTCTCATGTTTATGATCACTGTAATCGGCTCACAGTAATCACCTGGTATGGAGCTAATGTAACTGGCTTCTTACAGATCGAGAAGAAACTCAATAGTCACATGACAGTCAAATCAACAGTCGGGCATGCAACCGATCGGTTCAGGACCACAGGAAACCATCAGCATAGGTTTTATGCTGCATTAGAGTAGGAGAGCCCCAAGTGTGGTATAGAATCTGCCATATATGGTCCCGAGCAGGTTAACCTGCAAATAAAGCTCGGCATAATCTGACAATATTTAAGGTTTTAGACCAGAGATGGAATTTGAGTGTCATACCACTCAACTCTCATGACAGTGATGATTTAACTGGTTTGTGATATTTATTTACTGTAGAACAATAGGCTTTGAGCCATGTAAGCCCTGAGCTCATTATAGGTAGAGACATATTCATAAAATTGGCAAATGTTAAAGGTGCTCTCTGGATTATATGGAAGCAAGATAAAGGCTTTCTATCCATGAAAGCAGATGTGGCAACAGAGGAGATAAATTTTTGGTAGTACATTAAACAGCTTCAATATTTCAGACTGACCATGAGCAGATGTTGGCAAAGAGGATACAATAAAATAGCAGAAGAAACAGCCACCCTAGCCAGGCAAAACTTCTCTCTTTAAGAACAGTTTCCTAGTGAATATTGATAATTACTGGTAGTGAAAGATTTTTAGTAAAGAGAGTGATATGCAAGCAGACATTTGGTAATTTCTAAACAATGCCAATTTGTAGAGGCTCCACATACCCTTTACCTCAAGTACCTAAAAAACTGACCTAGAATGAGCTGATCCGGTGCTAGGACTAATGGTATGATGGCTCTAATATGATGGCTTTAGGTTATATTCAGACAGGTCATCAGGCATGGTTTAAAGGAAATAGGACAGCCTCCATGTTTACCTTACTACAGTGACCCTTTAAAGTAGAATTGCAGCTAAAACCTTTACTTTTAGATAAAGATAAACTGGTTTATAATCTGTCTATGTATTGGAAAGGTTTCACCTCACGTACTGTTCCAAACAGAGGCTAGCTGGGCATGGAATCAGAGGATATTCCTTCAGCAGAGATGTTGACAGCAACAAAAATATCAGAGAAAGTGGGTGTATTGCTTTATGTCAACCATACAAGAGGAAGTCTAATAAAATGTTCAGCCTGAACCATTCATCCTTCATATGGCATATGTTTACACTGCTCCATGCGTGTCTGGAATTATGCTTGATCTGCATTGAGGGCAGTCTGGATCTGTGCTATGTTCCATGTGCAAATACTTCACCCTTTGCTGTATTCTACCAGCATTATAGTGGAGTCTGGCCAAAGAAAATAATTTGTAGAAAAAGAAGTTATTTCTGTGAGATCCTGTGTGGTGCTACTTCTCTTTCTAGCTACTCTACTGAGATAGAGACTCATTTTTTCTGCTGGTAACACTCCGACCTGACAATATGATACCTCTTAAAGATACCATTGGGTCAGTGCACGTCTAGTCACAGGCATGGAACATTTTAGAATAGAAACACTCCTACTATAGTATCATCTTGGAAATGGCCTGCACAAGCTTCAGATGTGCTGTCACTGTGTACCAGAGCAAAGCGGTGCCTCATCTCAGATGTGGCGCTACAGTGAGAAGAGGCATAACATTGGTTCTAGTGACTAAAACCTCTTCTCCCTGTATCTCAGTCAAGAGTCCTACTTTACAGAAAATATGAAGAGAGTGTAAAAGACTGACATTTTTTTTAGAAGAATATAAAAATGATAGCCACTGTAGTTAGAATATCTGGTATGCAAACTCATTGAGTTAATTAGCAAAAATAAAAAAGAATTGAAGGCATCGAACTAATGCTGCGTGCAATAGAATGCTGTATCTCTCTTCAGTTTCCTAAAAAAATAAAGGTGGCCAGTGGCCACTAGGTAAATTAGTGTACCATCATATTTTTAAAACGGTCACCTACTACATTACTTTCTGAATTGGTACAACAGGTCGTGTGTCCTTGGTTGATATCTGGCTGACAAGCAGGCATCAGGAATGGGACTGTGGGGCTATGATAATTTTGATAGGCTTGATGTTTGGAAATAGCATAAATCAGGAATGATCACAACCGTGAGCAAAATACTATATGACCCTAAAACAGCACCACACATATATATATGAAACAGGTATCACAATATTTATTATCATATATCAATAGACACTATCAGTAATAAAAGCATTTAAAAAATAGCCCACTCCACTGGATACAGTATAGGACACCAGAGGTGCTCAAACAGAGCTAACCTGAGATGTAGAACCCGAGTTCCATAGTATTGGGCCATGAAGTGCAGCGAATAGAAGGGAGGAGGGGAGGTGGGTTGGGGTTCAACCGGACCAAAGAGCAACAGCAAATAACCAATCTGTGCAAAATAGTGTAGAACACTCACATAAACATATAGGGCTTGATTCAGAAAAGAGTGCTAACTGATAGCACGGCCGTGAAACTAGGGATGCTCATTCGGATTCCGCGGAATTGCAATTTCCGAAATTCCGATCGGAAATTGCATTTCCGCATCGGAATGCGGAAATCGGTATTGCAAGTGCATTGGGCGGATTTCCGCCGGAAATCGCGGAATTTCCGCCGGAAATCGCGGAAATTCCGCCCGACTTTAACCTATTTTGGTTCCTGGACGTAGTTTCTACGTCCAGGAACCATGCGCGCTACCGCGCGCCCCCGCGGCCGATCGTGCGCGTGCACGCGCACCCCACGGCCGCGGATTCGGTAGCCAAGGAATCAATGTATCGGGCTACGGAGCCCGATCATTGATTCCTCTCCCCCGCTGAAAAAGCGACAGCTTCTCTCGGAAGCTGAGCTTTTTCTGACCGTCATCTTCCTGATGCGTCACTCTAAGCGCGTGCTACGCTTAGAGTGACGTCATGTAAACAAACTCATGGCCGCCATCTTGTGGCCAAAAAGTAATACTACACCTGGAAAAAAAAAAAAAACAGAATTAACACACATTTACATTATAAATCTATTGTTTACCTCCCACCCTCCCAAAAGTACCCTAATAAAATTTTTAGTATAAAAAAAAAACCATTACAATAAAAAAAACAAAACATGTAAATATTTACCTAAGGGTCTAAACTTTTTAAATATCAATGTAAAGATGAAATATTTCTATATTTTTTTTATTTTAAACTTGTAAATAGTGATAGATGCAAAATGGAAAAAATGCACCTTTATTTCCAAATAAAATATTGTCGCCATACATTGTGATAGGAACATAATTTTAACGGTGTAATAACCGGGACATATGGACAAATACAATACATGAGTTTTAATTATGGAGGCATGTATTATTTTAAAACTATAATGGCTGAAAACTGAGAAATAATGAATTTTTCCATTTTTTTCTTATTCTTCCTGTTAAAATGCATTTACAGTAAAGTGGCTCTTAGCAAAATGTACCCCCCAAAGAAAGCCTAATTAGTGGCGGAAAAAACAAGATATAGATCAGTGCATTGTGATAAGTAGTGATAAAGTTATAGGCTAATGAATGGGAGGTGAACATTTCTCACGTGAAAACGACGGAACCTGAATGGGTTAACATCGATTTTCTCAAAAACTATGAGGTCTTTTTGAAAGATTTTTTTTGCATCTTGTTCAGGAGATTCCGTTTAATAAACCCTGAAAATTTGGAGTTTCTAGGACTTACGGGGGCTTTGCTATTAACCGCTAAAGTTGGCGGATCTTTACTAGAATGTATAATGAAGAAAATCTGCATCTGCCTATTTTCTGCATTTATTTATTTACATTTTCAGGGTTTGTTAAACAGAATCTCCTGAACAAGATGCAAAAAAAAGTTTTCAAAAAGACCTTATAGTTTTTGAGAAAATCGATGTTAAAGTCGGGCGGAATTTCCGCGATTTCCGGCGGAAATTCCGCATCGGAATGCGGAAATTGGTAGCGGAAAGCGGAATCGGTATTTGTCAATGGCGGAATGCGGATTTACCGCGGAATCGGAAATTGGCATTTCCGACCATCCCTACGTGAAACAATAATGTTTCCGCGCGTAAACGAAAATTTTCATGCAAAATTGATATAGTTTGCACGCGAAAATTCATATTTGCGCACAAAACCGTTATCATTATGTGAAAAAATTTGCGATCGCACGAAACGCGAAAATTTGTGCGAAAATGGCCGTGTTATCAGTTAGCACTCTTTTCTAAATCAAGCCCATACTGTGCAAAACTATTCAGGAATGATACAACAGGTGGGGTATATTGACTATCATGACAACAGTTTCAGGAACTTCCAGTGGCCATCCTATTTTTTTTTTTTAAACCTATTTTTCAGTTTACTTTTAGAAAATTTAACCTTGTATTTCTCTCTAAAAAAAATTCAAACTTAATGATGTGCTAGTGTCTGAAATGTTTATCCTCTATAATAAAACCTAACTGTCCCTGCGTCAGCCTTCCTGTCCCTGGCTGTGTGTCCGGGGTGTTTATGTACTGCGCATGTGCCCAGTACAGACAGCCGTTGGGACAGGAGGACGGGCCAGGGAGCCCGGTGGACGGTTGCGCGCGCGGTGGTTGGTCGGGTGTGCACACACACTAACTGGTGGCGGCATGAAGAGACCTAGAGCCAGTTTTTAAACGGGCTTAGGTCAACTGGTTGTCAAGTGGTAAGTGTTATTTTTGTATAAGTATCATGCAATGGAAATACTATGGTTGTGCTGCATAGAAAATGTAATTCATTCTTCATTTATAAAGAAATGCAGACATCAAACCAACAAATGGTGATTCCAGTTCTGTATGATTCTGATCCAGTTCGGTATTATGCCTGAAGAAGAAACTTAATGGTTTAAAAGCTTGCAATAAATCACGTACAGTTATTTATTATAGGTAATCACACGAATCAACGTTTGTTGGTTTGAGGACTGAACTTCTGCTCTCCGACTAACACCGAACCACACTTAACTGGCTTCATCATTGAAAAGTAGTAATGACACGTGTTAACGTATGGGACCAGTAGTTCCCTGTAATGGTTAAAGTATTGTACAGTTTTGTCTACTTCAGAATGTTTTGAAAATGTACAATAAACTTCATTTGTCATAAATTAAGGTATGGGGTGTGGGAGGGAGTCATATTTTAAAATGGGGTTTCTTGGTTTGTGTCTGTGTATTCTAAACATGAAGCAGTTAGTTGGTAGTAAAATATGACATATAGGAAAGCATTTTTTATTAGCTTTAAAGACTTTTATGTGACTGTTTAACACCACAGGGTTATAAACCAATTGTGTATCTTACTTTATAGACCAAGGGCTCAGCATTCACTGTTGCATTTAAATTATGCCAGTAAGTACAAAGTAAAATACGGGCTGCCAACTTCTGAAATTAGTCAGATGGTGTTTTTAAATTTTCACTTAAAAATAAAAATGAAGTCAACAATTAGTTGTGGGAAGCTCAACACAGAATACAATTTTAGTCAGATTCCACATTACACAATATATTTGACAATGAGTGGTTGATGCTTTAAACTTAAGAAAGGTTTAGCATTGCACACAATGATGGGTATACTGTAAATTAACCACTTGAGGACCATGGGCTTAAACCCCCTTAAAGACCAGGCCATTTTTTACAAAATGGGCCACAACAGCGTTAAGGCCTCGCTGCAGGGCCGCACAACTCAGCACACCAGTGATTCCTCCAACCCCCCCCACACACACACACACACACCTTTTCTCCCCCCCAACAGAGCGCTCTGTTGGTGGGGTCTGATCGCTCCCCCCATGTTTATTTTTTATACAAATATTTATTTATAAATTTTCCTGTTTTTTTAAATTATTTTTTATATCCCCCTCCCTCCCCCCCGCCAGCCAATCAGCGTGATCGGCTTTCATAGACAGCCGATTACTGTCATGTCTCCCAGGGGACACCCATGTCACACGGCTGTCCCCAGTACAGCACTGCCATAGATTGCAGCACTGTACAGCTATAAAAAATGGTAGTTTCACCGTTTAACATTTTCCTAGCGGCGATCGCCACTGGTAGGCTGATGGCAGAGCAAAGCTCCGTCATTCATGTGGAGATGGGCGCGCATGACCTCCTGAAAATCCCCACCCCAGGACTTGATGCCAGTTGGCGTTAGGCAGTCCCCAGAAGGTTAAAGATTAATTTTATTGAATATAGCTTAATGAATAAAATATGGCAGTTTATTTTGTACAATATTGATTTACAAGTTTAGTCAATGTTTGTCCATTGTAAAAACTTTCCTCGACCTGATTTACAGGGAAGGTGGGTTTACAGATCAATACACAGCAATATATAACTATATGAAACATTTCTGATGCTGAAATCAATAGAAAAGTTGGTATCCTGCATAATTTACTACAGTCTACTATAAATTATTTTGTTCCTCTAACACCTAAGCATGAAATTGTTTGTGCGTAAATTATCCTTTATGTTATTACCTTATAAACAGTAAGGTAACCATTATAAACAATTCTAAGCAGATTTTCAGCTGAATAAATTAAAACCTGAGGGACTGAAGTATTCACTCATAATGCACAACCAAAGCATGTTTGTTTGCTGGTGGGCATGGTAGCCCTTTGGAAACTAGCTGGCCTGATGTGTTGTCTGATAGATACAGGTGTTTATGATCCTAATCAATTACCCCAGTAAAAGACCAAACAGGAACGTAGAACGGAAAAAGTCTTCTAGCACACCCCTTAGCCATATGTTATCGGCAAGCAGCATAAAAAAAACCCCAAAAAACAAAAACACCCTCTTGATAGAAATCTTTGGTGGTGTTCTTGATCTGGCATCTTGGTTGTAGATTATCTTCTTGATTGCAAAAGAGCCCCCACCAGTTTTCAGAACTTGTTAGAAGTTTTCAGGTACGTTAGTTGAATAATCTTCTCAGCATGATTGCAGCATTTCATTCTCTTTCTTGGTTGAAGAGATACAGCATTCAGCATCTTCACTCGTTCAGCATTTTGACCAATTCAAATCTAAATCGTATACATAGGTTTGGATTCAAGAAACACAGTAATTTGCTTATGTCAAACTGTGGCAAGGCTTTTCCCTCTGATCAGTCTGCACACCAAACCTGTGCAATGTATAATACACACAGACATCTTGTGCATTTTCAGGATAAAATATTAAAATTCACAGCATTTACATTAATCAAAATTTCGCTTGCGGCAGAGGAGATCGGAAAGAGCACGTCAGGGACCAGGCCAAGGGACCTCAAACAGTTCATTAAAAGCAAAGAAAGGTGTGCTTTCTCACTTATTTTATTGCCACCAATCGTAAACTTGCATAGACTAATGTAAGGTGGTATGTACATACATATGCCACCTGCTGTTAGTGTATTGGATTCGAGACCGGTGGACATTGTAACAATGTTGGTGTGACGGGACACCTGACTGTTTCTGCTTGTGGAGCAATGAAGAGGATTGCAACTTCCACTGCCTATGGAAAGGGGGCATGAGCAGGTGAGGTTTCTGTGCTAGTACTGAACTAATCAACACTAGTCCACTGGTGCTTTTGTTTTTTATTACCATTATCTTCTGATTTAGACCGGCTTTGCAGTTTTATAGGATACTTTTGAATACATATATTTAAATGTTTAAATGTTTAAAGACATACAAGAAAAACAAAGACTGAGGAAATAGAATTCCCTACAAACTGTCCACAATCAGTCACACCAGTTCCTGAAAATATAATACTATCAGTGAAGTCCTAATTAAGGTCCACTCTTATAGTCAGATGGGGTGACAAATAAATGTCTGTACATGCACCTTACCTCCCACTGACATCCCCTGCTATTCTCTGCTCGGGGAAAAAAAAAAGTCAGCCTTACAAGATGGGATAACTGGTCTTTAAATACCAAAGTTCAACGTTCTGAGGAGTTTCTCTACAGGAAGTGCTTGCTTAACCACCTAAGGTTCTGGGACATTAAATTCAACATTCATCTAAGTCCACCTATGGGTTCTTGAATATTAATGAATGCCAAAGAACAAAATAAAGAGGCCAATGTGCACTCTTGCATGTGCACATGCGTGCTCCCCGTTGCTGATTGCCCATGCACGTGCTTGAGTATGCTCATGCAACCGTACAAAAGTGAATGCTTGCTGGCACAGCAAATAGCAGTGCTCCCGAGCTGAAGCTTGGAATCAACATAAGATACTAATGAAGAGAGGGTAGGCTCAGGTTCCAGTGTCGCCCATCACTGAGCATGGCCATTCTCCACATTCTGCTGCTCCGTAACTAGCAGCGTGGCAGTGCCTGCGCTGTAGCACAGAGCCCACGTTTCCAGCTTACTGCGCACGTGCAGGCGGGCTTGCATGGCTATGCAACAAGAAGAGGAGCTGCGTAGTCGCCAATATAATTAGCAACAAAGCCTTGTCGCTAACCTTCCATGACGTCGTTGCAAATGAATATTACATACTAACCTCACCGTCAGTTCTTCTCAGAAGCTTACCATTTAGTTCTTACAGTGATCCCTTCTAGTTCTGACAATATTTTGTCAGAACTGAAATATACCAGTTGCTGTCAGTTTTTTATCAGCAGCTGTCATTTACAACTGAATGTGCAAGGTAATGTCCATGTTTCCCTACGGCACAAGTGGGTGATATTACAGTTTAACAGTGTGCAGACCAGGAAGCTGTTATAGGGTAATTGCCATTTTTAAAATTGAGGACGGAGAAGTCCATTGATCACAGTGGACAAACAGGATGCAGGAGAGAAGAAAGATTGAGGAGTAGACTACACAGGAGGTAAGTATGACCTGTGTATGGTTATTTTGTCTATTTTCAGTTCAGGTTCTCTTTAAACATTCATGAAACTGAAAAAAAAAAGTTTATTGAAGTGACAGTGTCACATTAAAAAAAAATAATAGTTTTTTTTTTCCTGTAGTGAGATGTTAACCCCAACCTAACCAATTAGCACCTTGTGTCACCTATATTTGGCGGAGTGCTGAGTACTGATCTTTGGGACCCCTTTGCTGAAGATGTTGCTATAAGCAAGTGCCTATGGAAGTAGCGGTATCTAAGGTCAACTTCAGCCAAATTTCACATGCATTAATTCAAACAATTAAAAAAATGGATGTGCAAAGGTGATTTGGTAAAATAAAATAAGGTGTTTGCAAGTTTATTTATAGCTTCCAAAATATGTAATTAACTGCATATGTTTTTAGGGAAAGTTTTGGAAACACTGTTTCAAAGCATAGGGGTATGGGTCACACTTATTTGAATCTCATGCATTTTGCCACAGAGTGGAAAACACATGCAAAAATGCACACAATTATACTCTATAAAAACAGACTTTTATGTGTTTTTCAATGCTTTTTTTTGGTGCCCCAAAAAAAAACTCAACTGTATTCTCTCTGTATGCAAAATGCAATGATATGCAAAATGTCATGTGATTTACATGCAATTGTTTCCTATAGGGAATAAAAAAATGCATGTGTTTTTGGAAAGAAAAGTGTTTAAAAAAGTACAACCTTGAAAATTATCTTTTTCTACTGCTTGTTAAATATGAACACTGATTAAATAACGCAAATGGTAACGCATGAAAAATGCAAGAGATTGCACATGAAAAACGCAGCAGCAGGAAAAACCTACATGGCAGAAAACTGATGCTTTTCTGCATGAGCAAGTGACACCCCTGCCTTAAGATTGCAGGAGGCCTGACCATATCTTTTCTGCAATCTTCCTTCCAATCCAGAAAGAGGATCTCTGTGCGTCCATCCCTCCTGTGGGGAATTCACACACACGTCAGTGGTCCCTACAGCATGTATAGCAATTTAAGCCATGGTAACCAAGTAGTTTCCTTTAAGAGGGTTATGGTCTAAGTTAGGCTTAGATAGTTATAAAATGGCTGACACTTAAACATTTCCTTTATTTCTGTGATTATGGCTGAAGCTCAACAGGTTTCAAACCTCATTCACAGTGGGACGTTGCGGAGCTGCGTTATAAACTCTTGTCAGTGCTTACCGCACTGCAATGCTAATGCTATAGGACATTCACAGTGCAACGTTAGCGTTTCATTGTAACATGCACCGTTATGGTAATGCACTGCTTGCAATGAGTTACCTCAAAATGCACACATTACCAGGTACAGGAAAGCATACTTTTCATTGCCTGTATGCTTTACAGTACTTACTGTACGCGACGATAACGCAGCGTTAATACCTTTTTTTTTTGCATTGCGCTGTAATGCTGCATTGTGACTTTAACGTTGCATTACAATGCAATGTCCCACTGTGAATGAGGCCTCATACATATGACAGTTCTGCAGTGGTCACACAGCACAGCCTTTAGCTGTAAAATGAGCGAGTACATCTGAAAATATCTGAAACATTTCTTGGAAGGAGTCCTAACATAGCGCATTAAGACTCTGGAGCTGCCTTTCTAAAAGTATTGGATAGCACACAATAAGTACCAAATTGAAAATAACCTTCCTTACAATATATATTTTGCTAGAGGCTTTTAATCTTCGTAAATATCATTGCTTCTCAAAATCCATACAGCTCTCCTCTAAGAACTTGTTTATAGTATCGTATCTCATTATTTCCTTTCATTCCACCAATTTAGAAACAGCTCTAAAATCAAAGCAGTTACAACGCTTAATGTTTTCACTTTCAAATTCCAACTGAAGTTCACGATGATCATGTAGTTGTTGCATAGTAACACATGGTTGTGATTTCACAACAGTGTATGCTGCCAAGTGCGGCTATGCACACACAGTGATAATCACGTTGGTAATACAAACTTTAACATATTTTCCTTTATGTTGAAGGTATCACAGAAGCATTACAGCCTAATTAGAGAATCTCAGAGAATAATTGAGTGGCATGTTTTTGCCTGCAGCATACACCACACAAGTGCTGGATATTGAAATATCTCAAGCATTAACATATTAATGAAGCTCCTAAGGTTTGAATGCATTTTGGTCTTTAGTGAAAGCTAATCAGTCATCTATGTCATTTCAGTTTATATATATATATATATATATATATATATATATATATATAGATAGATAGATAGATAGATAGATAGATAGATAGATAGAGATATGTACATCAGTTCTTCATATTTTTCCTTTCTGTCACTCCAAATTGATTTTTGAACACACACATGCACGCATATACACATACACACATATAGGTTTGTAGCAGTTGCACTATATCGATGGCGTACAAAATTGTAGGTGTGGTCAATGGGATGCAAATAATTTTAAGAAGATTAAAATGTTATGCAAATGCCTGCAGTTTGAAACCAAACCAATCAAATATTGCTGCTACAGAATTTGGTTGGTCCATATTCAATCTGCATTTGTTTTGCTAAAAATTGGCCATAAATTGCATCAACTTGGAATTATGTGGATCTAACTGACATACAACAACAAAAAAACACAAGAATAATATGAAAAAAAATCAGTCTATTATATACAGTAGCACGTGAATTAAGAGGTTTAGAATACAATTACATGAATCTGTATTGACATGGATAATGTTCTAAAGCTCCGTCTACACGGAGCGATGTTCCTTATCAATCGAGCCGCTAATGCGGCTCGATTGATAAGATCCGTCAGGTCCGATTTTGCCGCCGCCGATTCCCTGCTCGTTCCCCACGAGGGGACAATGGCAGGGAATCGAGCGGAACATAAGCGGCGCGGGGACGAGGGCGGATTGAACCCGACGCACGCACGGGCGAGCGGGGATGCAGCGGGTACGCGGAAGAGGCGATCCGGCGGCTAATCGAGCCACCGGATCGCCTCGTTTAGATCCGGCTTTAGACATTTAAAACAAAAAGGTGCTTTTTTTATCAGGTAACTGAAAAAAATTATTTTAGATGCATTTCTCCTTGAGATCTTGTGCCAATCTTTGTACCAATGAAAATCATTACAGCTTGCCTGTCTCCAAATTGAAATGGCTGATAAAATAGCAGATAAAGCACTTTAAGTGTACCCAAGGTGACATGTCTATGTACAGTGCAAAGCATAAAAACTTTTTTCTGCCTGAGAGTTAATATTTAGTCAAGTGAGTAAGATTATCTCCAGTTGGGACCTAGTCGGACTATAGTTTAACGCTCACTGATAAGGAATTGACTTATGCTGGGCAGAAAAACGAAGACCAAGTGCAGGCCATAGATAAAAGTGTTCAATAGTTCATATATTTTAGCTCTGCTACAATGAAAGACCGGGTCATTGATCAGAGACAAAAAAGAAAAAATCATTTTTAGAATTAAAAGTATATATACAATTCTCATCAGTTTATTTTCACCTCAGGTTCACTTTAAAGATGCTGAGCTCCTAAATAAATGCAGAAACAGTAAAAATATTGTATGTCATGTTCATGTACATGATTTCCTTACTGAAATAACCTTTAACTTTAGGTCATGTTTTTCTTGAAATAGATTTCAGACCGGACAGTAGTACTCCCAAAAAATCCCAGATAAACTAAAGCTATAATGAACGGGACATGTCTATCTGAAATAAGCTTTATATTAATCAGTCAGTTCCTGAAAGAGCTGAGGCTGTTAAAATAGTTTTCAGAAATCAGCTTAACTTAACATTTTGGCTAAATCCTTAAATCTGTAAAACATGGATTGCAGGTCATGTCAGTTAGTAAAGGCTAAGCTCAGTTACTTCAGACTCCTCTGCCGTCTCCAGAGAATTTATCACGCGGTAGCACTCAAACATTTGTTTTCTTCATTATCCACAACTCTGCCAGTTTTTACATGACTAATCACAATTTCCGAGGTTTTATCTAAATATTATACATTTATTATTTCAACGTTGTTAAAAGTCAGTTTTCTTTTTAATTTTAAGCCTCCCATTATAAAACTGCTTTGCGGTGCTATCACTATGAAAACACATACCCAATCACGTGTTCCATATGTGTGTGGCTAGTAACATTTTTGTAGACATCCAGGTACTACATGTGTTGCATGTGTACCTATGTAAAGTACTCCTTCGTCCTAAGTTTAGGTCCATTTATATTAATACATTTGGATGAATAGATCTGTTTTTTTAATCTATCATTAAAAAAAATAAAAATCTTACAGTACCATCAACAATATTCTGCCAGCATTTAAAAAAAGCCCTCTGAAGAGTTATTACAATGGGGATTGAAAAATGGGCATTTTCATTTAACAGATTTACTTTTCACCCTACCTAAAACAATTTGTTCATCCGCACTGTGAATATAATCACAAGAATTAGACTGATATTTTCGATGTTGACTGCACTATAGACAAAAGGATAGCAAAGTTAAGTTTTGACCGAGTTTCATAGACAACACAATGGGCATCTTTGCCTAAAGAAAAACTTGCTTATGATTGTTGAGTCGACATAACTGAGAAATATTGAACAAGCACACTGAGGGCCCTTTTCCACTAGCAATCGCTACCGTTCACGCTGAACGCTAGCGATTGCTGAATCGCAAAATGCAGGCAAGTTCCGGCGATTGCGTTCATGATTTTGCTATGCTGTAGTGTGCATAGCAAAATCGCAGCAAATATCGCTCCGCAGCGCGATCGCGTTTGAGCCAAAAACGAATCGCGGTAGTGGAAATAACCTACCGCGATTCCTATGTTATTTAGCAAACCGGAGCGATTTAAAAAATCACTAGAGGTTTGTGATTTTCCGATTCAGCATCGCAAACGCCACTAGTGGAAAAGGGCCCTAAAGGATTTTTAAGCTAAGTTCAGACTGTGTGTACTGGGTAACACCTGCACTGCAACTCCAGCATAATGCAGCACACACACTGCACGTTTTACCATGCAGGTTATCCAGAAACACAATGGCCTCAATTCTGGTAGGGTTATCAAACAAATAACCTCATGTGAGGTAATGTCTTCTGTATTTTTAACGCTGTGCTGTGTTCCCATTTCTGTCCAGATTGGAAATCTCCAATGTCATGGGCAGCTTCTCCTGGCTGACCAAAGCGCTTGTGGGGTGGCAGAGGTTTTTGTCAGAAAAACCTGTGGCTGCGGTGTCAGCTCCACTGCTGCAAGCCACAAGTCCTCGGCGCGTTATTGCTAGTGCCACCACCGACAGTCCCTCTACTCCCTCTCTGGAACCTCTTTTTTTAAAGGTTAAATATTTGTTTACATGTCCACCTGCAGGTTTGAATAGTAGGCTTCGCACATCCAGGCCTCCTGTTGCTGTAGTGCAGTAGAAAACACAGAGAACTACAACAGACTAGTTATAAGGGCCTATTCCCACTAAGGTAGTGCATCCGTTTCCGAATCCCTGAGTTGCTGTATGCCTCAGCCAAATCACAATAGCCATGCTATGCACAGCTATAGGTATTTGAGTACATGCTACGGAAAACTGCAGCATGCCATCCAAAATCGCAATGGCATGTCTGAATAGGCAGCGTTTCCCCATCCGGCTCGCATGGGGGGAAAACGCTGCGTATTCAGAGGTAATGGAAACAGCCCCCAATTCACCAGCTGTGTAGACTTTGTATTTGTAATGTTAGGGAGTTACAGTTACAGTATTTACAGTATTTACTGCATCAGTAAAGCAATACTCTTTGAAACTTTGCCTCTATTGTAATAAGTAAAATGTTTCCGAATTACTGTATTAACGTTGAACATCTTTTCAAAATTATAAACCCAAAAATGTACATTCTATCTATCCAATTACTCTTTACTGGAGTTTACTAGCGAGGACAATAGTTAATAAAAACAAGAGCTGGTAAAATTTGGGTTGCAGTTTAAAGTGACACTGAGGCTAGGTGCACACTTAGCAGAAATGCAAGCAGAAAACGCTGCGTTTTTGCAGGTAATGGAAGTCTATGGGCTGCATGAAAAAGCGCATATAAAAACGCATATGCGTTTTGTATGTGTGCATTTTTAAAAACACTGGTTTTGTTGCATACTATTCATACTATTATGGGAACGCAATGTATTGCGTTTTGTATGCGTTTTTTCATTAAAAATTGTTTTGTGATGTATTTCCGCTTCCTGCTTTCCTAGTGATTTGTATGCGTTTTCAATGCTTTTTTACATTGTGTTTTATGCAAAACGCATATGCATTTTTTGTATATGCGAACCGCAAACGCATAAAAACGCATGCAAAACGCTAGAAAAACGCATATGCGGGAAAAAACACACTAAAAATGCAAACACAAAAAACCCACACATGACAGAAAAGGCGACCTTTCACGCTCTGTTATTTGTACACCCAGTCTAAAGCGAAAATAAACTTATGAGATGAATTGCATGTGTAGTATATATAATTAATAGAACATTAGTAGCAAAGAAAAGAGTCTCATTTTTATTTTCAGTTATATAGCTTTACTTATAACATTCTGTCATAATTGCAGTTTAGAAACCCCACTCACACACTGTATTTTAAGCTGTAAAACAGGAGCAGAGCAAATGACCCTTTGAACTTTCCAACAGTAAAACCTTAGCAAGCTGTCTCACTGTTTCTTGCCTGTTTAAGCTCTTTAGAAAACAGGACCGACTTCAACCAAGTTGGTCAAATAGCTCAGAGAAGCTGTTTTGCATAGATAACTCAAGTGTTTTAAATAATCCTGTATTGGAAAAAAACATGAGACTTTTTTTTTTTTTGCTACTTAACCTTTTGGGGCCCGTCAATATGAAATCCTATGCCGCACTTGTGGCAGTTTAAAGGAAAGGTTCAGGGAGGGTGGGTAAAAAATAAAAATCAATTTCCACTTACCTGGGGCTTCCTCCAGCCCATGGCAGGCAGGAGGTGCCCTCGCCGCCGCTCCGCAGGCTCCCGGTGGTTTCCGGTGGCCGACCCGACCTGGCCAGGCCGGCTGCCAGGTCGGGCTCCTCTGCGCTCCAAGGCCTGGAACTTTTGCGTCCCACGCCGGCGCGCTGACGTCATCGGACGTCCTCCGGGCTCTACTGCGCATGCGCAGTAGTTCTGCGCCTGCGCAGTAGAGCCCGGAGGACGTCCGATGATGTCAGAGCGCCGGCGTGGGACGCAGAAGTTCCGGGCCTTGGAGCTCAGAAGAGCCCGACCTGGCAGCCGGCCTGGCCAGGTCGGGTCGGCCACCGGAGACCACCGGGAGCCTGCGGAGCGGCGGCGAGGGCACCTCCTGCCTGCCTGCCACGGGCTGGAGGAAGCCCCAGGTAAGTGGAAATTGATTTTTATTTTTTACCCACCCTCCCTGAACCTTCCCTTTAAGCCTGATGCAGCGTAGGACTTATGCCGCCCGCTGTTTCTGCTCCCGACGCGATCATGCACACTCGAGAGGGGAGATTAAGCTGTCGTATGACAGCTGACATCTCCCCTCAGTGATCAGGAACCATCACGCTTGGTTCCTGATCACGTAATCGCTATGATCGCGTGCGGATCATAGCGAGTACCATTAAAGTTGCGGCAGTAGGGGGGGGGGGGAAGAAGAGGATCCACTCACCTTTCTGATGTTCCCCCGGAAATCGGCTCTCCCCTCCGCTCTGGCCAGCATCCCCGCTCGATCTGACGCAAGTCCCGGGTCGTGGCTTGAGGACATCAAGCTGCGACACGGGACTTGGCAGTATAAGTGGAGATGCTGGCGAGATCGGAGGGGTCCACAGCGGCTCATCGCTGGAGCCTGGAGGTGAGTAAAGGCTGCCTGCAATACGGGGGACACCTGGCTACACTAGGGAGACCATGCCCACCTAAGCCCTAGCAGGGATCCGACTGCCTGACCCCTCCAAATGCGCCCCCCATGCAAAATCACCTGGTATTTAAGGGGGGGTTAGGCAGCCGGTCCCGAAAGGGTTAAGTTCTATTTGTTATCTGTACCACACAATTCATTATCTCAAATTTATTTTTGCTTCAGATTTGCTTTAAGTAAATGCATTTTGGGGTTTGTACTCATTAAGCAGTAGCTCTGGAAGTCACATGAGCAGAACCTTCGGTTAAAACGACTTAGAATGCTGCAGACTGATAGAGAGAGAGGTATCATCAACAGACGGTTCCAAATCGCAATAGAGTATGTTGTAGAGTTAATGAAACAATCAAAAAAATTCATATGAGCCAGAAACTGATTTACGAACTCTAGTGTTCTAGTGGTAAATAAAATACAATGGAGAAAAATAAAGTATTGTGATCCAATGAATGATTTATGATAGGATCCCTTGTGAATTCACTTGCACTGCTGCATAAACACTAATCCATTAATTATCATACAGTGAACAGAAGTGACTTGGCTCATTCTATTCCAGTGCATTTTCTTTAACTAATGAATGCATTAGAATGTGTACATCTGCAGTTGTCATGGAGACCAGTGACAATTCCTCACTTTACACATCCGTAGTACAACAGTGCAAAGCATCAAGTACAACCCAAAAGCTGCGAATAAATTTATATACAGTAAATAACTTTGAAAATAAAAATGTAACTTGAGGACTTTATTATGCCTTGCTTTCATGAACGTGAGGAGTTTAATACACTTTATCACCAAAATGTCATGCTTCTAGTTAACATTATTGCGGACGATATAAACCAGAGTTTCAGAAGTAATTCGTTTTTAGCAAGCGCCATCAGCCCTCAGCGTTATCAACCAGGAATGCCAGATAACAGGGACATGGGTATCACATGCACAGCAGGGGATATGCTATAGTCATTTGTAAATTATATGCGTGCCCATTCATTCTGTATGTTCTGCGGTGTCTCATTCAAAAGCTTTCATCAGAAACTCCCTCAGCAGCATCATTTATATGAAATGAAATCAGCATCCTACCTTACTGTCCATTTTCATTTTTTTCAGCAGTTCCTTTTCTTTTGACTGTAAAGAAGGAAACGATAGCCGAGCGGTCCCCCCAAATCCTTGAGCTGTATTTTGGAAGCCTTGAACCTGTTTTTCAGGAATAAGCTGCGCTGAAGACAATTTGGTTCAGAATGCTGTACTCTATCCAGTCAAGTAACCACTCCCTATATCAGGAGGGTGTGCTAGCTTGTCTGTTTCATTCAGCTTAAATCTACTTGGGCTGACTTCATTTTCACAGGTTTCCATATATAGGTAAGCTTGGAATGTGCTCCCAGAGAAAATCTCAGCTGTGAATAGTTCAACAAGTGCCAACGGGCGCACAAGATGTTAACAGAGTGATGCCTTTGGGACATGATTTAACAGAACTCTAGGGGAGAGCAAGTAAAGCAAGGCTCGCACGTCTCTTTACGAGTGCCTCTTGAGAGCTGGCGTGCTATTTGCATGATAAAAGTTATTGCAGCAGGATGTGGTGTGATCCTGAAGGTGGCTGGCTGCACAAAGTATTAAAAAGTGAAATCTTTTATGATAATCATAAAATGTTAGACCCCTTTGTTCTCCAAAAGCAGAGCCAGACAGTCATATACACCTTTTAATGCACTGATTAGACTTTTAAGATGTTCATTGCTTTCAGGAGCTGGAGCTTTGGAATGCAAATTACTGAACAAAAGTGAAATTCGTTCCTTAATTCAGTTGGAGCTCAGAGCCAGAGAAAACACTTGTTATATACAGAGGTATCCAGTAAAAGGAAAAATGCTTTCTTTGCATGCAGGGTTTATTTATTCAAGTCTTACAATACTGACCATAAAAGAAGATTGGATTGTAGTGTTTACAGAGCCACACCAACTTCATTATTCTGTATTTACAGTGGAACTCTAGCCTATCTTTTATTTCTGTGCCCTCATTTTTCTGCCTAAAAGCAAACGAAGCTTTCCTCCACTTGAGCCCATCTCTGCTGTGCTCTGCATATCTAAACATTTTATGTACAGTATCATCTGAAGACCAAAGCTGTAGAATCTGTGGGCTTTGTTTCATGGAGGCTGCCTTCATTCTGGAAATAACCTTTTCTGCAGATTTGAGGTTTTTAATCTGACACATGCTACAGAGAATAACAGGTTATCTTTGCCTTTTCCTTAGTAACTCCTTTATTGGATGTTTGTTTCAGCAGAAAGTAATAATAATCCAAACATTTGTATAGCGCTTTTCTCCTGTCAGACTCAAAGCACTCAAGAGCTGCAGCCACTGGGACGCGCTCAAGAGGCCACCCTGCATTGTTAGGGAGTCTTGCCTGGAACTCCTTACTGAATAGGTACTTGACCTAGCCAGGATTCGAACCCTGGTCTCCCATGTCAAAGGCAGAGCCCTTAACCAGTACTCTATCCAGCCACTGAAAGTAGTCCCCGGGTGAAACACTTAGGGATGGGATTACAGTCAACATTTCTCAGGGAATAAGATAAATGTATCCTTAAGGTTGGTTCACAAGGCTGGCTGCCAGCAGTTCGTTTCACCGATGCTAAATGCTTTTGTTCTACCGAGCAAAAAAGTGTTTGGCCGGTTCCCGTTCTATCGTGCCTTGAGCGCCCAGGGCCTAGGATACCACAAGCACAACAGATGCTAGAAGCTACACACAGCATCTCAGAAAATTCGAACTAATGTGGCACTTGCGCAATTGATTGGTAAATGCATTGACATGCATGTTGCCATTTATGTCAAATCGGGACATGCTGGATCTCAGCGCTAAACAACGTGGATAGACACAAGCAGCCGTATTTCTGACCTAGCCCTAAAACTAGCTATTGATGTGTGCACGCTCCCATTGCCACCCATTAGAACACTGATCAGTGAATGGGACCACTGTTTCCCATTCAACGATCATAGTGCCTGTGATCAATGATCACCAGCATCAATAGGATAGGCTAGTGAAAGCATACACACAACTTCCTGTATACTGTTGACAGTACACAGGAATAAATGGTGGGGGGGGGTCATCTAGTGGCCAAATAGTAAAGTTTCACCCTAATACATTTAATAAATTAAATAAAAATACATAACACACCCCTTTAAAAATCGATCCCCTTACCTCCCCTCTCCCATACTTACCAAAATAAAACATTTTTATTTAAAAAAAAATACATTTAAAAAAAAATACATAAACAGTTACCTTAGGGACTCAACTTTATTTAATATGTATGTCACAAGGGTACATTTCTGTCGTTTTTGCAAATAAGAGTTTGTAATTAGTGACTGATGCAAAACTGAAAAATACACCTTTATTTCCAAATAAAATATTGTCGCCGTACATTGTGCTAGAGACATAACCAATGTTGTAATAACTAGGACAAATGGGCAAATGTGTGGGTTTTATCCACAATAGCACATTATAAAACTTGAATGGCTGAAAACTGAGAAATAATATTGATCTTATTCCTGTTAATATGCAGTTATGATAAAATAATGGTTAGCAAAATGTACCATCCAAAGAAATCCTAATTGGTGGTGAAAAAACAAGATATAGATCATTTTGTTGTAATAAGTAGTGAAAGTTATTGGCGAATGAAAGGGAGGAGTACTGAAAGGAGAAAATTGCTCTAGTCTGTAAGGAGAAAAAACCCTCTGGTGAAGTAGATAATAGTGGTACTGTAGTGGGAATTCATTGTTCATCCTTTTCATGAAGTGGCATACATGTTTCGACAAATACAATCGGAATTTGGCTTTTTGGGGGGGGGGGGGGGTGCAATTCTGGAATTGGCATGGCACTAAGGATGAACAAGCAAGGATCCTGGTTCAGTCTCACAGCTACAGAGGCCAGTTTTGGCATAAACTTTTTCGCAAAAGTGGCAACCCATTTTGCACTAATTTCTCATTTTGTATTGAAATTAATTAAGGATTCCATGCCATTATCCTCTAAGATCTTGATTAAAGATCCCCACTCCAGTTCCATGGCTTCTGCACTCACTGTGCAGCTTAGGCTCACCATTGGCGCTTTAACCGATTCCGGACTACGGTAATTGAAATCTACGCCCAGTTTGTGACTGCCTATTCCTGACATGGCGTAGATTTCCATTGTAGCGCTGCACAGATTTGCCGATCTCTCTCTCACACATTCTTACAATCTCTTTGGCTCACATTGATGACAGGATCAGAAGCCAATGAAACCGGCTCCTGAATGGCTCACAGAGCTCTGCCGTCATAGCGATAGCAGAGCAAGGGGCATGCAGTGATTGGTGATCGACGTGTATGTGCGGTGATTCGTCAGAAAGACCTTTTTTTTTTTGTGTACCAGCAGTCTCTGATCCTTAAGGGACCAAAGATTGCTGGTACGGAAAGAGTTAACAGATGAATGGGAATCAGTATATTGCAAACAGCATACAGGCAATGAAAAGTATGTCTCCAAGTCATTACTGAGCATGTGCAAACAGTCCAATGCAGTTAATCACGTGTATAACGCACTGCATGCAGTACTTTCACTTAAAGGGAAGGTCCAAGCAAAATAAAAAAATGAGTTTCACTTACCTGGGGCTTCTCCCAGCCCCCTGCAGCCATCCTGCGCCCTCGCAGTCACTCACTGCTGCTCCAATACCCCGCTGGCAGCTTGCCGACCTCGGAGGTCGGCGGGACGCATTGCGTACATTTTTACGCATTCCCGCTGGTGCAGGAACATTAACACATACATTTTTACGCATTACTAGTTCAATGCGTACATTTTTACGCATTAAACCAGTAATGCGTAAAAATGTATGTGTTAATGTTCCTGCACTAGCGGGAATGCGTAAAAATGTACGCAATGCGTCCCGCCGACCTCCGAGGTCAGCAAGCTGCCAGCGGGGGACTGGAGCAGCAGTGAGTGACTGCGAGGGCACAGGATGGCTGTGGGGGGCTGGGAGAAGCCCCAGGTAAGTGAAACTCATTTTTTTATTTTGCTTGAACCTTCCCTTTAACGTGCAGCGTTAGTCACCAACGCAACGTGTGCACTGTGAATGGGCCATTGATTTTTCATTGCAGTGAGTTATTCTGCGTTAAATGTGGTTTTAACACGTGACTTAACATTGCACTGTAAAAGAGGCCTAAGGAAGTATTTATTGTCAATTTAAAATACAAATACTTTTCCCCACTGTTTTTTTTATTTAACGCTTTTTGGAAATCAGTGAAAGGTACATAAGTCTCTATACCCATTTCACCTGTGTGTAAACATCTGGGTGGGGGTTTACTAAAGGGGACCCCCAAATGTTACCATGGACACCCCCATAGCCTAGACCTACAGAAGTGGAGGTAGTTACCCCACCTTTTCTTGGACACCAAAGGTGGGCGCATGAGCCCCCTCTACATGACGTAGAAAGGGGCTTCAGGGAAGAGGGAAAAACTTTGCTCTCCCTCTGCTCCAGAGCCCCCAATAACATGGACCATGTGAGCTCAGGGTGCACAGTCCCACACATTCTGGGCTCTGAATTATGGCTATACCAGCCTGCATGGGTGAGAAGAGGTTAGAAAGTCTTGGTGGTTAGACCCCACACTGTCCCTTTTAAAATTTTAATAAACTGTATAAATACTCATCGTTACTAAATATACTGCAGCAATAGCATATATATAGCAATATAGCATATATAATAGCAATAGCTGTAATAGCAAAGGCCATAACAACACAGATGGCCCCTTTCATGATGCAGCTTAAGGAACAATCCACTCGCTTAGACCTGACCGAACAGCGCACAAGCCATAATGAAGACTATCACTGAACTACAAACTCGAGCCGAACTCTGACAAAAAACAGCCAATTCTCGTAGATCACATTAATGATCTAGAAAAAAGATCATGCCGTAACAATCTAAAATGTGTGGGTATCCCTGAATCATTCAAGCAAGATACTCTGGCAGACCTACAGTATGTGCATACATCATTCCTGATCACTTGGGTCTAAAAAGGCCCTTTAAGGTTGAACAAGCTCATAGACTGGGTCCGGTTAAGCCGGGTGCGAAAAGACCTAGAGTTACTTAGACTATGCAGATAGAAACAAAGTCTTGCAGGCCTACAGAACCTGGAGAGGCTTGGAAATAGATGGAATCAAAGTGCTGGTTTTTGCTGACTTTTCAGCAGGTTTCTAAAGCTCGAAAGGAATTCTCTAGCAGTATTAAACATTGATCTACCTGATTCAACTACCAAGTCATTCACTACAGCCACAGAGGCATACACCTTTGTTAAAAAACTACAGAAAGGAGAATCTGCTAATAAATACTCCTAACACAAAGCACCCAGTGTCACCTACTCCGGGAAAACGACATGGAAGGTCCCCCTCCAAAACTTTCACGGCCTCAGGATAGCCCACAACAAGGAGGTTCTGATGAAGAGGACTGGCCTCATCCCATGTAGTAATATATATGTCTCTCGATAACATTTGAGTCTGACTTGCTATTAGCTACCTTCATCCTTGGCGATGATAATATTGATTATCAGGCCTGATAATAACATACTGCACTTCTACATGATATTACTCTTCATTGATATGGAGGCAATAGAAGCCTCTTTTCTACTGAAAGATCATATTTCTTTAGACTACCTTATACTTGGGGGAGGGGGGCGAACTTTACCCAAAAGGGGAAACAATACATGATTATACCTATCGTTACTGCTGCAATATAGAAGCCTTTTGTTATTCTAACAACACTTTTGCTTTTAGGAACTGCTTTTTCAAGAGTAGGAGCGAACTCTTGGGTTATTATATATCTATATATTACTAAGAGCTTAGATTTTACTGAGCTTAAACATATTAGCCCT